>NC_080075.1:54925635-56125635 GCF_949987535.1 Balaenoptera acutorostrata
ATGGCAACAGGGTAGGAATTCACGTGCAGCTCAGGGGCCAGAGCAGGCCTCAGTGCACAGGGCCTCAGACCCTCTGGGGGCTTCAAGTCCCCGCCCAGGGCACCCCAGGTGCCCCATTCCCTCCTCTGCTGCACTCACCTCCCTCAGGCCACACAATGCTCCCAGCTCCATCAGCAGCCTGCCTTGAACTAGTCCCAGTCACACTCTTTCCCTTCCACCATTTAAATGTCCTCACATGGAAATCCTCCAGATCAGATGCAGTGAGAGACATGAATTATGCAGAAACTAAACGGTCTTCTCACCACCATACTCCTTACTGGTTTTGGGATAATGGCAGGCTATTCTCCTGTTTTCCCCTGCAAAACCCCCAGGCCCCCCACCTCTGGGGGTGCCCTACTCTTATTTAATCCATGAATTTAATCCCAGGCAGGGCTCAGCAGCTGTCCCTGAGACAAGCTCCTAGCCTTGGACCCTCTGCTGTCCTCCCAGGGGCAGTCTCCCCAGACTAAGGGACGTTCACCCCAGGCCTCCAGCAGGTCAGAAGAGGAAAAGCCAAAGAAACGTGGTCCTCCCCACTCTCCCATCATCCAGTGTGACCCACTTGTGGTCTTTGGACACGTATCCATGAAGCAAATATGGGGCCTTAAGAAAACGCCCACAAGGGCAACGCCATTCCCCGAGGTGGGGCAGCCCACGTGACACCTCAGGCAAGATGGTTCTTGCCCAAATAGCCATCCCTCATGTGTGTGCCATGCATTTTAGGAACTTAATTATCACTGCCATGATCTCACAGTAACCCCACGGAGGGGCAGGATGAAACTGCTGCTGTCCCCTTTGCAGGCAGGGAAACTGAGCCCCAGAGGGTGTACTAACGTGTGCGGGGTCTCCAGGAATTAAGGCTGAACCTCCGATAGCCAGTCCAGGATGGCTTCTGCTTGCCCTGAGCACCTGCTGCCTCGTGGGCTCCTCGGCCAGCCCTGGTCCCCACCCTCTGCTGGCTGCAGGGCCACAGACAGCACTGACCTTCACTTCGCCCAGCCCCGTTTCTCCTCTGATCCTGGACACAAGCAGGGTAGGAGAAGGAAAGGGAACTAACTTGTAGAGCACTTTGTAAGTGGTATCTCATAATGCTGACAACAACCATCTCCCGTTCTATTGTCCTATTTTACAGATGAGAAAACTGAGGCCCAGAGAGACCAGGGAGGCTCCTCAAGGCATACAGATAGGGGGTTTAGGACCCAGATTAGAACCTAGACATTCTGACTTCACTTCTGGCTCTTCCCCTGCCTCCAGGTGCTTCCAAGGAAGTGTCCACTAGCCCCGCCCATGCCATCAGAGGCCCTCAGATGTCTCTGCTTAGGGAAGCACCAAAGCAAAACACAGGCTGGACTTTCTCAGTCAGGCCTCAGGTGCTGCTTCTCTGCAGAGAACAAGCTCCTTGGACCACGTCACCCCTGTTCTCAGGGACAACCTCTCTGCTGGCCAAGGACCCAGCCTCAGGGCCCGCTGCTCACCTCCCTCAACAATCACCCCAGAAAGGAGTCTCCTGGTGGCATCAGTGCCTGGCCCCTGCCCCTCCTCCCTGGAGGATGCTGTCACGTTCTGCTCGTGCTGTCACCCCCACCGGCAGACACCATCACCACCGGCTCTCGAGCCGCCAGTCCACAGAGCCAAGAAATAACATGCTCTGTGCCGTGTCCCATCTACACAGCGACCCCGGCCAGGCCCCCGCCAGCCCACGCTCCTGCGCATCGGGCTCCTACAGCAGAAATCTTCCTGCCAACGAGGGCGCGAGGCTCTCCCACCTCCACTGCTCCAAGGGTTCTGAGCTGGCAGCATTAACAGACCCTTTCCGCTTGTAGTCTGCAGCACAGCAGGGCCTCGTGTCAGAGCAAACCAGGCGCCAGAAGCTGGAACAATCTGTGCTCATCTGCTGAGTCCTAAATGGAATCAAGCCCAAGAAGCGTTTTTGTTTTTTTTTTTAACCAAACAGTATCCTCAAACCAACTTTTCTCCCAACCAGACCTGAATCTAAATGTTTTCTAAAACTAATGACTCAGAACCAGGTAGTCATCAGGATAAAACGAATACATGTTCAACACCCACAATGTACCAGCCACCTTCGTGCTCATTTTCTTACTTCATCCACCCAATTCCTGCAAGAGAGACCTTATTAGCCCCACTTTACAGAAAACTGAGGATCAGGGAGGTAAGAGACTTGCCCAGGCTACACAGGTTGTGAATGGCCAATTCAAGATTCAAATCGCTGGATGCCTAATGTTGGGCACGGATGGCAGTTATTTTGTTAACCTGCAGGATCCCAGGCCCCACGGGCTTACCCATCCCCCCACCCTCTCTCAGCCCAAGCCTCTGTGTCCTTTCAGCTCCCGAAAGCCTGACACCAGCAGCAGTTTCTCCCCCAGCTGAACGAAACAGGGGCTCGAGGATTCAGTTTGCTCTAACACATATTTTTATGCCTTAGATCAAGATTTGAGAAATGGCAGAGTCCTGTACCTCCTGGTTCCCCAACTGAGAAAATCAGGCTGATTTTGGCACATGGTTCTTTCAAAAACTAGTCAGAAAGAGAAAAACAAATACCATATGCTAACACATATATATAGAATCTAAAAAAAAAAAAAAAAAGTTTCTGAAGAACCTAGGGGCAGGACAGGACTAAAGACACAGATGTAGAGAATGGACTTGAGGACACGGGGAGGGGGAAGGGTAAGCTGGGACGAAGTCAGAGAGGGGCATGGACATATATACCCTACCAAATGTAAAACAGATAGCTAGTGGGAAGCAGCTGCATAGCACAGGGAGATCAGCTCGGTGCTTTGTGACCACCTAGAGGGGTGGGATAGGGAGTGTGGGAGGGAGACGCAAGAGGGAGGGCATATGGGGATGTATGTATACGTATAGCTGATTCACTTTGTTATACAGCAGAAACTAACACACCATTGTAGAGCAATCATATTCCAATAAAGATGTTTAAAAAAAAAACTAGAATATGCATTTGAGGTTCAGCAGACTGAGATAATTCCTTCTGGTTTGGGGACGAGGATTTCCTCCGTGTCTCCAGACACATGTTCCACTGGGTAGGAGGATGCCTGGGACAAGCGCTGTGATTTAACTATTCCTCATTCTACCCCCAGTGCTGAGCAAAGCCCAGCACACTGTCGCTGTTCAAACAAGGCTGGATGGTGGAGAGATGAGCAGGTGGGTGGGTGGATGGGTAGGTGGATGGGCATTTTTAAGTGTCCTTTTGGTCCTGAAAACTCAAAACTGAGTCCAAAACACAAATCTCCTTTAGCCAGTTATAACTCATGTCCCTTGCGTTTCTGTGAAAGCGTTTGTAAGGTTTCTATTTACCTCTTGAAAGACAAGGGCTGCCCTATTCATTCTGATAACACTCAGCCCGAAACAAAAACCATACTTCAGGTACCAACCCCACACCCAGACCCCATGCAGCCTACTCCTCTGAGTTCCAAACCGCAAAATAGGGGTGGACGTGCTCAGGAAACCTGCAAACACCCTTTCCTGGAGCAACTAGCTCTGGCGGCCCTGGAAGTGGAGAGCTGTGATGATTATGCCTCCTGGGCTGGTTGTGCTGCAATAGCTGTTACTGCCGCATAAAGAATTCTGCAGGGATTAGGAGAACCCAAGGAGCTGCTGCTTCTATAAGTTTCTCCCTATCATCTGTAGCCAAACCCAGCCAGCATTAAAGGGAGATGAGGAAAACCCTGCTGGTACATGGAGGCCAGGCTGAGCCTCAGGGGTCAGGTGAAGGGTCAGAGCAGGAGCCTGGCGCCCACATCTGATGGAGAATGTGACCTGCAGGAAAGGAGGGGGTAAAATAAGGGCAAGTGAGAAGTCAGAGGCGGTCTGGTCACTCTGAAAAACCGCGCAGAGCCACAGTGGCCAGATCCAGATCCCAGGTGGAAAACCCTCAATAGATGAGACACCAAAGCTATGTCCATCGCCGACATCCTCCCCCAAATATCTGAAGCTTCTAGATGTGTGACAGGCTGGGTGTGAGCAGGAGGAAACCAGCCAGCCAGCCCTGGAAGAGTGCCTCCTCCCAGCTACAGCACACTCGGCATCTGAGCACTTCTGCTGCTGTGCAGGCCACAGGGAATTCCCACGACACCTGCCTGGCCAGCCGGCCTGGATCCCCCGAGTCGCCGGTGGAGGCCAGCCGGCCACATATCCTCTTGAAAGAGCTGCTTAGAGGGAAACCACCTTGGCTCCAAGTATGGGTCACCTTTTAGTAAAAGGCCATTCTCTACTTTGAGATATACGGGCAGCTTGAGGGTTTGGGGGGAATAACTTTAATGGAAAGGCATCTCAGCTCTGGTCCTGGGCACCCCGATCAAGTAATGGCCACAAAAATACTTAGGGAGACAGAGCCCAGCCTCTATCCCTGCCAGGGAGAAAAATGCTGACCATTCTCACACAGACAGCCAAGGCCTTCCTTGTTTACAAAGCCCTCGCCAAGCTCTGTCGCACTTGATCCTCAAAGTTACCCCCTTGACCCTTTGACAGATGAGAAAACCAAGACTTAGAGCAGTCGGTGAATCACAGACGTGACTTGAATCATGGCTGCAAGGATTATTAGTATGAGACCTTGACCAAGACATGTACCTGTCTTGGACCTTACTTTTCTCATCTGTAAGATGGGAACATATTAGTATTAGACTGAATCATATGAAACTGTTATTTTTCAAACCGCTCAACACAATGCCTACCTAGATGAGATAATCAGCTTGGAATCTGGCAGAGAAAGGACCTAAGGAACGTTCCCATTTTCACCTTTTACTTCCCACCTGCAGACAACACTGTAACCCTCAGCATAGGAAAGTGACAATAATGACCTGTGTTTCCCGAGACAGGTGAGTTCTGTGCAGTCACACCTGATGGTGTAGGTGCTGAGGTGGCTGAGGTGTGTGAAGGGGGCAGGGAGAGGATACCGGTCTACGGCTGAGGTTCCAGAATTAAAAACTGGGGTTCAGTCTGTGAGAAGTACACTGTTCTCCCATGAAAATCAGATCTGGCACTTGGTACCTCTACCTCCACATTGGGCTAACCAGCTAGATGTCCCCACCCAGCAGCAACCACCTAACCTCCACACAAGCACGCACCGTGCAAACCTTTCAGGACCATGTCCCGGCCAGTTTGTCCTCAGGATCCAAATATCCACGCCCCTTCCCCGGCACTCTTGGATCCGAATGGACCCCGCCTGGCTGGGGAAGGATACACTCTCTCACTCCCGAGTCCAGTGTCCCTCTTCCTGTCTACTTGCTGCGGGACCTGCTCAGCCAGAGGCAACCCACTAACCAGAGGTCTCTAAACAAACCCTGGCATCACACAGTCCCAGGTTTCCAAAGGGACATTTGTTTCTGGCTATTTGGGGACCCAGTTCCTTAAACTCCACTTTCACACACTGCTCTCAGGTGCATCATTTTAAAAAACCTAGCTCTCAACCCGGGGGTCCCCAGCTCATAAGCTCTGAGGGGCCCCTCAGTCAGAGGACACCTGGCTTTGCTGCTCTTGCCCACCCTTCCTTCAGCCCCCTTGGACCACCCCATCCTTCATCTCACCACCTCCCAGACCACCCAACACACCTCTCCCCAACACTGAGCCTCCACAGCACGTGTGTGTGTGCGCGTGCGCATGTGTTTGCCCGGGGCAGGAGAAGCGGGTCTTGTGAAAAAAATCTAGAGAGCATTTCACGTGTGCTCTATCCGGCACACCTTACCCCCTCCGCCTTATTTCTCCACAGCACTTAGACATCGCAACCCTGGGTAGTTGAGTAGTTAATTCATTTATTGCCCACCTCCCTCACTAGAATGTAAGCTCCATGAGGGCAGGGAGTTTTCTCCGTTTTGTTTGCTGCTGCTTCTCTGGCGTCTAGAACAGGGCCTGGCACAAAGTGGATGACACTCTGTATTAAGAGTGGCATGAATGAGTGGATCCCTTGTACAGGCACCTCACCTCTGTGAGTTACTATCACCTTAGAGGTGGGAGCTGAGGCTCACAGAGCTTAGGTGATCTGCCCAGGGCCCTCAGCTACTGAGTGGCAGGGCCGGAACCTGAATCCAGGCCTCCCGCCGTGAAAGTACACGTTCCTTCCGCTCCCTTCCATCATCACCGACCCAGCACAGAACTGTTCATGCAACCTTCTGTTGACTTTCTTTTGTAATTCCAGAAGCAGGAGGTGGGAATTTGTTAGCTCGCCCAGTCCCTACTCATTTAGGGGTAGGACCCAGGCCCCCGAATGCAGCCTTGTACTCCACACCTAAATCTCATGAGGGAGCCGTACCCTCTGAGGGGGGGAACAGATCCAAGAAGCCTGCTTCAGGGACATCCCCGGGGGCTGAGCTCGGCCAGGACCCGGAGGCCTGTGCCCAAGCCCCACGGCTTTATTCCACGGGCCAGAGGCCTTGAGCTCACCATGGATTCGCTGATGAGTAGCAGCAGCAGGGCCTCCTCAATGTTATCCTTCGGGCAGTAGAGGCTGCAAGACACAAATGGCAGCCTGGCTCCAGCACGGCCCCCCGAAGCCACACGGCTGGCCTGCCACGCCGGCCCTTCTGCCCCGGAGTCAGCACCAGCCCTGGTAAGGTGACCTTCTCCTGCATAATTCACAGGCACAGGATCCCACCTGCAGCTCTTTATCATGCCCCAGAGTCGTGGATCTGAAAGCCTACGGTGGGCGAGGGCTGGAAATACTGCGATGCTCGAGGGGGATGCCCCCTTCCAGCCCCCAGCACTGCATGAAGCGGCTGGGGCCAGCAGCAGACAAGAGCGAGAAAGAAGCTCACAGACCCCACCTTCAATTACTGGCACAAACACGACAGACGGTGCATTGAGACCATTAGGAAGGCAGGTACCCCCCTCCCCCCGCCCGCCAAATAATTTGTTTGGCCTTTGGGTGCCTTAGAGGACGCCCCCTCAACCCCCCACCCTGACAGCTGCCTTCTCTAGTCTATTTGGCTCCTGCTGCTTCTGAAGAGCCTGCCTGGCAGGGAGCTGGGTGGCGGCTGCAGGAGAGCATGGGGCAGAGAGAGGGGCCGCCAGTGGGGACCTGGGGACGGTGGCCTGAGCCTGGCGTGGTCCCCAGAGCAGATAGGCTTACTTGTCTCCTTCGTAGAGTTGAGGTTTCCGCAGGGCCTGCGTGATGAAGGAATTCTCCTCCTTGCTCATGAACTCGGGCAGCGGGTGGGACAGGGGGCTCCAGTAGCATTCCTCGCTCAGGGAGTGCAGCAGGACCCCTGCCAGGTGCTTGGCTGCCATCTGGCAGAGAGGGAGGAACTCAGATGTAGGCACGTGCTGGCTCTGCCCGGCCACGGCCTGCCGTGCCCTCCACTCACCATCCAGCCAAATCTGCCTGCTTGCAAATTGCTGCCCCTCCAGGAGGTCCCCCACTGTGCCCCAAGGAGCCCCCTTGCTTCTCTGTGTCTCCGGCACTAAGCTGCCCCACCCCTTCTGTTGGCCTGTGATGGCTCCAACTTCATCTTTTGTCCTCTCTCTTCTCCTAGACAAGAGGTACATTTCCTCCTCCTCCTGGCCCCATGGAGCCCAGTACGGCTCTGAGTATTCACAGCCCTTGCAGAGCATAAAGCCCTCAGCGCAAGCAGCTCTCTCCACCAGATACCTTTCTGATATTTGACCGAAAAGTCTAGAGTGAGAAGCAGCTGTGGCTCTGATTAGGGGTAGAAGCCTAAGAAGGTAGGCCTGAATTGGGGCAGGAAAGCAAGCCAAGGTTATTTATTAAGATCATAAACAAGTCCCTAAGAATTAGCACACCACCTTGCTAGGAAGGGATGACAGGAGGTTTCAGCATTGATCTAACATGAGGGGCTATGTGCAGTGCTGTGATGAGAAGGATGCTGAGGGTGTGTCCCAGGCTTGGAGGAAAAGAATGCTGAGATTGACTAGCAATGTCTGCCATGAGCACGATAGGGAGAGGAGAAGCACACACTCGACATATTGTTATCCCTGATTCAGAGGCTGCCTGCTAGGATTTCTGCTGCCTCCCACTGAAATCAACCCCTGAATAAACCAGCCACAGCCAGCACCCAGCCCTGGGGCCTCCTCCATTACCACTTTGAAGTTCTGAGTTGCTTTGGTCTCCACAGTGCGTAGGACCTCCCGGAGTTCTCTCATGCCTTTCACGATGTTCCTAGCGGGAAGACAGTAGAAGCAGGGTCATTACCAGCCTAGTTCCCACAAAGACATCCTCATCAAACCTGCAGACACTAGGAGGAGCCTGCCCATTTGAGTGTTATTTGAAAACATCCAGTAATTGGTATGAAAGGTCAGAATTGTTAACACCAGGATCCTAGAGGCCCAGGACATCAGTGATCAAAGAATAGAAAGGATCCTTCTCCACCGTAGCCCTCTAGAAACCCAGGCCTCCAGTTTACCACCAAAAAGAGACCAAGATCGAGTATTTCAAACGAGATGTTATCTTGGCCCAAGTGCTTTGGGCTGGTGCCAGACTTTCTGACTTCAGTCAACCTCAAATTCTCCATCTTCATCTGTCACATCCGGTCTACACTGGAATCCATCCTCACCTCTCAATCCCTAGCACCAGGGCCGTAGACTGGCCTGCATCACCTGGGGCCTAGATGACAGTGACAGCTGGCCTCACCCCCTCCAGTCAGCCCTCTGTGCCTTAAAGTCATTTGCAAGCTTTTTAAAGTGTGATCCATAGTAAGAAATACACCTGACATTGCAACCCTGTATATATGCACACACTGCTTACATAAAACTGAAGTTAAGTTTCCTGATATATTACCTATCTCTACTATGTGCAATGCAATCCACTCTGATATTTTCTATTTTACGTCTCCCACTACTTCCCCATTTTAAAAATGCTGGCGGCAGCCCACCAAACAGATCTTGCAACCCACTGATGGGTGTGGCCTGAGTTTGAAAAACCACTCCCACTGCCCCTTGAGGGCTCTACTGACATGCAAAAGTCATCTTGTTCCTTCCCATGTTGGCCTTTTGTCGGTGCCCCCAGGCTTACAGAATTCAGTCTAGGCCCTCAGTACGGTGTCCCAGGGCTGTCGGGTCTGCTCCTTGCCTCTCTCCCATCTCATCTCCCACCACTCAAGTCCTTTCTGAACAACCGTCCACAGTTCGCTATGTCAAGTCTTGGAACAGGCTTCCCCTACTGCCTTAAAGAGCCCTTTCCCTACTCATCCTTAAAAAAACCTGTGTTTTTACACATCACTTTCCAAC
The DNA here is from genome assembly GCF_949987535.1 of Balaenoptera acutorostrata. NCBI lineage: Eukaryota > Metazoa > Chordata > Mammalia > Artiodactyla > Balaenopteridae > Balaenoptera > Balaenoptera acutorostrata. The sequence continues at coordinate 54,934,885 of NC_080075.1, forward strand.
ATCACTTCCTCCTTGCAGCCTTCCCTGGGCCCCTCCCCACACCCACTCCTCCTGACTGCATAGCTTTTGCCCCGTGTTAACTCCTCTTTTGAAGCAAGCATGGCATTGCAGTCATTTTCCATTTACAGGCTGACCCCTTTCCCACTGTGCACCCCCTGAGGGCAGTCTTGTTCCTGAAGCTCAGCCCGGGCACGTGTGCTCAGCAAATGTCTGAGGACTGCCGTCCTCACTTGTTCCGGGGGGTTTGCTAGATCAATAGCTCGCAAGGGAAAGCAGAGGCTCCCAGGCCAGCAAATTTAGAAATGAAAGATCACAGAGGGTGAAAGGCCAAAGGTGGCAGCCGGGAAAGTCACGTGAGCCCCTCCTGCAGCTTTCGTGCATGAAATAGATTCCTGGGGGCTCTGAAGCTTGGAGGCATAAAAGGACAGGAGATCAATTCCTTGCCTTCTGGGAACCTCTGGTTTCATACAAGCAAGCCCCAAATGTGCAAACAACCAACACTATGAACTCAGACTCCTGTTTGTAAGGCTGAGAATGGAGACAAAGACCTGGGGGATAGAGTCAGAGTCACAACGATCTTCCCTAGTCTGCCTAGAGCTTCTGAAGAACCAGGAGGGGCAAGCAGCACAGGGCTCCACAGGGTCCTTAGAGATGGTTCATGCCTGGGCAGTGCTACTGAGCGCAGAGCTCACCCCTGTGGGCTATGCACGGCCCTCTCCTCTATAAAATCAGGTCTTCAGTTGCAATCAGCATCTCCCAGACTTCTGTCATCTGCATACCACATCTACAATTTTTGCTACTAGCTGTACACCATCAGTGTTATTATTTTGTGTAATACTTTTCTTTATATCTTCTTTCTTTTTACTTCAGTAGATATCTCACCTTAATCAAGCATACCTGAAATCATGGACTTGGTATACTAGTTGTTTTGTTTCAGGTTCCTCCCCCAATACACACTCAATTTAGGAATGAAAACTGCAATTTTAACAAGATCTTGTGCCTCCAAAGTTGTATATTTTTACTATTTTCAAATCTATAAGGGACTCTGGCATCTAAATAAGCTCCCAGGAATTCTTTAGCAAAGCAAATAATCACCTTTAGGCATCTTTTGGGTAAACCCCAGTTTTTACTGAATGCAGGTAATGAGAAAAACCAACACAGGTTCCAGTGGCCAGGGCTAGACAGGGAGAGATCTGGGCTCCTGGCTGGTGCCGACCTGTTCTGAAATGTCGGAAATGCCCATCCGCCTCAGCTCAGCCCTCTGGGAAATGGGAAACTAGATGGGGTTTCTCCCACCAGCTTGAGTAATCCTGTCCCGGGTCTAAACTGCCAGTGCCAAGTAGAGCTGGGGCTTTTCTGAGCCCTGTGACAGGCCAGCTTGAAAGATCTTTTTGTTCTGGTCTCTCACACTGACCTTTCTGAGCAAAGCTGCCACTTTTAATAATATCCAAACAGGGCCTCAAACAAATCCTGGCCCAGAATCAGGCTGCATGTGGAGAAGCCAGGAGGTCATGGATTCCAACTCAAGTAAACTCTGGCTGGCCAGGAGCAGAGAAAGAGGATATGTGCATGCAGGGATGGGTCAAGGGAAACAGCTCATCTTAGGGGGCACTCCAGGGGAGCCATGCAAGGAGGCGGCAAGCTCCCCCAGGCCCCTGGTCAGCAGTAGGCAGTGGGGCAGATTTTTCCAAAGCACTTCATCTTATCCAGTCGTTGCAACTTCTAATGAGGTTGGTGAGGGGAGCTTCACATTCCCGGGTACCAGCACAATGCTTGGAATATAGAAGGCACTCAAGAAATCATTGTGGGAACTTCCCTGGTGGCACAGTGGTTAAGAATCCACCTGCCAATGCAGGGGACACGGGTTCAAGCCCTGGTCCGGGAAGATCCCATATGCCGCAGAGCAACTAAGGCCATGCGCCACAACTACTGAGCCTGTGCTCTAGAGCCCGCGAGCCACAACTACTGAGCCCACGTGCCACAACCACTGAAGCCCGCGCGCCTAGAGCCCATGCTCCACAAGAGCAGCCACCGCAATGAGAAGCCCGCGCGCCTAGAGCCCATGCTCCACAAGAGAAGCCACCGCAATGAGAAGCCTGCACACCGCAACAAAGAGTAGCCCCCTGCTCAGCACAACTAGAGAAACCTCACGCACAGCAACGAAGACCCAACACAGCCAAAAATAAATAAATAAATAAATTTATTAAAAAAAAAAAAGAAAGAAAAGAAATCATTGTGGAATAAATAAATCCTCATTTTCCAATCACAAAATTAAAGCCTGGAAGATGCCTGCTTTTTCAGGCCATCACTCACCCAAGAGGAGAGGTGGGTTCACTGCAGGTATCAAGGGGTTCAGATTTCACTCCCTTTTAACTAACAAAACCCTTGAGAAAGACAATGGCACAGTCCTCCCCCAGCGCTGCAGTTACTTTCCTTTCCTGGCTATTTGAACTCCAGGACTCCCTCAACTAAGTCTTTACAAAGTGCGTACTGTATACTAAGTGCCTGGATACTGTACACCAAGTGTCCTGTTCTCAGCAGGCATCCAACTAATGCAGAGAGAAAGAATTAAGAGACCGAATGAGTGAATGAATAGCTTATTCACAGCCCTGCACATAAGGAGCTCACGGTCTGTAAAATTAGACACGCTCATGGTTTATTCAAGAGCTTAGCAAAATATTTTGCATACAGTAGGTGCTCAACAAACTTTGCGGGGGTGGGGATTTTGTTGGATTTGAAACAGAGAATGAGAAAATGCAAGGAATTTTTCACTGAATGGAACCTAAACAGGCTCTGGTACGTACGACACTGGCCAGAAGTCCCCGTTTCAGGGCTGGCATTGCTAATTGTGTATGAGAGGTTTCCGGTCAAAGACCCAGAAATGCTCAGCCAGTTGGCAGATCCCAACAGCTAGAGGGTTGAATCAGGAGACAAGGTCAGGTGAAGTTCAAATGGTTATGAAGCTATTCCTTCTTGCCACAGACTCACATTATCAGTTTCAAATGTGAAACTGATAGCTCCCTCTTCACTCCCAGCCCCAGAAAAAGGCTGTGACACTTCCTTTGCAGGACACTGAAGACATCCAGGTGAGGGGAGCTTTCTAGTGAGGTGGGGTATGGGCGGTGGGTGCTGACAATAAATAAAGGCTGTGCATTAAGAGATGCTGGAAGGATGTGCTCTCTCCGATGGGCCTCAGAGGTCTTCCTGTGCCCAGAGGTCTCTTCTGTGACCACCAGGAGGCTCTCCTGGGCTTCACTGTTGGGTGATTCTGGCCCCTGAATGCCCCTGAGAGCCTTCTGTCTTGTGCCCTCCCCCAGCGCTGCAGATACTGGGTGGTTGGTAAGAATACAAAATTACTACTGACTGAACACACCCCTTACGGGGTCATACCCAACAGCAGGTTTTCTAAGGTGCCTACATACAACACACACACACACACACACCCACACCCCCCCCGCCCCAACACACACACCAGAAAGGGAGAGTGTCTTCATAAGGCCGCACAACCTGCCAAGCCCTGGGCAACTCCCTCAGAAAACACTCTCTTCTCTATTGTTTGGTTTTGGTACAATGAGCATATATTGCTTTAGTGATTAAAAAAAAATTTTTTTAAGAGCATGCACAAAACATGCAGCCCACCTGGTTCAACACACATGGCCCAAGCTCACTCTCAGCCCTGAGCCAAGAATGGGCTCTGTAGGTCAAGGGAGAAGAGAAAAAACCACCCCAGAGAGAAATGGCCTCTTGCTTGCTGTGGGGGAAGGAGCCAAGTTGGCTCACGTCCTTTTTTTTTTTTTTTTTTTTTTTAATTTATTTTTGGCTGCGTTGGGTCTTCGTTGCTGTGCGCGGGCTTTCTCTAGTTGCGGCGCGCGGGCTTCTCATTGCGGTGGCTTCTCTTGCCGCAGAGCACGGGCTCTAGGCGTGCAGGCTTCAGTAGTTGCAGCACGTGGGCTCAGTAGTTGTGGCTTGTGGGCTCTAGAGCGCAGGCTCAGTAGTCGTGGCCCACGGGCTTAGTTGCTCCGCGGCATGTGGGATCTTCCTGGACCAGGGCTCGAACCCGTGTCCCCTGCATTGGCAGGCGGATTCTTAACCACTGCGCCACCAGGGAAGCCCCGGCTCACATTCTTTTCTTGGGAGATACTCAGAGACCCGGTCCTAGTGAGGTCAGGGTCATCAACAGATTCCCTGGCATTGCACCACCCCCAGGTGTTCCCTGCTGCCTCACCCCTGGGCTGCTTCGTGCAAAGGAGAACCAAGCCTCCCCCACAGCCAAGACCCTGGGCCCAGCAGCCATCAACCCCCCAGCCCAACAGAAAGCTGCCTCCTGGCAGGGGCATCCGCAGAACTGCCCGGGGCGAGGCTCCAACCAGAGTCCACGGCTGCCCTCTGGTGGCAGTGAGGGGAAGCGGACTCCAGGTAGGGGCCTCCCAACTCCTGACTTTCAGGCCAGCACTTTCAATCCCAGGTCAATTAGGCAGAGCAAGGGGCAGGAGTCAGCTGGGGGAATTAACTGCTGGATCAATAGGGCAAGGCCCTTGGGAAAAATGAATGTCCCTCAGACACTGAATGAGTAAGTGGGCAGCATAAGGGAGGCCCAGGCCTCACCGAAGCTCAGAATTAAAGGAGAAGCACTGTCTGGAGGCCGAGAAAACGTCACCCACATTACACAGTGGAGAACACCACACCCTGTAAATTATGTCAAACCCTCAACTGGAGGGACAAGTTGGACCCTGGGAAGAGCACTGCTTGTGGCCACCTGGCCCCTGGGGCTGAGCACCCCATTCTCAGCAAGGGTTCCGCTGGGCCCTCTGGAACCTGGGTCCACCCCATGCCCACACGGGAATGAGCTCAGGCTCTCAGGTTAGAGCCCAGAATCTGTGAAGCAGATCCCACCACCTCTTCCTGTTCGTCAGGCCCTAAGGAACCTCTTCTAACACCCAGCAGCGCCTGAGCCCCGGGGGCTCCATTCCACCTGGCCCCTCAGGATGAAACGTCTCTCTAGAGCCCATCCCGTCCCAGGCAGCACTCGCACCTCTCTGCCTTCCTTTCCTTTCGTACAGAGCGCTGTCCATCGTCAACATCTGGATCCCATACCATCATTTTCCCACTGGGACGTGAGTTCCGTGAAGAGGGTCCTCATCACTCCATGGGCTCTCGGAGGCCAGCTGGGAAATAAGCTGCTGGGCTTCTCCACCTTGGCACCGTCCCCCCTACTGGGCTGTGACCTCTCTGAACACAGGGAAGGGTTTCTCCCCAACCCTTCCCAAACACCGCAAGAGCCCAGGCAAGTGCGGGTGAGTTTAACCTGCAGGAAATGGCTCTGGAGCCCTTTAAAAGACTCTCCAGAGCTGCCCTGGAGAAGGTGACCCAATATCAGGCGTCTGCGTCCCAATCTCCCCCTGACCTCCTGCCTCTCACGCCTTGGGCTAAGACAGTGGTTCTCAAGTGGGGGCGATTTTGCCCCCTACCCCCAGCCCACGCCACTTTTCAGTGTCTGGAGACATTTTTGGTTGTCACACTTGCGGGGTGGGGTGTTCTACTGGCATCTACTGGGTGGAGGCCAGGGTTGCTGCTAAAACCTACAGTGTACAGGACAGGCTCCCACAACAAAGGAGATCTGGCTCAAAATGTCAGCAGTGCTGAGGCTGAGAAACCCTGGGCTAAGGTGACTTTTTTTTTTAACTTCCTAATAATGACAAATGTATAAGAAAAATACTGGAACCGGTGACTCACCCAGGAAGATGTAACTTTGACCTGAAGACCATGATACATAATTACAGGAGCTCACTGATGCAGACCTACTGTGGGTGGGTGGTATCCTGGGCCCAGGACTATGTAATGAGCATGGCCTCAGGCTGTGGGGTTGGGCAGACACAGTTCAGCACCAGGCTCCTGGCAATACCACCTGTTAGCCTTGTGACCTTGGGCAAGTTACTTAACCTCTCCTTCAGGAAAATGGGGATATTACTAGTTCCAACTTCACAGGATTACACGTAAAGGCATTAGCATTCTGCCTGACATGCAGTAAGTATTCAACATTAGCTACTATCAAGAGGAAAGGTGTGAAGAAATTACTTAAAGCCTGCCCAGGCACCCAGGGCTACTTTATATATGTCACATTCCAGGGCCACCGCCGGGCTGGATGTGTTCACAGGAAACTGAGAGAGGGGCTGAGTTGTTCCCACGTATCCTGGGAACTACTCCTCACACTCAGGCTTTCAAATATTTGGGCTGTTTGCTTGGAAAGAAATGATGATCCAGTTTCCATTCCTCTTTATTTGGGAATAAAGGGCGGGGGTGGGGAGGGAGTCAGCATCAGCTTTAAGGACTGAAATTTGTGCTTCAGGAAGATTCCAGTGGGTGAGGCTGGGCAAGTGACTCAACCTTCTCTGAGCCGCAGCCCCTCACTAGTGGGCTGGGGTCACATGACCTCCTTCACAGAGTGTTGTACACAGAGCATGTGGTCCAGCCTAGCACACAGCACGTGCTTGATAACTGCTGGCTCTCTCCCTCTTTCCCTCCTGGCTGTCCTGGACGTTCACCTTGACCTCATCATATCTGCAGAGAAGCTGGTGTGGGGAAGGGAGCGGCTGTCCTGGACGCTCACCTTGACCTCATTCATATCTACAAAGAAGCTGGTGTGGGGAAGGGAGCAGGAGGTGGAGGTGGGGGGACCTCAGCAGAGAGGGAGTTAATAGGGCTCTGAATTCCGTACTCCAGTGTCTTTTCATTCCCTCCCTCCTCTTGGACCCTCACACCCTGGGATGCAGGACAAACAGACACCCCCCATTAGAGGTGGGGGTGGGGAGTAGAGGAGGAACTTGCTCAGGATCACTGAGTGGCCTCTATTCCCCGGCCCTGCCCTGACACCCACCAACTCTTCAAACCAGAAGCTGGGACCACGCATACCAAGTAGAGGCAGACTCAGGGGAACAAACGCTAGGCTGTGAGCACCTCGGGGGCGGCAGCAGGGTCTTAACTGCTGTGTTTCTGCTGTGGGCAGTGTAGACTGGTGGTTAATGGTGTCAGACAGTACCGGCACACACAACCCTGGCTCTGTCCAGGACAAGTCACTTATGTTCTCTGTGCCTCAGTTTTCCCATCTGTAAAATGGGGGTGCTAACAACAGCACCTACCTCAGAGGGCTCCTGGAAAGACTAAAGACACATGCCAGCAAAGCACTTAAGTGCCTGGCACAAATTCAGCTCTTAATAGGTGGCACGTATTAGTATAACAAATATTTGTTAAATGAATGAATGAAGGACACAGAACACTAAAATTAGAACTGTCCCCTCCCCACAAAATCTACTCCATGGGACTCGCATATGGAAGAAGAGCACCTCTTCTGCAAGAGGCCTTGGGAGGGAGAACCTCTTAAACAGAGAGCAGGCATCAGCAAACTCTTTTCTTTAAAGGATCAGGGAGTAAATATTTCAGGACTAGCCATCTGATCTCAATCCCAACTTCTCCGCTCTGAGGGTGAGACAGTATGTAAATGAATGGGTGTGGCTATGTGCCAAAAAAACTTTATTTGCAAAAACAGGGCGACGACAGTCTCCAGCTAAAGAGAAGCAGCTGGGTGGCAGCTGCCTGGGAAGTAAAAACAGGAACCAGCCTGCTAGGCCACCATGTCACTGAAACTGAAATTCAGTAACTGAATAGGAACAAACAAGCCATGGTGGAGCTAGAGCAGAGGCTGTGTGCGTGTCCCAGTGACTCCCCCCGGCCCCACCTCCCTGGCCACAGAGTGGTTGGTCAGAGGCACCCAGGGCTCCCAGGCCAGTCCCACCCTTGGGAGGTAAACCACCTTGGCTCCCTGGGCCTCCCGATCCTCACGTCCCAAACGGGACACCACTGCCTCCCTGGCCTAGCACTAGAGAAATTTTTTTTTTTTTAAGTGTAAACTTTAAGCTTGAGGCAGCAGCCCATCCAGCTGTGGACTGCCTCAAAAAAATAATAATACAAATAAATGATAATACTGCCTTAGATTTTCTAAACAGCTGTGACGAATCAGGTGCTCTGGTGGCTGTTCACGTATGAGGAGAGAGCAGGGAGAGAGCCTGTTTCCTGGCCGGGACCTTCTCCCTGCTCTTACCATCTGGAGGACAGGATTCGTGCGGCACCCCGCCTCCTCTAACACGAGGGCAGGGTGGTGAGCGAGGAGGACACAGGCCTCCTCCAGGGCGGGTTCCAGCTGAGGCAGGACTGCCTCCCCCCAGGCCCACGCCCACCCCCAGCCATCTCAGCCACCTCTGCTTCCTGGGAGTGGCCTCACCATGGCCTGCTCTGCATTCTGGGCAAAGACTCCACTTCCTTCTCTTCCAGGCATTGAGGGCTAAAGCTCGGGGGGCTTCCAACACCCCGAATGGGATGTAGCTCTGATGGGACAGGGATGCCTGCTGGATGGAAAAGCTGCCTGGGCCAGAAACTGCGTTTCAGTCCAGCTGTTCCCCTTGGAGTCCCAGAGTGCTGGTTCCTAAAGAGCGGTCCCCAGAGACCCACCCCAAACAAGGGCTCCCTGTCAAACGAAACTGAAAACTTTACATGTCTTTGCCTCCTCCTGAAAATTGACTATCTGCAACCATGCTCCTTGGAATTCCTATTCTAAAGGGTCTGAGAAGTCTTTAACCCACTGTTTCCCAAGTGTATTTGGCCTTGGACTCTCTCAAGTTCCCCATCCTGGAATCCTCAGCCTCATCCTACCTCTTCTGCCCCACCCAGACTCCTCCTGTCTCTGGGAATCTCCCCTCCCTCGGGGCCCAGCTCAAGGATGACTGTCCCAGACACACAGCCCACCAAGCCCTAAGCCCACCTGCAGGCGTGGGCTTGGCACCTTCCCCTGATGCCACAGGGAGGGACTTCATGCAGAAGAGAGATTAACAGGAACACAAAAGAGGCTCCCAACCAAGCCCTGAGTGGAAAAAGCAGACTACAAAGCAGCAGTACTATAAGATACTATTTTGTTGTTGTTTAAAAAAGAAAAGAAAAAAATATACCTGCATATCTGTACATAGAAAAATGTGAAAAGACATACATCAAAATGTTAATAGTGGGGGGCTTCCCTGGTGGCGCAGTGGTTAAGAATCCGCCTGCCAATGCAGGAGACACGGGTTCGAGCCCTGGTCTGGGAGGATCCCACATGCCGCGGAGCAACTAAGCCCGTGCGCCACAACTACCGAGCCTGCGCTCTAGAGCCCGCGAGCCACAACTACTGAGCCCACGTGCCACAACTACTGAAGCCCGCACGCCTAGAGCCTGTGCTCAGCAACAAGAGAAGCCAGTGCTATGAGAAGCCTGCGCACCACAACGAAGAGTAGCCCCTGCTCAGCACAACTAGAGAATGCCTGCGTGCAGCAACAAAGACCCAACGCAGCCAAAAATAAAAAATAAATAAATTTATTTAAAAAAATGTTAATAGTGATTACCTAGAATAAGGGGCCAGCAAATTTTTTTCTGTGAAGAGCCAGACAGTAAACATTTTAGGCTTGGAGTCATATAACTCTGCAGTTGTTGCTCTAAAGCAGCCATAGATATAGAAGATACCTAAACCAACAGCAAGCTGTGTTCCAAAAAACTTCACAAAAGCGGGTGACTGGCCAGAAGGTCATAATCTGCCAGTCCCTGATCTAAAGATTGAATATGTGATTTTTAAATTTGCCTGTTTTATATTTTTATGTATTTTCCAAGTTTTCCACCATAAACATTATAATTATGTTACTTACATAAACTAGGAGGGAGGGAGGGATCAATGAATTATGCATTTTGGGGAGGGAGGGATAAATTAGGAGTTTGGGACTAAAATATACACACTACTATATATAAAATAGATAACCAACAAGGATCTACTGTATAGCACAGGAAACTATACTCAATATTCTGTATTAACCTATAAGGGGAAAAGAACCTGAAAAAGAATACACATATATATATATATATCTGAATCACTTTGCTGTACACCTGAAACTAAAACATTGTAAATCAACTATACTTCAATTAAAATTTTTTTAAAATAAATTATGCATTTTTAAAGGTACAAACAATTAAAACATAAAAATCTAATGAACCTCACTCCTAAGAAAAGTGCAAATTTAAAATGATGCTGAACCAATAAGGACCTACTGTATAGCACAGGGACCTATATACCCAATCACTTGTAATAACCTATAACGGAAAAGAATCCGAAAAAGGATATATATATATATGTACGTATACATATATACATACATACATACATATATATATATATATATATATATATATATATATATATATATATATATAACTGAATCACTTTCCTGTACACCTGAAACTGCCAACATTATAAATCAAATATACTTCAACAGAAATTATTTTAAAAAACAAAAGAAGTAATTACCTTCCAAGTACCAACACTGGAAAAGTGAATAGATAAATATCATCTCCCCCGCCAACAATAATGATGCTGAGATAGCATATTTCACCAATCAAGCCTAATAAAACATCAAAAAGCTTGCACTAATCCTCCTACACTGTTGAAAGGAATGTAAACTGGTACAGCCACTATGGAGAACAGTATGAAAGTTCTTTAAAAAACTAAAAATAGAGTTACCATATGATCCAGTGATTCCACCCCTGGGCATGTGTCTGGAGAAAACTATAATTCAGACAGATACACGCACCCCAGTGGTCATTGCAGTGCTATTTACAATAGCCAAGATGTGGAAACAACCTAAATGTCCATCGACAGATGAATGGATAAAGAAGATGTGGCACATATATACAATGGAATACTACTCAGCCATAAAAAAGAATGAAATAATGCCATTTGCAGCAACATGGATGGACCTAGAGATTATCATATTAAGTGAAGTAAGTCAAAGACAAATATCATATGATATCATTTATATGTGGAATCTAAAAAAATGATACAGAGGAATTATTTATAAAACAGAAATAGATTCACAGACATAGAAAACAAACTTATGGTTACCAAAGGAGGAAGGTGCGGCAGGGATAAACTAGGAGTTTGGGATTAGCAGATACACGCCACTATATATAAAATAGCTAAACAACAAGGACCTACTGTATAACACAGGGAACTACACTCAATATCTCGTAATAACCTATAATGGAAAAGAATCTAAAAAAGGACATATATATAGACACACACACATACACATACATGTATGACTGAATCACTTTGCTGTGCACCTGAAACTAACACAACACTGTAGATCAGCTATATTTCAATAAAAACTTAAAAAAAAAATGCTGGGGCTTCCCTGGTGGTGCAGTGGTTGAGAATCTGCCTGCTAATGCAGAGGACACGGGTTCGAGCCCTGGTCTGGGAAGGTCCCACATGCCACGGAGCAACTAGGCCCGTGAGCCACAACTACTGAGCCTGCACTCTGGAGCCTGTGCTCCGCAACAAGAGAGGCCACGATAGTGAGGCCCGCGCACCGCGATGAAGAGTGGCCCCCACTTGCCGCAACTAGAGAAAGCCCTAGCACAGAAACGAAGACCCAACATAGCAAGCAATCAATCAATCAACCAATAAATCTTTAAAAAAAAAAATGCTTGCACTATGTTGTGAGGGCTTACGAAGCAGCCTCTCTCCCACATCTTGGTGGCACAGAAACTGAAACAACCTCTATGAGGTCCAAGTTGGCAACGTCTACCCAAATGACCAGCATTCGTACCTTCTGACCCAGAACTTTCCTGTCTCGGAATCCACCCTACAGACGGATTCCCACTGAAACAATGCATAGGTATGGTTCTGTTCTGGACTCTGGCATACACTGAAAAGAGCCCAAGTCTGGAAGTGACCTATCTGTTCCTCAGTTGGGAACTGAGTAAACAAATTGTAGGAGATCTGTACTATACGATACTACAAACACTATGCAGCAGTGCAAAGAAAAGGCAGCTCTGATGCGGAACCATCTCCAAGAGATATATTTTGAATGAAAAAAGGCAAAGGGGAGAATATGCATTTAAAAAAGGAAGAAAATAATATGTGCGTATAATCGCTTGTGTATGCTGCTAACTATCATGGAATGATACAGGAGCCTAGGAACACTGTCTACAGAGGAACCAGGAGGCAGGGGATGGAGATGGAAGGGAAACTTTTTACTGTCTAGTCTTCTGTACCTTTTTAATTTGGTATCCTGTGCAAGAATCATCTATTCCAAAAAATGTTAAATGAAAAGGATGAATAAAGTGAAATTTAACAAAATAAATCATACTAAAAACAAAATAGGGGCTTCAAAGGACTCTAGCCAGTCAGAGCAAAGAAAGCTCTGTGATCCTGACCCTCCGTTTCCTCACCTGTGGGGAGGAGGCAACACCTGTGTGGCTGGCCCACCTCCACCTGGGAGGCTCGAGAGGGGCGAGACGTGTGCCCAGCCTCCACGGTGACTGGCTGCACTCGGCACACGTGAGTCCCTCCGCTCACCCGGATGGCCTCACGGCCCCAGCCCATGGTGTCTGCAGAGGGTAGTAATGATGCTGAGGAGGGAGCCGATGAGGCACGGGAAACCCAGGCCCCCACCTGCTAGTCTCCAGCCTGGTGGAGGCATTCAGCCCCGCAGAACCGCCGGAGAGCCACGGTTGCCAGCAACACGCCCGCCGGGTCCTGTTGCTTCTCCCTCCATCTCCACCACCACCAACGCACCCACGAAACACCAGCAGCCCCTCCCACCCAGATGGACGCATCCACCAGACTCTCCACAGAGGGAGGGTGCCTTGCTTAACCCCAACAAGCAAAAGACTAAGAAAGGGGTTCTGGGCACCATGTTCTTGGGTCCCAGGACCCTCCAGTCAATGCACAGGAGAACGAGCTTCCTGCCACCTCACCAGCAGGGCAGTCGCACCCCCAAAATGATGCCAGGCCTTTACTTTCACCACACTTCCCCTTGGATCTCACAGCCCTTTGAAAGTTGGAATAATCAGGAATCACCTTTTCCATTAAATTTTGGGAAGAATGAGGCTCAGAGAAGCAAAATGACTTTAGCTGACACTTCAGGCGACAGTGACCACCTCCAGACCGCCCAGCTCACTGTCCTTCACTCTTCCCACACCATCATCGGGCTCCCAGAACTCCCCCTTCTAAAGATGACCACCCCCAACATGTGCAGGCTTTATTGCTTCAGCAGCTTCCTGAAGCTCAGCCCTTCCCCCGAGGGCCTGGGCAAGCTCAGTCTGACAAGACGGGAACAAGCCAGCCCCCATCGTCCTCTCCAGGGAGCCCGCACACACACAGCCCAGAGAAGAGGGAGGCCTGACCAATGTCAGCAGCTCCCAGGCCTGAAAGAAATGTCCGGGTCCCGCTCAGCTGCCAGCGACCTACCCCTTCTTCAGGTTTGTCACGTAAGCGCTCTGGAGTGCAGCTTCCAGGAAGTAGGTGAGCTCGTAGTCGACCGGGTGAGATACTTTCAGGTGCCGGGATGTGGTGTTACTTGTGATCTGGGAAGGGGAACACAGAGAGAGCCGCTGTCTGCAAGTTCTGAGGCCGAGAGGCCAGGGTCAGCCCAGGCAGAGGTGGCGGCCCCATCGCCGCCCAAGCCCCCAGCCACCATAGGGGCACGTAGGGCAATACTCAGACCAAACTCAACCTAACGTGCTTTAATTCAAAATAGGTCAAAGCACTCTCTCCGTGCAAATGCTGGATGCCCATAACAGCCCTACAAGGCTGGTTTTATCTGCACCTTATAGATGAGGAAATTGAGGCTCAGAAAGTGCCCGAGGACACAAAGCTGGCCTGGGCCTGGACGTCAAACTCAAGTCTGGCCAGCTACACATTCCAGGCTCTTTCTATTACTTATTGGTGCATTCTTTCAACACTCGAGTGCCTACCAGACGCCAGACACTGCACTGTCCCTGTCACATAACCATGTAACCTCAGAACAGCCTAACAGCTGACCCCCAGTTCGTGGGAAAGCTGAGGAACAATTGTTATTAACTGAGCTGTCGCTTAAGCCTCAGCTCTGAGAGGGTCACCCAGCCGCACCGAGATGGGCCTGCCTTCACTATGCCACCTCCCTCTCTGATATGAGGGGAAAAAAAAAAATCAACGAGCCATCCACCTTATGTTTCAGAAACTGAAATACGTTTTAGAGAGATTCTTAGTTCCTCAGAGGTTGGCGCTGGGTCTTAGGAGGGACGTCCAGCTTTGCAGCGCACCGGGTGCACAGGGTTCTATGGCCTGCCCTCCCTCGACCCGAGATAACCAGCTATCGGGGCCCATTTGTCCACCCCGTGTCCCTGGGGCGCTGGTTCCAGCCCTGGACACCATTCCAGCTCATCACCTTAATCCCCTTTTAAGAGTCCAAAACCCAGGCTTCTGACTGAATGGGTGACTTTCACTTTTTCATGAAAGCTTCCTCCAAACTATATGTAATTCAAACATGAAGAGCTCCTGAAACATTGCATGTGACCTTGGCAGAGGTCAACTCAAGTCTCCACGTGGACCTCTGCCAGGGAGTACACTCGAGTCCTGTTTCTGCTGAGCTGCCCAATCACTTCTTTCCCGCTGAAGTCCGGCCAAGCAGAGGGACTCTAGGATGGTGACTCTCGACAGGGGGGCAATTTTGCCCCTGAGACATTTGGCAATATCTGGAGACACTTTTGGTTGTCACAGTTGGAGGGGGGTTGGCTGCTGGCAGCCCACAGGTAGAGGCCGGGAGTGCTGCTGGACATTCTACACAGGGCAGCCCCACAATGAAGAATTATCTGGCCCCAAACGTCAGAAGTCCTGAGGCTGAGAATCCAGCTCCATGGGAGCTGACCTGGCCTGAGGAGGACGCCTCCAAAATGGCCCGTCACAAAAACAGGTGCTGGGTTGATATTTTGGCATTTGCCAAAGTAGGTGAGGTTCAAATATCTCCTGGGTGCTGAGTCTCTCAGCTCGTGCCCACCTCCTCTGTCTGGATGCCAATCCTAAATCTCCTCTGCCATAGAGCCTGCCATCTAGCATCTACTAAACAACAGAAGGCTTAAGCACCACCCCAAAGTCACAAGTCATACAGGGTCCAAACCCTGCCAATGCCACTTATGGACTGTCTGAGCTCCGGGAAGCTATTTAACTCTCCACACCTGAGTTTCCTCACCTACAAAATGGGAATAACAATCGTAACCTGTTGCAGTTGGTTACTATTTGAAGGTTAAATTAGAGAACAACTGTAAAGTACTCAAAGTAGTGCCTGACGTGAAAACAGGGATGCAGTAACTGTAAGTATCTTTGTTGAATACGGCTGTTTGTACCCCCCCCCCCATTAAACCAGGAGTCCCCAGAAGGGAAGAACTGGGGTAACATCACAGTATGCTGCTAACACCTGGAACTGCTGTCCTGTTGACAGTTCGTTCAGGCCCCCCGAAGCAGAAGCTGGGAGATAAGTAGGCCAGAGAATTTCCAGACCCCTGTGGCCAGCTCTGCCAGCCTCTGCGAGGCTTTAAGAATGGGCCTTCTCCTCCCTAAAGGGTCCAGTAGGGAGCTTCCGGAGCACCTGAGGGCTGGGAAGAGTGTCTACAAGGACCGGCCTGACTGTACCCTTCCAAGGGAAGAGTAGTGGGCAAATGACTTAATCTCTCTAAACCTCATGTGTTAAACAGGGATGAATGTAACACCTACTTCAGAGAGCTGCTGTGAGGGGTAAACAAGTTAATGAACACAACAGGGCTGTCACATTTTTGGTCGTACAAGCTGAGCTCACCAAGGAGGTCCCCAGCCACTCGCAGGTGGCGTGGACTCTTCTGTTTATTAAAACTCTTTTCTGGCAGCAGAGAGGCTCATGCTTATAGAATCAGGATACTATAGTGAGTTTTCCAATGGATAAAGCAGAGCATCTTCAGGGCAGGTGGAGGGTCCTCTTTTCTAATTTGCACAAGCGGGACCTACGGTTTTAGTGGGGTGAGGGGGGTTGCATAGATACAGGTGCTCAATAGAGGGCAGTGATGACCATGGGGCTATTATTTCCAGCTCACCTTCTCCAATTCCTGCAGGAACACCTGAGCGATCCAGGAGGCCCTCTCGAAACAGGTGATCACTTCCTCCTCCCTCTCGGTCAGGCGGTGGCGGGAAGCGATGGAGTTGGGTAGGCGTTCCAGGGAGAGGCCTGCGGGAGGAGGGGAGCACCTCGGACCTGCCCTTCTCGGCAGGGGGGAGGGGGACCCAGCTCCAGGCCCCTCCCAGGGGCCCAGGGTGGGCTCATCCGAGGAGACTCCGGAGCAGCCAGTGGGAGGCGGAGGTCCTGGGAGCGGAAGGAGGGGGCTAAAGCAAGGATGGTATTAGCAGCGGCTGGGATCAAGCGGTGGACAGACAGCAGGCACCCATGCCCCACGTGGGGAACCACACTGGTGGCACCCCCATGCCCAACTCCTGCCTGGCCTTCCAGGCAGTGCCTGCTGGAAGCAATCCTGACCCCTCCTCCCAGTTGCTAGAAGAGACCCCTCCCCAGGCACTCACCATGTTTACATCATGGAGTAGTTATTTACATCTAGCTCTTCTCTCCCCCAGTAGTTCAATGGGGGCAAAATGAGCCTGTTTGGACTGCCACAGTCCCTAGCACGTGGTAGATGACTTGATTACACAGCATTTATATGCAACCCTCCAGTGGAACCAAACAGCTTCTACCTCACCTAAGTCAGGCGCTTGGGTCCTATGTGCCTGCAGTGGAATTTGCTGTTTTTGCGTCCCTGGCATCCATTTCCCATTCTTTCCACAGCAGCACCTCTCCTTCCCTTTGAGCACCCATCGTGCAGCCTCGCTCAGGCCCTGTGGTTCACAGGGCCGAGACCCTGCCCCACCCCAAAGGCAGGCACATGATCCAGGCTGACCCATCATCAGGGCCACAGTGATTGGCTAAGGGTGTGCACATGGCCTGGTCTGGGCCGAGAAGACCCAATCCCAGAATTCTTACCCCTTCCACTGGGCTTGTTAAGCTGTTAAGAGGCCAGCCTGGAAATGTTAGGGAAAGGCTGCCTTAAAATGAAGCTGCATAACGTGAATGTCATTAACATGATTGTACACTTGAAAATGGTTAAAGTGGTATATTTTATGCTTTGTGTTTTTTACCAAAATTGAAAAAATTTTAAATATAAAAGCATAGCTCTAAAGCAAAAAAAGAAAAAAACCCGAAACTATAAGAAACCAAGAAGGGAAAGCTGTAAAGGGAAACAACTATATTTATGTCTGGGTTTTTTGTCTTTTGCTTTTTTTTCTTTGAGACAGGAAAAAGATTGAATAAACTCTTAGTCATGAAAAAAAAACAAACAAAGTCTACACAGAACAGAGATGAGACTTGATGGAAAAGGGCAGATTCCTAAAGACACTGTTTTAACACCTTGCCTGAAGCAATACCCCCTGAAACTTTCCAGTATACGCACCAATAAACCCCTTCCCCCATTTTCTCAGGGGGGGGGGTGGGGTCAAAGTCCACTTAAACTGTGTTGCTGTCACGTGCAACTCACAGTCCTGACTAGAGAGCACTGTCCTAGACTGCGGTTCTCGGTGAGCAGAACCCAGATCTTTCTCATCTTTGTGCCCACACAGTACTTTATATGTAGTAGGTACTCAAGATGAAGTGACTGAAGGAAGGTCCAAGAAAAGAATCCTCAACTCTCGCCTGCCCTTTGGCCCCAATATCCAACTGATGACCAAGCCCTTAACATTTCAAGCCTCCCCTCCCCTTCCCTTCTCTTATCTCCTTATTTTAGGCTTTATCTCTTGAATGGATGATCACCTTGGCCTCCTAGCTAGCCTCCCTGCCTCCAGTCTCACTCTCATCCACCCTGCTCAAGGATCCCAGGGTGATCCTTCTAAAACTCCACTGCTTAAAACCCTCCACTGGGGTCCCCATTGCTACAGGGTGAGGTCCAAACTCCTGACATTACATACCAAGCCCTCCAAGATCCATCCCTGTCACCTCCCCAGCCTTGTCTCTCATCATGTTATAGATCAAATGTTTGTGTCCCCTTGAAAGTCATAAAGTCCTATGTTGAAAACCTAATGCCCAAGGTGATGGTATTAGGAGGCGGGGCCTTGGGGAGGTGATTATGTCCTGAGGGTGGAGCCCTCATGATAGGGATTAGTGTCCTTATAAAAGAGACCCCAGAGAGCCCCTTCCGTCAAGTGAGCACACAGCAAGAAGTTGGCAGCCTGCAACCTGAAAGAGGGCTCTCACCAGAACCTGACCATGCTGGTGCCTTGATCTCAGACTTCCAGCCTCCAGGACTGTGAGAAATAAGTGTCCGTTGGGTATAAGCCACCCAATCTGTGGTGCTCTGTTCTAGCAGCCTGAGCTGACTACGACACCATAACTACTGCATCCACACCCGGCCTCCTGCACCCGAATGCTGACTGTGCTCAGGTCACTCCTCTTGCCTGGAATGTGCCCTCCACCCCACCCCGCAGAGGCCACCCAAAATTACAGCTCACCTTCTGCCACTGAGTGCCCCCTCCTCTATGGAGACCCCCCGATACACCCTGGTATAACCAACCATTCTCTCCTCGGGCCCTGATCTACACTTTACGTATTCCTGCCCCACCATTTTGTTATACTTATTTGTTCACGTGTTTGCTCAGCCAGACTATAGGCTCCTTAAAGGCATCAACCTTAGCACGTTCACCTTTCTATAACCTGGCACACAGGAGGCACTCAGCAAGCACTGGCTGGCTGAAGAAACGACAAGCCTGATGGTGTCTGACAAAGTACAAAGTACTCTACAAACACAAGGTAAAGAAATACTGCTGTTCTTGGCTAGATTCCCAACTCATATGGTTTCAATGACCTTGCCCTCTGCCAGACTGGGGTGTGAATGGGTCCAAAGGTCGGGATGCCTCGGCCTGGGGAAAGGTGGGCACAGACCATGAAGGCCCTTGCTCAACACAAAGACTCAGTTACCCGGGTCACCAAGTGTCAACATGCCTCCTGCCAAATGACTCATGACCAGGAAGGGACTAAGGGGGAGGAGGAACAGAGGGCGTACTGGAGAAGACGTGGCAAGGAGGCAGGAGAAGGCTGGTCCCCCCTGCTCACTGCCGGCGCCGGCCCAGCCACTCCTCTCCAGACCCATGGCCCCCGTGTACCCTACAGGACAGTGGGACATAGAAACTGTTCAGGGCCTGGCCTGGAAGCCAAGTGGAAATGGCAGGAGGGCACAGCCAACTCCAGAAGACACAGAGAGGGTCTGTTTTAACACATCCTTGGGCTCCTCCCCACCCCCCCAGAGACGTGCTGCTGGCTGGGTTCCCTCCTGCCCCACCTCTGGGCCGAGAACTGGGATGGACCAGGTTCAGGCTGCCAGTCCCAAGCCTCCGGTGGGCTGACCACGGCAAATCGGTGAATTCAGCAGTGTCTGTCTGTGGGGCCGCCACATTCCCCGCGCTCCGTTTGTTCCTTCTGCGCCCAGCAGGGGCCTCTCCACAAGGCTTCTCTGAGATTTCTAAATCCCATCCTCCTTGAAAGCTCACAGCAAACCACCTCTTCTCCGAAGGCTTCGTAAGTCTCCCGGCTTCAGAGCCAGCAGGACGTTTTAGCTGCGCCTCCTCTGCGTATGCCCTTTCCCCTACATTGTGACCATCCTCTCTGCCCATTTCTGGTTGATCTTTGCACCCAGCGAGAGCAAAGCCTGGTGCTTAGTGAGTGGGTGGACACACAGGGGAACACACACATTCACTCATGCCGAGTGTAGAGGCCGGTGAGGTTTCTCCCTCTCCATCTAAGAAATGGTTCTTGTGGAATTCATAAACAAACCGTGGCATATTTATACAACGGAATACTACTCAGAAATAAAGAAAAGGACACACTCTTGATACATACAACACGGGTGAATCTCTCAGAACTTATACTGTGCAGAAGAAGCTAGATATCAAAAAGTACAGGCCATATGATTTCAGTTATATGACATTCAAAACAAGGGCAAAATTATAATCTATATTAACAGAAACCAACCAGTCATTGCCTGGGGTGGGTTTGGGGAGGGGATCAGTTGGCAAAGGACCTGAGGGCATTTTCTGGGGTGATGGAAATGTTCTTTGTCTTTATTGCGGTGTTGGTTACACGGGTATCTATACTTGACAAACTCATCAAATTACACACTTAAGATCTATGTACTGTGTAAAAATATATCTAAAAATAATAAATATATTCCTTTTTGAAAGGAAGCAATTATGATTCCAGAGAACTAATGAAGATCAAAGTAAAGGGGCTCCAGTCACTGAGGTAGTGGTCTGTGAAAAAACTTCTAACATATAGCGGACCAAAAAGCTTCCTGGAGCCGGCGACAGCTCTTCCTAGTGAGGGTCGCGGTCCAGTCACCCAGCTCTGCCCATAAAAAGAGGCTTCTCTGTCCGCCTGCCAATGAAGGGGACACGGGTTCGAGCCCTGGTCCGGGAAGATCCCACATGCCGCGGAGCAACTAAGCCCGTGCGCCACACCTACTGAGCCTGCGCTCTAGAGTCCATGAGCCACAACTACTGAAGCCCACATGCCACAACTACTGAAGCCTGTGCGCCTAGAGCCTGTGCTCTGCAACAAGAGAAGCCACTGCAATGAGAAGCCCGTGCACTGCAACAAAGGATAGCAGCCAAAAATAAATAAATTTATAAAAAAAAAAAAAAGAGGCTTCTTTGCCTTATATTTGCCCTTTGAGTCATATGACGAGCCATTTTCCTGTCACAAACATCTGATGGGAAATCTACCAGGGATTCCAACCCTCGGGTTCCTTCATCTTCTGCCCTGTGTGTTTCTGCACAAGTGGCCAGACCACAACACTAGGTCCAAGATGGAGACGGGCTGCTTCTGAGCCCGCCCCCAAAGGATCCCAGTGGATCCCAGCCCTGTTGAGCGGGCAGGAAGCCAGAGGCTGCCAGGAAGCACGGGCATTGCCTCCTGATTCCCACTGGCAGCGGGGCCTTTATGTGAAAACACCCAGTCCTGCGAGCCAGGGGAGGTCCCCTTTCAAGAGGAGCGCCTGCTTTTTCATTGACTTTGAACTTCCGGTTTGGAGGCAAACTGACCCTGGCACAGCTCAACACCCAGGCTGGTCCGGGCCTCATCGGTCTCAGTGACTCATCACATCCCAAACAGCAGCCCTTCCAAGAAGCCCCGCCCTTGGAGCCCTGGGCCCTGGATGCGGAGATGGAGAGCACGATGCCTTCCCTGTAATGGAACTTTCCAGATGGGTGGACCCCCACCCTCCTGCCTACCCAGCTGGTCCAAAAGCACAGGGCAACCGAGAGGCGTAGGCCCTGTGGGGGTGGAGGATGGGGGGGAGGAAGAAATGCAAGTCATTGCTTCAGCCTTCAGGGAGGAAGCCTCAAGGCCAGGTTGGGAAGAACCCTTATAATTCACACTCAAAAGTGGGCAACTGTGGGAATATAGAATGGTACAGCTGCTGTGGAAAACAGTCTGGCCATTCCTCAGAAGATTAAAAACAGAATTACCATATGATCCAACAACTCTACTTCTGGGTATATATGCAAAAGAATTGAAAAGAGGGTCTAGAAGAGATATGTGTACTACACCCATGATCATAGCAGCATTATTCACAGCAGCAAAAAGGTAGAAGCAACCCAAGTGTCCATTGATGGATGAATAGATAAAGAAAATGTAGGATATGACTTCCCTCGTGGCACAGTGGTTAAGAATCCGCCTGCCAATGCAGGGGACATGGGTTCAATTCCCTGGTCTGGGAAGATCCCACATGCTGCGGAGCAACTAAGCCTGTGCGCCACAGCTTCTGAGCCTGCGCTCTAGAGCCCGCGAGCTGCAACTACTGAGCCCACATGCCTAGAGCCTGTGCTCCACAACAAGAGAAGCCACCACAATGAGAAGCCTGCTCACCACAACGAAGAGTAGCCCCTGCTCGCCGCAACTAGAGAAAGCCTGCGCGCAGCAACGAAGACCCAATGCAACCAAAAAAAAAAGAAGAAACCATTATTTAAAAAAAAAAATTGTAGTATATACACACAATGGAATATTATTCAGCCTTAAAAAAGAAGGAAATCCTGCCATATGCAACAACATGGATGAACCTTAAGGACATTATGCTAAGTGAAATAAACCAGTCACAAAAGACAAAGTCTGTATGATTCCACTTCTGTGAGGTACCTAGAGTAGTCAAACTCATAGAGACAGAAAATAGAATGGTGACTGCCAGGGGCTGGGGGAGGAGAATGGAAAACTGTTTACTGGGTGCCGAGTTTCAATTTTGCAAGATAAAGTGTTCTGGAGATTGGTTGCACAACAACATGAATGTACTTAACACTACTGAACTGTACACTTAAAAATTTTTAGGATAATAACTTTTGTTATGTGTATTTCACTGCAGCTAAAAAAATTCTTAATGGTTAAGATGTTAAATTTTATGTTACATTTTACCAATTGAAAAAAAAAAAGCAGACAATTTGACTCCTTGTATCAAAGTTTCTGAAAAGTGTACACATTTCAATCCAGTAACTCTACTTCTAGAAATTTATCCTTAAAAAAATAATGTACGCAAAAAATGCAAAAGTTGAGCTTCAAGGATATCCAGTGCAGTATTGTTTATAATGGCAAAAAAAAAAATGAGATTTAACCTACAGGTTCAATAACAGGAGACAAGTTTGCTAAACTACAATAGATTCTTACAATGAAATGCTATAAAGCTACTTTATGTAGTAATGTAGATGTATACTAGAAACTATTTCATAAAATATTAACTTTAAAAAACAAGCATATAAAATATATGATTGTATGAACTTATTTTCATTTAAAACATAAAAACTTATAGGAAAAAAGACTGGAAGGATATACCTCAAAATGTTTAGAGAGATCTTAGTCTCAGTTTCCCCAAAGACAAAATAAGATCACTAACAATGCCCACCTCATAGGGTAGCTGTGAAAATTAAATTAGATGGATCTTATAAAGAACAGAAAGTACGCTCTCAGAAAACGTTTCAAGTGATGCTCAAAATGACCTCTTATGTAGGGGTTTAGCCTTTCCCTAGAATGACAAACGAGAAATCTAATTCAAGGAGAAGATATTCCTTCCAACACCCCTCAGCTCGAAGTGCCAACTAGATCCAGGTCTTCTGGCTTCAACACCGTCCGTTCTCTCGGCCCAGACTCCATGCGTCTTTCCTTACCCTCGGTAACCCACCAGGGGTTCCCACATCTCAGGCTTCTGGCCAGCGCACGGGGGCCTGCCTTTCACATGTGTATCCAATGGCTGAATTATAGCTGTCTAACCTGGCAGGGATGGGCCCTTGTGTCGGTGCTGGTTTCTCAAATACACCCCTCAAAACCCTGTCCATACGCACACCTCCACCGACTACTCTCTGGGGTGACCTCCAATGATGGAGGAAAGGCCTGCCAGGAGAAGATGCAGGGAAAGCACTCCAACTCCCCATGGTCTCCCTCCATGTGTCCACTTACCCTCCTGCCCTGTTTCGTATCTCACAGCCCAGGCAGAACCTCAATGAAGGCTTGGTAAGCACACAATTAATACACCCAGCCTCCTTCCAAGACACCCTCATCTGCTCATTCCTCTCCATCTGGAGGCCAGCCTCTCACTCCGTGGACCACAGTCTGGGGCCAGGGCAGCAGCACCAAAAGTGCTGACCTGCTTCCCCACAAGGCAGACGGCCCACGCCCCTTTGAGAAGGAAGCCAAAATAAACAGTTAATTCCTGCCATACCAGGACTAAAAAAAACCCCAAACCAATATCCCACCATGTCCTGCCCTAGGAGCAGCCTGGTGTTCTTTTAGTTTTGAAAGTTTTACTAAAGCCATAAAATCCCAGGTGAGAGCAGAGGAGCTGGGGGTTTCAGAGGCTGAAAGAACAGAAAAAAAGAAAAAAAAAAAATCTTGAGAGGTGAGGAGAAGAGAATTTGCAGATCATAATTCTCACAGCTGCCTAATGTTTTTTACATTTTTACTTTTCACAGCACCTTCACAATTTAGCATCTCACTGCCGTATTTTGGGTGAACCGGGGGCATTTTCCTTCATAGCCAGGCAGGTCTTCTATCGGTCAGCCAGCAGGCAAGCCTGCCCAGAGTGGCCTCGCTGGTGCTGGGCTGTGAACAAGGGGCAAAGGGGTTTGCTAGGCTGAAACACAGGGCAGCGCTGGTTTTCAAGGGGCCCACAGACACAACAAGCCCCAAATTAGGCAGCAACGACTAGGTCTTTAGGGCTCAGGGCAGGACTCATGGCTGGAGAAATGGGGGGGTCATTCTCCACATCATTACCACATTGAGTGAGCGCCAGAGAAAGGGAATCAACACAGGCCGGGGGAGAGAAGGAAGCCGTTTGCCACAGAACGGCCCTCTGAGAGGTGAACAATGACACTGGCGCTTTTGGGGGCTGAACTGGGTGAGGCTTGACATGTCGAAAGAACAGTCCCTGAAGCATCCTGCACGTCCGTCATAGCTGGGGCTACCCCTATAGGACTCAAACCAACAGAAAAGAGGACAGTTTGTCACCTGGATCTACAACGGCTTTGCCTAGTCTAGGGCCCAGAGCGCTCCGCTCCAGATGGACCCAGACAGCGTGTTGACCAACAGGTGAGCTGACTTTACGGGAAACAGGCTGGGCCACACTTCATGGTATGGCTACCTAAGGCCAAAGTTCTGGAACACCAGCAAAAGGGAGACCCTGAGGCTTCCTGCTGGGCTCTCAATGCCCCCTCATTTCCCAGTCCTCCCATGCACAACCTCTCTTAGCTCCAAAAAGGTATGACAACACCCCGCTCCAAACAAGCCACCTCCATTTCCCAGGGGCCTCCCTCTGGATTTTTCCTTTACCTGGAAGGCACCTCTTCCACTCATCTGCAGCTGATTCCTCCTAAGGTTCAGCCTCACCTCCCAGCTCACATGGGAAGGCCCCACAGCTAGCTGGGTCTCACTCACTTCCCTCTCTGGAACAGAGTGTGTCAGTCAAACAAGTACTCCCTGGGCATTAGGGACGAGCCCCAAAGCCAGAATCAGAGAGAGCCAAGTTCAAATCCTCACCTGGTCACTACTGGTGTAACCCGAGCAGAGTCAATTCTGCCTGAGCTCTGGGGTTCTGCCCTCCATACCTTTCACCTACTTTGGTAACAGCACCCTGATTTTCCTTCGAGGAACCATTCTTCCAACTCAGTCCACAAGATTTAAGTGGGGAAATCCCACTACGGGCACCAAACCAGCCACCTAAATGCTGGTCACTGAAATTGGTTCCAGGGTGGGCATGAGACCAAACCAGGTCAATGAGAACCTTCCCCAAGGCATTCTCTCCTCCTGAGGTTGTGAGTTTAGGCTGCAGGACCACGTAAACCTGGAGCTGTTGAGAAGGACCACAACACGTGGAGTCCCTGGATCCAGCTATGTTTGATGCTATCTGCCCCCAACGACCTACTAGTTACACAGGCCCATACATCTTCAGTCCCTCCCCCTTTTGGTTGTTGCTTTTCCAGCTAGTTGGGGTTGCATTATTGTCATTACAACCGTAGGTCTGATTATACAGAAACCAATCCCTAGAAGCATGATGTCAGAGGAACAATTCCTGAAGTGCGGGACTGGCTGAGCTAAGGTCAGGTATGGGAGTGAGGATTTTGCCATTTCTCAGCTAAGAAACTGGAATTCCAGATACAAGGCGGCAGCAATGCCAGTTGAAATGCAGCCTATTTTGTCTTGAGGCGAGACCTTGGGCCATGAAGGCTGGAGCTTTAGGATATCTGGTAGAACATTTCAGGGTAATTAGCCTGTGTTGGGGCCCACAGTAAGGCCTACAGAAAGGGGCAAGCTGCACTCCCGGCAGCCGTTCGGAATGACACAGCTTTGCAAACAGGCCCTTTTTGCCTGTGGACAAAAACAGAGACGGCTGAGAATCAAATCAGACAGTCGGAGTTGGGAGTTCTCTGCTCCTGCTGAAGGTAGTGCTGGAAGGGGCAGGAAAACCGGACCCCATCAGGAGCTAAGGCTGCGGCCTGGGAAAGGCCTGATTCCTCCAGGACCCCCCAAAGGACCCTGCTGTGGGTCTAACCTTGCTAGAGTCCCCCATGTCCCCAAGGCCCACTTAGGGCCCCCTATGGGCTACCCTCAGGGGCAGAATGACAGTGCCCAAAGGCATCATCCATCCTGGCCAGCCCCCAGGCTCTGCAGTAAGTGCCCGGAACCTACCTCTCCTTTCTCAGGGCTCCTGGACGTCCCATACCCTCCTCTGTCTGTGCGAATGCATCTCGGAGGTAACCCCTCTGGAGGGGTCCTCTGTCATAGGCAGGACTCAGGCTTGGGAGACAACCACTGGCCACCAGACCAAGCTCTGCTATTCACAGGCTGCACGATCGTGGGCAAGCCTCAGTTTCCCCATCTATACAGTGGGCATATAACAACTCCCTCCCATTCTACAGAGATCAACTGAAAGTTAACCCACCAGCCAACAAATATCAATATTTATTAAACAAGAGTTCCAGGGCAGTGTTTCTCAAGCTGTAAGGTGCATACACGTCACCTGGGAATGCTGTTAAAATGTAAATTCTGATTCAATACATCTGGTGAGGGGCCTGAGAGTCTACATTTCTAGACTCCTGGGTGGTGCACATGTGATAATCCTGCACCCTTACCATGTCCCCGCCCCCGACAATCATATGCTCAGCTTCCAGAGGGGAAGGGTCCACGCCTCAAGTTTCTGGGTATACCATCGAAGTCAGGTATACCAGAGGAGCTTGGAACACTGGGGGAGGAGGGACCAAATGGGGGATTGTGCTAGGCAAGGGAAGGGCCCTCAGCCCTGCCAGGGCCGGCAGGTGACTTGGGAGCAGCTGGCCACAGGGCAGGCCAGACCCTTTAACCTGGCAGCCAGGAGGGGCTAGAAGCAGGATCTGGGGAGAGGGAGTTCTTCCTCCAAAGCCAGAGGCCCCAACAGGGCCCAGCCCACCTCCCGGGGGCCAACATGAGGCCCTAAAATCCAGGCCTCCGCTCCTGGCAGGACCAGGTCAGTCTGAGCCCAGCTGTGATGTTGGGGGACAGTTCACTCAGACAGGGAAGTGAAGCTATTTTATTTTTCTATCTTAGTGAAAAATCTGTGGTGTTCATATTGTTTCTAAACAAACTTGACAAGGACAATAACCTTTTTCCCCTTGGAGACGTTGGAGGGTCACATATCACCCACCTCCCACCAAGCAATATATACATATGTGCACGTCATGTTTCTGCACTTCAAGCAAGAGAAACCCACGACTGCTTCAACTGCCCCCTTCTCTCAAGCTCCTGGGACAGTGTCTGAAGCCTTCCCCGGGAATCAGAAAGCATCTTCTGGTCTAATCCATGTCCCCCCGACTTCAGAGCAAGGCCACGTCCTTGTGAGTGACCCGCCAGAGGACATCCTGCCAAGTCCCTCTGCTCTGAAGGGGAAAGCAGGTGCACTGAGTATGTCTTTTGTGGGTGAAGAGACCCAGAGTCTGCTCTTGAGACACCCATACACACGCCCCCACTGAGCCTCCAGGCCTGGCTGCTCAGGCCCCTCCCACCATGACACACTGCCCCGCCCTCCTCCCGCCAACCAGGTGTGCCTGAGAGCTCAACTCCCTGCCCCACTGGAAGGTACCAAGTGGAACCATGGAGCAGAATACAATGCAAGATGATAAATGAGCTGAGATGTAATGGCCTAGCCAGGCCGAGTGCTGGGGAGAGGGCATATCAGGCTCCCGCAGGAGGCCGCCTGGCATCTGACAGAGCCTGAAAAGAGGCAGCCTGGTGGCAGGGCATTCTGGTTCACACACAAACTAACTGACACTTCACTTTCACCAGCCTCAGTTTTCTCATCTGTAACCTGAGAATTGACCTAGATAATTTCTATGTTTCCTTTCAGTCTAGAATTCTGAGCAGCACCATCAAGGGGTGTTTACAAGCTCTGGCTGCCTGGGTTCAAATCCTGGCTCTGCCAATTCCAGTGAAATCCACAAGAGTCCCTTCACCTCTCTACTCGTAACTCCTGGGCTATAACATGGGAATGAAGAGAACATCTACTCAGGGAGGGGGGTTACTGTGTGGACTGAATGAGGGCATACCTGGCATGGAATGTTTAATAAATATATATTATTATTCTGTGAACTCTGTGGCATGCTGCTGCCACCATTCTTCTTATGGCCTGAATGTCTGTGTCCCCTCAAATTCATATGTTGTAGCTTTAACCCGAAATGTGATGGTATTTGGAGGTGGTGCCTTTGGAAGGTAATTAGGGTTAGATGAGGTCATGAGGGTGGGGACTTCATGATGGGGTTAGTGGCTTTATAAGAAGGCAAAGAGAGAGGGATCTCTCCATGAGCACCCATGGAGGAAAGGTCACGTGAGGACATAGCAAGAAGGCGGCCATCTGCAACCCAAGGAGAGAGCCCTCACCAGACACCAACACTGCTGGTACACGGATCTTGGATTTCCCAGCCTCTAGAACTGTGAGAAATAAATTCCTATTGTTTAAGCCACCCAGTCTATGATATTTTGTTATGGCAACCTAGCAGACTAAGACAAGCCCCATGCTCATAACTGAAGTCAGGACCAATGACCAGCCATCCCCATCCCCTACTCTCTGCATTGGGAGCCACACCAGGTCCCGCCAAACCCAGGAAAATCAACACCATGCACACCCTGGAGGCCACGTGCACAGTCTCAAGCACACACAGGGTCAGATGAACCTCAGCATGCTGAGCAGCAGGGCGCAGGCATTGCGACAGGACAGGGAGGACGGGCAGAGAGGAGGCAAGCAAGTGGGAAGCCTAGTGCAGTCAGTGGGGAGCGGGGAAGCAGCCCACGCCAGGGACACCCAGCTCCTTACCTCCCCTGCGGCACCTGTGACCACCGGGCCTGTGTTCCCCCAAGAAGCTGGAGGCGTGCTGGAAAGAGTAGAGAGCAGGAGACAGGGAGCAGTAGGTACCGAGCCAGGTCTACAGGAAAAAGTGCCGGAAAGGAGCCCTAAGAAAGGGTGTTAGGTTCAGGAGTTCATGGCATAAGTGGTTTCCAAGAGGCCAGAAAGACCCAAATGCCAAATGAAGATCACCCCCAGGACCAGCCTGTACCGGGGGCACAGAGCAGGGGATGAGAGAGCAAAGGGAGAAGACCCCACACACTGGACTGTCCCAGATGGGCACCTGCCTCCCACAGGCTGGCACCAGGTCTGTCTGGGGGGAAGATCTCAGCAGATTTCCTGGGATTGTGTGAACAGTCTCTCAATGGGGAAAGGGACCCAGGGACCCACAGGTGGACAAACAGCTCTCAAGAAGCCCCATCGGCCATGGTTAAAGGAGGCTGTGCCCTGCACAGATGTCATAGTCAATCTCCCAGGACCCAAAGGACACAGATTCGTGGGAGTGGGGACTCATAGTCCAAGGCCAATGTCAGAGAGTGGAGGTTCCAATCCTGGATCCACCACAAATCTCTGGGTAACTCCAGGTAAGGTACATCCCCTCTCTGGGCCTCAGTTTCCCTGTATATAAGATGGGAGAATGTCCCCATCTATAAGAGAAAAGAAGGTGACAAATACTTTACCAATACCAGACACCAAATCCCCACAGGGTCACACGTGTTTCTAGACTTTTCTCTGGGGGTTGGTTTGTGCTGGAATAAAGAGATGATCAAACATCCAAGATTCCTGGCAACAGTGTGGACAGAGGGGCTCCTGGGACCTCACTGCCACCAAGAGCCAGCACTCAGGCTCTGTGATCCCAGGATTCAAGGATCCAGGGAAGATGGAGCCTGAAGCACAAAGTCTGGGGGAGGGCTTTTACTGCCATGTAACACCTTCAGGGTCAGTTCAAGGGCACTCTTTCCCCAGGTGGGCATCCACAGCGCCCATGATGAAATTCCTACATCACTGACCCTGTGTGCCTGGCTCCGCACCACAGCATCACTCACCCTGGAAACTGGCTCTGACCTGCCCATCACAGGATCCCAGCATTGCCTTCCTGGACTGCTCCCTGCAGGTGCCCAGCAAATACCTGAGGAGAGCCAGGCTGCTCTGTGCCATCGAGCACCTGATCTGTAGCCAACGCCAGTCACTAGTGCCACTCTAACGACGGGTGGCACGCTTTTAAAGCCTTTCTCACCCTGGTTACACAACTGATTGCTCTTGTTCATGGTAACCCTGTGAGGGCAGGTATTACGACCCTGTCTTTCAGGTAAATCCACTGAGGCCAAGAAAGGTGAAGAGCTATATGCCCAAGGGCACACAGTCAGGTGACTATCTGTCGACAGAGCCAGGGCAGGAACCTGAGTCTTCCGACCTGACATCCGGCCCGGCGCCTGCCGTCAGCCGGCATGTGCTGATGTGGTTGGTTACCCTGGCATCCACCTGGCTGGTCAGTGCCTGGGCACTCCCGGGGATTAAGTGTCTTAAACGCTGCCCTGCAGGCCCACCCTCAACACAGCACTGCTGCCCTGCAGCTGCCACCCGCTCCCGGCACATGGGGGCCAGAGTGTAACGAGCTGCGCACAATGCTGGGGAGACCCGGCCGGTGCTCACACCTACCTTTGATGACAAAGGCCTCCGCCAGCAGCCGCATCTGATACAGGGGCTTATTCTCCATGGACATGTCATCAATCCCGGCCCGCGCGTACATGCTGATGGCATCTCGGTACGAGCCCTCCACGTAATGCAGCTTGCCCAGGATCAGCATGGCCTCACACATGTACTGTGGCTGAAAGGCCAAGGACCACGTCAGCAGGGTCCTGCCCCAAAGACCCTGGCCCCACCCCAACCGGGGACCTGAGAATGAACGCTCCCCTCACCGAGCCATGAGGGTTTGCCTACGATCCTGCTCAGAACTCCCCTCCTCTTCCAGGAAGACTTCCCGACCCTCAAACACATATGGGCAGCTCCCCTCTCTGCACACTTGCAGTCCGTGGCCTACGCTGTGGCTCTTAGTGACATTCTTACACGAGTCCCTAATTGTTTCATGTGCGTGTACCTTATGCCCCCAACTAGACTGCGGGCAGCTTGCAGACTGGCCCTGACTCCTCTCTCCTGAAGCTCCCAGAAGCTTCGGCCCAAGGCTGGCACTCAGTTCAGGCACTTGTTCTTAACACAAGTGGGCAGTCAGGGGCCCAGCCAAGTTTTGCGGGGCCTAAAGCTTATATAACTGGGGGGCTCCTCTATATATGCATATATGTACAAATATATAACTAGGTGAAAGGCCTTGGAAAGAGTCCTGCAGGTGAGGCAGCTGAAGCCCACACTCAAAGCAGCAGAACCCCTGCGGGGAGACGGCCACAGCAGCAGCGTGGACATAAGACAGGGGGAGAGTGAAGGCCCATGAGGCCACTGCCCTCATCTTATCAGAATCAAGTGCCTGCACTCAAACTGATTTTCTTTCCCCTACTTGATCAAGTGCTGCTTACGCCCAAATCTCCACCCCATACAAGGATTCTTAGGGCCTCCCTCAGAGCCCAAGGACGTGTGGTCAGCCCTGCCTGAGAGTCCTGGCCTTGGACGCGGGCCCAGAGCTCCCACCTTCTGAGGCCACTCCACCTCCATGTCTGTGCTCAGCCGACCCACCACCCTCTTGGCCAGGCTCTGGGCACCACCCCTCCCACACAGCATCAATTCTGTCCACGGAGCTCCCAGGAGGTGCAGTGCTGGTCAGCACCCCGGCCTCTGTCACCAACAGGAAGGTGTTGCCCCTGATTCCCTGCAGGGAGACCAGAGTCTGGGGAACCTGTGACCCCAGGGGAGGTGTCCACCACTCCTCGCCATCTACTGCCCTCTCAGAAGCCAACGAAGAGAAATGGAACACGGCAAAGCCAAATTCTCCTTCCTCACTGGTCTTTGGTTTTTGGAAATACACGTTCTTCCTTTGCTCACACAAGCCCCCCATCTAGAACAGTCTTCCCTTCCCCTCGGTCTATCCAGATCCTCCTCTATCCTTCGAAGCCTTGCACAGGCCCACCTCCTCCTAGAAGCCTCCCTGACTACCAGAGAGCTCCCTTCTGCTGACCTCCTACAATGTCTCTACCAAGTAGACCCACGGGGCCCCTGCATGCCTGACCTGTTGACTAGTGATTAACTCTCAAAGGCTGAATTTTTCAAGGGGTTTTGCTAGTCTCCCCAGATAGGTTGCCTACACCCTGGGCCAGGGCCACAGATCACACACCCCCAGAGGCATGTGGCCCACAGTCCCTCAAGCTGAGCAACAGCTCTGCCATCCCTGCTCCCCTGGTCTCAAGCCACAGGCACATTTCCTCCCTGCTCTGGCCTGGTTTTCCCCATTGCTGAGGGTGAGAAAATAACAGCCACCCCTCAACTCCCAGCACAGCAATGCCAAGAGCATTAATAGGGCAAAGTCCAGAAAACAGCTTTGAACTTTTCTTTAGAAAGGAGCTAGATAAACACAGGCCATGAGTAATTATTATTATTATCCTGTCCTACTATAAAGGGGGAAAAGGGCAGCTAAGCTCAGGACACGTTTCAGGGCAAGATGACAGGGTGTAGCTCAGAGTGGTTCCTGGTGGATCAAAGACAGTTGACAACAGAGCTTCCACCAAGCTGGCAGAAAATTAAGGACAATGTGGTGAATGTTTCTAAAGCTAAAGTTATACTATTTAAAACGTTACCCTTAATTCTTAAGCACATCTGTCTTGTGTTTCAGTGTTGTTTTTTCTTTTATGTAGTGATGGTTATAGAAGATGGTATGGTTTTGTTGTTGTGTTTTGGGGCTTTTTTAATGTCCTTACTTGGCAGAATGAAAAGTTGGCTACACTCAGCAAGACCCATGCCTCTGAATTTGAACCTGGCCTGTCAATCCAACAGTCAGGGAACCACAGAGCCCGGGTCCTGTGGAAGGATGCTATGCAGGAAGTCACTGGGTCTGGGGAATAGTCCCTCTGCTGGGTGGGTCAGGCGTGTCATCTAGTCTTTTTGTGCCTCATTGTCTCTGTCAATAAATAGGGAAGAATGACCTCATGTGGATACCCAGGTAAGAGGAAGAAGAGATGAGGAAATACTTCACAGATGCAAAATGAGACCTGCAAAAGCAGGAGTGGCAGCATCACCACCAACGTTAGCTCAGGTTTCTCAGTCATTATTTCATTTCTACTCCAGCACTACAGACACAGCACCAGGAAATGGCAAACAGCATGAGAACTTGGGAGCAGAGGCAAATAGGCCTGCGTTCAAGACCTGCACTGTGGCCCTTGGCTAAGTGACTAACCTCTCCTAGGTCTCAGTTTCTTCATCTGGAAAATGGGGATAATAGTAAATACCATTGCAGAAGGTTACAGAGAGGCACCAGTGAGAGGGTGCAAAGCCTGGCACTCACTGGATAACAGAAGTTAGGACAAATGGCTCATTTTCACCAGCCTCCAAAGCACTGAGCTGTATAGGATCTCAGAGGTGACTAAGAGTAGAAAGTTCCAAACTACCCTGAGGAGGCGCCCCAGGACCCACCTCTCCTCCTCATCCCATCAGAGCTACTCGGGATGCAGGGGAATCCACCTGAGATTTCATCTGCTGCCAGGAAAGAGCATCCCCCCAGCCTGGCCTTTGGGGTAAGATAGAGAATCCCACAAACTATTTTTAATATTTTATTTTGCCTGATCAACAGCAAGTTTTTGGCCTTGGCTTGGAAAACAGTGAATTTCTCGATTTCATTGGTGCCTATATATGTCTTTGATAAATAAAGCATGGTAAATTTTTTTAATTAACTGCTAGCCATTTTTAAATTTTTAATTTAATTTTTTTGGTCACACCGCGCAGCTTGCGGGATCTCAGTTCCCTGACCAGGGACTGAACCCGGGCCACAGCAGTGAAAGCCCAGAATCCTAACCGCTAGGCCACCAGGGAACTCCCAAGCATGGTAAAATTTGTACTTAATAAATGTGATATGGTAGACAAAATAGTTTTCACAATAATACACGTGGATACCATTCAGCCAATACAAAGAATGAGGTACTGGCATGCAGAAAGTTTCAAGTGAAAGTTTTCAGTGCAAAAGAGCAACATGACAAATATGAATCCTATGACTAATAAGAAAAGAAAGCTCCACGCATGTGTATGTGTGTTTGTTAACGCACAAAGAAAGCATATGGGATTCACACCAAATGGTGACCAGCGCTCAACTCTGGGGATGGAAGTGGGCATGGGGGTAGGGGTGGAAACAAGGATGTATTTATTATTCAAACTCTTTATTTATTTAGTGAATTTTTTTTACAATAAGCCTGAGTCATTTTTATTTTAAAAAGAATTTTTAAATATATAATAGAGTCTACTGGGAAGAAAAAAATTAAAACGGTCTTGGTGGGAAAAACTTGAGACCCATCAATCAAGTCCAACCATTTTGATTGGCAGATGAGGAACTGGAGGGCCCAGGATACCAGGGGACAGGCTCAGGGTCAAGCAGTTATTTTAATCCGAGACAAAACCTCCCAGAGCTACAATAATCCCCGTCAAGGAGTCTAAACGCAGTTACCTTAAACTTCCAGTATAGTCTCCCCACACTGCTTACAGAAAACGCCCCCCACTTCTTGGCCTGCTGTTCCAGTCCCGCTTTCTCACCCTAATGTCCCTTTACACCAATTACACACCAGTACCTTACACTCTTGCTAACTGACATACTTTAAGGAAATTCTTCTAAGAGGAGCTCTTTGATTATACACTGCTTCCGTAGCTTGGAATGCCTTGCCTTATCTGTGTATGTCCATATCCTGACCTCCTTCAAGGTCCAGCCCCCAGATGGGTCCAATTCCAGCACTACCATAATCCTGAGTTGACTCCCCACCTCACCCCAGGGAGTGTCCCCCTCAGACTTGCCTCCCCATGTATGCTACTCCTGTAGCACGTGTCACAGTACACCTTGAATAATTTTTTAATAGGACTACCTTCCCAGTAGCCTTGCAACCTCCCTGAGGGCAGGGTCCATGCTGGACTCATCTTTATTGCCCTCAAAGTACATAACACAATGCCTTGCACATAGTAGGTTGCAATAAAATATTTAAGTCAGGAAATATATTACTTTGGAACATCTCTTGAAAAATCATTTCCCCTTTGGGTCTCTATTGACACACCCATACTTCTATTATAGTTCAGGATACATGGTAATTGAGAACAGTTTCAAACTTGAAAGTGCCTGAGAATCACCAAGAGAGCTTGTTAAAATGCAGGTTCTGAATCAGATTTTGCATTCTTAACCAGCTCCCAGATGATGCCCATACTGTGGGTGGGTGGACCATGCTTTGAGCAGTAAAGATCTAAAGAAAGCTGTGACTATACTTCCCTCTATACTGCCCCTCAGTGCCTTGCATATAGTAGTTGCTCAATAAATGCACGTGGACTCGAACTGGCTTGCCATGTTATGGAGTGCTTCCGTTGCTAGCCAACTCAGAATGTTTGCCTGTTTCCAACTAGATCATACATTCACTGAGGTTTTATCTCCCTGAGATCCTCAAAGAAGCCAAAGGACCAGGCACAAACTAGATCAACCAAACGCTGTGTAATAGAAATATATAACTTCGGCCACAAGTGCAAGCCACAAGTGTAATTTAGATTTTTCTAGTAAACATTTCTAGTCACATTAAAAAAGGTAAAAATAGGTAAAATTAATTTTAATACTATATTTTATTTAATATATTCTACATATTATCATTTGAATATGTAATCAATATAAAGAATTGATGCTCTTTTATATTCCGTGTTTTGTACTAAGTCTTCGAAATCCAGTGTGTGTTTCACACTCACAGCACAGCTCAGTTTGGACAAGCCATGTGGCTAGTGGCTACTGTACTGAACAGGGCAGGCCAACCCTTAAGGGACACTTGCTGCTCCGGTGACCAAATGACCCCAGGAGGTCCTCACAGCAGAGACGAGGCAGGAGAGAGGAGAGACAGCTCCAGGCTGGGTGGGTGGGCGGTCTACAACTTACCGGCAGCCTCCCATGATTAAGGATACTGCTCAGATAGTTTCTGGCTTCATTCATCTTCGGCTCACTCTTCTCCAGCAGAGGGACAGAGTCTTTTATCTTGGCGTGGTTCTCCTTCAAACACTGCTCCAGGAGGGCCTCGGCCAGGAGCAATTTCCCAAAGCCATCTGGAAAACAGGGCAGGGATCAGAGTGGCTACGTGAGGACAGTAGTCCCCTGAACATGGCAGATGTGAAGACTGGTACACGCCCCTGTACCCACCCAACCACCCCCAACCTAGCATTTGAATGGCTTGGATCTGAGAAAATAAAGACATAGTTTCTATGCACTTAAACAGCCTTTAAAGAAAAAACACACATTCTACCACGGTCACAGCACAAACTGCCCCCTTGGGTTTATTTTCTGTAGTTCAGTGTTTGAGGAGGTGGAGTTCCCAGGACTTGGAACAAGCCCAGAATTTCAGAATTTAAAATGAGGGACAGAGATTGGTTCAAGATAGCGGAGTGGAAGGATATGCTCTCACTCCTTCCTGCGAGAGCACCAGAATCACAACTAACTGCTGAATAATCATTGACAGGAGGATGCTGGAACTCACCAAAAAAGATGCCCCACATCCAAGGACAGCAGAGAAGCCACAATGAGATGGTAGGAGGGGTGCAATCACAATAAAATCAAATCCCATGGCTGCTGGGTGGGTGACCCACAAACTGGAAAACACTTATACCACAGAAGTCCACCCACTGGAGTGAAGGTTCTGAGCCCCACGTCAGGCTTCCCAACCTGGGGGTCCGGCAACGGGAGGAGGAATTCCCAGAGAATCAGACTTTGAAGCCTGGCAGGATTTGACTGTGGGACTTCGACAGGACTGGGGGAAGGGGAGACTCCACTTTTGGAGGGCACACACAAAGTAGTGTGCGCATCGGGACCCAGGGGAAGGAGCAGTGACCCTATAGGCGACTGAACCAGACCTACCTGCTAGTGTTGGAGGGTCTCCTGCAGATGCAGGGAGTGGCTGTGGCTCACCATGGGGACAAGGACACTGGCAGCAGAAGTTCTGGGGAGTACTCCTTGGCGTGAGCCCTCCCAGAGTCCACCATCAGCCCCACCAAAGAGCATGTAGGCTGCAGTGCTGGGTCACCTCACGCCAAAAAACCAACAGAGAGGGAACTCAGCCCCACCCATCAGCAGACAAGCGGATTAAAGTTTTACTGAGCTCTGCCCACCAGAGCAACACCCAGCTCTACCCACCACCAGTCCCTCCCATCAGGAAGCTTGCACAAGGCTCTTAAATAGCCTCAACCACCAGAGGGCAGACAGCAGAAGCAAGAAGAACTACAATCCTGCAGCCTGTGGAACGAAAACCACATTCACAGAAAGACAGACAAAATGAAAAGGCAGAGGACTATGTACCAGATGAAGGAACAAGATAAAACCCCAGAAAAACAACTGAATGAAGTTGAGATAGGCAACCTTCCAGAAAAAGAGTTAAAAATAATGACAGTGAAGATTACCCAGGACCTTGGAAAAAGAATGGAGGCAAAGATTGAAAAGATGCAAGAAATGTTTAACAAAGAC
Source organism: Balaenoptera acutorostrata (assembly GCF_949987535.1). Taxonomy (NCBI): domain Eukaryota; kingdom Metazoa; phylum Chordata; class Mammalia; order Artiodactyla; family Balaenopteridae; genus Balaenoptera; species Balaenoptera acutorostrata. The sequence continues at coordinate 54,972,296 of NC_080075.1, forward strand.
CTAGAAGAATTAAAGAACAAAGACCTAGAAGAATTAAAAAATGAACAGAGATGAACAATACAATAACTGAAACGAAAAATACACTGGGAGGAATCAATAGCAGAGTAACTGAGGCAGAAGAACGGATAAGTGACCTGGAAGACGGAATGGCGGAATTCACTGCCATGGAACAGAATAAAGAGGAAAGAATGAAAAGAAACGAAGACAGCCTAAGAGACCTCTGGGAAAACATTAAACACAACAACATTCGCATTATAGGGGTCCCAGAAGGAGAAGAGAGAGAGAAAGGACCTGAGAAAATATTTGAAGAGATTATAGTCGAAAACTTCCTTAACATGGGAAAGGAAATAGCCACCCAAGTCCAGGAAGTACAGAGAGTCCCAGGCAGGATAAACCCAAGGAGAAACACGCCAAAACACACAGTAATCAAATTGACAAAAATTAAAGACAAAGAAAAATTATTAAAAGCAACAAGGGAAAAACGACAAATAACATACAAGGGAACTCCCATAAGGTTTACAGCCGATTTCTCAGCAGAAACTCTGCAAGCCAGAAGGGAGTGGCACGATATATCTAAAGTGATGAAAGGGAAGAACCTACAACCAACACTACTCTACCTGGCAAGGATCTCAGATTTGATGGAGAAATCAAAAGCTTTACAGACAAGCAAAAGCTAAGAAAATTCAGCACCACCAAAAAAGCTCTACAGCAAATGCTAAAGGAACTTCTCTAAGTGGGAAATGCAAGAGAAGAAAAGGACCGACAAAAACAAGCCCAAAACAATTAAGAAAATGGTCATAGGAACATACATATCGATAACTACCTTGAATGTGAATGGATTAAATGCTCCAACCAAAAGACACAGGGTCACTGAATGGATACAAAAACAAGACCCATATATATGCTGTCTACAAGAGATCCACTTCAGACCTAGGGACACATACAGACTGAAAGTGAGGGGATGGAAAAAGATATTCCATGCAAATGGAAATCAAAAGAAGGCTGGAGTAGCTATACTCATACCAGATAACATAGACTTTAAAATAAAGAATGTTACAAGAGACAAGGAAGGACACTACATAATGATCAAGGGATCAATCCAAGAAGAAGATATAACAATTATAAATATATGTGCACCCAACACAGGAGCACCACAATACATAAGGCAAATGCTAACAGCTATAAAAGAGGAAATCGACAGTAACACAACACTAGTGGGGGACTTTAACACCTCACTTACACCAATGGACAGATCATCCAAAATGAAAATAAATAAGGAAACAGAAGCTTTAAATGACACAATAGACCAGATAGATTTAACTGATATTTATAGGACATTCCATCAAAAAACAGCAGATCACACTTTCTTCTCGAGTGCACACAGAACATTCTCCAGGATAGATCACATCTTGGGTCACAAATCAAGCCTCAGTAAATTTAAGAAAATCGAAATCATATCAAGCATCTTTTCTGACCACAATGCTATGAGATTAGAAATTAATTACAAGGAAAAAAAATGTAAAAAACACAAACACATGGAGGCTAAACAATACGTTACTAAATAACCAAGAGATCACTGAAGAAATCAAAGAGGAAATCAAAAAATACCTAGAGACAAATGACTATGAAAACACGACGATCCAAAACCTATGGGATGCAGCAAAAGCAGTTCTAAGAAGGAAGTTTATAGCTATACAAGCCTACCTAAAGAAACAAGAAAAATCTCAAGTAAACAATCTAACCTTACACCTAAAGGAACTAGAGAAAGAAGAACAAACAAAACCCAAAGTTAGCAGAAGGAAAGAAATCATAAAGATCAGAAGAGAAATAAATGAAATAGAAACAAAGAAAATAGCAAAGATCCATAAATCTAAAAGCTGGTTCTTTGAGAAGATAAACAAAATTGATAAGCCATTAGCCAGACTCATCAAGAAAAAGAGGGAGAGGACTCAAATCAATAAAATTAGAAATGAAAAAGGAGAACTTAAAACAGACACCGCAGAAAAACAAAACATCCTAAGAGACTACTACAAGCAACTCTATGCCAATAAAATGGACAACCTGGAAGAAATGGACAAATTCTTAGAAAGGTATAACCTTCCAAGACTGAACCAGGAAGAAACAGAAAATATGAACAGACCAATCACAAGCACTGAAATTGAAACTGTGATTAAAAATCTTCCAACAAACAAAAGTCCAGGACCAGATGGCTTCACAGGTGAATTCTATCAAACATTTAGAGAAGAGCTAACACCCATCCTTCTCAAACTCTTCCAAAAAATTGCAGAGGAAGGAACACTCCCAAACTCATTCTATGAGGCCACCATCACCCTGATACCAAAACCAGACAAAGATACTACAAAAAAAGAAAATTATAGACCAATATCACTGATGAATATAGATGCAAAAATCCTCAACAAAATACTGGCAAACAGAATCCAACAACACATTAAAAGGATCATACACCACGATCCAGTGGGATTTATTCCAGGGATGCAAGGATTCTTCAATATACACAAATCAATCAATGTGATACACCATATTAACAAATTGAAGAATAAAAACCATATGATCATCTCAATAGATGCAGAAAATGCTTTTGACAAAATTCAACACCCATTTATGATAAAAACTCTCCAGAAAGTGGGCATAGAGGGAACTTTCCTCAACATAATAAAGGCCATATATGACAAACCCACAGCAAACATCATTCTCAATGGTGAAAAACTGGAAGCATTTCCTCTAAGATCAGGAACGAGACAAGGATGTCCACTCTCACCACTACTATTCAACATAATTTTGGAAGTCCTAGCCACGGCAATCAGAGAAGAAAAAGAAATAAAAGGAATACAATTGGAAAAGAAGGAGTAAAACTGTCACTGTTTGCAGATGACGTGATACTATACATAGAGAATCCTAAAGATGCCACCAGAAAACTACTAGAGCTAATCAATGAATTTGGTAAAGTTGCAGGATACAAAATTAATGCACAGAAATCTCTTGCATTCCTATACACCAATGATGAAAAATCTGAAAGAGAAATTATGGAAACACTCCCATTTACCATTGCAACAAAAAGAATAAAATATCTAGGAATAAACCTACCTAGGGAGACAAAAGACCTGTATGCAGAAAACTATAAGACACTGATGAAAGAAATTAAAGATGATACCAACAGGTGGAGAGATATACCATGTTCTTGGATTGGAAGAATCAATATTGTGAAAATGACTATACTACTCAAAGCAATCTACAGATCCAATGCAATCCCTATCAAATTACCAATGGCATTTTTTATGGAACTAGAACAAATCATCTTAAAATTTGTATGGAGACACAAAAGACCCCGAATAGCCAAAGCAGTTTTGAGGGAAGAAAACGGAGCTGGAGGAATCAGACTCCCTGACTTCAGACTATACTACAAACCTACAGTAATCAAGACAATATGGTACTGGTACAAAAACAGAAACATAGATCAGTGTAACAGGATAGAAAACCCAGAGATAAACCCATGCACCTATGGTCAACTAATCTATGACAAAGGAGGCAAAGATATACAATGCAGAAAAGACAGTCTCTTCAATAAGTGGTGCTGGGAAAACTGGACAGCTACATGTAAAGGAATGAAATTAGAACACTCCCTAACACCATACACAAAAATAAACTCAAAATGGATTCGAGACCTAAATGTAAGACCGGACACTATAAAACTCTTAGTGGAAAACATAGGAAGAACACTCTTTGACATAAATCACAGCAAGATCTTTTTTGATCCACCTCCTAGAGTAATGGAAATAAAAACAAAAATAAACAAATGGGACCTAATGAAACTTCAAAGCTTTTGCACAGCAAAGGAAACTATAAACAAGACGAAAAGACAACCCTCAGAATGGGAGAAAATATTTGCAAATGAATCAATGGACAAAGGATTAATCTCCAAAATATATAAACAGCTTATTCAGCTCAATATTAAAGAAACAAACAACCCAATCCAAAAAAGGGCAGAAGACCTAAACAGACATCTCTCCAAAGAAGACATACAGATGGCCAAGAGACAGATGAAAAGCTGCTCAACATCACTAATTATTAGAGAAATGCAAATCAAAACTACAATTAGGTATCACCTCACACCAGTTAGAATGGGCATCATCAGAAAATCTACAAACAACAAATGCTGGAGAGGGTGTGGAGAAAAGGGAACCCTCTTGCACTGTTGGTGGGAATGTAAATTGATACAGCCACTATGGAGAACAGTATGGAGGTTCCTTAAAAAACTAAAAATAGATTTACCATATGATCCAGCAATCCCACTACTGGGCGTATACCCAGAGAAAACCATAATTCAAAAAGACACATGCACCCCAATGTTCATTGCAGCACTATTTACAATAGCCAGGTCATGGAAGCAACCTAAACGCCCATCGACAGACGAATGGTTAAAGAAGTTGTGGTACATATATACAATGGAATATTACTCAGCCATAAAAAGGAACAAAATTGAGTCATTTGCTGAGACGTGGATAGATCTAGAGACTGTCATAGAGAGTGAAGTAAGTCAGAAAGAGAAAAACAAATATCGTATATTAACATGTGTATGTGGAACCTAGAAAAATGGTACAGATGAGCCGGTTTGCAGGGCAGAAGTTGAGACACAGATGTAGAGAACAGACACAGGGACACCAAGGGGGGAAAACTGCGGTGGGGTGGGGATGGTAGTGTGCTGAATTGGGCGATTGGGATTGACATGTATACACTGATGTGTATAAAACTGATGACTAACAAGAACCTGCAGTATATTAAAAAACAAACAAACAAAACAACAACAACAAAAAATCTTCCAACAAACAAAAGTCCAGGACCAGATGGCTTCACAGGTGAATTCTATCAAACATTTAGGGAAGAGCTAACACCCATCCTTCTCAAACTCTTCCAAAAAATTGCAGAGGAAGGAACACTCCCAAGCTCATTCTATGAGGCCACCATCACCCTGATACAAAAACCAGACAAAGATACTACAAAGAAAGAAAATTACAGACCAATATCACTGATGAATATAGATGCAAAAATCCTCAACAAAATACTAGCAAACAGAATCCAACAACACATTAAAAGGATCATACACCACGATCAAGTGGGATTTATCCCAAGGATGCAAGGATTCTTCAATATACGCAAATCAATCAATGTGATACACCATATTAACAAACTGAAGAATAAAAACCATATGATCATCTCAATAAATGCATAAAAAGCTTTTGACAAAATTCAACACCCATTTATGACAAAAACTCTCCAGTAAGTGGGCATAGAGGGAGCCTACCTCAACATAATAAAGGCCATATACAACAAACCCACAGCAAACATCATTCTCAATGGTGAAAAACTGAAAGCATTTCCTCTAAGATCAGGAACAAGACAGGATGTCCTCTCTCGCCACTATTATTCAACATAGTTTTGGAAGTCCTAGCCACGGCAATCAGAGACGAAAAAGAAATAAAAGGAATACAAATTGGAAAAGAAGGAGTAAAACTGTCATTGTTTGGAGATGACATGATACTATACATAGAGAATCCTAAAGATGCCACCAGAAAACTACTAGAGCTAATCAACGAATTTGGCCAAATTGCAGGATGCAAAATTAATGCACAGAAATCTCTTGCATTCCTATACCCTAACAACAAAAGATCAGAAAGAGAAATTAAGGAAACAATCTCATTCACCACTGCAACAAGAAGAATAAAATACCTAGGAATAAATCTACCTAGGGAGGTAAAAACCTGTACTCAGAAAACTATAAGACACGGATGAAAGAAATCAAAGATGACACAAACAGATGGAGAGATATATCATGTTTTTGGATTGGAAGAATCAATATTGTGAAAATGACTATACTACTCAAAGCAATCTACAGATTCAATACAATCCATATCAAATTACCAGTGGCATTTTTTACAGAACTAGAACAAAAAATCTTAAAATTTGTATGGAGACACAAAAGACCCTGAATAGCCAAAGCAATCTTGAGGGAAAAAAAAGGAGCTGGAGGAATCAGACTCCCTGACTTCAGACTATACTACAAAGCTACAGTAATCAAGACAGTATGGTACTGACACAAAAACAGAAACATAGATCAATGGAACAGGATAGAAAGCCCAGAGATAGACCCACACACTTATGGTCAACTAATCTATGACAAAGGAGACAAGGATATACAATGCAGAAAAGACAGTCTCTTCAATAAGTGGTGCTGGGAAAACTGGACAGCTACATGTAAAGGAATGAAATTAGAACACTCCCTAACACCATACACAAAAATAAACTCAAAATGGATTAAAGACCTAAATGCAAGGCCAGACACTATAAAACTCTTAGAGGAAGATATAGGAAGAACACTCTTGACATAAATCACAGCAAGATATTTTTTGACCCACCTCCTAGAGTAATGGAAATAAAAACAAAAATAAACAAATGGGACCTAATGAAACTTCAAAGCTTTTGCACAGCAAAGGAAACTACAAACAAGACTAAAAGACAACCCTCAGAATGGGAGAAAATATTTGCAAACAAATCAATGGACAAAGGGTTAATCTCCAAAATATATAAACAGCTCATGCAGCTCAATATTAAAAAAACAAACAACCCAATCCAAAAAAGGGCAGAAGACCTAAACAGACATCTCTCCAAAGAAGACATACAGATGGCCAAGAGACAGATGAAAAGCTGCTCAACATCACTAATTATTAGAGAAATGCAAATCAAAACTACAATTAGGTATCACCTCACACCAGTTAGAATGGGCATCATCAGAAAATCTACAAACAACAAATGCTGGAGAGGGTGTGGAGAAAAGGGAACCCTCTTGCACTGTTGGTGGGAATGTAAATTGATACAGCCACTATGGAGAACAGTATGGAGGTTCCTTAAAAAACTAAAAATAGAATTACCATATGACCCAGCAATCCCACTACTGGGCATATACCCAGAGAAAACCATAATTCAAAAAGACACATGCACCCCAATGTTCATTGCAGCACTGTTTACAATAGCCAGGTCACGGAAGCAACCTAAGCGTCCATCGACAGACAAGTGGATAAAGAAGATGTGGTACGTATATACAATGGAATATTACTCACTCATAAAAAGGAATGAAACTGGGTCATTTGTAGAGATGTGGATGGACCTAGAGACTGTTATACAGAGTGAAGTAAGTCAGAAAGAGAAAAACAGATATCGTATATTAACGCATATATGTGGAATCTAGAAAAATGGTACAGATGAACCAGTTTGCAGGGCAGAAATAGAGACACAGATGTAGAGAAACAAACGTATGGACACCAAGGGGGGAAAGCGGTGGGGGGGTTTGTGGTGGGATGAATTGGGAGATTGGGATTGACATGTATACACTAATATGTACAAAATGGATAACTAATAAGAACCTGCTGTATAAAAAATAAATAAAATTCAAAATTAAATTAAATTTTAAAAAAGGAAAAAAAAAATGAGGGAGAAAGTCACACCCATGCTCCAAGGTGATAAGTTCTTACACAAGGAAGGAATTCCCTCCAGACTACTGAAGAGGAAAAATATACAAGGTGGCTTAATAACACATTGTCAGGTGCTCCTATCTTCCATGTAGCAGAATTGGTTTTCTCTGTTATTAAGGTATTTTAGCATGACCCAGGGATAACCTACCAACCAAGGAGGGTTAAGGCCAGAAGCAGATTTACTGGTGTAGCATGGCAATCCTTGGCACTTTCTGGAGTTCCTGCACACGTTAGCTCTTCCACAGACCTCACCCCTTGGCTAGTGATTTCATACTGCTTGGTTTAATTTGCTGTCTCCCCCACGGCACTGAAAACCGCAGTCCTGGAGCCACCGTATCCCTGCTACCTACAGCAGGGGCGACCTGAGTGGGGTGGGATCCAGGTGCTCAGGGTGCAGGGTTTGAGGTTGAAGGTGGTTTCAGGACCGCCTTGAGTGGCTGTGCTTGGTGACCGGCTCCTGGCCTGTCCCCCTCGAACAGAGCAAGGACCACTTAATACAGGCACCCAATAAATAGCTGTTGAGTAATGGGATCCTTTCCACTCCCCCATGGGGAAGCCCCGAGGCTCAGGGAGTTCTGTGCCCATCCAAAATGCCTCCAGGGGGGCTTCCCTGGTGGCACAGTGGTTAAGAATCTGCCTACCGGGGCTTCCCTGGTGGTGCAGTGGTTGAGAGTCTGCCTGCCAATGCGGGGGAAGCGGGTTCGAGCCCTGGTCTGGGAGGATCCCGCGTGCCGCGGAGCGACTAGGCCCGTGAGCCACAGTTTGCTGAGCCTGCGCGTCTGGAGCCTGTGCTCCGCAGCAGGAGAGGCCGCGATGGTGGGAGGCCCGCGCGCCGCGATGAGGAGTGGCCCCCGCTCGCCATGGCTGGGGAAAGCCCTCGCACAGAAACGAAGACCCAACACAACCATAAATAAATAAATAAATAAACCCAACAGTTTAAAAAAAAAAAAGAAAAGAAAAGTAATGCGTGCACATATTTAAAAAAAAAAAAAAAAAGAATCTGCCTACCAATGCAGGGGACATGGGTTCGAGCCCTGCTCCGGGAAGATCCCACATGCCGCGGAGCAACTAAGCCTGTGAGCCACAACTACTGAGCCTGTGCTCTAGAACCCACGAGCCATAACTACCAAGCCCGTGCACCACAGCTACTGAAGCCCGCGTGCCTAGAGCCCATGCTCCGCAACAAGAGAAGCCACCGTGATGGGAAGCCCGCGCACCACAACGAAGAGTAGCCCCCACTCGCCACAACTAGAGAAAGCCAGTGCAGCAACAAAGACCCAATGCAGCCAAAAATAAAATAAAATACATAAATTTATTAAAAAAACAAAATGCCTCCAGGAACATGTGCTCGATCCCACGTCCTCTAGTGCTCTTCCTGCTGCCAGGATGGCATTCTCAGACCTACTCAGCATGCCACTCACTCCTTACTCTCAGGACCACTGCAGTTTGCTCACAACTCAAAGCCACAGGTGTAAAATTGCATGTCCCTGAATAATCGTCTCTCTTCGTAAGGGAGATTCCCCACAGAGAGCATCCCAGAAGCCCAGATCCCAGAAAACAGTCACAGGAGATGTTCCCTCTGAGGATGCCACAGCCTAGTAGCCCATCCTTTGCTACCTACCTCATGATTTCTAAAAGTAACATTAGGAGGAAATGGCCAAAAATGATGGTTCAAACTATCATCCATCACCAGTGGGACAGAAGTTGGTAGAACCTCTACAAAGGGCAGCTTGGCGACATATATCAAAATTATTTCTTGCACATCCCCATTGACTCAGCAATCCCATGCCTACAGATGTCCTCGAACATGTGTAAAACGACCAACATATAAGGTCATTCCTGCAGCGTTGTTTATAATAGCAGAAAACCAGAGAAAACTTTATGTCCATCGACAGAAGGCTGATTAAATAAAGCATGATATATCCATTAAAAGGGACACCATGCCACCATATAAAGGAATGAGGAGGCTCTGTATGGGCTGTCATGACATGAACTTCAAGATAAACTGATTAGAAAGTAGAGCACACACAGTGCACCACTGTGCGTTTATGCATGAAAATATAAAAGGATAACACAAACATCTGCTAACTTCTCTACCTTACAGGGATGGGGGCAGAGATGGAGGGAGGCTTTTCACTAGTTACTTTTGGGTACCTTTGGAAGGTTGACCCATGTGAATATATTACCTAGTCAAAAATAAAATTTAAATCGACCCAAGAATAGAAGGAATCTTCTACGTTTCCAAAAGCTCAGCCAGGAGGGGGAGTGGGCTGCTTAGAAGTGGGTGCCTGAGCAGCATTCCTGAGCTGCGGGCCCCTTGGCAATTGGCTGTCCCCTTCTTATCTGTTTTGCATCTGTAAAACCTGAGGTAGAGTTATGAACCCGCTCCTTCCCAGGGAACCTCATCCCTCCCCAGGCTCCGCTTCCCGGGGTTGGTCCCGCCCCTCTGCCGTCAGGTGCAGCCGTGCGCACAGCTCCCGCCCCGCGGTCTGCGGGTGCCAGTCTGCAGCCCAGCCTTCCGGCCACCGGGTCCCGCCTCCGCCACCCAGCTGCCCGGCCCAGAGCTCCCTAGGGTTCCTTGGCTCCTTTCCTTTCATGCCAAGAGAAACCAGCTTCCTTTTAGGCAAACCTCAATCTTGAAATACTCCCCAGGGCCCACACCTCTCCTCAAAATGTCCTCTGAACACATGCTGCTCAAAGTGTGGTCCGTGGGCTGGGGTGGGTCTGTGCGTGTTTGTGACCCAGTCCCGCGGGGTGAGTGCAGAAAGTTAGAGTATATGTTCCGAAACGTTGATAACCATGTGACAGAATAATTGTTGAATCAAATACTAAAAAATTGGTGGTGGGGGGAGCGGTTATCAGTTTATGTATTTTAAGAAAGTATCAGAACACAACAGATTGGGAATCTAAAAAAAAAAAACCAGAACATAAAACTGAGCCTTCACCACAGACCGTTTGAGAAGCACTGCTCTAAACTTCAAAAGTGTCTTTTACTAAAAAAGGGGGGCTGGTATTTGCTGATGGCCCACTGAGTACCAGGTACTTTATTATATAGTATCATTTAATCTGCACAGCCCTGAAAGGTAGAAATTATTCCCATTTTATAGATGACAATAAAGATGCAATGTTGTTATGGTCACAACCCACATAACATAACAGCCAAAGAACAGTCTCTCTTCCCCACATCCCAGGCAGAGCAGAGCTTCTGACAGTTTGGAAATGAAGAACAGTCTAAGAGCTGTAAACAGTAGGTTAAAAGCTAATCGTAATTCCAAGGGCAGGAATAAGAGTAGTTCTCACTGTCACACACTTGTGAGTTTGAGACTGTTTTGTAGATTAACACTCCGGATCCTTCTCCAGAGCCTTTTTGCCCTCCCCTTTTCACACCCCACTCAGTCTCTCTGTTTTTCCGTTTAGCAGACACTCAAGTAGATATCGGGAATTTACTTTCTTTTCTTCCTTGTCCAACTCTCCTCCCTGCTCCATATTTTCCATCCCACTCTTCTCAACTGGTCAGTCTATGGAACTGAAGGGTAGTTTGGAATGAAAAGTTCTAGGTTTTCAGTTGTTAAATAAGAATCCAGGTGGATTGAGGCTTTCCTATCCTTCTCCAAAGGTGAAACAGATTGCTCTTCATCATCTTATTGTCCGAAACCTACTCCCTATCCTGGTTTGGGTAAAGTGTTCCAGCTTCTCCCTTGCTGGGGCATTAGGAAGGCCTTCCTCACGGACAGTGCAACAGACTCTGGGAGTCTGGCTCCTGATTCTGGCAGCCCAGCCCAGCTCTCTGCTCTTAGCAGAGGCCCAAAGGAAGTCCCCACTTAGTGGCCCGCCCAGTCTCCCCACCTTGTTTAGGAGGCCTCTGGCGGCTAGCTTCCTCTCCACTCCCACCCCTCTCCAGGCCTCTCGCCGTGTGCCAGTTCACAGGGACCCACTTCAAGGATACCGGCCTCCTCCCCGGAACCCATATTTGCAGGGCGGTGCTCCCCATTCTTCCACCTGCCAATTCAGTCAGGAAAGGTGGTTCCAGCTGGCAGGCCAGGTGCTCAGACCAGACCCTTCCCTAATGGGTCAAATGGGGACACGGTGGTCTCTGCAGCTGCTCACTTCACAGGACTGCAAAGGGCTGGGACCTTCCAACCGCGGCAAGAGGAGGAAGAGGGCAAAACTAGTGAGAGGCCACCTGCCTCAAACGTACTCCCACTAACTTCAACTGAAAAAAATGCTCAGAACAATCTCCAGCTTTTTAAAAAAATCACTAATTAAAAAAAAAAAAGATAGGGGATGACTACAGACTAGGAGAGACTCCAGATGGATGGAGAGAGTAGCAGATGTGATTAAAGCAAGTATAGTAAAAGAATATTAAAATCTAGGTGGTGGGAATACAGGTGTTTACTGCAAAATTCTTTCAACTTTTTGTATGTTTGAAATTTTCATAATAAAATGTTGGGGATAAAAGAAAGATTCAACCCATTAACCAAATGCAATGTGTGGCCTTATCTGGATCCTGATTCTAGCAAACAAACTGTAAAATTAAATAATTAGATGAGGGGGAGCTGTAATAAAAATATGGTAGTTTTATTTTTCAAAAGAGTTCTTGTTTAATAAATACATACTGAAATATTGCAACGTGGGGGAGAAATGGCCCAGGGTGTAGCTCAAACAAAACTATTCATGAGTTTGTGATCACTGACACTGGTTGATGGGTATATGGGATTCATTTTTCTCTCTACTTTTTTGACGTTTTGGAAATTTTTCTTAATAAAGTTTTTTTTTTTTTTTTTTAACCACTTGGATGGGGCTCTTTGTTTTTACATGAACAAAACCCATCACAGCTAGCCACACTCTGGGGTTCCCCTGCTCCATCCTGACCAAATCTAAACCGGATGTGAGTTTGAAAGAAAATGTACAAACAGTAGTAACCACCTTCCCCCTGGGCACGTGGTGGGGAGCAGCCTCCCCAGACAGGAAAAGGGGGTAGGGGCCCCTTCTGCGGGAGCATCTCCTGATCCTTCACTCCCACCAGACCAGAAAGAGGTCCCCCCCTCCAGCTGGGTCTTCCCCTCCTGCTCCCTGGAGTGAAACCCATGTTCTGGGGGCTATTCTTCGTTTCTTTGGGAAATCCCACAGATACAGCAGGGCCTCAGTCTGTAAAATAGGGTTCAGCTGGGGTTCATCCTCCTCCCTCAGCACCTTCCTCACCTCTCCCAAATTATGTAATTATGTTGAAGCTTCTGGTCATTGAGTCTAACAGACCAGGTGGGACTTTTAAGAATCTCCCTCCTGGGCTGCAGGGGGCTCAGTGTCCACACCCCCTCAAAACACAGGCCCTTAATCCCTCCAGTGATCACGGAACCCAGCGGAGAGAGAACCAAAATAGCAGACAATCCAAAACATGCCCTAAGCCTGGGCTTCGGGAGTCATTTGTTTTCCTTCCTTGTGTGTGTCTGTGTGTGCACGTGCATGCAGGCATGTGCGCGTTTTGGGATAAATGTATCTGGAAACAGCAATGGGAGAAAATCACTCATAGGACCAAACCCCAAAATTGGCAGGAGAGACCCCACTGACCTTAGCCTCCCTCTTTGTGCTGGTCAGTTCCCACAGTGAAGCCAACCCAGGCTCCACACTCCTCCCTCTGTCACTAGTAGACTTGGTGTCAGGGACTCCGGTTTGGGTACAGTCTCTGCCACATACTCATTATGTGACCTTTCTGGGCCTTGATGTCTAAAATGGGGACAATAATTCCTGCCCTCCCCACAGGGCTGTTTACAAAAAAAGTTTTTTTCAAATAGAAGAAACACTTTATAACTATATCATACCATTTATAAACTATGCCATACCAGTGCTTCCCAATAATCCTTCATAGAATACGGTCAAAGTAAGTTTGAGAAATGTGGTGTTTATACTCTAACCTTGGCTTGAACATCATACGCAGGTGAGCATATTAAAGGCTCTGAGAAGTCCTGCAGTTAAAAAAGATCAGTTTAACAACATTGAATCTGTTAGGTCTAATGACTTAGCTTTTTTGGCTCCCAAAACCCTTTTATCCTAGAATACCAAGGAATTAATTACTCAATCTCCTTGAGACCTCTAAAGAACAGCTTAGGAAGTAAAGCCCTGGATAGACTCTAGGCGGCCCCGGTTCCTGTCTTGGGCCCAGCATGCTTCTCTGTGGTGCTACCAACCTCACCCAGATTCCCACACCTTGACCAGGCCCCAGTGCCCTCTGCATGGGTCATCCTCCATTCCACCCTCACCAGCCCCACCCCACCACATCACCCCACACAGGGGGACAGAGGGGAACCTGAAATTTTTCTGTCCTTCCCTGGAAGGCAGGGTCTCATCAGTTTCTCCCAAACATGAATCTTTAGCTCTGGCCACTACCCCTCACTGCCACGCTCAGACCTACCTCAAAGCCTCAAACCGACTGTCCATTCCTGCCACCTAGCCCCCTCAGTGTCCATCTATCCTTCCTCCTCATTGGGCAAACATACTCTGCCCTTCCCAACACCAGTTAGAGGCCAGTACCAGTTCTGCTGCTTCCTGAAACCTCCTCTTCCTCTAAGCACCATAATCTAACACAATTGCCCTCTGATGGCCCCTCTGCCTTCCCATCCATTTTGTCAACTCTTTAAACTGGGATTTTGTGTTATACTTCTTGGGGAGGTAATGGTGCAAGTGGTTAAAAGGATGTACTCAGAAACCTGGGTTCAAATCCTGGTTCCACCACTTATTGGCTGGATGATCAAGTTACTTAAGTTCTCTGTGCCTCAGTTTCTTTACCTGTAAATGGCAAACAAGAGTACCTGCTTCATGGAGTTGTTGGGAGAAACTGAGTTGATTACAGTGCTTAGTACACTGGCACACAGTGAGTGAGCGAGTTAGCTATTACCGTTACTAGTATCGTTATCATTCTGTCTCCTCACAGAGCCTTCCACAGGCTGGGCAGTCTTTAAAACTCTTTATATCTGTATTTATTTACTCCCTGCCTCCTTCCACAAAGGCTCTAAAGTTGGCTGCGCACAAAGAGAGGGCTCAGGGAGGGCTCTCCAGGCTGAGCTGAAGGCACCAGGAACAGGTTTGAGGTTGGAGACTGGGGCGGGGTGTTCCCCCACTGCCACATCAGGGTGCCTTCCCGCCCCAGCACAAGAGCCCAGCCCAGCCAAACCAGCCCTACTGCTAAAGCCACAGACTGCCAGGGCTAGATGCGTCCCGAGCCAGAACTCAGAAGAAGAAACTGAGGCTTACCAGGCCTCTTTCCCACTTCTCCACCACTCCACCCTGGCGCTCGTCAAGCCCCCAACCATACTGGCTGTGCACAGAGCTTCGCCGTCAATTTGACTTGGGGGAAAGAGGGGGAGGGCAAGGAGAGACAGGCACAGCCTTCACCTGACGGAGTTTAGGAACCGGAATGGGGGTTGGAGGGGCGGCGCAAGAGTCCGGCCTAAGCCCCAATCTGATGCGTGCCGAAACCACCATTTCACAGCAGTCCGAGCAGCCCACATGATCCGAAAGGGCAGAGAGCAAAAGCCGTTTCTCTCTTTTCCCCAAAGCACCCTGCATGTGAGTTTTCTCCTTGGGCAGAAGAACCTTCCTTACTACCCTGGTTGCTCCTAAGACCAGCACTGTAGGAAGGGTAATACCGAAAGCAGCCACCGCCGGCCCCACGCAGTCGGGGCCCGCTTCCTGGAGGAGGCGCCCTTCGCGCGCTCCGCGCTTGTGAACCGGCCCCTTCCCTCACTCACCGGAGTCCACAGAGGTGAGCACGGCGTTCGGGCTGGCTCGCCGGCCGCCCCCGCCGCCGGGCACGACTAGCGTCTGCATATGCCGGACCAGCTCTAGCATGCGGTCCCAGTGGCCCTCGGCGCGGCAGCGCTCCAGCTCGCTCTCCATCTTCAGGTGGGAGCCGTGCGCGCCCTTCGCAGCCATCTTCGAGCGGGCGCTGTCATGGGAGGTGCGGCCGAGAAGTGGAGACTCGGTCGGGGGCGGCGTCCCGGCTGGGGCACACACGCGGGCGGGGTCGACCCGGGCGCGAGCGGCGGCCGGGGCCCGGGTGGCAGCGGGGGCCCGGGCGGCGGCCGGCGGGCAGCAGCCGCAGCACCCAGCGCACCGCCCGTCGTCTCCGGGCTGGGGCTCCGGCTGAGCGGCCCGGACGCGTGCAGGAGCAGCCTCCGCCTCTGCTGCAGCAGCTCCTGGCGCCGCCGCCGCCGCCGCCGCCGCCGCCGCCGCAGCTGCTGCCACAGCCCCCGCCCCAGGCCTGGGCGCCGCCAGCTGCGGACCCGCCCCCGGCCGCGGCTCCACCCCCGCGGGGGCGTGGCGCGGCCTCGGCGAGCCGGGCGCGCGGGCCGCCAACGCGGCTACAGCAGCCAGGCGCGTGCTGGGTGCTCGCGGCCGTACAGGCGCCAGCCACGCTCAGCCGCCGCCACCGCCGACTCGGCGCTCACTTTAATGCTGCGCGGAGCCCCGGCGCTCGGGGGCGCCTCGCTCCCCACCCCCTCCCCATCCCATCGTGGCTCTTGGCCTGGGAGACCCCCGCCCCGACGACCCGGCTTTATGTGGTGGCCCCGTCACCACCGCTATCCGGCATGTCACAAATCCCGGGAGAGGCCGGCCGGCCGGTCACTCCCAACTCCTAGAGCGAGCCTCCCCGGAGAGCCGCCGGCTGCCGCCCGGGTCCCGCCCTGCTGGGCCGCGCGAGCCTTGCGCGCCACCCGCGGGGCTCTCGGGAGAACCCGCCGGTTCGGAGTCCAGCGACTCTCGGGACGCCTCCACTGCGAGAGACTTGAACGTTGTTTTCTCAGAGCGGAGTTCCTCTTTCCAACCTGTCTCCCCCCACCCCAACTGGCAGGCCTGTCCTCTGCGGAATCCTGTTGCTCTGGATTTCTTAAACTTTTTAAGCTGTTTCTCCAACTTGGTATTTACATATTTCTTAATTCTGGTGTCTGAAGACTGTGATCAAAGCTGTACCGAGCTCTAGGACTTAGCCCGGTGCTGTGGGGACTAAGAAGTTCAAAGGATTACAGGGCGGCCTCGGGGGCAGAGGCGGACGACACCCTCTGCCTGACACTGGTTATGGTGGCCCCGCCTGGGGCGACCCCAGCGTACAGTCCCGTGTGGGGATGGAGGCCATCACTCAAGAAATCACAGCGAGACCAAAGCGACAAAACTATTTAAGTGACATAGTGCATGGCACAGACCGAAGATTCCAGAATACGGAAGAGTTAGAGCAAGCTTTTAAGTATCAGGAGACTCACTGCTTCGTGCTTCTAGACAACTGTAACCGTGGGAAGTTTTTGTCAAGTGGAGCTCAGGCTCCTGGGCCCTTTGCCTCTGCAGCCACAAGGGGTTATCTGTTGAAGGCAGCCTTCCTACCCCGCCCCCGCCCCCCCTTGTCGCCCCCAACTCCCCCCTACCCCCCCGCCCCCCCCGTGGATATCCTTTTCTCTAGGTTTCAAATGCTGCTCCATTCCTTGTTTGGGGGGCACACTTCCTCACCTTGGCCGCTGCTCTGGGGTCTGTCCTGAGCTCCTAGAGACCAGGAGATAGATGAAGGAAAATGGGGACAGCTTTGGCAGTTTACTCAATTTACGCAAACTCCTCGTCACCTACTTCTGTCAACTGCTCTAGCCGGCTTTTTGTTACCCTTTGCCTGCCCTTGCTGGTCACCAGAACCAGATTTCACTTGGAGAGAGGTGTGCGTGTCCTTTGGGTGAGGGTGGCCTGAGGACACCCTGCGATTTGCCCCAGTCTGGCATTCCCCAGAGTCAGCCCTAGGGCAGGCAAAGAAAAGCAGAGCTGATAAGAGGAATCCTGACAAAATAAGGAAAACTCCTCTCCTCCCTCTTTTCTCTCCAATCCTTTGCCAACCCCTCCCCCAGTTTGCTGGACTCCAGGGAACTAACCGAAGGGGTATTGCTGCCTGTTTCTTCCGTGGGTGCATCAATATTTGTGTGGGCATGCGGCATGGGAAGGAGGAACACAGCATCATGGTGAAAGCTTATGACAAACTGCCCCTCAGCACCACAGAACACATGCTGGACCCCTTCACGGCTCTTTTCCAGCAGAGACAGGACCCCAGCCCATTAGTGACCAACATCTTTCAGGGGAGTAAGAGGCTGTAGGAACAAGAACAAAGAACAACCATGATCCAATCAGTAATATTTGCCAAAATCAATGACAAATAGAAAGTGTGGTGGTTGTTTTTATTTTTTAATAATCTGGGATTTCTCAAATGAGAGTTTAGGACACATTCTGATAAAGACCACTGTCATTTGCCAGCTCAAAAATGCTACCGAAATAACTTGCTGATCAAGTGAAGCTGAGTTCATTGCTTACCAGAGTGAGGGAGAGCACTGCCTTGACAATCTCTGTAGCATCTCAGAGAAAGGAAGGAAGTTCGCAGGAGGTAAATCGACTTAATGAGAAGGGTGTATTTTCAGGGAGCAACAAAGATGGTACAGCACGAGGGACCATCTGGTTTAAAGGAGACTCTAAAGCCAAGCCAGTAGGAGACTACTTCTTTAGCTGCTGCCCCTCAACAAAGTGGGAAGCTCTTGCCATTGGATCGCAAGAGAGGTTAAGCTATTAGTCTTTATTCTCATGAAGTTAAGGGCTTAGTGAGATCTCTGATTTACTTATAGGTTGAAAGGCTTATGATGTTTAGTTAGGCCCAAAGTAGGAGGGTATTGAACACCTCATTTGAACTCACAAAAAACAAGTTCATGTTTGTTCTCAGAGAAAAGGTTTGGTTACCAGAGACTTGGGCAAGTCAAATAATGGTATGGGAGTTTCAGAAAACTTGGGAACACACAGCCTGCAGTGGCCAGTAAGACTCAGGAATCCTCATAATTGTCTCTTAGTTGTCCGGGTACCTTTTGCACAGCTGGTTGTCTGGATTAAGAGATTTGCCTCCATGGAATAAATCTTGTCTTAGGTCGTGCACTTTCCTTTGACAAATTGTTAACCTCTCTCTGGAAACCATATGCCCTCCCTGAGCTAAAAGAGGAAGCAGAGAGATGAATCAGCCTTAGAGCTTGCCTCATCTTTGGAACAAGAAAGATTATCCACATATTGGCTAAGAATAGGGTCACAGGGCAATTTAAAGCTCTGGAGGTCCTGGTTGAGGACTTGTGAAAAGTAGGAGGGCATCTCAGAAGCTGAGGCATACCAGTCCAAGTATGTTGTTGATTTTCCTTGGAGAAGACAGGTATTAACTTTTGATTTAAAGAGACACCAAAGAAAGCACAACAGAGTTCTACAATTGTACAACACGTGGTCAGTCTCCTTAGGCCTTGAGGATAAAACAGTATTTGAGTTTGGTTCTAAAGGGAAGTGGAGAGTGACTTATTTATGGCCCCAGGGACCTAAGTGAATCTGTATTCCTGCCACGGGGCTTTTGACTGGGAGGATAGGAGTATTACAAGGACTAGGATGAGGTATGAAGACTCCTTTCTCTTTATGGCTTTTGATTTTAGTTTTATTCCTTCCTTAGTGCCTTGTTTTAAAGGCTATTGTGCAAGCTTGGGTAGAGGTTTAGGTGCCTCAGTCTGAACCTTGATGGGTTTAGTTCTAGTAGAATGTCAGTGGAATTGTTTGCCCACAAGAGAGCTTCAATCTATGTTTGATTTACACACAGAAGTACTGGCAAATCAATATCCAAATTAGCCAGGACCTCATTATGAACAGGGAGGTCCTCAGGGACTGGAGGGAAGAGGCTGTCAGGAGAGCATTTAATGTGGCAATTCCATTCACACAGTAAATCCCCTGCTATTAAGTTAATGAGTGTAGTGTCACAAAGGAGAAAAGAACATTCCTTGGTTAAAAGTACAGGGCTGATGGTTAAGTGCTGGGGCCTAGGGACAGTGTGGTTTTAGATAATTAGGATTATTAGATAGATGCCTGACCAAGTAGTTTGTTGACTCCAAGGAAAGGGTTGTACAGAAGGTTCCTGACTTATGATGGTTTGATTTCTTCCAACTTTAAGATGGTAGGAAAGTGATACCAGTTTGGTGGAAACCACCCTTCGAATTTTGAATTTTGGTCTTTTTCCCCAGGCTAGCAAAGTGCGGTAAGATCCTCTCTCATGATGCTGGGCAGGGCAGGGCAGCGAGTGGCAGCTTCCAGTCAGCCACGTGATCACAAGGGGAAACAACCAATACACTTATAACCATTCTGTACCCACACAACCATTCTGTTTTTCACTTTCAGTACAGTAGTCAATAAATTACAAGAGATATTCAATACTTTATTATAAAATAGGCTTTGTGTTGGATGATTTTGCCCAATCGCAGGCTAATTAATGTAAGTTCTGAGCACATTTAAGGGTGGCAAGACTAAGCTATGATGGTAGGTTAGGTTTACTAAATGCATTTTTGACTTAGGATATTTTCAACTTACGATGGGTTTATCAGGATGTAACCCCATTATAAGTTGAGGAAGATCTGTATAATAGTGCTCAGGTTTAAGATTGATACTATTGTGACCATATCAATCAAAATTGTAAGACTGTCTTTTAATTTTTAGAGAAATGTTTCCTTGTGGGTTTGCGGGTAGAATGGGAAATTGAACACCTTCATTGATAACTTCTTTCTTTCTTTTCCCTTTAGTTTCTTAGTTCTAGAGCTCTTTTAAAATAGAGCTCTTTCAGGGTTTTGGAGGTCTGGCCATGGGCCTATTTCCCACCCTACTTTTTGCTTGCATATTAAATCCCCTATTTCTGCTTTCAGGCCATTCACAAAAAGATAAGAGGGAGAGCCGGGGTCACCTCTGCTTCAAGATTTACTACTGAATGCTGTCGCAACATATTAAAGAACCTATCCCTAAAGTCTCCATCAGGCTTCTCTTTTTTTGGCTTGAAGAACTGAATCAGAACACTAATTTCACAGGAAAGGCAGAGGATAGCCTCCAAAAGTCCTTGACCGACATCTGCAGTGTTTCTAAGTCCCTTCAGCTTCCTATACAATTCAAGGTCTTTTAAGTCATCATTGGAGGTCTTCCCATTCTGACTTTTTCATCGAACTTTTTGCAACATATGCACTAATTGGTGTGTATCTGGTCACTCTGGATTACATGTCCCTCAAACTATTCTAAATTCCTCTGCAATGTTCTATCTTATCTAGGCCTTGGAGAGTCTTAGGCAGTGGCTTTCAGCTGAGAATGGAACCAGAGCTTAAAATTCACCATAAGAGTTTTTCTCTATGCTGAAGGAGGTTTCCCTTAAAGAGGTTAAGTGAGGCTTGGGGTACCTGGCCGGCTAGGAGGGAAGGAGAGGGGGTCAGAGGTAGAGATGGGGCAGCAGTAGATGGAAGAATGTAGGATAGAGGAAGAGGAATAGTGTGTTTGAGTTGTGATTTGTGGGAGATCTAAAAGAGAGTTTTAAATTGTTCATATTTTTCTTTTGCTTTGGCCAAGGAATCTGTTAAGGAGGCAATTTTGGAATCCAATTTCTTTTGGATGCTTCCTCATGCTAATAAAAAAAACGAAGACCATTGGATGTTTGCAATTATGTTTCCTTTTCCTTCAAAGGCACTTCTCAAGTGAATAACTTTGTTCATATCAAAAGTTCTTATAGTGGCCACTGTAATTCTGAATTATCCTTAGTGAAATTATGCTACTTAGAAAGATAAGTACACAAATTTGGGCAATAGCATCAATACAGGTAAGATGCAGAAGTTGGGTCCAAGGAAGGCATGGACTGAGGTTTATACTAAGACTGGGAATGTCAGTGGAGAGTTGCTTGTGTATCCTGTGGCTCGGGGACCCCCAACCTCACAGCTAGACCTTACCCAATGGCAACTCTGTTGAACTTACAGTTCTCAGCAGATGAAGAGTGTGGAGAGATCTCTGCTGATCCAAACTCTCACAGACAAAACTAGTCTGAGGAAAGTTCTCATAAGGTGTTGATCAGTGGCCTGAGACAAAATTTTTCCCTGGGCTGGCTTAGGGACGGACTTATTGGGACCCACACCTGTCCTCTTCTCCATAAACTTTATTGTAATATATGCACAACAATAAATGACCAGGACGGACATAGACAAATAGTTGCCTGGTTAGTGATAAGGCGGATATGCACCAAGGAGAAAAGATTTTCAAATATGGTCAGGTAATCAAAGGATTCCTGAAAAGGGTTCCTTATTGCTAGGAGACAAAATAGATTCAGTATTTGGGGAGCTCAATAAAAAGGAGACTTAAAATAAGAAATTAGAATTTGGGCCCAGGACAAGCCTTATATCCCTCACTAGTGAAGCCTGAAAGACCCCTGAGGGGATCGAGGGCCTCAGAAGGGGACACTGTTTCTGAATCAGGGGTCTTGCGCTGCAGTGGTGAAGGCGGTCTCCATTGGATCTCAGTGGGCCTCAATAATTGAATGGTGGCTCCCTGAAAATACCCTCAAAACAACTTTGTGATAATGTAAAGCTGAGTTCTCATCGCAGGAAGGGAGAACACTAACTACTCTGCAGAGCCAGAATAGCATCTAAAATGGGGAGGCAAAGTCGGGATATTTAGGAAGTGTTGGGGTCTATTTGAAGGCAGCTCTTCCAGTGAGGGGGCTTGATTAGGGACTGGACAAGAATCATGATACAATATTTGAGGATTATTAGGGCAAGGGGAGGGTTTTGAGGCAAGGATTTCAGAGTCTTAGAGAGTGGTTGGATGCAAAATATTGAAAAGTCACAAAGTTCATTTAAATGTTTTTCTTCTTGAAATTTCTGCAAAAAATGATAGTTACAACTTTTATTATCCCGGGCAAGAGTTTCCTGCAATAGAAAAGTCATGTCAGTGTCAACAGTAAGTTGTCAGGATGTTTGGTTCTTCCTATGCACTGACTCAAAGATGTATTATATATGATTATTCCAACATCCCCTTGCCCCCATCAAATCACTCCTATTTATACTGGTTATCACAGTGGCCATGAGTCATTAGGCCATCCAGAGGGAGAGAGAGCCTGATGAAGAGATGTTCTCCCACCTCTTCAGATGTTCTCGCCAGCCTCTTCTTTCACACTATTGTATTTGCCATTTGGGGTTCCCAACAGGAACCCTAAATACTAACTTTGAATATGAATTAAACCTTTAGTTCACAGTCAACAGTCCCTTCATCCACCAGGTCATCAGGGTATGTGATGTAGAGCCGAATGACAACTGCCTTCTGTAGTCTTCTGTAGTCATAGCCCAAATCCTTACATACAGAAACCAACTTTTACTTATTACCATGATTATTGGCTCATAGCATTTCTGGCCCATGATGTAACTCATGTCTTAATCATCAGCGCTGTGGACTGGCTAGCCCAACCAGCCCTCCTAGAATGTTGACATGAATTCTGCCAGGGGCTGGCTTGTATGGTCAGTCTTTCCCTTTGACAGCTGCCAGAAAAGCTGGGGGTGATCACTAGATAAGGAAAAAGGCCGTACAAAGGCAAGTTTCAAAACCATGAATTCTTTGTGCATGTGCGTAATTAGTAATTATTTGTTATGTTTTTTATTTTATTTGTTCCTTCCAGTTTTATTGAGACATAAGTGACGTACAGCTCTGTATAAGTTAAAGTGTACAGCATAATGATTTGACTTACATACAGCAAAGTTTAATGAAATCCATCATCTCACAGAAATACAAAATAAAAGAAAAAGAAAAAAAAATACTTTTTTCCTCATGAGAACTCTTAGGATTTACTCTCTTAACTTTCATATATAGCATACAGCAGTGTTAATTATATTTATCATATTATACATTATATCCCTAGTACTTATTAATCTTATAACTGGAAACTTGTACTTTTTGACTACCTTTATCCAATTCCCTTCCCCCCAGTTATGTTAATTTTAGAATCCTAGAACATTAAAAGTTTTCCTAGGCCTGGGAGATGAGAGCTCTGGAGTGTCTCCTATCTCCACCCACCCACTTCATGACTGAGATACTAGCACCTCCCTCCATGCACGAAACTCCCTCCCATCAGCCTGTCTGTTCTGTTCCCTGGGCTCCCAGGTGACTCCTGCTTCTCTTTGGTGGCTTTTGTGGCATCTTGCAGGACTCCTGCAGTGGTACCCTCCCAAGAATGGGGGCCCATCCTTCCTCCTAGCCTTGGTCAGTACTGGTTCCCTGCCCAGTTACTGCCATCCTGGGGAGAGAAGCCAGCCTCACCCACCAGCAACCAGAGCCTTTTCAGCTCACCTTAGCTGGTCTGATTTTAAGCCCCACCACTCCTAAGGCCAACCTGAGTGTCTGCCCTTCAGTGATTATAGCACTTTTAGGCCTTAAACAATAGCTTTGCTCTATCTGCTTTTCAAATCTTTCTTTTCTGTTTAAAAACGTTTTTTATTGTGAAAAATAACACAATTAAAGGAAAGTACCTAAAACATAATTATGATAAAGCACCTTTTTTAAAAATTGAAGTATAGTTGATTTACAATATTATGTTAGTTTCAGGTATACTACACAGTGATTCAATATTTTTATAATTATGCTCTATTTAAAGTTATAATAAAATATTGACTATATTCCCTGTGCTAGACTAAAGCAAACTCTTGTTTACCACCAACTAGAGTCAAGAAATAGAGTTTTACCAGCTTGCTAGAAGTCCCCCTTTATATCCCTTCCCAAACACAACCCCAGCCCTCGTAAAGGTAACTGCTAGCTTTTATGGTAATTACTCCATTGCTTTCTGATATCCTTTATTAGATTTAGGAAGTTCCTTCTATTCCTAGTTAAAAGAATTTTTTAAAAAATTATGATTGAGGGCTTCCCTGGTGGCGCAGTGGTTGAGAATCTGCCTGCTAATGCAGGGGACACGGGTTCGAGCCCTGGTCTGGGAAGATCCCACATGCCACGGAGCAGCTGGGCCCGTGAGCCACAATTGCTGAGCCTGCGCGTCTGGAGCCTGTGCCCCGCGACGGGAGGGGCCGCGATAGAGAAAGGCCCGCGCACCGCGATGAAGAGCGGTCCCCGCACCGCGATGAAGAGTGGCCCCCGCTTGCCGCAACTGGAGAAAGCCCTCGCACGAACCGAAGACCCAACACAGCCAAAAATAAATAAATAAATAAATAAAATCAAGTAAAAAAAAAAAAAAAAAAAACTTTGAAAAAAAAAATTATGATTGAAGTTGATTTTTACAAATACTTATTTTTACATTTTTTGAGATAGTCATAATTTTTCTCCTTTAAATTTATTAATATGGTGAAATACTTTGCTTTGCAAATGTTAAACCATCCTTGCATTTCTAGAATAAGATCAATCTAGTTGTATTAGCTTCCTATTGCTTCTTTAACAAATTACCAAACACATAGTGGCTTAAAACTAGCACATTTGTTATCTTACAATTCTTGAGGTCAGAAGGCCAGAGTGGGTCTTAGGGGCTAAATCAAGGTGTTGGCTTAGAGCTGCACTTCTGGAGGTTCAAGGGGAGAACATGTTTCCTTATCTTTAGCAGCTTCTAAAGGCCAGCTGCATTCCATGGCTGGTGACCCCTTCCTCCATCTTCAAAGCTCATCACTCCAATCTGTGCTTCCATGGTCACATCTTCTCTCAGACTCTGATCCTCCTGCCTTCCTCTTACAAGGACTCCTGTGATTACATTTGGGCCCACAGGGATACTACAAGATAATCTGCCCAGCTCATGGCCCTTAATTTAATCACATCTACAAAGTCCCTTTTGCCATGTAAGATGATATTCACAGGTTTTGAGGATAAGGATGTGAATATCTTTGGGGCCATTCTGTCTCTGACATTGGTTGTATTTTCCTTTTTTTTTTTTTTTTTTAATGGCTAAGGGTTCCAAGCGGGGAGAGACCACATCAGGTTGAGTAAGGGAGTATTATTGTTATTATTATTATTATTATTTTATTTATTTATTTGGCTGTGTTGGGTCTTCGTTTATGTGAGAAGGCTTTCTCTAGTTGTGGCAAGCGGGGGCCACTCTTCATCGCGGTGCGCTGGCCTCTCACTATCGCGGCCTCTCTTGTTACCGAGCACAGGCTCCAGACGTGCAGGCTCAACAATTGTGGCTCACGGGCCCAGTTGCTCCGCGGCATGTGGGATCTTCCCAGACCAGGGCTCGAACCCGTGTCGCCTGCATTGGCAGGCAGATTCTCAACCACTGCGCCACCAGGGAAGCCCCTCCTTTTTTATATAGTTTGATTTGATTTTCTAATACTATATTTTGGTTAAGATTTTTGTATCCATGTTCCTGAGTTAGATTTGGCTAATTTTTCTCTTATGGAACAATCTTCATTGGCTTTGGTATCAAAGTTATACTAGCCTTATAAATGAATTGGAGGGTATGCCATTTTCTTGTATTCCCCAAAGAGTCTGTATATGGTAAGCATTATTTTTCCCTTAGCTATTTATGGGGAGGTTTATAAATACTGATTCAATTTATTTAAAAATTATAGGACTTCAAGTTTCTATTTCTTCTTTGATCAATATTTAATAAGTTGTATTTTTCTACGAAATATATTCATTTCATCCAGTTTTTCACATTTTAGACATAAAGTTATTCATAAAAATCCTCTTATCTTTTTCATGTTTATAGAATTTATAGTGATATCTGCTTTTCATTCCTGGCATTGATTATTTGTGTGTTTTCTTTTTTTATTTTTCTTGATAATTTGCAAGGATTTGTAAATTTTATTGGTCTTTTCAAAGAACCAACTTTTGATTTTGTTGATCCTCTCTATGGCATGTTATTTTCCATTTCACTGATTTTTGCTGTTACCTTATTATTTCATTTATTTTACTGTATTTGGGTTTCTTTTGTACTTCTGTAAGAGTCGGGATTGGCTAAGTTAGGCTGCAGTAACAAATAATCACCCCCAACTCTCAGGGCTTTCAAAACATAGTTTATTTCTCACTCATGCTGCCTGTTCCATCCAGGTTAGCTGGGTTCTTTTCCACATTGTCTTCACTTTGTGGCTCAAGCTGGCAGAACAGCCACTGTCTAGAGCATTGACAATCATTATGGCAGAGGGAAGAGATAAGATGGTGAACCGTATGTAAAAATTCTGCATAGATGTGACATGTAACACTTCTGTACACATTCCATTGACCGGAGCAGGAAATACAGCTAAACCTGATGCCAGTGCCCAGGGAGAGGGAGTGAATCTTTGTGAATAATAATATAGTATCCCATGTCTTATTTTCTAACTTTTTGAAGTAGAATCTTAGCCCATTAATTTTTAACCTTTCTTATTTTCTAATATATGCATTTAAGGCTATAAATTTCCCCTTATCAGCTGTATCCCACAAATATTTATACATAGAAATTTTGTTAACATTCAGTTCAAAATATTTTCTAATTTCCTTTGTGATACCTTACTTGAGCTATGTGTTTTTTTTGTTTTTTTGTTTTTTTTTTAAACATCTTTATTGAAGTATAATTGCTTCACAATGGTGTGGAGCTATGTGTTATTAAGAAGTATTTCTTAATTTTCAAGTAAATGTGGAGTTAAAAAAAATTTTTTTTCTAGTGTAATTGCATTGTATCAGAGAATATGATTTGTATACTCTCAAATCTCAGACTTTTTTTAGACCTCACTTTCAACAACGTGATCTTGGGAAGAGGACTTTGAGCCTCAGATGAGACCCTAGCCCTGGCCAACATTTTGATTTCAGCCTTGTGATACTTTGAGCAGAGAACCTAGTTGATCCTGGACTTCTCCCTGAACTGTGAGATAATAAGTTGGTGTTGTTTTAAGCTGCTAAATTTGTAGAAATTTGTTATGCAGAAATAGAAAATTAATAGAGTGTTTCTGCTAGTCGATAAATCACTCAGTTTTTGTCTAAAAATGTCTTCTCAGACTTCCCTGGTGGTCCAGTGGTTAAGACTCTGCACTTCCACAGGTTCAATCCCTGGTCAGGGAACTAAGATCCCGCATGCTGCATGTTGTGGCCAAAAAAAAAAAAAAAAATGTCTTCTCCTCTTTATTCTTTTTTTTTTTTTTAACTTTTTCATGTTTATTCTTGAAGGATAGTTTAGCTGGATATAGAATTTTGGACTAGCAATTTTCTTTTATCACTTAGACAATATTACACTGTTCTCTGGCTTCCATTGTTGCTGTTGAGAAGTCAGCTGTCTGTTGCTCCTTTGAAAATAATATTTTTTCTCTTCTGCTTATCTTTAATACTTTTTTGTTTTGTTTTTTGCAGATTTATTTTAATGTTCCAAGAATAGATTTAATTAAATTATCTTGGAATTTGTTGCTCTTCTTGATTCTGAGCTTGAAGTCTTTTATCAGTTCTGGAAAATTCTTAGTTATTATCTTCAAATACTGTCTCTGCTCATTCTCAGCTCCAAGTAGGTATAAGTAAGACCTTCTCACTGTATTCTGTGTCTCTTACCCTTGCTTTTGTATTTTCTCTCTTGTTGTCTCTCTTTACTTCATTCTAGATAGTGTCCTCTACCATGTTTTCTGATTCATTGACTCTTTCTTCTCATGTGTCTAAACTGTTGTTGAACCCATCCCTTGAGTTTTTAACATCTCTTATTGTATTTTTTTGTTCTCAAATTTTTATTTGATTCTCTTTCCAGTCTGCTATTTTATCACTCTTCTATTCTATTACAGAGGGACATCTTCCTTGACTCCCCCCATAATCACCTTAGGCTTGTTTACATGCCCCACCCCCCGCCACTGTGTGCTGCCATGGCAACCTGGGCTCTAACAGGCATTTACCGTGTTCTCTTACATTCTCTCTCCAGCTAGACTATAAGTGTCTTGAGGATAGAGAATATCATTTACTCTGTGTCTCCAGCATTTATCACAGTACCTGGTAATAGCAGTCACTCAATAAATGTTGTGGAACTCAACTGAACTTTTACTAAAGAAACCTCCTTGACCATCAAACACTGCCCCACTTTGAGGAGATGGAAAAACTTCAGTTAAGTCTCCACTACTCACAACTGCTCTTTGTGTAAGGAGATTCTTCTATGGAGGGAATGCTAAGAGCTGCTATTTCTGCATCCAGGCTGATGAGAGGAAAGAGTGGAAAGCAAAACAGACACAGAAATAAGAGGCTAGGGGCATCTCAGGTGAGTAAATTTCTGGGAATGAAGAGAAACTATTGGACAAGATCAAAGTTTTCCAGGCTGTGGAATTACCCAGACCTCCAAAGAATGAGGGGCTCTTGCTGACATCTAAGTGGTACTGTTTCAGTGTATCTAGGAACTCAAGGCAGAGTGGTTTCTAAGAAAGGAATCTTGTACAACCAGTATGTTGAACACACAGGACTTGTGGGTTGTATTCGTCAAAGCCACTTTATTTTTGTCCTCCATTGACTTTTTAAAAATTTGAGGTATAGTTGACATACAATATTATATGTTTCAGGTGTACAACATAGTGATTCACAATTTTTAAAGGTTATATTCCATTTATAGTTATTATAAAATATTGGCTATATTCCGTGTTGTACTATATATCCTTGTAGCTTATTTATTTTATACATAATAGTTTGTATCTCTTAATCCTCTAACCCTATCTTGTCCCTCCCTCCTTCCCTCTCCCAACTGGTAACCACTAGTTTGTTCTCTATATCTGTGAGTCTGCTTCTTCTTTGTTATATTCACTAGTTTATTTTTTAGATTTCACATATAAGTGATATCATTCAGTATTTGTCTTTCTCTGTCTGACTTATTTCACTTAGCATAATAATACCCTCCAAGTCCATCCCTTCCATGGCTTTTTTTTTTTTTAAAGTTTGTGTCTACATTTTAAAAAATTAATTAATTAATTTATTTTGGCTTCATTGGGTCTTTGTTGCTGTGCGCGGGCTTTTCTCTAATTGCAGCAAGCGGGGGCTACTCTTCGTTGTGGTCTACAGGCTTCTCATTGCGGTGGCTTCTCTTGTTGCAGAGCATGGGCTCTAGCTGTGTGGGCTTCAGTAGTTGCAGCACGTGGGCTCAGTAGTTGTGGCTCGTGGGCTTAGTTGCCCTGCGGCATGTGGGATCTTCCCGGACCAGGGATTGAACGCGTGTCCCCTGCATTGGCAGGCAGATTCTTAACCACTGTGCCACCAGGGAAGTCCCCTTCCATGGCTTTCTAATCGCTTCCAGTGGGGGTTAGGATGGTCTTTTCCTGGCCATGTGTAAAAATCCTGTCAAGCTCATAAATTTTTCTGTGCATCCTTAGGTAAAAGTCCAGGGGTCACTTTAAGTCACAAATGCGGACTTAATCAATGTTTAAATCCTCATTCAAAGATGATATTTCTCTCCCACTCCCACAAAGCTAGGGTCAATGGCAGGTGGGTGGTCTGCAGCCTTGGAGGAGGCTGTGTTCAGTTTCTTCTCTTTCGTACTCTCTTCCTCCTCATCTTGCTGCTGCTTCTGACCTTTAAGGTTGAAGTTGGAAAAGGAGCAGAGGGAAGGGGGATAGGAAAGTTCCTGGTAGAATGGATTTATAAGTTCTACACCTGAGGACCCACAGATTCCTGGCAGATGTTTAAAGCTGACTCCTAGGGGCTTTCATGGGAGACTCCTGGGAGATTCCCCTTCTGGGTTCCTCAGACCCAGCTCCCTCTCCTCCTGCTCCTCTGCTTCCCACAGCCTCTGCTACAGCAGTTGCCTCCCAGCCTCTAACGGCTGAGTCTCTTTTGAGAGACTGGCCACCCTCTTGGTCAGGCTTCACCCCAGGTGGACCTTGCCTCTGCCCCCTCCTCATCTGGTCCCCAGAATTCTTGTCTCCTTTGACCTGTACTCTGAGGGTAGAGCAGTTCATGCCCAGATCCTCTTCTGTCTGCCAAGGCTGCTTAGCTTTCCAGAGCCAGCCAGTGGCGGCAGAGGCCACATCAAGCTCCTGCAGTGGTCAGTCTCCTTGAGGCCTCTCTCGCTAGACTGGCGTGGAGGGAGCAGGTGACTCCTTAGATTTTCCCAAAGAAATCCTCCCCTCAAAATCTGCCCCCCTGCAACCTTCTCTTCTTCTGACTCTCCTATATCATCTTTCTGGGTGAGGGATTCCCTAGATGAGAGGACCAAGAGATAGGTAACCAGATTTTGAAAATTCTTTTGAAGATCTGCATCTTTGTGGTCCACTCACACCTTTGATGATCAGTAACTATCATATCTTGGCATTTCAATCAAAATTTCCCACTTAACATCCTTCGTTGTACTTATTTGTTTTTTATTGGAACAAAAACATGATTATTCTTTCTGATTATAAAATTAATGTATGCTTCTTATAAAATTGAACTAATACATAAATGTAAAAGAATGTAGTGACCCAGGGCAATCCCACCTCCCAGAGATAACTCAAAGGTAGGATTTTGCTATATAGCTTTACCCTTTTTTTCTTTGACACACTTGCACTCTTTGTTAGTAACTAAAATGGGATTGTAACATACATGAACTCCAAGGAGCCTTTTCCCTTCCAGCATAAGGATATGTAAGCCCTCCCATCACCTATATACCTAAAAGTATCTTGGAGTGGAATAGGAGAAGAGAGAAAAGCTAAGAGACTGAGCAATTCCCTGGATAGACTGAGGATCTAAATGGACAGCTTACATTATTTAATTAAACTGTGATTTAGTGGAGTGGACTAAATTTAGTTTTCTCTCACTTTCCATCAAGATAGTTGCTTTAGAGGAAATAAGATCAGTTGTAGAAAACCAAAGGGCTGCATTTGTGTTTCACACTAGGGAGTATCATGTAAATTTTCAAATCCCTACTACAAATGAAATCGCTGGGTTGGACAGTATGCACCTTTTTAAGGCTTTTGGTAAGCATTTCCATTGTGAGAGTACACCCTCTCTTACATTTTCCCTATACCCTCCTAACACTGGATATTTACATTTTTGCCAGTCTAATAAGCCAAAATTAAGTGTTAAGGCTTTCTTTGATTTGTAACAATGTTGGGCAAATTTTGCATTAGGTTATGACACATGCTAGTTATTAAGGCAATACGCTCTCTTTGCCCAAGTTTCCATTTTGATTTCCCAATAAAATCTTAGTTAAGTTTTGCCCCAGGCTCAGTTTTTAAAGAATCCAGGCTAAAACAAGTGGGCTCCAGATCGGACTGTGAGATGCCTGTTCCTTCCCCAGGCCCCAGGGTATAGGTGGGCCCTGCAGGAGTAAAGGCTGAAGGAGACACTTCCCCAAGGGACTTTGAGAGGCCACCATCAGGGCTGCTTCAGGCCTGATCAGTCACTCTCCTCCCTTCTAGGAGAATCTGCCCCACTCATTCATAGCCCCAAACTATGCCTAAGCAGGTCATTCCATGCCAGGGAACCTTGTGAGTTTAGATACGAGTGACCACAAGACAGAAGAGGGGGCTCCTGCTCCAAGGGAAGCCAGGCCACTCATGGACCAATTAGCTGTTATGGATGGCTT
The DNA here is from genome assembly GCF_949987535.1 of Balaenoptera acutorostrata. NCBI lineage: Eukaryota > Metazoa > Chordata > Mammalia > Artiodactyla > Balaenopteridae > Balaenoptera > Balaenoptera acutorostrata. Next base: position 55,004,144 of record NC_080075.1, read on the forward strand.
GACACAAAAAATGGCCTCAACCAGATTCTTCTTCCCAGGGATTTCAGCTAAGAAACCCAGAAAGAATTTGCTTGTAAACTGTGGAACTAAAGTTGTAAAGATAAGGAGGTAATGAATTGAGCCCTGGGCAAGCCCAAACCTGACTGAGCCAGCAGGGAGAGGAAGATAGGCAGAGTAGAGGAGCTGTTCCCCCTGACACAGGGACCTCTCCCTCCTGCAGCTGGGGCTCCAACCTTGGAGCTGCAGCCACCCTGCCTGACTCTGCGAGCCAGAGGCTGCCCAGCCATCTGCTGTCCAGTCCACAGGAAGACTGCAGTGCCTTCAGCTCTGCTCCAGGCTCACACTTTCTTGTGTCCCCAGTATTTATTTATTTATTTAGTTGTGCTGGTGTTAAGTTGCTGCAGCTCGCAGGCTCCTTAGTTACAGCTTGCTGTCTCCTTAGTTACGGCTTGCTGGCTCCTTAGTTGCAGCAGGCGGGCTCCTTAATTGCGGCACCTGGGCTCCTTAGTTGTGGCATGCAAACTTTTAGTTGCAGCATGCACGTGGCATCTAGTTTACTGACCAGGGATCGAATCCAGGCTCCCTGCATTGGGAGCGTGGAGTCTTATTCACTGTGCCACCAGGGAAGTCCCCGTCCCCAGTATTTACATAGATGTGGTCTCCGTCCATCATAGGTTGCAGGTGTAGATAATACATACTTCTGATAGACTCTGGATTGGCCTCGCCAAGCCACTCAGAACACCAGAGGAAAGGTTTTGATCACAAAGGATAAAAAGTATGTGAGCATTTCTTTATTTTTTTATATTTTTATATTTTTGGCTGCATTGGTTCTTCGTTGCTGTGCGTGGGCTTTCTCTAGTTGCGGAGAGCAGGAGCTATACTCTTCGTTGCAATGCACAGGCTTCTCATTGCGGTGGCTTCTCTTGTTGCGGAGCATGGGATCTAGAGCGCAGACTCAGTAGTTGTGGCACATGGGCTCAGTAGTTGTGGCTCACAGGCTCTAGAGCGCAGGCTCAGTAGTTGTGGCACACGGGCTTAGCTGCTCCGCGGCACGTGGGATCTTCCCAGACTAGGGCACGAACCCATGTCCCCTGCATTGGCAGGCGGATTCTTAACCACTGCACCACCAGGGAAGCCCGTGAGCATTTCTTGAAGCATTTTGAGCAGATATGGAGCAAGTTTATAAGGAGCTTCCAAGAAAAATAAGACAAAGTACACAATAGCATTTTACAATGAACTTTCTCCTTAAACTTGGATGGGAGAAAGTTGTTTATTAAAATCCTGTTGGCAATTCTGGTAATAAACCCAAAGGATGGCATCTAAAATGGACCTGCTTTAATCTCCTCTTCCCCCACTCTACCTCCAAACAGTAAAGGATGAGCCATCAATCAGTATAGAGAGGTTCATGTAAACACTCTGCATGGTTCTTTGGATGTAAGGCAGTCCCTAAAATCTAACATTCTTCCAGAAGGATCAGAAGGATTCAAACCTTTACCCTTTTCTGAAAAAGAATGCTCTGTCAAAAGAAGTCCCTTTAATTTTAACACATTCCTTTCATCCATGTCAAGGGTGGTGTGAGTGTACTGTTGACCCTGAGAACACTTATCCTAATTACTTACAAAGAATAGTGAACCAACTGATGACTAAGCAGAGGGTTTGAGCTAATGCTTGGAGTAAACACTGTGGCTGGGAAAACTCCAGAACAAGTAACTACCTCCGTTCATGCAGCGGCTGCGATGCTGGAAAGTAACATATCAATTGAGGTTTTGTAAAATTAAATATTATTAGAAAAGCAGAAATGATCATCATAGAAAATGCCCTCTATATGAAGAGACTTTTATAATGTGAATAGTCAGGCTGTAATCTATAGTTTATTGGGTTTGTTTAGCCAATGGCTTGTAAGGACCCTAGTTTCCTGAATCAATACCCAGGGGATCCAGCTCAACACTCACCTGCTCTGTAAAGCCTTCCCCTCCCACCTGGGTTTTAGAATTCACTTTCATTCATCTCTGAACTCAATTTTAATATTGTCTGTGTCCTACAGTTCAGCTCTTTTGGCTTTCAATATTCAATTCCTACAATGTCTTTTTTTTTTTTTTTAACGAGGTACAATACTCAATTTAATACATTTTAAAATGCTTCTCTTGCCTCGTCCTTCTTTTCTCTATTTCTATCATTGCATCCTTCAGTATATTTATAATAATCAGAATTTCAGGTATAGGTCAACAGGTGTCACTATGATAAATAAAATTTTAAAAGTTTACCATTCTTTTAAAATTGATTATCAAAAGGTACAAACTTCCAGTTATAAGATAAATAAGTACTGGGGATGTAATGTACAACGTGATGTACAACTGCTGTATGTTATATGTGACAAGTTGTTAAGAGTTCTCATCACAAGAAGAAACATTTTTTATTTCTTTAATTTTGTATCTATATGAGGTGATGTATGTTCTCTAAAGTTATAGTGATAATCATTTCATGGTATATGTAAGCCAAATCATTATGCTGTACACCTTAAACTTATACAGTGCTCTATGTCAATTATATCTCAATAAAACTGGAAGGAAAAAAATACTAAGTAGATAGGAAAAAAATTTGATTAACTGCTTCATTCACTAGTCTATCCCTTCATTTATTGTTATTAAAACTGTGTGAGATATTGGGTGGAGAAAAGAAAATAATTATTAATGTTACTTAGAGAAGATTAAACCATAATGGTGGGAATCTGGGGGGAAGACAGGAGAAAAGTCAGCATAGGAACTGGTTTGTGAATTGCCTTTTTCCACCAAGTAAGTCAGTTGATATAGTCAAGTTAATTTATTCTGAGCAGGCACGTGTCAACATTTTACTGAAAAACAAGTGCAGTGTACTGAACTGACCTGTACTTTAAAAAAGTACTGGAAGCTGATTGGAAGCAGCCCAGATCCCTAAAGGCCAGTTCACAGAAGGATCAGTTAGTTCAATGTCCAAGCTACTCCCAATTTGCCAAATGTGTGATTTACCAAAAAACTTAAGACTACTCTTGAAAATATCCAATGAATATTAAGGTATTTTTTATGAGTATCACAGGGAATATGTGTTATTCAGGATAGTCTTCAAGATGTTACTGTCACATATTCTAATTTAAAACATTTGTATTCAATATGTTCTAGAATATATTTTTCTTCATGTATATGAATATATTCCATAAATGTATTCACTTCTGTTTCTTTCAAAACACCTTAAAATGCTGGTAAAATAAATTAAGCTTTCTGTTAATTGGAAAGCTAAGCTCACAAGAAAGTAGGGAACATTCTCAGTGGTCACAAAATTAAGAGGGAGTTAAATTGTGGGGTAGGGGAGAGCAAGAGTGTCAGATAAGCTGAGGCGGAGGCCTCCCTGGGGTTTACTGGTCTCAGGATCCAAGGACTTTGAGTTTTAATGGACATATAGCAACAGAAGAGACCTTGGGTTAACAAGAATGAAGAGATAGACTTGATGCTTTCACATAAAGTTAGAACTCTGCAAGGGCTGTACCTTTGGTGAAAGTGTGTACCAGAAACAAAACTGCAGAAATGCACAAGGAAACAGAATCTCCTGGTGGAGACTCTTGATTTGGTTTAAAAAAATTCCCCTGAGAATTTAAAATTATAGTCTGCCCTTACTCAGGTCTAGAGCTCAATCTTATACTACCTATAGAAACCAGGGGCCCACAAGTTGAAAAATTAACTTAAAAATGGATACCAAGCAGATAGAAGCAAATATAAAATCTCTTTGAAAGGAATATACTCTCCACTCGGACCACACAGGATTCCCATAGACAAAACCCCACTAAAGATGAGCTCATCATCTAAAATTACAAAATGCAGGAGGAAATAATCACCATGAGTGAGAACTGAGAAATTCTGCGGAGGGAAGTGGTACGGACCTCACCTAACATGGTAGCCTCGGCCTGGCATGAATATTCCACAGTTAAAATCTTCCAGTTGTCAGAAGAATCTGTCAGTGGCTGAAATTATTTCCTTTGTTTACCCTAAGCAACCCGTTCAGGAGCACACTTCACAGACTAGACTCTGCTAGATGACAGCTAATCAATTAGCCTCCCCCAACCCAAATATCAAATGGAAAGAATCCAAAAACTTACTGTGCTTAGAGTGTCTGTAGTTTTTTCTTTTCTCTTATAAAGCCCTTTTTGTTGACAACAGCCTATTCTGCTTAAAATAAGCAAGTATATCATTTGCATGCAGATAACTAAATGTCTCTGAGTTGTGCTTTCACAGAGTCAAAAGAATAAACACAACAGCAGGACGAGACCACAATAACTTCAGATAATATTGAATAGAATTACCAGACTATTACGAAACCAGGTTTGTTTGCCCCACTCCGCAACAAGCCAAACACTGAGACGTGGAAGTCTGCAGCAGAGAAAGGGTTTATCCACGAGACAGCCAAGCGAGGAGATGGGAGAACAAGTCTCAGATCTGCCTCCCTAAAGGTGAGGGGCTTGGGATATTTACAGGATAAAGAAGCAGGGTGGTCTGAGGCATGGGGAAAGGGGGTTGAAGATAAGAAAAAGGTGAAGTAATCAGTGTTCTGCACAGGTGTATCTGAGTTACATGCTTCTTCAAGAGACACGTGTTCAGAAAATGGTGGCATTAGCATGATCTGATGATGGAGTTTTTGCCCCTCAGACAACAATAGGTTATCCATCCGACACTTGCACAGGCCCAGTTGAATGGTCAGTGTGCTTGACCAATTTGAACTGGGCAAGACTAGCTCCATGTTCCTGAAAAACAACTTAAGAAACCATTACTGGGGAAATAACTACTGCAGAGCAGAATAAAGAAAAAAGAATGAAAAGAACTGAGGACAGTCTCAGAGACCCCTAGGACAACATTAAACGCACCAACATTCGAATTATAGGGGTCCCAGAAGAAGAAGAGAAAAAGAAAGGGACTGAGAAAATATTTGAAGAGATTATAGTTGAAAACTTCCCTAATATGGGAAAGGAAATAGTTAATCAAGTCCTGGAAGCACAGAGAGTCCCATACAGGATAAGACACATATTAATCTAACTATCAAAAATTAAATATAAAGAAAACATATTAAAAGCAGCAAGGGAAAAACAACAAATAACACACAAGGGAATTACCATAAGGTTAACAGCTGATCTTTCAGCAGAAACTCTGCAAGCCAGAAGGGAGTGGCAGGATATACTTAAAGTGATGAAGGAGAAAAACCTACAACCAAGATTACTCTACCCAGCAAGGATCTCATTCAGATTTGATGGAGAAATTAAAACCTTTACAGACAAGCAAAAGCTGAGAGAGTTCAGCACCACCAAACCAGCTTTACAACAAATGCTAAAGGAACTTCTCTAGGCAAGAAACACAAGAGAAGGAAAACACCTACAATAACAAACCCAAAACATTTAAGAAACTGGGAATAGGAACATACATATCAATAATTACCTTAAATGTAAATGGATTAAATGCTCCCACCAGGGCTTCCCTGGTGGCGCAGTGGTTAAGAATCCACCTGCCAATGCAGGGGACACGGGTTCGATCCCTGGTCTGGGAAAATCCCACATGCCGCAGAGCAACTAAGCCTGTGCACCACAACTACTGAGCCTGCGCTCTAGAGCCCACAAGCTACAGCTACTGAGCCTGTGTGCCACAACTACTGAAGCCTGAGCGCCTAGAGCCCGTGCTCTGCAAAGAGAAGCCACCACAATTAGAAGCCAGTGCACTGCAATGGAGAGAAGCCCACACACAGCAACGAAGACCCAACACAGCCAAAAATAAATAAATAAAATAAATAAATTTATATATATAAAAAAAGAGGTGGTTACTCTTATAAAAAAAAAATGCTCCCACCAAAAGACACAGACTGGCTGAATGGATACAAAAACAAGACCCGTATATATGCTGTCTACAAGAGACCCACTTCAGACCTAGGGACACATACAGACTGAAAGTGAGGGGATGGAAAAAGATATTCCATGCAAATGGAAATCAAAAGAAAGCTGGAGTAGCAATTCTCATATCAGATAAAATAGATGTTAAAATAAAGACTATTACAAGAGACAAAGAAGGACACTACATAATGATCAAGGGATCGATCCAAGAAGAAGGTATAACAATTGTAAATATTTATGCACCCAACATAGGAGCACCTCAATACATAAGGCAAATACTAACAGCCATAAAAGGGGAAATCGACAGTAACACAATCATAGTAGGGGACTTTAACACCCCACTTTCACCAATGGACAGATCATCCAAAATGAAAATAAATAAGGAAACACAAGCTTTAAATGATACATTAAACAAGATGGACTTAATTGATATTTATAGGACATTCCACCCAAAAACAACAGAAAACACATTTTTCTCAAGTGCTCATGGACCATTCTCCAGGATAGATCATATCTTGGGTCACAAATCAAGCCTTGGTAAATTTAAGAAAATTGAAATTGTATCAAGTATCTTTTCTGACCACAATGCTATGAGACTAGATATCAATTACAGGAAAAAAAACTGTAAAAAATACAAACACATGGAGGCTACACAATACACTACTTAATAACGAAGTGATCACTGAAGAAATCAAAGGGAAAATCAAAAAATACCTAGAAACAAATGACAATGGAGACACGACGACCCAAAACCTATGGGATGCAGCAAAAGCAGTTCTAAGAGGGAAGTTTACAGTAATACAAGCCTATATCAAGAAACAGGAAACATCTCGAATAAACAACCTAACCTTGCACCTAAAGCAATTAGAGAAAGAAGAACAAAAATCCCCCAAAGCTAGCAGAAGGAAAGAAATCATAAAGATGAGATCAGAAATAAATTGAAAAGAAATGAAGGAGACAATAGCAAAGATCAATAAAACTAAAAGCTGGTTCTTTGAGAAGATAAACAAAACTGATAAACCATTAGCTAGACTCATCAAGAGGAAAAGGGAGAAGACTCAAATCAATAGAATTAGAAATGAAAAAGCAGAAGTAACAACTGACACTGCAGAAATACAAACGATCATGAGAGATTACTACAAGCAACTCTATGCCAATAAAATGGACAACCTGGAAGAAATGGACAAATTCTTAGAAATGCACAGCCTGCCGAGACTGAACCAGGAAGAAATAGAAAATATGAACAGACCAATCACAAGCACTGAAATTGAAACTGTGATTAAAAATCTTCCAACAAACAAAAGCCCAGGACCAGATGGCTTCACAGGCAAATTCTATCAAACATTTAGAGAAGAGCTAACACCTATCCTTCTCAAACTCTTCCAAAATATTGCAGAGGGAGGAACACTCCCAAACTCATTCTACGAGGCCACCATCACCCTGATACCAAAACCAGACAAAGATGTCACAAAGAAAGAAAACTACAGGCCAATATCACTGATGAACATAGATGCAAAAATCCTCAACAAAATACTAGCAAACAGAATCCAACAGCACATTAAAAGGATCATACACCATGATCAAGTGGGGTTTATTCCAGGAATGCAAGGATTCTTCAATATACGCAAATCAATCAACGTGATACATCATATTAACAAATTGAAGGAGAAAAACCATATGATCATATCAATAGATGCAGAGAAAGCTTTTGACAAAATTCAACACCCATTTATGATAAAAGCCCTGCAGAAAGTAGGCATAGAGGGAACTTTCCTCAACATAATAAAGGCCATATATGACAAACCCACAGCCAACATTGTCCTCAATGGTGAAAAACTGAAACCATTTCCACTAAGATCAGGAACAAGACAAGGTTGCCCACTCTCACCACTATTATTCAACATAGTTTTGGAAGTGTTAGCTACAGCAATCAGAGAAGAAAAAGAAATAAAATGAATCCAAATCGGAAAAGAAGAAGTAAAGCTGTCACTGTTTGCAGATGACATGATACTATACATAGAGAATCCTAAAGATGCTACCAGAAAAGTCCTAGAGCTAATCAATGAATTTGGTAAAGTAGCAGGATACAAAATTAATGCACAGAAATCTCTTGCATTCCTATACACTAATGATGAAAAATCCGAAAGTGAAATTAAGAAAATACTCCCATTTACCACTGCAACAAAAAGAATAAAATATCTAGGAATAAACCTACCTAAGGAGACAAAAGACCTGTATGCAGAAAATTATAAGACACTGATGAAAGAAATTAAAGATGATACAAATAGATGGAGAGATATACCATGTTCTTGGATTGGAAGAATCAACATTGTGAAAATGACTCTACTACCCAAAGCAATCTACAGATTCAGTGCAATCCCTATCAATCTACCACTGGCATTTTTCACAGAACTAGAACAAAAAATTTCACAATTTGTATGGAAACACAAAAGACCCCGAATAGCCAAAGCAATCTTGAGAACGAAAAATGGAGCTGGAGGAATCAGGCTCCCTGACTTCAGACTATATTACAAAGCTACAGTAATCAAGACAGTTTGGTACTGGCACAAAAACAGAAACATACATCAATGGAACAGGATAGAAAGCCCAGAGATAAACCCACGCACATATGGTCACCTTATCTTTGATAAAGGAGGCAAGCATATACAGTGGAGAAAAGACAGCCTCTTCAATAAGTGGTGCTGGGAAAACTGGACAGGTACATGTAAAAGTATGAAATTAGAACACTCCCTAACACCATACACAAAAATAAACTCAAAATGGATTAAAGACCTAAATGTAAGGCCAGACACTATCAAACTCTTAGAGGAAAACATAGGCAGAACACTCTATGACATAAATCACAGCAAGATCCTTTTTGACCCAGCTCCTAGAGAAATGGAAATAAAAACACAAATAAACAAATGGGACCTAACGAAACTTAAAAGCTTTTGCACAGCAAAGGAAACCATAAACAAGATGAAAAGACAACCCTCAGAATGGGAGAAAATATTTGCAAATGAAGCAACTGAAAAAGGATTAATCTCCAAGATTTACAAGCAGCTCATGCAGCTCAATAACAAAAAAAACAAACAACCCAATCCAAAAATGGGCAGAAGACCTAAATAGACATTTCCCCAAAGAAGATATACAGATTGCCAACAGACACATGAAAGAATGCTCAACATCATTAATCATTAGAGAAATGCAAATCAAAACTACAATGAGATATCATCTCACACCGGTCAGAATGGCCATCATCAAAAAATCTAGAAACAATAAATGCTGGAGAGGGTGTGGAGAAAAGGGAACACTCTTGCACTGTTGGTGGGAATGTAAATTGATACAGCCACTATGGAGAACAGTATGGAGGTTCCTTAAAAAACTAAAAATAGAACTACCATACGACCCAGCAATCCCACTACTGGGCATATACCCTGAGAAAACCATACTTCAAAAAGAGTCATGTACCAAAATGTTCATTGTAGCTCTATTTACAATAGCCAGGACATGGAAGCAACCTAAGTGTCCATCATCGGATGAATGGATAAAGAAGATGTGGCACATATATACAATGGAATATTACTCAGCCATAAAAAGAAACGAAATGGAGGTATTTGTAGTGAGGTGGATGGAGTTAGAGTCTGTCATACAGAGTGAAGTAAGTCAGAAAGAGAAAAACAAATACAGTATGCTAACACATATATATGGAATCTAAGGGGAAAAAAAAAAAAGGTCATGAAGAACCTAGTGGTAAGACGGGAATAAAGACACAGACCTACTAGAGAATGGATTTGAGGATGGGGGAGGAGGAGGGGTAAGATGGGACAGGGTGAGAGAGTGGCATGGACATATATACACTACCAAATGTAAAATAGATAGCTAGTGGGAAGCAGCCGCATAGCACAGGGAGATCAGCTCGGTGCTTTGTGACCAACTAGAGGGGTGGGATAGGGAGGGTGGGATAGGGAGGGTGGGAAGGAGGGAGACGCAAGAGGGAAGAGATATGGGAACATATGTATATGTATAACTGATTCACTTAGTTATAAAGCAGAAACTAACACACCATTGTAAAGCAATTATACTCCAATAAAGATGTTAAAAAAAGAAAAAGAAACCATTACTGGGACTTCCCTGGTGGCGCAGTGATTAAGAATCTGCTTGCCAATGCAGGAGACACAGGTTCGATCCCTGGTCTGGGAAGATGCCACATGCCGCGGAGCAACTAAGCCCATGCGCCACAACTACTGAGCCTGTGCTCTAGATCCCATAAGCCACAACTACTGAGCCCACATGCTGCAACTACTGAAGCCCACGCACCTAGAGCCCATGCTCTGCAACAAGAGAAGCCACTGCAATCAGAAGCCTGCGCACTGCAACCAAGAGTAACCCCCGCTCGCCTCAACTAGAGAAACCCCGCATGCAGCAATGAAGACCCAATGCAACCAAAAATGAAACAAAATTTTAAAAAATTTAAAAATTAAAAATTTTTAATAATAAAAAAAATAAAATAAGAAACCATTACTATAGCGACCCATATGTCAGAGGTTTTATCTGGAGGGGGTGGTTAAAGGAATCTTATGATATATTGCCCAAGCTACAGTGAAGCTTGGAGCGTATGCAATTTGCAAGAACAATTAAAGCAAGCTTGATTAGTGAAGGCAGGTTACAAGTTATTATTTATTAAGCAAGTTATAGTTCAAGGATTCTAATTGATGACTGCCCTCAGTTTCAAGACTATTAAAAAGTGTGCTTAAAATAATTAGACTTATCCCTAAGTATTTTATGTTTTGGCATGCTGTTGAAATGGTATTTTAAAAATTTCGTTTTCTACATGTTCATTGTTAACATACAGAAATAACATTGATTATTGTATATTGACCTGCAGCCTGTGGCCTTGCTAAATTTACTTAGTAGTTCTAGTAGTTCTTTTGTAGATTCTTTAGAAGGATTTTCTATCTGCATGATCATGTTATCTGTGAGGAAAGACCATTTTCCTTTTTCCTTTCCAATCTGTGTGGCTTTTATATCTTTTTTTTCAGTGGCTTAAAGCTCTAGTATAATGGTCGATAGAAGTGTTGAAGGTGGACATCCTTGCTTTGTTCCTGATGTTAGGGGTAAAGTATTCGGTCTTCTGCTACAAGAACATTAACTGTGGGTTTTTGTTTTTTAATATTTATTTATTTATTTGGCTGCGCTGGGTCTTAGTTGCAGCACTCAGGATCTTTGTTGCCACATGTGAGATCTTCCTCGCAGCATGCGGGATCTTTTCAGTTGTGGCATGTGGAATCTAGTTCCCTCACCAGGGATCGAACCTGGGCCCCCTGCATTGGGAACATGGAGTCTTAACCACTGGACCACCAGGGAAGTCCCAACTGTGGGTTTTTAATAGATGCCCTTTATCAGGTTGAGAGACTACTTTTCTGTTTCTAGTTTGCAGAACATTTTTATTATGAACAGGTACTGACTTTTGTCAAACACCTTTTTTCCCCATCTTTTCAGATGATCGTAAGATCGCTTTTCTTACGATAATGTATTTATTTCTTTATTTAGATACTGAAGGAAAAGAGCTCTGAACCTGAAGTTTTATATACAATACAGCCAAATTTTCATTTCAATGAGAGAAAGTAATAAGAACGTTCTCAGGCACACAAGGCCTCAGAAGTTGAACACACAAAAATCCACAATGAAAATACCTTTAAAAGAAGTGTTTATGTAAGAGAAACAAATCCAGGAGAACCTTCAAGAAATATGAGATGTCAGGGTGATCAAATATTTTGATAAATTTATTGCTGTTTAAAAAAATTAAAAAGCTAAGACTAAAGAAGAGAATGTTTATCCAAAATAACTAATGTCAAAAATTCCAAACAAGAACAACATGATGGGGGAGGAGAGGGAGACAAAAGGGATATTAAAAAATACTAATGCATTTGACTTGTTAGGAGGAAGGTATATATACTTAGAAGTTTAAGAAACCAACAGTTGTGGGAATTTTCATCAGGAGTTATGTGTTCTTTGATAATAGTCAGGGATGGAAGAAGTGGGGTCATTAAATACAGATGGGTATCATTCCCACCACCCCAGTTTATAGTATATCTGAAAAAGAACATCCCAAGAGAAGCCAGAATTCCAAACTTTTAGCACCATGTTTTGCCCTTATCAGAAATATGAATAAGAGACGGAGAAATACAAAACCCTACCCCACTGCCTTGATTAAGCAGATTTTACTGACATCAGTATTTTGAATTGCCCCCTTTGTGGTTATCCTGAGGTTCTTATACCCTGGGACAATGCATCTTAGTAAGATTCAGGGTGGCATTTCATTGTTTAAAGGGGGGAGGGAACATGACTGTGAAAGGGACAAACGGCGTGATGTTCTAAGGCAGGTCCTTATCAGGCAGGTCAGTTTTAGTGGAGAGCATAGAAAAACGGACAAGCTGGAAAGTAATCTCTAAAACTACCCGTGCCTGAGCACCCTTGGAATATCTGCATGTACCCTCTAGTACTCATGCTCTGTATGAACAGTGATGGGTCATTGTGAATGAATGGAGAATGTTTTAAAAATTAATTTAAAAAATCACCCACCCAGAATTTTAAAATCTTGCCTCAAACAAGTCAGAGCCTCTAAAAATGTCCTAAAAGATCTCTTTTGTCTTAGAGTTGCTGAACATAAGCAGCTAAAATCCAGATGCAGTGTCTGATACTGTGGTAATCTATATTATAACGTAAGATGAATTTACAAACTGTCAACTTAAAAAATGCACAACGTAAAAAAGTTGTGAGTTAGGTTTTATTCAGGGAACTTACTGAGGACTATAGCCTGAGAAATGGCCTCTCAGTAGTTCTGAGGGGACTACCCTGAAGAGGGAGGGAAGAGCTGGTATATATATATATATATATATATATATATATAATTTTCCAGCCGGGAAATACCTATAGTCAAGCATACATCTTCGTAAAAGATTACTGCTAATGACAAAGAACGGATATCTATGTCCGGGAAGATGCAAGAATCTGGGGTCACTGAAATTCTTCCTCAAATGTGCGTTTTAATTATCTAGGGTCCCGTGTATCCAAAGCACAGAATGTCTCATCCTGGTTTTCCCGTCGGGAATTCTGCTCAGGGCGCACCACTTGTGGACAACTATAGTGGGTTACGACTTAACCCTTTGTATAAGGGGATGATGAGTGACACCCTTTGTTCTTTTTGTTTACAAAACGAATCCTGTCTCTCATGAGAAAGTTACGGCATTGATGAAGAACATATGGGACCTTGGGAATGAGAATGGGGGAATCTAGGTGGATTTCAATCTGAGTACCTGGCATTCCTAAAACTCACTGGGTCTCCCTTCCCAGGAGAGGCAGCTTCTTCCTTCCATCCTCTGATCCCTTGCTGGTACTCTCTATTAGCTGAGCCAGCAGGAAGCCAGCTGACAGGGAAGGCTAGGAAATGCAACCCACTGGGGTCAGCCCGCTTGTGATGCAAAACACAAGAGGGGAAGAGTGAGGAATGGCTCTGGAGGCAAATATGCCCAGGACAGGACACCCCTGTGCTTTCTGCATGTGCCACTAATGTCCAAAGTCCTGCCATGGCCTCTCTCTGTCAGGTGGATCTACTTTGCATTTTCCTCATCCCAGGTCTCATCTGGTGTGCTTTGCTCTCACACCCAGCCCTCCTGGAGGGCTTTGGGAGTCTTGCCTCCTTTGGCTGAACCATGCTGGGGTTTGAGGGCTTGAGGATGCTCTCAGGCCCATCTTCCTAGACATCACTCTCAGAATTGCTTCTCCATTGTTCAGGTTCCATACTGGGCCCCACGGGGCTTGCCATCTCCTGGAAAACACCCAAGGGAAAGTGGGGACTCTACCCTGGTCTCCTCTCAAACCTAACCCAAGTCATGAGCCCTTGAACCAGCTTGGGATCATTTTTAAAGGGATTCTGCCCAAAAGAGTATCTGTTGGACTGCTAGGGAAATCCAGATATTGAGAGAGGACCAGGAGCCTTCCAAAAGAGAGGTGCTGCCCATGTCAGGGGGAGTGCAGTGAGGGGTCCAGCAGGGGGGCCACACAAAGGCACTCAGCATTATACATCAGTCAGATGGAGTGGGGAGAGAAGAGCCGACTTACCGTACCAGTTAGGTAACAACTTCCTTATCCCCCTTACCACTCTCCAGTCCATCCCCCCACTCAACCCTCGTGTGGTCATAAACAGCAGCGAACGAGATGGGGAAGATTTGGTGATTGAGAGAGAGGAGCTTGGTTTTTTATTAGACAATTTTCTGTTCTACTTTTTTCTAGCCACATCCATGTGTAACTTAGATGCAAAAAATTTTTTAATTAAAATTCATGAAATGTACATTAACCATTGTATATAATCAAATAATTATGCAGACCGTACCACTCTACATGAACAATCTCCAATTTCAACTGAGCCTTCAACTCAGGCCAGGAAGTCTTCTATCTCCTCTAGGCAGCTTGCTTTCCCAGTTACACAATGATGATTTCAAACTTTGACCCATTCAATCTACCTGCCCTTCCCCCAATCACGGGACTCTCAGAAAATAGCCATGCCTCCCAAATTTCAGGCTAACACCCATCTGGGCTTTGTATCCATTCTCTCCTGCCTCCTCAATAACCTTGTTCTTTCAGTTTTGTCCATTCTGCTCTTTTCAGTCTCATTTTTGCTGGCTCCTTCCTAAAAGGATTTAAACATGCACAAGGCCCTCCACCTTAAAGACAACACTTCTGGATGCTGTGTCCCCCTCTAGCTACTCTCCTTTCCCTCACAGCCAAGCATGAAAGGCTTGCCCATACTTGCCATACCCAGTCTTACCCACCAGCCACTCACCACCCCTGTACGTTGGCTGCTGCCCAGCACTCCACATAAACTGCTCTCTGAGCCCCCAGTGACCTCACACTGATAAATCCAGTTCACATCTGAGTCCACATCTTGCTTGACCTCTGTATTACTTGAGAATGCTTTGGATTGCAAGTAACTGTCTTAGAGTGGCTTAAACAAATAGGAGTTCTCTGCACATAACAGGATATCTGGAAGTAAGCAGCTGCTGGTGCTGGTTCAGTGGCCCACAGCGTTAGGGCAGCCTTTCTAAATTCTCTCCCACTTCCGTCCATGATTGAGGATGACTGCTGAGACGGTACGTCCCCATTCAGGGCTGGAGGAAGGGGAAAGGTCTGCACCCGTCACTTGTCTCTTTTATCAGAAAAGCAAGATTTCCCAAGTTCCCCTTCTGTCTCATTGCCCAGAACTATGTTACCTGGCCATCTAGCTGCAGAAAAGATGGGTAAGTGAGTGTTTAACGTTTTCTAGCCTTCATTGTGGAGACAGACAAGAGAGAAGGGTGTTGAAAATGGAAACTGGGCTACCACCGACTCAAACTCATCAGCGTTGGCCCGGTGTAGCTCTTTGGTTACCTGAAACCCATGCGCATCCCTCTTTCTCACATACACATCTGACATGCGGGGCGCTCACTCCATAAAGGAGGTAATCCTAAAGTCCCAGCCAGCTCCTACATACAGCTGGGAGTCCAGGTACTCTGTGTACTGTGCAGGCCCCTTTCAGGTCCAGATGTGGCTTCTCATGGTTGGATGATTTAAGCTAAGACAAGTTCATTTTCCGCTAAAATGAGAAAGATGGGACGTACCAAGTGTTGGAGAGAGTGGGGACCAACAGAACTCTTGCTGGAGTGTAAACTGACACAGCCACTTGGAAAAACTTTTGGCACTATCTAATATAGCTGAACATCTGCATTCCCAGGAGCCAGCAGTTCTACTCCTAGATTGATACCTGACAGAGACCTGAACAGATGTGCAAGAAAAGACATGTTCGGGGCTTCCCTGGTGGCGCAGTGGTTGAGAATCTGCCTGCTAATGCAGAGGACACGGGTTCGAGCCCTGGTCTGGGAGGATCCCACATGCCGCGGAGCAACTAGGCCCGTGAGCCACGACTACTGAGCCTGCGCGTCTGGAGCCTGTGCCCCGCAACAAGAGAGGCCGCGACAGTGAAACACCCGCGCACCGCGATGAAGAGTGGCCCCCGCTTGCCGCAACTATAGAAAGCCCTAGCATAGAAACAAAGACCCAACATAGCAATCAATCAATCAATCAATCAATCTTTAAAAAAAAAAAAAGAAAGAAAAGACATGTTCTACAATGTTGAAGTAGCATAATTTATAACAACCTAAAATTGGAAACCACCCAGATATCCACTGACAGTAGAAGGGAAAAGAGAATAGCATACAGAGATGAGAATGAATGCTCTAAATCTACACACTATGAATGAATCTCAAAATAATGTTGAGTAAAAGAAGCCATAGATAAAAGAGTATGTACTGTGTGATTCCATTTATAGAAAATACAGAAACAGGTAAAACTGCTCTGTGGTATTAGAAGTCAGGATAGCAATTACCTTTTAGGAAGAGGGTGGTGCTTGGAAGGGAGCACAAGCGGGTCTCCTAGGGTGTTGGTAATGTTCTGTTTCTTGATCTGGGTGCTGGTTATATGGGGATGTTCAATTTCCGAAAATTTATTGAGCTGTATGCTTTTCTGTATGGGTACTTCTGTGTATACTATTCTGAAATAATAGAAAAAACCCCATATATTTACATATATGCCCCTGGTTCCTGACACAGAGCTTCTAAAACCCTTGTAATTTCATAAGTGATAAGAACACTAGGAGCATCTTTTGTTCTAATATTTGGCCTTTGACCCTGGTTCCTGACAGTTTTTAAATCCTTTGGAATTTCCTTGGTGATAGGAGTGTCCTTTGTTCTAATGTGGCGACCCTCGGTGGGCCCCTGGATGGCTTCAGGATGGGTCTGATCACCAGAAAGACCAAATCATGATTAGACACTTTGAGCTTGTAGCTCCACCCACTATCCTCCAAGGAGGGGAGAGGGACTGGAGATTGAATTAATGATCAATTATGCCTATGTGAGGAAGCCTCCATAAAAATCCCAATAGTACAGGGTTCGGAGAGCTTCTGGGTTGGTGGAACACATCCAGGTGTCTGCAGGATGGGGGACAGAGGCTCTTGTGCTTGGGACCCTTCCAGACCTCACCCTATGTATTTCTTCATCTGACTGTTCATCTGTATCTGTTACGATATCCTGTATTATATAATAAACTGGTAAATGTAAGTAAGTGTTTCCCTGAGTTCTGTGAGCTGTTCTAGCAAGTGATCAAATCCACGGAGGGAGTCATGGGAGCCTTCAATTTGTAAAGTCGGACAGAAGTCATGGGTAACCTGGGGACCTACTAATTGTGCTTGGCATCTGAAGTGGGCGGCAGTCTTATGGGTCTGAGCCCTTTACCTGTGGGGACTGTACTAACTTCAGTTAGTGTCAGAATTGAATTGCATTGTAGGACACTCAGCTGGTGTTGCAAGGAATTGCTTGGTGTGGGGAAAAACCACACATCTGCTGTCAGAAGTATTGTGTGTGTGAGTAAAGGGAAACAGAAGTGTGTTTTTTCTAAACAACCGTGTATCAATAAAATGTAAAGAACAAAACCAAATAAAAAACAAGGGAAACACATTCAATGCACAATGTGAAAAAATAAATAAATGCTTCCTTTCAGAAAAAAAGAATGGAGGGCTTCCCTGGTGGCGCAGTGGTTGAGAATCTGCCTGCTAATGCAGGGGACACGGGTTCGAGCCCTGGTCTGGGAAGATCCCACATGCCGCGGAGCGGCTGGGCCCGTGAGCCACAATTGCTGAGCCTGCGCGTCTGGAGCCTGTGCCCCGCGACGGGAGGGGCCGCGATAGAGAGAGGCCCGCGCACCGCGATGAAGAGCGGTCCCCGCACCGCGATGAAGAGTGGCCCCCGCTTGCCGCAACTGGAGAAAGCCCTCGCACGAACCGAAGACCCAACACAGCCAAAAATAAAATAAATAAATAAATAAAATCAAGTAAAAAGAAAAAAAGAATGGAAAATACGTAGTATCCCCCAGTCAGTGGCAGTGTATTAAGTTCTTGTTGGGAAATCTGGCAGCCCTTCCCTTGTTTAAACAGGAACAGACCAATGTTGACCAGGCTTGAGATTTTAGGGACACATGATTCCCTCAATCATTTGTTAGGCTTCTGGTCAATTCCATACATGAGTAATCACAATCAAAAAACTTATCTAGGGAGTCTTTAAATGGTTTTCTAATGAAAGATTATATTTTCCCCCCAAATAATTAATATATTTACTTGATTTTTTAAAAATTAAAGCCAAACAAAAAGATATAAAATGAGGTCTTTTTCTCACCTCTGTTCTCTTTTATTAGTTTCTTGTGTATACCTCAAATGTTTCTTTCTGCAAAACAAGCAAAACCAACTATTAGAATATTTAAGTATTCTAGGGGCTGGTATCTGTGTGCTTAATTGCAGTGGAGACAATTCAAAACAAAGCAGGTAGAGAAGCCACCTATAGTCCACCTTTGCTACCTTGGGCCTCCATCTTCTCTCCTGATAAAGCTGCCTCTTCCCTGTCTCCATTTGTGCTGGCTTCAGCTTGGGTATTTAAAGAAAGTTGTTTATTTCAACCCAGCAAGTCTCCAAATTGTGGGACTCAGCTAATTTAGGTTGTAAACTGCAGGTAAGATGTTCCTTTCCCACCAAGGCCTTATTTTCTTTCATCTCTGCTTTCCAATCAGTTATCTCTAATCTGGATTTGCCACTCTCTTGAAGGACTTTGCTGAAAGCTACTTAAAAAAGGAAAAAAAAAAAGCCAACAGTCACGAATGTTCTATATTGTTCCTGAGATTTCTCCTGCAGTACAACTTTGGTTGGCATGTGGGTTTTTCCCAAGGTCCAGCAAGTGACAGCAGTTCAACAGTTTAACATGTTGGTCACCAACTTTCCATTTGGAATAGAGTCTTTACCACTGGCTACCTTAACCTTCTGTTAGCCAATTTCACGTTTTAGTATCTGTTTTTTTGTGTGTCCTACTTCTGGTACCAAGTTATTTGCCTGTTAGGAATGGGTTCAGCTACAAGTTATAGAACGCCCACCTATAAATGGCTTAAACAATTGACTCACGGACTAAAATGGGGCAAGAATGAAGGTAGGTAGCAGATGATAGTTTCCTGGATGTCAATTATACCTCAATAAAGTTGAGGGGGCAAAAAGGATAGCTCCTCGAATTTGGCTTGAACAACTAAATGGATGGCAGTGATATTCACTAAAATGGGAAAAACAGAGAGGTACACGTTTGGGGGTGAAAATTAATATTTTGGTGGGCCAAGTTAAGTTTGTGATGCCAGTTAGACACTCGTGTGGAGATGTCAAGTAAGCAGTTGTTTAGAGGAGTCAGGACTTACAGGCAGAGGTCATTGTTAGAGATCTACCTTTTGGAGTCATCTGCTTGCAAATGGAAGCTAAAACTATATGACTAGATGAAATCACAGAAGGAGAGTGGGTAGGGAGACAAAGAAGGGGACTAAGGATAGAACACTAAGCACTTTGATATTTACAGGTTGAGCAGAAGATGAGAAGTCAGTGAAAAGAACCCAAGAAAGAATAGTCAATGAGGTAGGAGGAGGACCAAGAGTACATGGCATCAGAAAACAAGAGAAGAAGGTGTTTCAAAGGGGGGATGGCTGACTGTGAGGAACAGTACTGAGAGGGCAAGTAAAAACAGAAAAGGAGAAGCACCACTGAATTTGCATGGAGATTGTAGTTTCAGCAGTGTAGTGGGGAAGAAACCAGATCAAGATTACATGATCGTGGGGATGGGCTATTAGAGGGGGAGTAACTGGTGATTCGAGAGAGACAGAGGACATAGGCTAAGATCCATAGAAAAAGTGTAAGCGTTGGTTAAATAGAATGAGAATGCTTTATCCATCAGACACTGAGCTTGTTGAAGGAAGAGACCATATCTTGTTTGTGTTTGTTTCTCTGGTAACTCCTAGCGCAGTGCCTAGTACCTAGGAGGTACTCAAGAAATGTTACTGAATTAATGAATAAATGAGCAAATGGAAGAATGGATGGATGGCAGAGGGAGAGCTGAAAAATGAACTAGATCTAACTAACTCAAACTTCAGGGTAAGGAACGGGGAAGGAGCCTGGAATTAATAGGGTTTCTTCTATCCTACAAAGCCCCTGCTCTCTTGCCACAATGGTTAGGGAAGGGAGGAAATAAAGATTTCTGAACTTCAATGGAAAAACAGTGCCTTCTCTGGGCTATTAAGCTATTAAGTGGTTCTTGATTCTAGACCATGTTTTCACCATCCATGTTTCTTTCTTCATTCTGCCAACACATAAAAAGACAGGAAGCCCGGGTGCCTTGTTCTCCCAGTTCCCAGACACCCAACATGGTCCTCTCAACCAAGTCCCCGCATCTTCTTCAGTCCCTGGCTGAGCCCCCAGCAGTTCCATATTTCCTGGGGTTATCTGGAATTTTTCCTTAGAGATGCATCTTACCTATCTAAGGATCAGTATATCCGAAGTACAGAAAGTTTCCTGTTTTCCTCCATCCTGAATTCCCCTCGGGGCACACTGTTGGTGGTCAATTGCAGTGGCTAATGGCTTGATCCTTGTAGAACTGGAATGGCACGCAACATTTTTTTTCTTTACGCTTTTATCTTTCTTCCCAACTTGCAGTCAGAAGAGCCCAGGAACCTGTAAATGTGGAGGTGGAGGTGGAGTTGGAGCTGAAAGCCAGTTTTGACACCCGCTGCATCCGCTTTCGCCACCTTAGGTCCTCGCCCTACTACGTCCCTGGGGGCTTCCGGGGTTGCCTAGCAACCTGCGGGGACTCTGGGGGTTCAGGTGGCATAACCGAGTGTCGCCCTCGGGAAGGTAGGCAGAAGAAATACCTCCACCCAGCCCTTACTGGGCCTGAGCCCGTTACACGCAGAATCACCCCAGCTGCCCACACTACCAGGCGCCGGGCAGGGGCGGGGCCCGCGGCGCCAATGGGCGGGCGGAAGGGGCGCGCGTGCGCACAGCGGGACGGGGGGGTGGGGCGGGGCCGAGAAAAAGCGTTCTGAAGACGGGTGCTGGCGAGGCTCACGCCGTAGGGCTTCGTGTCCGGTGAAAGCTGTTTGGCTGCTGCTGGCTGCGAGGGTGAGTGAACCAGGGAGCAGCCGCAATCCGGCTGCGGCCTGTGAGGCCTGTGACCCGACCTTGGAGGAGGAAGTCCGTGGGGCGGCATTCAGGGGTGCGCAGCGGGGCGGGATCCCGGCGTCCCTTCGGTGGGCTCGGGGCTTCTGGCTCAGGTTGGGAGGCAGGAGCGGCCTGGGTGAGGGTATCGGACCCCGAGTCGGCCCGGGAAGCTAGCCGACTAGGAGCAGAGCCTCTCCCCCGGGGCAGATGCCCGAAGAGGCTTTAAAGCCTGATGGGCTCGACCAGGGCCGATCTCTGCCCTCCTGGAGGACCTGCCGTGGACCTGCGCGCGGGCCTGAGTCGTAGCTCTCCATCTGCTCCTGTATCCCATCTTCCTCTGTGGGAGACAATAAACAGGTCCTGTCGGGCGGGCGAGCTTGGCCAGGCCGTGCCAGGGTAGTGGGGAGGTGGGGGAAGCTTGTGTTCCCCCCTAGTATTCCCTGTCTGGGCATGGCACCCGCCATCCACCCAGTTGCCCAAGCAGAAACCTGGGCGTCATTCTCACCTCCTGCACTCTTTACCCACCCACATCGAATCCATCACAAATCTCTCTGGGATACACCCACTTCTCCACGCCCAGTTCCTCTGCTCTAGCTAGTTCAGGCCACCTTCATCTATCCCCTGGACTACTCAGTAGCCTCCTGACTGGTCCCCTGTATCCCTTCTCCATCCTCTGTAGTTTGTTATGTAGTGGAAAGCCAGAGTGATGGTCTTAAAACAGAAATCTGATCACGTCACCAGACCTCTCTCCCCATTCCCTTATTGCCCTTCCGTGGATTCCCATTGCTCTTATAAGCTCTTGAACAGGGCTTACAAGGCCCTTCGTGACCTGTCCTCTTCTTACTTTAACTCATCCATCTCCACTATACTGTGTCTTCAACCATATTGAACGCTTTTTATTCCCAGATTGGATCAAGTTCCTTCTAGGCTTAGGTGTTTGTTACATTATGTTCCCTCTACCTGAGGTGCTATCCTTTAGCACCTTGAAAAAAAATCATCCTTCATGCATTAACCCAGGTGTGGGTTGGGGCTTCTGTGGTACCCCAGGGCTGTCGCATTAACTGGTCTTTCTTTTCCACCAGGCTGTAATCCGTGTGACAGGAGCCTGTCTGGTTCACAGCCCTATCCTTAGAACCTTGTGCAGCACCAAGCTGTTAGTAAAGAGTGTTAGTTAAATGTATAAATGAAGCATGGCAGCTCCCTGGGCTCCCCAAATGAACAAAGAGATCAAGTTATTAAATGCCTGCTTTTTCAGAACCAGTTCTCAATCCCCAACCCATGTAGAGGTTTCTTTGCCTAGGAACCTGGTTCTTTTCTTGCTTTTCAGGACCATGGTAATTTTAGATGGGGAAATACCAGTCAGGTTTTTCTTTGGCATCGCCTCTGGCTACAGGATGTGTGGCTGCTTTGAGGTTGATTCTCAGCTGAGGGCCCCAGCATGAGAGAAAAGCGGCTAACAGCTGCTGTGGTTTTTATGGGAGGAAGGCTCGCTGCAAACTCTTAGGTGTTGGTAAGACACAATGATCGTGGGCCAGGCCAAACCACTGGCGGGATGGCTCCAAAGGGAAGTTATTTTTTTTAGCGTAGTCAGATCCTCTGTGATAGGGAACAACACACCTAGGTTCCAGGATCCACTGCCCTGATTCAGAGTGAAGGTGTGCTATGCCAGGTCAGCTCAGCACTTTGAAATAAATTCACTAGGGTAAAGGAGAGACAGAGAAAATAGGTTCCCTGTCCTCAGAGAGGGAGAGAAAAGAGAAAAACAAACGGAGCACAATATGTGACCATATGTTAAGGCCAAGTGAGTGTGAGAGACTGCAGACTGAGGTCAGAGGAGGGAACAGTTGGTCTTGGCTGAGAGAACACAGAGGTGACATTTGAATTGGGCCTGGAAGGAACAGGGAGGACGGACATGTGGAAACAGTGGGAACAAATGCTCTGGGACTGGAAGAGGCTGCTGGAGCTGTGAGGGAAGCCCTGTTACAGCCAGGGCACTGCGGGAGCTCCCTACCATCAGTGGGCTAGCGCTTCCTCCCAGGAATGACGCTTCTCCTTGTGAAGGGTGTCTCAATGGTTGTGTTCCACTCTCTCAGAAATCTCTCCTCTGGATTTTTCTCCAGCCTAGCCTTGAATTTCTCAGAGGCCAGTGAGCCCAGGAACTCCTGGGGCTTATCTGCCAAGGTCTTTGCTCATGGCCTTGAGCTGAGTAGTTGGAGTGTGGATGATGCAACTTGTTCTTTCGGTGGAAGGGACTTGCTAATATTTCCTTTTCAATGTGAGTAGTTTAATTTGTTAAGTGGCAGTCAGATTCCCTGTGCTCCTTGTAGCACTTGTAGGGGGGAGTTTCTCTTCTGTGTTTGTAGATTTGACTTTTGTTGTGGTCTAATGGTTAGAAACCTGCCACGGCAGACCAAAATGGGGTAAGTCCAAAATGTATGGTTCTTGACCTTTACCCTGTCTCCTATGAAGAGGGGATAATTTGGACTCAAGCACCTGGTTGCTTTTTGGTGTTATTTGAATAGAACCTCTCCCTCGCCTACCCCACCCCTATCTGATATACTAAGTATCCAACCACATAGTTATAGGAAATGGTGCCATGGGTCCGATGACCACTCAGCTCTTCTATCTGATAGATATCTCCAAAAAAAGTTTCATCCTCAGCTACATTGACATCAAAACTTGGCAGCATTATCTGTGAAGGTGGTAATCCCCCCAGCTCCCGAGGACCATGGCACACAGGCTGAGAATCACCAGCCTCTGTGCAGGCACTGTGCCCAATGCTGGGGATGTGGATGCAGTCCCCGGCCTCACAGAGCCCAGTTCCGCAGGGGGTACTGAGAGGTAATCAGGCATGTTCAAGGTCGTGTGCACAGCTGTTGTCAGCGATGGACAGGACCCTTCTGAAGGGAATCCCTTAGGAGCATATGGGAGGAACGCCTAAGCCAGACTTGGAATTGAAGAAGGCTTGCTGGAGAAAGAGACATCTAATGCATGTGAATCTGAAAGGCTTGGGAGGAACTGGCTTCCCTCTCTGGTCCCTCTTGTCCCAGAACTCTGTGGTGTGTGCTCAGAACAAGTTGTTCTGCTCTAGTTGGGGCAGTCTGCTGAGAGTAACTTGAGACCTTGTTTTCTGGTACCAGGTACAGTGGCAGTGGCCTCATCAGGGTCTGGACACTTTTATTTGGTAAGATTGGGATGTAGTTTCTGGCTGTTCCTGAATTATTTTGTAGAGATGAGACTTAACTGGAATCCCCCTTCTTATTCCATCCATATAGTCTGGAACAAACTTATGGGATGAATTGCATTAAATACATATTTGTAAAGACAAAACATGTTTATAGTAGAAATTTTGGAAGCAATAGAAAAGTAAAGAGAAGAAAAATCAAAATCACTCCTAGGGACTTCCCCTGTGGTGCAGTGGTTAAGACTCTGAGCTTCCACTGCAGGGGGCGTGGGTTAGATCCCTGGTCGGGGAACTAAGATCCCACACGGCATGGGCAAAAAAAAAAAAACACTCCTAATCTCATAATTCAGAAAATAATCTTTGTTAATAGTTTTTAGTCATTGTTCTGTGTATGAGAAATATACATACATTGTTTTGGTTTTTACAAAAATGAATTCTTTTTTTTTTTTTTGGACTGTACCACGCGGCTTGTGGGATCGTAGTTCCCCATCCAGGGGTTGAATCGGGGCCACAGCCGTGAAAGCACTGAGTCCTAACCACTGGACTGCCAGGGAATTCCCCCAAAATGAATTATTCTTCACAGACTTTTGTAGCCTGCTCTTTTTCTCTTGGTATATATTGAGCATCTTTTTCTGTTTCTGTTATGAGTTATGACGATTGCATTATGATGTCCCTATTCAGTTATGAGACTAGAGGCTTCTTTTTACTCTGTAGAAGTTATACATCCCAGTGACCATTGTCTCCTTAGAGAGGATACTGCTGATATCCAGCAAAGTGGGTTTGGGAAATTTTCTTAAACATTGTGGGGATGGCATTCTCCCAGGGTCCTACCCTACAGAGCCTTTCAGGGAGGGTGAGAGGGGCTGTAACACCTCAGTGGAGACGGCGGCAGCTTCAGAGCTGAGTTCTGTGTGGCATGTGCGAGGGTCTGACTAGTACCTTATGCTTTCTGTTCGCTGCTCTAGGTTTTTTGGCTGCAGCTGGCTCCTTAGAAATCACTGGCCTTTATTATTCAGGGAAGTGAATGTGTGAGTCAGGTGTTTCCTTTGTGTTGTATGGAGGTCTCCTGGCTGTCCTTCACCTTCCTTTTTGAGGTCAGTCTGTAAGCCCCTGGAAGGACCAGGACTTTCTGTTTAACAGCAGTTAGTAAAGGCCTGAGCCTTGGTGGGGATATGGGTGGGAACAAAGCACTCCTGCCCTCGGGGAGCTTGCTGTGTAGCCAATTGTGTCTTCTTGTTGACCACGATTCCAAGTCTAGCCAAACCCCAGAAGTACTTGATGGAACCTAATTCTTACAGAACTCTCCTCTCCAGTGCTCTTTCACCTGGTTCAGTTACATGCCTCCGTCACAGCCCTGGGAGGTGGACAAGGCAAGGGTTAACGTCCTCTTTTCCGTGTCCACCACTGCGGGCCTTGATCTGACCCGCCCCGTTGCTTCCCTCAACCCCCGTCTCTGGACTCACTCCACCTAATACCTTCCCTACTGTGCTGCCAGCTGAGCCACTGTGAAACCAAGCTCTGATCTCATCTCCCATTCATGAACCCTCAGTGGCTCCCATTTATCCCCAGGAAACTTCAGCCCCCTTGGCCTAGCAGGCAAAGCCACATCCAGCACGGCCTGGTCAACCTCTGTAGCCTGTTGTCCCCCATTCCGTCTACTTCATACCCTCTAAGCTCCAGCCTGACTAAACCACTTGGAATTTCTCTCCCACTTGTCTGCACCTGCCCCTCTGCTCCCACCTTCCCTTCGTCCTTCAGTCCCTGCACATCCACTGCGTGCCCATCCATCCAGGCCCTGCTGAAGTATCCCCATGTCTGTTAACCTTCTCTGGCTTTCCCTCGCCCAAAGGAAACTTCTTCCTCTGAACTCTCAGAGGGTTTAATCTTTCTTTAGTACACCTCACTTTGTGCCTTGATTCGTGCTCTCAGTAGGAAGTATTTCTCTCGCCAGACTGTAAGCTGCTTGTAGGCAGGAATACTCTCCAAATCCCTATAAGCTCTCATCAAGTTGCTTGGCATTCCAAAGGGGCTTCAGGAAATGTCATGGACCTGCCTTCCCGTTTGAGTGATGGGGACCTGGAGAACGCAAGGTCATCCTGCAGTCTGGTGGCAGAGCTGGCCTGGGCCCAGTCCTCCTCTTACCCAGCCTTGCTTCTTCACCCAGGTTCCCAGGAGTGCGCTGTGTCAAGTCTTGAAAGAACCTCAGTTCTGGTGTTCTCACCTTCATCTTCTGTGTTCCCCACCTCCCAGGTACCGGTGACCATGAGATCTCTGCAGCTGCTCAGAACCCCCTCCCTGTGTGCCCTGCTCTGGGCCTTTTGTGCCCTGGGTGCCAGGGCCGAGGAGCCCGGGGCCAGCTTCTCCCATCCCGGCAGCGTGGGCCTGGATAAGAGCACAGTGCATGACCAAGAGTACGTATTCAGCCGGGGCTGTGGTCCAGGGGCCTCCCCATCTGCAGCTGCAGCCAGCTGCAAAGGCACACGCAGTCCAACTTTCCTTCTACTATTTGTACGACCCCTTAACATTTTCCAAGGATGATATTTATTCCTTATAGCCACCTGTAAGTCAGATATTCTTTTTTCACCATCATATCACAGATGGAGGATCTTGAGGCCCAAAAGGGATAAATGACTTGCCTGAATTCATTGTCTCTCTCTTTCACCACACACACACACACACACACACACACACACACACACACACACACACACACACACACACACACACACACACACACACACACACACACACACACACACACACGTAGTTGCAGAGTCCAAAATAGAGCTAAGGTTTCTTGCTTCTGACAAGACCTTTTTCTTTTTTAGTGGCATGTTCAAACATTGAATCATTTGTTGCCACTTTTGCCCTGGGCCAGTTAGCCTCACACATTATACTCTGTTATCCTTAAATTGGTTTAAGAAAAAAAAATTAATGGATCCCCAAAATGCTATAACAATATTCTAATAATAAAAAGGAAAAACACCCATAATCTTGCCAGCATAACAGATGAACTATTTGATTTTTGTTTTCCCCTGCTCCTTTCAGGGCCTTGCCTGTATCTATCTTCCTTGAGTGTGGTCTGCTACTGTTGATGTTTGTTTTTCTGGGGTGGATGAACTTTAAGATCTTGAACGTTTCAGAGTCCTTAAGATTTTGGTAGGATCCCAGCATCACCACCAAGTGGTCTGAGTCTCACTGTTGGTCCTTAGGCATATCATGGAGCATCTAGAAGGTGTCGTCAACAAACCAGAGGCAGAGATGTCCCCACAAGAACTGCAGCTCCATTATTTCAAAATGCATGATTATGACGGCAATAATTTGCTTGACGGCCTAGAACTCTCCACAGCCATCACTCATGTCCATAAGGAGGTAGGTCAGGCAATGGCTCAGTAGACAGCATCTTGGAAAGGCCTCCCTCTGGTAACTCAGTCCCCGAACTTGATGACCTTCCCTGTCCTTGTGCAACACTATTGCTGCTTCTCCTTTTTCTGCTCACCCTCTGTTCTGCCTCTTTTCCTGTTCAGCGGTCCTTCTCACACAGGGTGACGGGCTGAGGCAGAAGCCCCAGAGCTTTTCTTGTATCTTTAGCAAGTGCTGCTGGCATTTCTGCTGCATGCCGGCATCTGAGAACCAGCTAAAAGACAGACCACATTCCAAATGCAGAACAGGGGAGAAGTTATCTCATTTGGGAAGAATGGCGAGTCAGGGGACCAAGGGTTCAAGGGATTTGGTGATAATTGAGGGTTTGGGTGATACAGTACGGTGCTTGTAGTTTACAAAGCACTTTCCGGCAGGTTAGAGATCTCGTTTGATCACGGCAGTAGCCTGGGAGCAGGAAGGGGCAGGCCTTGTTATTGCCCCCAGTTTGAGAGGTGAGGAAGCTGAAGTTCAGATCTTATGTCTCCAGATCTAATGTCTGTCCCACTGTGCCACACTATAATCTCTAGAGAGCAGGAGAGGCAAAGTTGGGGAGGGCGTGTGCTCGCACGGCTGCCGGCTGAGCCGGGCGGGGTTTGCGTTGAAGGCTGCGGGGAGCGCTAGGGCTCACACAGCAGGCTGGCGTGACGAGCGCAGGGTCTGCTATGGGAGGCACACGGGCAGACGCCGGGCAGAGGGACTTGGGTCCAGCAGCCCTGGCAGGGGAGGATGCTGGTGGCGGCAGGAGAGGGAAGGGGGACGTGGGAGAGGAGGCAGGGGAAGAATCAGCCGAGGACGTGAACAGCAGTAACTCAGCGCTCGGCACTGGGAGCAGAAACGCCTTCACCTCAAAGATGGCGACGGGGTCTACTGGTCGGCAGGGCCTTCTTCCTCTTGTTCTGACCCCGAGATGTTGTCTAGCGTGGACTGTTTCCACTTTAGCAGAGCTGACCCTCAGGAGGGCCTGGGCTGTGAGCTTTTCTCTAGCATGGGGCTGCGGGTCCTGGAATCTCTGAAGCTCAGAATTCTGTGTGGACCCAGCTTTCTACAATGAACACGTATGACTTTTGTAATGAGAAAAGAATGAAAAGTAATTTTTAAAACAAATAAGCAAGGGCTTGCTTTGATTGTATCGTCCTTTAACTGCCAAAAATCATTTCTAAATTGGATTATTATGAATTGACTCTGGATCTGATGTGTGGTTTGTGGATTCCTGGAAGTAGAAGTACTACATCTGAAGGAGTTTACTGACATTTTATTTTGGACATTAACCAAGCGCTTCCAGTAAAAGATGCCGCTCATCCTTGTCTAATTTGTACCTTGTAGGAAGGGAATGAACAGACGCCAATGAACGAAGATGAACTGATCAACTTAATAGATGGTGTTTTGAGAGACGATGACAAGAACAATGACGGATACATTGACTATGCCGAGTTCGCAAAATCACTGCAGTAGACACGATGTGGCCGCCTCCCAGTTAGATGCAAATGTGAATCATTCTAATGTGATCAGACACTTCCGGTAATGCAGAATAACTCATTTCCAAAATACTGCTACGGTATTTTGGTACAAACCTGTAGCAACTTGTTACACTGGGGTGAGAAAGAGAAATCAAGAGAAATCAAAAAGCAGAGAAATGGGACATCCTGTAGTCCCCAAGTACTATTAAATCTCTTATTGGACAAGGGCTTGATGAAAGAATCCTTTTAAGAATATTGGATAATTGGAGCTGAGCACTCAGGAACTAGACTGGAGAATGCTGCCAGGCTCTTGGTTTTAATTCATGCTACCTGAAGAGTAAGACAAGCTCTTGCTAACTGGACACACTTTTCAGCAACTGAAGGAATGGAATGAATGCCAGATGTTTCCCCTGGTGGGTCCTGTCTCTTCAGGAAACGTGGTCAGTATTCTGTAAAGTTCCCCTGGCCTAAACGATTACTTGTTCTGGCCAAGGGAGTATTTATTAGGCTATTTCAAAGCCACAGCATCTGTTTCGAAGAATGTCAAATAGTTCATTTAGCCACAGAGTCTTAAGATTCTGTGTCTCCTGGCACTTTGGAAACAACACACCACTGACCTAAGTGATTCACCTTTTTCAGTTTTTCAATATTTTATAAAACTACTGCCACATCCTTACGCTTTCTTTTATGTCTTCTTCAACCTAGGAGAGACCTCGAGTCTAAAAGTATTCTCTACTTCTCATCATTGGCAAATGTTACAGCTTTCTAAATATGTGTATTTAACTCTTGTTTCTAGGGTTTTGTTTTGCAGTTTAGAAGCTCTTAGGAATATAAGGACTTTATCCCTTCTGCTTGATACAGCAGGGGTGAACTACTAGCTGGTCTAGCGTAAGTGAGAAGTGTAAAGATTCTTCACCAAGCACAGTGATTAACTCAATGCAAGTTAGATTTAGAAGGAATGTTGTTTAAATTACCTCTTCTAGCCTGAATACATGAATTCTTTCGGATCAGGAAAGATTAGAAAAAGAAGCCTAAAAACTCTTAACATTATGAATTTCAATAGTAATTGAAAACAAGCAGCGGCAGCAGATTATAATTTGGTTTATGGGATGTGATGCATGTGCTGTGATAGGAAACCTGAAATGATGGTTGAATGGGAAAAAAACTGCATAAAATTTGCTGTAAGATATATAGAGACTTATTTTCTGTACCAAAGTATTCTTATAAGAAAAATAAGTATTTGTAAAAATGGTTTCGTGTCAAGTATTTGTGCAATCAGAGCTGAATTGTAAACTATTCTTGTAATATCTAGTTATTTTGAAAGATTTATATAATGAATTCTGGATATATGACCAATAAAACTGATGAAACAAAAGAAAGAGCAGTTGATTTTGTCCACATAGGCTGCTTCTCCTACCACACGAAGGGTCGGTTGGTTTAATGCAGAAGTTTACACGTGCCTTCTCCCTCCCAGATGCTGGGGCCCTCCCCGGCGCTACCCTGTTCCTTTCTGCAGGGGTAGATTCCCAGGATTCACAGTCACTTTCCCCTTTTAGGCATTTTTTCCTCTGAATGAAATCACTTTTTTGGACCTTCCTTCTCTGGCCAAGTTCAGATTATGACCGCATTCTCTAGCTTAGGAAAATACAAGGTTTTCTCCTTGAGTCTGGTGACTGACTGGCTTTTCTTTGCCAGAAAATTTAATTAGATAGTGTTATTGAAAGCCTCCCTGGCCCAAGCAAAAAGCACAGTCTTCCCTGGCTTTTTGGAAATGACACTTTGTTCTGCCAGTTGAAAAGTGAGCAAGGGAAGAAGTTACCATTGCCTGCCCCCCCCCAACCCCACCCCCTGCCTGAAACCCCTTCTTCATCCAGAGCTGCCCTTCTGGATGGATCTAGTGAGCAGGCTCGCGGTTGAAAGGACCTCACACTGTTGGCAGCTAGGGAGTGAGGCAGCTGGGGAGCGAGAAGCCGATTCTTACAAGGTCACCCAGACCAGACACCTCTTTCCTCCTCCACAGCTGGCTGCTATTTGAAATTATTGCATGCTGGCCTCTGCGGTCCTGTTAGCCTACTTTTCCTCTTAGGAAATTTCCCTGTGGGAGAGGGGCCTGCACCATCAGGGGCAGAGCATGGTCTACCCTTCCGTCTCATACCTCCTTTATCTCCTCTCCCTTTTGTGAGGCGTTGGCCTTCTCATAGCTCACCTCAAGGATTTTTCAGAATGTATAAGAAACATCTCTGCACCTTAGTTTCTTTATCTCTAAAAGGAAGATAAGTATACTTGAGAGAGGCCGCCTCATAACAGCACAAGCCTTGGACTCAGGCAGAGCTATGCTCTGAAGTTCTCTCCACTGCAGTTTCTCATCTAAAACTATAATGAAGCTTACCCCCACGGAGTGGTTAAGAGTATTAACAAAGTGAGAGAAAATATATAAAACGTCAAGCAAGTGGCTGGCACAGAGTAGGAGCTAAACACGGTCAGTCCCTTGTTCCTCAGCCTGGCTGAAGAGTCAGAACCCCTTCTCACTGAAGAGTGGGGCTGGAGGGGCTGGACAGAAGTGTAAGACCCCTAGGGGCTGGCATCAAAGGGTCTTCTCTGCTTGTCTTTTTTTAAATCTGAATTTTTAATTTTTTTTTATTTTTTGGCCGCACTGCGCAGCTTGTGGGATCTCAGTTCCCTGACTGCGATTGAACCCGGGCCACGGCAGTGAAAGCGCCAAATCCTAACTACTAGGCCACCAGGGAACTCCCTCTTCTCTGCTTCTTATATTCCTCAGTCTAAGTGCTGAATGAATGAGTGAGTGAATCAATTCTCAGAAGAGAAGAAATGAAGGGTCATATTAAATGCAATGGTGAAAGACACAAAAGCATTGAAATAGAAATCAGACCAAAGGAGTTTTCTTCTCACCTGGCCTCCTGACAGTTGATTTCACTGGGCCTCAGTTAATCCCCCTGAGAAAGGGGAGAACTGACCACCTCCCACAGCTCCTTAGTCGGCACACGGAAGGCACCAAGCCATTAGCTGTGCCTCCCTCCTTAGAAAGATCTGGAAAAGAGAAGAGAGACACCAGCAAGTGTGCAGGGCTGTGGGGATAGAGACCACCAGAGGACAGCTGCTTCTAAACTTGCTTTTTCACCTGCAGTTCCCCAAGAGAGTTTTGGAGGTGTGTAGTTTTAAGAAAGCACTAGAGAAGGATTTTTTAAATAAATGGCAACTACAAGATGATAGAATAAAGGCATCTATATCTCCATCTCAAGTAATTTGTCCCAAATCAAGAATAAGAACAAAAAACCAAATTCCATCTTCATTGACCTGGGGTTGCCAGATGTGAGGGTGGAAAGCGGTAAGTAGGCTGACAGGAAAGGAATGGGGGTGGCACTGAAGGAGGCAGCTTCTTTGTCCCCTAGAATTCTAGAAAGGTTCAGGGGCTAGAGGAACGAGGTACCATGGGAGGTGGACATGAAGTGGGGAGCCACAGGCAGGGATTATTCCAACCCTGTGAGAAGAGGGGATCGACCCGGCCAGGCCCAGTCTGTCTCATCTGGGCATCCCCCATTTGGCCTCCCCAGAATACTGCAGGCTGGCTCTGAAGGAGGTGAGCCAGAGACGCTCTCGTCTTGGGAATGCCAAGTGGAGAAGAGTGGGGATGAGGGACCACACTAAAAACAGAAGTGAAATGCACTTCTGCACATGATTACGTAGCTCCAGACAGCCAGGAGCCAGGCTTGCGTTCCCTATGAATGACAAGTTCATTCTCTTGAGAAACTGAGCTGCCCCCCACCAAGACCTGCAATTACTAACATTTTGGGGTTCCTAATGAAAAATCAGGCTGGCCACCTGCTCCCCTGGCAGACAACCACCAAGTGGAGCCCGTCCACACACCTATGGCTGCCAATCAGCTTGTTAGGGTCACACTTAAATATGAATGGTTTACTTAGGATCGTAAGTCAGTTCAGGGAAACCTTCAACACCAGAGAGAGACAGTAACCAAAACAAACTGAGAAAAGGAACATTGGGGAAACTGAATTAACGCAGGGATGAGCAGACAATTAAAAAAATTATAATTGGTGTCCTCAGAGATGTGAGATTTGATCACATCCATGAAACATAATTAGGATGCCATGAAAAAGGAAAAATTGGAAAAACAGAATCTAGAAATGAAAAATGTGATACTACGGCATCTAGAAATGAAAAATGTGATACTACAGCATCTAGAAGTGAAAAACGTGATACTACGGAATCTAGAAGTGAAAAACGTGATACTACAGAATCTAGAAGTGAAAAACATGATACTACAGAATCTAGAAGTGAAAAACGTGATACTACGGAATCTAGAAGTGAAAAACATGATACTACAGAATCTAGAAGTGAAAAACTTCCCACCCCCCCACCCCCACCATGTTTTCCATTAAAAGGGTTAAAAGTTAAGGTCAAGGAAATTTCCCAGGAAGTAGAACAAAAAAACAAAAAAACAAATAGATGGGTGATAGCAGAGAAAAGATAAGAAAATAAGAGGATTTACTGGGGAGATCCAACACCCAATTAATAGGAGTTCTTAGAAAGAGAAAACAGAAAATATGACAGGGAGGAAGTAACCAAAAGCCAACTCAAGCTATTTAGAATAAGGGGGAAAAAATGGGCAAGGGATGTGGGGAATGTGAGGATGTGTTGGTCACATTACTAAACTGCCTTCAGATGTGGCCAATCCCAGGGCTCCCCCGGCCACCAGCACCTGCTCTCCTCCCATCTTCAGCTCCGCCCCCTGTGGAGTGTGCTTCACCTGTGGGTCCCACGCGGCAGCCCCAGAGCATCCGCCTCCTCCTCGGCTTCAGGCCCAGCAGAGAAGAAAGCCTGTCTCTGTTGCAGCACACCTGTGCCCTGACGGTGACCTAGAAGACCCTATGGCATGGTGTTAGGAGCGTGAACTCTGGCATCCGACTACCTAACCGTGAGTCTTGGTTTTGTCACTTAATGGCTGTGTCACTTGAGCTTGTTACTTAATGCTTCTGTGCCTCCGTTTCCTCGTCTGACAACAGGGATGATGATGGTTTTAGCTCATGAGGCTCTTGTGGGGAGCAATTGAGGTAACACATAGGTAACGTAGGCAAAACCCTAAGCACGGAGCCTGCACACGTTGTCTGTGTCAGCCAGAACTATTATCCTGAGCCCATCCCTGAACCCGTCACTGAGGCCAAGCCCATGCCAGACAGACTGCTGGGCTCAGGCCTTGGTTATAGCTGCACTTCTGGGGACGGGCTGGAGCCCTACTAGCATAGAATGACTGACAGTGAGGAGGAAGTGTTTCTGCGAAGGAAATCAGGATACAATTTCTAGAAGAGGAAGGTGGATAGCTCTACCTGGCATGCCCTAGGATGGTTGGCAGTGGAACTGTCCCTTCTTTCAAGGAAATCTCCCCACTCCTCACCAGCCAGGGGCCCAGCCTCATGGTCTGCTGAGACAGTTAAATACTACTCTATTTGAAAGCACAGCTCCCTGCCTGTTCCCATCTGGGCCTCCATTACCAGCATGAGGGGAAGCTGTGTTCTGTATTCTTTCTGTCAGCACCTCATCATCCAACTTGGACCCTGACTTCCTGGAATCATTCACACTCACCTCCCAAGAGCAAATAATCGTTTTCAGACATGGTCCAGTCTGACAACATTTTAGGAAAAATAATCTTCAGCTGTGCAGGGCACACAGTAGGGCTCTTTGAACCAATTTACACCTCTCAACACCTGGATCTACAGTGGGGTTATTTCCTCCTGTCCAAGGTGTTCCCTAGGAACCATGAGTGTTTGCCTTGCAGCCAGGAGGTCGACGGAGCGCCTCGGAGGCTGCTTCCTGAACAAGAAGACAGATCTGCCTACAGAAGTGAGGTAACCGAGTCCCACAGCCAGGAGGAGAGAATGGAAATATGTCAAGGACACAAAAGAGAGACTAGAGAAATGAGAGAGAGGGCCAATAGGAAGGTCGGCAACACTCCAGTCTGTGGTCAGGACTCAGGGGGACCAGGGAACTAAATTGAGGACCAATGCGGGGTGGGGAGAGTCCAAGGGATGGTCTGTGAGGACAAGCCTTCAGCAGGGGGAACTCAAGGGTGGGGAGTTTGGATGTCAAAGGTAATTGATTTCACAATAATGTGCTTTAAAATGTATTAATGTGCTTTAATATGTATTAATGTGTCAGCTTCATTTTCCTACTCTGTGCTTGACTATGTACCCAACCACAGTTCACTCTCTTCCTCTTGGTGCTATAGGAATAAAATACTGAGATTTTATTATAAGAATATAATACATTTTCATTAAAAATAATGTGAAAATCCAGAATAGTGGAGGGAGGAAAAAAATGGTCTCATTCAATAGAGCCACAGTACAATGGTGTATTTCCTCTTAGTATTTTTTTGGTTTTTTTTACATAGTTTTAATCATGGTATTTATACAATTTGTATATATTTTTATCAAAGGCATGTTCATGTCTTATGACACGGTCCTTGTAAACTTCACTTTTAACAGCTGCAGGTTATTCCGTTGAACAGATAAACCATGGTGTCAATCCATTTGTCTACTGAGGAACTAGATAACAAGTGAGAATGTTCTCATTTGTGCTGTTAAAAATTACATTGCGATGTCTCTCTTTGTGCCTAAAGCCATTTCTATCTTTACTATTATTTCTTGAGGAAATTGAATTAGTGTGGTTTGAATAATTTTAAGCCTT
The DNA here is from genome assembly GCF_949987535.1 of Balaenoptera acutorostrata. Taxonomy (NCBI): domain Eukaryota; kingdom Metazoa; phylum Chordata; class Mammalia; order Artiodactyla; family Balaenopteridae; genus Balaenoptera; species Balaenoptera acutorostrata. Next base: position 55,039,927 of record NC_080075.1, read on the forward strand.
GGTAAGCACTGCTAAATTGCGGTCCAGAAGAGTTGAGTTAATTAATACTAATCTCCATTGTATATAAAGAGCCCATTTCCTTTAGCTAGACCCAGAGTATCAATATATCCCAACGAGTTTCCCTAAACATAGAGTGACCAAACATCAGTGCTTTTTAATTTTTGCTCAAAATAGTACAATCTACACCAATGCTATGTATCTACCATTTGTTCATTTGTTGATTCACTCATTGTATATGTATTGTGTGTTTACCATGTAACCTCTCTGGTTTCATTTCTGGATTTCAATAACTCCTGCTGAAGAGAAAAAGATAAAAGGCTTTTTGTCGTTGGCCAGGCTTCCCTTGAAGGTGCTGAGGGGGGACACAGAAATATTCTTGCACAGCACCTCCAATAAAAGCAAAAGCTAAATCACATTTCTACCTCAAGAGGGAATCCATTATATCAAGGACCCAACCAAACATCTAGCATTTCAACAGGGAATTAGTTGCAGAAACCATGAGCATTATATCTGTACGTTTTGGATGTTAAAAAAAAAATACAGGACTTTTGCTTCTGGGAAGATGGGGTAGACGCATTTCTCCCTGTTCTTCTAAGCACAACAAAACCCCGGGACATTAAGCACAAAACAAACATAGGAAGACTCTGAAAGGTGGAGAGAAGAGACAGGCTGGCCAGGGGACTTGGGGCCTCAGCAACAACGTGGTGGTGAGTTCCGTGTCTTTCTGTTTTCATTTTTTTACCTCATATATCCCAGACTTGTAGCTAAGGAAGCTGGCAACCCAGAAATGCCAAAAAGCACAGACATAAAAAAGCCCCCAAGAAAACCTGCTCTCTCTAGCCAAGGATGAAGAAAAGAGCAGCCTTACAAAGCAGAAAACTTTTAGAAGTAACTGCTCTACTCCAGCCAAACACCAGGGAAAACGGTGGCCCTGCCAGCAAAGGCTGAGTGGGGCCCAGATGTCCTCCCTTGCCAGCTGTAATGAGGTGCCCCTCCTCCTTCCTGTATTTGAGGTGATGCCAGAGGAGCCCAAGTACGGAGCTGGGACTTTCATTCCTCCCACCCCCTAGGCAGTACCAAGGCCCTCCTCCTGCCCATTAGGTCTGTGGAGAACACACAGGGAACCAGGATCTGGAGTTCCACCCGCACCTGGGTTCCCTCCGCCTTCCTGCTGGGCGTATCAGAGGAGGCCTAGTAAAGAGCCGGGGTTTCACCACTGCGCAGTGATAACAAGGTCACCCCCACCACAGTATCAGTGGAGACCACGCAGGGAGCCCAAATTCCCACCCCTCCCAGCAGGAATGAGGAGCTCCTGGCCTTGGGTATCAACAGAGGCCAAGTGGGGAGCCTGGACTTCTCCCTCCTCCTGTCAGTAATGAGGCAGCACCCTGCCAGCTCCCTGCTGGAGTGATATCATAGGAAACCAGATAACAAGGTTTAAATAAGATCCAGTCTCATTTATAATGGGAAAATGTCCAGGTGTCAATTAAAAAAATCCCTCATCATACCAAGAACCAGGAAGACGTCAAACTGAAGGAAAAAAGATGCTGACACTGAGGTAACAGATGTTATCTCTTAGGTATCTGTATTAGCTGTTAGGTAATTAGATGGGATAGAACTATCTGACAAAGATTTTAAACTAGTTGTGATTTTAAAAAGTGCTTCATACGTATGCATATAGCTGATTCACTTTGTTATACAGTGGAAACTAACACAACACTGTAAAGCAATTATACTCCAATAAAGATGTTAATACAAAAAAAAAAAGTACTTCAACAATCACAAACATGCATGAAACAAATGGAAAAAACAAGTCTCTACAAAGAAACAGAAGTTATAAAGAAGAACCAAATGTCGAAAGGATACATGCACCCCAATGTTCATTGCAGCTCTGTTTACAACCACCAAGACGTGGAAGCAACTTAAATGTCCATGGAAAGATGAATGGATAAAGAAGATGTAGCACATATATACAATGGACTATTACTCAGCCATTAAAAAGAATGAAATAATGCCATTTGCAGCAACATGGATGGACCTGCAGATTATCATACTAAGTGAAGTAAGTCAGACAGAGAAAGACAAATATCATATGATATTGCTTATATGTGGAATCTAAAAAAATGATACAAATGAACTTATTTACAAAACAGAAACAGACTCACAGACTTAGAGAACGAACTTATAGTTACCAAAAGGGGAAGGCAGGGAAGGGATAGCTTGGAAATTTGGGACTGACATGTCCACACTGCTATATTTAAAACAGATAACCAACAAGGACCTACTATATAGCACAGGGAATTCTGCTCAATATTTTGTAATAACCTAAATGGGAAAAGAATTTGAAAAAGAATAGACACATGTATATGTATAACTGAATCACTTTGCTGTACACCTGAAACTAATACAACATTGTTAATCAACTATACTCCAATATAAAATAAAAATTTAAAAAATTGCTTGTCAAACTACTAGCTGGCTGATAAAATTGCCCAGAGTTCTAAAAAATAAAAAAATAATAAAATTAAAAAAGAAGAACCAAATAGAAATTTAAGAACTGAAAAATATAGTAATTGAAATAGAAACCTCAGTAGCTAGGCCTGGCAGCTGAATGGAGGGGAGAGAGGAAAGACTCAGTGAACTGGAAAACAGAACAATTGATGTTACCCAGTCTGACCAATGGAAAGAAAACAGACTGAAAAAAAAAGTGTACAGAGCCTCAGGGACCTGTGAGACTGTCCTGAAAGATCTAACATTCTTCCTGTCACCAGAGTCCCAGAAGAAGAGGAAAAGAAGATTGAAGCTAAAAAAATACTCAAAGAAATAGTGGCTGGAAACTTTGTAGATTTGACAAAAGACATGATTCTACAGATTCAAGAAGCTGAGCAAACACCAAAGAGAATAATAAGTCCAAAGAAATCTACACTGAGACTCATCATAGTCAAACTTGTGAGAACTAAAGGCAAAGAAAAAATATCTCACAAGTAGTGGGACAGAAACAACACCTTACCTGCAAGGGAAAAACAGCTTGAATAACAGCCCATTTCTCATCAGAAACCATGGAAGCCAGAAGGAACTGGCACACAGTTTTCAAGTACCGTAAAAACAAACAAACAAACAAAACACCCCTCAATCCAGAATCCTACATCTAGTGAGAATATCCCCTAGGAATGTAGGGAAAATCAAGGTATTCTTTTTTTATTTTTTATTTTAAAAAATTTTTTAAATTTATTTGGCTGCACTGGTCTTAGTTGTAGCACATGGGATCTTTGTTGTTTGCGGGATCTTCATTGCGGCACGTGGGATCTTTTAGTTGCAGCATGCAGGCTCTCTTAGTTGCAGCATGCGGGCTCTTAGTTGCGACATGCAGGATCTAGTTCCTCGACCAGGGATCGAACCCAGGCCCCCTGCATTGGGAGCGCGGAGTCTTAACCACTGAACCATGGGAGAAGTCCCAAGATACTCGCAGACAATGGAAAATAAAGAGACTTTGTCACCAGCAGATCTACTCTAAAAGAGTTGCTAAAGGAAGTTCTTTAAACACAAAGGGAACAATAAAAGAAGGAAACTTAGAACAGCAGGCAGGAAGAAATAACATGGTAAACAAAATATAGGTAAATACAATAGACTTTCCTTCTGTTCTCGAATTTTCTAAATTATGTTTAATAGTTGAAGCAGAGATTATAATACAGTCTGATGTGGTTCTAAATGTATGTAGAGAAAATATTTAAGACTGTTATATTGCAAATGTAGGAGGGCAAAACAATGTAAAGGTGAGTTTTCTGTACTTCACTCAGGCGGGTAAAATGATAAAAGTAAAATGATACAGCCTCCCTGAAAAATAATCTGGCAGTTTCTTAAAAAACTAAGCCTGTAACAACCATGACTCAGCAATGGAATTCTTGCGCGTTTATGTTTGCAAAAAAACCCACCTGTGAATGTTCAGAGCAGATTTGTTTATAATAGCCCAAAACTGGAAACAACTGAGAGGTCTCTCAACAGGGACAAGTTATAACACATCCATAACATGGGACCCTACTCAGCAACCAAAAGGAACAAACTATTGATACGGGCAGCAACCTGGAATGAATCTCCAGAGCATTACGCTGAGTGAAAAAAAGCCAATCCCCAAAGGTTATATACTCCATGACTCCATTTATATAGGATTCCTGACACGACAAAATTAAAGAAATGGGGAACAGATTTGTGGTTGCCAAGAATTAAGGAGGGGGTGGGAGCAGGAGAGAAGTGGTCATGGCTATAAAAGGGCAGCCGGAGGGATCCTCGTGGTGACGGGAATGCTCTGTATCTTGACTGTATCAGTGTCAAAATCCTGGTTGGGATATTGCCTTATAGTTTTGGAAGGTGCTACCGTTGGGGGGAACTGGGTCAAGGGTACACAGGATCTCCCTATGATTTCTTACAACTGCATGTGAGTTATCTACAATTATCTCAAAATAAAAAGTTTAATTAAAAAATAAAGTGTTGAAAGACATAGTCTTTTCAGCCCCACCAGAGCAATTTTAAACATGGGCCCTCTGAGACAGTGTTAGAATAGGCCTGTTACTTGGTGTTAGTGCCCCAGGGGCTGTACTGGCAGTGCTCACAATTAGAGCCTTTTTCCAGAGGCTTTCAGAGAATTCGCTTTGCTCTGCCAGACATTGCCCTGGGCATTTTCTGTCCATGAATTTCTAATTGCTTCCCACTGGGTGGCTGGGGAAGGATGTACAGGTCACTCCTGCCAAGGCTAAGAGGCCCAGGGAGGGGAGAGGAAGGGTGAGGAAGTCATTGCACCTCGGTGGAGGCGGGTACGAGGGGCTGACCTAAGTGGCTGGAGTCCCACAGGACTGAAGAAGCTGAGTGTCCCTTGTCCCTGGCTGTGGGTACAGCCAAAGAGGAGTGGAGTAGGGGGAGGTGTGGCTGTAGTGGGTGAACCTGAGAGGAGAGATGCAACAGGTGTCCAAATGGAGGAGATCTTGGGGAAAGACCTTGAGCTTCACAGATGTCAGAGAATCAGAGTGTGGGAAATGGTGTGTGTGTGTGGCGGTGGGGGGGTCATCCACAGGCCAGGGTCTGGCATCCATAGCTAAATTCTATGAGCTCTCTGGGGTGAGAGATAGAATGGGGGGACCATATATGAAGGGATAAGGGTTTTGAAAGTACCCATTCGTGTAGCCTGTGGGTTATGGGAGCCCAGGGCCCCATCAACAGCAACTTCATCAAAACCCATCCTTGGGTTGTGGAAGTAGGTCACTGGATGGGAAGAAGTTGGTGTAGATGGGGCAGGCAAGGAGCAGAGGCAGATGATGAAGCCATAGGGCTGCCTCAAGGTGGGACCTCTAGCCAATAGTTCGGGCAGGTGTGCCTCCCTCTGGAATGTTCTCACATTTGCCCCCTCCAAGAAGGCGGACATACCCAGGTTGTATGGCCATACTGATCATGGTTTCAGAGCTAGGCCTGGATACCCACTCAAGCTGGGCCAGTGCATTCTCCCTCCCAGGGACTTGATGCTTGGGACCGAGGGACACAGCAGCAGGGAGGCACAGTGGTGGAGGCATGTGTAGGGCCCTTGCTGTTCAGTGTGTGGCATGGGACAGCAGCATCACCTGGGCGCCTTATGAATGCCCACCCCACATCAGCTGAGTCGGAGTCTGGTCTTTAACAGATCCCGTGACTCGTGTGCTCATTTAAACTGGAGAAGCTGCTCTAGAGAGAAGGTCCCCAGACACCTTTTGCCAGGAGACCTGAGCTGCCCTGTATCTGCTGCTCTGGGAAGTTTGGTTCCACTCTCCCTCGGATTCCAGTGGCCTCCACTGAATTGCCTTTTTCTGTCTGGCTAACTTGGTTTCTATATTGTTTATGACCAAGAGAACCTTGCCAATGCACGGGGACAAGTCGGTGGGGACAGTGTACCTCAAGGACAGGCTGACCCAGTTTGCCATACCAACTGAATTCCATCAACAGACAGTCAGTCCTCTGTATTCATAGATGCTTTGAGTCACGTTCAGTGAAAATCCTCCCCAAATGAAAATGATTTTAGCCATTCATCCTTTAGGACAAAGTTATCTTCTTGGATTCTTTTCAAAGGGATCATTTGCCGGGCTGGACACAAGAGAAGTCATAGAGACTTTTCCATGTTCACATTTTGGCAAAGCCTGGTTCTGCTTCCCCAGGAAAGGCTTGTATTGAAGAAGACCTTCATCCTTTCTCCGCTGACTAGTCCAGCCCGTGGTCACCTGTCCCTCCTCTGAGCCTCCAGAACAGCAGACCTTGACCTTTTGTGTGCCATGGATCCCTTTACAGAATAATGTTTGCAAATGCATAAAATAAAAGACAAAGGGGGCTTCCCTGGTGGCGCAGTGGTTGAGAATCTGCCTGCTAATGCAGGGGACACGGGTTTGGGCCCTGGTCTGGGAAGATCCCACATGCCGCGGAGCGACTAGGCCCGTGAGCCACAATTACTGAGCCTGTGCATCTGGAGCCTGTGCTCCGCAACAAGAGAGGCCGCGATAGTGAGAGGCCCCGCGCACCGCGATGAAGAGTGGCCCCCGCTTGCCACAACTGGAGAAAGCCCTCGCACAGAAACGAAGACCCAACACAGCCATAAATAAATTTAAAAAAAAAAAGAAAAAAGACAAAGGATTTCAAAGAAGCCAATTATATTGAAATACAGATATCAAAATATTTTAAAGGGTGAGCGACTTAATATATACGCTTCTTAATTAACATTAGTAAGATCAAAGTAATTTCAAAGTTGTGATGAGTAAGTGATTTGAAACATTTGCAACAACTGCACTGTGATAGGAAAATGTTTTATAATTTCCTCTGAATGACGAAGTCACGGTTTCCGCTAACACCAGCGCAGTTTGTTGCCTAATGCATAATTGAAGAAAATGCTAAGTTTCAGCTTGAGTTTCATGAAAATAAAGATGTACTTTTTTTCCTGCCCAAGTTCATGGATCCCCTGAAGTATATCCAGGGATGGTTGGTGGACCTGAGGTTAAGAACCCTTGCCCTAGAAAGTACCTGGTCAGTAACATGTAATAAATTAATTATAGCCATTGAAATAATGTATTTTTTAAAATGCCAGAGAGATGTGTATTAAAGTAAGATTCCAGGCCCCATCACTTCTCCGTCTGCCTGCCTGCCCTTCACTGGGGTCTGCTTCTCTTCTACGTGGCATTGTCTTGGCAGGGTCCTGTGTTCGATGGACCTAAGTTTGTCTTCTCTTGTCTGCTGGACCACCACGCCGACTTGAAAGCACAGCAGAGGCTGGGCCAAGAAGGACCACTCAATCAGCATTTGTTGACTCTGCCTGTGATGACTCTTTGAATGTCTATATTTTAAGATTCTGAGATTTTTGTTATCTACCCTGTTGATCGCCTCAGGTCTCTTGATGCAAAATTTGTCATTGTCAGGTGTACCACTAGATGGCAGCAGCATCTCACAGAATCTCCTTTCCCAGCCCTTAGACGCCCATCCACGGGCTATTTATTTTTTGAGTCAGTTCTATTTCTCTCCTGGAAAATCCAAGGTCACTACCCTCCTCACCTCCCCCGACCCATGTGGATTTCCCAGACAGAGTCATCACTGCATTATTTTGCTCCTCCAGTGGAAACGCGGTGGGGAAAAGTGGAAGAGTGTGGGTAGGTAGGTAGACTGTCTAAGGTCAGTACAAAATGACCTGACTGGTATGCTTGGGGAATTCAATTCCTACCAGCATTTACTGGGCACCTATTATGTGTCAGACCTAATGCTATGCTTCATTTACAGGATACACTGTCCCTGTCACAGATGTGTGGCCATGTCCTGAGAATGAAGGAAAAGAGTAGCTGTGGTCTTTGGGCGGGGAGGTTGGAGAACGGTTTAGAGTAGCAGTGGGAACCAGTGCTGGTCTGATCGGTACTGCTCTCACTGGGCTGTTCACTCCATTTGGGAAATGTAAGTTACAAGAGACTCTGATTGCAACGAAGCTAAAATATGTATGTGGATGAAGCCTCGAAGGTGACATGCAAACATGAAGTCAGTAGCTGGGATGCAGTTGAAGGATGATGGTCTATGTGAAATATTCTCTATACAAACAACTCTGTCACATTGCCATTATATAATTTAAAAAATAAAAACATTAAAGAACATATCATTGATGATCCTAGTAAGAAGTAGACCTCAAGCTAGCCCCAAACCTATTACACATGCTATTCTTAGATGAATCAGGTTTGGTGAGAAACCTTACAGTAGATTGTGTTTGGGTCACTGAACTTGACAAGAACACAGAACGTTTCCTTGTGGGGTCGGCAGCTTTGTTTGCTTCAAGGTGGAACAAAAGGCTTTTAATCTTCAAATCCAAGCAGCAGGCTGGCTGACATCAAATGCTTATGTGTATTCCTGAGCAGCAGAGCCGAATCACAGGGTCTTTTTAATTGGAGGTGACTTGCCCTCCTTTCCACACTATCATTTACACGGGCAAAAAGATAAGCTGACTCCTCTTCAAATCTCCTGGCATCAAACAGCCACTAGAACCCTTCTTCTAAAACATACACGCACACACACACACCACCACCACCAACACACACACACACACATACACACCACCACCACCAACACACACACACACACATACACACCGCCACCACCACCAACACACACACACACACACACACACCACCACCACCACCACACACACACACACACACACATACACACCACTACCACACACACACACACCACCACCACACACACACACACCACCACCACACACACACACACATACACACCACCACCACACACACACACCCCACCACCACCACCACACACACACACCACCACCACACACACACACACACACACCCACATACACACCACCACCACCACCACCACCACCACACATGCACACACACCACCACCACCACCAACAACAACAACACACACACACACTATAAAAACAACACCAAATCCATTCAAAAATGAATAAGAACTTGAAGAGAATGAAACTGCTCAGATTGAACTACTTTGGGAAAAGGCATTATTAACCTTTCCCCAAACAATGGAAGTGATGACCTGGATACGAAGAAGAGATGGTGGTGCTGTGGACCCAGTAAACTCTGAAGAGGCCAAAGCAGTGTATGAAATCTAGGCTTTATCAACCTTTGTGCCACTGTGCTTTCTTTTCCTAATACAAACGTCTTCTGAAAAATCTCCACCCTATGGCAGCTCGGCCAAGGAGAAAAGGAATTTCCCCTCCACTCCAATCAGGATGGCTCTCCAGGGGAGCAAGGCCACCCCAGAGATTGCCACATTGTGAGGATGAGGGTGGAGAGGCATGGGGATTCATGGGAAGCAACCTGGATTTGGAAAATGGGGTAGATTGAAAGAGCCAAACCCCGAGGGAGAGACGGGGATGGGGGGAGCTCTGTCAGTCCCCTGCACCCTGGTCTTTACATCCTAACCTTAATCCTTAAGGTTTGATTCCAGCAAGCTCCTCAGATGTTACCAAAGCTGAGAAAATCCTCCTGCCACACTTCTCTTCAAAAAGTCTAAGAAGGACTTCCCTGGTGGTGCGGTGGTTAAGAATCTGCCTGCCAATGCAGGGGACACAGGTGTGAGCCCTGGTCCAGGAAGATCTCACATGGCACAGAGCAACTAAGCCCATGCACCACAACTACTGAGCCCACGTGCCACAACTACTGAAGCCCGCGTGCCTAGAGCCTCTGCTCTGCAACAAGAGAAGCCACGGCAATGAGAAGCCCGTGCACCGCAACGAAGAGTAGCCCCCACTCGCTGCAACTAGAGAAAGCCTGCACGCAGCAACGAAGCCCCAACGCAGCCATAAATAAATAAATATATTTTTAAAAAAAGTCTAAGAAAGCTGAAACTGCAACAGAGGTGAGAAAACTTTGCTTTTAGAAATGTTACTCATCCTTTAGCAACACAAGCACCAAAGAGAACTCAAACTGCTTTATTTATTGTCAGGCCTTGAGGAACAGGGCTCTACAGATCAGTTCAGACAGCATTTTTGAACATCTCTCAGAAGCCAGGATTGAATGGGGTCAGGATTCTAGGGGTTAGGTGGCCTCTCAGAGCCTCAGTTACCTCCTCTGTAAAGTGTGGATAATCTAGTGCCTATTTCATAAGATTGTTGTGGAAATTAAGTGTCAAGTGCCTGTGGCATTTATTGATAACTGATGGATAAATTGTATATATCAATATGCTCCTTGGCATGGATTCATTCAACCAAATCTGATGGCTCTCTGAGGCCATAAATAAAGGTAAGTGAGACCCTATGAATGTATATACATCCACATATATTACATCGATTCTAAAATGTACACCTTCGTGTTTTCACATATTTGAATTTGGCAACCCTTCTTTCTTGGTGGTAAATGAAAATGGAATAATGGTGTGACTTAATGGTGTGACTACAATCAGTGAAATCTTTGAGTTGGTGAAAGCCAGTAATAATCATAAAGACAGAGTCATCAGCTCTCTGCCATGATCCAGCCTCTAAACAACACTCAGAACCAGAATCCCAGTACAGGTGACTCAGGATGCTGTCTTCTCTCTTCTCTGATATGTCAGCTCCCCTGCTGCCTTTGGAGCACAGGAGTGAGAGGGGCCTTTGGGTGACTGGACTCATCACCTCTGGGCAGCTGAGGGCTGGGCCGTACCCAAACTCCAGTGCACATACAGGTCTGTGTTTAGAACGCAGGCCCTTAGGCCCTGCCCTGGGGGATCTGGAAGTGGAGCCCCAGGTGGTTCAGCCATCCCTGGTCCCTCCGTGGTGCCAGGGGATTCTTTGCTGGAGGAGAGCGTCTCAGTTGTGGGCTCATGAAAGGTTCTTTACCGAGAACCCTGAGTTTGCTTCCAGATGCTGCTCGTCCAGGACCGTGCTGACGCTGGCGCATGCCGGTTAGCGTGGAATCAGCCACGGTGGGAGCATTTACACCAGAGCAATAGGCAAACCCACCAGCCAAGGCTTTAAAAATTTTTTTTTTCCTTCAGAGAGCCAGTTTACCAGCACACTCTGTAACTTCTCCTGAGCTGGGTGACCTTGAGGGAGGAGGTCATGGAAAACCACTCTGAGTGAGCCTGTCTTTCCATCTGAACGGGGATAATTATATTTCTCCCCTCATGGGGTTGTGGGGGAATAAACGAGTTCATGAGAAAGCATCACGCCCAGGGCTAGGCTCCATCAATTTGCAGTTTATTCTTTTGCTCCAGAAGTTTCCTATAATGTTTTCTCTTTGGGAACATACCAGGGAGAGAATGAAGTGAAACGAACATTCTTCATGAGACAATTCAAATCTCCATGTGGGTAACTAGCATTTAACAGTAAGGATAATAGCAATCAACTTTATATGACTTTTTATAGTTTAACCAACTGTATTTAATGTGGCACAGCCTCCCAGGGCAGGCACTGCTCTCCCCATTCTTCAGATGAGGAAACCGAGCCTCCGAGAAGTGACTTATTCTGTGTCAGGTGGCTTGTAAGTGAAACAGGAACCACGACTTTTGACGTACTTTTTTTCTTCCCCATCGCATTACAACAGAGCCTGTGTGAAGGGCTGTGGGTAGACAGGGAGGTGGGTGGCAGTACAACAAACCAAACCCCCGAGCCCCACAAGGTTCCTGCCCAAAGCTGAAAGTTTAGTTGGAAAACCTAAAACACCCACAAGGGAATCACTTGGGAACGATGACCAAGCAGAGTTGCAAAAGGTACCATCAGTGGATGGTTTAGTGAATCCACATACTCAAACACATGGGGGGCGACGCAAGACCATCTCAGAACCTTCAGATGAACAAACCTGAACAGATGCTCCCCGGGACCGTGTCTCTCAACTGTGTTGTGGTTCTACTACCTTTGCTCCGGTGTTTGCAGGGGGAAGCCGAGCTCGGGGCTGAGCGGCGGCCTTTCTCTTTCCCTTGGCTGCAGTTAGGCTCTTGGTTTTCTCCAAGACAAACACTAAATTCTTGAAAGCTGAGGCTTTCCACCCTGGGTGTGAATACAGATGGTGATTTAGTCTTTGGTTTCTCCAAGTATGAACTTTATGGCCCGAGCTCCTTATTGACTTATGAGCTGATTAAAAGGAAGGGAAAAAAACCTCTTCCAACTAAAGACACTCACCAGACCTTTCCAAAGTTTAAATAAAGTTGAAATTCAGCAGCAGTTTGGCTGTGGTTGAGGAAAGGGAATTTGAGTCAAGTTCAGCCTTCATGTTCAGAAGGTGTTCAAGGGTCCAACCCTGTGGCTGCAAGGAGCACAATGTCTTCCCTTAGAAAGGGAAAAAGTTTGCTTCCAACGTTGGTTGCCTCAGCCTTGGGCTTTGCTGAGAAGATAGAGGCAACTATTCAAATAATTCAGGAATCCAGAGAGAGCAGGGGGGACCCAGCCATCTAGCTTCTGGACATGGTGTAACATGATGGTGACCATCAGCTGTCCTGATCATATCACCCCAGGGCCACCTGGGCACACAGCCCTCTGGGTCTCTCAGCCCTCATCTGTGGCTCAGTGAAGGGGTGGTTTTTTAGGGGCTGGGGCTAAATCTTGCACATGATGTATTTGGCCAATGCAGACTTTTAACTTTTCTTCCCTTCCCTTCCAAAAATGTGTGTGCCGTTAGGAGGGAAATGCCGCTACGATTCATACTTCTCACTCTTTCCTGATTTTTACACCCACTTCACACACCCACAGAATAGGAGACTGGTAAGGATTCTTTCAGCTTTAAAGATTCCATGATTAAGATATTCATGAGTCATCCACATCTTGAAACACTAAAATCATTTTGTTGAAAAATATTTGTTGATACGGAAAAATTATTCACAATGTAATGCTGTGTATAAACGATAATGCTGGTACTAGAAAGTCATGTACTGAAATGTGAACTCTGGAAATCTCTGGGCTTTGAGATGAAGGGTGACCTGCTTTTTATCTTTCTGCAGCAGATGATATCATAATTATTACTTTCTGAGTTCTGGGTGAATGGTAAGCTCTCTGAATGCAGGGTCCATGCTGACATATTTCTTGATGTGTCCATAGTGGCAAGAACGATTTTAGGGATACAGGAGCCACTGGCTGAATATTTGTTGAATGAATTAATGAATGCTTTTCTGGGTTGTATCAATAGAAATAGTACAATGAACATAAAATACTTTTATTTATTATTGAAGGGTAAGGGGAGCAATAAATGCTAATGAACAAAAATAAGATGTACTCTGATGAAATTGCATATTCTTAAATATCTTCATTAGAAAACAAACAAAGGGTTTCCCTGGTGGCGCAGCGGTTGAGAATCTGCCTGCTAATGCAGGGGACACGGGTTTGCGCCCTGGTCTGGGAAGATTCCTACATGCTGCGGAGCAACTGGGCCCGTGAGCCACAACTACTGAGCCTGCGTGTCTGGAGCCTGTGCTCCGCAACAAGAGAGGCCACGATAGTGAGAGGCCCACGCACTGCGATGAAGAGTGGCCCCCACTTGCCGCGACTAGAGAAAGCCCTAGCACAGAAACGAAGACCCAACATAGCAATCAATCAATCAATCAATAAACCAATAAATCTTTAAAAAAAAAAGAAAACAAACAACAGCATCAACAAATCATAATGGAAAAGAATATAAAAAATAATGTATATATATGTATAACTGAATCACTTTGCTGTACAGCAGAAATTAACACAACATTGTAAATCAACTATACTTCAACTAAAAAATAATTTTAAAAAGTAAAAAAAACAAACAACAAAACATCAACAACCCACAGAAGTTTGAATATTGGGTAAGTAAACAGCCCTGCTGAACAGGGCTTCTGCTGTCGTGTCAGCTTCGGGGGGAGATACTATCGAGTCCAGGGACACCCCCCCACCCAGCCCTGGAAAGTCTCTGAAGAGCACACAGAGTCTCCCCCAGAGTGTCAGCATGGACCCTGAGACCCCTTAGCCACCTCAGGGCTGATCCCCTGGCCGAGGGAAGGGGAGACGGTGGAATTGGGTGAGAGTTCGGGGCTTTGATATTCAAGTGAACTGGCTTTTGATTACAGAAAATAGGACTTTATTTATACCCAAAAGTAAGTGGAAAGCTATGGAACCCACCTGCGATTTCATTGGAGGAACGTGAGCTGCTAGAGAATCTTCTGAGCCTCCGCTTGCACCTCCTGCCCCGCCCGAGGCAGCGCATCAGATGAATGGATTCCACCTGTTAGAGATAAGAACTGCTGTGTCCTTGAAGGAGCCTTGTTGCCGCCCGTGTCCCTGTTTCTACCAGCCTGCTGCCCCTCGCAGTCCTGGTGCCTGAGGTGGTCAGCAAACGTTTGTAAGAGGAATGAAAGGGAATCCTCAGGCAGCTGGGGGTGCTGCACTCAGGACATTTGGTGAAGGTCAGAGGAGCAGGAAAGCAGGGCCGAGAGGACGCATGCACGTGTGATGACAGTATGGGGCGGGGAGCAATGGTTGTGTGCGTTGCTGGGAGCCCCCAGACAGATTCAGCTTCTGGGCTTGGATCAGGTGCAGCTGCTGCTCCCCAAGGTACCACATCCTGCACCCAGGCATCCTCCCAGGGTCTCTGTTGCCTACGGGGTGTGGGGAGTCAGCAGTACGCTTCATGTAAATGAGCCTGGGCACAAACGGTGTCCTATTTCTGGTCCCCCTTCCAGCCCACACTTGCTAAAAGCTTGCTGTTTGATTCATTGATTGGCAGGGTGGGGTAAGGTCTATTTAGCTGTCAGCTTAGCTGTATATCAGAATCACCTGGGTGGCTGTTACAGCTCCCAGCGCCCAGGCTGCACCCTAGACCAATTACATCAGAATCTCTCGGGGTGGAACCGTCAAGAAGACCTTTTAAAGACCGTCCCTTATGCCCATCCCCCACAATTGATACCAACCAGCAGAGCCAGGTTGAGAGTCGGGAATATACCTGCATTCCGGCTGCCTACCCCGCGGCCTAATCCTGGCCCTGGCTGACCCCTAAGCGCTCTCTCAAAACACATATCTGGGGCTTAATGAGCAGGGGTGAGGCTGAGGTGATCCCCGCCATCTGTGAGGCTGCCTCTGGCTGTGGAAGACGTGACAGGGTCACCAGCGGCATGGGCTGATTTCTCACAAGTGCAATTTACGAGGCAAAAATTTCTCTCTTCATAAAAATGTCCCATGTTCCTGTCATGGAGGGTAATTGAGGCTTTTAGCTTCTGGGTCACAGACATCATCCATTTCTTTATGTGCCTGGTGGTATCGCCCACGGGGAATTAAGTCATATTCTTGGTCAGTGAGTAACAGAGAGGCCATATGAAATGGACATGCAGGCAGGTGACTCAGCCGGAACCCGAGTCCCTGGAGAGCATCTCTTCCTGACCCCGTCTCTCAGTTCGCTCAGACTATACCAAGGTGGGCGGAAAAATCGGGAACGGCTTCCACTTCCTCGTCTGTAAAAGGAGGTGACTGTGTTTACTTCTTGGGGCAACTGTGAGGGTTAAAGGAAGCAGTGAATGTGAAAAATCTGTGCGTAGCAGGTAATGGTTCATTTAAGCCGCCCGACTGCTGCTTCCATTTGTATCATCCTCCGTTTCCCCACAGGGCCCCAAACACACAGACACAATTTTACCTGCAGCAGGAGCTGCGAAATACTTGTGAGCTGAATTCCAAACAGCTGGAGGTTAGGATAATACTGTTAGGGGATTTTAGGCCCGTTCCCTTTACCTGCCAAAAAGCCCCGTCCTCTCTCCAGGGCCCACAGTCCAGACGCAGGGCTCGCCCCCTCCTTGAGACGGGAGCCCCCTAGTGGCAGGCTGAAGTGCCCTCGTTACTCCTCAGGTCGCCTTCTCACCTCACCTGGGACGCTGTGTGGTAAGTAGACACAGGAACAAAACAGCTATCATTCTTCCTCCTGACAGAGGAAGAAACAGGCTCAGAGAAGCTAAGCTACATGTCCAGGTCACAGAGCTAGTTCCTCTGTTCCAATCATTTTCCCAGGCTTGGTGCCCAGCGATGATCCTGCCCTCTGGACTTGGGGGTGAGGGCGCCCCCTGGGTTCTCCTGGGAGTGGAGTCTCAGAGAGAGAGAACTCTGGCATTGGGAGCCCCCTCCTCAGGGTCAGGGTACTGAACTGAGAAATCCAAGGACTGGAGATGGGGAAGCAGAGTGCCTGGGAAGAGGAAGGATGGGGCATGAGGACCTGGGGTTGGTCCAGGCCGGGTCTGCTACTTCAGTGCAGCAAAGGCACCAACTCACCAGGAAAAAATGGCCAATGGAAAGAGCCCTGCAGTGGAGCTAGAGACGCCTACATTGTGACTCCAGGTCTGAAACTGTTAGGATGGTGATCTCAGGAGACTGAAGCAGGCGTGTCAGGGAGAGTGTGTGAGAGGTGCTGAGAGTTCCTAATCCTGGTTCTCTGGTCACCAGAGTGTGGTCTTGGGCCCAGCTAAACTCTCCAGGCCTCAGTGTTCCACTCTCTAAAGTGTGGATAATAGTATCTATCTCAGTGGGCTGTTAAGAGGATTAATTGAGTTAACACAAAGAAAGCTCTCATAAAGTTCCTGGCCCAGAGCAAACACTATGTTCGTGTCTGCTATCATCCTAAAGTGTCCTTGAAGGCACCAACACACAGCAGGTACTCCAAGCTCAGTGAATCTGAATTTACTGGTCTTTTTCCAGGGAGCAGGGGACAGGATGGAGGGCAGGGCAGGGACTTCCCCCACTACACCCACATCCACACACACCTACCAGAATGCACGCTCGTTTGGGACTTCTGCAATATATTTAAGGCTTAGAGGACATGCAGTAAACATTGGATGGATGGATGGATGGATGGATAGATGGATGGGTGGATGGATAACTGACTAAACAAAACAAAGAATGCATACATTGATGGATAACTAATAAATAGGCTTGGTTCCTTTAGAGGTCAATGATACCAAGGTGAATCAAGAGTCATAAAAATGTTCACACTCATTGAGTCCTTAATCCCATTCTTGTGAATTCACTCTAAGGAAATAATTCAGAGGCAGAAAATTGCTCTGGCCCCAAAAGGTTGTAGTAGCATTACTTCTAATGCAGCAACACCAGAATGTCCTAAATGAGCGATGACCTGGGGCTGAGAAAATTATGAGTAAATTATGGTAAAATGTTATATTATGCAGCCATTCAAATGATAACCAGAATGAGATTGTAAAAAAAGGTAACACTATTTCTGAGATGATATTAAGTAATAAAAGAATTTAAAATGTGTAAGTCTGTAGAGCTATGTCAAAAATCAGGTGGAAAGGTATTTAATGGAAAGAACATTTTTATGACTCTTGATTCACCTTGGTATCATTGACCTCTAAAGGAATCAAGCCTGTTTATTAGTTATCCATCAATGTGTGCATTCTTTGTTTTGTTTAGTCAGTTATCCATCCACCCATCCATCTATCCACCCATCCATCCATCCATCCACCTATCCACCCATCCATCTATCCATCCGTCCATCCATCCATCCATCCATCCATTCATCCATCCATCCATCCACACATCCATGCATCCATCCATCCATCCATCCATCCATCCATCCAATGTATACTGCATGTCCTCTAAGCCTTAAATATATTGCAGAAGTCCCAAACGAGCATGCATTCTGGTAGATGTGTGTGGATGTGGGTGTAGTGGGGGAAGTCCCTGCCCTGCCCTCCATCCTGTCCCCCAGTTTCTACCCTTTTCCTGGATCAGCCCCTGCTGCTGCCCTGGCTCCCCCTGAGCCATATGTTCCCAGGCTCTGCCTCCCTCCACCCCCACCCCACCCTTCCGCTGCCCTCAGCTGACTCCCTCGTTGATGCTGGCATTTCTGTCTTCCTCAGCTTCCCTTTACTTATTTTGGAAGATCTGGCCATTTAACTACAGCCGCTGGAGTCATTTGGTTCCAGCTGTTTCCCCAGGGCCTGGCTGGTGGAGGGTCTATGCCAGAGACAGCCAGCCTGAGTCGGGGGAGGTCAGGTTCCTGGGGGAGAAAGAGGCCAGCAGTAGCTCTAGGACATCCTCAAAGGCCAGTGACCTGTTGTGGGAGAATTGACTGTGGGTGAGCCTGGCCCCAGCCTTTCTTCATGGCCTTAGAAGGTCACAGGATGTTTTTGAGATGCTTTGCTCCCTCCTGCCTACAGCCAGGTTGTCATAGTATGTGTGTGTGTGTGTGTGTGTATGTGTGTGTGTGTGTGTGTGTGTGTGTGTGTGTGTGTGTGTGTGTCTGGGAACATTGGGAAACACTGGAGGGGACTCTTTTCTCCAAGAGAATCTTGACAATGAATTTTTTAAAAAATTAAAACCCGGGCTTCCCTGGTGGCGCAGTGGTTGAGAATCTGCCTACCAATGCAGGGGACACGGGTTCGAGCCCCGGTCTGGGAAGATCCCACATGCCACGGAGCAACTGGGCCCGTGAGCCACAATTACTGAGCCTGCGCGTCTGGAGGCTGTGCTCCGCAACAAGAGAGGCCGCGACAGTGAGAGGCCTGTGCACCGCGATGAAGAGTGGTCCCCACTCGCCGCAACTGGAGAAAGCCCTCGCACAGAAACGAAGACTCAACACAGTCATAAATAAATAAATAAAAGAACGTGAATTAAAAAAAAAAAAATTAAAACCGCTTTCTGTTTCTTTATTAAATAAGTAAAACATTGCTGTGATAGAAAGTACAAATAAGCGAGAAAAAAAAATCATCTCCGATTCCACCACCTAGCAGTGGCCATGCTAACACAAGGTGTATACCCTTTGAAGCGTGGCTAAAGTGTGGCTTGAAAGGCATGAGGCTGGAAGGTGTGGATTAAGGCCAGATTATTTCGTGTCACCAGGATCTATATGGAGAAAGGTCATGGGCCTTGTTCTCATACCTGGGATCAAAGCCTAATTTTGTCCACTTCCTAGTTGTGTGACCTTGGACAAGTCACTCAACTTCTCTGAACCTTTACTTGCTCATCTGTAAGATGGGAACAATAGTATCTACCTCATTGGGTTAAATGAGAGTGAACCTGTCTCATGCCTGGCACATGGTAAAAGCTGTTCAGTAATGCCAGTCTCTCCCCAGAGAGTTTGGATCATCCCTTGTGAAGCTGTATTTTAAGCAAGGGAGAGGAAAATTTATTTATGACTGATTGATTCTTTGATAATCATTTGCAGGCTCATAGGACCCAGTGCTGGTGAGGCATGAGGGGATGTACAGTCTCACAGGCTGCTGGAGAGGGAGGTTTCATTGATACAATCTTTCCTTGGAGAGAGGTAGGTGATATGCCTCGAAACACTTGAAAACCCCAATGCCTACCCCGTAGTCCAGCGATGCTACTTAAATAACTATCTGATGGAGATGATCACTCAAGATGCATGTACAATGGCATTCTTTCATAATGTGTTTTCCATGTTAAAATGACAAGCTACCTATCAAACAACAAGGCACATGCATCTAACCCTGACATGTCCTTACAACGGAAATACTACCAGTAATGAATGAAGTTTTAAGTCTAGGTTTATTAACATGAAAAAATACTTGTGATATGTTGTTGAATGAAAATAACAAAATAATGGATGTACAGTTTGATTTCATATTTGTAAAAACTTATACTTGTATCCACATTTGTATGGACAATGTTTGGGGTGATTTCTAAGGCCCTCATCCTTGGTTTAAGACACCCTCTACTCCTTAAACTGAGTTCCCTGAGGCCAGCTCCAGGGGGTGTTAGTTCCTGGTAGCCAAACACATCCCAACCAATTCAGAAAAAAGCTCTTCTCTTTGCAGGGTTCGTTTTTTTCAGAATGCTCCCCGCATCAGAAAACACACACCTCCTGCTTCGGTTTCCCCAGGATGGGGTCGGGGAGGCATGTAGAGACCAGCTGCTCTCAGCCCTGTCAGCCCAGGTTAATTCAGGCTTCCACAGAGGCAAGAGAGGCTCTGTTCATTAACTGTGTAGGGAACAGCGGGGGTCAAGGTCAACACTGGACTTGGGACATTGGCCCAAAATTATTTAAGGAGCATACATTATGTGTAACGCACTGTGCCAGGTGTGCAAAGATGAATGAGCCACAGCTGTTGCCCTTAAGGAGCTCAGTCTGGGAGGGGAAACAAAAACCAACCTCGATGTGACTGGTGAGAGGGGAGAGGTGAGCCAGAGGAGGAAGGGGTGCCCTGCTTAGGGGAGCAGGGAGTGGTACTTCCCCACTGCACCCCTAAGGGATGCTTCCAAAGGCTGATGCTGTACAGCCTTGACCCTGTTATCTTTAAGGCACAAGCTTGTGATTGAAGGGCAGTCATTTTTACCCCAGATGTGTTAGGAAATAGTGATTTTCCAGGTACATGCTGCCCCATGTGCGCATACACACACACATATGCACACACAGGCACGCACACACTCAAACTCACAAGCCCGAAGGGGGATGAGAAAAATCAACTTCCCCTGCAGTCTGACTGATCCTTCCAAGGATCAGCCACACAAACAATGCAGGGGTGACTCATCGCTTGTGACTCACAGCGCTGCGGGGCTAAGGTCCCGCCGGCACAGGGCAAACATCTCATTATTTGTCCTTTCTGTCCTCTGAGATGGAGGGTCCCCCCAGCCTGGCCTCCACCTCCAGACCCAGTGAGTCTGGAGTGGGGGAACAGCTCATTAACATAGGAAGTGGGGGAGCATCCTAGAGAAACTCACCCGGTCTGGGCAATGGGGGTCATGGGGGTCATGGGAGGGGGTGTTACTTTACAAAAGGATTTACGGAAGATGTATTTCAACACAGCATTCCCCACTGGGCATTCAGAACAGGGTATGATTTCCCAAAAAAACCGATTTCCTGGCATCTTTTCAGGAATTCACTGATTGTGCAAAGTGAGGTTGGAGTGTTGGGGTTGAGGAATATGGGGGGGGGGGGCGGGGAGCAGAAATTCTCAGTTGAAAAGTCAGAGGGGGCCTTGGACCATTGGGGCCACTTCCTCCCACCACGTTGATCCCCTGTCATCACCTTTACCCCTCTCCGGCTGCCCCCCCTCCCTATCATCTGGCCCTGCACTCAGGGCTGGAGACTGAGAGGAGAGGCTGTCCTGGTCCTTGATGGCAGCTTGATTCTCTTCAGCCGCTCCTGAGAACACTGTGCCAGAGGATCAGATTCCTTCCCCTGCCACCAGTGTTTATCAAGCATTCACTGTGGATCTCCCACGTTCTAGGGTAATGGGGGAGGGGGGGGGAGGGGAGATGCAAGAGGCCAGCTATTTAGCCAAGAACCAAGAGTCCCATGTGGTGTGCTTAGGGAAGGGGGGCTTTAAATTCTTATCCTGGGGTGGAGGTGTACAGAAAGACTGCCATTTGGGGGCCAGTTCAGAGGAGATGTTGCTGCATTCTAGAGCAGGCTTCCACACTTCTGGGCAACCAGCTACCCAAATCAGTAGGTCAGTAGCTTGGGGATGTCCCCGTTTGGAGGAGACGGGGCCTTTACCTTTGAGATAACCATAGGTAATGCTTTCAGGGCATCCCTGGTCTGAAAGGGAAGATGGAATTTCTCCCCTTCCTGTTTCCCATCCTTCATAGCAATTAATTAACTGGCAACGGGAACTCAAGGTGGGCAGAAGAGTCTGGGACTTCCATTCATCTCACTGGGGCTACTCACAAGAAGCCTTAAACGTGGCCTTGTCTGTCAGATTGTTGCAAGGAATAAATGAGTCCTTTGATGAGAGAGTGCTAAATAACAAAAACCACATTAATTACAGATCATTTGAAAACCAGGGCCTACAGATGTGTTAGCTGGAAGTCAAGGCGCTAAACGTGTTCTAAAGACTGGAACTTTCCCTCCCCCTAGAGGGGTCGCCCCAGGAACAGGCGGTCTCCTGCAGGGCCAGCTTGGGGGAGGAAATAGGACCACAGGGCAGAGGAACAAAGAGGTGAGGAATTAAAAAAAAAAGCCAGCGGGACTGTTGTGCTGGGGTTAGGGAGGGTTGGGAGGGGGTGCAGAGGAAGCCTGGGAATTGGGAAAGAGAAAAGGGTACAGTGCCTCCTGGGGTGAAGTTGATGGAAGGGGGCCCAGTACGTGTCCCAGGGTGGGAAGCGATGGAACAAAGTTATGGTATCAGGGGATAGAAATCTTGTATATTGACCCATGAGGACTGTAGCAGGAGACTGAACTTGTATAGAAATGCGTACATTTCAGATACACACGGACACACAGAAAAGAAATGGAGGACATGAAAGCCTGGAGCAGAAGTCTGACCTCCTCAGCCTCAGGACCAGGGGTACCCCTGCCCCTCTGCCCAGAGACAGGCTCAGAAAAGTCATGGGGGTCTGTGGCTGTGGCAGTTGGGAAGGCGGGGCTGGCATGGGGAGAGGGCTTGGCCTGAGGAACAGGGAGGGGGGATCCAGGCTTTGGAAGCGAGGTCCACAGTCTCTCTGTAGACCAGACGCAAGGGCCAGGCTTTGCTCTCCCCACCGCCAATGAACCGTACGCTCTGCCTCAGAATGGTGCCCACTGAGGGAGAAGGAATATGACAGCCTCCGCCCGAATAAATGTCCCCTACCTTATCTCTCCCAGTCAGCATCCTGGCCTTGGATCTGGCCAGGAAGGGGGCTGGTCTTCCCCCCTGTGTAGAGCCCCTGGTGGGCCAAAGACCAGGACTCTAGTGCTCAGGCTTCACAAAGGAGCACCAAGGCACATGATAATAATGATAGCTCTTCATCGTTATCCAGCGCTTGGCTCTGCTCTAAGTACTGATACTTTGCAGCTGGGAGTCCTCACCACAGCCCTGCTATTACCGCCCCCATTTTACAGATGTGAAGGCAGGCACAGAGAGGTGAAGGGACTTGCCCGAGGCCACAGGGCAGAAGGGGAGCAGCCGGACTCCAAGCCTGACAGTCCCACTCTCTTGGGCCTGTTCTCCAACCTCAACCCCAACTGGTCTGATGGCACGCTTCCCCTTAGAGAGTCCTGACTTGCAGCAGATGCTGCCAAACTCAGGCTGGGTGCCGTGGGGGCCTCTGGGAGCTGTGTCCCAGGCTCAGGAGGGGAGGGCCAGCCGGGCGGAGGGACCTTGGGGGTCCGAAGGGTGGACAGGGCATGGGCCCAAGGGGGGGATGGGGAATGGGGGGCGCTGGGTTAAACCGACAGCAAATGCAGGCCAGTTCGGTCTATAAACAAATAAAAGTGAGCCACAGTGGGGCAGACACATGTCCTGGAGACAGCCCTGCTTTCGTCTGGCGTGTGTGTGTTTTGAGTGAGTTGCCAAAACACTGAGCCAGGCTGGTAGAGGGTGGGCTCTGGGCTGCTCCTGACAGACGCCCAGTCGGGCCCCTGTAGCCCACAGTGTCAGAGACAGCTGAACACGCTGTAAGCTCCAAAGAAGAAAAAATTCCCCTAGCCGGCTGGAGTGAGGGTGCTGGGAGGGGGAGGGGAGGAGCCCCTCAAACTCAGGCAGGTGCTGCCCTTCAGAGAGGACACGGGGGGTCTTCTGGGACTTGGCCGAGGAAGCCGCAGAGGTGGGCTCCAGGCCCGGCCCTGCCCCTGCCCCTGCCCCTGGGGGACATAGGGCTGGTCGCAGCCCCTCTGAGCACATCAGTGCCCCGGGAACACAGACTCTTGTTCTTGGCAGGATTATTCTTACCACTGGGACACCTTCCTGGGAGCCCTGCTTGAGCATCTAGGCTCCTGCTGGCTTCTGTGTGCAGAGGCACCCCTGACACCCCTGTCTAAAACGGGGTTTCTCAGCCTCGGCACTACTGACTTTGGGGGCCGGATGATTCTTTGTCGTGAGGGCCCAACCTATGCATTTCAGGCTGTGTAGCAGCACACCCACCTTCTACCCCTTAGATGCCAGTAGCACCCCCTGTCCCTTCAACCCAGAATGTCTCAGGACTTTGACAAATTGTCCCCATTGAAAACCACAGGTCTAAGGGGAGGGCTCAGGTCCGGAGGAGCCTTGGGACCAGCAGTTGCTGGCCTCGTGGGACTTTGGGTGGGTCCCTTCATCTCTCCCCAGTCCTCAAATTTCTGCCTCTTGTCATGGGAACCAGAACTCTGGGCCTTGAGACAGAGGAAGGTGGGAGGTTGTTTGGGACCCAGAAAGGTGTTTTAAGTTGGGCTGGCCAGGCTGGGGTCACAGCCTCCACCCCACCCCCACCCGGAGAGCACGAGGAGAGAGGCACGCCACGTGGTCAGGGAAGGTGGCTGAGAGCCCAGGTTTGTTTCCTTTGAGAACAGCTTCACTGGGTGCGCAGAAATCATGCCCGCCTGTAGCATGAAACACACTTAACTGGTTTCTGGACCTTCTTCCTCCCAGCCACTTCTGATGGTTTCTGCTCCCGCTGCCTCCCTCCCCTGGGTGGCTGTTGATTCCATGCCCACCATACCATGTCCGGTCCTCCTTGCTTCTTACTGGGCTATTACAATAGCTCCCAGTAGCTTTCCCTGCCTCCACTCTCCCCTTATCCACCCTCGCCCATGATCTGCCCTCCACACTATAGTGTTTTTTTCTGAGAAACAGATCTTCATATCATCTTCTCCTGTCTAAACCCTTCAATGGCTCCCTATGGCCCTCAGGATAAAGCTCAAGCTCTTCAGGCTGCCCACTAGGCCTTTTGCTTTGCCCTCACTCACAGCCTCACCCTCATCCCTGGTGTTCCCCTCCTCTTCACATTCATCCCATTTTAGACCCTTGCAGTTCTCCCCTGTGCCATGCTGTTTCATACCTCTGTGCCTTTGCACTTTCTATTCCTTCTGCCTAGAGTATTTTATTTTAGAGTATTTTTGTGCTTTAGTTTATTGAACTCCTATTCACCCTTTAAAACCCAGTTTAGGAACCATCTCCTCTGTGAAACTTTCCCTGACCTCCCTGACTGAGATATTTGTTTCCTTCCCTGACCTGCTCTCTTACCCTATGTCAGCGATGTTTTATTGACCGTCTCCCCTACTAGACTAAGAACTCCTGGAGGGAAGTTCCTTAAGCTCCGTGATGCCCAGCCCCGAGACAGGCACATGGCATGGCCCAGTCAATGTTTGTTGAGTGGAATTTAATTCAGAGGCAGAGGGAGATTCAGCCCCTGTTAGCAAGGCAGAAGCCTCTCCCCTAGAAGGTCCAGACATGCCAAAAGAGAAAGGCTGCCTTTCTTACCATGGGAGCTTTGAGGACACCCAAATATAAACCAAGTTAGGAATACACGGCAAGCCATTAATGTGGCACCACTGGTTCCAAAAGAGGAATCTAGAACCTTGAAGTTGAAAGGGGGCTCCGAGATCCAGCATTCTTATTTACAGGCAAGGAAACGGAGGCGCAAAGAAGTGACATGCCCTTCCGTAGCACATCAACTGGGATGGGAATGCAGTCCCTGCAGTCCCAGTTTGGCGACTGTGACCGCTCTGAGTAGCCCTGAGTGACTCGTTATGGGGTGGGGCTCAGCCTCTGCACAGTGGGAACGGCCCCTGCCCCCCAGGGAGTCAGGGTGGGCGTCCTGCAGCCCGTGCCACACGGCAGACCTTCACAGGGGCCAGTCTCCCCTCCTGCTCCGTGTGGGGAAGGTGCCAGCACCGAGGCCAGGCAGTTCAGAATCAGGAAGTCTGTCGGAGGCGACGGGCCAGGGTTTACAACAGGAACTGCTGTTTCCTGAGAACACTGTGTTCCCAGGGGCCTCCCTTCTGCTCCCTTCAGAGTCCTATCCACTCCACCCCACCCCACCCAGTCGCCCATTACTGCAGGTTCAGCCTCTGCTTCTGAACCTGCAGCCTCCCTCCTGAGGACCCCCCCCCCACACACACACCTTCCCACTGGTCAGCTGGACCTTGGCCTTGGCTATCCCATCCTCACCCCAAAGGCCTGAAACCTGCTCTGGTGTGAGTGACACAGGGCAGTTTGTCAGAGCTGCCTTGGTGTCGTGAGAGCTTGTATTATGGAACCAGAAGGGGTCTGATCTAAGTCCAGGTGCTTTGTTAGCTCCACAGGGCACACTACACAGGCTTCCTCCCCAGCTCTCGGTCACCGCTGCTCCCCGTCTCCCCCCTAATCTACTCCCCTACCCCCAGTGTCTTCATTTTTCTTGCACTTGTCCCCCTTGCTAAGTCAAATGCCACTGGGGTTGCGGGTCGCATGTCAGGGAAGTACATGGGCTTTTAGGCTGCAAACTCCCAGGAGCCAGAGACACAACTTTTTATCTCCAGAGGCTCAAGGACATAGCCCACCTTCCTTTTTCTTTCTTGTTTTCTTTTTTCAGTATAGCTGCCACCTCCCACTGTCGATGTCACAGTGAGACTGAGGTGGCCGTAAGATGGATGTCAGATCAGAGGACTCAGAAGTACTCAGATCTTTCCCATCCTCCCAGCCCCTCTCCGAAAAAGGTCAAGCAAAGTAATAGGATACTTTGTTACTAGCTGGGGCCTTGACCCTAAACCTAGGAACCAACACAGGACTACCTTTTTCCTCAGAATCGGGGCCCAGAGCCTTGGACCAAAGGGCCTCTTAACCCCACAAGGCCACACCCGGGTCTCAGGGAAGCAGAGGCCAGCACAGAAGCAGCAGGGGCCTGACATGTGGGCCTGCATGGCCCAGGTGGCCTTCCTGGGATCAGACTCAGGCTCACATTTTCTGAATGGAGCAGGCTTGGGATGGGGCAGGAAGAGCCGTCTAGGGCTACTTGCAACAACTGGGGAGAGGGAGATACATGGAGAAACATCTGTTCTAAGGGAAAGCGACCCCTGGGCCTTTCGTCTGTAGACTCAGCCCCCAGCTGGGCACAGCTCTGGCTCGGCCTGCAATGGGCCACACCCTAGTGCACAGTGACCCCACCCACTAGCCCATGGGCCCCATCGACATCCTTGAATTGGCCCAGGAGGGCGGTGGGAAGGGACAGAGAGAACTTTTTTCCTCTCCAGGCTGAGGGCCACACCTGCATCTCCCTGCCCTGACATGCCTGGCTTTTTTTTTTTTTTTCAGCCTGCTTCCATGCAGTGACCCTGGAGGCCATTCTCCTTTTATCAAGTTTCCCAGGATCGCTGTGGAGCATCGGGTGGCAGACAACAAAAGTCACAGACGTGGGAGGTTGTGAGGGTTTTGCAGACCCTGCCTTCTTTTCTCAGGAGCCCCAGGATGCCTGGTGACCTCTGGGATTGTGGCATTGTTTCCTAATTGGGCGACGTCCCTTTCCCACATCTCAGATTTCTCCAGTTGCACCCAAATCCTCCAAAAACATCCCTCAGATAAAATGGAGTTGCAAGGCAGTTGCTGTAGTGAAAAAGTGGACCCAGCCAGATCTGGGATGCAATCTCTGTTTTCCCACTTTCTGGCTGTGAGAACTTGGACCAGTTCCTAGCCCCTCGAACCTGGGTTTGCTCAACTGCAGGATGGGGGTGCTGTCTTCCAGGGTGGCTGTGAGGACCACTGGGATCCCACTCAGAGACAACCTGCATCGCGCCTGGTGGGATGAGATGCTCAGTGAGTGGTACCCAACAGTCACTCTGGATTAGCAAATAAACACCCATGATGGTTAGGATAAAAAAAGAACATTGAGAGGACACTTACTACATGCCAGATACTATCCTAAGGACTTAAATCTAATCCTGTTTAATCCAAGAATAGCTCTATGGGGTAGGTACTATCATTATTCCCATTTTACAGAAGGAACTTGGGATACAGAGAGGTAAGTAACTTGTTGAAGAAGCAGAGACAGGATTCAAACCAGAGACCTGGACTCCAGAGTGGTTACTTTAGGAAGAGGCGGCAAAAGGGGCAGAAGTGAGGCTGGGGTACCGATCAAACGTGGCCCAGGG
The DNA here is from genome assembly GCF_949987535.1 of Balaenoptera acutorostrata. Taxonomy (NCBI): domain Eukaryota; kingdom Metazoa; phylum Chordata; class Mammalia; order Artiodactyla; family Balaenopteridae; genus Balaenoptera; species Balaenoptera acutorostrata. Next base: position 55,067,643 of record NC_080075.1, read on the forward strand.
TTTTTTCTGTTCTTAAAGATGGGAACCCTCTGAAACATATGGTAAAGATCTCATTAGGGAGGTAGCCAGCCCCCCTTGACTGCAGACGCTGCTCTCTGAGCCATCCCAGGTGGCTGTCTGGTGGGGAGAGCAGCCTTTCCTGTCTTTTCGGGTCTCTGTTGAAAGACATCACCTAACCTCTTGCCCAACTCTGATGCATCCCAGGAAGCCCAGCCAACTGGGGATGGAGAGCAGTGCCTGGTATCTCAGAATGTGGAGGGAAGGGTCCCCTGCAGCACTCATGCTGGGGATTTGAGCCAGGAGCTGGGAGGGCAACGCTGCTGACTTGCAAAAGATATCTGCTGGCGTGCGGACTGTGTGAAGGAAAGCTTGTAATTGTAGCCATAAATCAAATGCAGACAGAGGAAAAACTGTCAGACTTTGGGGAGTTATTTTGTACAGAAGAGGTAGAAAAATGCAGCTGTGGTGTGAGAGCTGGGCTGGCTGGATATTGGCAGAGGTGGGACTCACAGGGTCACCATGGAGTGAAGGGGGTATCCCTGTTCCATAAAGCTATTGCCGCAGCCCTCACTTGCAGGATGACAAAATAGCCAGTTCCCCAGAGAATGAGGCCTTTCATCATGGGAGCTGTCCTGGGGGACAACTGTGAACAAGCCCAGCTTATCTTTAGCCTTCTTGTTCTCCTCTCTGTGGATCTGAGTTCTGGCCAGGCCACTTATAGCTCTGTGCCCTTTGGCAAGATGCTTAAAGGGAAATGACTATAAGTATTTGGTGCCTGCTATGTGCCAACTCCTGGAATTGGCCTCAGCTGGCGTGTAGCTTCTTAGTAATAGAACCTGACTTAATCCAAGCACCCACTCTCCCCCAGCCAGCCTTGTGCCTCAGCCCAGGCTGAGCCTATCTTTAGCTTCACAAGTTGGGTCCTGATTGGTTCAAGCCAATCATGAAGGTTCCATTCCTCTTGTCTGTGATTGGCTAAGGCATGGACATGTGACCCAATTCTGGCCAATGAGATATAAGGGGGAAGTCTATTAGGGGTGCTTCAGAAGAAGATTTCTCATTCTCATAGGAGGAGATCTCTCTTACACCTCTGGATATTGTGCCTGGAACCACTGTAAGCATGTAGTTACCAGCCCGAGGCTGACAAGAGCACCAAGGATAGCCGAGCAGATATGTGGAAAGAACCTGGGTTCTTTGTGATGACATTGAGCTGCTAAATTAACCCTTGCTGGAGCCAGCCTAACTTGTGATTTCTTGTCATGTGAGATGGTTTAAGCTACTTTGAGTTGGGTTTCCTGCTAAAGGTAGTTATGTGTCCCTACCACTTCTTGCTTCACTGAAAAATGGGTAGAAGTATGTTCTCTTCCCCATGTTGGAGGGTCCCTAGCTGTGTTGTTTGGTCCCTGTGGTGTCATTCTTTTAGCTTTTCATGTGACAAGTTGCTCCCTCAGGTGCAAACATATCCCTAGGGTGTCAAGTTGGGTGGCTTCGAGTAACAACCACTTTGCCCCTGCAACTCTCAAGCCATTTTGCTAGACAGTGCTCATTACGGCAGGTGTATTCTCTTAAGCAGACATAAAATGATCTTAGGAAGTGCCTGTCCATAAACGTCCCTCACATAGTATGTGCTATTAATTAGAATTATGAGATATTTTACATTGCAAGCTTGCGTTGGGTGATCTTGGTGATTATTAAGCACCCACTGTCTAGTGTTAGTATCAGAATGTCTTGCGTTTTCTGAATGTATATGAAATGAGGACTGAAAACTCCACAGATGCCTGTTGGAGATCTCTGGCTTTCTAACAAGGGATAATGTCAGAACTGCCCCACCTGCGTCTCCCTGCTCAGCGCTTTGCCTGGAGGGAGAAGCTGATTAATGTAGGACCATCAATTCTTTCTGGTGTCAAGAAGAGGAAGATTAAAGGCCTACATCTCCCCCTCCCCCAACACCTCTAAGCCAGACAGCTGGGGCCATTCCGATGATGGGGGGACCAGGCAGTGGTTAGGGAGGAGTCCACTTCCCCCCGAGAGGACTCCCAGCCCGTGTCTCATATTTGACTAATGCGTCCTAAACATGTAGACCTCTGCTTAATATCTTGGGGGTCAAGTGCTCAAGTCAAGCAATCCCCAGGTTGGACTCAGAGGACTGGAGCTGTTCCTATTCTTACCCATAGTTCATCCCTCCTGTGGAGATCTGTAAATCCCTGGTTGAATCTGTGGTTCGATACTAAGAAGGGGAGGGGATAGGGAGTGGGGGGAGGGGATGTGGAATGGGGGAGGGGCAAGGCTGCAGGAACTCTGAGCCCAGCGGAGCCCCAGTGCGGTAAGAAAGAGCTGGTCTCTCCAGGGACAACCTCCATAGCCTGGGGACAGAGGTGGACCTCAGCCAGTAGGAGGCAGGGAGCTCCTTTGGACTTCACAGGACCATTCGTGTCGTCTTCAGGTGGGCTTCTTCTTATTCTTTTGGAAGCAGTGAGTGCCTTTCTGGCTACCTTCAGCTACAAGGAAACTGAGCCAGTGACTCAGAGAGCAGCCCCTGAATCTACCGGGGTTCAAATCCTGGCTGTGTCATTACTGTATGCCTGACTGCGTGCTGGTTACACGACTACCCTGTCCCGCTTGCCTCAGGCTCACAACAGGGAGAATCACAGCCTCCCTCTCCCCCTCACCCACCCCCAGGGAATGATCAGGTGTGTTATAAGAGGTGGGACGTAGAGAGCTCTCAGATCAGCACATGGTGGTGCCCTGTAGATGGGAGTTCTTACCATGAACTCTGGCCATCCAGAAAGGGAGGTGTCCAGCTGTGTTCCCTCCCAGAGGCCTCTGTAATCTGGTTGTAATCTCCCCGTTTGTCGGACACGTCTGTATGCCACACACTCTGAACCCCAGTCCGGATTTTCATGCAGCCCTCACATTGGCTTGCTGAGGTAGGTGATCCTGTGTTATTGGTTTCCTCTTATCGATTCCTATAAGTTAAGGAGGCTCGGGGAGCAGCTGAGTACATGTCAGCTCTGGGTAAGAAAGACAGGTATATTCTCAGAACCCCTCCACCTGGCCCAGCCTGAGGTCCCCAGGAGGAGAACCCATGAGGACAATTGGCATCTTCTAATCTGGAAAACCCAGGCTCGTGGGGCCAGGGGCTGAGCCAGGGAAGGGGCTGGCAGGGAGGACAGGCTGGTAAGCAATCCTGGGACACTGACACGAGGGCTCCAGCGTGGAGAGGGAGAAGGGCTGGGGTGGGCAGCTGGCAGCCTGGCCTGTCCCACCCAGTAGGGAGGACACGCATGGTGCTCAGGGACCTAAGGTGGGGACACCGGACCAAGTCTAGAATGGCAGCTCCCCAGGGACTCTGGGGGCAGAAGTGAGGGGTGAGGGGCATTTAGGGCAGCTCCTCTCTGAACTGTGCCCTGGGTGTGCCCCATGTTGAGATGGAGTCCAGGGCTGGGGAATCACCTCTCCTATGCAAGAAGGGGGCTCTCGTGCACGAGGTACCTGGACACCTTTCTTCCAGTGGTGCTTGTAATATTTCAAGGGAGTTGCCTGCCCTCATCCACTATACCCCTGCCCCTGCAGCCTCCCTGCGCCCTAATAGCTGTCCCCCAAGCTAGATTGAGCTGCTTCTTCTGAAAAGTCTGCCTCTGGATTTTCTCTTTTTAGGCTAAAAAACCTAACCACATTGGTAAAGAAAAGTTTGACAAAAAAGTCAGCCACCATCTTGCCAAACATCGTCATTTTTTTCTGTTTTCTCCCAATCTTGGTCCAAGTGGTGGCCTACTTTCACCACACCATCCTGTGTCCTACCTGTAAACTTGGTGTCAGATGCCTGGTCGCCCGTTCTTTGATACATTAAGTTGGCTCAACACCCCTCCCAAGCAGACGGACACCCTCTGTCTGTAGTTCCAGGTCCAAGCTCCACCTTCTCCTCCCTGGGGCCTGACCTGTATGGACCATGCCCACTTGCTCTCGTGCCCCCCGGCTTTTGGTGGGGTTTGGCCAGTGGGGGTGAGGCACCAGCCAGAGCTTGTAAAGAGGGAGGAGGGTAAATTTGGGGTATTCATCTATATTCCTTTGCTAGGGCTGCCATAACAGAGTACCATAGGCTGGGTAGCTTAAACAACAGAAATTTATTTCTCCCAGTTCTGGAGGTTAGAAGTCCAAGATCAAGGTTTCAGCAGGTTGGGTTTCTTCTGAGGCCTCTCCCTTTCGCTTGCAGATGGCCACTTTTCCACTGTCTTCTCACTCAGTCTTTCCTCTCTGTACTTCTGTTCCTGGTGTCACTTTGTGTGACCAAACTTCCTCTTATAAGGATCCCAGCCAGATTGGATTAAGGCCCATCCTAACGACTTTGTCTAAAGTTAAGCACTTCTGTGAAGGCCTTGTCTCCAAATACAGTCACATTCTGAGACACTGGGGGTTATGGCTTCAACAGGAATTTGGGGGAACGAAATTCAACCCATAACATCATTCCCCCTACTCCCTCCCTGTGGGGTCACTGAGAGCTGTCTGTGCCCCTCAAACAGAAGGTCACAACTCTCGTCATGTGGCCCACAGCCTGTTCCGTCCCCGTCCCCGCAGGCCTAGTGGAGTTAATGGTGCTGGGCTGTTACCAGCTCCATGGTATCCACACACACACAAAGCTTCCCACAGCTCTGTAAACAGTCCCTTCTTTCAACTCTCTCACATTATCCGTTTTGAGCATGTCATCTGTTTCCTGCTGGACCCCTGCCTGATACACCAGGTACGGTGGTAGACCCAGCAGCACTCCTGGCAGCTCTGAAGGCACCTGTGTGGTGGGGTGGGAACCGGCCTGGAACAGCTGTCCTGTCTCCTTGGCATTGGAATACTCTGTCCTGTCACTTACTAAAGGCACGAGGGTGGAGAGGGAGGTGACCCCATGCCATGACATAGCAAAGACCTTAAAACAGAATGTCACACTTTTTTTTTTTTTTTTTTGGCCACACAACATGCAGGATCTTAGTTCCCTGACCAGGGATCGAACCCGTGCCCCCTGCAGTGGAAGCGCCTTGTCTTAACCACTGGACCACCAGGGAAGTCCCTGTCACACACTTCTAAGACTGTCGATGGCTATTCCTTCACACAGATACCAGCTGAATGCTTGAATGTTCTCCTTGGCAGTGCCTCTCTCCTCCAGCTGCCAGCCCCAACTCTCCAATTCCTGGTATTTCTTTCACATGATGCAATTCGGTAGCCCTCCTCCACACTTTCAGCCGATGCAGGCCGTTCCCTGGGGGCTGCACATCTCACACCCAAAGACACTTCCTAGTCCTGGCCAAACAGAGACTCTAGTTCTCTGGGGGAATTTACCACCACCTGTAAACTAACAATTCCCCCTTCTGCATTAGGGCCTCATTAGGCATCAAGGACTGGAATTCTCCACCTGCTGTAAAAGGGCCCCAGGCCCTCCCACCAGCAGGGTCTCCTCATGGGCTGCGTGTTGCAATCACCTGGGAAACCTACAAAAAATACTGATGCCTGGGCCCCATCTCCAGAGGTACTGATCGAGTTGGTCTGGGGTGTGACCGGGCGTAGGGATTTTAAAAAGCTCCCCAGAGGATTCTAGTGTGTGGCGATAGCTGGGAAGCCCTGCCCTGCAGTGTTCTGCAGCTTTTTGGGCAGCAGTGACACTGAAGTTGTTCAAACCTCCCTAAATCAAAGTACTTTCTGGAGACCCCAGGGCCTGACTCTTGCTATTTGAGGTGATTGTAACACTAAGTATCTTGAAATGCCCTGAGGTCCTGAGAGGAAGCATCCTCCTTTCTCACCAGAACCTTCTGAATCCTGACACTTCGAGGGCCCTATCCGCAGGCCCAGTCCCCTCCTGACCATCACAACTATCCTTTCCCGCCCTGAGGCGGGATTCTGCTCCCAATCTAACTCCCACACCAAATTGTTTCTTTTTGACAACCATTAAAGATAAAATTTTAAAAATCGTCTAAGAAGACATGTGTAACCCACTGGAAATTTCAAGGCAGTGAGTCACAGTCCTGGGCCCCCTCAGATCTTATGTAAGGTTGAGTCACTTTTGTGAGGTCCGTGCATAGCAGAAGAAAATTGGAAGGCTCTCAAGATACGTGAGTGTGTGTGTATGTGTGCGTTTGTGTGAAAGAGAGAGAGAGAGAGGAGAGAGATGTCATTTGCAGCTTTAAGAGACTGGCAGTAACTCTGAATTAACTTCAGAGATTCCTCATCCCGTCTCCACCACCAGGAGACACAGATGAAAGATAATCAGGAGAGACCCAGAACCTGGAGGTGGTGGAGCCATTGGGGAAATGCCACTCCTGGCCCTCCCCCGATCCCGACCTCCCCAGGGGCGTCCCCTGCATCGCCATAGGCCTCACTCTTTTTTTCTAATTTCTTGAGCCGCGCTGTCCAACAAGGTACCACTAGCCACCTGCGGCTGTGGAGCACTTGAAACGTGGCTCGTCTGGATTGAGATGTGCTGTAAGCGTCACATACATGATTTTGAAGACTTAGTATGAAAAACAGAATGTAAAATATCTCGTTGATCATTTTCCATATTGATTAGATGTCAAGATAATATTTTGGAGATACTGAGTTAAAGTTAATTAAAATTAATCTTATTAAAATTAATCTCACTTGTTTCTTTTTACCTGGGGTCCTGCCCCAAGCACCACAAGAGTGAAAATAAAGGGACAAAGACAACAGAACAGACAACAGCGACAGAAACTTAGGAGCCAAAAATCAGATGGGAGAGGAGTCATGGACTTTAGTGACCAGACCAAGTTGAATCTGACATTGCACTGCGTTGAAAGGTGCGCCCCCTAAAATTCACGTCCACCTGGAACTTCAGAATGTGACCTTAATTGGAAATAGAATCTTTGTAATTGTTTAAGTTAAAATGACATTTTACTGGATTAAGGTGAGCCCTAAATCCAGTGACTGGTATCCTTATAAGGAGGCCATGTGAAGATCAAGACACAGAAAGGAAAGGAGGTGTGGTGAGGGCAGCAGAGACTGGAGGGAGACAGCTGAACACCAAGGAACGCCAAGGACTAACCAACAGAAGTTAACAAGAGGCAAGGAAGGATTCTTCCCCAGGGCTTTCAGAGGGAGCACAGCCCTGCCCACACCTTGATTTTAGACTTCCAACCTCCAGAATTATGAGAGAATAAATTTTTATTATTTTAACCCACTCTGTTTGTGGCACTTTTTTCTAGCTGCCCTAGGAAGCGAATACACTTAGCATGAAAAAAAAGAATGTAAAATATCTCATCGATAATCTTTTATGTTAATTAAAGGTTGAAATGATAAGTTTCATTTGAGTTAATATAAATATATTGGGTTAAATAAAACGTATCATTCAAACAAATGTCACCTTTCTTTTTTTAAAATGTGGCTATTAGAAAACATTAAATTACAGATACAACTCTCATTTATGGCTTGCATTTTATTTCTTTTGTACAGTGGTGTTCCAGAGTGAAGCAAACACTGTGTCAGATGCTGGGGTTCTTTATCTGGAGAAGAGAAAGTGGTGAAGCTTTGGAACCCGAAGTCACAAAGGTAGGAAAGGTTTTTTCACAAAGCCCAGCAGAAGAGGCCATATCAGCATTTCAGCATGAGGTTAGGCCTGGAGGAGCGTGGAGGACCTTGGATGGGATGGCAAGAGAGATCAGGAAATTTCCTCCTTTACCTGTAGAATAGGGACTCTGTGCTGCTCCTGGCAGGGGGCAGGGAGTGGACCCCTCCTCAGAGGACAATCACCCCTCCCCAAAAGGGGTTCCTGCTCAGGGAAGGCCAAGCAGGCAGGAGGCAAGCCGGTTGAGGTGGTCTCTCTCCTGGAAGCCAGAGCCCCATACTTCTCACCCTTTCAAAGGCAGCGAAGCCAGGCCACAGTTCTGGAATGCTGCCGGAACACCGGTGCTGGCTGTAGACAGTGTGGAGAGGGATCTTGGGGTTACCCAAACACCTCACTGGCTCCAGAGGGTGGTAGTCAGGGGGATGGAAGGTGGGGAGAAAGAAGCCACCTGGCTTAGCCAGTCCTGTCTCCTCTGTTTACCTTGGCCGGAGCTGAGATTCCTCTCAAGGTTTCTGCCCTGAGACAGCAGCGCGCTGAGATGGGTAGTGGCGAGAGGCTATATTTCACCCTGTCCAGGCTGGAGGGGAACCAAAGATCACCCATGGGATGTGTGAGGTGTGCAGATCTCCCTTGAAGCGTTGGCTGCATGACTGTCTTTGGAGGTGAGAGTTTAAGGGGGTAGGGATTCAATGAGCGGCCAGCCCAGCACCCCAAACAGCCCACTTTTCAGGGGTTCTCAGGTTACAGGGCAGCAGGCTGGGCTGCTCCAGTTATTCTGAAGGTTTCAAGGGGGGCCGGAAGTGACCTTGAAACTATACTCTGGAGCCCATCAGAAGATCCCTCCCCCCATCTCTGCTCTGTAGCACCCATCATTATTCTTATTGTTGTTACTGTTGGATGACTTTCCTACAAACACCTAAAAACACCCCAGATGGGTCAAGAGCTCAGGTCATCCAGATTGCCCCCTGCAGGCCACCTACACTTAACGAAGCCCCTCCGTGTTTGCTTTAAGGGACACCGGTTATCCTTTCTGCCTCTGAAACTCCATCCCTGGGGAATTTGTCCCAGCTAAAACGCCAGCTCCCTCCAGGTGGAGTAATATAGCAAGTCATTCTTTCCCCAGATATATATTGAGTGCCACAAGGCCACGAGCCAGACCTGGTCCTGTAACTGAAGCACAGAGGGAACAGTGCTTCGTTAAAACCCGCTGATAGGATTAGCTCTGCCGTCCCCCCTCTGGGCAGCTCTGCAGGAGCTCTTGGGGCACGGGGTGCTGGTGGGGGGCAGTGCCTGTGCTCGGGCTGCTCAGGGGAGCACGAGTTATGACCACAGAACTACTGGCCAGGCCAAGGGCTCTGGCTCCAGCCGCTGTGTCGTTCCCACTCCGCGTGGTGTCAGAGCCCGGGTGAGAGCCGTGTTCCGGCCTCGTCCAGTCCCCTGTGGGATCGGGTGCCTCGGCCTTTCTCAGCAGGGAGCCTGCTTTCCTCCTGGGGCCGTCTCCAGCTTCCAGGCCTCCCCTCCCGTCTGCTTCTTTCTGCAGTGTTCAGAAAATGTCATCTTGAGTGGCCAGGGCTGTGAGGGGCTCTGGGAGCAAGGAGAGGTTTGCTGCGGGGTGATGGGGGTCCCCCAGGGCCTGGTTTCAGAGCTCAAAGCTTGTCAGAGTTGGAGGAGCTGCCAGAGACCGGCCGCTCCTGCCAGACGCCTGCTCCCCGGGCCCCGTCAGCCCACCTCTACCTCACCTTGGGGAAGTTGAGATTTGTAGCTTTGATAGATGAGGGAGAGAATGAGATGCTTTCTCTCTCCCCCAACTTCCCTCCACCCACCAGCACATTTTCAAACAGGATACCAAGGGCCACCCCCTCTGTTTTTCTGGGTCAGCGCAAGACCAGGAGACTGATGCCATCTGCTTAGGAGGATGCCACCCTGGCCATGCGCTTCAGACATTTGTCCTACTGGGGCAGCCCTGGATCTGCAGCTTGCCCTTTCATGGGACGGCACAGATTTTAAGAACTAGGTGCCCTGGGGTGACAGAGACCCCCCAGCCTGCTTTCCCACAGAGCCTAGAAGGACCCAAATCACCAGCTCTTCTAGTCTCTTGGTCATTGTGCAGTTCTCACGACAACTGAAAGGAAAGAAATGGACTTTAATTCCAGCAATGGGGATGCGACTAGAATGGGGGTGGGGTGTCTTGAGACTGGGGGCCCTGGGGCTGCTGATGGAGCTCTCCCCACCCCTGGCAAGGTGTTCACAGACCAGCACCTCCCCGTGGGCCTCACTGGTACCTGGTGGAGGCAGAACCAGGAGACAGAAGTTTCCTCCATATCTTTCCAGACTTAACGGTTTTTATAATTAGACCTGGAAAAACTTCTTTTTCTTTCTTCATTTCTTTGAAAAAGCAAGATTGGCTTAAACACAAAGTGATCACGGGGGCTTTTTGAAAGCAGAAAAAAAGAGAGAGATGGCCTTTTGAGAATTATGCTTCATTTCTGTGCTCCGTTTCCCCATCCCACCCCCATGGCTCCCACCCCTGCCTCATCAGGAAAAAATGCCCCTGGCTGAGACCTCGCCTCTGGAGGAGATGGAAGACCAGGTAACCTCCCCCCACCACCGCCCCGCCATGTGTCCAAGACATTTTCCCCAAGGGCCCAACTGCTTGCAAAGCCTCTAAGAAAACCTTGGCCAACCTCCTGGCCCAGCTGCTGGCCTCAAAACCAAGCTGCTTGGCCCATCCAGGAAGCCCGTAAATCCCCCAGTCGGCGAGAAGCCGCACTCGAGCTTGCTCGCCCCTTCACTCAGATGCCTGGCTGCAGGCCCTGGGCTGTCCTCAGCCAGTCTAGAAGTCAGTGTAAATAAGCACATTTCTCTGAGGCAGACCTCATTTTCTGAGGAATCGTATTCCCTCAGAGACATCACTAATCAAAAAGTCCATTGTTCCCTTTGGGGGCCACAGCTCTTCCCCACCTGACAGTTGATATTGAATTGATGGCTGCTGTCCTCCATAGAGTTTTTAGCACATCACATGGTGTTAGTACAGTTCCAGCAAAGTGTTAACTCCTTTGCCCCCAGGGCAGAGAGTGGTGGTTCTCCTAATATCTATTGAACCTGTTATAAGCCCCCCCAAAGGGTAGATGCACATATATCATAGGTCAAAAATTCAAATGTCCTGCCTTCTCTGAGGCCAGAACCGAGCACAGCTTGCAGATGGGTGTTCTGGGAGTTGAGGTAAACTGGGAGCAGTGTGCTGCTCATGATTGCTTCAAGTCTGGGGGGAAAGAAGGAACTTTAGTCTCGAGGGTGGAAGGGCTGCAGAAACAGTGTAGAAGCCTCAAGGATGTGAGACGTCATTATTAGGGGGGCAAAAGTTGGCAGCTAGTGTGGAATTTGGGACCCCACCAGGGCCATGCCACTGAGGTAGGGCAGATGAAGACAATAGCTCATGAAGTAAGTCTTCAGATGCTGGGCATGGCGCTGGGCAGGAGAAAGCAGGAGAGTCCTAGGCACAGCCCAGGCTGCCCCGGGGCAGCTCAGGAGGGAGCTGAGAGCTCCCTCAGTGGGAGGCTGTGGGCCAGACTGGCCTGTGTCCTAGCCCATCCCAACTCCGGGATGGCCTGGCCTCGGGCCATCCTTCATCCTTGCACCTCAGTTTCTTTATCTGTGGCAGGGGATGGTGATGCTGAAGGAAAGATAGAAACACAAAGGCTGTGGAAAATGCTTCCTGCAAGAAAGGAGCCTATTGAGGAGGGGTGACTGCTATGGGGGCCTCCGGCCAAGTCTTACCAGCTGAGTTCCATCTTGGGCCCGGGAGCTGGCAGGGTTTATAACCACAAACAATCCCGAGATGGCTCTTGAACCATAATGCCCAACAGGTGGGCAGTCCTGTTCCCCTAGCAGGCACACAGCCTGTTTTTTCTCTGTTGGCCAGGGGCATTCTGCCTCCTGGGGAGGACTCAGGAGCTATTGGTGGACTGACATTGCCCGAGAAATCCTGGCTGGCCTTTCCCTCTCACCCCACTCCTTCCCACTCGTGTGTTTGAGATTAACATGTATCCCTTGAACCTATTCATTTTTCTACTGAGATGGAAACTTGGCCAGCGACCAGGCCTGGATGTGCTTGTGGTGTGGCTGGGCTCAGGCCAAGCCCACGGTAATTGTAATCACATGTGAGGCTCTTGCTGGCTCACTGGCCGCTGGGGTCCTGGGAGCTGCCAGAGGGAAGGGCGCTGGGCTGGGTGTCGGGGCTGTGAGCAGTGTGCAGACCGTGTGGCCTTGGGCTCCTCCCCTTACCTCTCTGACCCTCAGTTTGCACATTGATAAAATGAAAGGACTGGCTCACAGGACCTCTGAGACTCTAGGATCTCAGGAGATATGGACCAGCTCTCAAGCGCCCTCTTTGGTCTTCCCAGCCCTGGCCTGGCCTTACATGTACACAGAGAGGGACCACGGCCAGGGTGTGGCTGGAGGGCCCCAGGAAGACCTGCCACCGCCCTGCCTCCTCAGCCTAGATGCTTTCTCACAGGACACAGAGCAAGGACGGGCTCGCTGAGTCATTGGGGGTTGAGGATGTCATTATCTCATGATGCTAAGCCCAGGGGTACCTGGGGCTATAGGATACCAGGGTGAGATTGAGGGTGCTTAGAGAAGGGCCTGGAAGGAGAGGCAGAAAAGTATCCAAGACAGTCTTCATGAGCCACCCTATGGCACAAGGGCAAAACTGATTCCCAACCCCTATTAGCCCAGAAGCTGGGGCTGTCGCTCTGCTTGATTTAATCTACCCTCTGGTGTAACATTATTCTGAGCCCTGATGGGGCAGCCCAAAGAATTCTTTACCCAGCGGATTGTTGTGGCTTTTTCCATTCACACTGGAGGCTCAGAAAGCCTGAGAATAAGGAGCAGTTGAAGGGCTGTGAACAGTGGCTACCTGGCTGATCAGTACAGCCGAGAGCAGAGGTAACATTCTGAAGCACACGGTCTGAGTAGAGGTGGTGAGGAGATGAGTTTCTCCACCTTCGCACAACCTCTGGGCCTTCTCTCTCCTCTCTCCCCTTTCTTCTTATACACGTGTCTCCCCTCACTTCTCCCTTTGTCCTTCTCTCTCGTTTCCTCTTCCTGCTGCCTTTCTCTTTCCCTCTTGTTCTTCCTTCCTCCTTTCTAGTAAAAGAAGCCGACTGACTCAGGGGAAAGAGGATGGCTCAAGAGTCAGGCGGTTTTGACCTGGTTGAGCCTCAGGCTTCTATGAACCTGGGAAAATGCTGTCCTTACTTTGGCATTGTTGAGAAGATTAAATAGGATAATATATAAAACAGCTTCAGGCAGTACATAGAAAAGTGTCAATAAAAGGCAGCAAATACTATGATTCACCCCAAATATCAATGGAAGTGTGTCTTAAAAGATTAGTTGTACTTGATTAACTTTTGTTCCCATTCTTCATGGAAATCAGGTAACGTAAACTTGTTTTTCTTCTTGCTCTTATAAAATAGAATGGCCATACTCAAAGAGATTGCTCTGGACTTCCTTGTGGCTTCTGGTTTTTTCCCTATGTGTCATCAGTCCTGGAGGGAAGGAAGACTCGCCCTTGAGCTGGCCCTGTTGACCACGATTCTCTTGGATCTTGTGATGGGTGAGGGTGGGACAGAGGGGCTCTCCTGCCTGGAACACGTCTCAAAGGAGAGCTTTGATGTTAACCTCGTGGTTCCAAGGTCACACACCCACGATGGCTCCTACCAAACAAACAAAAACAAACCTAGGAGCCGATTTGTCACTTTATATAAAAAATTTCACTTTCTAGGAGGAACCTTTTACATTCCAAAGGGATTCCCCCCCCCCCACATCCTTTTACACAGCTTCATTACTTGTGCCAGTTGGGTTTGGTCAGAGAAACAGAAGCCACTCTATATACCCCAAATACACAAGGTTTAATACCGGGGATTTAGAGGCTTACATAACTGATGGGAGGGCTGGATGAGGGCAGGTCAGGGAAACTACCGTCAGACTGCACAAAATCGGGAAGTGCCAGGACTGCAGAGAAGATGCCGGGATCGCCCCAGCACCAATGTGGGCAGCTTGCAGGAGCTCACCTGGAGGCCACGGTCAACCTCACGCCTGTCCATGCCAATTCAGAGAAGGTGGGCTCTCCTATCTTTGGTTTATTGAATCTTGTGCAAGTGACTCTATTGCCAGGATCTTACTTAGAACCATGCTGGCAAGGAATGCCGGGAACCGAAGACCCCAGGGCTCTCCGCTGGAGGCAGAGGAACGTGCAGAGTTAGGTGGAGATGCTGCGGTCCCGGCCAGGCTGGAGGACCAGCACCCCTTCGGTGCATCCTTTCCTGTCTGCTCAGCCAAGTGGCCGCTCCTATTTCCTCAGCTGCACTTGGCAGGAGCAAGGGGTTCATGAGCCACTATGTCCAGGGAAGCAGGGAAAGGGCACAGGAATAGAGAAGTAGAAGAGGCGTTTTACAACGGGTAGAGACATGAATAAAGTCAGTTAAAAAAATAGTCGTCTTTGCCAAGGGCACACTGTGAAGTCCTGGCTGCACAGGAAAAAGAAGGGATTGGATGTTGGGAGCAAACAGCTGTGGGCCCTGGGTAAGTCACTCTTCTCTCGGACCTCTGCTTTTTCATCCATAAAGTGAAAGGGCTAAATGTGAAAGTCCCTTTCTGTCCTAACCTCCCATGATGCTCTGATTTGTGTGAACAGAAATATGATGTGCTTGGCATCCGGATGTGACTCTTCCTGTCTCCTCTTCTGCTTCCCTGGATTCTTCCCTCCGCCTCTAAAAGGATGCTCAGGACTCTGGGTCCTTCACAGACAGACAACCAAAGAAAACACTTCCCATGATCTTATTATTAATTCTCTCTTAAAATACTGTTCCATCTTATGCTTTACTTTCACTCTTTTTTTCAGAGGGAATGGAAAAAAAAATTTTTTTTTTGGATTTTATCATATGTGAATTTTATTTCAATAAAAAAGTGCAGCTATGGAAAAAAAAAAAGTCTGTTCTTACTCCCCTAAGGTGGACTAGTCAACTCTGGTGATTCTTGGTTTCAGAAGGTTCTGCTGTGGGTCTCCAGCATGGGAAAGGCAGGGCAGTTCCTAGAGTGCTCTGTGATTGGCAGGTAAGGAAACCTGGTGTCTGAGCACTGGCCTTTCCTTCTTTCATCTCTCCAGGAGCTGAGTGTTGAATGTGGCCTCAACAATCGCATCCGGGTGATAGGGCAGATCTGTGAAGTTGCCAAAACGAAGAAATTTGAAGAGGTAAGTGTGTCTCGGTTGGGTGCCTGGAGAGATTCATGTGAGCTGCATTAAAGCCTGATTTGGATCTTTTTAGGAGCAGGGTTGACAGCTGACTTCACTAATGAACTGATATGCACCATTTGAGGGAAATTTAGTCTTCATCTTAGCGATGAGGAAGCTTCTGGAAATGTCCTGAGCATAACCCTGAGAGGCCAGTCACATGAAAAAAATTTTTAATTGAAGTAAAGTTGACCTATAACACTATGTTAGTCCCAGGTGCACAATGTAGTAATTCAATATTTCTATGCATAACAAAATGATCATGATGATAAATCTAGTTACCATCTGTCAACATACAAAGATATTACAATATCATTGACTATATTCCCCATGCTGTAGATTTCATTCCTGTGACTCATTTATTTTGTAACTGGAAGTTTGTACCTCTTAATCTCCCTCACCTATTTCATTCATTTCCCCCGTCCCTCTCCCCTCTGGCAACCACCTGTTTCCCTGTTTCTTCTCTGTATCTACGAATCTGTTTCTGTTTTGTTGTATTTGTTCATTTGTTTTTTAGATTCCACACATAAGTGAAGTCATACGGTATTTGTTTTTCTCTGTTTGACTTATTTCACTTAGCATAATACCCTCTAGGTCCACCCATGTTGTCACAAATGGCAAGATTTCATTCTTTTTTATGGCTGAGTAATATTCCAATGTATGTGTTTTGTGTGTGTGTGTGTATATAGTAATATTCCAATATATTTGTATGTCTATATATATATATATCTCACATCCTTTTATTCTTGAGACCTCTTGAAAGCATCATGTTTGTGGAGGCTGAGGAGTAGGACACTGGGGTATGAGCTGTCTTGACTTGCAGGTCTCAGGCCTTGGAAGGAAGGAGCAGACATGTTCGCTCACTGGTCGGGGAATGAGGTATGTGCTTATGTGGCCTGTATGTCTGTGCAGGGAAATTGCCTTACCAATGGGGCCTGCTGCTCAGGAGGCTCTATTTTGAGCAGTGTGCCTATATTAGTTTCCTAGAGCTGCTGTAATAAATGACCACAAACTTGGTGGCTTAAAATAACAGAAATTCATTTTCTCATAGTTCTGGAGGCTGGAAGTCTGAAAAGGCGTTGTCAGGGCCACACTCCCTCCAGATGCTCTACGGGAGAATCCTTCCTTGAGCCTTCTAGCTTCTGGTGGTGCCAGGTATTTCCTGGCTTGTGGTTGAATAATGCCAACCTCTGCCTCCATCTTTGCACGGCCTCCTCTGTGTCTGTCTTTTCCTTAGAAGGACACTTGTTTTTATTTTATTTATTTTATTTATTTATTTATTTAATTAATTAATTTATTTTTGCCTGTATTGGGTCTTCGTTTCGTGCGAGGGCTTTCTCTAGTTGCGGCAAGCGGGGGCCGCTCTTCATCGTGGTGCACGGGCCTTTCACTATCGTGGCTTCTCTTGTTGCGGAGCACAGGCTCCAGACGTGCAGGCTCAGTAGTTGTGGCTCATGGGCCTAGTTGCTCCGCGGCATGTGGGATCTTCCCAGACCAGGGCTCGAACCCGTGTCGCCTGCTTTGGCAGGCAGATTCTCAACCACTGAGCCACCAGGGAAGCCCCAGGACACTTGTTTTTAAATTTAGGGCCTACTTGAATAATCCAGGATAATTTCATCTCAATCACGTCTACAAAGACCCTTTTTCCAAATAAAGTCATGTTCACAGCTTCTGAGGATTAGGACATGGAATATCTTTTGGGGGCCACCTTTCAACCTACAATAGTGCTCCTCCACTTCCCCAGGTGATTGGATGAAATGTGGACACCTGAGCTCCAGACAGCCTATCCGTAGGCTGGCCTGCCCACCACCAAGTGGTCCAGATTGAGGATATGAGCCAACCAGTCAAGGTGATGATTTCGGGAACAGGAATGGGGGAAACATGGAGAGGCTGAGCCAGCTAGCCGCAGGGCCAGAAGGTGAAAGGGTGCCTTAGGTTGATGCCCAGGGCAAGCAGAAATTGTGAGGGAGCAGGTGTCGGAAGTAAACAGAAATAGAACAATCAGCAGAGAGGAGAATGGAGCAGCCAGAGGGGGAAGAGGCGCCATGAGGAAGACCTTGCAGCTCAGCGGTGAGACAGAGGAAGAGCTTCTGCTTCCAGGGACTGCTTTGGATCCTGGCAGCGCTTCAGATGCAGGGCAAGGCCGTATGTACCCTGAAAAAGAGAACTCATTCCTTGGGGCATTGGGGGATTTTTTTTCTTAGGGCCACAAGCGCCTGAACAAGGGCAGACATTCCTTGTCTTATAGGTGGAAGCTGAGGTCACCACGGAAGGCTCTTTGTGAAGATGTTATGAAACATTCCTCCTGTGCTCCTCAGCAATGTCACTTTACTGCTCTTCCCATCAAGAAGAGATTTTCTCTCTTCCCCTTGAATCCAAGCTTGGCAATATGGCTTATTTTGGCCGATGGGCCGTTTGCAAATGTGATGCAAGCAGAGGCTTGAAGCACACCTGTGCGTGAGGTTGTGGTTGGAACAGAGACCAGGCTGTGAGTGAGCCTGAGCTTAGCCTGCTGAAGAGGCCACATGGAGAACCGAGGCATCCCAGCCTTAAGACTGCTGACGGCTGGATGCGTGTGTGAGGACATCTTAGCCCATCCAGCCCTAATCAAACCACCAGATGACAACAGCTGCATGAGCGACCCCAGGCAAGACCACCGGCAGAACCACCAACTGAACCCAGCCACATTGCTGACTGACAAACCCGTGAGCCAAGAAAATGGTTGTTATTTTAAGCCACTAAATTTGGGGTGGTTTGCTGCAAAGCAGCAGATACCAATATAGTCCCCAGGTAGCCAAGCCTCCCGCACTCCCAAGCATAGAGTCAGGCCCTGGGGGCAGCCCCCTAGTGGCTCTCAGCAGCATGTGGCAAAAGCCGTGGTCTCCCATAATCGTCCTCCCCTTTTTCTTTTTAGTAATGGAACTTTTTAGTAACGGCACAAGTCCACTCAACTAGAGGCTATCTTTTCCCGTCTTCCTTATTTTTTTTTAAAATTTATTTATTATTTATTTATTATTTATTTTTGGCTGTATTGGGTCTTCGTTTCTGTGCGAGGGCTTTCTCTAGTTGCGGCAAGCGGGGGCCACTCTTCATCGCGATGCACGGGCCTCTCACTATCGCGGCCTCTCTTGTTGCGGAGCACAGGCTCCAGACGCGCAGGCTCAGTAGTTGTGGCTCACAGGCCTACTTGCTCCGCGGCATGTGGGATCTTCCCAGACCAGGGCTCGAACCCGTGTCCCCTGCATTGGCAGGCAGATTCTCAACCACTGTGCCACCAGGGAAGCCCTCCCGTCTTCCTTGCAACTAAATGTGACCATGTTTTTCACCAGTGGAATGGAATGAAAGGGATGTGTGAAACTTCTATGTTACCTCTTTTTTTTAAATTGAAGTATAGTTGATTTACAATGTTGTGTTAATTTCTGCTGTACAGCAAAATGATTCAGTTACACATATATATATGCATTCTTTTTTATATTTTTTTCCATTAGGGGTTATCACAGGATATTGAATATAGTTCCTTGTGCTATACAGTAGGACCTTGTTGTTTATCCATTCTATATATAATAGTTTGCATCTGCTAATCCCAAACTCCCACTCCATCCCTCCCCCTCCCCACCTCCCCCTTGGGCAGCATTACTTCTTTAAAAAGAACTTGCTTGCCCTACACTTCCTCTGTCTCCGCCGTCCTTCAGGCTGGAATGCAGAGCTGGGGCCAGCAAGGGTGGACGAAGGCCTCCGGGGCAGGGCTACTCAAAGTGTGTGCCACTGGCTGGCTGCTTGATACAGCCCGTGACGAGGTGAGTACAGAAATTAGGATCAAGTGTTGACAAATTTTTATAACAAATTGACAAATTAATGTTAGGTCTGTTGAATACAACAGTAAAAAAAATGAGGCGTTAAAAAAATGTGTTTAGGGTATTTTTTTTTAAGTTTTTTTTTTATTGTGTATTGATTTATAGTAGATTGGGAAAAAAAATCTGGCCCTTCCCCACAGAGAGTCTGAGAAGCACTGCTCTACAGGATGGCAAGTTAACAAGTCGCCCTGGATCTTAGAAGTGACCAGAACCCTGTCAGGACCCGCCCCTCAGCCTGTCATTTTCATTTCTCTCTGAATGTCACCTTTTGCCACAAGGCGGGGCACCTGGCAGCAAGGAGCTCCACAATCTAGCTTTTCAGCCTCAACCAAACAGGAAAGAGGCCATTTCTCCATACCTCTGGTTAGAACACTTTTGCGGACCAGCCTGGCTGGGTCATCCACCTCACAGTGAATCCCTATGACAGGGAGGCAAGACCATGTACGGTGGCAGCTCCCATTGGACCACACACCTGAGTGTGGGGAGCAGCTCACAAAATGTGGGGAGAGGCACTGCTGTTCCCAGGAGAAGGCAAGTGCCGGACAGACGAGGAACGTGTCCACCACAGGGAGCTCCCAGCTCTCCCCCTACTCTTTTCTCTTGTCTCCCAGCCTCCTAAACACGTTCCCACCAGGAACAGCCCTCCAGCTCCTACACTAGGAACAAAGGAGGCGGGAGGGGAGTGCGGGCGAGAGCAGAGGAAGCAGCACATACAAGTGTCCAGAGGGGAAAGAGATGAGCAACATTTGGTGAGTTGAACGCAGCTCAGAATGGCTAGGGCTGCAGCAAGATGTGAGGCTGGAAACCACATCCTGAAAGGGGTTGGTCAGTGGGGAGTCCCCAGCTGGCTGTAATTTAAATAGATGACTCTGGCTGCTGTATGGAGGATTGAAAGGGGATAAGACTGGAGGCCGGGAGGCCAGTTAAGAGGCTGTTGGAGCCATCCAAGCAACAGATGATGATGGCCTGAGGAGTAAAGTGGTGCAGAGGAACAAGACAAGCACATTCAAGAAACAGGAGGAAAAATGGACCGGATTCGCGGATGAGTTTATTGTGGGGCACATGGGAGAGGTGGGAGTCCGGGATGACTCATGGAGATGCTGAGGCCATTCATCAGGACAGAAAACACAGGTAGAGAAGTGGCATGGGGAAGCCAAGCTGGCTGGCTTCTGTCTCAGACATGCTGGGTTGGAGGTGCCAATGCGACATTCAGATTCTCTTTGCTTTTTGCTTAAACCATATCTGGAGTTTCTTAACTGGTTGCTCTCCATGTTTTCCCCTTTTTAAGTTAAATTATCTGAGCAGGTTAATGTCCCAGGTGATATCACTGCCATGATCACAACCTTCAGTGGTTTCCTGCTTTCTCTAGACTGTCTTCTAAGCTCTTTATCCTGGCACCTGAGGCCCCCTAAGATCTGATCCCTGCTTCCACCTCCTCCCTCATAGGCTACACCACCTCTTCCTGGGCCTGTGTTCTGGCCACACTGAATCACTAAATTTCCCCATTTATAGTCTGCATCCCCCATACCTTAGGTCACACAGTTCTCCCAGCCTGGAGTGCCCTCTCTCATGGATACATATGACAAATTCTACTCCTCCTTCAAAGTCAAGTTCATATGGTACCTCCTGCATGAGGTGACCCTTGATTTCTGAATTTCCATAGCATCTTATCTAAACCCCTGTCACCTCTCTCTCATGTCCTATATTCATTACATATGTAAGGCAGTAATTGTTGGGGCTGGTACCAAAGTATGTGGGGTCACGGGTTATTTTTGCTCGTTTATGAAGCATCTGTACTCCAGTTTCTGGTAACAGCATCCCAGTTTTCCTTTGGGAGCCACCCCTTCCCCTGCTCTCAGCCCTTGTGCTTCGGACAGGGCTGACTGCCCCTGCCCTTGGCAAATGCCCAGGCCCTGATGAGCTAGGAGTTAGCTCATTTCACTCTCTGACTACAGTGATTAGTTCAAGCCTGAACTCAATTCAACAGGGGCCCAGGCAGGACTTTTGGGGAAAAGGGCAGAGGGAGCCTTAGAAAGGGAAGTTAGGACGGGAGAGGAAGAGCTCACTATCCTTGGGGTCTGGAACTGGAAGATGAGATTCTGGGACAATCTGCAGCCATTTTGCCTCCACCAAGGGAGCACTTGCTCAGGAATGGAGCCAGTCGGAGGAAAACTGGGCTGAGAGGTGTTCTTGATGATGCTGTGTGCACACCAGGATCAAGCCACCCTTGTACTTTTTTAGTTACTTTAGCCAACAAATTCCCTTTTATGCTTAAGCCAGTTTAAACTAGGTTTCTATTACTGGCAGACAAAATGATTTAACCACTGTAAGATGCTCAAACCACTTGTATGAATGAATGAATGAATGAGTTGGTGACTAAAGGTCTCTCCCCTCCTACTATAGGAATACTCCTTTGGGAATCAAATCTTACAGTGTTATTTGGGCAGATTTATTCAAGGAATTATCCAGTTAAAGCACCAAGTCTAGTTACAATCTATAGGTGCCTCCCTGTATGAGGCTGAGAGAGCCTTAGCAGAAGGAGAAGCCAGGCATGTTTCTGTCCTCAAGGAGCCAGACACACATGCTTTCTGTAATGTATTTGCAGAATTAATGTACTTGTTTGTACTCCCTCCTCCCACCTGCTCCAGGAGGGCAGCAACTTTGGTTGACAGCTGTATCCCTAGCACCTAGAACAGTGCCTGGGACACAGTGAGCTCTCAGCAAATGTTTGCTCTGATGAATGAGTGAAACGTCTGTTGAATGAATAAGAAAACAAATCAATATAGAGAGTCATGGAAACTGGACCCCAAAGAGGATACGGGAGTTTCCCAAGCCAGGCTACTAGGGTTGGGACTCATACCTGTCTACTGACTCTTTGCCAGTGCGTGAGGGGAGGGCTGCAAAAAGGGCCAAAGGGCCGTTCTGGGAAGAACTGTGGAGACACCAAGGAAACAATGACACGAGGATTCTGGGAACATAGCAGTGATATTAGTGACAGTAGCATACACTGTTGTTTTGTTTTTACACCTCTACTGAGATATAATTCACATACCATATAATCCACTTGAAGTGTACAATTCAACAGTTTTCACTATGTCCACAAAGTTCTGCAACCATCACCACAATCAATTTTAGAACATTTTTCTCACCCTCAAAAGAAACACTATTCCCATTAGTACTCATTCCCCATTTTCCTCCAAACCCCCACAGTCCTAGGCAACTACTAGGCTGCTTTCCCTCTCTATAGATTTGCCTAATCAATATTTGGTCCTTGGTGATTGGCTGCTTGCAGTTAGCATAATATATTCAAGGTTCATCCATGTTGTAGCATGAGTCAGTACTTCAATCCTTTTTATTGATGAATAATCGTCCACTATATGGGTGTACCACATTTAATTTCTTCATTTATCCGTTGACAGACATTTGGGTTGTTTCCATTTGGGGGATGTTATGAATACTACAGTTATGAACATTCATGTACAACTTTTTATGTGGACATATGTTTTCATTTCTCTTGAGTATTATACTGAAGTGGAATTTCTGGGTCATAAGGGAACTTCATGTTAAAAATTTGAGGAACTGCCAAATTGTTTTCTAAAGTGACTGCACCATTTTACATTCCCTCCAGCTGTATATGAGGGTTCCACATCTTTGCTAACACTTGTTTATCCACCTTTTTGATTATACCCTTCCTAGTGGGTATGAAGTGGTAGCTCATGCGGTTTTGTGGTTTTGATTTGCATTTCCCTAATACGTAATGATACTGAGCATCTTTTCATGTGACCATTGTCCACTTGCATATCTTGTTTGGAGAAATGTCTGTTTTGATCCTTTGCCCATTTTTTTTAAAATAAATTTATTTATTTATTTTTGGCTGTGTTGGGTCTTCGTTTCTGTGCGAGGGCTTTCTCTAGTTGTGGCAAGCGGGGGCCACTCTTCATCGCGGTGCGCGGGCCTCTCTCGTTGCGGAGCACAGGCTCCAGACACGCAGGCTCAGTAGTTGTGGCTCACGGGCCCAGTTGCTCCGCGGCATGTGGGATCTTCCCAGACCAGGGGTCGAACCCATGTCCCCTGCATTGGCAGGCAGATTCTCAACCACTGCGCCACCAGGGAAGCCCTGCCCATTTTTATGTTGGGTTATTTATCTTTTTTATTATTGAATTGTAAGAGTTCTTTATATATTCTGGATACAAGTCCCTTATCAGATATATGATTTGCACATATTGTATCCCATTCTGTGGGTGGTCTTTTCATTTTCTTGGTGGTATCATTTGCAGCACAATTTTTAAAATTTTAGCATATTTTAAAAAATAGCTCTATTGAGGTATAGTTTATGTACCATAAATTTCACCCATTTTAAGTGCGCAATTCAGTGATTTTTAGTAAATTTATAGAGTTGTGCATCTCCATAACCATCATCATGATTTAGTGTTAGAACACTTCTATCACCCCCCAAAAAGCTCTTGGGCCATTTTCAGTTAATTGCTGTTAAACTGCCAACCCTAGCTAGCCACTGTAGATTTGCCTGTTTTGGATATGTCAGTATAAATGGAATCATGCAATATGTGTTCTTTTGTGTCTGGCTTCTTTCACTTAGCATAAAGGTTTTGAGGTTTATTCATGTTATAATGTGTGTCAGTAGCTCATTTCTTTTTAATTGCTGACTAGTATTCCATTGTTTATCCATTCATTAGTTGATGGACATTTGAGTTATTTCTAGTTTGGAGTTGTTGAATTATTTTCTTAGTGGTTGCTTTAAGGATTACCACAGGCATCTTAGCTTATCACAAGGTAACAGAATATTTGACATTTTATTTGACAATTTGTCAACATGAATTATTTAATATGTAATAAATAATTTTATTTAAATAGTTAATATTTTAATATTTAATGTATAGTAGTTTAAATGACTAATTATTAATTTAATAGTTATTTAATACATAATTATTACATTATTAATTATTAAATTGATTGAATAAATATTTAATAAACAATAATTATTTAATATTTAGGCATTTGGCATGTGGTCTCCATTTGTATCCCTGCCCCAGGCCCCGCACATGCTGGGTGCACACCTGTCTCATATCTGTATGCATACATAACTGTATTCATACTATGAATTATATATTATGAATGCTACAATTCTATATCCTGCTTTTTAAACTTAACATTTTGGTGTAGGAGTTTTTATTTACCATAAGCCTCTGTGAACTTCTTTTCTAAAAGCTGTATTGTGGGACTTCCCTGGTGATCCAGTGGTAAAGAATCCTTCTACCAATGCAGGGGACACAGGTTCGATCCCTGGTTGGGGAACTAAGATCCCACATGCCGTGGGGGCGACAAAGGCCACATGCCGCAAACTACAGAGCCCATGCTCTGGAGCCCATGCGCCACAACTAGAGAGAAGCCCACACACCACAGAGAAAGATCCCACATGCTGAAATGAAGATGCCATGTGTTGCAACTAAGACCCGACATGGCGAAAAATAGATAAATAAATAAATAAATAAATAATTTTTTAAAAAAGAAGCTGCATTGTATTTCATTGAGTGGATGGGGCAAGTTTTAGTTAAGCATTTCTCGCCTTTGGGACATTTAGGTCATTTTCAATTTTCAGCTTTTTGGGGTTAGTTTTTTGATTCTGCAATGAGCATCTTCATGTACCTCTTTCAACATTTTAGAATCTTTGGCATAAGTCCCTAGTAGTAAGATTACTCTGTTGAAGAGAACAAATATTTTTATAGTTCTCAGTATCTGTCACTATATTTTCTTTAAGAATTATAAGGTGTAATTGTTATTACCCATGCAAGAGCACTGGATGTTAGTTGAAATTTTTTTCTATTTAACTTTGCATTTTCTTTTTTTTTTTTTTATAAATTTATTTATTTATTTGTATTTTTATCTTATAAATTTATTTATATTTATTTATTTTTGGCTGCTTTGCATCTCCGTTGCTGCGCACGGGCCCTCCCCAGTTGCGGCAGGCGGGGGCCACGCCTCGATGCGGTGCACGGGCCTCTCACTGCGGCGGCCTCCCCCGCTGCCGAGCACGGGCTCCAGGTGCGTGGGCTTCATTAGTTGCAGCACGCGGGCTCAGTAGCTGTGGCTCACAGGCCCAGCTGCTCCGCGGCATGTGGGATCCTCCCGGGCCAGGGCTCGAACCCGTGTCGCCTGCATCGGCAGGCGGACTCCCAACCACTGCACCACCAGGGAAGTCCCTAACTTTGCATTTTCTTGACTGTTAACTAGGTTGGACATTTTTCTACACATCCGTTTACTAGTCATAATTTGTTTTATGTAAATTGCTTCTTCATGCTCCTTGCCTATTTGTATATAAGACCCTTTGTTTATTTTTAAACTATCAGTTTGTATGTGCTTTTTATGAAATATTCCCTCCTGAAAACTCTTTAGGAAGGAGGCAGAGTATAAATAAATAAAAAGAGACAACATTTTATCTCCCTTATTTTCTGTCAGTATTTCTCCCCACTTGCCCCTTCTCAGTCTTTTTTTTAAGTGCAGAAAATGTACTTTTTCTGTAGTCAAACCTGCTAATCTTTCCTT
The DNA here is from genome assembly GCF_949987535.1 of Balaenoptera acutorostrata. Taxonomy (NCBI): domain Eukaryota; kingdom Metazoa; phylum Chordata; class Mammalia; order Artiodactyla; family Balaenopteridae; genus Balaenoptera; species Balaenoptera acutorostrata. The sequence continues at coordinate 55,092,910 of NC_080075.1, forward strand.
TGTGATTTCATTGATGATTCCAAGTATAAAAAAGACACTCTCCCTCCAGAGATTTGTTGAATGTTTGTTTCTCTTCTAGTTTTTCTAGGTTTTTAAAAAAGTATGTAACTCTTTAATCCTGTAAAATTTCTCTGTAAAAACTCCCGCTGGCCTGAAGAAAGGGATGATCTCAAAGCACAAGTTTCTCAGACTCCAAAGGTTTCATTTCCTGGTTTCCTGGGCTGCCTCTGCCTGGGGCCATCTGTCTGGAGGGAGGGAGGGGATAAATCAGAATCAGCCCTTGCCTCTTGAGCTAAACCCACCTCCAAGGGAGCAGCACAGGGTGGTGGAAAAACAGGACTTGCCACCTGAGTTTGACCCCAGCTGTGTGTGGACCCTCAGCCTCTCCTCTCTCTGCAAAATGGGGCAAAGGATGCCTGACCGACAGGGCAGCTGTGAGGATGATAGGAGATGAAGTTGAGAAAGTTCTAGAACACCACCTGGCCCATCATAGATCTCTGGGTCCTGCCTTTGCATTGACTTGGCTCTTGGACCCCACCTCCTGCCCAAAGGTGACCTGGAGCTTCCCTCACCACAGAGCATGGGCAGGTCTACCAGAGCAGTTAAGAGTATTTACTTTCTTGGGTGAGAAAATTGGGGATTAGAAAGATCAAGTGGTAGTGTAGCAGATAGTCTTGACTGCTCCAATGTACTGCATCCTCCAGCATCACTTTGCCTCACTGCATCTCAGCTCCTCAGCTTGCTCAGGTGTGAAATGGAGCTAATTGTCCTTATTGGTTTCTACTGCTGCGGGGTTATTTGATGATCAAATGAAAGGTCCTGAAAAAGGCCACGGAAAAATCCAGAGGCAAGGTAGAGTCCCCGTGGGCCGCTCAGTCCACCCTCCTTCGGCTTGCACACAGACGAAGCCTTGTGTTAGTTCTGCAAGGCTCCCCGCCTCCTCGCCCCGCTCCCCAGGAAAACCACGCGGAGACTCTGTGAAGGCCCCTTGTGCCCGCGGCTCACCAGGCAGGAAACCCAGGGCTTGGCTGAGGCCCCAGGAAGCAGAGCCCGGAGGTGGCTGCTTTCAGGCCCAGCTGTATTCAACTTGGAGCAGCTTCTGAGGTCTCAGAGGGCCTGGGTGAGGAGGACCCTCAGGGTCACTGGGACCACCCCCATTTCACAGAGGTGGAAGTTGAGGCTCAGAGGGAGGAGCCAGTTAGTGGCAGTGTCAGAACTTGGTTGGGGGGAATCCTGGCTCCCAAATCCAGCACCCTTTGCACTTGTCCTCTGCTGCAGCAGTGGCCTCCTCGGGAAGGGCTCCTCCAACCCTTCTGGAAAATTCTGTTATCTGATGACATCCGAGCAAAACCGCATGATGTTGGGGGATCCGAGCACTTTGACACGCACAGTGCAGTACTGAGAACAAGATGCCGCCACAGTCAGGAGGGAGTTTCCTGGGAATAGAATTTTCCAGGAAAGGAAAGAAGTATTTTGAGCAGGAGCTTGGCTTAATTGGAGCAGCTGCAAGAATATGGGGGCAGTGGCTGGAGGAAGGCAAAGGTGGTGCGGAAATCTGACACCACCACCCCACACTGGCAGTTTGGCATTTAAAAGTAAAGTTGCTTTCTCTTGAAGCAATTTTTTTTTTTTAACAGAAGCCATATCATTCCCACTGAGATTTGAGAGGCAAGCAATGGTTCTCAATCCTGGCTGCAAATTAGAATCTCCTGGGATATTTTTAAAATCCCAGTGCCCAGACCAACCCCCAAACCAATTATATGGGAGTCTCTGGGGTTGGGCCGGGGCATTAGTAGTTCTTAAAGCCCCCCAGGTGATTCTAGTGAGCAGCCAAGGTTGGAAACCACCAACCCCTGCGTTACTTTGCCAGCTGATTTGTGAATCTAAAGTATATAAGCACGTGAGGCGTATGTGGAATTCTGTTTACCATGCACGCTTGTGGGACCTTCTTCACAGGGAGACCATGGGGAGAGATTTCACGCCGCTTCCCCATCGCCACCCCCAGTCCAATCTTACTTCCTGTCAGGGTCCTGCCCAAGGCCTACCCCTCTAAGAGGCTGTCCCAAATCAGCACTCTGTATTTCCTCCAAATTCCTACGGCGTCATACTGTGCTGCTGATTTGATTAAGGATCCATGGCCAGCCTTGAATCTTCCCTGTGGCTGGTACGTGATGTGGGCTGTTATTTCTGTCTTCAGTCCTGTGCCTATTCGCTGCTCAACTAGACGGTAAGCTCTCTGAAAGCAAGACCCCCATACGCTCCCTCCCTGGAGTCCTGTGCTGCTCAGGAGGCTTCAATTACGACTCGTTGTCAGGAGCTGAATCAATCTGCTGGATCCACTTGGATCACACTCAACATATTTAATTCCGACAATGGCTCTGAGAAATTGGGACTGTATTATTAGTATTTTTCTCTCCATTTTATGCTGAGGAAAATGCAGGTCAGTGAAGTAAATAGTTTGTATAAGGTCACAGATGGAGGAAGTGGTAATACAACAGGTCCACCGGGCTTCTTTTCTGACACACTGTTAGGGTTCTGCTAATAGTAGGGGTGACCCCAGAGCAGGCAGGACCTGGCTGGGGGCCAAGCCTAGACACCTCTCTCCCCTGCAGGTCTCACTGGCCAGTCGGAGAGGTCTTCTGTGAAGGGCTGTCTGGTCTCCAATTCCTCAGGCTTGGGGAGGGGTTGAAATGGGATGTTGCAATGGAAGTGTCTGCTGAGATGTGAAGATGATAGGTATCAGTTCCCAGAGTCACTGCAGCAAAATGCAAATTAAAAAGAGATATTTTAAAACTTTACAAATCTTACAGCTCTTCTTGTGGTTGAGGGTCAGGTTCTTGGAGATTAACGAGGAGAATTTGGGGGAAATGATTTGTTTATTGAATCCCATGTTCCTCCCCTTTCAGGGAAGAGGAGTGGAAGGTGCCTGCCTCTCATATCAACCGGTAAGAGGGCTTCGTCAGAGCTTCTCAGGGAGGTAAGGATGGGATCCCTGCATGATGGGGCCAGCGCACTGACACTTGACTCGCACCTGAGAAACCTGAAGGGCTAGAGATGGTTAGCCAGCCGGTCAATAGACGAGCTGAAGGAGAGGCGGCTGAGTTGAGATTAACCTAAAGTTCCTGAGTCTTCTGGAAGAAAGGATGCATGGATGTATCCCATGGGACAGAGCAGAGAGGGTTGAATTGCACCCCCCCTTCCCCCCCAAAAAAGATATATTCCAGACCTAAACCCCAGTGCCTGTGAATATGACCTTATTTAGAAACAGGGTCTTTGGAGATGTAATCAAGTTAAGACAAAGTCATGGTGGAGTAGGGCAGGCCCTAAATCCAATGACCTTAGGATCCTTATAAAGAGAGTGATACTTTGAGACACAGAGCTACAAGGACACAGGGGACAGGGGAGAAGGCCATGTCCTCATGGAGGCAGAGATTGGAGGGATACAGCTACAAGCCAAGGAATGCTGGCAACCAACAGAAGCTGGGAAGAGGCAAGGAAGGATTCTTGCCTAGAGCCTTCGAAGGGAGCTGCTATTACCTGATTTCAGATTTCTAACCTCCAGAAGTGAGAGAATAAATTCCTGTTGTTTTAAGCCACCCAGTTTGTGGTAATTTGTTATGCATCCCCAGGAAACAAATACAGGGTCCATGTGGGGTCCTATGATGCTCTAACAAGGCTGCCCAGAGAACTAAGGCAGCCACAGCCTACAGAACTGGAGAGGACCACCGGATCCCTTTCCTCTCTTCCTTGCGCATCCCCTGCCCATCCCCAGTGGAGGCAGAAATAATAGCCAAAGAGCTGGAGAGGAAGTAAAGAAGAAAGAGGAAGTCAATCCCCTCCTCAGATGGCTGGCAGGTAGCTAGCTGGGGGAGAAGAACTGTAATTTTGAATTAAATTCATGGGCTCTTTCATGGGAACAGGATATTGTAAGTATCTTCATTAAAACAGCATTTTATGAGTCTGTGTTGTCTAGAAATGAACAGAAAGGTCATGGGACAGAAGAAGAACTTCTCCCATTGAATAAAGGCAAAAAAAAATACAGGTGCTTTGTAATTTCAGCCCTGAGTTGCATCTGCTCAGTGTAACAGTCCCATCTGAAGCAGGAGTGGAGAGGAGGGGCTGCTACCGGCGGAGATGTGGCTTCCAGGGCTCACCGGCAGGCAAGGGTCATCTCACCTAATCCTCAGAGGAACGCTGGATCCCCATTCTACGGATGAGGGAACTGAGGTTCCGAGAGATCAAATGACTTGCCCAAGATCACAAAGTAGGTGGCAAAGGAAAGACATGAACCCAGGTCTGCCTGACTCCGCAGCTCGGGCCCTGCCCCTGCTGCACGTTTCCTCACGCTGATACTGCAAGGCGTCCCCTAAGTGCCCCCACAGAGCCCAGCACAGGGCTGGACCCTCAGCTGCTGCTCAGGAGATACTTCTTTCTAACTGGATGAGCTTAGTTGAATCACAGAAAGTTAAGACCACGAGGGAACTTAGTACTTGTTTCTCGTCTCTTTTAACAGCAGTCTTTCTCTTTGGTCTCAGTTCCTGGTGCCTAAAATGAAACGAGAAATGGTGGAGAAAAGGGGCTTACCTCATGTGGGGAAATTAGAGCCTGGCCGAGGGTGGAAGCAGCCAGGAGAGGTTGGAACACTCTTGCTTTCCAAATCCAAATAGTCTCATCTGTCATTGGGCTGCTTTCTGCTGGGACCCGGGCCTGACTCCAAGGAAGGCTGGGCATGGGGTCTCAGAGGATCAACCAGGACCCAGAGTGATGACTGGTGCTCCCCATTCAGGGGCAGGGCCACAGGGAAATGCAGCCCCAGGTGGGAAGAGGTGGGACCCAAAGGACTCTGGAGGCTCTCCTGCCACTGGGCCTCTGCCCCTCGCCTGACTCCGGAATCTAACCCCGGTATTTAGGGTGGTTGAGCACCTTGGGAAGTCTTTCCTGATCCTCTCAGCCCTCCTCTGTGCAACACAGTACCCTCTGGCCCTGCGCTGTGGCTATCTGGTTACTGACCATCTTTCCTACTGGAGAGCCAGTGTGCTTTGTCTCTGCGGCTTGGTTCAGTTGGGTGCAGTTTTCTGGGGTCATGGAACACAGGGCTCAGCAAACTTGTCTTAAAAATCCAGATGATAAATACTGTCAGCTCTGCAATGCCGTATGGTCTCTGTTGAAATGATCCAACTCTACTGTTACGGTGTGGAGGCAACCATAGACCAGACGTAAACAGATGAGTGTCCTGGGTCCAATAAAGCTTTATTTACAAAAACAAGCCAGTGGCCAGAGGGCTGTGGTTGCCAACCCCGGACCTAGTGTTTCTCATGGACAAAATCGCACATGAGCAAAAGTGAAACTTGCATTACGCTCACATTGTTCCCTCATATGCCAGTCGTATGGGAACAGATTTGTATTTTCAAAACAAACATTATGGCAGAAGTGACTGAACTTTATAGGGTTGTTGTGAGGGGAAAGTGAACTGGTGCCTGTAAGGGCCTGAGTCACTGGCCGGTCCATAGTCAATCGATGTTAGTGATTATTATTAGCTAAGGTAGAGGGTTGTTGCCAGGATTGCAGTTGCTTATGGCTGTAATTTACTGAGAACAGTGCTTGGAACTTGGTAATTTTTAAATAAAAGCAACTACCATTTTCATCAAATCTAAGACATACTTTTTTTTTATTGTGGTAAAATACACATAACATAAACCTTATCATTTTAATCATTTAAAAATGCACCAATCCACTGGCATTTAGTCCATTCACAACGTATGCAGCCGTCATCATTATCTATTTCTAGAACATTTTCATCACCCTGAAAGGAAACCCCATACAGAGTAAGCAGCATTCCTCATTTCTCCCTCTTCCAGCCTCTGGAAGATGTACATTTCCCCCCCTACATCTTCACATCTCTGAGTTGGAGCTGTGCTTACAATCAAAAGCATCTTATGATCACTGTTTCTCAGGTGGCAGCCCCACATCATTGTCACTGCTTGCGTGAGCATGGACTTGGCCATCATTCTTCAGTAGAGTTTTGTGCATTCTTAAAATTTTATTTCTTGAGTTTAACTGCCATTCAAACTGCCTTCAAGAATGCTATGATTCAGCAAAGGAATAAAAGGTTAAGTATGAGGAAAGACACAAAACAGAGTGGCAGGGCATAAACTTGATATTAATGAAACAAATATTCATCATCAGAGGAATCACCATTCCGTGCTTCTTCCAAAGCAACAACCAAGTGCTTTATGAGACAGGAAAGGCAGATACAAATAGATGAAGCTGTGTTATATTTTGTTAGTGAGATATGTCTAAAAAGATGGCTTATCACATTTGAAGCAAGGCAACTGAAGGCTGAAGATGTTATGAAATCCCTTGGCATAGATAATAAAAAATTTTCAAAGTAATGGGAGATTGGTGTGACTGGTTCATGTGTCACGTGGGACAATTATTAAGGCATCCTGTCTAAGTTTAATGGCAGTATTATTTTTCTTGATGGTACAAGCAGTGTGTCTTACAAATGATGGCATCTTAAAATGGTGAAACAGTATTATCATCATCACATTGCATTGTTATTTTCATTTACTTGTATGTTTCCTCCACTAGACTGTCAATGTATTGAAAAAAAGGAGTTTGTCTTACTCACTACTGAATCCTCAATGCCTTGCCCAGTGTCTGGTATGTAGTAAGAACGAACAAATGATACAGGATGAACAAAACTCATTTGGGAGATGAAACTCTAATTAATTGGTATTTATGCTCAGCTTATGGTTGCTGTGAAAATTAAACAGAAAAACAGCATTGAAAAATCCTGTCTTAGAGAAAGAGAAATATTGTATGATATCGCTTATATGTGGAATCTGAAAAAAATGATACAGATGAACTTATTTACAAAACAGAAACAGATTCACAGACTTAGAGAATGAACTTATGCTTACCAGAGGGGAAGGGTGGGGGGAAGGGATAGTTAGGGAGGTTGGGATTGACATGTACACACTGCTATTTTTAAAATAGATAACCAACAAGGACCTACTGTATAGCACAGGGAACTCTGCTCAGTATTATGTAACAACCTAAATGGGAAAAGAATTTGAAAAAGAATAGATACATGTATATGTATAACTGAATCACTTTGCTGTATACCTGAAACTAACACAACATTGTTAATCAACTATACTCCAATATAAAATTAAAAGTTAAAAAAAAATCCTGTCTTGTCCTGTGCTCGATAAGAAAACTTGTTGGTGGTTGTTTTGTACCAACAAGTAGGACTGTGTTTGGCTAAAGTGATAGAACACCTAAAATAATGATGGCTTAAACAAGATGGAAGTTGATTAACCCTGTAGATAAACAGTGTGGAAGTAAATATCCCAGGGATTGTAGTGCAGCTCCATGATCATCAGGGTCTTAGGTTCCTTTGGTCATGTTGCTTTGCCATCCTCAAACATGGCATCCACCTTATGACCCAAAACGGCTGCTGGAGCTCCAGCCATCATGTTCACATTTCAGCCGGCAGGAGGTAGGAAAGGAGGGAAGAAAAAGGGCATCTCTCCTTTTATGAATACTTCCCCAAGGTTGTAAAGGACACCCTGCTTATATCCATTGGCTAGAATCTGACTACATCTAACCATATGGAGACTGGGAAATACAGGCTTTCATCTAGGCAGCCCTGTACCCCACTAAAGTTCAGGGGTTCCATTACTGAGGAAGAAGGGGAAAATGAATGTTGAGGGACAAGTAGCAGGCTCTGCCACACTTATTAACCTCCATAGTGCTGATTACAAGTGCAACATAGGGTTCCAGGAAGGCTTGTTCTGTGATGGTAATGGAAGATTTTCAGGTGGAGTTGGGCAGGAGCTGGGCTGTGAAAGGTGAGTATGATTAAATGATCAGAAAGGATGGGCAAGAGCATTTCCAGCAGAGGAATGATCAAACAAAGGCCCAAAGGCAGGAACGTACTAGGTGTGCCTGTGGGTTAATAGAGTTGTCTTGGCCAGAAGGGGCTTTGTGTCAGGAGCCTGGCTAGTTAGCTGGGTCACAGCCCTGGGAGCAGGGGGTCAACCCTGTGTTGACTGTGTAATCAGCAGGGGGTCACTTAACCCCCAGAGTCTGGTTTCCTCCTCTGTAATTCATACACAGAGTCGATCCCGTTGTGAGGACTCAGTGAAATGCAGCAGGAGGAAGCCCTTTGTAAACTGTAGGTTCCTGAACACTTTAGATGTTCAAAAAACAACAGCCGCTGTCATCATGACACGGGCCCAGGCTTGGATAGGAAGGGGGCGGAATCTGCACTCCACCCTCCAGGGGGCTCCCCACTTGTGATGCCCTTGTGTGGATGGGGGATATGGGTGGTGAGTGGGGACATGTGGGCAGACAGGAGGACAGGAGCCTTTGGTGGGGCACAGACAAGGCACACAGATGCTCCTAGGATGCAAGACAGTGATGGGTGAATGGCAGGGGTGGGGTGGCCCTGCCCTGCCCTAGGGCCTTTTCCCTTTTCTCTCCCTCACAAAAGGAGCAGAGTGGGTCAATATCCCGTGCTGACCCAGGAGCTAGTCCTGGCCTCCCATGCCCACTGTAGTCAAGCCAGAGAGATTTCCAGGCTCCTGGGTTGGAGGCCAGCCCTGGGGTCAGGGGCCTCATTCACATCCCTAAAGGAGCACCTGTGGCAGAAGCCAGAGGCTACAAACACTGAGGTGAGGGTGGAGAACGAAGGGTGGGGTCGGCCTTGGTCCAGGTAGGTCCTGGAGATCTGACCAGGCTGCTGCCTCCCGATAGAGGGCTCAACAGGATAGAGCAGTGTCTTAGTCAGCTCTGGCTGCCATAGCAAAATACTGTAGGCTAGTAGAAACAACAGACATTTATTTCTCACAGTTCTGGAGGCTGGGAAGTCTAAGATTCAGATGCTGGCTGATTCCGTTCCTGGTGAGGGCTATCTCCCTGGCTTGCAGACAGCTATCTTCTTGCTGTATCCTCACGTGGCAGAGAGAAAGAGCTCTGGTCTCTCTTCCTCTTCTTGTAAGGGCACTAGTCCTATCATGGGGGCCCACCCACATGACCCCACCTAAGCCTACTAACCTCCCAAAGGCACGCCCTCCAAATACTGTGGCAATGGGGTTAGGGCTTCAATATATGAATTTGGAGGGAACACAAATATTCGGTCTATAATGAACACCTAACTCCACTTGGAACTTGGAAACATGGCCTGGCTCCTGTGGAGTCCTGTTCTGTCCCTATACTTGGCTGTGCCTTCAGGGTACGTATCGTGGCTGACATGCTTCTGCTCCAGCCTGATAAGAGCAGTCAGGTAGGAGCTGCACTGGAACTGGTGTCTCGGGCTGGTGCCCAAGGATGTTCCTCCAGCACAGGTTGTCCAGGAGGAAGTGAGGGAAAGCCGTAGCAGGGAGGTGGGCAGGCCCTGTAGCCAAATTCTAAGGCCATCAGGGTTTCATTGCACTGAAGAAAACCAACTGGTGCCTCTTCTTTCTTTTTTCTTTTTTTTCATAAGATTGCTGCAAAGTGGGTTATAAAGCCCATAGCAATGAATGCAGATGGGAGGGCTGTGGAAGGGAAGGAGGGTCAGAGAAATGGTCAGAGGGAGACAGAACAGGACAGAGAGACACTGTGGGAGAGACAGCAGAGAACATTGTGAAGCCATCAGGAGAGATCGGGACAGGCAAAGACAGAGGAGAACAGGGAGCCAGAGACAGAGAGAAAACAGGGACAAAGTGACAAAAGTCCAGAGACACACACGTGGGAGATGGGGTCAGTTAGCAGATACAGAGAGTACCTAAGGCAGGTGAGCTGGGGCGGGAGAAAGGCCTGAAGGAGGAAGGGGCCTGGGGGTGGGTGGCAGACAGAGGGGTCCTTCTCAGCCCTCACACCCCCGCACCCCCCTGTCCAGCACTGTGTAGCTCATCTGGCATCAGGGTGCCCCCTCAGTCTCACCAGGCTGCCCTCTCTCCTCTGGTCCAAGCCCTCACCTCCGAATGAGGAGGTCAGGCCTAGAGGGGAAGGTTTTAGGACCCTGGGGTCTGAGCTGACAGGGTGGCCGTTCTCATGGGTCGAGTGTGGCCAGGCCTAGAGGCTGGGGGTAGGGAAGTGACCTGGGAAGCCCCTCTTAGCCCCAGGGCCCACGGGACAACTGAGGGCCGTCACCAGCACTTTACATTACTCCTTTCTCAGTCACTGTGTTGCTGTTGGGAACGAGAGGAAATCAAGACCCAGCGCTGACGGGGGAGGTGAAGAGAGAGAAAATCACACATTTGCATCATCGGCTATGAGTCGCCTTCCTTTCCGGAGAGTGTGGTCTTCCTGAACCGGATGGCTGTGAGTCATGCTTGTCCCCAGAGCAGGTCCACGGCCAGACCCTTCCCTGACAACACATCCCCGCAGGCCAGGCCTCAGTCTGACCTGGGCTGGGGGTGAGGAGGCAGCTTTCCTAGAACTGAGCTTCTAGTAGCTTCTCCCAGAACCCACTGGAGAGCCCCAGACTATAGGAGTTTGGTTCAGGACCCAAGACCAGGTTTGGCCAGAAGTGACCTGCAGGGCAGGGGCCAGCCTGTGTGTGTGGGGAGAGCTGGCTGTCAGGGGATCACAGAGACCAGGCAGGAAAACCCACCCAGGGAGCCAGAGGGTGTGGAGAGGAGGGAAGCAACAGATCATTCCCAGGCAGGAGAAGGGTAGGGCCTGTCTCCCTCACTCTGCCCTGGGCTCCCCCAACAAAACGTCCTCAGAAAGGTTGGTGTCCAGAACAAGGCCCTGGCCAGTGGCTCTGAGGTATCATGAGGGACAACATGGAAACTGCTGGCAGCATCTCCTGGGAAAGGATCCCTTAAGAAGGGTGAAGATAAAGGTGTTATTCTTCATAAATGAAGATGAGAGGAGCCAAACTGCAGTTGAGATTGGCTGGTCAACCCTCTCAGTGCACAGAGAGGGGCAGCAACTTGCCCGAGGCCACACAGCCAGACTCATCTTTACACGCCCTGTTCACTATTCTTCCACCTCCTCACGGTGTCCTGCGTCTAACTTGCCTGCATCTTTCAGGTCTTTTATCTCAACGGCACACGCAACAGCCCTGAGATGTAGGTAGGATTATTCCCATTTTACCAGTAGGGAAACTGAGGCCCGGTGGGTGGCTTGTCCAAAGTCCCAAGGCTCATTCAGGGTTCAGAACTGAGAGTGCCCTGGACTCCCAGCTCAGTGCTCTTTCCCCCTCTGTTGTGAGAAGGCAGCTTATCTTCCAAGGTCAGGGGGTGGGGGGAGCAGCCTGAGTCACACTGACCACTAGGCTTCCCTCCCCACCTTCCTGCCTCGAGCAAGGAAGTCCTGTGTTGGTGGAGAAGGCAACCCCACACTCTGCATCCCTGACCAGATGGGTCCATCCCAGTCTAAGAGGTTCATTTCTTTGACAGAGCCTTGTTTCCCAGGGGCTTCTCTTTTTAATCCATCCGTGTTCCTCACCCTGTGCCCCGGCCACCCCAGTTCCTCAGTGTGGGTGAGCGTGTCAGCCACTAATCCGGGCATGAGGCTTTGGGGCATCCACAGCACAGTGACACACGCTCTGATGTGGGACAAGAATATTTTAAATCTGAGTTATCCTTCAGAGTCGGGAACATGTGGTTTCCAGAACCAGGAGGGCACTGGTTTCCCAAAGAGGGGGAGGGGAAGCGAGGAGAAAGTGTTGAAAGGGTGGGGAGGTCGGGGGGGGGAGGGACAAGACCAACCTAGCACAACGCCCAACCTCCTAAGGGCTGGCCTGGGAAGGATGCTGCCTGCAGACAAGCAGGTCAACCCCTCCTAGACCCTGGAAGCCTCTCCTTCTTGTCCTCTCGGGACCCCTGCTCCCAGCACACTTCCTGCAGCCTCAGCAACATGTTTCTATTTTTTACCCATCTCCCTGGTGCAGCTCATTCCACTGCACCAGAGTGAGCCTGTGTGCCAAATGCCTCCCCTCGCTCTGTCAAGAGAGAGTGTGTGGGAGGGAAGGGGGGTCACATTTTCCTTGGCCCCAGTGCCCCGGGCAGGGTGGAGGCTGGGGAGACAGGACAGCAGAGCCCCGAAATCATCAAGCAATTGCAAACCTGCCAGTCTGGGTTTGGTCCAGCATGCATGCCAGCCATTCCCTGCACGTGGCCAGCTGGGCCAGGCCCCTGGCCCAAGGAGCAACCCCTGGAACCCTGCCCAGCTCGAGAAGGAGGGGCACCCAGAGGAGTGGCCACAGGGTGGCCCATGAGCAGCCAGGGGGAGAGAGAGTGACAGCATGGCTGGCTGCCCTCTCCTGTGACACAGGCTCCAGTTTTTGTGGAAGAGACAGATGGAGATCCCTTCAGTTCTGAGGCGTGGGAAGATGAAGCGGGCTCTGCCTCCAAGGGTTCCAGACTGGGCTGGAGAGCATGAACGAAAGTCAGTGGCTTTGAGGGAAACGCTCCCGTGCCAATGACCCTCTCCCCAGGAAGCTATCTGATTGGCCAGCTAGCCACCATCCCCTGTAGAGTCACATACTGGGCAGAATCTCTGAGCAAACCATCAGAGGGGAGTCCAGCCTCCCTCCCACCAGCCTCTGTGGTTGCCTTTGGCTGGGGTCCCACCCCCTGGTCTAATCCACTGGAGCAGGTCAAGGAGGTACGTTTGCTGCACGCATGGCATGAACCATAACACCTTTATGCAGAAAGAACTATCTGGGGCCACTTTGTTCCAAGGGGCTCTGGGAGAGGCAGGTACTTACAGCAGCCTGGGGGATACAGGGTCCCAACACTCCTGGAGTTAAAGGTCAGTGGGAAAGAGTAGAAGCAAGCCATGATGACAGTCAAAAGTGACACATCTGTCAGTAGGGGAGGACAGGGGGTTCGGGGTGCTCGTGGGGGCCCTCACTCAGTACTGGGGTCAGGGAAGTGCTTCAGAGAACAAGGGCACCTAAGATGATGCCTGGAGGGTGGTAGTTAAGTGAGGGGGGTGAGTTTAGGGAAGAGCCTTCCAGGTTGTGGAGGCAACAGGGGCCTAAGTCCTTGAGGCAAGAGTAATGATGGTGCTTTCTAGAAAAGACTCCCCAAGCAGGTGGTGGAGAGGTAGGGGGACACAGAGATAAGCAGAAGCCACTCGCAAAAAGCCTGCATGTCTTCTATTTTTATACCTATGTTGAGTCTTCAGCCAGAATTTTTCTCAGCGTCCAACTCCAGCAGGAAACCCAGTGGGAAATAGTTACTTCCTGCCCTTAGAGAGGAGAAAACAAAACCCCAGTAGTTTCTGCTTCACCCCAGAATGTCAAAGTTGACCCCTCTGGTTGTGGTGGTGTAGAGGATGGATGACTTCTCTTTTAAAAACAGTGCTTATTGCTTTTCTACTTATAAAGGTATATGTGTTCAATAGAGAAAACTATAAAGAAGAAAATGAAATCACATATAATCCCTTCATGTGGGGCTCATTGACACCAATATTTTGTGTTTGTCCTTCTGTCTTCCTTTTAGTCTTTACATAGTTGAGGTAAAACTATACATACAATTTTATTACCTGCCTTGTTCCCTTAACATAAATATGTTCCTACATTGTTAAAAAGTTCATTTTTAACCTCCCTACTAACTTTGTGTGTGAATGACTTCCTAACTTTACTGTATGTTTGCCTTTACTGGTGAGTTTTTCACTTTGTAATTTTCTTGTTTCTAGTTGTGACCTTTTCTTTTTTGCCTAGAGAAGTTCTTAAGCATGTGTTTTAAAGCTGGTTTGGTGGTGCTGAATTCTTTTAGCTTTTGCTTGTCTGTAAAGCTTTTGATTTCCATTTTCATTTAGATTAAATCTGAACGAGAGCCTTGATGGGTAGAGTATTCTTGGTTGTAGGTTTTTCCCTTTCATCACTTTAAATATATCATGCCACTCCCTTCTGGCCTGCAGAGTTTCTGCTGAAAAATCAGCTGATAGCCTTATGGGAGTTCCCTTGTATGTTATTTGTTGCTTTTCCTTTGTTGCTTTAATATTCTCTGTTTATCTTTAATTTTTGTCATTTTGATTACAGTGTGTTCCTCTTTGGGTTAATCCTATATGGGACTCTGCGCTTCCTGTTTCCTTTCCCAGGTTAGGGAAGTTTTCAACTATTAGGTCTTCAAATATGTTCTCATGCCCTTTCTCTCTCTCTCTTCTCCTTTTGGAACCCCTATAATGTGAATATTGGTGTGATTGATGTTGTCCCAGAGGTCTCTTAAACCGTCCTCATTTCTTTTCATTCTTTTTTCTTTTTTCTGTTCATTGGCAGTGATTTCCACTATTCTGTCTTCCAGTTCACTGATCCATTCTTCTGTATCATTTAGTCTACTATTGAGTCCTTCTAGTGTGTTTTTCATTTCAGTTATTGTATTCTTCATCCCTGTTTGGTTGTTCTTTATGTTTTCTAACTCTTTGTAAAAACTTCTAACTTCTCGCTCTGTGCCTCCCTTTCCCCCCCATGTTCTTTGATCATCTTTACAATGATTACTCTGAACTCTTCCTTGGGTAGATTGCCTATCTCCACTTCACTTAGTTCTTCTGAGGTTTCATCTTGTTCCTTCATCTGGAACATATTCCTCTGCTGCCTCATTTTGTCTAAGTTGCTATTTGTATTTTTATGTATGTGGTAGGTTTAGTTATGTTTCTCGACCTTGGAGAAGTGGCCCTCTGTAGGAGACATCCTATGAGTCTCAGCAATGCACTCCCCTCTTGTCACCCAAGGTATATGCTCTTGGGGTTCCCCCTAAGAAGGCTGCGTGGGTCCTTCTCTTGTGGTGGGCTGACCATGTGGGTGGTCTGATAGGCTTGGTTGGCCTCTAGTCTGGTTAGTTACCAGGCCCTGCCTTGTGTGGATGTTGCTGGCTGCTGTTTAGTGGGGCCTGGTCACAAGGTAGCTGGTCGCAGAACCCTAGGGGGCCTGAGGCTAGTGCTGGCCCACTGGTGGGTGGAGTCAGGGTCCCGAAGATTCTGGGGCTGTTGCCCCACCACTGGCAGGTGAAGCCAGATCCTGGGGATAATGCCAGACTACTGGCATGCAGAGCTGGTTCCTGGAGCCTGGCTGCAGGGCCCAGGGATCCTAGAGCCTGTTTCAGATGATTGATGATGGTGGGGCCGGTTCCTGACACAATTGGGTATGGGATCTGGGGTGTCCTGAAGGTCGTGTTGGCCTGATAGTGGGCAAGGTTGGGGCCCAGCTGATCCCAGGACAGGGTCTGGCCTGTGTTGGTGGACTTATTCCATAGGCTGCTGGATCATAGTTCTCTTGCTTCTGGTATCTTGCCCCCTGGGGGGTGAGCCTGGTCTAGGGGCTGTGTGGGCTTCCTAGTGGGAGGGGCCAGTGCCTGCCCACTGGTGGGTGGAGCTGGGTTTTGGCCCTCTGGTGGACAGGGCCATGTCTAGGGGATGTGTCTAGGGGCGGCTGTGGGCTCAGGGAGTCTTTTGTTTTTAAGTTTTTATTTTATATTGGAGTATAGTTGATTTACAATGTGTTAGTTTCAGGTGTACAGCAAAGAGATTCAGTTATACATATACATATGTCTATTATTTTTCAGATTCTTTTCATATAGGCTATTACAGAGTATTGAGTAGAGTTCGCTGTGTACAGTAGGTCCTTGTTGTTTATCTATTTTATACATAGTAGTATGTATCTGCTAATCCCAAGCTCTTAATTTATTCCCCCTGCTGACCTTTCTCCTTTGGTAACCATAAGTTTGTTTTCTAAGTCTGTGAGCCTGTTTCGTAAATAAGTTCATTTGTATCACTTTTTAGATTCCACATATAAGTGATATCATATGATATGTGTCTTTGTCTGAATTACTTCAGTTGGTATGGTTAAGTCTTCAGGCAGCCTGTCTGCTGATGGGTGGGGCTGTGTCCCCGCCCCGTTACTTGTTTGGCCTGAGGCTCCCATCACGGGCACCTGCAGGCTGCTGGGCGGGGCCAGGTCTGGGCGCTAACGAGCGAGGAGGAGGAGCCTCCACAATGGCGCCCGCCAGCACGGGCTTCCTGCGGTAGAAGGAGCTCTCCTGTATGTGCTGCAGCTGCTCTCCGCCTCTCCAGGAGACTCTCCAAGACCAGCAGGTAGGTCTCGCTCAGGCTCCTATCAAATGACTGCTTTTGTCCCGGTCCCGGTGAATGAGACATTTGGTGTGCGCCTTTTAAAAGTGAAGTCTCCATTTTCCCCAGTCCTGTGGGGCTCCTGCAATCAAGCCCCACTGGCCTTCAAAGCCAAACGCTTTGGGGACTTGTCTTCTTGGTGCTGGACCCCCGGGCTGGGGGCGCCCAACATGGGGCTCAGAACTCTCATTCCTGTGGAAGAACTGTTGCAGGAGGGGGAAATGTCACATCCTGGGACCCGCAGGAGTCCTTAGAATGGACCGCCAAGTGACGGTCCTTGGCTTCACGAAGGAAAGAAGTCAAGAGTGAGCCAGAGAAAAGCAAAAGCCAGTTTATTTAGAGGGATACACATTCCATAGGCAGAATGTGGACTGGCTCAGAAAGTGAGAGTGGCCCCAGGGCATAGGGTTGTCGTTTTTTTTTTTATGGGCTGGCTAATTTCATGCTAGTGGGAGGAATATTCTTGTTATTTCAGGGAAAGGTGGAGATTTCCCAGGAATTGGGCCACTGCCCACTTTTTGGCCTTTCATGGTTCATCTCAGAACTGTCGTGGCATAAGGGGGAGTGATTTTTAGTATTACAATAAAGGTATAATGAGCTAAAGGTCAATGACCGGAGTGTTCTCAAAGCCACCTTGGTTTCAGCTGGTTCCAACTGGTCTTTATTGAATCCCAACAGCTGCGCCTCTCTTCATTTATCTAGTGTTTGTGTCCTGCCACTTTCCCTCCTGTCTCATTTCCCTCTCAGAGATTTTATTCCCATATTCTTGTGGGAAGCAGAAGGGCGATGGGTCGTCTTCTGTAGCTGCTTCAGGGCTGGGCAGGGGTGTTGACCCTGCCTGTCAGGGAGTAAAAATCTCTGGATGCCTGGTCTAGGGGTCCCAGGGACGGGACAGCTTCTTGTTTGAAGTCAGAAGGTGGTATGGGTTGGAATCCCTGCACAGCCATCATTTTGAGGTGGAACTGTTGTAACCTGGAAGACATGAACTTTACCAAGAGGTTAAAGAGGCAGCGTCCAAAGAGGAGTAGGAATATCATCGTTACTGGGCCCAGGAGGGACGGGAACCAAGTCAGGCTAGGGAGGGCACCCTTAATGGTGGACCAGATGGCATTAGGATCTGACCCCTGGTTGTAGCAGTGTAACCATGATGCTTGTTCATGAATCTTTTTGATATCCACCTCGATCTGGCCCGAATTACTGACATCGGTACAGCAGGTTTTGTTTATGACCGCACAAACACCACCCTGCTCAGCCAGCAAGTAATCCAAGGCCAATCTGTTGTCCATGACCACATTGGCCAGTGACTTTAAAGAAGTTGAAAGTCTATTTAGGGCATTTCCAGTGGTCAGGGCTAGGCTCTCAAAAGTGTTGGTTAGATTTTCTAGGGTTACCTCATGGTAGGCAAAGCCTCCCCATGGAGATGCCAATCCCATGGCAGTCCTATTCCTACCATTATTAATCCAGTGACCCTCCTGGGATGATATTGAGTATTATTCTGTACTGTGACTGTGAATGGGACCAAATGTCCTAATGTATAGGCCCCCTCGTGCCACACATTATCGAAATAAGCATAAGCATTTACACAGGGGCCAAATTTTATCTGGGGTGCCCTTGTCTTTGGGCCCACATTTGGGGGAGTGCCACATATCCAGACATATCCTGAGGGTGCAATAAGAGATCTGGGAACAGAAGAATTTAGCAAGGAAGCAGCCATCGGATCCATGGAAGGGACAAGTTATGAAAACAATGGCGAGTCAAGGGCCCATTAGTGTATTCAAAATAGTTAAGTCTGGGAGTATTCCATGCCCTCGGCTTGGATGAGATGGTGGTGTAAGAGGGTTTTACCCAACACTTCCATAGATCCCATCAATTTTTAGCCCAGTTTTTAGTCTGTTCCCTCCCTATCCCATAGGCACCTTGGACCTGGGCTTCATTATAAGCACACAGAATGGAGGCATTCATGGGAATGCAGTTTGGGTCTGGGTTCCAAAACATTGTGGTGATCTTACCATCTGACGGCCAGGGATTATTCCAAGAGGCTCACCATAGCCAAGAGAACCATTAGAGGTGTAGTGGCATTGGAAGCATGACTGGTTTTCTGGATGACAAAAGTAGCCATGATTAATGGAAAAGTTATAAGTCACATTTTTAAAAAGAGTTAAACATAGGCAAGGTATCAGGCCTGATGGGGGTATTGCCCATCGAGCTCGTATTGGGGTGTGTGTGTGTGTGAGTGAGTGTGAGGGGGTTGTTTCCATGTGTTTGAATTAGTAAAGCTCTTGGTTTTTGTTTGTTTGTTTATTTTTTAATTTTATTGGAGTATAGTTGATTTACAATGTTGTGTTAGTTTCAGGTATACAGCAAAGTGATTGTTATACATATATTCATTCTTTTTCAGATTCTTTACCCATATAAGTTATTACAGAATATTGAGTAGAGTTCCCTGTGCTATACCGTAGGTCCATGTTGGTTATCTAGTTTATATATAGTAGTGTGTGTATGTTCATCCCAAGCTCCTAATTTATCCCTCCCCCCTACATTTCCCCTTTGGTAACCATAGGTTTGTTTTTGAAATCTGTGAGTCTGTGGTATAGCTCTTGTGGTATGTACCTGTTTGCACCTGTAACAATTGTTGTAAGCCAGGATTTTTATGGCAGACCCAACAATTAACTAGTTTTTCTCCCCAGGTGACTATTTTAGATATGTTTACTAAAGCATTATTTTCCCATTCCCCGTGAGCCGAGACCATCGTCAGAAGTCCTAATAGGAATATTATGGCTTTTGACACTATATTACTATATTTTTTCTTTCAGACCCAGCAGGGGCAAAGAAGATGTTTACCAGGGGGAGGGGGTTCTGAAAAGCAGCAGAATAAGAGCATGATATTCAGAAACACAAGGATGGCTAGGCCAACCCACGTGAAGCCACATGACAGCCACGTGAAGTCACTTATCTGTTATCTTGAACAGATATCTGAGGTCTTCCACTGGCTCGCAGGAGTAGGTCTCTTCTGGTTCCTGTTGGGACTTATAAGATACAGGTTTCATTCTAGACAGAGGTACCCCAGCTAGTAACTCCCCATAGCTTGCCAGCAGTTGGGATACTTAGTAACCCTTGATATGGTCCCTTCCATTGTGATTGTACCTGGTCCTCAGGGGACTCTTCCTTCCAAGATTTTAGTAGGACAAAGTCCCCTGACTGGATGGAGACCTCGACCTTTCTTTCGTGGGGGTGAACAGGACTTCGTTTCCATATTCTTAAGCCCTTTGAACTTGGCTTAAGCTAAACAATGTGGGCAACCAATTTGGGGATGTCCTCATCAAACAAGAGATCTGAAGTCAAAAAGGGCCTCCCATAGGTCATTTCAAATGGGCTAAGTTTCAAAATTCCCTTTGGGGACATCCTGGTCCATAGATGGGCTACAGGCAGGAGGGAAATCCAGGTTCCTGAAGACTCTTGGCATAGCTTAGCAAGCGTTCTTTTTAGAACATGACTTGCTTTTTTTTTACCTTGCCTGAGGACTGGGTCCTCCAGGAAGAATGGAGGCGGTAGTTAATACCCAAAGCTGAGGAAAGCTGTTGGATCACCTTGGCAGTGAAGGAAGGTCCGTTATCACTCTGTAGGCTTTTTAGTAACCCGAATCTTGAAATTATCTCTATAAGCAGAAATTTGGATACTTCTATTGTCTTTTCAGTTCTAGCAGGGAAAGCTTCTAACCATCCTGTAAAGGTGTCTATGAATACCAATAGGTATTTCCATCCCCTACATGAGGGAATATGGGTCAAGCCCACTTGCCAATCTTTCCCTGGATAGGTTCCCTGATGTTATACGGGCTGAGTTAGGGGTCGAGGTATGGAGTGGCTTTCTGGAGTGGCTTTTTACAAAGTGACATGCCCTGGTGACATTTTTAACGGTTTGGGACAGTCCCTTGCCCAGGAACACCTGAGTACTAGTTTGAATATGAAGTCCCATCCTAAGTGGGAGGATTCATGGAAGTGCTTAATTATTTTCCATTGCTTGGCCCCAGGAATGAGAAGCTTGTTATCTTCTGTCAGCCACCCTGAGAGGTCTCTTTTCAGTCCCCTATATTTAGCCCACTCAGTTTCTTCAGGTGTATAAGACGGCACCATTGGGAAGGGTGGACTGTCGGGTCTGAGAGCTACAGCTTGTAGGATTGGGTGTTCTTGGGCTGCAGTCTTTGTGGCCTTGCCGGCCAGGACATTTCCCCTTAACTGGGAGGTGTGGCTCCTTTGGTGACCCCTGCAGTGAATGACTGCAACCTCCTTAGGAAGCTGGACCTCTTTTAGGAGTTCTAGAATTTCTGCCTGGTGTTTTATAGGAGACCCTTTTGCTATTAGTAGTCCCCTTTCTTTCCATATGGCAGCATGGGCATGTGGCACTAGGAATCCATACTTGGAATCAGTATTTATATTGATTCTTTTTTTAAAAAATTAATTAATTAATTAATTTTTGGCTGTGTTGGGTCTTCGTTTCTGTGTGAGGGCTTTCTCTAGTTGCGGCAAGCGGGGGCCACTCTTCATCGCGGTGCGCGGGCCTTTCAGTATTGCGGCCTCTCGTTGTGGAGCACAGGCTCCAGACGCGCAGGCTCAGTAGTTGTGGTGCACGGGCTTAGTTGCTCCGCGGCATGTGGGATCTTCCCAGACCAGGGCTCGAACCCATGTCCCCAGCTTTGGCAGGCAGATTCTCAACCACTGCGCCACCAGGGAAGCCCCTATATTGATTCTTAATCCCTTTCCTAGTTGGAGTGCTCTGGTCAAGGCAATCAACTCCATCTTTTGGATGCAGGTGTGAGAGTGTAGAGCTCCAGACTCAGCAGTTGTCCACAGGCTGACTATGCCATTGCTGGCCTTTCTAACCCTTTCATGTATGAAACTGCTTCCATTGGTAAACCATTCTGCGTTGGGATTGGTCAGGGGCTCATCCTTGAGGTCGGGCCTACTTAGTAAACTTGTTCAGTAGTCTCCACACAGGAGTGAACAAGAACCCTTGGGGTAGCGGGTTTGGCATTAGAATAGCTGGGTTCAGGACTTGGCAAACCTTAAGAGTTATACGTGGGGGGCTTCCCTGGTGGCACAGTGTTAAGAATCCGCCTGCCAGTGCAGGGGACACGGGTTCAAGCCTTGGTCTGGGAAGATCCCATATGCCGTGGGGCAACTAAGCCCATGTGCCACAACTACTGAGCCTGCGCTCTAGGGCCCGTGAGCTACAGCTACTGAGCCTGCGTGCTGCAACTACTGAAGCCTGTGCACCTAGAGCCTGTGCTCCACAACAAGAGAAGCCACTGCAGTGAGAAGCCCACGCACTGCAACGAAGAGTAGCCCCCACTCGCTGCAACTAGAGAAAGCCCGCGTGCAGCAACAAAGACCCAATGCAGCCAAAGATAAATAAATTTTAAAAAAAGTTATGCATGGGGTGTCAAGTAGGAGGGCTTGGTTTGTTTGTTTATTTGTTTATTTATTTTTTATTGAAGTGTAGTTGATTTACAATGTTGTGTTAGTTTCTGGTGTACAGCAAAGTGATTCATACATATAGTCATTTTATACATGTATATTCTTTTTCATATTCTTTTCCATTATGATCTGTTATAAGATATTGAATATAGTTCCCTGTGCTAACAACAGTAGGACTTTGTTGTTTGTCTATTTTATATACAGTAGTTTGTATCTGCTAATCCCAAACTCCTAATTTATGCCCCCCCCATGCCCCCTGCCTTTCCCCTTTGGTAACCATAATGTTTGTTTTCTATGTCTGTGAGTCTGTTTTATAAATAAGTTCATATGTATTGTATTTTAGATTTCACATATAAGTGATATCATATTTGTCTTTGTCTGACTTAATATGATAATCTCTAGGTCCATCCATGTTGCTGAAAATGGCATTATTTCATTCTTTTTTATGGCTGGGTAGTATTCCATTGTGTATGTGTGCCACATCTTCATTTGTTCATCTGTTGATGGACATTTAGGTTGCTTCCAAGTCTTAGCTATTGTAAGTAGTGCTGCTATGAACATAGGGGTGCATGTATCTTTTTGAATTGTAGTTTTCTCCAGATATATGCTCCAGGAGTGGGATTGCTGGATCATATGGCAACTCTATTTTGAGTTTTTTAAGGAACCTCCATACTGTTCTCTATAGGGGCTGCACCGATTTACATTCCTACCAACAGTGTAGGAGGGTTCCCTTTTCTCAACACTCTCTCCAACATTTAGTATTTGTAGGCTTTTTAATGATGGCCATTCTGACTGGTGTGAGGTGATACCTCACTGTAGTTTTGATTTGCAGGAGGCCTTGGTATTTAAGGAGTCATCCATCTGCCAGCCACTGGTGTCCTTTTGCTTCTAGGACTCCTTGTGCCTGGTGAGGTAGCACTTCCAGTGATTGTCCCGGGGTGAACTTGTTGGCTTCTTCTACCAGCAGAGCAGTGGTAGCCACTGCCCTAAGACATCCTGGCCACCCAGTGGCCACCTGATCAAGTTGTTTTGAGAAATAAGCTATTGGTCTAGGGAGGTCCCCGAGTTTTTGGGTGAGGACACCTAGGGCTACCCTTGTCTCTCAGCTATATAGAGGGTAAAGGGTTTTTCTAAGTTTGGGAGACCTAACACAGGGGCAGTCCCTAATTTTTATTTTAGAGCTAGGAACACCTGTTGGCAGTTTTCATCCCAGTTGAGGGGTTTGTGTTCACCTCCTTATAGGGCCTCAGAGAGAGGCTTTGCTATGAGCCCAAATCCAGGTATCCAGATCCTGCAAAATCCTGCCATCCCCAAAAAGGCCCTCAGGTGCCTCTTAGTCTGGGAGAGTTGAGGGGTCATAAGGCTTCCTTTTGGTCCTGGGCTAGAGTCCTTGTCCCAGGGTTGAGCATGTATCCCAGGTACTTAACTTGTTGGGTGGAATCTGGGCCTTGTGAGGAGAGACAGTATTCTCGTTCCCCTAGGAAGCTAAGGATCTGAATGATGGTTTTTTTTTAACAAATGCATTTATATTTTATTTATTTATTTTTAGCTGCATTGGGTCTTCATTGCTGCGCACGGGCTTTTTCTAGTTGCGGTGACCAGGGGCTATTCTTCGTTGCAGTGTGCGGGCTTCTCATTGCAATGGCTTCTCATTGTGGAGCATGGGTTCTAGGCACGCAGGCTTCAGTAGTTGTGGCACACAAGCTCAGTAGTTGTGGCTTGCAGGCTCTAGAGCACAGGCTCAGTAGTTGTGGTGCACGGGCTTAGTTGCTCCACGGCATGTGGGATCTTCCTGGACCAGGGCTTGAACCCATGTCCCCTGCACTGGCAGGCGGATTCTTAACCACTGTGCCACCAGAGAAATCCCTGAATGATGTTTTTATCTGTCTTCCCTAGTGGGACTGGAAATTAGGAGGTCATCCACATGCTGTAGGAGAGACCAATTCACCAACTGTAATTCTCTTAATTCCTTTGCTAATGCATTTCCAAACAGGTGGCGGCTACCCCTGAAGCCCTGGGGCAGCACAGTCTGGGTTAGCTGGGAAGTGTTATGAGTGTCTGGATCTGTCCACTCAAAGGCAATGAGATATTGGGAGTCTGGCTGCAGGAGAATGCAAAAGAAGGCGTCCTTTAGGTCTTGCACTGTGAACCAGTTTGCATTTTCTGGAACCTAGGTCAGTATGGTGTATAGATTAGGGACCATCGGGTGAACTGAGATCACTGCCTCATTAACTGCCCTCAGGTCTTGAGCAAACCTGTATTCTCCACTTTCCCTTTGTATGGGCAGAATGGGGGTATTACACAGAGATTGGCAGGGTAGTAACAGCCCATGTTTTAAAAACTTGGTTATTAAAGGCTGGATACCTCACTGGGCCTTGGGCCTCAAGGGGTACTGTTTTTTCCACGGGTCATCAGCATTGGTTTTTTTTTTAATTTAATTAATTATTTATTTATTATTTTTGGCTGTGTTGGGTCTTCGTTTCTGTGCGAGGGCTTTCTCTAGTTGCGGCAAGCGGGGGCCACTCTTCATCACGATGCGCGGGCCTCTCACTATCGTGGCCTCTCTTGTTACGGAGCACAGGCTCCAGACGCGCAGGCTCAGTAGTTGTGGCTCACGGGCCCAGTTGCTCCGTGGCATGTGGGATCCTCCCAGACCAAGGCTCGAACCCGTGTCCCTGCGTTAGCAGGCAGATTCTCAACCACTGCGCCACCAGGGAAGCCCAGCATTGGGTTTTAATGAAATCTGAACTGGGGGCACATTAGTAGCTTTGCCAGGAACTTCAGTGTCCCAGGCAGAGGGGTTTACTTGAGAAACAATATGGGGTAGAGGGGAGACCTCCTCTGACTTGTGACTGAGGCAGGCTTCCATGGCCAAGAGCAATTGTTTCTCCTGGTGGGTGTCTTCTCTGAGGGGGTCTCTGAATTGAACTATTGTGTGGAATTTAGTGAGCAAATCCCTTCCCAACAAGGGAACGGGGCACTCAGGCATGAGCAGGAACTGATGTGCAAAGGTAAAACTTCCTAATAAGCAGCTGAGGGTGAGTTGTGAATTGTTTGGCTTTGGGCTGTCCATCGATCCCCATTACTATACAGGATGGGGAGGAAGTAACTTTCCTACCTGCCACATCAAGGGTTACCTGAGGCTCCTTCAGGGAAATGACCGGGTGTCCTTTGGGAGCCAAAGAGGGTCCCGGGCCCCATAACTCTTCAGTCCTCTTGGCCATCATCGGTTTGGGAGCCCCAATTCCTCTTCAGGACTGGGGGCGGTCCCGCTTCCAGTGGTCCTCTCGTTTGCCTATCAGGCAGGGTCTTGGTGGACTTTTCCCATACAGAGGGCATTCGTTCTTCCAGTGGCCCTGCTGGCTGCATTTAAAACAGGACCCTTCTTGGTGAGGCAGTGGCTCTGATCCAGATTTTCCAGATCCTGCCCCTGCCATGGGCTTTTACAAGGGAGGGTAACCCTGGCGGTGCAGGGGCAATCCTGCCACCAATAATTGTGCCTTTTGTTGTGGTCCCTGAATCCTTTTTGCTTCCTCAACCCTATCTCTATTGTTAAGTACTCCAAAGGCGAAGTTCATGAGCTGATTCATGGGGGTTTAGGGTTCCCTAGTTGCCTTCTGTAATTTTCTCCTTATGTCTGGGGCAGATTGAGTGATAAAATGGGTATTTACTAGGACTTGCCTTTCGGGGGTGTCAGGATTAATATTGGTATACTCTCTAAAGGCTTCCATCAGACGGCCCTGGAGGAGGGCTGGATTCTCATCTTTTCTCTGTGTTAATTCTCTGACTTCATCATAATTAACAGGCTTAACAACACACCTTTTCATCCCTTCTGTGAGGCAATTTATCATGTGGTTCTTGTGTTCAAGCCCTCTCCCTTCCTGTTGGTAGTCCCAGTGGGGATCCTGGTTGGGGATTGCATCCCCTCCTGTAAGGTAGGTTATATGTCCTTGATTTTGGGCTGCCAGTTCATCAGCATGTGCCTGGGCTGCAACAGGGATCTGGCTTTTCTCTTCAAAGATGCATCAGGTAAACAGGAGGACCTGTAGGTCCCCCAAGTAAGTTCTTAAGACATTGTCAGCTTGGTGAATTCTTCCACAAACCAACTGGGGTCCTCAGAAAAATGTCCAGGTCTCTCTTTGCAAGTAGTTAGGTCACCCATAGGAAAAGGGACGTGGACTCTGATTGTTCCTGGCACTTCCCTTAAGGGACAGAGTTTGATAGTAGGAGGCTGGTAGGTAACCCTGTTTCGTGTAGTATGGCACTGGTAACAGAGGTTATAGGACAGGGCTGGATAAGGTGGTGGGGTTTCCAGCAGCCCAGATGCGGCGCTAGGGGTAGACTCCAGAAGACTGCCCTTCCTCAGAATTGGGGGTGGTGGTAGGAGTTCCTGGTTGTGGACCTCAAGGAGGTGAACTCATAAGGGGATCATCTAAAACACTGGGCTCCTGTTGGGGAAGAAGGCACTTTGAAGGGGTGTGAGCCAGGCACATTCAGCAAGAGTTTTTTAGATCTGGATCTTAGAATAGGGTCATGAACATTTGGACATATGGGACTTCCCCTCATTTACCTTCCCTTTTGCAAAATAGGTCCAGCTGCAAGATGGTATTTTAATTCAATAACCCATTTTCTGGCCAGATCTCTTGGTCCCCTAGTTTGTATTGGGGCCATGCAGTGTTGCAAAAGAAAATTTCTTTTTTCTTAAGCCATCCTGTCTAAATTTACCCCAGTTAGCTAACATGCATCCTAACAGGGAGTCCTTTGGGATGCTTGTAGTCACCCCCATTTTTGGTTTGCATGTCACAATGAGACAGGGGTCTGAAGTGTGAGGATTTTCCAGGAATTGGGCCACTGCCCACTTTTTGGCCTTTTATGGTCTGTCTCAGAACTGTCATGGCATAAGGGGAAGTGATTTTTAGTATTACAATGAAGGTATAATGAGCTAACAGTCAATGACCCGGCTGTTCTTGAAGCCATCTTTGTCTCAGCTGGTTCCAGCCAGTCTTTATTGCATCCCAGCAGCTGCTCCCCCTCTTCATTTATCTAGCGTTTGTGTCCTGCCACTTTCCCTCCAGTCTCAGAATCTCTGCAATATATTCCCCAGCTTGTGGGTTGCCCATCGGAGTGGGGGAGGGAGTATGGGATTTGATTATATCTCGAGTCCACCCCTCCTCCTACCCGTCTCATTGTGGTTCCTTCTTTATGTCTTTAGTTGTAGAAGATCTTTTCTGATAGGTTCCAGTCTTTTTCATCGATGGTTGTTCTGCAGATAGTTGTGATTTTGGTGTGCTTGTGAGAGGAGGTGAGCTCAGGGTCTTTCTACTCTGCCATCTTGGCCCAAAAAGTCTTCACTTTTGAGGACTGCATCATATGGGCTCTCTCGGGTTGCCTCCAGGCCTGAGCAGCAGTGAGAACAGTGATGCCAGAGCCGGCCCATCCTCAGAATCACTTGGACATCGTGGGTGCCACCCAGGCTTCTGGCGTCAGAACCTAGGGTGTGGGGCTGGAGAATCTGCATTTTTAAGAAGTGCCTTCAGGATCAGCATCTGGGAGGGGCTGTTTTGAAACCCTCTAGGCTGCCGTAAAGCACCTACATAGCTCCTTCTAGGAACTCAAAGAGTTGAGATGTCACCTGTTAAGTCAGACAAAATAATGTCTACCTTGTAGAATCTCTGGGAAAGACAGATAGATTGCTGGTGGAGCTCAGGGTCTGGCATATTTTAGGTGCTCAAAAAATAGGAACTGCTGTTCTTCTAGTTCCCAGGGGAAGCCTTTGCACTATATCCTGACAGACGGACACTCTGTTTCTACACTCACCCCTGGGAAGGGCTTTCTGCCTTGGGACCCAGTTCTCCACATCCTTCTTTGCATAAATACAGAATTTATGCTCATCCTTTCGGGAACATGTCTATTATATGGCAGACATCAAAAAAAGTCAGAACACATTTCCACGAGGCAGGATATATATAGTTAGGACTGTCCCAGAAAAACAGAGGCTGTATGGCCACAGATGAGGACCAGGGGAAGCGGGGGGAGATGGTGGTTTCTGAACACACGGTGAGCGGCTCTCAGAACCCCTTTGCCCATCCAGTCAAGGAGGTGGTAAGACTGCATGAAGGAAAAGAGGGAAATGACCATTCATGGAGTGTCTGCACCAAGTGTAGTGTGGTGGTTGTCTGGTGTAAACCATTTGTCACCAGCTGCTGATAAGTCCGGAAATTGAGATTAAACACACATTTTCAGAGCCATTTGATATTGCCACAGTATTCAACTGTGTGATCATTTTTTTCTAGTAATTCATGTTTGTTGTACTTTATAAAAACACTGGTCTGTGACTGATTGGATTTTTTCAAAATTGGTCATTTACAGAAAATTTCAGAGGCCTTGGTTTAGAGACTGATGTATGACCTCTTACTTAATCTTCACACAGCCTCTGCACAATCTTGGATTAGGGGTTCCTTTCTCTTCCCCTTGTCCCCTCTCCCAGGAAGCCAGCATCCCCGTGCTTGCCTGCTAAGCTTCAACCAGAGGAGGGCGGCTCTGTCCCTGAGTCTCCTGTCTCACCCCAATCATGAGGCAGGGGCCAAGACTCCCCGGGAAGATCCCAGGGAGAGTCTAGGGGCTCCTGATTTGCCCAGGATATGGGGGTGTGAGGCGCTCAGGGCAGACTGACTTGGGGACTGCCATGTTCCTGAGGCCTCAAAGGAAGGAAATTCCCCAGATAACCTCCGTCCTGCATTTGGAACCATGGGTCCATGTCAGAGAGCTTTCCCTCCTATCCGATCCCGGTCCTCAGTGCTGTAGCTAATCAACTAATTGTCAAGTTATATACTACAAAATACTGAGTCTGTGCTAGCTGCCCTGGGGTACACCAAATGAAGATATTTTTGGTAAGCACGTACTCTGATTAGCTCATTTAATTTTCACTGTGACCTTGTGAGATAGGTCCTATTTTTACCTTCATTGCACAAGAGAATCTCAAGGAGGTTAAGGGACAGGCTTAAAATCACACAGCTGATAAGTGGCAGGACTGAGCCTCACCCGCCCACGAAGGCGCTGCCCTATGCCAGGCCCTGAGCTCTTAACATGTGTGCGGCTGTGGAGCTGCCATTGAGGGACTGACAGTCTAGTTGGGTCTGCGAGACCCTTGAAGAATCCTAGAAGGGTCAGATAGTCCTGACTATGGCCCAGGAACCTGGAGGAGGGAGGAAGACTGGGACAGAGGCTGTGGAGGACTTCAGGGAGGGAGGCTGCCGCTCTCAAGGCCCGGCTTCCCACCGGAGCTCGTTCACATCCTGTGTCCCTGCCCCCTCCCTCCCCAGATGTGATCTCACTCCTCCTTGTCACGGGGGCCTCAGAGAAGAGGCTATTGTTTCCTCCCACACACCAGCACTTGGAGACCTGAAAGACCCTTCTCCCCTGTCAGGGCGGCTCAGGCTCCCCACACTGACGGGGACGGCAGGCTGTCACTACCCCATTCTCCTCCCCTGACAGAGCACCCCCTCCTCAATTTCTCCCATGATCTCTCAGCCTCCAAATGGCGTCTTCCGTGCATTTCCTTCCTTTGAGAAGGATATGCGTTAGGAATCCCAGAGGGAAGAGCCCTGCTGGGAGACCTTCCGCCTTCCCACTCTCCTGGATTTCCCCTCTCTTATCTCTGGTGTTCTCTGCTCTCCGGATGGGGCAGAGTGGGGCAGAGTGCACCAGGCAGTTGGTGTCAGGAGTTCCAAGCCAGTATCTGGCTGCCCAAATCTCTCAGTGGCCAGTCATTTAAAATGGGGGTGATCATGAAGATTAAATGGGAAATGGCCGGGGAAGTTCTTTGCCAGCTCTCAGTGGCTCTACCTAGTTTAGCTTCCCTCCCACTCTCAGTTTATTCCAGTCTTGCTCAGCCTTCAAAACTCAGCTCCAGCCCACTGCCTCCCAGAAGACCTCCTTGACTACACCATTCTGGACTGAGTCCTCAGCCTGGAAGGGCCATCATCCGCACTTGGTGATCCGTTGTGTGTTCCTACAGCCCCAGAGCGTGATGTGAACACCAGGCATCACTCTTATGACCATGTGCTGGAATCCACCATGCTGCCCTCACATCACCAGACCCGGTACAAGCTCAAGCTTGCTTTACTCGTAACTTCCATGCCATAGAACTTCTCATTTTCCAAGTGCTTTTACCAGGATGGTCAGATGTGGGGGATCTCTTAGCAACCCAGGCAGATGGTTTGGGAGAGATTTTTGGAATTCCCATTATACTGGTGAGGATGGTGATGCTGAGAATGCCCAAGAGACCCAGCCAAGGTCACAGGACTGGGTAGTAGATTGCCAGGTCAGGATTCAAATCCAGGTTATGATGTTCTCATCACTCCCCAGGTGGCCACATTTGCTCAGGGCCTGAATAAAACCAACAAAGAACCAAAAGTGTGTGCACTTGGGGCTCATATGACCTCTTTAGTGGGCTCTTGCCTTTTCTTGGCTTCCCCCTCCTGCCTTCCCCGGTATCTCTGACCCCTCCCAGAAGCCATCCCTGAGCCCCACCAGAGAGCCAGTCCAGGCCTGGGCTGGCAAAGACAGCCCCAACAGAAGGCCATAGGGGGCACAGGGCCGCAGGGGCCCCAGCCGCTAGAGCAGGTCGTGCACGCTACATGCGTCCAGATCTGGATCCATATCCGGAACGAGGCAGGCAGAGCTTTGCTCTTGGCAGGACAAACAGTCCCGGTTCCTCAGGGCCTCAGAGGCCAGGAGAGGGTTTTAAATAGCCAGGGACAGGCCGATTGTGAGGCCCGGTTTAAATTGATTGAATCAGGTTTAATTGTTGGTTGGTGCTGAAATGAAGAATGAGGTATGGCTTTAAATAGGAACCATAAGTGTTTCAGCCTCGCCCTGGCAGGAACTGCAAGCACAGATCTGGTCTCCTATTCAGAGCGGAGAGGCAGTAGAGAGGGTGGACTGAGTGGGGCTGGCCTGGGCTGGGGGCGCTCAGGAAGATGAGGTCTTGCTGATTCAATCAACCAAATCAATCCATCTGTCCCTTTCCTCACTGTCCTTTGATCGAGCTTACTTATTCCCACCTGCGTCTTTGCGGCTGTGCCTGGACCTGTCTTCCTAGAGTCGACAGAGGAAGAGCGGGGCACAGCAGAGCAGAAAAGGAGCTCGAGGTCCTGCATTTGGGCCTCACTCTGCCCCTCACTGGCTGTGTGGCCTTGGGAAGGCATCTGAGTTCTCTGGGGCTCGTCTTCCACATCTGTAAACCAAGATGAAGCTTGCCCTACCAGCCTCCTTCAACGAGCTCTGAAAGCTGTCAGCCGGGCCGTTACTGCTGGCAGATCAGCACCTCCCCTCCCTGGCCCTGGGCCAAGCTGGGCGTGTGGGGTGTGGCGTGTGTGCCCTCTAGGGCCCGAGGGCTCTCCCCCCAGCATGGGTCACAGCCCACTCAGCGGTGCCTTCCTCGGTGTTGCTGAACCTTTCTGATTCTCTGGGCCAGGGCAGGAGTCCCCATCCATTCCTCTCACCTGGGACCTGCCTGGCAGGCTCACCTGCTTACACCTTTCACTTCAAGCTTCCCTTAACTCCCACCCAGAGCCAGGTGGGGCAGTCAGAAGAGAAAGCCAGAGAAGGCCCACAGAGCCAGTGTTCCGACGGCCAGTCTCCTTGGGAGCATTCCCAGCCCCACCCACGCCCAGTCCTGGGACAGGATGAGGGACCATCTGGAACCATTTTCCCATCTCTGAAGAATGGGTATGGCCAAGGGCAGAGATCTGGATTTCCCCTTTTTGCCTGGAGTCAGATTTAGGACTTTGGGGACCCGTGAGAGAAAGTGACAAGGAGGCAGATTTTAGCTCACCTGAAAGACCGTTTAGATGAGGCTTTCTCAGGGAACACCAGAGGAGCTCAGACAAAGCCTGGGTGAAGCTTCCATTGAGGGGGTTGCAGAAGGGACGCCTCCTGGGCTGGGACAGATGAGGCAGGTGTCAGAGTTGGAAGACCCCATCCTGGTTCGACCTCTGACCTACTCGCTCCATGACCTTCAGCCAGCTGCTTCACCTCCCTGAGCCACAGGCTCCGCTTTTGTGAAAACGGGGAAAGAAGGCTTTTCTGAAAAAGGGCAGTATGAGGATTCTGAAATATGAACGCACAGATGCAGAAGTACTCCTTGCTTGGCCCAGGATTGGCATCAGATAAGGGCTGGCTGACTGTGAATCTAAGCCAGCTAGGGGTTAGGAGCAGGCGATCCCCTGCAACTCTGAGTGTCGATGACTTTAATCAGCACAGGTAGCCAGATGCCCCGGTGAGGACGCTGCCAGATGAAGTGCCCACAGGGTTGAGATAAGAGCGGGATAGGAGAAGAGTGGGCGTTTAACCGCAGCACCATGCCCTCAGCTTGACTTCTTTTTGGAGGGGGAACATGGAAGGGGCGGGCAAATCTTATCTGTATGAAGTGGAAATAAAGCTCTTATCTCATTTCCTTCTCCAAGCTGCATGTGATGGCTGTGCCTGTGCCATGGACGTGCTGGGAGGATAACGGGAACTGACGGGGTCTGGGCCACATTCTCTGGGTCCTCTTCCCACACAGCCATCCAGAGCGGGAGAATCGGGCTCTCTTTGCGGTGCCAAAATAAACTTGCATTGTTTCCAGCAACACAAGAGGCCTTGAGTGAAGCAGCTTTTGCCAAACCCTACAAGGAAGCGGGGGGTGGGGGGGGGTGGGAGGGGAGGGGAGGGTAGCCTGGAATGAGAGATCCCCCCTCGTCCCCCCACCTCCAGCTTTCTCCTGACTTCCAGAGAACTCTGTGTAGGCAAGCCCAAAAGCAAGTCCCGGAGGGCACTGTGGGAATCTGGGCTTTTAGGGGAAAAAGAAGGGACTGGAACTCCCATTTCTTGAGTGTCTTCTACGTGCTCAGTACTTTGCTTATAGTCATGTCAGTGGGCTGGGGGTGCACACAGACCTTGGTTCAAAGGCTGATCTGTCACTTGCTAACTCTATGGTCTGGGCAAGCAAGTAACTTCTCTGCGCTTTCGTTTCCTCATAGGTAAAATGGAGCTAATAATAGTACACTTCAGAGGGTTGTATTGAAGATTAACTCAGGGAGCATAGTAAAATGCTTAGTCTAGTGCGTGGCACGTAAAATGCCCTCAATACGTATCAGTTGTCATTACTATTAAATAGTTGCTGTTAATAATAATTTTCAGTACAGTGCGCAGAGGCAGGTATTGTTATGTAACTATTGAAGCACTTTTTCAGGGTCTGACAGTTACTGAGTGGCGGGCTTAGGATTCAGACTCGGGTCTGCCTGGCTCCAAGGCCCACACTTGTACCTGCATCTGAGATGGGGCCCTGGCTGGGTTTCTTGATGCAGATGCCAAGCTGCTCCAAGGCTGGGGAATGGGCAAGCAGTGAAATCAGAGCCCATCAGGCAACCTTTTCACAGCCCCACTGTCCCCTGGACTTCATAGGCTTGGCCACTGTCCAGCTGGGCCTGGCTGAACACTAAAGCCCAGGATCCCCTCGCCAGGACCCAGGGCCCCTTTGTCTTTGAAGCATCCATCTGGCGTGAGTGTCTGCAACTTGGGCCCTGCTCTGAGCGGCATGTGCACAATTAGACCCCAGGCCCTGCCTGGTCAGCCTCCCATTCCTGCCTGGACAGCTTATTGAAGCTGAGCCAAAGCCTCCTGGGATGTAAATCTGACTCTGTCACTCCCTAGCTGGGTGACTTGGGCTTGTTACCTGCTCTCTCTGAGCCTCAGTTTTCTCCCTTCTAACACTAGAGCAATATTACCTAGCTTTCCGTGTCTCTGTGAGAATTACAAGAGATAATGAATATGACAGTCAATGTTTGTGTTTTGAGACAAGTGCTCCGTGGGACCATGGGACCTATTTTTCATCCTTAGATATGGACTCTCTGCATGTCATCCTTAATGAAAAATGAATAACTCATGTGTTCATTTCATTAAATGCTGCCCCGCAGAAGTGTGGGCTTATGCAATTCTCTAGACTGTCAACTGGAAGATATCTCAGAATTCCTTGTAAATCAAAAGGTTTCATTTTGCTGCCAAGACAGTCAGCTTTCTCTGCCTTGAGTCAGGCGATGCTGGGCTGGGATTAGAGTCAGGAGACCTGCCGGCTGGTCCAGACTCTGCCAATTATCGATGTGGGAAAGGGTGGAAGCAGACTGCTTCTTGTCTCTGTGGCCTCGGTTTCCTCCTCTGCAGAATGGCTGGTGTGTGTTTTGGGACAGTCCTACTGGATGACCATCCTTCTCCTCCTCCAGTTCTAAAATTCTGGAATTTGATCTTTCTTTCTCTCTGCTTCTCTGTACTCTCTCCAGCCCCCTTCCGAGCCTCCTTCTCCCCCTCATCCATGATCTCTCTCTCTCCCGTCAATCAGGCCAGATCAGCCCAGGGCAGAGACTGTGGAGAAAAAACATCTATGTGTTCCTGGCAGACGACAATTTTCTAATGCCCCTTATTGCAAAAGCAGCTCTTCTTTAGGGTGAAGAGAAGGACAGCCAAAATCTGTTTCTATTATAGGGTCCAGAAACAGGGGCATTTGCTCATGGAGCTGAGGATGGATACATTTACACGTAACAAATGGCCCCTTCTCTGGCTGTGGTTGGGAAGGGATCCCAGGCCAGCCCAAGGGGGCTTCGTGGCCACCTGGTGGAGCAGATTCCAGGCCACCCAGAGGGGTCAATGGGCTGTGGGCATGGATGGAGAGTAGATGGGGTGAAGGGCCCAGAGGGAATTCAGGCTCCTGAAAACCACAGGCAGTGTTGTCCCTCGGGGAGGGCAAGGAAGGATAGGTAAAATGTTTGGGTTTCTTTACACTGGGTCCAGCTGACTGACGGTAGGAAAGATAAATAGGGGACTGGAAAGAGTGCCGCGTGCAGGGGTGGGGAAGGAAAGGGGGAGTGAGAGAGAGAGACAGGGACAAGGGCAAGGACGGAGAGAGGCAGAGGGGACAAAGGGAATCAAGGAAGGGAAAGGGAAGAGAGAAAAAGAGAGGAAGAGAGAAAAGCGAGAAGGACAGGAGGAGGGGAGAGACGGAGGAAAGCAGGCAAGAAGGAAGGGAACAGGAAGGGGAGAGAGTGAAGAAGGAAGCTGTCTCCCTGCACTGTGTCTTCTGAGTGCAGCCGCCAAGACTGAGGATGCATCAAGGAACCAGCCTGCACACGGGGTGACTTTCTGACAACCCCCCTCCTGGGTCATCCCTGTGCCCCTCGCTCTGCAGTTCCCCCAACAAAGGCAGGTTTTGAGAACCTCCTCATTGCACAACTCAGGGAGGGCTATTTACATAAACACGAAGTGAGTAGGTGCCCTGCAGCTGTGCAAGGAAATAGCAGGCCCTGTGTGGCTGGCAAGTCCTAGAAGCAAGTCTTAGCGGCATAATTAGATGGGGGCAGCGCTGAGTATTCAAAACACAGCGTGTGTTGTCCCAGTCACTAAATCATTAAATATAGTTTATACTATACTCCGTTTATACTATACTTTTACACATATAAAGCCACTCTATTCATCGTGTTTGGCTGTAAAACTCTCTTCACTAGTTCTGAAAATAAAATCCCCTATTCAATAAAGACCTGCAACCATTAAGCTCTCTATCCATCTATCTGTCCATCCATCCATTCCTCTGGAATTTATCCTCTCAGCCAGTTTTTCATCGAGTATCTACAGTGTGCCAGGCACTCAGCTTCACTGGGCCATCCATGGAAACTTCTCAGTCCTTGCCCTCAATGGGCTCACCCTTTATTGGGGAAACACACATAACTAATTTAGTATATATCAATATACCTTATAAGTGGGATAATAAAAGTATTACCAATTGTTATCTGGGATAAACAAAACAAGACAAATCAACGGTGCCAGACAACTGTTACAGGTAATCTGCAATGTGGGCCCCCTGGCTTCCAGCAGGAGGTACCCTGCTCTCTCTGCCACTCAACTGTAGAAGACTTGTTTGGCTAGTGTGCCCTGAGTTCAGAATCGGCATCTATATTTTTCTTATTTTCCTTTTAAAAAATGCATTAAACTTATTTATAGCTTAAGGAAGGACTATAAAGCAAATATCTTTGTAAACACCCATGAGGTCAAGAAATAGAGTAGAATTTCTCCAGTACCTGTGAAGTCCCCCCTACCCCACCTCCACCTTTTTCAGTCAAATCTCCCTCCCTCCTCCCCAGAGGGGTAACGCTATCCTGACCTTTCAGTTCATCATTACCTTGCTTTCCTTATGATTTTACCATCTGTGTATGCACCCTAAACAATACTAGGGTAAACTGTAGGAAATTGCCATTTTGTCTTAACAAAAATGGTTGAATAACAGCATCTCATATACACTCATCCCTCAGTATTGATTGGTTCCAGGACCCCCACAGATACCAAAATCCTAGGATGCTCAACTTCCTCATATAAAATAGTCTAATATTTGCAAATAACTTATGCAATCCTTCTATTATACTTTAAATCATCTCTAGATTACTTATAATACCTAATACAATGTAAATGCCATGTAAATAGTTGCTGAAGCACAGCCAATTCAAGTTTTGCTTTTTAGAACTTTCTGGAATTTTTTTCCCTGAATAGTTTTGATATCCAATTGGTTGAACCCACAGATGCAGAACATATGGATACAGTGGGCCAACTGTAGTTTAAGGTAGTAGTTTAGTCTATTTTTAGGCTTGGTAAATAAGTAATATACTATATGCATTCTTTTTTTTTTTTTTTTTCCTTTGGCTGCGTTGGGTCTTTGTTGCTGTGCACAGGCTTTCTCTAGTTGTGGCGAGTGGGGGCTACTCTTCGTTGCAGTGCGCAGGCTTCTCATTGTGGTGGCTTCTCGTTGCGTAGCACAGGCTCTAGGTGTGTGGGCTTCAGTAGTTGCAGCACGCGGGCTCAATAGTTGCTACATGTGGACCCTAGAGCACTTCGGCTTCAGTAGTTGCAGCACATGGGCTCAGTAGTTGTGGCTTGGGGGCTCTAGAGCACAGGCTTGGTAGTTGTGGTGCACGGGCTTAGTTGCTCCACAGCATGTGGGATCTTCCTGGACCAGGGATCGAATCCATGTCCCCGGCATTGGCAGGCGGATTCTTAACCACCGTGCCACCAGGGAAATCCCTGCATTCTTTTTTTTTAAATTGAGATGTAACTGACCTTGCGTAGCCTGCCATGCCTCCCTCTTCTAGGACCTGTGAGTATCATAAATCCTTTCATTTCATATGCCTCTCTAAGTGTAATTTATGTTGGAGTGATCCTTAAAGACCCTACAAGGGACTTACTCCTCCCTTACAACACATTTCCCCATAACTCATTTTTCAGTATCATTTTTTAAGTCTTTTCTTTCCCACTGCTCTGTAATCCTACCTCTGTCATATATCAAGTATCCATATATGTGTGGATCTGTTCATGGGCTCTTTATTCTGTTTCATTGATCTGTTTCTCTATGTCTGTGCCAGTGCCACACTGTCTTAATTACTATGGCTTTGTAGTGAGTCATGATACCTGATAGGACAATTCCTTCACCTTGTTTTTCTTCTTATTACACTTTCATATGAATTTTACAATAAGCTTGCCAGATTCCACATGTAATAATATGTTGGGATTTTGACTGAGATGTATTGAATCTATATATAAATTTGGGAAAAATGACATCTTTACAATACCAACTCATCCATCCATGAATATAGTATACCTCTGCATTTCTTAGTACATCCTTTAAAATGTCTCTTAATAAAGTTTAATAATGTTTTATAGAAGTTCAGCATAAAGTTTGTTAGACTCATTCATAAATACTTCATTTTTGTGGTAAATGTAAGTGATCACTTTTAAACGTTTTCATTTTTTCATGTTTATTGTTATGTATTGAAATAGAATCATTTTTTTTGTGTTAATTTTATATCCAGAAATCTTGCTAAACTTTCTTACTAGGCCTAATACTATTTGTAGACTCTTGGATTTTCTATTGACGCAATAATATTATCTGTACATATTTAAAGTTTTATTTCTTTTTTTCTCAATTTTAGCTGTTACATTTTTTCTTTCTTTATTGAAATGAGTAGGACTTCCAGTACTATGTTGATAGAAGTAGTGATAGTGACCATCCTTGTCTTGTTCTCCATCTCGAAGGCAGTGACTGGGCAAGTTGATCTCTTGAGTCCCTTCCAGTGCAAAGATCTTGATTTTCCTCATGATATATTCTTTCTGGCTAAGGCGGGTACTCACAGTCTTCTAGAGCAGGGGTCCCCAACCCCTGGACCATGGACCTGTGCCAGTCTGTGGCCTGTTAGGAACCAGGCCGTACAGCAAGAGGTGAGCAGTGGGTGAGCGAGCGAAGCCTCCTCTGTATTTATAGCCGCTCCCCATTGCTTGCATTACCACCTGAGCTCTGCTTCCTGTCAGATCAGCGGCGGCATTAGATTCTCATAGGAGCATGAACTCTACTGTGAACTGTGCATGCAAGGGATCTAGGCTGCAGGCTTCTTATGAGAATCTAATGCCTGATAATCTGAGGTGGAGCTGAGGCAGTGATGCTAGTGCTGGGGATCAGCTGCAAATACAGATTATCATTAGCAGAGAGGTTTGACTGCACAGAGACCATAATAAATCAATTGCTTGCAGACTCACATCAAAACCCTATCAGTGAGTGGCAAGTGACAATTAAACTGCATCTGGTGGCAGGCTTTATAGTGGCAAGTGAATTGATGTACTTCAGTTGTACAGTTGCATTTGATGGCAGGCTTTAAGTCAGAATCCGACACTTATTTCAGTCCGTGCATGGCCCGCTCATTATTTTATTTACCACTTCTGTCTGTGCCTCTTTCCCTCACTGCTCACTTGTCTCAGTCACAGTTTCCCACAAGCTAACCCTAACCAAAATGAGTAAAAAACAAACATCACTGGAGCTTCTTTGAAAAGAGGGAAAGACCCAATGATGAGACAGCAGAAGACTCTAAGACTGCCAACAAAAAGAAAGCTGCATTTAAAAGAAAATTACAAGAGTCATGCTTAAACTATGGGTTCATTGCAACAGGTGATTCACGTTCTCCAAGCCCGCTTTGTATAACATGTGGCGACCGACTATCCAGCGAAGCCATGAAACCTTCAAAACTGCTTCATTACATGGAGATGAAGCACCCTGCATTAAAAGACAAGACTTTGGAGTTTTTCAAAAGAAAAAAACCATGAACACGAAGAACAGAAGCAATTATTGAAGGCCACCACTTCATCAAATGTGTCTGCACTGAGAGCATCATTGTTAGTGGCTAACCACATTGCTAAAGCTAAGAAGCCCTTTATTGTTGGTGAGGAGTTGATCCCGCCTGTTGCTAAGGACATTTGTCATTAACTTTTAGGAGAGGCTGCAGTTCAAAAGGTGGCACACGTTCTTCTTTTGGCTAGCACCATAACTAGACAAATTGATGAAGTAGCAGAGGATATTGAGGCATAATTGTTAGAGAGGATTAATGAGTCACCGTGGTATGCAATCCAGGTTGACAAGTCTACTGATGTTGACAACAAGGCAACAACGCTTGTTTTTGTGCAATATATTTTTCAGGAGGATGTGCATGAGGATATGTTATGTGCTTCTGTTGCCAATCAACGCCACAGCTGCAGAACTATTCAAGTCTTTGTATGATTACATATCAAGAAAACTGATTGGTCATTTTGTGTTGGTATATGCACAGATGGAGTGGCTTCCATGATTGGATGGCTTTCTGGTTTTACTACTCTGGTCAAGGAGGTTGCTTCTGAATGTGAGTCTACGCACTGTGTCATCCATAGAGAAATGCTGGCTAGCCAAAAAGTGTCACCTGAACTTAACAATGTTTTGCAGGATGTGATTAAAATTATCAACCACATTAAAGTACATGCCCTTAACTCACGTCTGTTTGCGCAGCTCTGTGAGGATGCAGAGCACACACGTCTTCTCTTATACACAGAAGTGAGATGGTTTCTAAAGGTAGATCACTGCCCAGGGTTTCTGCGTTATGAGAGCTGCTCCAGAGATTACTTTTAGAAAAACAGTTACCACTGGCAGCACATTTCAGCGACACAGAATGGGTCGCAAAACTTCCTTACTTTTGTAACATATTCAACCTGCTCAGCGAACTCAATCTGTCACTTCAGTGGAGAACGACACAGTGTTTAAGTCGGCAAATAAAGTGGCTGCATTCAAAGCCAAACGAATTATGGGGGTAATGAGTGAACATTGGGATTTTTGACATGTTTCAAACATTAGCAGAGATTTTGAAAGAGACTGAGCCAGGGCCTTCTTTCTCCCAGCTGGTGCATGATCACCTATCTCAGCTTTCAAAAGAGTTTGAGCATTACTTCCCAACCACAAAAGACCCCCAGACGGGGAAGGAATGGATCCGCGACCTGTTTGTGAATAAGCCAGGTGAATCGACTTTGTCTGTGCTAGAAGAGGATCAACTGCTTGAGATCGCAAATGACGGTGGCCTTAAAACTATGTTTGAGACAACTTCAAATCTCCATATGTTCTGGATTAAAGCCAAGGCGGAATATCCTGAGATTGCCACAAAAGCACTGTAAAGCCTGCTTCCATTTCCAGCATCCTATCTTTGTGAAGCAGGGTTTTCTGCAGTGACAGCAACCAAAACGAGATTGCGGAGTAGACTGGACATAAGCCACACACTTCGGCTGTCACTGTCTCGCATCACCCCCAGATGGGACCATCTAGTTACAGGAAAACAAGTTCAGGGCTTCCACCGATTCTGCATTATGGTGAATTGTATAATTATTTCATTATATATTACAATGTATTGGGTGGGCCAAAAGGTTCTTTCGGTTTTTTCTGTAAGATGGCTCTAGTAGCACTTAGTTGTCTTTAACTTCATTTGAAACAATTTTGTTAAATTGCATGTGACAGCTGTCATATCAGTGTGCATTTAAAACAAGACTTATCAAAATTGGTGAATTTTTGTGTGGCCATTTTAATATTGAAGATGGAAGAAAAAAGCAACATTTTCTGCATATTATGCTTTATTACTTCAAGAAAGGTAAAAATGTAACTGAAACGCACAAAAAGATTTGTGCAGTGTATGGAGAAGGTGCTGTTGCACGTGTCAAAAGTGGTTTGTGAAGTTTCGTGCTGGAGATTTCTTGCTGGATGATGCTCCACAGTTGGGTAGACCAGTTGAAGTTGATAGAAATCAAATCAAAACAATAATTGAGAACAATCAACGTTATACTATGCAGGAGATAGCTGACATACTGAAAATATCCAAATCAAGTGCTGAAAATCATTTGCACCAGCTTGGTTATGTGTATCGCTTTGATGTTTGGGTTCCACATAAGTTAAGTGAAAAAAACCTTCTTGGCCATATTTCCACATGCAATTCTCTACTGAAACATAATGAAAACATTTCGTTTTTAAAACAAATTGTGACGGGCGATGAAAAGTGGGTACTGTACAACAACGTGATGGAAGAGATCGTGGGGCAAGCAAAATGAACCACCACCAACCACACCAAAGGCCGGTCTTCATCCAAAGATGGTGATGTTGTGTATATGGTGGGATTGGAAGGGAGTCCTCTATTATGAGCTCCTTCCGGAAAACCAAATGATTAATTCCAACAGGTACTGCTCCCAATTAGACCAACTCAACGAAAAGCGTTCAGAATCAGTCAACAGAAAACGCATAGTCTTCCATCAGGATAACGCAAGACCACATGTTTCTTTGATGACCAGGCAAAAACTGTTACAGCTTGGCTGGGAAGTTCTGATTCACCCGCTGTATTCACCAGACACTGCACCTTTGGATTTCCATTTATTTCGGTCTTTACAAAATTCTGTTAATGGAAAAAATTTCAATTCCCTGGAAGACTGTAAAAGGCACCTGGTACAGGTCTTTGCTCAAGAAGATAAAAAGTTTTGGGAAGATGGAATTATGAAGTTGCCTGAAAAATGGCAGAAGGTAGTGGAACAAAAGGGTGAATACGTTGTTCAATAAAGTTCTTGCTGAAAATGAAAAATGTGTCTTTTATTTTTATTTAAAACACTAGGACTTCCCTGGTGGCGCAGTGGTTAAGAATCCACCTGCCAGTGCAGGGGGCACAGGTTCGATCCCTGGTCCAGGAAGATCCTACATACCGTGGACAACTAAGCCCACGCACCGCAACTACTGAAGCCTGCGCTCTAGGGCCCTCATGCCGCAACTGATGAGCCCGTGTGCTGCAACAACTGAAGCCCACGCACCTAGAGCTCGTCCTCAGCAACAAGAGAAGCCACCGCAATGAGAAGCCTGTGCACCGCAAAGAAGTGTAGCCTCTGCTCGCCACAACTAGAGGAAGCCCCCAGGCACTTTTTGGCCCACCCAGTAATAATAATAGAAATAAAGTGCACAATAAATGTAATGTGCTTGAATCATCCCAAAACCATCCCCCCGCCTCCCTGGTCCATGGAAAAATTGTCTTCCGTGAAACCAGTCCCTGGTCCGAAAAGGTTGGGGACCGCTGTTCTAGAGTCTTTCTCCTGATCCAGAATAAGAGTCATATTTGTATTGGGTGACCTTTAGTAGTTGCATATCTCTAGCCTGAATCTAAAAGATCCTGGAGTCTATCTCTTATTCTCCAACATTTCATACTTGTAGGGTCATTTCCTCCCCAAACTCAGTTCCTATCGAAACTCTCAAACCACTTCTGGCTCACATTTTGAATCATGACTAATCTTAAAAATACTGTCATGGCTGAGAGGTTGGTTTTTTGAAACTCTCCCTGATCTCCTTCAAGTTGGGAGAGAAGGACAGTGACTTTGCTCCCCCATCTAAACCCTGCCTGAAAGACCTAGGCGTGCTGTGCTGTGCTGTCTTCTCTGGGTGTTTAAGCTGCATCCAGCTGTAAGAACACCAGGTATAGCACAACTGAACTCACCTAATGAGCTCCCTTTTATAGAGAAATGCCTAAGATTCTAGTCTACTTTTTTTGACAGTTGATATAACAAATATCTATTGGAAGAAGGTTTGCAAAACAAGCATTGAAGGTCCCACCCCTGTCCTCTGTGGAGGAGAGAGGGCTGGAGGTTGAATCAGTTGCCTATGACCAATGATTTAATTGATTGTGTCTGTGTGATGAAGCCTCCATAAACACCCTTTTGGGACAGGGTTCAGAGACCTTCTGGGTTGGTAAGCACAGGCAGATGTGGGGAACGTGGTGTGCCTGGAGAGGACATGGAAGCTCTGTGTCCTTTCCGCATACCTTACCCTACGCATCTCTTCCATCTGGCTGTTTTGAGTTATATCCTTTTATAATAAACCTGTGATGTAGTAGGTTAAAAAAAAAAGCATTGAAGATGGTGTTCACTATGTTGTTCAATATTCCTTGTATAAGGACCCAGAGAATACATTTCTTTTGGGATTTAATATAGCATAGTTGGTTTCTCCTGTTGAACTAACATGTTTCTGCAACAGGGTTAACACTCTTTGAAATTATTTTTAAATGAATTTTCACATCCTATAAATCTTATTGTTCTGGGGTTTCTTGTCCACTGAAGCAGTGTTTGGAGCAGGAGGTGAGGGGAAGGCAGATAGAATATTAGATCAGTATGATCCGATTAGATTTTTTCTGGGTCTGTAGCAAGATTTGTGGATGGAATGTACGAATGTACGAATCTTAACAATTTCTCATTGTTAAGAGAAAAGGTTTTCTGAATTCCTTTAACTCTCATTGAACGTATCAAGAGTTAGGCCTGCCTGACTAGTTCTTAGAAAATGAAGAGAGGAAATCCTGTTTCTTCTCCTCTGATAGATAGTGGGAAGGAAAAGGAG
This sequence comes from Balaenoptera acutorostrata, assembly GCF_949987535.1. Taxonomy (NCBI): domain Eukaryota; kingdom Metazoa; phylum Chordata; class Mammalia; order Artiodactyla; family Balaenopteridae; genus Balaenoptera; species Balaenoptera acutorostrata. The sequence continues at coordinate 55,136,227 of NC_080075.1, forward strand.
GATGGAGAGAGAACAGGTAGATCAGGCACCAGGGTTTTTCTCTGCCACTTTCTTTATTGCCTCCTCCTCTTTCCCTACCAGTATGTCAGGGCACAACCTATTGGAGTTTTTGAGGCATCCAGAAAAGTATGAAGGAGACAGTGAGTGTCTGGGCTAGTATTCTATCTGCCCCCAGGCACACGGGGAAGATGACAAGTCCAGAAGCACCCACACGATGGCATGGATGTGCAGCAGGAGTGGTAGGTGGGGAAGCATGAGACAGCACCCGAGGAGGTGCTGGGAGAGCCAGCAGGATGGCAGAGGACAGGCCTGGCGACAGGACCAAGTGGTCATTTGGGCAGCTGGTGGGGACCATAGACTTCACCGATGCATCCCAACACAGCACCCTGGAGAGCAAGATGGGGCCTGTCCCACCGCAGTGGTCCATCAGTTCAGGGAGAAACCTGGTCCAGCCTCTGGCAGTGGAGAGCAGTGGGGATCAGGGCATGACCCAGGAATCCAAAGACCTTCACCTGGGCTGCCACAGGATCTTGTCAGAACCGTTTGCCACACTGGGTTCAGGAGGCAGAGAAAACAGTCTCCCAAAGTTTGAGATTCAACGGAGTCATCCATTACTTAGAAAGACAATTTTAGTACTGAATCAGATTGGAAGTTTATCAAATTGGACAAAATTTAGTCAACCCCCCCCAGCCAAGTAGGGGTCAGCTCCCTGGTGGAACTGATAAGAAATTGTTGATTAGTTATAAAGAAAATGAGAAAACTACATTTTTTTTCCACAATTGCATTGTAAAGTAAGGACATGTGCCCCACTACACATCCTTCTTATGAAACTGAGAATTATTTATCTCATCATGCTCTCTCTTTAGTTTCAGAGCTGACTTGCACGTGATACTCAATAACAACAAATATTCTCACTCACATGTTTGGAGCTAGGCAGGTCAAAGTTTGGGGCTGCATGATGACTTTTGGGGCACTTTTACATTTGTAGGCCCCTTCCTCCATTAAAAAATAATAAAAATTATATTTTATGATTATGTTGGTATATATTAACATTATATATTAAAACATTTTCTTCGACCTAAACTTTTTTTTTCTTATTCTGATTTTGAAAGAACCTTTTATACATTTTCACAGGCTCCTAAAGTATCATGGCCCTGAGCCCATCGTGCTTGTACTTGCACTTGGCCTGGACCCGCCTCTTTACTCTTGCCCTTCTCATCTGTAAAATGGGGGCGTTGGGTTAAATGACTGATGGCACTCAAGAATTTGGCACATGGTGATCATCAGTGTTGGTTTCCTTTCTTCATTTCCATGGATTTGATTTTCAATTTTAGTGATCGTGTTGCATATGTGGTTTTCACGATGAGTCACCTTCAGATTCTTTTGGGAAGTAGGTGGAGTATAACTTATAAATAAAAATTCCTTTTTACTTCCTCAGCACTTAACACAATGCCTTGCTTTATAGTCTCAATCCTTGTTTGTTGACTGTGCCGGTAAACAGCTCGTTCCTTTCCCAGCCTCCACCCACCACCCTGTCCCACCCCAGGCCTGACAGACCCTAAAAGCATCCTTCTTTCCTTTCTTCTCCCTCCTCTCTCTCCCTTGAAATTCTTTCCGTAGTAGCCTGCACTAGGTGGGCTCTTAGAGTGAGGAAGGCACCCACTAAACGGCAGATCTTTGAACTGGGTGATCTCCCCACAGCCCCAAGGGGTAGCCCGCAAGTTGTGTTTCTTCACTGAGGAAGCTGTGGCTCAGAGGGCATCAGGAATTTGCTCAAAAAATGACAGGACAAGGATGTGAATCCAAGCCTATCTGACCGTGACTTGGCGTGATGTGTTAAGCCTCCATGATTTGCAGTTTCTAGAGAGTTACTTGGAAGAGTAATGCAAAGGAATGTCTTTCCATTGCTGAGGGAGATGTTTTTTGATGATTTGAGGGGTTTTCTTGATGCTGCTCAAATCAAACCCTGTAGGGAAACATCTGTCCCTTTAGGTGTGTGCTCACCTGTCACTCTCACCTGGGCCATTCATCAAGTTGAAAGTTTGCACTGAAACCCCCTCCCTAAATGTTAGAGAGGAGTGAGGCCAGAAGTAAGGGGGGACAGTAATGAGTCACCAAGACCGAGTTGGAGTTTAAAATGGTGTGCCCATTAGGAGGGTAGAGACTGAACACCATTCCTTGCTAGCCAGATGTCAGAGTACTTATTATCTGCCAGGCGTGGGGACATGAAGATGGTATCAGAACGTCAGTGAGTGAGTGTGTGAGGTCCTGAGAACAAACAGCACCTGACATAAACATTGGCCCTCACAGAACCAAGTGCATAACGCGCTGGGCACCTCCTGTGCTGCGTGCTGGGGAGATGGGCATGAATAAAACATCCTCCCACCGATTCAAAAGAAGACAAAGCAAAGACTGCCCCGTGATGGGATAAAATCTGCAAGTAAAACAGAGAAGCATATGCAAGTTTATTTATGTCCTATTACACAAGCGCCTCCATTCTCCACCTCCACCCCACCCCCTCAATCTGTCACAGTCAGGGATCTGCAGCTCTGAGCATTAAAATGAATTAAACAGATTCAGTGGCAAGTCGGGAGTAGAAGGAGGAGAAAAGCGGAAGGTGGAAGAATGAGCTGGAGGGAAATGTCAGAAAGACAGCAGAGGGGGCTTCCCTGGTGGCGCAGTGGTTGAGAATCTGCCTGCTAATGCAGAGGACACGGGTTCGAGCCCTGGTCTGGGAGGATCCCACATGCCATGGAGCAACTGGGCCCGTGAACCACAACTGCTGAGCCTGCGCGTCTGGAGCCTGTGCTCCGCAACAAGAGAGGCCGCGATGAAGAGTGGCCCCCACTTGCCGCAGCTAGAGAAAGCCCTAGCACAGAAACGAAGACCCAACATAGCAATCAATCAATCAATCAATCAATCAAATAAATCTTTAAAAAAAAAAAAAAAGACAGCAGATATTGGAAGTCAGTACATGGACCCCCTGGAGAAGGGACTACGGATCAGGCAGGGACTTGGAATGTTCCATTGGAACACTCATATTATTCATGATAGTGACAGAGGCTCACATTTACTGAGTGTGTCTGTTCTAAGTCTGTTACGTGTATTAGCATATTTTTCCTCTAGTTACCCTGTGAGGTAGCTTTTCTCACAACCCTGTATTGCTGATGAGAAAGTGGAGGCTCAGGGAGGGGTGATGACTTGACCCGGAGAACTAGCCCCTGAGCCTGCACGGTCCTGTGGGTTCTGTGGCCTCTGCACAGGTGCCTGTGACTGTGAGACAGGCGAGGTCGGGGTGGTGGTGCAGCACTGCTACAGCCTCACTGGGGTTGGGCGTGACCGTGGGGTCTGCATCCTGCTCGCCATGACGGCCTCTGTGGCCATGGACCAGTTCCTTGCCCTCTTTGTGTCTCAGGTTCCTCTTATAGGAAATGAAGATGATGATGATGGTGATGCTGACACACCTCACAGGGTGTTATAAAGATTTAAAGCGATTCTGCACGTAAAGATTTCAGCACAGTGGCTGGCCTGACAAGTGCTCGATCGTGGCAGGCGTCTCCAAGATTAGGGTATGCTTCCTAGGAGAGCTCCCTGCCAGCCCCTCGCGGGACTCCCTGTGTACTCAGCATCAGCCTCCGGCCTTCAGCGCTCACACACGCAGGGGCTGGAGGACGTGGGGAGGAGGCCTGCCCAAGACACACAGTGGTGACCACGGAGAAGAGCCTGGCCCCAAACTGATGGCCGTGCTGGGAAATGAGGATGGCTGCACCTGAGCCCCCTCGGACGTGGGACATGAGAGGCCTGTGCCTGGCCACGGGACTGCTGAAGGACCTGGGCTGGTCTCCACCTCCCAGTGGGGCACAGTCTGGCTGGGGGCTCACAACTCTCCGACGTGAACCAGTTAGTGGACCAGGTGGCATCCTTCCAAGGACCCCACAGTCCTGGCCATTAGAGAGTGGGTGGAACAGACGGGAGGAAGGCCCTGGGGCCACAGGAGGCGCGCGCACACGTGTGTGTGTGTGTGTGTGTGTGTGTGTGTGTGTGTGTGTGTGTGAGATGCTGACTCAGAAACCTCAAGGGCTAGCGTCGGGTCTTTCCTCCCCACCTGTGGTTGGATCTCTCTTGTTGCCCACCAGCAACTCTGTGGCCGCAGGTGAGGCCCAGCCAAGGCTGAGGTCCTCCTTCCCAGAGCTGCTCTAGGCTGGGCTGACGATGCAGTGTGAACGTACAGGGCTCATTCTGCAGGATGCCAAAAAACGCGCCGCTAGAAGACTTTTCGAGATGTGTTGGTGCAGATGATTCCGTCCCACCTGTCACAAAGGGAGGCCCGGCAACCATCTGTTAGAGTCTTTATTCCCACTCCTCCTCTTTCATTTTTAGCCATAGATTTTCACAGTTTGCATTACTTATTTAAATCTGTTCTTTAAAAAGACATGTATGTTGCTAAGTAAGGCAATGGCAGCTTTTGCCCATTGAAGCCTGTTCTTTCCATTCTCTGTAGCTGGCCGTGGCCCCAGGGGAGACCCTCTGTGCCAGCATGGTTCCCTTGACCAGGCTGGATTTAGGACCGTGTCTACCCTGGACTCCCCACTCTGGCTGGATTTGGGATTTAGGATTTAGGACATGATGCTCAGTACTTGAGTGGGGAGTGGGGGTGGAAAGCCAGATTTCAGCCTTGGGGCTTGGTGGTCGGTTCTCCTTGTCACCTACTGTGAAATTTAATGTGACGCATATTTAAGACTAAGAATATGACCCTGGTTTCTTGATCTCTACTATGGAGGATACTGATCCCCACTGTAACCCATGGACGATACTGCAGGTTTAAACGTAATGCCTTTCAAGTCACACTTTACCGTCAGGCCATTGATTCAGTTATTCAGCACCTACTATGCACCAGACACTGTGTGCCAGGTTCCAGCAACAGCTCTGGACGAGAGACAAAGTCCCCAACCTCACAGAACTGACACTTTAGTGGGGAGAGACCTACGAGAAAGCCAAGGACCAATTGTGTTAAGTGTCATGAAAGGAACAATGGGGGCGCGGTGATAGAGACAGAAGGGCCCTGGGGGAGTGACCTGGAAGCTGGGACTTGGAGGGTGAGAGCCGTTAACAACACTCCATGCAAAGGGAGAGCCTGTGCAGAGGCACAGAGGTGAGAAGAGTTTTACACATTTGAGGAGCAGGAGAGTCATCTGGCCGGCCTGCCCTTGGAGCTCTTAAGAGAAGGAAGGACCAGACACTATGCTTCTGCCCATCCGCTCTGAGCTCCCCGGAGGCCTGGCCTCCCTGCACACCCAGTAGTTCCAGGCCCTACCTGTGCCTGCACCTGCCCAGAATCGCAGAGGGGTTCTGAAACCTCCTCCCCCGACACTACTACCCTGCTCTACCCCCACTCTGCCAGAGTCTCAGAGCTCACCAGCCCTGCCGCCTCCCAGCGTCTCTGCTCACCCCCCCTGCAGCCGCCTCACCCTGCTTTTCTCTGCTGTAGCCGCAAGGCACCATTCCCTGCTCCCATCCACGCCTTCAACCTTCAGCCCACGGTCAGGCTCGAGCTACTGCCTCTCCCCCCTTCTTCCTGGTGACATCTGATGACTCTCCAAGGCCTCTTCAAATGCCACTCTGTCCGCACCCCCATATGCTTTCCTTCCCCCTTTCCTGTAATGCTTATCCTATTGTTAGTATTTGAGTCTGTCTCCCCAGCTTCCCACGGGCAAGGTCTGAAGCACCTTTATATTTGCATTCCTAGTATCTGATGCAGAGTAGATTCTCACTAAGGTGTGTTGAATGAATCCCTCACGAGTCCCTGAGAATAATAATCTCCCTCATTTATACAGCATTTACCAAAGCTCTTTCAAAACTCTGCCCCATTTTCTGCCCACAACACTCTATACGAGTGGTGGTGACCCACTGCACAGGTAGGGACGTGGAGAAAGGTTATATGACTTATTCTCAATCACACACAAATTGGTGGCAGGGCTGGCACACTGGCCTAATGCCCTTACCCCTAATCCAGTCCGCCTCACCAGCCTCAGGGCACTCAGAGCTGGAGCCCGAGAAACCCCAAGTTTCTCAGGAGTAAGCCTTAAGGTGTAAGTTGAGTGTACACACCTGTTATGACCCAAACTTCTTAGAATTGCATCTTATGTTATGAGGTAATGCAACCTTTCAGTCATCCATTCAAGAAGCATTTATTGAGCACCTACTGTATACTGAGCTCTGTATTCTAGGAGACACCAAAGAATTACAAGTCTCTCCTTTGTAGCAGTCAGTTATTCAGGGGAAGGACCCAGAGAGACAAAACAAATGGAGAATGGGGGTCAGTGTAAGGTAGAATACAGCCAGGTAAGTGCAGAAGTCTGGCTGGCACAGGGTTATTCCAGAAAGGCCTGTGGGGAAGAATCCAGGCCCATGGGGGAAGAGGAGTGAGAGCAGAGGGAAGGGAAGGCACAGTGGGAATGGAGGCAGCCCAGGAGGTTTGTGGGGATACCTGCTGGAGACTTGCTTCTGGGGACTTAAGATGGTTTTCCCGGTGTCTCGTCCATAAGTAAAGCATTTCTCTTCTTCATTTGCCAGAAGCAGTTCTGAGGAAAACAAACCCAATCTCTGCACAGAATGGATGCCTCAGCCCAGGGGAGCCTACGAGGGCAGGATCTGTCTTTCCAACTCCACTTAGCTCAGCTCAGCCCAGTTTAACTTGCTCCTCACACTACCTGCCAGTCTTAGGTCAGCCCTCCCTATCTTCAACTGCCAAGAACAGAGCTAGTGAAGTAGGTAAGACACACAAGCAGAGAAGTTTTCTGTCTCTTCTCTGCCCCAACCTCACTCACAACAAGCCCTTCCCCTGCACTCCACTTGCCGCCATCCCAGTCTCTCCTACCAAGACCAAGGGCCCAGCTCCTTTAGTGAGGTGGCCCTCGGTGATGGTTGGCAGTCTCCAGCACTGATGGAAGAGCCCTTGGAGGACACTGAGCTCAGCCTAGAGCGTGACTCCTCTTCTCCCCATACAAACCGAGCCCACGGGGAAATGGGCAGGAGGAGAGAAGGGGTCATTGTAGGCCCATGACCCCGCCTGACCTGGCCATTGAGGTTGTGCTAGAATCCCAGCAATGCTCCACAGTGCCCTAGATTGGCTTTAAAAGTTGCGAGGAGGTTCTTGAAAGACCCAGCACATGTGAGTTTCATGAGAAAGCAGGTCTAGTGAGGCCCTTCTCGATTCCCTCTTTCAGAGTCAGGCATCAGGGCTGGTTGGGTGCCAGGCAGGGCTCTACTTCTTTTCATTCTGTCGTGGGTAGCACTAATGCATCTCAGCAGCTCTGTAAACTCATAGACCTGTGGGTTGCTGTGGAGCAGATCACACACAGAGCATCTCTGGCTGAGCCCACTGGTCTCATCACAGTGTCCTTGAGCTGTTCATGGCTTGTAGAGGCCATCAAGTGAAAGGTCATATAGTCCCACATGGCTCCTCGTGGGTCGACACGGGAGCCAGTCACTGATGAAAACATCTATATATTCCAACAGATTTCCTGGGGAAAGTTTCCCCATCTCTTTTCATAACTTCTCTCAATATCTGACACCCCTTGTTCAGCTCTAACTTGAATCTAATCTCTTACTATAACACAGGTCAATTCTTTTGGTCAGGTCCTCAGACATGGACCATTTAGTGAGAAAATTCAGGCTCTGCACCATTATACTGGGCATGGGAGGATGGGGGAAAAAGAGACAAGAGAGGAAATTCCTACAGCCATTTCAAAAAACTAACAAGCAGAATTGTGGTAGATGCAACAATAACCATGATCGCTATCATTTAGTCAGCACCCTCTCTGTATTAGGCACTCTTTATTTATTTATTTATTTATTTGGTTGCACTGGGTCTTAGTTGCGGCAGGTGGGTTCCTTAGTTGTGGCTTGCTGGCTCCTTAGTTGTGGCTCGCAGGCTCCTTAGTTGTGGCATGCGAACTCTTAGTTGCAGCATGCATGTGGGATCTAGTTCCCTGGCCAGGGATCAAACCTGGGTCCCCTGCACTGGGAGCACGGAGTCTTAACCACTGCACCACCAGGGAAGTCCCTAGGCACTCTTTATGGGTTTTTACGAACATTTCATTTGACCATTTCTACCTTGAAAATAAAACAGGCACTTATTTTACTAGCAACATGGATTTATTTGGGAATAGCAGAGGAATTGCAATGCGGGACACGCAAGCTGTGGCAAATCATGGGCAGGTCTGGAGAACAAAGGAGAGGAATGTAACTTTATAGAGAAAAAGGAGGAAGTTGGGAGGGGCTTCTTTGAATGAAAGTCCATCGGAGTAAAGTGAGGGTTCTGGGTGGTAAGTTTTGGTACTACTCATTGGCTGGGCTTTTGCTGGTTGAAGAGAAAATCTTCCTTCCTCTTACTGGGTTAGTAAGATAAGCTTCTTCCTGCCCAGAATTGTAAAATAAAATGCAACGGGTGGTGTGTACGTGAAAGCTCCCCCCTTCAGGGCTTCTCAATTCCATTTAAAATGAGGCTTTCCTTTATTAATTTTCACAATCATCACGTGTAGGCCTATTGTCTATTCTACAAATGAGGAAACTGGAGCTCAGGGATGAAGTTACTTGCTAATGTCATAGTAGTCGAGGGCAAAGTGCATATCTAAATAGAGGCTTACAATTTCAACCTTATAACATTCATCTATTCAAAAAACATTTGTGGAGTATCTGCTACATGCCAGGCACTGTAATAGGCACTGAGAACACGGACAAATACAAACACACAGACTCATTCGTACAGATACACCCTGTCTCATTCATTTCAGAGACATTCACAGAATCACAGCTGCAGTGGAGACATAAGCAGCTATGTACAGATGGGTAGGAAAGGCCCATAGATACGGAGAGGCATGCTCTTGGTCACTCAGGAAATCTAAAGGCAGAACCAGGTGTCCTGTCTCTTGACCTCTCCTTGCTGTTCTTCCCATCTTTGGAAGTAAACCTTTACTAGGCAGTCAAAAGAACCTCTTATTTTCTGGATGCCTTGCCCTGGAAGTCTTCCTCACTGCTTTGGAAGGGTTTTCCTAGCCTTGGACCACTAGGTTCAAGTCCTGGGGACCCTGGTGTGTCAACCTCTGTTGTACAGAGCTGTCCAGGTGCCTGCTGCTTACAGAGGGCTATGTTCCTTGTCCTAGACCTTCCTTTTTTGGAAGGATGTAAATGCACGTCATTAATTTTTTTAATGCATGGTATTTATGAGTTTTCTTTCCCCCTGGGGCTGCACTGTGTTCTGAAATGTGAAAATGGCAAGCAGGATGGATACATTTTTAGATCAGTAAGTGCAACCAGATGTGTGGATGGGGCTGAAGAAACACAATAAGCCTTTGAGAGGGATGCAGAGCCCTTAGACACAGCCTGGGGAAATGAGTTCATAACTGGCAAAAACTCCACGAGGCTAGGTGTTCTCTGAATAAGAGTACCAGCTCCATGTCCTGCCTGCCAGGCTGGGGCCCTGCGCTGCATTCATTAACCCAGCTCTCATAACAGCAGATAGCAACCAGGTGCTGACACAATTCTCTTGCTCCAACAATCCCAGGCATGAAACTGAGGAGGAAGCTGAGGCTCAGTTTAGCTAAGTAACTTGGCCAGAGTCATACAGGTAGGAAGCAGACAGGGCTGAGATTCGGACCAGGATGGTTGGGCTCCAAAGTCCCTTTTCCTTCAGACCACCACGTTGTCACTCTAGTGCAGTTTCTTTCCCCCCGGGAGCTGGCTGAGCAGTGGCAGGAGACCTCTGGGGTTCCAGGATGCCTGGGAGGCTCTATCCCAGGTGATGGACAATGGGAAATGCCTCTTGGCGGTGTTGGAGTAGGTAGTGACGAGGTTGCAGGGGGATAAAGTCGTACTCATCCCTGAGGAATTCAAAACCAAAGGGGAGGCAAGACACAGAGGCATCCGCACATTATGAAGGACACGTGTCAATATACGACAATGCTTAATTCTGGGGAAACAAACAGTGAGAGCTTAGATCTGAACTGTGACCTGGAGTAACCTGGAAAATGTTCAGGATGGAGGGATTCAAGCTGCACCTTGAAGGATGAGAGGAATTTGGAGAGGCAGAGGGGTGTGAGAAGTGAAAGAGGCTGAGTGTGTAAAGAGGGTAAAAAGACCAGGAGCATGGAGGGAAATTAAAGAGGTGAGGTTGGGGAGATGAAAAATCATATTTATTAAGCACCTATTGTGTGCCATGAATGGTGCTGGGGGGCTTTTATATATTATCTCATTGATTTAAATCAACTCTATTTAGTTTTAATTTACGTATAAAAATATACACATTTTAAGTGCACAGCACTGTCCCAATCACCCATGCAATAATAGCAAGCAGTCTAGTGTCCATGAAATTGGACTTACAGAAAGATGGAAGAGAGGAGGAAACAGAAAAAATGTTTGAAGAAATTATGGCCAAAAATTTTTGCCAAAATTAATGAGCACTATAAATCTACAGGTCAGAATGTCTTACACCATGACACAGTATGATCATGTTTCTGAAAAAGTGACAAAGAGAATATTTTTAAAGCGTCCAGAGAAAAAGATACATTTTGTACTGATGAATAAAGATAACACTTATCACAGATTTATTATAAAAAACAGTGCAACCCAGAAGACAGTGGAATGCATCTTAAAGTGTTGAAAGAAAGAAAAAGAAGTCAGCCCAGAATTTTAAATCTAGCAAAAAAGTAACTTAAAAATGAAGGTGAAATGATGACTTTTTCAGACAGACAAAAGATGAGAGCATTTACAGGCTTGAACTTAAAAAATATTAAAGTTCTTCGGGCAGTAGGAAAATGATGCCAGATGGAAACTTGGATCAACACAAAGGCCTGGAGAGATTGGGAAATGGTAAATAATGTAGGTAAAAATAAAAGACCTTTTTTTTCCCCCTTATAAAAAAATTTAAAAAGAATAATGATTTAAATCAAAAGAATGTATTGTGTTAATAGCATATACAATAGTAAAATATATGACAGCAATAGCACAAAGTACAGAATGGAAACATGGGAGCATACTGTTGGAAAGTTTTTATATTATATGTGAAGCAGTATTATAATATTTGAAGGTACACTGTGATATGTTAACTGCATATTTTATTTATTTATTATATTGGCAACTTTTTTTTTTTGGTTGTGCAGTGCAGCATGTGGGATCTTAGTTCCCCAAACAGGGATCAAACGTGCCCCCTGCAGTAAAAGCTCAGAGTCTGGACCTCCAGGGAAGTCCCTATGCATATTTTAAATCCTAGAGCAACTACTAAAAAATAAGACAAGGTGATATAGTTAGCCAATAGTGGAGATAAAATGGAATGCTAAAAAATGCACAATTAATGTAAAAGAAGACAAAAAGAATAAAAAGGGAACAGGGGCAAGTAGAAAATAAGTAGCAAGATGGTAGATATAAACCTGACTCTATCAATAATTACATTAAGTGTAAAAGATCTGAACGCCTTCCCTTGATGAGCAGATGTGTTTCAGAAATAGACCTCCCCACTCTCCTTGAACTGGCCCAGGGAAGAGGGGTTTACTGCAAGGATCTGTGAGGAAGGGATGGTGACCCCTAGAACGGGAGCCTTGACTCAGCTAGCTCTCAAGGGAGCTGGGACTGAGATGGGAAAGCCATCCCAAGCTAAGGCCACATTCCCCATCTTTCCAAGAACCCGTGGCCTCTAGTTGTTGCTATTGTCAGGGTCTCCTCCGTGCCCTCATCTCGTGTGTGACCATAATGACGATCACCTGCTTCTCTCCCCTTTCTGTACCACAACCTTCTGGTTTGGTTTCCATTTCCAAAATGTCAGCAGCCTCTCAGTCTCCCCTACTTATGGCCTGAAGGAGGAATCTTAGTGGCTCAGATCATCTTTTTCACCAGGCCACAACTCAACAGGCTTGGGAGAGGTACCCTAGGTACCCTAGGTCAGAGGTCCGCCTGGTCTAGGCAGTTGTACCTGAGATGGGCGGAGCGTCAGCTTCTCATGGGGGTGAGGCTGTGAAGGACGAAACGAGATTGGCCAGCTGACAGATTTTTCCTTAGTGGAAGAAAGGAGGAGACAAAAGCCATTCTTTTGCGTCCAGAGATGGGCTTCTTACAATACTCTCCAAAGAGAAGAAAAATGTCACCTCTAAAATCCAGGTTAATTTCATGGCAATTGGAACGTTAGAGAATTCACAGAGAAAAGGTTTCTGTGAGGCAACAGCTAGACTCAGAACTAGAAGGTTTGAAAAGGAGCTAAGAGAACATTAGTTCTCATTGTCATCTTTGCCATCTTGGAGAACTAGGCCTAACAGTGTAACAATCATAATTGATTCTCTTATTAAAGATCTTCCTTTTTGTCTGATTCCAGCAGAGGAGTTTCATAATCTGCTTCGTTAAGTCCTCACTTTCCTGGGAGGAAACTGAGAAGGTTAGAGTGAAATGCTGGTCAAGACAGGCTGTAATTCCCTGAAGGTGGTGGGCATGAGAAAGAGGCAGGAGTTCAAGCAGACAGGGCACTGGGGGACTTCCCTGGAGGTCCAGTGGTTAGGACTCCATGCTTCCACTGCAGGGGGCGCAGGTTCTATCCCTGGTCGGGGAAATAAGTTCCCACATGCCGCGCAGCATGGCCAAAAAATGAAAAAAAAAAGGGCATTGGTCAACCCCTACCCCCTGACCTTTGCCCCCTAAAGCGGGAGACCTCAGGGCACCTCTGGGATTCTGAGTTCTCCCGTCCATGAGGCAGGCCCCACTCCACATGGCCAGGCCTGGAAGGATTTGGAGTCAGTGGGGATGGGGCAGGGCCCCTGCTTCCAGCTCCACAGCCAGCCCTGTCAGGAAGCCTTAGAGATGCTTCCTGGCCTGGGACCAACCCTGGGAAGCAAGAGGCTAAGGGCTCTGAGCCAGGGCATCAGAACTGCTGGGAGGGTCACAGTATTCTGCCAGAGCTGAAGTTGACTTGGCCACAGAGCAGCCCACCTCACCCAAGGTCAGGAGAGCAGGAAGGCCAGTCCTGTTCACAGAGCCTCTGAGAGACCGAGCACACTTTATTATTATTGCTTTCATCATATTAACACAAGGAATAACAAGCATTTTCAACATCCTGCACATATATTTGGAAGCTGCAGCAGGCCATAAAAATACAAAACCTACAAAGAGTTGGCCATTTGTCTGTGCTTTGGGAGGTTCAGATGGACCTGAGACTGGTCACACTGGATCCTGAGCTGGGCCCCAAGTCACCAGGTTGCCCGCCCTTGGCAAGGCCAGACACTGGCCAAGTGCTAATGTTCTGTCCAAATGCTGCCATCTCCAGAACCACTTGCAAGAACTAGGACTTGGAGATCTTCTTGGTAAAGAGAGCTTTCTTTTAGAAAGTCCAGCTAGCTGCAGTGGGGGCCTGAGAGGACAGGTGTCATGGAATCAGGGTGAATAACACTGCCTGGGCCTCAGATGTCTGCATCCAGGCGCTGGTTCTCTGCCCCCCCACTATTGTCATAGTGCTGACTGGCCCCGTGGAGGGGCCGCACCCCCAGGGGTCCTGCTGAACTCCCCACTCTGTCTTGCTGCAGGAGTGAAGCCACATGCCAGGCTCTAGGAGCCCCCTCTCGCCTTTGTTGGTGTTGCCATTTATAGCCGGGTCACCTTGGGCACATTAGCCAGCATCTCAGAAATGGAAATTCTAGCCCCTGCCTTTCTGACTGCAAAGGGCTATTTTGTCAGCACAAAATGAAAGGCTACATAAATGGCCAGGCACTGAAAAATGTAATGATGGCATTTGTTGAAATGACATTTAACCTGGAGGACATATTTTACTACCCACAAAAGTCTAGTCTCCTCTAAGGAGTAAGGACAATGGAAATTCCAGAGGAAAAATGTATAACAAGAAATACTGGGCCAACAGCAAGCCAGAAAATGGCATTTCCAATTCCAGCCCTTAAAAGCCTTGACTGAGCTGAGAGGGTGACTGTGGCCTCTCTGGCATCTGCTCCGAGGCCCGTTGGCACAGTCCCCTTTGCTAGCAGAGGCAGGGTCTCACCCCCGATTCCCTCCCCACCACCCTGCAGGCTCCCACTGCCCCCCACCCTCCCACTTCATCCCACACATCCTCCAGACTAGGCTCATGCCAGGCCCCCTGCCTGAAATGCCATCCTCTGCCCCCACAGCCCCACCCTGTCCCTCCTCGAGCCCCCCCCCCCCCACCAAGGGTCTCCCAACTCGTCCGGGCAGAGGGGTCCACTGGCTCAGACACCTGGTGCCTTTGGACAGGATTGCTATCTGTCCCAGTGTGGGTGCCCCACAAAGCAGGCTCTAGACAAGGATTTGGGTACAAGTCGTTTATTTGGGAGATGATTCCCAGAAGCATGGAAAAGACCTGAGGGAAAGAGGGAAGGGAGGAGACCACTCAGGGTTACGTCACTGAGCTCTGGGCCCGAGCTCGGGCAACTGAGAGGCGGTGCTGCCGAGGACCCACGGAGGGTCAGTGTACAACTCACCTCGGAGTCACCCCACTGGGGATGAGGAGGCTGGAACAGCGAGGAAGCTGGCGTATCTCCACCCACTCTGGTCCTTTGTGGTTTGAGGGGTGCCCCTGAAAAGAATTAACTCCCCCAAACCTTCAGTCTGACCTGCCCACAGGCAAAGTGTGCTCGGGCCCAGACAAAGCCCTTGGGCAGAGTCTCAGGTGCTTGTGGCAGGAAGTCATCTGCACATACTGTCCTCTGAGCCCGCAGAGGACTTCCCAGTGGGCCAAGGCGGGGGCACAGTGCCACCGTGACCAAGGCCCCCAGGCAGGCTCTCACAGCAGGCACTGATGTCATCGCTGGTGACTTGAAAGCTGGCTCTGCCCCCAGAGCCAACCCTGACCAGCTACCCCTACCTCTAAGCCTCGCCCTCCGCTTCAGTTGAAATGGAGGTACCCAAAGTCCCGCTCAAGAACGTTGTGAGTCCTGAAGGAGGAAGTGGATGAGAATACTGGAGAGGGCTCTAGAAAATAAATGATCATGGAGAATAAGCAAGTCCCCAACACCTGAAATAAACAGCAGGATGTCTGCCACCCTCCAAGCTGTACTCCTCCCCTCAGCTCTAAACTCCACTGCCCAAACCAGACAAATATTCTGAAATGGCATTGCTGTGTGGTTTTTGAGATAAATGCCACGTGCCAAAATGTATATCATTCATTTACCACATGATGCAGTTACTATTACACTCGTGACCAACCATTATGGAAGTTTCAATATTAACAAGAACTGGTGTAGCTACACCTGCATATTCCTGCTGATTATCCCCGCCAACACCTTACATGCCTGATTCCAAATGTTTTTCTGGTCTCCAGCTCCTCCTGTTCCTTCTCTTTTCCCCCTTGCTAGCACATCCTGCACCCTCCCAATAAGGAGACTTTCCTAAGATGTAGTTTCACCCTAGCATTTGCCTGCTGGAACATCAAGAGAGTTTTCTTCTTTCTTTTCTTACTGTACTAGACACCAAATGAGCTGCCATCCTGCTCACTTTGTAGAAACGGCCTCCTACCAACTCATTTGGTAAAAGCAGTTGATACTGGTAGCTCTTTTATGCAATAATGCATGGTTATGGTTAATTGTTTCAGGAGTGGGCCAATTGGCTAGAAATTTAGAATATGGACTTAGCAAGAGGGAAGTCAGACTGTTTCTAAGTAGTTGGATGTGTAACATAAACTCAAGAGCTGGAGAGCAGCCAGAGGCCCATGTTTTCCATCTGCTCCCCATTCTAAATTGGGGCATTAGACCACCAAGGCAGAACCTGCAGAGGGGGTGGACCAAATGTGCTCCACCAGCATAGTCTTCTCTTCTCTTTTATTCCCCCCAGCAATGTTTTGTAGTTTTCAATTTTCCTTGAACATTTTTTGTTAGATTTATTCCTAGGTACTTGGTGTTTTTTATCCTATTGTAAATGGTACAATATTGTAAATGGTATTTATCAATAGTTTTAACAAAATGACACGGATTGTTTGGAAACCTGGCAATCTTGTCTCTGACTTTTGGGCTGGCAGAGGGGTTTGGGCCAAAGGAGAGGAAGCGGGTTCTAATGCTGCCTAGTCACTCCTTTTGCTTCATTCCTTTCTGATGATTTGAATTTCACTCTGATATCATTTCCTTTTGCCTGAAAAACTTCCATTAGCATTTCTTTGTGAAGGTCGGTCTGCTGGTGTCAAATTCTCTTAGTTTTCTTTTATCTGAAAATGTCCTTATTTTACCTTCATTGTTAAAGGATTTTTTTTTGCTAGATATAGAATTCGGGGCTGACAGATTTCCTTTCAGCACTTTGGAAATATTGTTCCACTCTCTCCTGGCCTTCATAATTTCCGATAAGAAGTCAGCCATTTATTGAATTGTTTTTCCTTGAACACAATATGCTATTCTTTTCTTGCTACCTCAGCAATGTTTGCCCTTTGTATTCAACTTTCAATATTTTGACTATAATATGCTTTAGCACAGCCTGCTTGGTGTTCTTTGAATACTTTGAATCTATAGCTTTATGTTTTCAACAAATAGAGGAAATTTCCAGTCATTATTTCTTCAAGTATTTTTTTTTCTGCCCTATTTTCTTTTTTTTCCCCTGCTGGAATTTCAATTACAAACATTTTTGACTAATATTATCTAAGAGATGTCTGAGGCTTTTATTTATTTATTTATTTTCAGTCTTTAAAAAAAAAAACACAAAAAATTCTGTTCTTCATATTGGATAGTTTCTATTGCTCTATCTTCAAGTTCACTTACTTTTTCCTCTGTTATCTCCATTCTGCTTTTAAATTTATCCAGTAGATTTTCTAAAAATTCAGCCATTATATATTTTATATATATTATATATTTACATATAATTTTTTAAGAATATCATTTTTTCTATTTTTCTGCTGAAATTTTCTGTCTTCATTGTGAGCATATTTTCTTTTACTTCACTGAGGATAGTTATGATAGCTGCTTTAAAATTTGTCAGCTAATTCCATATCCTATTCACCTCAGGTTTTTTCCTCAGTTGATATTCTTTTCTCTTGAGAATGTGTTCCATTTTTTGTATCTTTTTATTTTGAGTAATTTTGGACTGTATCCCAGGTATTATGAACATCAATTTATGGAGACTCTGGATTATGGATTATGTTATTTTACCCTGATAAGCACTCTTTCTTTTCTTTTCCTTTCTTAAAATTTTTTTCTTTCTTTCTTTCTTTCTTTTCTTTTTAAAGCAGACAATTATCTTTGTTGGACTCAAACCTTCAGCAAATCCTTTTTTTGCCCACTACCTCCAATCTCAGTTCAGATCTTTTGTCCTCAACAGAGCTGCTTTGAGTTTGTTCTGCATAAGTGTGATTCAGGGCAGGCAGAATTTGGGGATCCCTTCTCCAGCTCTCTCTCTTCTGGGAGTCCCTTCCAGCAGCTGTGGTTCCCCCATGTTTAGTCTTCTGGTTCCCCAGAAAGACAGCAGTTGTTCCACCAGCACTCCCACTGTCCCATGTGCCACACTGACTGTCTGGCTCTAGACTAAAAGCTGTGGAAATGGCAACTCATTCCATACAACTCCCCTCCTCCAAGCATGGAGTCCTCACCAGAATCTGCCTGCTTTTGTTCACTCACCAGTGCCTTCAGGTAGCTGTGTTCTACTTTAGTTATCATCTGCATTCTGTTCAGAGTTTATAGTTATTATCTGCAGGAGGGCTGGTCTGGTAGGATCTTTCTCAGGCAATACCAGATGTGAAAGTTCTTGAGTTAAAATTTACCCTCACTAATCTCTAGCTTTGTGACCTCAGACTAGCTGATTAACTTCTCCAAGCCTCAGTGTACACATCTGTAAACTGGGATAATAAGGGCACTTACCATACAAGGTAGTTTATGAGGATTAAAAGGGATAACATGCATATCTGGTGCAGAGCAATAAAGGAAGCTATTTTTGGACTCTCCATGCTGCCACATGGTGGCAATTCAGCCTTGGCAATGTTAACATCTTCCAGTCTAATTAGATGCTCATCTATTGAGCAGCTGCTGTGTGCCCAGCATAAGAGAGGAAGATGATAGTAAAGACCTTGTTCTCAAGGAGCTCACATCCTAGTTGAAACTCACGGAGCAGAGAGCAGCACAGGGTCTTAGGAAACACAGATACTAAGTAGTGAGGAGAGGAGGAGGCAGGGACTCACACCTGAGCACATAACGCTCCCTCAAGAGGTGCACAAAGCTCTCTTTTCTGCTTCAGCAGGCAATTTTACCACGATGTTTTAAATAACAGGCTAGTGGCTTGGATTTAACAATTTCATAGTTCGGCAGCAAATATGTTTGTGCTGGATGAGCTTCTCAGACACATTTTCCCACACCTTCTCTGTTTCCTAGTCCTAGTGAAAGGGCTGCCTTGGAACCTCCCTGCAGCCCCACTTGACAAGAGTCAAACATCAATCATATCCATGAAACCTGTAGATGAGGGAGACTCTACCAACTTCAGCTTCACACCAGCACTCAACCCCAGTTTCCCAAGGCTTACTATACCTTTTTGCTTCAGTTTACTAAACTAATACTAATACCCTCAGAGCCCAGGAAAAGGGTTGACGTAATCCCTTTTTTACCCTCTGGGAGCCATATTTAACCAGGTGTATGAGCAGGTGGCCCCCTGCCTTAGTTCATTCAGGCTGCTCTAACAAGGTGCCTGAGACTGGGTAGCTTAAAAACAGCAGAAATGCATTGCTCGCTGCTCTGGAGGCTGGAAGTCTGAGATCAGGGTGCCAGCACAGCCAGGTAAGGGCCCTCTTTTGGGTTGCAGACTTATCGTTGTATCCTCACCTGGTGGAAGGTGCCAGGGCTCTCTCTGGAGTCTCTTTTATAAGGGCATGAATCCCATTCATGAGGATTCCACTCTCATCACTTAAGCACATCCTAAAGGCCCCACCTCCTAATACCATCAACTTGCGGGTTAGATCTCAACGTAGGAATTTGCCGGGGAAGGGGGGGACACAAAACATTTAGACTACAGTAACCCTCATATGCCATGACTTGAGGGCATTGAGAGGCCTACTTCTCCCTCCGCCATATCTCTTCCCGCTAGCCTGAAATTGAGTTACCACTGGGTTAGAAAAGAAAGGCATAGCGTTGCCTATTGATGGGGGCTCTAGTCATTAATTTAGTGAAGTTTTAGTACTTGCTTATTAGATGCTGGGCATTGGAGTTGGCATACGATTTGTCTGAAAGTCACTCTCTAGACTTCTCCCATTTGTTGGAGATGCTTTGGCCAGAAGGAAAGAATTAAAATAAGCAAACAAGACAAAAACAGTTCTCTCAGCAGAGTTGGGCGGGGGGTGTGGTGGCAGGAGGCCATTAATTCAGTTTTCTACATGCAGCAGTGACTGAGGCCTGCTGTGTATCAGGCACTGTGACAGCGCCGGTGATGCACAGGTGAACCAGATCCTGCTCTTGCTCCTCAGGCATTCACATTCAAGTGAGGTGTCTGGTGTGAAAAATTAATGGTCTCTAATGCAAAAAACCTGGTTGTAATGGAGTTATGAACAGAGTAGAAAGGAAATCCAGAGCAGGTGGGAGGAGTCAGAGGAAAAAACAGAGGGAGGTAATGGGGCAGGGGGTTAAGCAGGGCTTTGCCAGGCGGATGGGGGTGGGTGGACAGAGGGAAGGGCGGTGTGAGGACAGAGGAACAGCGGGCACAAAGACAGAGCCGAGAGAGTGAGTGGTGTGTTCGTGGGCTGTGAGGATTCCAGACCAGCTAGAGACAGAGCGCATGGGTGGGAGAGAGGCTCAAGCGCAGTTAGAAAGGGGGCCAGTGGTCAGACCACAGAGGTCCTGTGTGCCAGCCTGTGGGGTCTGGATTGCATTCTGTGGCCCTGGGGAGTCAGTGGAGCAGCGACTGTAGAAGTGCTATTCAGGAGCTGTGGTGAGAGGGGCAGGATGGTGAGAGGCAGGCCGGAGTCACCAGGCAGGGCACAGAGAGGAGACGTGGGAAGAACGCTGAAGATGCCTCTGCTGGGCTTCCGGTCCAGCCCAGGGCTGCCCTCCCACCTGGGCTTCACAAAAGGAACACCTATTTCTCATGACGAATTTTAGGGGTGTCACATTTGCTTGTTGTTGTTTTATATAAAAAGCCTTGCCTAAAATAAACATTTTAAATCATAGTTTAATCTACTTCTCAGGACTCAAAATAACCCATGTGTCAACATAACACAGAACTTGGGACCTGGGATGTTAGAAAAAGAACAACCTTAGGGATCCTCTAGTCCAACTCCTTTGATGGAAGGTCTTTCAGAAAAGGCTTGACCTTGCTTGAGTTTCCTGCAAACAGATCCAGTTCAGTCAGACCCTGGTCCTCTGCACTGCACACGAGGCTAAAGGACAGAGTGTGCTACTAAATAGAGGTGTCAAAACTAAGGCTTACACCAGGCAGTGCTGAGAAAGTGACTTTCAATCTTCCAGATATCATATTTTTGAAGTTACAACTGGAATATTTTCCATTCTTACCAAGAATTGCTCTTACTTATGATTAATATTACTGAGGCCAAAACAATAACGCTAGGTGCAGGGATCTGAAGCTGAGTATAACTGCTGGACGTCCTAGTCTAAATAAACATTATCTCTTGGGAATTCCCTGGTGGTCCAGTGGTTAGGACTCCGTGCTTTCACTGCCTAGGGTGCAGGTTCGATCCTTGGTCAGGGAACTAAGATCCCACGAGGCGAGAGGCGTGGCCAAACATAAAAAGTAAAATAAAAAATAAACATTATCCCATCTCCCAGTCAAGTTTTGAGAGCCTGGTACCAACATTCATAGCTGTGTCATATGGAAGTTACAGCTAATGCCTACAATTACCAGTAAACTAGTTGATTGTATATGTTTATATCTTGCCCTACTGTTCTGAACAAATGGTGCATATTTAGGATCTTAGTATCTCCAAAATGGGCAAAAACTACATAGGGATTATTGGGAAAAGTAAATAATTTTGCCATTATAAAAATTTTTTGGCAACAAAGGTTTTCATTAGGGGGAAATAACAGCTATATTTAGAATATAGGTTGAAAACACAATTTGGTGATAATTTGTGGGCAGTGTACTTTTGAATGGGGAAAGTAATTAATAAATATTATATGCATACATAGGCATATGTACATATACATAAGTGTGTACACATATACATAAACATGATATATATATATTATGCTCTGGATGAGAGAATGTCACAGGTTAGATTCTCCACAATCAGATACTGGGGCAGAATTTGGGGTGCAAGATATTCTTAGGGATCCCACCTGCGAGAAGAAGCAGAAAGAAGCATGGGTCAGAAGGAGAAGTTGAATTACATCAAGGCCTCAGCCAATCCAGCAGGGAGCTTTGGAGCAAATACCGTTCTGCAGAGTCGTCTGGGATGGCTATGCCTTTACATCCCTGCCTCTCTGTTAATGGATGCAAACTGCCCTGGGAAGCGTCTGACCTTGAGCATGGTAGCTTTTTGCAGCGAAGTGGCTCTTTGTGGCTGAGGCTGAACCTGAAGGAGCTGACAGTTGGAGGCTGACTGCCAATGCTTCCTGTAGATGGGTAGCAGGTCCTTTCTGGAATGGAGATCTAAGCAGTGCATCTGGTCTACCATGGACAATGGTGTCCTGACACTCTTGGTCATTTTATTTTGACAACCTCTTTTGGCTATGACTCACTCTGAAGTTGCTTCCCCACGTCCCTTGGTTTACTTTCTATCCTCCTGGCTCAACTAAAGGCAATTGGAGGGTAGGAGGGAGAAGAAGAAAGAACTATTCCAGTCCTTTCCCTTCACCTCTCCAGCTCTGGATGTGGCTGTGTGCAAATATTTACAGTCCCAATGACCTCCAATCCCTCAGGCTTGGCTCCAGCTTCCAGCTTCAGTTCCTTAGTCCAAACCATGAATCCCCTGGAATAGGCCTCCACCCTGTCTCTATCCGTCACTTTCTCTGTGAAACCCCCAAATCTCTATTCTTATTGCTCATAACCTACATCTGAGGCAACATTTAACTATACGTCCTTTGTTTCATGCAGTAAGTATTTGCAAAAATTAATTGAGAAGGAGGAGTATTCACCTGTTTTATTCCCTGAAGTACCTAGTTAGTATTGGGTGCATGGTACTCATGTATTTTGTATTGAATTGAAGGAAATTTCTTTCAGAAGGAATGTTCAAAATATAAAGTGATTAAATTCCAACCATACACAAACATTTCTAGCTGCTTCAGTTTCCTATTTGAAGGAAAATTAGTGATTATGAAGGGATCTGGAGGATTAGCATGTGGGAATTTAAATTCATAAATTTATCAAATAGCTATTTCTAGCTTCTTTATCAGAACTGAC
This sequence comes from Balaenoptera acutorostrata, assembly GCF_949987535.1. Taxonomy (NCBI): domain Eukaryota; kingdom Metazoa; phylum Chordata; class Mammalia; order Artiodactyla; family Balaenopteridae; genus Balaenoptera; species Balaenoptera acutorostrata. The sequence goes on from NC_080075.1 coordinate 55,158,538, forward strand.
TAGGCTTCCAGATTCATACTGCAAAGGTGGAAGGAGTTGCTGGATCTAAGTTTGAATCCATGGCTCTTGGACTGTTAACCTTGGGAACCACTGATTATTTCATTCAAGGCATCAGTAAATCCTAAAATCTAATTTAGGCTTTTTAAGGTGCATCAAATAAAGAAAAAGTAGCATACCTCACCCCCTTGGCATATTTAAGATAATTTAAATGCATTCAAAACTGATGGCTCGGGCTTCCCTGGTGGCGCAGTGGTTGAGAGTCTGCCTGCTAATGCGGGGGGCGCGGGTTCGAGCCCTGGTCTGGGAGGATCCCACATGCCGCGGAGCAACTGGGCCCGTGAGCCACAACTACTGAGCCTGCGCGTCTGGAGCCTGTGCTCTGCAACAAGAGAGGCCGCGATGGTGAAGGGCCCGCGCACCGCGATGAAGAGTGGCCCCCGCTCGACGCGACTAGAGAAAGCCCTCACATAGAAACGAAGACCCCACACAGCTAAAAATAATAAATAAATAAATTTATTAAAAAAAAAAACAAAAAACAAAAAAAACTGATGGCTCCCTAGAGTGTAGTCTGGGGGGTTCTGAGGGCTCTGAGATCTTCCAGGAGGTCTGTGAGGTCAAAAGTAATTTATAATAATGCTAAGACATTATTTGCTTTTTTCACTTTCGTTCTCTCACAAGTATACAGTGGAGTTTTCCAGAGGCCACATGGTATATGATGACATCATTGTTCTGGCAGTAATGGAAGATGTGCTTTGTGTATTCTTGTGTTTTCTAGAATTTTCTCAGGTGTTAGGTTTAGCGTATAAATATGTGCATTTTCAGAGATTAACTCAGTTTGTTCATAATACTTGGACAATGTTCTTACTATCTTTCCTTACACCTGCTATAATTTGTGTAACTTATTGTCCAATGTATTGTTTTGAAATCCTGAAGTTTTCCTTGCATACATTTGGAAGCTCAACAAGAAATAAGTATACTTTGTTGTTGTTTGTTGCAATAATATTTAAAATTTTTTCGAAAACTTTTCAAATTGAGAAATTTAAGTCTCATATGGTTTCTTTAGAATTCATTATTTTATTCTAAATAAAAAGAAATAGGGAATTCCATGGTGGTCCTGTGGTTAGGACTTGGCGCTTTCACTGCCATGGCCCAGGTTCAGTCCCTGGTCGGGGAACTAAGATCCCGTAAGCCATGTAGCATGGCAATCAGTTAATCAATCAATCAATAGAAATATCTATAGGACACTTTTATTATCTTTAAGGATGGATTGTTGGCTTAAAAACAAGAGATAAGACTCACTTTCTCAATCCACTTATGTAGCATCTATGTCCAAAGATGCTGAAGAAGATGAAAGTGAAATATCAGAGTTCTCTGACACATGGAAGAGAGAATCAACTTCAAAGAAGCTGGATGAAACCACTAATAAGAAGTGAAAATACAAGGAAAGATACCTTCCCCCTCACCTGTATATGGATGCTAATAATTCACCTTATTATGTCTTATGCAACAAAACAATTTCAAATTGTCATTTTGAGACTGATCAGAGTTTAAAGAAAAAGGAATAGTTTACATGTAGACATGATATGCTGTTTAAAAGCTAATATTGTTTGTTTCAGTTTTTCAAACTAGCCACAGAAAAGATGCCGAATCATCTCCCAGGGTGAGTTACGTGTCTAGCATTGGCTGGAGAAGTATACACAATAGTTGAAAGAATAATAAAGTCCTGCAAATTGACATTGCTGAATGCCTGCTGGATGAAAAATCAGTAAAAGCATCCAGTGCCACTTCCCAAAGACACAAGAACTTGTCAAATTACAGATTTCACTGCAAACAAGAAGATTAATATCTCATCTACAGAATTGCACCTGTGCCTTAAAAATTGACAGATCTGCAGATGTGACTGGATTTGCTGTTTTGCTTATATTTGTACATATCAGCCCTGATTAGTCACTGAAGATCTTTTGTTATATAAATACTTGTGCTGAAATGGTCAAAGTGTTCAATAACTTTTTCAAATCTCATGGTTTATTCTATACAACTGTGTCAAAATTTGCACTGATGGTGCAAAAGCCGTGGTGGGCAAAAACGGTGCCCTTATATCAATCAAGGAGGTGATACTAAACTGTACTAGGAGTTATTGTATTCTTTACTGCTATGCACTGGCAAAACAAAAAGAGCCAGCTCCACCTAAGAAAGTCCTTGATGAAGCAGTAGAAAGGATGATTTATTCAATTTCAACTCTTGAGTACACATCTTTTTAATATTATGCATGACAAAATAGGAAGTGCACAAAAGCATTCTGCTGTGTCTCGAAGTAAATGGTTGTTTCCATGAAAATCACTTGTGTGACTGAATTTCAAGCTGAACTAGCCACTTTTTAATGGAACACCATTTTTACTTGAAAGAATGACTGACAAGCTGTGGTTATTCAGACTTTATCTTTTAGACGTTTTCTTGAAAATGTCACTTCAAGGTAAATAATTGAAAGTATTTGTTGCTAATGATAAAATTTGAGCTTTCAATCAAAAATTAGAATTTTGGAGAACTTGTATCAAATATTATGAGTTGCCCAATACTTACAGATGAGATTTGGGTGCTATTATCAAATGCGATTTTTTGGATATTATATATTAAAATGAGTAAATATTTGGAAGAACTGCATAACTCAGTGAACTAATATTTTTTAAATAACCAATGCATGATGCTACAAAACTCATTCAGAGTGCAAGATAGACCACTGGACCATTGATTTTGTTTTGTTTTGTTTTTTGGCTGCATTGGGACTTCGTTGCTGTGCACGGGCTTTCTCTAGTTGCAGCAAGCCGGGGCTACTCTTCTTCCCTGCGGTGTGTAGGCTTCTCACCGCAGTGGCTTCTCTTGTTGTGGAGCACGAGCTCTAGGAGCGTGGGCTTCAGTAGTTGTGGCGCACAGGCTTAGTTGCTCCATGGCATGTGGGATCTTCCCAGACCAGGGATCAAACCTGTGTCCCCTGTATTGGCAGGCGGATTCTTAACCACTGCGCCACCAGGGAAGTCCAGACCATTGGATTTTAATGTAATAAATTTTAAAAGTTCATTGATACAGTTTCAGACTCTGCTTTGTAACCAGCCTTTAAGAAACTATGATCTGCTGAGTTTTACCCTAGTATTATTGAAAAATAGCCACAATTATTTGAAAAGGCTATTAAAATACTCCTTTCCTATTCCAACTACATATCTATGTGAGACCAGAGTTTCTTCATATTCTTTAACCAGAGCAACATATTGCAACAGATTGAATGCAGAGGCAGATAAGAATATTTTCTATTAAGCCAGATGTTAAAGAGACTTTCAAAAATTAAAATTATACTGCTCTTCTTACTAAATTTCTTCAAAATATGTTATTTTTCAAAAAATGTTAGTTAATGGATTTTTAAAAAGAAATAAATACATATTTTAATTTCTGTTTTAATTTCTAAAATGGTAAATATTGATAGATAAATCAACAAATAAAAGTTTTGAGGAGCCATCAGTAGTTTTATAGAGTGTAATGGAGTCTTGAGACCAAAAAGTTTGAGAACTGCTGCCCTAAACTGATGGGAACCTAGGATTATCAGGGCAATGGGCTCAAGTGACATGAGGTGTGCATCAGTTAGAGGAAGGAAGTGGTTCTAATTCCAGAAAGAGACAGAAGAACATAGACACAAGTAAAAGGCCACACAACTGCCACTCCTGAGGGTCTGGTAGGGACTAGAGCAGACCTCTTGTGAGGGTGGGGGCCATATCATTTCTTGAAGGAGTCATTTATTGGACAGAGAGACTCCTGGTAGGCATGGAGATATTCTTTTTCCAAGATGTGAGTTTGGGAGATCCAGACAGTTACTTTTTTTTTTAACATCTTTATTGGAGTATAATTACTTTACATTGTTGTATTAGTTTCTGCTGTATAACAAAGTGAATCAGCTATATGTATACTTATATCCCCATAATGTCCCCTCCCTCTTGCATCTCCTTCCCACCCTCCCTATCTCACCCCTCTAGGTGGTCACAAAGCACAGAGCTGATCTCCCTGTGCTATGCGGCTGCTTCCCACTAGCTATCTATTTTACATTTGGTAGTGTATATATGTCCATGCCACTCTCTCACTTCGTCCCAGCTTACCCTTCCCCCTCCCCGTGTCCTCAAGTCCGTTCTCTATGTCTGCATCTTTATTCCTGCCAGGCAGTTACTATTTTTAAACACTTAATATAGTTAACCAAAACTTTCAAATTAAATATATTTGGGGTCATTCAATGTTATCCTCTCATTTAATAACATAATAAAATAATCATAGGATCAAATAATATCAAGTTTTTAACCTGAAGGTACTAGAATCACCCAAAGAGATTGGAACTATTCTCTCCTCAAAATTTTTCTGGTATGATTATGGTATTATTAGCTTTCTTGAACTCAAAGAAGAATCAAATGATTTAAGGTAGAACTGGGCTTCAATTTAATGATACGGTCAAAGTGGTTTGTTTCAGGATACCCTTCTTTCACCCTGACCTTCCTTCCCATGCTGACAGACCTGGAGAAACACATGCCTCTGCAGTGAAGAGCACACACAGTGTCACAGCGGCCAGGACCCAAGGGCAGGACACGCACTAGAAGTCACAAACCATTAAAATCAAAACAGTGCTTTCTTTGGCTTGATCTGTATAATGGCGTTCAGAGACATTCCTTAAAGCAGGAGTCCCCAACCCGCGGGCCATGGAGCGGTACCCAGCCGTGCACCGGGCCGCACAGCAGGAGGTGAGTGGCAGGCAAGTGAGCAGAAGCTTTCATCTGCCGCTCCCCATTGCTCGCGTTACCGCCTAAACCATCCACCACTGCCCCCCTGCTCCACGGAAAAATTGTCTTCCACAAAACTGGTCCCTGGTGCCAAAAAGGTTGCAGACTGCTGCCTTAAATTGTCATATAGTTTTGAGAACGTTCCAGTAGAAACTGCTCCAGCGTCGGTCCCAAGATTCTAAACATTTTGCCTTAGAGAATGAAAGTACCACTCTGATATCCATCCAGCGTAGATAGACACATTCAGGAGGGACAGCTCTCTGGCCTTTACCTGTGTCCCACTGTCTCTTGTCTCTCTTTCAGGAAATACTTGCTGTTAATTAGGTGGAAGCACTTTCCTCCTTTAACTGATACACTGCAGGTCCTCTGAGCCTCACTTCTCAACGAATGGTAGGCACTGCAACCTCAAGGCAAAACTGACATCTTCTAAACCTCCAGCAGTTCTAGAATCAAAAGGTGTGAATGCAGTCTCTTTATGGTTTAAAGGAGTTATATAACCAGCAGAAAGATGCAATAGTCCTAAAAAGGTTAAGTCTCAATTTCAAAATTAAGAGACTTTTAACTATAAGGCAGTCAGCTAATTAAGTCATAAGGTTAGAATAAAGTACAATGACTTTTATTAACATTTCTGACATAAGACAAGGTAAAGCTAGCAGTTACACAATGCTATCTTGTTCTTTAATTCCTTCAAACTGAAGAGATGTAAGTGTTAGGGCAAAACATTGTGTTTTATGCTTTTTAAATGTAGGCAAAATAGATACTTAAATTCCTTAATATTTGAAGATTAATCCACTCTTTGAACAAATATTTACTGAGTGCCTGCCATGAGCCATGAAGTGGGCTGGGCACTAGGGATACACCTGGGAATGTGGTAGTGCGGTCTCTGCCCTCACAAAGCCCACAGGAACGAACAGCAATGATTCAGCCTGTAAAGTGGGGAGGGGACAAACAAATTAGATGAAAAGTGAAACTAGGGGATTTTCCCAGAAATTTCAATCATGAAAGGAGCCACATTGGTTTTCAAAGTCTCAGGCAGCAATTGATAGCAATGTGGATTTCTCACAGGATGACACAGTTGTAATCTGTATTGGTAGTACAAGATGGCTACAACAGATCTTATGGCTTCCTGTAGCCATGCCTATGCCGTGTGTGTGTGTGCGTGTGTGTGTGTTTCCTGGTCCTATAGTCATAGCCAAGGTTATAAAATAAAATGGTGTGTTTGGAGAAAAATAATTCCTGAAACTTTTCTATGTGTATTGCCACATTTCTACTGGGATATAAAAACATGAACCAAATTCATAATAACTATACTTCTATCGATTCCAAAAATAAAATCTTTTACTTTATGGAAAACAAAAACATCTTATAAGCAATGAAATAAAAATTTGGGTAGAATTACGGTTTGCTTTATCCTACCTGCTCCACAGTAATTTTCTGAGGTTTAGAGATAATGTTTCAACATTTTGATTATGTCCTTCAATAAACCTCCATATTTAACCATATTAAACCAGTACATAAGAGAACTACTGGCTGAATTTACATTTTCGTCAAGCCTTTAACAGAAAAGGTCTAGATCAGAAGGTCTAGATTGCAGTTCTGCATGTCTGCTAATGAAATCAATGACGGATGGGAGGATAAAAAAACAGTAACAATATTTACTGAGCACTTACTATGTGCCAGGCACTGTGATATGTACTTCTCAAGGATTATTGAATATATTTCCACACCACAATAGGGTAGATAGATGAGCCTGAGATGAAGAAACTGAGCCTGAGAAGGGTTAAGAAACTTACCAGTTAGTAGGTAGCTGAGTGGAAGCACAACCCCGGCAGGCCGAGAACAGCTACACAGCTATGAAATAAACTTGAGTTCTTCAGAAGAAAAACGTTATATAAAGAACTTCTTTCTTAGTTAAAAAATTATTTTAGGTAAATCTTCTCTGTCTTACATTAAGCCACATATTATGAAATGTTCATTTTCCCAAAGGCCAGCATTCTGAAAATTAATGGTCGGTGCTTTTTCTGTCATTTCTTATTTGAGATAATTTCCAAAATGTGATTCTGTGAAATGCGCAGATATTTCCTTCACCATGAGAAGAAACAAAAGCCAAGAGAAATTGTGATTTGACCAAGGTGACATGAGTGGTAGCCTCCGAACCTGAACCCAAGTCTTCTAACCCCATCACATCCCAACTCCCTAAAATCTCATAAAATCTCATACAATGTTTCTTCAAGGGCACTGTCTTCCATTTTTTAAAACCCAACTCCCTAAAATCTCATAAAATCTCATACAATGTTTCTTCAAGGGCACTGTCTTCCATTTTTTAAAAAAGATGACTTTCAGTAACATATAACTTAGGGCCTGTAGTTTCACAGGTATAGTTACCTCCAACTACCTAAGACTATTGCTTTAGTGTTTCCAGCATTCATTATTTCTGTGTATTATCCATGGGTTTCCCCATTCACCACAGGAGGGCCATCATATTAGTTACCTCCTTGTCTCTCTCTCTCTCTTTTTTTTTTTTGTATTTTTAAATTGAAGTATAGTTGATTTACAATGTTTCCGGTGTACAGCAAAGTGATTCAGTTATACATCTGTATCTATATCTATTCTTTTTCAGATTCTTTTCCATTATAGGTTACTACAAGATATTGAATATAGTTCCCTGTGCTATACAATAGGTCTTTGTTTTCTATCTGTTTAATACGTAGTAGTGTGTATCTGTTAATCCCAAATTCCTAATTTATCCCTACCCTCGCTTTCCCCTTTGGTAACCATAAGTTTGTATTCTATCTCTGTCTGACTTACTTTACTTAGTATGATCATCTCTAGGTCCATCCATGTTGCTGCAAATGGCATTATTTCATTCTTTTTAAGGCTAAGTAATATTCCATTCCATATATATATATATATATATATATATATATATCTATATCTATCTATCTATCACATATTCTTTATCCAATCATCTGTTGATGGACATTTAGGTTGCTTCCATCTCTTGGCTATTGTAAATAGTGCTGCTGTGAAAAATGGGATACATTTATCTTTTCAAGTTAGATTTTTCTTCTTTTCCAGATATACGCCCAGGCTGGATCATATGGTAACTCTATTTTTAGTTTTTTAAGGAACCTCCATACTGTTCTCCATAGTGGCTGCACCCATTTACATTCCCACCAGCAGTGCAAGAGTGTTCCCTTTTCTCCACACCCTCTCCAGCATTTGTTATTTGTAGACTTTTTGATGATACTCATTCTGACCGATGTGAGGTGATACCTCATTGTAGTTTTGATTTTCATTTCTCTAATAATTAACAGTGATGAGCATCTTTTCATGTGCCTGTTGGCCATCTGTATATCTTATTTGGAAAAATGTCTCTTCAGGTCTTCTTCCTTTTTTTGATTGAGTTGTATTTTTTTTTTTTGACATTGAGCTGTATGAGCTGTTTGCATATTTTGGAAATTAATCTCTCAGTTGCATCGTTTGCAAATATTTTCTCCCATTCTGTAGGTTGTCTTTTCATTTTGTTTATGGTTCTCTTTGTTGTGCAAAAGCTTTTAAGTTTAATAAGATCCAATTTGTTTATTTTTGCTTTTGTTTCCATTACTCTAGGAGACAGAGCCAAAAGAATATTGCTGCGATTTATGTCAAAGAGTGTTCTGCCTCTGTTTTCCTCTAGGAGTTTTATAGTTTCTGGGCTTACATTTAGGTCTTTAATCCATTTTGAGTTTATTTTTTGTATATAGTATTAGAGAATGTTTTAATTTCATTCTTTTACATGTAGCTGTTCCGTTTTCCCAGTACCACTTATACAAGAGACTGTCTTTTCTCCATTGTATATTCTTGCTCCCTTTGTCATAGATTAATTAACCGTAAGTGTGTAGGTTTATTTCTGGGCTTTCCATCCTGATCCACTGATCTGTGTGTCTGTGTTTGTGCCAGTACCATACTGTTTTGATTACTGTAGCTTTGTAGTATAGTCTGAAGTCAGGGAGTATGATTCCTCCATCTCCATTTTTCTTTCTCAAGATTGTTTTGTCTATTCGGGGTCTTTTGTGTTTCCATACAAATTTAGAAAATTTTCGTTCTGGTTCTGTGTAAAATGCCATTGTTAATTTGATAGGGATTGCATTGAATCTGTAGATTGCCTTGGACAGTATGGTCATTTTAACAATATTGATTGTTCCAATCCAAGAACACAGTATATCTTTCCAACTGTTTGTGCCGTCTTCAGTTTCTTTCATCAGCATCTTAAAGTTTTCAGAGTATGGTCTTTTGCCTCCTTAGGTAAGTTTATTCCTAGGTATTTTATCCTTTTTGATGTGGTGGTAAATGGGCTTGTTTCCTTAATTTCACTTTCTGATCGTTTGTTGTTAGCATATAGAAATGCAAGAGATTTCTGTGTATTAATTTTGTATCCTGCAACTTTACGAAATTCATTAATGAGCTCTAGTATTCTGGTAACATCTTTAGGATTTTCTATATATAGTATCATGTCATCTGCAAACAGTGACAGTTTTACTTCTTCCTTTCCAATTTGGATTTCTTTTCTTTTTCTTCTCTGATTGCTGTGGCTAGGACTTCCAAAACTTTGTTGAATAAAAGTGGTGAGAGTGGGTATCCTTGTCTTGTTCCTGATCTTAAAGGGAATACTTTCAGTTTTTCTATCATTGAGTATGATGTTAGTATGGGTTTGTGGCCTTTATTATGTTGAGGTATTTTCCCTCTATGCCCACTTTCTGGAGAGCTTTTATCATAAATGGATGTTGAATTTTATCAAAAGCTTTTTTCTGCATCTATTGAGATACTCATATGGTTGTTTTTTTACATGCTTTTTTTAATGCTGTTTTTTAAATTCAATTTTTATTTTATTTTGGAGTATAGTTGATTTACAATGTAGTGTTAGTTTCAGGTGTACAGCAAAGTGATTCAGTTATATACATATGCATATATCCATTCTTTTTCAGGTTTTTTTCCCCCATATAGATTATTACAGAATATTGAGTAGAGCTCCTTGTGCTATAAAGAAGGTCCTTGTTGATTATTTTATATATAGTAATGTGTATATGTTAATCCCAAACTCCTAATTTATCCCTCCCTCCCACCTTTCGCCTTTGATAACCATAAGTTTGTTTTCTAAGTCTGTGAGTCTGTTTCTGTTTTTTAAATAAGTTCATGTGCATCATTTTTTTAAGATTCCATTTATAAGTGATATCATATAATATTTGTCTTTGTCTAACTTACTTCACTTAGTATGATAATTTCTAGGTCCATCCATGTTGCTGCAAATGGCATTATTTCATTCTTTTTTAATGGCTGAGTAATATTCCATTGTATAAAGGTACCACATCTTATTTATCCATTCTTCTGTTGACAGACATTTAGGTTGCTTCTATGTCTTGGCTATTGTAAGTAGTGCTGTAATGAACATAGGGGTGCATGTATCTTTTCAAAGGATGGTTTTCTCTTGATATATGCTCAGGAGTGGGATTGCTGGATAATGTGGTAGTTCTATTTTTAGTTTTTTAAGGAACACCCATACTGTTCTCCATAGTGGTTGTACCAATTTACATTCCCACCAACAGTGCAAGAGGGTTCCCTTTTCCCCACACCCTCTCCAGCATTTATTGTTTGTAGACTTTTTGACGATGTTCATTCTGACCGGTGTAAGGTGATACCTCATTGTAGTTTTGGTTTGCATTTCTCTAATAATTAGTGATGTTGAACATCTTTTAATGTGCTTTTTGGCCATCTGTATGTCTTCTTTGGAGAAATGTCTATTTAGATATTCTGCCCATTTTTTTTGATTGGGTTGTTTGTTTTTTGATATTGAGCTGCATGAGCTATTTGTATATTTTGGAGATTAATCTCTTGTCAGTCTCATCACTTGCAAATATTTTCTCCCATTCTGTGGGTTGTCTTTTTGCTTTGTTTATGCTTTCCTTTGCTGTGCAAAAGCTTTTAAGTTTAATTAGATCCCATTTGTTTAGTTTTGTTTTTATTTTCATTACTCTAGGAGGTGGATCCAAAAAGATATTGCTGTGATTTATGTCACAGAGTGTTCTGCCTATGTCTTCCTCTAAGAGTTTTATAGTATCTCATCTTACATTTAGGTCTTTAACCTATTTTGAGTTTATTTTTGTGTATGGTGTTAGAGAATGTTCTAATTTCATTCTTTTACATGTAGCTGTCCAGTGTTCCCAGCAGCACTTATAGAAGAGACTGTCTTTTCTCCATTGTATATTCTTGTCTCCTTTGTCATAGAATAATTGACCATAGGCACATGGGTTTATTTCTGGGCTTTCTACCCTGTTCCATTGATCTATATTTGTTTTTGTGCCAGTACCATACTGCTTTGATTACTGTAGCTTTGTAGTGTAGCCCGAAGTCAGGGAGCCTGATTCCTCCAGCTCTGGTTTTCTTTCTTAGCATTGCTTTGGCTATTCAGGGTCTTTTGTGTTTCCATATAAATTTAGAAAATTTTTGTTCTGGTTCTGTGAAAAATGCCATTATTAATTTTTAGGGATTGCATTGAATCTGTAGATTGCCTTGGGTAGTATAGTCATTTTGACAATATTGATTCTCAATCCAAGAACATGGTATATCTTTCTATCTGTTTGTGTTATCTTTGATTTCTTTCATCAGCATCTTATAGTTTTCAGAGTACAGGTGTTTTGTCTCCTGTACCTTTTTGTCTTTTGTGCCTTTACCAATGAGCTTTCCCATTCATAATTTTCTTGTTTCTAGTTGTGGCCTTTTGTTTTCCATCTAGAGAAGTTCCTTTAGCATTTGTTGTATAGCTGGTTTGGTGGTGCTGAATTCTCTTAGCTTTTGCTTGTCTGTAAAGCTTTTGATTTCTCCATTGAATCTGAATGAGAGCCTTGCTGGGAAGAGTATTCTTGGTTGTAGGTTTTTCCCTTTCATCCTTTAAATATATCGTGCCACTCCCTTCTGGCCTGCAGAATTTGAGCTGAAAAATCAGCTGATAACCTTATGGGGATTCTCTTGTATGTTATTTGTTGCTTTTCTCTTGTTGCCTTTAATATTCTTTGTCTTTAATTTTTGTCAATTTGATTAATATGTGTCTCACTGTGTCCCTCTTTGGGTTTATCCTGTATGGGACTCTCTGTGCTTCCTGGACATGAGTGTTTCCTTTCTCATGTTAGGGAAGTTTTCAGCTATTATCTCTTCAAATATTTTCTGAGGCCCTTTCTCTCTCTCATCTCCTTCTGGGACCCCTAGAATGCAAATGTTGGTGCATTTAATGTTGTCTAAGAGGTCTATGAGACCGTCCTCGTTTCTTTTTTTTTTTAAATTTAATTTTATTTATTTATTTTTGGCTGCGTTGGGTCTTCATTGCTGCGTGCAGGCTTTCTCTAGTTGCAGTGAGCGGTGGCTACTCTACATTGCAGTGCGCTGGCTTCTCATTGCAGTGGCTTCTCTTGTTACAGAGCAAGGGCTCTAGGCATGCAGGCTTCAGTAGTTGTGGCATGTGGGCTCAGTAGTTGTGGCTCGCGGGCTCTAGAGTGCAGGATCAGTAGCTGTGGTGCACCGGCTTAGTTGCTCCACAGCATGTGGGACCTTCCCAGACCAGGGATAGAACCCATGTGCCCTGCATTGGCAGGCAGATTCTTAACCACTGAGCCATGAGGGAAGTCCCTGTCCTCATTTCTTTTCATTCTTTTTTCTTTATTCTGTTCTGCATCAGTGATTTCCACCAGTCTGTCTTCCAGCTTACTTATTCGTTCTTCTGCCCCATTTATCCTGCTATTGATTCCTTCTAGTGCATTTTTCATTTCAATTATTGTATTGTTCATCTCTGTTGTTCTTTAAATCTTCTAGCTCTTTGTTAAACATGTCATGTATCATCTCAGTTTGTGCCTCCATTCTTTTTCCAAGATCTTGGATCATCTTTACTATTATTACTCTGAATTCTTTTTCAGGAAGATTGCCTATCTCCACTTCACTTAGTTATTCTTCTGGAGTTTTATCTTGTTCCTTCATGTGGAACATTTCTCTGCCATCTCATGTTGTCAAACTTTCTGTGTTTGTGGCCTCCATTCCTCAGGCTGCTGGATTGTAGCTCCTCTCACTTCTGCTGTCTGTCCCCCTGGTAGGTGAGGTTGGTCCAGGGGCTTGTGCAGGCTTCCTGGTGGGAGCAACTGGCACCTGCCCACTGCTGGGTGGAGCTGGGTCTTGTCCCTCTGGTGGGCAGGGCCATGCCAAAGGGTGTGTTTAGAGGTGGCTGTGGGATTTCTCTTCTTTGAGATTCCTCTTGTTTCCTGAGGTAAGCTTTGTATCACTATAAACTTCCCTCTTAGAAATCTAGATTTTAGGAGGACATGGAATAAGGTTTTCATGATATATTTGTCAGTAAAGTGGATAAATATATACAAGAGGATGATTAATTCATTCACTCACTTAACAAATATTAATAATCTATGCTGGGTTAGTACTCTGCTAGGCATTGAGGATAAAATAGCAAACAAGGTAGAGGTGGTCTCTTTTCTGAGTTTCTCAAAAGGTAAAGTCAAAACCCAAACCCAAATGAATAACATATTTGCAAGTTTCTTGTAATAAAGTCTATGAAAAAAACAAAAGCAGGGCAGAGACAGAGAATGATATGGGGGAGATCTCCTTTAAATGGCATAATCAGGTCTCTCTGAGGAGGTGACATTTAAGCTTAAGAGATAAAGAATGAAAAGAACCTATCTTGCTATGTGGAAGAGAGGAAAGTTGAGAATTTCAGGAGGGGGCAACAGGTGCAAAAGCTCTAAGGTGGGAACGATATTGGAGTGTTGGAGCCATCATATGAAGGCCCGCGTGACAGCAGAGGAGCAAGGGGAAGAGCAGTGCTAGAAAAAGTTGGAGAAATATGTGGGTGACTCCCTAGATAATGAACTGGAGAATATGAATTAAGGAAACTCTAGAGGCCTGTTGTTTCAACACTTTCATCAATGGTTTAGAATCTATTTTTATCAGTTGAAAATCTGTTGTCCCCTTGAGGTGAAAATAAGGGACAAAGCATTGGAAGAGATATGAACTTGGCTAACAAAATTAGGATCCAAAAATTAAAGTATCATTGATAAGAGTTTAGGTTCTGGCCTCAACCTGTGTTTAAAACCTAGCTCCAACATTCACTCTTCCTGTGACCTTGGACAAGTACTTATACCTCTAAGTCAGGTATCAAAGACAAGTAGAGGATTAGAACACAGCAGCTCAGGTAAATCTTATGTATTACATAATAATCTGTCTGCTGCATCAGGTTATATATGGTTTGTTTGCTGGGCCAGGAAGCTATTCTGGCAGCTTTCCCTCTAGGATTATTTTAGGTACATCACTCGGCCTCTGGCAGAATTCATAGATCAAATGTAGGCCCTTAACGTTTATTTTGTTCACTTCACCAATAAACTCTACTGCCTCTAAGATTATCTATTTGAAAGATGAGAAATTAAGCATAGCCAAATTTTAGAAATTAATTTTAGTTTTCTAATCCTATTGTTATTTGGATAAAAATTGCTAAAAGACAGTATTTTAAAAATATAGTTTACAGATTTTGTCATTCACGGTGTTGTAACTACTACTGTATACCAAAATTTTTCTCTATTCCTATAATGTCATTAAAATTCGATACTGCCTGTATTTCACCCAAGGGTACCTAAAAAATATTTATAAAATTAGCTGACAAAAGCTTTAAATTATTCCAGTTCAATTTTAAAAAATATATTAAAGTGTTTACAAAAAACACTATAAATTTAAAATAATTCATCTTAAAAATAGAAGCAAATAAAAAGTTAAGTAGGATTAAGTGCATAATTGTATGTATTTTAAGACAGATGAGAAAGTATTAAACCATTCAGTGTAATGATAAAGTTATATTAAGTTTAAAAAAATACCCTAAAATCTTGGCTTTCCAGTTATATAGGGATGCTTAGTAAATACTTAGAGGAAGAAATATCAGGCAGTAATACTATACATTTCTAAATGTAAGACTGACTACTAAATAAAAACTCAATGCAGGCTTCACTCAAATTAAGAATGAGAAAAAAATACATCAATCACAATAGCATTTGGGGGGTTAAATTCAGTAACTCCCTCTTAAATCTTATTTTGCTACCTGTTCTCAGCATTTTTGTCAGGTTGAAAAAAAGTTTTGATGTTTAGATTTTTCATAGTTTTCCTAATTTCTCTATGTAAGTATAGCTAAGAGTGATGAAGTTTTCCTTATTTAAATATTACTTTTTTGCATTAATAATGTGCCTTTCAAAAATATACTATCCATATTTAGTTTTATTTAAAAACAGATAGGATTCATATTAAATGGGAGATACTAGCTTGGCTTTCTTATAATTTGCTTGAATTTGGAGAAATTATGACATAGTTAACTAACAATCTTCTAGGCAAGCAAACTGCTTGTCTTCCTTACCCCAAATTTTTGGTGCTATTTTTTTTTTTTCCCTTTTGTGGTTTCTTTCTGATGTGCTCCTCAGCTTAATTCCAGTGCTATCAATCTGACCCAGGCAAATTTCACAGGGCATCCTTTCTCCAATCTCTCCTGGTCATAATCCATTTTACAGCTGCTGGCAGAATCTAATTCTACCTTGCTTATGAACCTAGATAAATTCAGACTCTTCAGTCTAGTATACTCAAATGCTACACTCAACAAATTCTTCTACCACACCCTGCCCTCATCAGTTGCTACATACCACTACACTTCCACACCTGACTGCTCTACCATCTGCTAAGTCAATTTCTTAGACATTCTTGTGATGAAACAAATCTAAGGCACTGAATCACCCTGCCTCCACGTGGGTCACTTTTGTGTTTTTCCTTATCAAGCATGCAACCAGTTTTTGCTCAATTACTTTTTGCTTATTTTCATATATTCTCGTCATTACACATTTATATATTTGCCTCTGTCCCCATTAGTTTAAAAGCTCTATGAGATGAGGGTTCTCATCTTCTACTGAAATTTTATTTCAAGAAACCTTCAGTGACTGGGCCTTAGCAGTGTCAGTTACTCTATCCATTGAATGACCTGTCTCAAAAGTCTCAAGAAACCTAGGTCCACACTGAATCAGGTAAAAAGTAAAATTTGGAGCACATCTGAGTATACTCTCTAAAAGTGACTCAAGGCCTATAACTCTCTTCCTCCCTTGGTATGTTATCATCTATCTGTATCCATATTTCATAAACTTTCATCTTCTAATTGTTAGAAATGCATTAAAAATAGTGGGAGGGAATATAATAAATGTTAATAGCAGTTACCTCTGGAAGATTACAAAATGGGAGTTGAGAGGGTCAGGGTTGGGGTTGGTGATGGTAGAGAAAATGATAATATGGACTTTTCCGTGGTCCTGATTCTTTATAATCTTCAGTATTTTCTAAATATTCCACAATAAACTTGCATTTCTCATATAAAAATTTGTACTAAAAAAGATACACAAGTCAACTTGACATGGAAAACATGACAACCAATTTGACATGGATGAAGTTTTAAAACTAAGTGTAAGGCTTATGATTCCAGTATTTAAAAACTCTTTGAATGGCAAGTCCTCTATTGAGAGTAGATGGCTTTCAATGATACAGAATCTTGAATCGACAAACTAAGATAAATGCTGCCATAATTACTTCCCCCGAAGAAATACTTAACCCCCTGCAAAATCCCTAGCTGTTACCATCCTGTCCTATAGTTTTAAATATTATCCATATAGCAACTCCCCATATTTTACTTTTTCCCCTTAACTCTACATTCATACATCTGTCTACCCAATGTATGTCTCCATTGAGATAATTAATAGGAATCTCCAATCTCAACATATCCAAGGCAAGATTTGATTTAAACCCTCCAATTTGCTCCTCCATTGTTGTTCTGAAATCTCAGCATCACCATCCTTTGCTCAAAATCGGACTCATCTTTGATTTCTTCTTTCTTCTTCACATCTAACCCATCACCAAATCCTGTCAGGTTTTTCCACCAAAAAACTCCTCCCTATGACTACCACTCCAGTCCAGGCTCTCACCATCTCGCACTTAGGTAACTGCAACAGTCACCTTAATTTTGCCCCACTATAGTTTGATCTCCATCTATTAAAGGGATATAAAGCAGACCATGTCACTCCCTTACTTACCATCAGACTCAGAATAAAATTTAGATTCCTTACTTCGGGCCCATAGTCCCAAGTGATCAGGCCCTTGCCAATCTCTACAAACTTATCACCCACCATTCCTCAGCGCACTCACTGGACTTGTCTTACTGGCATTCTCTCTTTCAGTATAAAAGCTCATTCCTGCTTTGAGACCTTTAGTTTTGTTTCTTTCATCAAAATACTCTTTTCTTTGATCTTGGTGATCTTCTCATCACTCAAGGTCACTGTTCTCCAGTGACCCCATAACTTTGTCTTGTAACCCAATGTATACCCATCACCTAAAATGGTGACTGGCACATGGGTCTTCAATGAATATTTGTTGAATGAATGGCTGAAATGAGTCTAAATATTCAATCAAGCTTCCTGGGCATGGAAACAGTTGTTCCAACTGATCCCTACTTTGAAAGGACAATCCCTCCACGCCCCACCCCCCAAAACAACAACCAACCACCTCCCACAGAAATCCTACCCTAAATCTCCTTAGAAATATACCACATTATAAGAGACTGATTGGCTGTTGGAAAAACATGAAACAAAACCTGAGCCATATAGATATGAAGTTTTTATGCACCAAGCAGCATTGCCCCCTTTGGAAACGTTTCTCACCTTTAAGTCAGCCCTTAGTGTGCATGTTTACCTAATTTCATCTAGGTAAAACTGTTATGTGTTGCGGTACAGAATAAATGAAGGAACTGGTGTGATCTGTGGTGGTAACACACTCCCAGAGATGGATATAGACTCTGCATCTTTCCTAGGAGAGTTCTGACTCACTCTAGACTCTTTGCCTCTACCAAAAAGGAACTTTATAACTTTCTTTGCTACAAAAATAAGGGATCTAACATCAATCTCAATAAAACTTCCCAAACTAGTATTTAGTGCCATGGAGCAAAGGGAGCTTAGGATGGAAAATGAATAGCAACCAGGTCAAAATGTCAAATAAAAATGTTCATAAACTTTGAATTTTGTCAAAATGAAGCTTAGAGTTCAAGTATCAATTTTTATAGTTCAAGATAAATCTTATATAAACCTTCTCATGGACCACAGGAACACAGATCAGTTTGTGGAGTATGATCACTTGGGCTCAATTTTTGTCTAAAAAATATAAATTTAATTATGACTCTTAATAACTATATTTAAACCAAGCTGTTTCTTCAAAAATTTTTTTACTGTGTTTAGCCAGTAAAAAAAAATACTAATGAATGCTTGCTCTTTGTAAGGTAACTGTATTACAAACAAGATTATAGTTGTAAGACTAAACTTCAGGTGCAGATAATCAAATTTGAATGGTACAAGGATAGTATATATATAGAATAAGGCCTTTACATGATTTTGAATCAGATGGCAATATTAATGTTGAAATTAATAACAGCATAAATATATATATGTGTATATATATATATATCCATATGTATATAGGGAGTGTGAATGAATGAATAAGTGAACGTAAGAATGAGAATGGATATGAATCAGAGCAATCTTTCCTTGGGTTAAATTATAATTACTTCACTATGAAGTGTCTAAACTTCTAAAGAATTTCCTAGTTCTTATCAAAATGCACTTCAAAAAGACCATGAAAACACAAATTTAGTTGACAGGCTACAGCGGGATTCAGAAAAAGACACAGTGAATATAGACTTAGGTGCAGTTTCATGCTGGTGCTTTTTCTTTTTTAAAATGTAAGCCACTAATTGTTTAAGAAAAAATTTTAAACCAAAAGTTGCATATTAATATTACACACGAACCGAAACATAAGTGACTTTTAGCACAGTACATACATGCTTACATAAACTCAAATATTTACACATTTAAAACAATTTCCATTTAACATATGAAATTTCTGAAATACATAAAAGCATTAATACTTTCTATAAAACTACAATTAAAACATCAATTTGCTACAAGCATATAAAACATCAAGTGCTTTCTTGGAGTTTCAAGTTACCTCTTTAAAATAAGATCTTGCTTGCATATATAGTCTTTCTCCAATAATCAGTATGAACTTTTTTTTCCCCAAGAGGTTTATTTTCCAGGTACATTATAAGCTCAAGAAAACGGACCCAACAGTTATGCAATGTAATTATGTCATAACAACTTAATTGCACATAATGCTTTAAAGTAGGTTTGGATGAAGTTCTCAAACACTTTGGTGTATGTTCTTCAGGGACTTCTATTAGAAACAACAGGAAAAGTCCCTTCAATCCCCATTTTGCTTTAAAATGGACAAGTCTTTGGTTAAAGTTCTACATTTTGGGCATTTATTATTAATTAAAATGGTCCCCAAACCAATAAATGGCGCTGATGTATTATTAGTTTACAAGACTTCATGTAACTTGTTTCTGATGCAGTGGGAGGCTATAGATATTCATTTATTATAACATGTCAGTGATAGTTTCAATCTTTCACTTATAAGCAGAGAAATCAGTAGGTTTAGTCAGTATTTCTCTGTTCATTTTCTGTTATAATCTAAACTACACAGTAATTTGCAGTAACTATAGATACTGTTCCACAGTATATGTGATTATGATTGGAAAGATGTATAGAATTAAATTTAGAGTTAGCTTAGTCAGAATAAGTCAATATTAGACTGTTCAGTAATTCTGCATTAACTATAGTAGGTTGTCAGGTAATGCTTATTTAAAAACCCCAAACCATTCCATTTACAAGAGAAATTGTTGCAAATGTATAAAACAGCAGATATACAAGGAGAACACCAAACGTACTTTATTAGCACAAAAAAGCAGCCGTAACAAGGCACAGCAAGCGGAAACATACATTAGCAGTCAAAGGGTTAGTGTTGCATACAAATATAGCTTTTCTTTTTTGTGGCCTTGGCGATAGCCATTGGGATGTAAAACAACTTTCTGTAGCAGCAGGTAAGGAAACTAAGGAGCACTCACCAGTGGTACAGAGCACGTTAACAAAAAGACAGAAGAATGGATTCGACTACTTTAGTGCAAAATGTCCAGGATGGAACTGTAAATTCAGTCCAATACTAAGAAGCAAACACTAGAACTTGGTATTACTTCCAAAATAGCTCACTCAAGTAGTATTGCATACTATTCTAAGTGACAAAAAGGTGCTAAGTAAAGTTATTTACAGATTCAATGGTTGTACAGTACCTTTTAAATCAGCAATTTAGGTTTAAGATTTTCCATTAAAAATTAAGTGCACTGAAATTCTATAACTTGTACTTAAGCAATTCAGCTATGAGACTTTACAACAAAGAGATAAATACTGCCATCCAAATTATGAATTACAGTTTAACAATAATCTCAACAATCAGCAACCACTGTAGTAGTATCTGACTTGTTTGGTATCTTTTAGTCTCATTTTCTTCACGGTTCACAAACTCATCACGGGCATAGAAAAAGACCCAACTTTAATGAATCAGCGATTTGACTGCACATGTCAACTTAAAAAAATCACATGCAGGCCTACTTTGCAGCAGCTATTCCCAATGTGTTATGTTAAAGCACTCATTAAAAAATGAATACCTAAGGCCTTAAATAAAATTCTACTACCAACTTTTCATAAGTCTGAAATTTTAAGAACTACTACTTAGAAAACCTGGTTTACTTAACAGTACCTTTTGCAGAAGAGAAAAGGAGACTGACTATAAACTATATCAACACTTAAGTGAACTGCACTATGCCCTTGTGGCCAGAAAATTGCATTTTTTTTCTAAAAGGAAGGCAGTCTTTATTTTTTGGACTTCCAAAGCTTAATTTATAGTAACTACAAACATCACTACTTTTGGAAGGTTATAGAAAAATTCTTAGAAAAAATAATAATTTCAAACATTAGTCACACTGTTGAAATACTCATCCAATATTAATAATTTGTTCTTCAGTAAGAAATAGAATTCTTCATAGCAAATGCCCCCGAGTTGCTTCACTCAGTTACTACAGCCATTAAAAACCAAACTGTCAGCTAAATCGGCAGAATGTTTTTGTAGCCTTACTGAACACCTGTAGCTGTATCCTCTGTTGTCTCAATAGGCACCACGTTTATCTGAGTAAGTAACAGCAGATTGCACCTGACAAACACTAACACTAAGCTTACATACTGTACTGAAAAAAACCTAACACTGATACGTGTGCTTGCTAGAGGTGTACTGCCCGATGCACATAAAAGCAGATCTAGTTAATGCCCTTTGGGGACAGGAGGGTTTACTTTGCCTTGACTGGTTCTCGTTCTAGCCAGCGAACTCTAACTTTTTGTTTATAATGATACTCTTTTAAAAAATCCTGTAACATTGATGGTAAAGGGAGCCCATCAATTCCATCATACGTAGTGCATCTGCAGATGACTGCACGGCAGATGTACTGCAGGCTAAAAGGGAAAGTCCTATTTAGTGATATCGTAAGCAATGGTTCAAAAAACATGCAAGAACTGGGGTCTTTGTAATGTTCCAAAAGTCCTGTTACAGTGGAGGAGTGAAACACACATGGGTCGTGAGCATCAAAACTAAAGTTGTGATTCCACTGTTCAATTCGGGCATGCAGGGATCTGTTGTAGCGACGGAAGCTCACAGAGAAGAGGTAGTCCTCCTGCGCAGAGTCCCTGAGCAAAAATGTACCTTCAGGTTTCCCTTCCAGAAGGGCTTCTGCTTCGTAACGGTCCATCACTCCCCAGTAACAGGGATTACCTGTGATCTGAAGCAAATCCGGCACAAGGCAGTGTATGTAATCAATCTGTGTATGGACTTTCCAAGCTCCCTGTCTGCTAATGTGGGCATGGCTGTCTCCAGATACCTGACGTTGCTTCTGCCTCCGTGACTGCAAACATAGCGTGGTTGTGTCCTCTTCAGAGTCACAGTTAGCTTGTGGAATTGCAGAATTGTCCCCATTTATTTCAGTCATTCCAGGAGCTAACTTTGGTCCCAGTTTATATAACGGGTTAACCTGTGCAGTGGCTTCAAACGTATGTATTTGTGCGTTGGGAGGGGGGTCAACCCCTTCTTCAATACTAAGCCGCCTTCTCTCTCGAAGCCTATCTTCTTCATCTTCTGTAGAAACCAAGGATGGATCAAATGTATCAAAAAATGTTGAATGTGGGCTCACAGGGGCTGTATGCTGTTTAATCAAATGCCATTTTTGGGCCAAATCCGAGCCAGCAGGAAAAGGGCATTTCTCAAGCATTAATTCAGAAAGGTGTATTTTTCTTTTATTAGAAAAGAGGGGCTTTGACTGCTTGTTGTAAGTTCTCATGGGAAAACACAAGCCCACAGTATCCTGCAACCTCTGTCTCAGAGAGCGACTTCCTACGGCTCTGCTGGAAACGCTGTCCATGTCGTGCACAGAGCTTACACCGTATCGCCTCTCTCTCCTTTGAAGTCCACTTCGAGTTCTACCAAACTTTTTATCAGTATCCAGTGAACTCTGTGTCTTTGTAGAACAGGAATGTTTCTTCTTCCCACCCCAAGGAGCATGTCGAGAGTAGGAATCTCTTCTTGCAAGTCTTGTTCCTGGAGTGACACATGAGTCATTATCCTTTTCAATGCTTATTTCAACAATCTGAGGAATTTCAGTGGCACAGTTTTGGTTTCTCCTCGAAGAATTCTTTGAAGGGCTTAACCCCAGTTGTAAGGCAACATTTTCTCTTAAGGGACTGCTTTGTTGCTGAGGAGCTGAGTCTCCTATACAGATGTTTTTGTCTCTGACAGACAAACATCTGTTGGAGTTCATATCCACATTTTCACTACGGCTTCCTCCCTCATGACTGAAGAGATTCTGACACCTGTATTTGAAGTTATTCCACATTTTCCCCACTTTATCCATTGATTATAAGACCTAAAGACAAAAACAGGAAAAGGAGAAAACAAGTTAATCAAAGTAGTGTGTGAAAACAGAAAAGGCAGTAAGTACTCACCACCCTCCTTCTTCTCATTGGAAATTTCAGGGGTTCTGGTCAGAAATTCACCTTACATTGCCCTGCTAAGGTGATGAGGCTCTTACAGTGTTTGGCAGCTGTAAGGCCATCAGACCCTTCTGCGGCACCATTATTCAAGCTAGTCCTCACTTTCCACTTCCGTTCAGATAGAATACTCAGAACTCAGGGGAAAGGAAACAAACCCTTAAACTCTGGTTGTTTTTTTCCTATGCATCGACCTAATTTCATTATGACATTGATTTCTGTCTCCTTTCTTTGAATAATTTAGGTACTGCCTCAAGTATTACAAAGGGAAAGTATGTTCTGTATTGTTGAAAGGTATCTGCATTCAACTTCTCAAAAGTGATAATCAAGGCCACATTTGTGTAATACATTAAAATTAGTTAAAAAACCTTTAAGTAGTAATCTTACCAATTTCACTTACCAACTAACTGCCGCTCTACTCATCTGGCAGTCTAAACCTTACAGGTCAATCACTTGTAAAAATTCCATATCTTCCCTCCTCGCCCTATGACATAACAAATTTTATCCATGATTTTGAAGAAGCAGTTTGAGTATAAGGGAAAATAGGAGAAAAGAAAGAGAATATAAAATTTAGGTTTAAATGGAACATGTCTTTAAGCTTCCCAATTCTTAACCCTGGAAGAGCTTGAAAATAGCAGAGTGATAGAAAAAAAGTTATGATACTTTAGTAATTAAAAAAAAACAAAAAATATGCAATTTGGCATCTTTATTCTTGCTCCTTTAAAAAAAATCTAAAGCAGTTTATGGCACTTTACAAGTGAGTTATTTTAAGACTACAATATTTATAGGCACACTGTCTCATTCAGTAACCTAAAAGTCAACATTAGATGAAATGGAAAAGCCTAAACTTAAAATTCAACTAGTTTTGTCACAACATGACAGCAAAAAGTTTTTAAAAAGTGTTCTTTTTCTATTTTGCCATTTAGTAAGTATGGCACTTTTTCCGCTGGATTTTTTGTTCATGTTTACTATGTCATTATGTACTATTCTGCACAGTTTAGAATCAGTATCGTAAAACTATCTGAGTTGTTTCTTACAGTGGTGAGAGTCATTAGAGCTGATCCTTCCATAACTGACTAATCCTCTTTGTCAGAAATACTTGCATTTTTCAAGAAGCTGAGTAGGATCAAGAGAAATAAAGAATAAACTTTCTTAAGATGAATTACATATCTTCCCTTTAGTTTCTTACAGAAAGGGCTCTTGGACTAACACTGCTCTTGGACTAGTGACAATGCCAACATAGAGAATTTATGTCTACAAAATCATAAATTGTACTTTCAGATTCTTCTTTATTAAAAGCTTACTGTTAAGTACATAGAAGCTTGCGTGGTAGGTGGTATATATTCTAATAAAATCTATTAGATGGAACTGTTAAATCTTATTAAACTCTGTCAGAACATTCTGTCTCTTCCTCCTTGCAAAAAAAATTTTTTGTAAGCCTTTTTTTGAGGCTTACACCATTTGAACTTAACATGCCTGTTGTTATCACTTAACTGTTTTTTATGTTAAGATTTCACTCATAGCCCTGTTATTTTTAGGACTAATTCCTGCTACATTCCTGTTGACTCCAAAATTTGTAGATCTACTCTTCCGATACCCTAGTCCCTTCTAGCCTGGCTTCCTTCTCGTTTCTTTAAGTTGCTTTTTATTTTTACCTAATTCATACACTTATAGTTCCAAAGGTCAAATACTACTGCGAGGCTTATAACAAAAAAGAGCATTGCCTGCAACATCCTCTCCATTCTTGATTCCCACTCCCAGTGAATCAAGGAAAATTACTTTGAATTCTGTTAGCTGTTTCTTGCTGCTATTTTCCTCATTGTTTCTAGATAACATGTTCATATTGCTATTGGTTGATAACATTCTATTGGGTGATGGAAATAATTTACCCCTCAAATTTTGAGGGTATTATTCCACTGTTCTAGTGGCTTCAACATGGCTGTTGAAAAGTCTAATATCACACCAATTCCCAGTCTTCTGTATGTGACCTGTTTTTATTTCATGAAACATTGTACCTCTTCTTTTTCTCCTTAGTGTGGGGCCTTTTCTACACTTGTTGTGCCATGCCCTTTCAGTGTCTTTTTATTCCCCCATCTTCCCTCCCTCCCGAAAGTCCTTTTCATTAGACACTCGACCACTTAGATTCATCTTTTGATTATCATATATCTTCAAGATTGCATTTCTTTTCATTTTCTATTGCTAGATTTCTTTGGCATCACTTTCTAACAGTTCTCTTGCAGTTACAATTCTTCCTATCACAGTTTTAATTTCCAAGACCATCTTCTTCTCTGAATGTTCTTTTTTTAAAAAATAGATTTATTTATTTATTTACTTTTGGCTGTGTTGGGTCTTTGTTGCTGCACACAGGCTTCCTCTAGTTGCAGTGAGCGGGGGCTACTCTTCGTTGCGGTGCACAGCCTTCTCATTGTGGTGGCTTCTCTAGTTGCGGAGCGCGGGCTCTAGGCGCGCGGGCTTCAGTAGTTGTGGTGCGCAGGCTCAGCAGTTGCGGCTCACGGGCTCTAGAGCGCAGGCTCAGTAGTTGTGGTGCACGGGCTTAGCTGCTCCGCGGCGTGTGGGATCTTCCCGGATCAGGGCTCGAACCCGTGTCCCCTGCATTGGCAGGCAGATTCTTAACCACTGCGCCACCAGGGAAGTCCTGAATGTTCTTTTTAATAGCATCCTATTCTAGCTTCTTGGATATAATATCTCATTTCTCTAAGGATACAAAGTTTTAAAATGTTTTCTTTTTTTTTAACATTTTAAATATTTTTATCTGTTTCTTCTTAGTACCTTATTTTTTTCTCCTTAAATCTTTAGGTCTCTGTTTTTTTACTTCAGAGGCTTTCTACAAGTGTCTGATGATGCATCACCACTGACATGCTGATCAGAAGCTCTGTCCACTTGGGGAGGTGGGGGTGGGTGGGCGGTGCTTGTCAACTGGCTTTATTACAAGGTGATGAGACAATGAGTTGGTTTTTTATTAGGGAAATCCTCAGAAATTGGCATCTGTAAACCTTGTCTCTGGGCTGCTCATCCCAGAGAGAAATGCTCCAATCTCCTGTCTGGGGCATAGACACCTGACTGCCACGTTCTGAGAACAGGGAAAAGGGAATGGTGAGGTCTTAACCTCAATATTCAGACTTTCGCTTAGTCCCTGTTTTTCAAAAGTTGTCCTTATTTTCACAAGATATCCCAACTTCAGTTACGAATAACTTCTTAAATTTCTCCCAGCTCTAACCTCTTGTTTTATCCAAGGTAAAGGAACAATCATTTCCAGGCTGCTCGGGGTGAAGGAGGACACATGGGAGACTGATACACAGACTTCCCACCGTGCCTGTTTTCAGCTCCATACTCCACCGTTACCTTCTGAGGTAACTGGTTCCTTGAATTTCTGAGCCAGCAGCATAAACTGGGTTGCTTCTTTTTAACATCAGGTTTTTAGATCAGCTTTCTCAGTTCTGCTAATTTCTACAAACCTGCTTCTATCAAAAACTTGTTGACCAATCAGGCCTACTTCTGTCTCCTCTCATTTGCTTTCTACTTGTGATTTATGCCTTCTATTTTTTTTATTCCTTTCATTTCAGTGGGGTTCTAGGAGGGCGTAAAGATAAAATGCCAAAGTTCAATCTGACATATTTAACCGGAAAGTCCCCCTTTCACTGTTAAAGAAAGTGAATGGTCCCACATAGAAAATCCCCCACCCAGATTAATGATTTCTTCCAAACGGAGAAAGAGCAAATTTTTCTGGGATGAGGGAATCCATACAATAATGCTGGCTGTAAAACATAATCACCTGGATGTAAATGGAAAAATATACACCTTTTTAAACTGTACACAGGCCCCCTCCCAAGGAATTCTGATTCAACTGGCCTGGAGTTGGGCCTGGACACTGCTATTTTTTATAAGCTCTCTGCGTGATTCTAGAGCAGAGTAAGAAAACCACTGGCCTAGGGTAGCCTGGTCAGAGGCTCCAATGGTAGCTCTGAAAGAGACAAGTAAAAGGACACTGCTCTGTAGTGGTTGGTGGCATGTGAATAGTACTAAATAAACTACCTACCACAATCTTATTACCGTTTCTTTTTTTATTTTTGCCATGTATACAAGAGGCCTGCAGAATCTTAGGAGGAACTGTCTAGAACAGTGCCTCTTAAATTATCTGTAGTGAAGAGCCAGTTTCTTTTTAACTTCACAGACTGATTCTTTTGTAAGATATAATAATAAATTGTTTAAAAAATGAAATGTAAAAAAAGATATATGAAGTACAAGTGCCAAGTTTCTTATTAGTTTGAAGATATAAAATAACTGTTAAATTGCTATAAAATATTTTAAATTCTTGCTTTTAATTTCTATACTTAACCTGTCATAAACTGGTAACAAACTGTAGGCCGCCACCAGTTCATGGTCCATACTTTGAATAGCTCTGCTCTAGAGCTGTGCTGTCTGATATATGTGGTTACTGAGTCCTTGAAATGTGGCTAGTGCCACATATTGAAATAAAAATAGTTTGCATACAACTGGTAAAATATAGTATTAAAATTAATTTCATCTGCTTTTTGCTTTTTAAATGTGGCCACTAGAAAATTTTAAATTACATATATGGTTCAAATTATATTTCTATTGGACAGTACTGTTCTAGAGAAGGGGTCAGCAGGCTACAGACCGAGAAGCAAATCTGGCCTGTGGCCTATTTCTGTATAGACTCAGCTAAGAATGGTTTTTACATTTTTAAAAGGGATTAAAAAAACAAAAACAAAAAACCCACAAAGAACATTCGACAGAGACCACATGTAGCCTACAAAGCCTAAAGTATTTTCTATCTGGCTCTTTACAGAAAAAGTTTGTTGACCTTGGTCTAGTGTATGTTAAGATTATAAACCACACCACTGCAGAAACTAAAAGAGCAATATTCAAAAAGTACAGAAATCTCTCTTCTCCATGTTTATAAGATAAATTTTGTAGCTATCTAAAGATATTTCTTTGACAAGCAAATTATACCTAAAAAAATGACTGTCCATTTTAGAAAGCGACTAAACTTAAAACCACTTATTCCATATACAGTTCTTTGTAAGCTGTATAAACAAGTGGGACATGCAGAAAACATCTGTACTTGCTAGGTGACAGTAGGCAGTTTCTAACACTAAGCCTTTGGTTCAGTTTCACAGACAGAGCATGAAATTTAGTGGTTTCTCTATTCATAATGTGGAGACTGCTGCTAGATTGCATCGTGACAAAATACCCTAATTTAAAGAAAGACTATTATGCTCCCACACCCCTTTGGGGACAGAAAGTAGATTTTTCCTAAGATGGGGAATGCTATGTGGGCGGCTGTAATACTGGGAACAAAATCACTGATAGTGATTCATAGAAGAGTCCATGTAAGAATCAGGAAGGCATTTCAACTATCTTAATTGAAAATTAAATTACATTGTAAATTACAATGTCAGTTCTGAGGTTCTTTTATTTGTTTTCTTGTTAAATTTTTGGAAATGTGTTTGGATGAAACCCTTTGAGAACTAAATTAAAACTCTATTACTTTATGGTTTTATATAAAGTTACACAGGGCTATAAAAAAGTGTTAAATTTCAATTGTATTGATTTTAGATTGAAAGTTCATCATCTATTACAATCTTTCACATTTCTATACCTGGAGAGTTATCCTTAAAACTATCCAAAGCAAATTTCTAAAAAGTCATTCCTTCCTTGAAGGACAATCAATCATAATTAAAAATTGGTTTTATAATAATATAGTAAGTAAAATAGCTTTTGCTGAAAAATGATACTTAACAGGATAAGCTATAAATCAGAATTATGAAATATCAGAGGTCAAATTCCATTACTACAAAAATTTACATATATTAAAAAAGTAAAGACCATAGTCAATGGCCCTCTTAATACCAAGTAGTATCTATTACAAAATTTCCACAAAACAAAATAATTGAAATAGTTCCCAGGAGTTCATTTCAATGGGACTTGATCCACACTTTATTAGAAATAAATTAAATTCAACAAGTTTTAAGACTACATGGCATGCCACAGTGAGTAAAGAGGAAGAATGTGACCCAACTAAAATCCCTCCTCTACTGTTTAGTCTACCTAGACTACTTAAGTCATGGTAATACCTTTCCAATAGAAAGCTCTTCAGTTACAGTACAAAAATTGGGACACATGGCTGATTAAAGTATTTCTGTGCTAAAGTCAGGTACAAGAGGCAGTTTAGGAGATTCCATTTTTGATTGATATTTTGGTAACATTTCAATAATTTTTAGAAAAAATAATACAATGTTAAATATTAAAGACTGACCCAGAAATCCAGGGATGCATGGCTATCATAGCTATAGTCCCTTAAAAGAATCTGAGAACCACTGGAGTTCTTTAGAAAATTATTTTAAAATTATTTACATACTTTACTGTGACTTGATCTATATTATCCAACTGGATGCCTGTTTATCTTTTATACTGTTATTTAATATTATATTCAACCATATAAAATTGCTGTTTTGTGGGTAATAAATGGCCACATAATTCAACCTCAGAGTTACAGTATTGCACTATAGATAATATATCAATACACTAGACCATGTACATGTGCACTCAAAAACCGTAGAGTCCACCAACCTAGTACACTTAGAGACTTCTTCCCATCAGCTACGTTATACTTTTACTGAGTTTGCTTCCAGACCTGTTCATGCCATTTATACTTATTATTGTAATTAGGTGATTTGTTAATTAACTTAACAGAATGCGGGGGAGTGGGGAAGACTGAGTTGAATGACTTTGAAATACTCAGTAAAAGTGAGATACTTACGTTGCTGAATTAGGTACAGGCAAGAAAATAGTTTTAAAAATTGGAAAAAATATTGCAAAAACCCATAAGGATTCTAAACTCAGAATGTATCAGAAGAGTCTAAATTCTTGTTCTACTTAAAAAACCCAAACTGGAAATCTGAGATGATATATTATGGGTATGGTTTCTGAAAGATAAACAATATGGAACTGGCAGCTAATGGACCTACTCCCAAAGAAAAGGCCTTTGTCCCTTAATAAAAAGACTGACAAATGAACATGCAGTCATGTTCTTAGAGTAAAAATTTTAAGGCATGCATCCCTTTTTATGATTTCTTGCTTTATTAGACTCTGTAGACTACTGTCACTGACTGAATCAAAGGAAAGGTCTTCCTTAATAATCATTTAATTAATTTTATAGTAGTGCCAGGTGGGATGAGTACAAAGGCCTAATGATAACAGGGAGTCATGATCTAGATTAAGGGATGGTGAGCAAGGAAGACTTCTCTCTGAGGAGGTGGTATGTCAAAATTTTGTCCTAAAGGATGAGTAAGAATGAATTAGGGACAGTGTTCCACAGGCAGAGGAAGCAGCATTTGCAAAGGTCCTGAAGCAGGAATAAGCATGGCATGAACAATGGCTGAAGTTAACATAGACTAGCAAGTGAAGGAAAGAGTGGCAAGACGAAGTGGAAGACGTAGGCAGGCCTATAATCCACGGTAAGAGAATGAAAAAGGATATTGATACTGCACAAAGACTACTACAGAGGTCCAGGTAAGAACTCGACTAGGGTGGTGATAGTGGAGATAGAGATAGATTTGAAGTGTTTAGAAGATAAACCTGCAGGATTAAAGATTGCCTTGAAATGGGGAATGAGGAAGAGGTGTCAAAAACGAGTTTCCAGCTTGGGCAAATGGGTGGAAAGAGATGCTATTTCAGAGACAGAAAACACAATAGATAGAGCAGTTTTGGCAAGTGAGGGGTTGAAGAGAGTTAATAAATTCAATTTAGGAAACATTGCAGTTGAGACTGTCATTGAGACATCCTAGTGAAACCTCATCAGTCTGAGTGTATATTCAAATAATGTATTACTATACAGCAGGGGTGATAAACTACTGTTACTTGCATCTATACATATGAATCTCAAAGATATAATGCTTAGAGAAAGATAAGAAATTAAGATATATACACTATGAATCAATTTATCTTTTAAACAGGCAAAGTCCAAAATATGTTGTTGAGTTATGTATACATATCTAGTAAGAATATAAAAAGCAGGTAAATGGCTACCTTTGTGGGGAGGGATATAGAATTAGAGGCACTCAGAAGGCTTCTAAAACACTGTTAATTTCCTATTTGTTTGGCTGGGTAATGGCTATATGGTTTTTACTTATTAAATATTCTTTAGACTTCACCTACAATTTTACACATTCTTTCCTGTACATGATACATTGCACAATAAAATTTTTAAAATTATACAGCCACATTTTGACCATAATGGGAATTAATAACCAAATATTAAACAAAGAAAAACCCACTAGGAAAATAAAAGGCTCTCATAACTCTTAGGTAAAACAAGAATTCAAAACTGAAAATTAGACTATTTAGAAAATAGCATATTAATATTTGGGGGATTTTTTTCTGTATGGCAATTTGGTGGTTTATCAATCAAAATGTTCCATTAAAGGATGGAACTGATATTACAATCTGACAAACCCAGCACGTGCACACTCAAAAGAAAACTACTGGCTTGCTCCATTTTAATTGCAACGTGTGAAACATTACTCTGACCAAAAGAACCCAGAGCAAAAGGTATATTCACAGGCCTATTGTGAATGTTTTGGTGTCTGTATTCTATGCCTATCTACTATGAAAGTCATAACTCTGTAGGCTTGTATACCACTCAAAAATGTTCTGATATTATTATAACTAATGGATCTATATGACTAAATTTCGCTTCTTTTCTAGAATACTGCTTTCAACTATATGGTCAATTAAGAATACGTTTGCTCCAATAAAGATGTTAAAAAATAAATAAAAACATTAAAATTATCAAAAAAGAAAAAGAATACGTTTGAAACCACATGCCTAATTTCAAGGGATGAAGTTTAAGAAGTTGTTATATTTCTTTCTTTATATTAAGGGAAATACAGTAGTACATCTTAAAAAAGAAGAAAAAAGAAAAAGGACATAAAATCAAATTAACAGTAACAGTGTTATATAGACTCTGCATTAATACCGCCCCCCCAAAAAAAGACAATTTAAGAGCTATTTCTTTTTCTGATTAAAAAAAAAAAAAGTATCTAAAATTTGCATCTCTGCTTCTTCAATTTTACTCACAGAATTCTAATTTCCAGTGTCATACAGGAGGGTGCTCGGAACCATCAAAATCCCAGATTCTTAAAGCCTGTAGTGATTCTGCCTGAACTTTGCTTAGGGCAACATAATGAAAAGGGCATAGGCAAGAGACAGTCAGTTGAGGGGGTGTGGTAGGGAGGAGGCTGAATTCCAACTTCACCACTTAAGAATGCTGTGAACTTTGATGTAGTTCTTCAGATTTCTGAACCTCAATGTCCCTCTTGGTAAAACGAGGATAACAATATCTACCTCATGGGTTGGATGTGAGGATTAGAAACCATATCTATAAAGCCTTTGGCTCCCAGGAGACACTCAAAGACAGGAGTTTTTAAAATGTTACCAGTACTATCTAGCATAAAGCTTTAGCTTCTCTTTCTTTTTAAAAATAATTCTCCCTTTCACTCCTTCTACGACATGCCACAAATGTCAGTATTTTCGTATGTACAACACGTGCGGGATTGCAAGTTCTATTTTTTTTTAATTTTTTAACACTTTATTTATTTATTTATTTTTGGCTGTGTTGGGTCTTCATTTCTGTGCGTGGACTTTCTCTAGTTGCGGCGAGTGGGGGCCACTCTTCATCGCGGTGCGCGGGCCTCTCACTGTCGCGGCCTCTCTCGTTGCGGAGCACAGGCTCCAAACGCGCAGGCTCAGTACTTGTGGCTCACGGGCCTAGTTGCTCTGCGGCATGTGGGATCTTCCCAGACCAGGGCTCGAACCCGTGTCCCCTGCATTGACAGGCAGATTCTCAACCACTGTGCCACCAGGGAATCCCCTGCAAGTTCTATTATTAATCATTTAAACCTCTATACTATTCCCTAGGAAACATTACAGGGATTTCAGTGTTCCTTAGCAGTTGAAGCTATAGCTCATCTACAACCTGAACTAAACATAGCCAATCTGTGTAGTACTGGGCAAGGCCCAGGAACATAATCCTTATTCATTTTTTTGCTTCAAAATTCCTTTTTAGTCTTTAACACCACCACAATTTAAATTTTACCATATAGATACTGCACACTAGGGAGGCATAAAATCCTAAGTTAGGCTTCCTTTTCTATGGAGAAAGTATCTTATGTAATATACTAACAAACATACTATTCATTGAAATATTTCTTATCTGGCCAGCATTACTGGCAGACTGTGGTGGAACACAAAGAACATGTGCTTTCGCTTCAGAGAGCCCTAAAAGCAAATTCAAGCACTCACTAGCTGTGTGAAATCTAAGCCTCAGCCTTTCCATCTAAAAACAGGAACAACTACCCCTCTCTTACAAGGGTTTTTAAGAGGATAACACGACATAAAGGTACATACAGCTGAGTCTATAACAAGGGCTCAAAAATGGTAGCTTCTGTTATACAACCAATCCACAGGGCAGCAGAAGCTACATGTTGGTGATAGCAGCAAAAAGCAAAACTGTTTCTACTAAGCATCATAATGGAATGCGATTAGTGCTGTCTCGGCAATGCCTGTAACGTTCCCTAGAGCAAAGGGCATCAACCCCACCCCTACCCCCCAACCCACACGCACACAAATCTCCCTTACGGCCAAAAGGTGAACTAGAAAGAAATGAAGACCAACAAAGCAAAACAACTCTCAGTTGAAAAACCTAGTGGATCAAGCTACCACACTGGTTAGCCTTAACCCAGAAAAGAATCTCTGATTTGGGACTGCTTAACAATGAGCTCACTGTGATCCTGCTAATAATTTACAAAGTATACTCAATTACCAATGGTAAGTGAGCAACTGTAATCTGGACCATTTCCTTCTCTAGGAAGGATAACCATTTTGTAACTCTAGTAGTTTAGTATCACAAGAAATACAAAGACTCTAAGGACTAAAATGATTTTTTAAAAATACTAACACTTTCCTTCTATTGTTTACCTAAAACTACTTAGAAGATAGTTATCATTCCTTTACAAACTAAAGGATACTACTCTCTTCTATGCCAAATTATAGGCCTGAAGAAACCAGGGTCTTCAAATAATTTGACAGCTTGTAATGAACCAAGAAAGAAAGAAAAAAAAACCATAACCGGGACAACTTCCTTTGTTTTTTTATCTAGATCCTCAAACTGGCCTAAGTAAAAAGAAATTTTAAACATCTTGAAATTAGTCTATGCTTTAGAAAGATATTTGGGAGGAGTACTGGGAGAGGTAAAGACAAACAGGATACCTTTTAACCATTTAAGAAAACTAATTCCAAGAGAAGCACTCTGACCAAAATTATAGACCAGAAATTCCAAGCAATATACCCCAGTTTTATGTTATGTATTTTATTTTTTAAAAATAGGACAATGAGGGACTTCCCTGGTGGCGCAGTGGTTAAGAATCCGCCTTGTAGTGCAGGGGACGCAGGTTTGAGCCCTGGTCCAGGAAGCTCCCACATGCCGTGGGGCAACTAAGCCTGCGTGCTCTAAAGCCCACACCACAGCTAGAGTAAGGTCCACACGCCGCAACGGAGATCCCGCGTGCCACAACTAAGACCCGACGTAGCCAAATAAATAAACATTTTTTTAAAAGTCAACTGCCCTTAAAAAAAAAAAAAATAGGACAATCAAAAAACCTTTACCTTGTTAACAGAAATGAAATAAAACCTCACCTATCAAAAGCTGAAAAACAGGTAATCTGAAAAGATGATAAAAATATATATTCATTTTAACATTTACTGATACTACATGCAGAAGTGCTTAGCAGTTTGGAAACTGCAAATGAGAAAAGGGCCGTGGGGGCAGGGGCTTTAGAGAGAAGAGAAGCGCTTTTTTGAGCCAGTACACAGACCAGAGCAAGAGACTAAAAAACCTTAGAAAGCATAATAGCCTGGGGTCACAAACTACAGGGATACACACTGTAAGACATTAAAAAGGAGCAAACATTTAAAAGAAACCATCATGAAGAACTTTAAGCCAATAAATTAAAAAGCTTTTTAAAAAGGGATGGCTAGATTTTTAGAAAAACATAAAATTTCAAAACTGACTCAAAAACAAATGAAAAAGCAAAACCCAGAACTCTAAAAGATTTTGAATCAGTAATTAAAAATCTCTGCATAAGAAAAGCACCAACCCAGGCAACCCTGACTTCTGTTCCAGGCAAAAGTCAATCTGTCTAACAACTATGATTTCTAATCACTTGTGGCCAGAGCAAGAGGTTAGGGTCAAAAAAGAAGCGAGAGCCAGCACAGTAAGGCAAGAAAAAATAAATAAATAAATGCAAAACTGATAGGAAAGGAAGAAATAAAACTACCCATTTTCAGATGACATGATTGTCCACATAGAAAACCCTAAGGAATCTTAAAAAAAATTAAAAAAAAAAAAAAAAAGGAAAAGAAAACCCAGCAGGGTTACAGGATACAAGATCTATATGCTAAAAACAAACATATGGAAACTGAAATTAAAATGGATGCAACAAAGAACATGACCTTAAAGGGTAAGGAAACAGGCTGATGGGACATTTCTTTAAAATAATGCCTTTAGCCAAAGCCCTAACTTCTGTATGTTCCAGAAGGATGAGGAGATTCAAACTGCAGGGGGAGAAATATGCTAGATAGCCTAGAGTTACCACTGCCTTTATACTTCCCCTAGGGAGTGGTGAACTGGAAAAATGGGGTCTACAGTCCACTCCAGAGCCCTATCAGGTCCTCCCCTCCTCTCTATCTCCACTGCCCTTCTCCCAGGTTCAGTCTTCATCATCATTTGCATGTATTACTTGAAACAGCTGCTTAAATAGTGTACCTTCCTCCACTCTCACTCCCCTCTAGAACATCTGCCATAAAATTGATCCCAGAATTTCAAGCAGCTAAGAAAAGTCAAGGGACTCTATGTCTGGCTGCTTCCTCCACATCTTAAGAACTCAGCACAAAAGGGGCAACAAAACAACAGTTATCAGTATTATAATTTAGGAATATAAAGACACAGCTGAAATCATCTCACCTGGAAAAATAACATAACCAATGGGTTGTATTTATGTATATAAAGAGTCTTTCTCTAAAAAGTAGAATTCTGAGTGGTCACTCTTCAATCCTTCTGAAGATAAAAACAAAGAAACTCTTAGAAAAAATTAATATTTCAAAAAGTTAAAAATGTAAATAAACAACCAAAAGAGAGTTGTGAGGAGTCTTTCATGGGAGATGTTACAGAGGATAAGCAACCCTCTGTCTCTAGCAAGCCCAGGTAGTCCTTCCTCTACAAGCAACTGAATTAACTAACCTCAGCGATCTGTGATTTTTTTTAAATATTAGAATTTAAAATATAAGCATAGCATTCCACAAATAGACTCAAGTTATTTCAGGTCTAGCGGTAGCACATCAGATACAACTCTGATTCCTAATCATACTACTGTCTGATTAAAGTACAGTCCCCTAACGTCCAACATACTGAGTTATCTAAATAGTCTTGAACTCTCTAGCTAGTCATGTTTCAGTCAGGTGCTGATTTAATGTTCAATATAAACACTGCAAGTTTAGTGTCAGCTGCAAAAAAAAAAAAAAAACTAATAAAAGCAATACTGTTCTGTCAACACATTTTCCCCTTCCTGTTTTCCCTTAAAAAAACCTTCCTACACAGTTTAAGATATATTTACTTCCCTTACACACAGCTTAAAAATGAGGGTTATATCACAGATAAAGTTAAGTTTAAATAGTTTCAAAGATGAATTGAGCAGCTTAAAGTACACTTAATTCTCAATATTCTTTGATAATGAAGGAAGCAGTACTTGATGAAAAACAAAAAATTCTTAGACATTCTGTCAGATCTGAAATGAAGTAAGATTTACTAAAACTGTTCACATTATAACTGAAGTGTAGCAAGCAAAAATTGTCTGTAATTGATTGCAGGTAATTCTGGAAATCCACTTATATAAGATAATTCTCCACCTTCTCAAATAATAGGCTAATTCTCACAATAAAATGTCAAACTTTCCAGTTAAACACTTGGACCTAATGTGTATGAATCATTCCACAATTGCTATTTCTAACTAGAAATCACAAATATACATGAATCAAAATCTGATTTTTAAAAATCTCAACTATTATGTTGAAAGAGCTAGTTTAAGAAATATCTAACCAGAGATTTTCTAAGCTCTACCCCTTATCAAATTACTTCACCAGAAAGACACATATGTGGTTTGTATTATTTTGACTGCCTGCAGATACAGTACTTTACCATAATTAGAACTTAATATTATGCCCTTTTATTAAGAGTTTATAAAATAAACTGCCTTGTTTTATTCTATGTTCTATAAAAATGGTATATCAAGACATCATTCCTCACATAAAGACCCACACAAAAAATTCCTCTTTGACTTTACTGCCAAGATTTCTCTTTTAAGAAAACTGATGTTTCCTTTAAGCAGACAATGAGAAACATGTAATTCATTGTTCCTCCTCCTTTCTGCTATTAACTAACAGGAAACCCAAATGGAAGGCCTTAGTTTATAAATTTCTGACAGACTTTGAGATATCCCTCGCATGCCCCTGCATAAGTCTAAATCAATTATCATCATACTAAATGTCCAAGTGTAGGTTTATTGTTAATTGATTTTTTTCCTTCTTTTTGGAAGTAGATGGGAGTAAAAATAAAGTTAACAGATTTTCTGAAACTAGAAAACTCTATACATCTGGATCTAAGAGTTTGTAATCTCAAATATTCCAATATTAGAAGAACGGGTGATTTCAATGAATTGTAAAAACAAACAGACTCAACATAAATAAAGTAAATATAAGAAACCATTTAACCTCTCAAAGAAGAGATGGGAAAGTCTATTTAAACAAAATGCTGAAAAAGAGACCAAAACGAAATTATCAAAATACTTAATGACTGAACATTTTAAACTTTTACATGTCAAAAAATGCCATAAACAAAATTAAAGGACAAGTGATAAGCTGGAAAAAATTTTCAACATATGACAAAGTGTTAATACATTTATAAGAAGAAGATAAAACACACCTCAAATAGAAAATAGCAAAGGACATGTCCAGAAAAATAACAAAATCAGATATACACTTGGCCAATAAATACATGAAAAAGGTCATTCTTAGTATTGATCAGACATCTAAATTTAAGTGTGATATAAGATTTTTCCCTTATCAACTTGGCAAAGTTTGTTTTTATTTCTTTCACATTTTAATGGTAGTATCTAAGCATGGTATTGCAAAGCTAGTATTTTTACACATTGATGTGAGGACATAAATCCACATGGCATTTCAAGAAGGAAATTTTATATAGTATTATGTATCAAAACTTTAAAAAGATGTATATACCTTTTGACTCAAGGTTTCACAACGTAAGTGTATTCCAAGAAAATAATCAGATAAAGACACAAAGGTTTATATACAAGAGATATTCACCATGGTATAATATTAGCAAAAAAATTGGCAATAACTGTATTGTTCAGTTAATAGAGGATTGGTTAAATAAATTGTAGTGCTTTCATTTACTGGAATAATAGACATTAAAACCATGTTTCCAGAGCATTTAATGTTCTGGAAATATTCATGATATAAAATAAATATGGTTATAAAACAGTATATAAATTGACCTCAACACATACATATACATATAAACATATATTTTTTTTTTTTTTAGGGAAATGATTTTTTTTTAATTAATTAATTAATTTATTTTTGGCTGTGTGGGTCTTCGTTTCTGTGCGAGGGCTTTCTCTAGTTGTGGCAAGCGGGGGCCACTCTTCATCGCGATGCGCGGGCCTCTCACTATCGTGGCCTCTGTTGTTGCAGAGCACAGGCTCTAGACGCGCAGGCTCAGTAGTTGTGGCTCACGGGCCTAGTTGCTCCGCGGCATGTGGGATCTTCCCAGACCAGGGCTCGAACCCGTGTCCCCTGCATTGGCAGGCAGACTCTCAACCACTGCGCCACCAGGGAAGCCCTAAACATATTTTAATAAAAACATTAGGGATAGGAAATACTACTGTGGCTATTTTGGGTGGTTTTTGATTATTATAATTTCATTTTTTCTTTTTTCTTTTCTGTACTTTCCAAGACATTACATTCAAATGTACGGATTTCTTGGCTGGAAAAATGTTATTTAAAAAGGAAGTAGATCTTCAAAAAGACCAATCTAATTTCATATTATAAACCCAAAATTATGTGTAAAATGCAGAAGAAATAAATAATGAAGTATTAAAAAAACTTTTTAAAGAAAAGGTGGGGGAAGAGTGTGGAGGAAAAAGACACAAAGAAATGGGGGTTAGAGGGGCAGATGAACACAATCAGTGGAGAAAGGAATAACAAATACAGAGATCTCCACTAAAGCCAACGTGATTCTCAAACAGTATTGGGGATCAGTAGCAAATAACATTGGATTGGGAAGTAGGAAATATCCTTTGCCAAAGAGTACCAAGAGTAAGTAATGTGCATTCTTTTGTATATGGAGATACTATTTATAGCAGCAGTCCCCAACCTTCCTGGCACCAGCGACTGGTTTCGTGGAAGACAATTTTTCCACGGAGTGGGTTGGGGGGTGGTGGTTCAGGCGGTACTGCGAGCGACAGGGAGTGGCAGATGAAGCTTGGCTCGCTCCCCCGCCGCTCACCTCCTGCTGTGCGGCCCGGTTCCCAACAAGCGGCGGACCGGTATTGGTCCGTGGACCGGGGGTTGGGGACCCCTGATTTATAGGATAACCAACAGAAATAGATTATGTGATGCAATACAACATTAACACTGCTAGCACAGCTGAGCTTAGAAGATGAGTTTCCAAAATGTAATAAAAAGAGAAGATAAAAAGCAGTGGTAGGAATGGTGGGTGTTCCGTTGTTATAAAAATGTTAATCAAAAAAGTAGTACTGATATGAATTCAACTCATACATCAGTCTTATAAATCCAACTCTTTCCTTATGTATCAGTCTCTTCTGGTGGCAGGGCACTGACACTCAGGTTGGCAGATGTAGGTGTGTGTGGTGGGGGAGGAGAACTGATTATAAGTATGAATTTGATGATAAGGGAAACAAGAAGTCACACAAAAACCCAAGAACAAAATCAGTAACAAGTGGGCCTAGGCCCTAAGGATTCTGGAACAGAGATCCTGGTCCAGTCCCAACGCTGCCCTAGAGCACCGAGCCTCAGGAGTTTGTGGGTCCTTATTTTAGTGCTCCTGCCATTCTTGTGGCTCAGCAACTCCCTGGATACCAGGCTTTTGGTATCTGATTTGCCTCTAACCACAAGCTGGTCTCTGTGCTTCTCCGCTTGATTGTTTTTCTATCTCATAGTTGCCAACCTGCCATACCTTTGGCTAATTCTTGGTCCATCATAGGTCCCTTCTATCTCTTTCTCTTGATTTTTCAAATTCTGCTTCTTCCACTGCTTAACTGCCAAATATGTTTCTTTTTGTGAGTTTTGTGATCCACATCATCATATGTATCCTTACAGAAACCACCACTCTCCCTTACTTGTCAATCCGGAGTACATCTAGACATAAAGTTGAAAGCAGGAGCTCTATTTCTTTAACCAACCAATGAGATCTGTGACAACTTAATTCAGCACTTTCTACACTTTCTCTGGTTGGCCAGTGACTGACCTATGTCTGGCATCTTTGATTTGGGTACCCATGCTAGTCTAACTACCCACGGCCAAGTAAGGAAAGTCATTCAGAATGCAGAGCCCAGCTGCCTTGGTTTACTCCCTCAGCAGATGTTCCCCTTAGACATTACTGTGGGAGAGCAGAAGTTGAAACTGCTCTGTGACAACATGTAAATAATATAGAGATGTTTAATACATTAGTCCTACTCCAACATTTCATAAATCATGTTCCCTGGAATTCTAGTATGCTAATGAGATATTAAGAGGTATTCTACAAATAAAGGTTTTAGTTCAAATAAGTTAGTGCCTTAGTTCTCTAAGAGAGGATATCCTCCTGGGCATTATTTCTCAAATTTACTTGACAATGGCAACCTTACTAGGATTTCACAGGTCACCAATGCTCTGTGAATCAGTGTGGAAAATGCTGTCCAATGGTGCTGCAACTTTCCCCACAATCCAGAAGCCACTACAATGTTAGCTTCAAGAAAGCAAAGGACTTTGTTTTGTGCCATGCTTGATACATATTAGATGCTCAATATATGAATATTTGTGAAACTAAGGCATTAACATGGAGGCTGAAGTCAACAAAAGAAATAGAAGACTGAGTGGGGGGAAAAAATTAAGAGGAACTACCATTTCTAGTAATGACAGACTAGGATTTTTTAGATCAACCCTCCTACTGAAAACGATTAAAAATCCTTAGATACAAAAAAACCAAAAACACCTTAAATAAAAAGCTGACAAGATGGTGGGAAACTGCCAGACAAACTAGGCGCAACTAGAACCTAGAGAGGTAACAGGACTCCCTGAAGA
Source organism: Balaenoptera acutorostrata (assembly GCF_949987535.1). Taxonomy (NCBI): domain Eukaryota; kingdom Metazoa; phylum Chordata; class Mammalia; order Artiodactyla; family Balaenopteridae; genus Balaenoptera; species Balaenoptera acutorostrata. The sequence continues at coordinate 55,199,891 of NC_080075.1, forward strand.
TACTCTGGCCCTGAGGGCAATTGTAGATAGAGCTCAGTAAATTAGGTCTTTGGTTTCACTGGTCTCATAGGATGAGGGCAACAAATTTCTCAAACACAGATTCTTCGAAAGGTAGAGAGCGCAAGGGAACTCTTCCCCACATTAAACTGGGATCCTAAAAGGCTATAACCTCAGGTAAAGGTAAACTACAACTGAATCTAAATCCTAATCCCACCCTCAGGAGATTGCAGGGAAGATTGTTTTAGCTCAGAGAGAAGCACGAGAAAAAGAGAATGGTGGGTAGAACATCCAGGATGTAGGTCCCTAAGAAGTTTGAGCAGCCTGGGCAGGGGTTTGCAGTCTGTGTCTGCATGGACTCCTAATCCAGGGAACTTCAAACTGTGAAATTCTTTTAAAATGTTCCTGGGCTAATGATACCTACACACATCTTAGCAGAAGGTAACATAAACCCTCTCTGAAGGAAGACAACTTCATTCTAGGCCTCAAAGAATACCCACAAGTAATTTTAAAAACAAAAAGCATTAGGAACAGTCAAATATAAGCACACAGAAGACATCGTAAGTGAGAACAAGAGTCCACAGGAAATAAAATATAATAATATTAAAGTATCTGTAGTGAAATTCTTTCCAAAAAGAAAATCCCAAGGCCTAGATAACTTCATTGGTGAATTCTATCATTATTTAAGGAAAAAAAAAATTACAGTCTTACACAAGCTCTTTCAGAGATCAGAACAGGGAAACATTCCCCAACTTATTTTATTAGGCTAATATAACCTGATACCAAAGCCTAACAAGGACACTATGAGAAGAAAGAATACAGGCTAATCTCAGTCATGAATATAAATACAAGTTTTTTAAAACAAAATATTAGCGAGCTGAATCCAATGTATATAAAAATGATCAAGTTAGATACAGCCTAGGAATGCAAGGTTGAATTAACATTAGAAAATTAATGTAATTTATCACACTGATAGTTAGTGAACAAAAAATACATGATAATCTCATGAGATGTAGAAAAAGTATTTCATAAAAAAAGAAATAAAAAATAAAATGGAAAAAAAGTATTTCATAAAATTCAACATCCATTTCTGATGAAAATTTTTAGTAAACTAAGACTGAAACGTAACCTTACCTAACTTAAATAAAGAGCATTTCCAAAAAACGACAGCTAACGTTATCCTTGAAGAAATGCTGAGATTGGAAGAAGAAAAGGATACCTATTATCATCCTTCCTATTGTACATTGTAATAGAGGTCCTAATCAGCAGAATAAGGCAAGTTAAGGAATAAAAGGCATTGTTTAAATTCATCTCTACAGATCTGAAAAAAAACAGTTATCACTATTCTCAGATGAAATAATTGTGTATTTTAAAAAATTCAAAATTATCTAAAAAATTGTTAGAATTAACAAGAATGTGGAAGCATTGGTAGATACAAATCAGTATATAAAATATCTATTGTGGTCCTACCTGTCAGCAACAAACAACAAAATGTAAAATTACATACCATTTGCAATAGTATCAATGATATGAAGTACTTAGGACAAATCTAAGAAAATATCTGCAAATTTTTACAGGAAAAAAAAAGTATAATCTGTAAGGAAAAGAATAAGTCATATGACGTTAAAATTAAAGGCTTCTCTAATCATCAAAAACACAGGGAAGGAAACAAAGTTCTCAATACACAAAAGTGTTTAGAGACTAAAAGACTAATATCCAGAAAATATAAAGAACTTCTAAAACTCAGTAGGAAAAAACTGATAACCAAATAGAAAAGGGGATAAAAGACCTTTTTAACAGGCACTTCACAAAAAGAAATTCAAATATGAAAAGGGGCTCATCCTCCTTAATAAAATCATAAGAGACACAGTTTTCCTGCCCAAAACACTTAAGTGTGTCAATACCAAGTGATGGCGAGAATGGAGAACAACAGGAATGCTCATATCCTGCTGGGGTGAGTATAAATAACCACTTTAAAAAACACTTTGGTATTATGCAGTGAATTGGAAGATGTGAATTTCCTATGATCCAGCAATTCCACTCCTAAGTATAAACTCTTGAAATACTGGTGCCCATGTGCCCCAAGAAAAATATACAAGAACAGTCACAGGCTGAGTTTTTCAATATTAGGAAACGGAAGAGAATACATATATTATGGCATATTCATACAGTGGAACAGTATGCAAATAATGGATCAGAGAAATGAAAATGTTATACACACACGGATAAATGGCACAAAAATAAGTCAGATACAAAAAACTATGTATTGACATATATACATATATCTGTATATATGTATACAAAAGAGGCAAAAGTAAACCACATCATTTAGGGACACATACTTGGTGATAAACTTCAAAGAGAAGGAAGAAATGATAATCACCGAAGTAAGACTATGGTTACTTCTGGAGGATAGGACGGGATGCCTACAAGCGGGGTTTGACTGGCAAGGGGCACGTAGCAGGCTTCTGGTATACTTGCAGTGTTCTGTTTCTTGATCTGGGTGGTGAATACGCTTTATAGTTATTCATTAAACTGTACCTTTCTATTTTATTCACTGTGCTATATATATGTTATATTTCACCATAAAAAGAAGGAATAAAGAGCAAAAAAAGAAGTGTACACGAGAGAGAAGAGGGACTTCCCTGGCGGTCCAGTGGTTAAGACTCCGCGATTCCACTGCAGGGGGCGCGGGTTCGAGCGAGAAGAAAGCAGAAAGCAGTAAGCAGTATTTGTTGCAGGCACTAGGGCACTAGGGAAACGCTACCCCCTTAGGTATCTTCAGCGAAATGCCAGTCACCTCTACACTAAGCTATTATTTCTCTAATATATTAGCTTTATCATTGCTGTAACATATTGTATCTTAAGACAATTTCTAATTATAAGAGAAATACTCTTTTGCCAAGTTTTTTTTCTACTTTACTCCACAGGGTTCTAAATGTTTTGCTACATATACGAAGAGCCACTCAGAGAGAGAAAGCCATAAAGAAACACTTGGCACGCAGCTCCAACTAAAGGCTCCACTAAAGAAAAACACAAAACGTTCAATTACACACTAGATTACTCAAATGTTACAAATTACACTACAAGTTAAATACAGTTAACTCAATAACTTAATATTTAAGAATATAATGTTCCTTGGTATGCCATTATTCTGCCACAGTATCTATTTACTCTAAGATGTTGTTCTTTATGAAAGAATCTAAGTTCTTGCCCCTGTTCTGCATCTTTCTAGGTAAGGCAATCTACATTCTACTTTCTTATTTAATAGTATGGGAGAAGAACTTCAGTGTCCTGGATGTAATTTATGAATTACACCTATTTAACTAACCTAGTGCCTTCAGTTGAAATAAAGCTAATGGGGGGAAAAAAAAAACTTATTTGATTTTAAGAGCTTTTCAGGTATGCAGAAGCTATGAGAACGTATGTTCTTGCCTTTACTGTTATAATCAGGTATTTTCTAGGACCAATTCTTACCTCCTTGAGTACAGCTAGATTTGTATCAGAAGCACAAGTCTAGTTCACACATTCCACCCACTTTTCAGTCCACTAATAGCCTAAAAAAATCTGTCTTATTTTGGCTATTCCCCATCGCACCTCAAATTCACCATATCTAGAGTTAATTCAAGAGTTCTCCCCAAAATGGGATATCAGTACATCATGGAATTTCTTAGAAATTTTTTTATTTTACTCTTCTTCCATGTGACAAAATTATAGTTTCTTTTTCCAGAATGGCTCTCAAATTTACCTTTTTTTCTGCACTTTCACTGCCAGTAACCTTGTCCAGATTTCCATTGCCACTTTCCTAGATTTCTGCAACACCTTAGTCTCTCCTCTCTTCCTAACTCCTAACACCGCCAGACTCATTTCCTTTCAGGAACATTCAACAGTCACACACAGCTTCTCGTGGCTGACCTTCACTCACTGCCATCCATAATTAGGCCCCATTTTATCCAAACTTAATTCTTGCTGTAAAACACCTCCACTACTTTGTCCTTCACCATTCAATTCTATTTTTAATGTCTACATCAAGTTCTAATTTCCCTAGAAGAGTTTACAGCTAACACCACAATGTGTTTTTTTCTTCTCAGATCCTTTCAGGCATGTCAATTTTATTTCTACAACAGTACTAGAAGATTTAAAAGACAAAGAACTCTTAGACTGCTTCTTGTAACTCAAAACACCTAGGGGAAGGATGGAAATTTACATCCAGACTTTTAGGAAAAAGATAAAACGGTATCAGAGCCAAGGTGCTCTATTCTATTCTGGTGCTTCGGTCTTGGCTCAAGTAACTGAGTAGTAAATCAACAGCTGGTCTGTGGCTAGCTAGAGAAGTATGACTCACCATTTTGCCAAACTGACCAAACAATCAGCTGAAATGGGAAAGTATCTGTGAGATCCAGTTTAAACCACTGGACATGCATTTTATTTAAGTAACTATTTGAAAGCTTACTCAGAATTTTAGTAAGAATTTAACTACCAATTTGGACTATGTATACAGTGGGATAGAGGCCAAAACCCAGAATTTTCTAGGCATCAGTCACATTACTGGCAATCAAACATCCAATAATTACTGTCACTAAACTAACTCCCATCTGATAACAAAGGAGGTGAGGTGAGAGAAATGGAGCTATTTTTCCTTACTCCACCCATTTATAACCCTTTTCTCTTCAATGCTGGAGAAATTTCATAAAAGCAAATCCAGCAGGCTACAGCTATAACCATTTCTTTCTCACTGTCCACTGGTAAAATTTCCATATTTCAAAAGAATAGGGATTCACAGGTTGCACTCTCCTATGTGTCTCTATCATATCATCAAGAGACTCTTAAATATAACAAAATATATTTTCTTGTGAAAAACTACTATATTTCTTTCTAATTCCATTCTTGTACCTATTTTCCAGATTTGACACCAGGATGTTTTTCATAACTTAATTTTATTTTTTAGTTTATACTTCAGAAACTGTGATTGGGAGGGTGGATTACTTCCTATAAAAATAAATTTCTAATATAGGTGATGGTTTTTATCTTCTTTGCATTTTTGTTAAATTTCCTTTTAAAAAGATATGTTATTATGTGGTTTGTGTCTGGGGGTAGTTGTGGTGAAATTATAATAAGACATTATTTGTGTGGAGAGTATCTTTAGAAAACAAAAATCTTACCAAAAAAACAGTGTAACACAGAAATCCAAGTGTCCACTGATAGATGAAAGGACAAATAAAATGTGGTACATATATATAACAATATATTTAGCCTTAAAAAGGAAAGAAATTCTGACACATGCTACAACACAATGAACCTTGAAGACCTTCTAAGTGAAATAAGCCAGTCACAAAAGAGCAAATACAGATTCCTCTTATATAAAATTCCTAGAGTCGTCAAATTCATAGACAGAAAGTAGAATGGTGGTTGCCAGGGGCTTGGGGGAGGGGTAACAGGGAGTTAGTGTTTAATGGGTTCTGAATCTCAGGGAAGACAGAAAAGTTCTGGTGATGGATGGTGGTGATGGTTGTACAACAGTGTGAATGTACTTAATGCCACAGAACAGTACACTTAAAAATGGTTACAATGGTAACTTTTATGTATATTTTACCACAATTAAAAGAAACAGTATAATACAGAGAATATATCACCTTTTAAATAACTGTGTTCTCTCTGTGTGATCAATTTTGAGGCATTATTGAAAAGGAGAAGCCATGCCCTCTACTATTGGCAGTGTCCACTTCCCTCTACAAAATGGAGAAAATAGAAAAAAAAAATGTAAGTCTAAGAAATCAGCTCTATATAAGCAATTCCCTTGTTCACATGGGTATTTAAATATCATTCCCTGCTTTTGTCTCTGAGACTTTTGCTATAATTTTCCTGAATGCCTTTAGAAGTCCACAATCTGGTGAAGAAGACAAATGAATTCTAACAACTTAAATACTAATTAATTAGAGTGCTGTCGGGAACACAAAGCACAAAGAAACTACCTCTAGCTGGGAAAGTGTGGCACACTACTAGCTGTCCTCCGCACCTGTTCTCCCTTTCTTCCCTAATAATACAATTAGCTGGTACAGAGCCACCACGAATAAAGACTATTTCCAGGCCTTCCCTGAGGCCAATGAGATGCAAGCAGATACGTAATTTGGGAGCTTTAGGGAAATGTTAAGAGATAGCTCTCAAACGTCCTTAGTCCCTTTTTTGTTCCCTTGTACATCATAGAGCATAAAACAGATAGCTCCATTTTGGATGGTGAGGACAAGGATTAAATGTGAGAGATTCTGAAGCCATGAGGTAGACATTACTTCCCTAATGACGTCATGAAGCAGAGCTGTCATTTCAGCCCCACACTGCAAAGTCCACTGTTATAGGAGAGAGATAAATTCTCTCTTGTTTTTAGACCACTGTTATTTTGGAGGTTCTGTTATTTGCCACTGTACCTGATCCTAACTAATGCAGAGGGTCGGGGAAGGTTTCACAGAAAAGGTAATTTTGAGCTTAAAATTGAGGTTTTAAAGAATGAATTAGTTGCCTGCTGAGTGGAGAAAGGCATTTCAGGCAGAGAGAGAGGACAGGATCTGGCTTTCCAAAGGTGAGGAGTGGTTTAGATGGCTGAAGTACAGGACAGGTGGAGTGAAGTAAAAGAAAAAGCAGCCTGAAAAGCCAGGAAGAAAGACTCTAAAGGGTCTTACATGCCATGCTTAAAAAGGGTGATTTATTCCTGTACTTGGTTGTATTAAATGACTGACTTCACTGGTGATTCTCTGCATATTCTAGAGGAGCCAAATGGCTCAGTCAGAAAACAAAGCAATATGGATTAAGATATGGTGAGGACAGGGTCAGGAAGAAAAAGAAAGCCTTATTTCTATTAGAGAAAGGCACACTATTATTTCTGTAAATGCTGAGGACTAGAAGAAATAGCTGGCACAAAGAAAAGATTACGAGTCCTGAGAGCTATGGGAGAGGAATATGGACAATACAGAAAAGAGGAAGCATACATATATAATTTGGTAATGTCTGGATTAGGTAAAGATTAGAATCTGCCTTTTAAGGCAAATGAGGTCCGTGAACTACAGTATAACTATGACCATCTGATTATAACACATTTTTATTATATGCTTATATCCATGGTTTCTTTTCACAAGTGGCTATCATAGGGTATCATACTAAGTAATAACGGAACAGCATCTAGTCTATAGTAAGAACTTGGTATTTGATGGTCAAACACCTTTCCCTATCAAAGAAGAGTTATAAAAATGATGAGGGAGGAAAAAAAATTAATACTCTTTAAGGTTATTAAGAGTTTTAATTTTTATTCATGCTAGTATTCTTTTATTTTTCTGCAATAATCATGTATCATTTTTATAAATTTTTAGTTTTATAACTAAATTATAGACTAACTCTCATGGCCCTAGTCCTTAATACCAAGAAACAGGGTTACAGAAGTAGTAGCTTCTAAAAACACAGAAAGGACACAGTTGCTAATAAGCATCTACAGCTTTTATAATACTCTCAAAGAGGTCAAGCCTATGAAAGATCCACACTAGTTCCTCCTTATCCCAATAGATTCCCAGACTCCAGTTCAGTCTCCTTCAGTCTACCTTCCATACTGTCACAGTGAGTGCTATGTAAATTAGTGTTAGAAAATACAATTCACTGTTGAAAAATTTTCAGTGTTCTCTACCCCCTGAGGGATAAAATGTAAATTCTTTCATGTGGCATACAGGGATATTGAGAATTTGGCCCCTGCCTAACCATTATGTTTTATTTATAATGTTTTCTTTTCCTTCCTTCCTTCCTTCCTTCCAAGTTCTAACCTTTTTTAACACTGAACTACTCTTTTAACACTGAACTATGTAAGAGTTTCCTGAACATACCAGGCTTACATCTGCATGCTTTTTCAGATGCTGCTGTCCCCCTGCCTGGAATGCCCTCCTTCTACCTATGCCATACCTGGCAAAACGCTGTATTTATTTGCCAAGTCTCAGTTCAAGTGTCATCTTCTCTGTCAAGTCTTCCAAGACTCCTCCAGGCTGACCGAAGAGCTCCATTTCCAGAGGTGTGCTGGTCAATCAGTTCGCAGAAGGGGAAAAAAAGCCCTGTTACAGTCAGTTCTGCTCTAACATTTGTCTGGAAAACTCAAATTTGTTTCAATGTGCTTGTTACACTAGGGAACAACAAGAGCACTGAATAACTGTTATTTGCTTACGTGCCATTAAACACTAGATGAATGCAGAAAACTGCGCCCAGCTGCACTGAGCCCAGTGCCTGGGAATACACAGCACACACACCTACCTCAAACATCTCCCAGCTACCTCAGCCCACCTCCTGTCGGGAGCCTCACCCATCCACATGGGGTGTTAACTTTTCCTCAGATTTCAGACACCTTCCCTCCACCATTCCACAATAATTCACAAGAGGCAACCTCTCCCTCTCCCACTTCTCAAGCAAACCTCTGGTCTTTTTCAAGGTAAAGCACCATATTTATTTTAATATTTATTTTTTTCTTAACTATTTCCATTTTAACATGCAAAACTGTGTTACCATTTTAATTTGGTTTCTCCTTTTTTTTTTTAATGTGTTGCTGAGGAAGTTTTTGAGTATTGTGCCCAATCCCATTTTTCCCTACACTTAGTGATTTTTAGGAATGCATCCCATTACAGCAAAACTGACTGTATGTATGTAGCATCTGCTGATTTGTGTAGTATACATACCACCACAGATGATTTCAAATACTAACAGCTAGGTTCACGGGTCCAGCCTCTCTCCAACACACCATACCCACAGTACTCTACATATCTTTGTCACAGTAATTATTTTTTTGAATAACTGTTTCTCTGTTTATTTCAATAGGCAGTAAGCTCCTTGAGGGTAGGGCCCTTTTTGCTGACATTCCCTCAAGAATACTCAGTGATTATTATGTGTCTTGCTAATGCAGATACCAGAGGGTAACAGACCTAAAATCTAATATAAATAATGATAACTATAAAACCTATTTCTACAATAGAGAATATCTTCTCTGCCCCAACCGCCAGCTACTCTATTAGTAAGAGGAGAGATTATCACAAAAGAAAATGCTCCATAACTAATCTACATATACCTACTAATCTAATCTACTAATCTACATACCTCAAAGTATATGTGGATTGTAAGCTAATTAAAAAAAAAACAAACAGATTCTGAAGATGTGCTCTAATAGACTTTTTTTCCTGATTGGTAAATTTATTTAAAATGTCTTATCATACAGATAGCCAAAAGGCGCACGAAAAGATGCTCAACATTGCTAATTATTAGAGAAATGCAAATCAAAACTACAATGAGATATCACCTCACATCGGTCAGGATGGCCATGATTAAAAAGTCTACAAGGGGCTTCCCTGGTGGCGCAGTGGTTGAGAATCTGCCTGCCAATGCAGGGGACATGGGTTCGAGCCCTGGTCTGGGAGGATCCCACATGCTGCGGAGCAACTAGGCCCGTGAGCCACAATTGCTGAGCCTGTGTGTCTGGAGCCTGTGCTCCACAACAAGAGAGGCTGCGATGGTGAGAGGCCAGCGCACCGCAATGAAGAGTGGCCCCCACTTGCCGCAACTAGAGAAAGCCCTCGCACAGAAACGAGGACCCAACACAGCCAAAAATAAATAAATAAATAAATAAATAAATAAGTAAGTAAGTAAGTAAGTCTACAAATAATAAATGCTGGAGAGGGTGTGGAGAAAAATGAACCCTCCTACACTGTTGGTGGGAATGTAAATTGGTGCAGTCACTATGGAAAACAGTATGGAGGTTCCCTAAAAAACTAAAAATAGAGTTGCCATATGATCCAGCAATTCCACTCCTGGGGCATATATCCAGAGAAAACTACAATTCAAAAAGATATATGCACCCCTATGTTCACAGCAGCACTCTTCACAATAGCCAAGACATGGAAGCCACCTAAATGTCCATCAACAGATGAATGGATAAGGAAGATGTAGCATACACACACACACACACACACACACACAATGGAATACTAATTAGCCATAAAAAGAATGAAATAATGCCATTTGCAGCAACATGGATGGACCTTAAGATTATCATACTAAGTGAAATCAGACAAAGACAAATACCATATGATATCACTTACATGTGGAATCTAAAATACGATACAAATGAACTTATTTATAAAACAGAAACAGACTTACATACATAGAAAACAAACTTATGGTTACCAAAGGGGAAAGGAGGTGGGGAGGGATAAATTAGGAGTTTCCGATTAGCAAATACAAACTACTATATATAAAATAGGTAAACAACAAGGTCCTACTGTAGAGCACAGGAGACTATATTCAATATCTTGTAATAAACCATAATAGAAAAGAATGTGAAAAAGAATATATATAGCTATGTATACCTGAATCACTTTGCTGTATACCAGAAACTAACACAACATTTTAAATCAACTATACTTCAATAAAAAAAATAAAATGTCTTATAAGAATATGCAAATTAAATTTAGTTATAATGATACATTTAATCTTTGGTGAAAAAAGATAAAATTACACAAAATAGGACCTATCCTGCAAATACGGGCCATTTATCCCAACCCAATATTATTCTAAACCTGTATCAAAAGCTACCCTGAAATTGAGGGAAATCAGTAATAATATCCTAAAATTTAAAATACAGAGCATTATATAACATCGTAATTACCAGAGGCTAAGTGATTTATTGGTCAAAAACCACATCTAAATTGATTTCTTTGCATACACACACATTTAAATTTTTAAAATTCATAGTATTTATATTTTAACTACCATAAGCTTGAATAATATAGAAAAGTGTGATTTTAAAGCTATATGTTAGTGACATGAGTAAGAAAATTAGTTCTCACTCCACATACTACCATATGTCTCAAGCAAGGGTGAAAAGCTACTTCTGTTTCTTATATTAAAGTTCTGCTAAGAAACTAAAACATAGTATTGTTAAGTCCTACAGCATAGAGAAGTGGTGCTCAAATTTAGCATACATCAGATTAACAGAGGCTCATCAAAACAAATTACTGGGCCCCATTCCCAGAATTCTGATTTAGTAGATCTGAGGCGGGGTTAGAGATTTTGCATTTCTAGCAAGTTCTCATGTGGGTCTGATGATGCTGGTCCTGGGAACACACCTTGGGTCCTGTGTTCAAATCCCAGCCTGTCACTTACTATCTGTGCCTCTGGACCTAGTTTAAGAGTTTACTCCTCAATTTCCTCATGTCTAAAAGGGGGACAGTTGTCAGAGAATTAAACAAATAATATATTTAAAGTGCCCAGCACATGGTGAGGACTCAAATGATAAGGACATATGTTGGCTGAATAAATAATGCCCTTCTTAAAAGTACACAATACAGGGTTCTTCCTAGTGCCAGCTAAGATAAAGTAAAAACACTCCACCCTGTCCCTCCTACTGAATACAGCTATCAAATCTAAACAAAATGTACGGAGCAGTTATTTAAAGACTGTAAAAAGTAAATGGTAGCAGGTAGATTGGGGAAGACGACCAGAATTCAAAGGGTCATGGAACCAAGGGTGGGTTTACTTTTTTCCCTCTTGTATCCTGCCACGTGGACTGCGGGAAACCTGGAAGTGGACAGCAATGTAGACAGTGTTTCACGTGAAGTGCTTTAGTTCAGGCTTGGGCAGGAAAAGGGAGGCAGTAACAACAGGGGGCCCACAGGTACCTAAAGGTCTGAGGGAGAGAAATCCTCTCCAATCCCAGAAGCTGTGGTTTCAAGAGGGTGGGGCAAAACCCTCTCCTAACCTTTTTTTCCCCCTCTCTGTGCTCCTACCGCTGGTCCCTGCATGTGGGCACAATCACAGGAAGTGAGCACAGTAGACAAAGCTTTCTGGCTGGAGGACTAAAAAGGGGAGTTCCCAGGGAAGTAGAAAGTATAGCGGAAATAGCTGAGTGGGAGGAACTCAGAAAAGCGACTCCATTAGGTTGCTTATGAACGCCTGGGCTCACTCCAGAGCTGAACATGGCATCGAATTTATCCTAAATAGCAAACCAAAAACTTTTGAGAATAGAACAAAGAAAAAAATAGTCACCTATCTCAAACTGGCCAATGGGCAGTGTACACACAGGACAGATCCAAATAGCAAAGCACTACAGGCTTTGAAAACCAAACTGATATTGAAATCACAACCCACAGAAAGCTAGCTGCAACTTGCAGCCTAAACCAACAGGGTCCACTGGCTGCTAAAACACAAAAATGAACATTCACCACTGAATTTAAGCAAGACCCAGGGTCTCATAATACTTCAGGATGCAATCCAAAATTATTTGGCATATGAAGAACCAGGAAAATCTCAACTTGCATGGTACAATAAAGAGACATCAACAATTGAGAATGACACAGTTGTTGGAAGTATCTGACAGACTTCAAAGCAGCTATTATAAAAATGCTCCAAGAAGGGCAAACACTTTTGAAATGAATAGAAGGTCTCTGCAAATTGCCAATACTCTCTTGTTCTTTGGTAGTGGAGACACAAAGGCTTTATTCCTGAGCTTAAATTCCATAGTTACAAGTGTCAATCAACCAAGTCTTTGGAACATCAATTTACAAATTATCAAAAACTTTAAGCATGTTCATAACAATTAATCTACTAATTCTGGTTCTGGGAAGCCATTTTACTGAACTAATCTAAAACATAAGAAAAGCTTTTCTGATCAAAAAAAAATTTTTTTCCTCAAGAATTTATGCTAGTGCAAAACAAGAAATAACCTTCACACTACACCTCAATGGGGAAAGGTTATGTGGACTCTTTTGTGGGTATTCACAATGATGCCTACCCAGAATTCTACTTCTAAAATTTACTCTATAGACGTACAAGTGGGAGTGTGTGCGCACGAATATACACATATAAACTTGCATGTTGGTTTGCAATAGAAAAAAAGTAAAAATTTATATGGCTATTAATAGTAACAGCCACACAATGAGATTTTAAAACTTCATATACTTCTACATATATCTTTATTTTACAAGCATGTACTAATTTTTATAATTAATCTAATAATTTACAAGACTTAAAAAAAGTCTCAGCAAAGAAATAGAACCAAATGTAAATTTTAGATCTAAAAAATACAGCTGAAATAATTCACTGGATGAGCTCAATAAGCAAAATGGAGATGGCAAAACAAAGTCAGTGAACTTGAAGACAGATGGATAGAAATTATCAAGTCTGAAAAACAAGGAGAAAAAAAAAATGAATAAAGCCTCAAGGACCACTGGGATACCAAAAGGTCCAACACTGGAGTCACTGGCATCCTAAAAGGAAAGTGAAAGAGTGCAGTGCAGAAAAGCATTTGAGGAAATAATGGCTGAAAACTTTCCAAACTTGGTAAAAGACACAATGTATATATAGATTTGAGAAGTTCAGAGAACCCAAACAGAATAAACCCCTAAGAAATCCATGCCCATATATGTGGAACCTAGAAAAATGGTACAGATGAACCAGTTTGCAGGGCAGAAATAGAGACGCAGATGTAGACAACAAACGTATGGACACCAAGGGGCGAAAGTGGGGACGGGGGTGTGGTGGGATGAATTGGGAGATTGGGATTGACATATATACACTAATATGTATAAAATAGATGACTAATAAGAACCTGCTATATAAAAAAATAAGTAAAATAAAATTCAAAAAAAGAAATCCATGCCCAGACACATAAAAGTCAAACTGATAAAAACTAAAAACAAAGAAAAAAATTGAAAGTAGACAGAAAAAGAAAAGTGATTCAGTGTTTATAAGGGAAGAGCAATTTGAATGGATGTGAATTTCTCACCAGGAACCATTAAGTACAGAAGGAAATGGCATATTTTTAAAAGACTGAAAGAAAAGAACCATCAACACAGAATTTCTAGATGCAGTGAAAATATCCTTCAGGAATGAAGGCAAAATAAAGACACTCTCAGGTGAAGGTAAAACCAAGAAAATTCACTACAAGCAAATCAGCTCTAACAGAATTACTAAACGGCAGAAGGGATATGATGCCAAGGGAAAAATGGAATGAAAAAGAATTATGAAAAAGAAGAATTAATAACCATATGGGTAAATACAATAAACTATTTTTCTCTTCTTGAATTCTTGAAAATGTTTGGTGGTTAAAAGTAAAAGCTGTAACATTGTCTGATGGCGTTTTCTCTATGTAGACATAATATATATGACAACACAACAAAAAAAGAGGGGAGTAAAGAGATATATAGTATTAAGATTTCTACATCCCACTTAAGTGGGAAAATACTTATCCTAAGTAGACTATAAGAATTTAGATATGTATATTACAATCCCTAGAGCAACCACACACACCCACACCAACACTAGATTGAGATATAGTAAAAAAAAAAAAAAAAAAAAAAAGATAAACTTAAATGGAACTCCAAAAGCTGTTCAAATAACCAAAAAGAAGGCAGAAAGGGGAAAAAGAGAAACAAAAACCAAAAAGAACAAACAGAGAGCAAACAATAAAATGGTAGCACTCAATCCAAATATATAAGCAGTTACATTAAATGTAAAGCACCTAAACATACCAATTAAAAGACAAAGATTGGGGCTTCCCTGGTGGCGCAGTGGTTGAGAGTCTGCCTGCCAATGCAGGGGACACGGGTTTGAGCCCTGGTCTGGGAAGATCCCACATGCCGTGGAGCAACTAGGCCCGTGAGCCACAACTACTGAGCCTGCGCGTCTGGAGCCTGTGCTCCGCAACAAGAGAGGCCGCGATAGTGAGAGGCCCGCGCACCGCGATGAAGAGTGGCCCCCGCTTGCCACAACTAGAGAAAGCCCTCGCACAGAAACGAAGACCCAACACAGCCATAAATAAATATAAATAAATAAATAAATAAATTTTAAAAAAAAGACAAAGATTATGAAAATGGATAAAAAAAAATAAGATCCAATTACATGTCACCTACAAGAAATTTATTTCAACTATGATAATATAAGTAGGTTAGAAGTAAAAGAATGGGGAAAGATATATCATAGAAATACTAATCAAGAGAAAGGTGGAGTAGCTATATTAATACCAAATAAAGTAAACTTCAAACCAAAGAAAATTACCAGGCATAAAAAATGACATTATATGATGATAAAAGAGTCAATTCACCAAGAAGATTATAATAATCCTAAATGTGTGTGCACCTAACAGAGTGTCAAAATACATGAAGTGAAATCTGACAGAACTGGAAGGAAAAATACAGAAATCTCTAACTATAGCTGGAGACTTCGACATGCTTATCTCAGTAATCTTTCTAATTAGTAAACAAAAAATTAGCAAGGATAGAAAACTGAACAAAACTGTCAACCAACTGGATCTAACTGACATTTGTAGAACACTCCACCCAACAACTTTCTCTTCAAGTCCACAGAGAATGTTCATCAAGGCAGACCTTCTCCTGGGTCATAAAACAATCTTAGCAAATTTAAAAGAACTTAAGTAACACAAAATATGTTCTCTGACCACAATGAATTTAAGCTAGAAATCAATAACAGAAAGATAACAGAAAAATCTCTAAAAATTGGGAAATTAAATGATGCACTTACAAATAATCGACAGGTCAGAGAGGAAATCTCAAGGAAAATTAGAAAATATTTTTAATTGAAAGAAAATTAAAACACATCAGAATTTGTACAATGCAGTTAAGCAATGCTCAGGGGACAATTTATAGCATTAAATGCTTACATTATCAAAGAAGAAAATTCTCAAATCAATAATCTTAAGTGTCCACCTTAAATTAGAAAAAAAGAAGAGCGCAAAGTAAACCCAAATCAAGTAGAAGGAAGGACATGCTTACAGCTAACATCATACTTAATGGTGAAAGACTGAATACATTCCCCCTATGATTGGGAACAAGTCAGTGATACCTACTCTCACCACTTCTATTCAACACTGTATTCAAAGTCCTAGCAAGTATGAGAAGGCAAGGGGGAAAAAAAAGCATACAGATTACAAAGAAAAAAATAAGTCCTATTTGCAGACAACATGTTTGTCTACATAAAAATCTCAAAGAATCTACACAAAATCTCCCAGAACTAATAAGTAAAATTACAAAGTCATAAAGTATAAGGTCAACACACAAAAATCAATCACGTATATAATACTAGCAATGAAAAAGTGGAAACCAAAATTTTTAAATATCATTATGATAGCTCCCCAAAATTTGAAATACAGAGGTATAAATCTAATAGAACAGGTATAAGAGCTGTATGCCAAAGCTACACCACTATTAAAGAAATCAAAGAAGATCTAAATAAATGGAAAGTCGTATCACATTCATGAACTGGAAGCTCAGCATAGTAAAGGTGTCAATTCTTCCCATTTAATCTGTAGATTAAACACAGTTCTGATCAAACTACCACCCCCCAGGATATTTTTTGTATATATAGACAAACTTGTTCTAACAACAACAGTAAAGGAACTAAAAAAGCCAAACAATTCTTAAAAAGAATAAAAATGAAAGAATCATACTAATTGATGTTAAAAGTTACTCTAAAGCTACAGTAATTAAGAGGGTACAGTATTGGGTTAAAGAACAGACACATAAATCAATGGACTATAGTTGAGAAACAGATCCACACAAATATGGCAACTGATTTTGGACAAAGATGTCTGCAAAGGCAATTTAATGGAAAAAGGATAGTCTTTTCCAAAAATAGTGTTGTAACAACTGGACATCCATAGGCAAAAATATATCCTAAACCTCACACCTTATACAGAAATTAACTAAAAATGGATCACAGATCTTAATGTAAAATACAAAGCTATAAAACTTTTAGAATCTACAGGATAAAACTGTAGTGACATGGGGTTAGGCAAAGTTTTACACACGACACCAAAAGCATGATCCATAAAAGAAAAAAAATTATAAATTGGACTTCAAAATTAAAAACTTTTGCTTTGTGAAAGACACTGTCAAGAAAATGAATACCAAGCTACAAGACTGGGAGAAAATATTTACAAATGGCATATGTGACAGAGGATTTGAATTCTGAATATGTAAAGAACTCTCAAAACTCAACAGTAAGAAAACACAGACCCCAATTAAAAACTGGGTAAAAGACTTGAACAAAAAGTGCACCAAAGAGCTAGATGGAGGGCAACTGACTACATTAAAAGGTGGTCAATATTTTTAGCTATTAGGGATATCTAAATTAAAGGCATAACGATATTATAACAGCTAAAATTGTTTTTAAAAAGTGTAACGCCAAATGCTGGAGAAGATGCAGAGCAACTACAACTTGCATACATTCTAAGTAGGAAGGCAAAATGGGACATAAATTCTGAAAAAGTTTGGCAAGTTCCTTATGAAGTTAAATATACACTTACCATATGACCCAGCAATCCCACTCCCTGGTATTTATCTTACAGAAATGAAAATCTGTGCTCACACAAAAACCTGTACATAAGTGTTTATAACAGTTCTTTCCTAATTGCCCCAAACTGAAAATAACCCAAATGTTTTTCAATAGGTGAACAGATAATCAAACTGTAGTACAGTTTATCAATGGAATACTACTGAGCAACAAAATAGAATTATTGATATATGCAATAGCTTGGATGAATTTCAAGAGCATTACTGCGAATGAAAGAATCCAGTCTCAAAAGTATACATACTGTATGATTCCATTTACATGACCATCAGTGATTGTCCGGGGTTAAGAGGGGATAGCCAGGGGTTTGGGGTGTGATCCAAAGGGACAGCATGAGGGAGTTCTGGGGCATGATGGAACTGTTTTCTATCCTGACTGTGGTGGTGGTTACATGGATCTATATACGAGGTAAAATTTAAATAACCATATGCCCTCCCCACCAAAAAAGTCAATTTTACTGTACGTTAATCAAAGGTTTTTAAAGCTTTTAAAAATACGTAGAGACTTCCCTGGTGGTGCAGTCGTTAAGAATCCGCCTGCCAATGCAGGGGACACGGGTTTGAGCCCTGGTCCGGGAAGATCCACATGCTGCAGAGCAACTAAGCCCATGAGCCACAACTACTGAGCCTGTGCTCTACAGCCCGTGAGCCACAACTACTGAGCCCACATGCTGCAACTACTGAAGTCCACGTGCCTAGAGCCTGTGCTCCGCAACAAGAAAAGCCACTGTAACGAAGAGTAGCCCCTGCTCGCTGCAACTAGCGAAGGCTTGCGTGCAGCAACGAAGACCCAACACAGCCGGAAAAAAACCACAAAAATTGTTCTGATTATGAAAACTTGTTTAAAAAAAAATACATAGTATAAATTATCCTAGAACTTTCTAGTTATTTACAAATTAAGGCTCAAAATAAATGTGAACACCAGTGAAATGGGAGCATGCAGAGATAGCAGACAGGAGACTTAAATTTTAAAAAATTATACAAAGATATGGCGTAAGTATAAATTCTAGACTCAGAAACAATTACATCCCTCAACCAACCATAGAGGCTGTTAATACCTAGTAACAACTAAAGATAAATATTTAACATCACCATGTAAGAAAGATAATTTGAGACAAAACAAATAATATCAAGTCAAAAGAAAGATTCCACATTCATACTAGATATTCATTTGGTCCTTGAAATAAAAATGACATTATTGTCCATTATTAGTATGGTATGTCCCTTTTTTTTCCTAATAGCAATTATAGATTTACAACGGTTTATCCAGATTTTTCTCATCTGATTCTCCTTGATATAAAAAACATACACTTTTAAGAATGCTGACAGGATAGATAAAGAAAAGGTGAGATATATAAAAACAGAGAGTAGAATGGTGATTGCCAGGGGCCTGGGGGTGGGGGAAATAGGGAGATGTTGGTCAAAGGGCACAAACTTTCAGTTATAAGATGAATAATTTATGGGGATCTAATGTATGGCATGGTGGCTACAGTTAATACTACTGTATCGTATACTTGAAATCTGCAAAAAGGGTAGATCCTGAATGTTTTCAGCCACCCCGCAAAAGAGGGTAACTATGTGAGATGATGGATATATAAATTAGCTTGATTGCAGTAATTATTTCACAATGTATATGTGTATCATATCGTCACACTGTATACCTTAAATATGTACAATTTTTACTTACCAATTATACCTCCATAAAGCTGGGGGGAGAAAAAAGACTGCTGACTGGGACCACGTGCTAAGACTGGTCATAACTGCACCTCTGTAAACCATCCTAAGGAGGCATGAAATTTTTTTTTTCTTCTCAAGAAATAAACCCATAGCAAATTAGTCCACCAAAACACACAGAGGATTATAATTCAAGACAGCTCTTCTCTATAACCATATATATTTTTTGCTGGCTGCCAAAAAAGTTAGATCTTAGATTGTGATTTTAAAAAACAAAAACACAACCGGATGGCCACAAGTCATTTATTTAAATAAGGGACCAACCTCACCGTCCCTAACTTTTCCTAGATCTTAAAGCATTCGAAGTTAGTTATCTGTGAGAGCACTCAGTTTCTTTCAAATGACAACAGCACTTTTATAACTCTTTTCAATCTTAAATCTTCTGAGATTACAAGCTTTAAGTAGCAAATCCAGATCCTTCTCTAGTTGAAAGTATGTTAAAATGTAAATTCTGGTACAGTTAAAAAATTGATAACCAATATTTACTTACTGATCAACAATTTACTGAATGCTTAAAATATTCCAAGCCCTAAGGGTCACAGGAAAGAGATCAAAATGGTATAGGTCCACAAGGATTTAGCTGAGGACATAATACACACCCACGAGATAATGAGAAACCAGAACTGTAAATAAGAAAGTACTACTTAGGACAATTAGAGAATAACTTCTAAACAGATGTCAAAATATTCTTTAACAAGTCTCCCATATAAGTCAAACAGTAATTCAGAAGAGAAAAAAAAATTCATCTGATGTAGGGAGGCCAGGGATATGGCAAAAAGAAGAGTGTGCTGGAGTCTAGAG
This sequence comes from Balaenoptera acutorostrata, assembly GCF_949987535.1. Lineage (NCBI taxonomy): Eukaryota > Metazoa > Chordata > Mammalia > Artiodactyla > Balaenopteridae > Balaenoptera > Balaenoptera acutorostrata. Next base: position 55,219,795 of record NC_080075.1, read on the forward strand.
ACCTGTCTCAGCTCTGCCATTAAAAACTCCCAGGTAGGGACTTCCCTGGTGGCGCAGTGGTTAAGAATCCGCCTGCCAATGCAGGGGACATGGGTTCGAACCCTGGTCTGGGAAGATCCCACATGCCACGGAGCAACTAAGCCCGTGTGCCACAACTACTGAAGCCTGCGGGCCTAGATCCCACGCTCTGCAACAGAGAAGCCACCACAATGAGAAGCCCGTGCACCGCAATGAAGAGTAGCCCCCGCTAGACACAACTAGAGAAAGTCCACGCGCAGCAACGAAGACCCAACGCAGCCAAAAATAAATAATTAAAAAAAAAAAACCTCCCAGGTAAGTCCCAACTGCTCCACAGACACAACTAGAGAAAGTCCAAGCGCAGCAACGAAGACCCAACGCAGCCAAAAATAAATAATTAAAAAAAAAAAACCTCCCAGGTAAGTCCCAACTGCTCCACAGTGCCTAGTTAGTAGACGTGGTACCTGACACAAAAAGGACATTTGTTCATTCACTCTGATTTGGATTTGGCTAAGCAAGGAAGGAGGGGCAAGCAGGGGCTCCTTCTAGAAGGGACTCACTTAGGATGTCTGCCACTCAGGACTATGGCAAGCTCACTGCTTGAATTCAATACCGCCTTCTCACAACCATGTGAAAGAAAGGATGCTGACATCCAAAAGAAGGAGCTGGCCGCTCTCCTTGCCTCCTCCAGAGTACAAACTCTTATATCAAGGGCCTCACTGTCCTGGGCCCAGCTGCACTGGCACCTCACAGTCCCAGGGACCCGCTATGATGCATCAGCTGTCTGGCTTAGTTTCAGGCTGGTTCTCTGGGCCTCAGTAAGCTCATCTGAAGGAAAGGGGAAGGGATTAGGTCTTTTACAACATTACAATCTATGAATATAATGAATTAGAAATATTAACTACAGAGCACGAACCTTACTAAGTTGTCAGCAACGAGTAAAAACAGCTTATTAAATTTGTTATCTGGAATTTACTTGTTTGTTTTACAAGAAATAGCAAGCTGTTTTACAAATGTCAAATTGGAAAAGCAAACACTACTGAATTCCTTAAAAGAATGATTCTTACCTTAGTCTCAAAATATTAAAATGGCTAGATCTCACAGTGAAACATAACCTATGCAAAGATTCATTACAGTTCTTCACTAGATTAAGTTAAACTTTATCACTCAGAACAACAATATTCTTGTAAATCAAGTAGTGTTAGTACCTCAACACCACTTAGCCCAGTAGAGTTCCCAGCAATGCCTGCAGAGGGAAAGAAAAGAACAAGAGTGCCTTTCTTAAACCCCAGACCTCAAATCTAGAAGTAGAAGACAACAAATCATCTGAACAATTACTGAATGGCAACTGTCTGATAGGCACTAGGTTAGTCACTTTTCATAGATTATCTTATTTAGTTCTCACAACAAGCCTAGGAAGTAGCTAGTTATTATCACAATTTTAATGATGAGACTCGGGAGGTTAAAAAATTTGCCCACAGCTATAGAGCCCTTCACAAAGACTAAAAATAAGGTAATCGAAGAAGAATGTACTGCCTTGAGCCTTCAGGAAAACACAGTCTGATTATTGGACCCCAACTGTTCACATCCCTTTGGTAGATGTAGCCCTACAATGAAGATGTAGGCTATCAAAATATTATGGCTTGATATTATTTCTTAATGTAAATTAAGAAATTAACTTTGTTTCCCACATGAGTCTTCAGTAAATTTGCTTAGCATGAAATCAGTTCCCCTGACCAAAATGAGTTTTCTGGATCTGTAACTGCTGAGGTATAGACACTAGACTATTCAAGTGAAGGTCATTCTCTGAAGTCTGGTATAAATGATACCTCCCTGGAGGACATGTCTATTTCTTTATTCATTAACCACAACATTCCTTTGTCTCTTTTTTAGAATAGTAACTTTCTCCACTGGATTTCTAACATGTTCAATATATAGCAAAAAATGTGAAGCTGAGTCACTAGAGTGAGTTCCTGAAGAGCACCAGGTCCATATGCCTAAGATGCTAGGGATTGAGATAGCAAATGTAATATTTTATTAAGAAAACTAAAGACTACGACTTATTTCTTTAACATAAAGGCATCCACATCTGCAAGGAGGTGGGCAGTAACACTGGCTGAGAAAGCAAGACAAAAACTTAAAAAAACACCTCTGGAAATAAATGGAAAAGGGAAAGAAAGCAATATTAAATCTCTTCAAGTGTGCAAAGCAGTGCTTGATACAAACCCACAATTTTAAACTATGAAACATGGGAGATTGCCTTAAATTAGAAAAAGTTTAGGATATATATTACATATACAGTATAAGAATAAATGCCTGTTTCACTAAATCTATACAGATAAAGTTCAAGCTAAAGTACCTGCAAAAATGGAGAAGAGGCATGATTAAGATGAGAAAAACTACAATCACTTAAATCCTTCTTCCCTCATCCTCCCAATCATTCAATTTATCAGAATTTTAAAAATTAAGTTTTTTGTATGATTTTTAACATAGTACATGCTTATTGTAGAAAATGTGAAAAATATTAAACAGTATATAATTGAAAAATAACCCATAATTTAACTACTCAAAGTTAGCGTATTTTATTTTACATCCTATTTTTTAAATAAATATATCCTTTTTAAGATACTCCAAAATATCATCTTACTTTTTTTATTTACTATATTTGAATATTTTCTTATACCTTATACCCTTAAACATCTTAAAGCTCATGATTTTTATCACCTGCCAATTATTTTTATTAGTAGTATACTAAACAAAAAATTTAAAAAACATAATTTATGTTTTTATGGTATTTGGTTATATGGCTGTATCATAATTTAATCATTTAACAGGCTTCTAATTTTTAAACATTATAAATAGCACTGAAATGAATAACACACACACACACTCATGTGTACACATAATGTACACATCTCTTATTTGCTTATAATAAATTCCTAAAAATGGAATTTGGGGCAAAGGATGTGAACATTTTTAAGGATTCTGAATACTGCCAAATTGCCATTGTAATGGACTGAATGTTTGTATCTCCCCAAAATTCATATATTGAAATCTAATCCCCAATGTGATGGTATTTGGAAGTGGGGCCTTTGGGAGGTAATTAGACCACGAGGATGGAGCCCTCATGAATGGGATTAGGGCCCTTATAAGAAGCAGTCAGAGAGCTAGCTAGCTCTCTTTCTGCCATTTGAGGATACAAGAAGTCTGCAGTCTGCAACCCTGATGAGGGCACTCACCAGAACCCAGCCATGCTGGCATCCCAATCTCGAACTTCAAGGCTCCAGAACTGTAAGAAATAAATTCTGTTGTTTATAAGCCACCTGTTGTTTATAATACCATAAGTTTATGGTATTTTGTTATAGCAGCTTGAGCTAAAATAGCCATTTAGAAATTTGTACCAATTTATTCTCCTACCAACAGCAGGTATTTACCAACACGTGATTCTTTTTTATATGAGAGACCTATTGAAGCATGCGAACTATGACATAATGATTCTAACCTCTTAGGCTTTTTCCATAATCTTATTTCATAACCTTAGAGAAAAATATTTTAGGAAATATCTCTTGTAGTAAATAAATATTTATCTGTGGTTGAGCCATTTTTCCAGTGTTGCTTCTGTTTAATAAATTTACCCCGTTAATTAAATTTAAGTGCTTTTAATTAAAAATAGCATGAACTGCATGAATCCATTTAAAAAATAAATTATTCTTCTATGTGCATATTTGCAATATGAGATCTGAAATGATAAAGGTAACCATGGTAAACTCTGGGTTTTGGGATATTGAGCTTTCTTTCTTTCTTTCTTGTGAACTTTCTTCTTTGTAGCTCTCTGTATGGCTTGCAAATTAAAATATGAGCTGGCATTATTTTTTTAATGAAGCCATACTCTAAAAAGTATGATATACAGTACCAAAAATTATAAAAGTTTTCAGGGAATTCCCCAGCGGTCCAGTGGTTAGGACTCTGCACTTTCACTGCCGAGGGCCTAGGTTCGATCCCTGGTCAGGAACTAAGATCCCACAAGCCGTGAGGCAAAAAAGTTTTTAAAAAGAAGAAAAATTAAAATGAAATTCTACACTTCCATTTCCAGTTATGACCTCCTGATGTGAAAGGCAGTCCTATGTTGACTGTTGTCCAACATCTGAAAATAATACTTTATACGTATTGCCCATCAAACAGGGCAATATATATTAAGTATAATTTTCAGATGCTGGACAACAGGCAGCATAGGACTGTGATTTCTGAGAGAAGGGAAACAAAGACTCACGAACACCCTGGCTTTCTGCTTGTGCCACAGGGAAGGGGAACCCCCCAAAGAACACAGATATTTCACTGAGTTGAGAAAATAGAGCTCCAAGTCTGAGGCTACTGAAGGCATGGAATTTAAGGAGCACAATACAAGAAAGAAGGGAGCTGTGGAGAGAGAAAGTTTCAAAAACCTGTAGAGAGATCTCCTAATCCTTTGCCTAGGGACTAAGCTGCATATGCACAAGGCAAAACTGCATGAGGCGAGTCAAAGAACAAAATCTGGGGAAAGAACAACTATGGAGCATGAGCTGAACAACTACCTGGGAGTTGTTCAAATTCCTGGCAGCTAGAGTAGAGAGACCTCAATGAACATGACATGCATTTGATAGAGATCTCAGAAAGGCCATGCCTTGGTATTAGGGCTAAGCTAGTCTTGGAATAAATAAAATTGCTGAAAGCCAAAGATAAAGAGAAAATCTTTAAAGCAGCCAGAGGGGGGTAAAAAGACGTATTACATCAAGTGAACAATGGTAAGAATGGCTACTAACTTCTCATCAGAAACAACTTAAACAAGAGAATATTGAAATTATGATGTTAAAGTGCTACAAGGAAAAAAAAAAAAAAAAGAGCTGTCAACTTAAATTTCTACATCCAGCATAAATACCCTTCAAAAATGAAGGCAAAAGGGACCAACAAAGTCCAGAATTGTCCTCCTGACACAAACAAGTAGAAAACTAGACAAAACATAAAACAATTATTTTCAGACACTAGGTAACAGGCAGTATGGAAATATGACCTCTGAAAAAAGGGAAAGAAATGAGGTGAACCCAAAGACTGCCCCAGCTTTCTGTTTGGAACTACAACACAAGGAGTGGGAACCCAAACAGAGCCAACAGTCTCACTGAGATGAGGTGACAGAGCTCAGAATTTGTGGAGTCTGAGACGACTAGAATTTGCAGAGCATATTACCATAAAGGAAGAAACTAAACAGAAATGCTCAACAATCTACAGAAGAGGTCTCCCTGAGTTTCTGGCTAAACACCAATCTGCATATGTGTGTTATGTAAATCTATGAGGCTAGACAAAGAAAAACTTCAAGAAAATAACAAATACCAGGGAGCTCTAAGCCTAACAACTTCCAGAGTTCACACAGGGCCAGGATCATTCAGTTTCCACCAGCTGGGATGAATAAACCTTGATGAACACATGGGGCAATCAAGTGAGACACAAGAAGGGGCATGCCTCAGTAATGGGCCCAAACTAGCCCTAAACTGAAAGCTATTCTAGAACTGCCCAAAACCAAAACCCAAAAAACCCTGAAAACAAAACTCAAAAGATCAATCTGATCCACAAAGCAACTGCCTGCCAGAATAAAACTTAATACTCAAGAAAGAAAGACAAAAAAAAAAAAAAAAAAATCAAGGCAAATATTCAACACCATAACCCCCAAAGAAAAAACCAGATGTATGAAAAAATAAGAAATGGTAACCTATAATCAGGATCCAGGAGTGGTAGGGATAAAGAGAATTTTAATACAAGGACTTCAAAATAGCTATTAGAAAAGAGTTCAAAGGCTTAAAGGAAAACATGGACATAATGAAAAAAAAAGAAAAAAATCTTAACAGAGAAGTGGAAGTTATTTTTTTTAAATCAATGGTAATTCTAGAACTAAAAAAAAAATAACACCTGATATAAAAATTTAACTTGATGGGTATAACAGCCTATTAGACAAAGGAGAATTTTTTAAAATCAGTGTGCTTGAAGACTGGGAAACACAAACTTTTCACGTTGAAAGAAAAGAAAAACGGATTAGAAGAAAAATGGAGAGAGCTTCAGTGACCTGTGAACTAATATTAAGTGGCTGAATGAACATATGCAGGACTGGAGTCTGAGGAGAAAAATACTTGGGAATTCAAAAATTCGAAGTTAGATGGCTACAAATTTTACAAATATGATGAAAACAATACACCCACAGATCTAAGAAGCTCAATAAATCACAAGAATAAACACAAATAAAACCACACCAAGGAGCATCATAATAAAGTTGCTGAAAACCAGTGATAAAGAGAAAAATCATAAAAGCAGCCAAAGGGAAAACACATATTACATATGGGGAAACAAACATAAAAATCACCACAGAGTTCTTGTCAGAAGCTATGCATATGAGAAGATGGAGAATAACATTTTAAGGTGCTCAAAGGGGTAAAAAAACCCCTGAAAACCTAGAATTCTGTAACTACTAACAATAACTTCCAAAACTGAAGGCAAAATGAGAGACAAAGTGGGGAGAGAGGGAAAGAGAGAGAAAGCTGCACTAAAAGAAATGTAAAAGGAAGCTTTTCAAGCAAAAGGAATATGATATTAGACACAAACTTGAATCTACAAAAAGAAATGAAGATCTAAAGAAATGATTAAAATGAGACAAATATGAAAGACATTTTTCTCATTTTTAATTGTTCTAAAAGGTAACTGCCTGACAAAAGCAAAAAGATCAGCAACAGGGTTAAAACACACATTATCAAAATGTATGACAAAAAAGCACAAAAGATGGGAAGGAGAAATTGTAACATTATGTATGATTCTTGCATTACTCATGAAGTGGTATAATATTATTTGATGGCAGACTGTTATTAATTAACTATAAGGACTACCACTAAAAATTTTTTTAAGAGAAATATTTTATAAACAGAAAAAATAAAATGGAACCATAAAGAATAATCCATCCAAAAGAAGACAAGGAAAAAAGAACAAATAGTAAACAAATAGTAAGATAGTACATTTTAATCCAACCTTAATTACATTAAGTGTAAATGGTCTAAGCTAGTGGTAGGCAACCATTTTCTATAAAGAACCAGAAAATATTTTATGCTTTGGTCTCTGTCCCAGCTACTTAACCTTGCCACCTGTAGCACAAAAGCAACCACAAACAATATGTAAATGAATGAACATGACTATGTCCCAATAAAACTTTATTTACATAAACAGGTGGTAGAGTTTGGTCTGCCAGCCATAGTTTGCCAATTCCTGGTATAAACACACCAAATTAAAAGAGATATTGTCAGACTGGATAAAAAAGCAAGACCCAGCTACATGCTGTTTACAAGAAACCCACTTTAAATATAACGACACAGATAGGTTAAAAGTAAAAGGATGGAAGAAGATATACCATGCAAAATCAAAAGGACACAGAGACTTCAGAACAAGGGAAATTACCAGGAATAAAAAGGGACATTTCATGATGACATGGGGACCAATTCATTAACAAGACTTAACAATCCTAAATGTGCATGCACCTAACAGTGCTCTAACAGTGCTTGAAACATGAAACAAAATCTGATAGAACTGAAAAGAGAAACAGAGAAATCCAAAATTGTAGGTGAAAACTTCAACTCTGCTCTCTCAGTAATTGACAGAACAAGCAGGCAGAAAATTAGTAAAAATGTAGAAGATATACAAAGACCAACCTAACTTAATTGACATTTAGAGAGCATTCCACCCAGCAACAGGAGAATATACATTCTTCTCAAGTACACATTGAACATTCAGCAAGATATACCACGTGTTGGGCCATAAAACAATAAAAAAAGCTTAAATGGATTGAAATTATTAAGTTTGTTCTCTGATCACAATGGCATTAAATGAAAACACAGTAACAAAACACCTGGAAAATTCCAAATATTGGGAAATTATTTGGCAAAACTCTTTGAAACAACCCATGAATCAAAGAAAAATTATAAGAGAAATTAGGAACTATTTTGTATATAATGATAATGAAAATGTATAGCTTTAAGTGTTGATAATTTTTTTAAAAAATTAAAAATCAATGACCTAAGCTTTCACCTTAAAAGCTAGAAAAAGGAGAGCAAATTAAACCCAAGTATGGAGAAAGTAAGGAATTAGTAAAAGAGCTCAAATCATGAAATGGAAAACAGATAAACCACAGAGAAAATCAACAAAACCAAAAGTTGATTATATGAAAGGACTGAAGAAATTGATAACCCCTAGCTACACTAATCAGGAAGGAAAAGGAGAAAATGAATCCAATATCCAGGAATAAAAGGGAACATCAATACATATCCTACTCACATTAAAAGGAAATACTGTTTCATAAAATATATAATTTATTTTCAAGCTGGTAAATTTGACAAGTTAGATGAAGTGGACAAATTCCTTGAAAGACACAAATTACCAAAACAGACACAAAAAGAAACAGAAAATCTGAACAGTCTTAGACCTATTCTTTTAAAAACTGAATCCTTAATTAAAAGCCTTTCCACAAAGAAAATTCCAGGTCCAGATGGCTTCACTGGTGAAGTCTACAAACATTTAAGGAAGAACATCAATTGCACCCAAACTCTTCCCTAAAAGAAAGGAAGCGGGAACACTGCAGGTAGGAGTGTAAAATGGTAAACCCACCTTGGAAATTGCTCTGTTAATTTCTCATGTTAAACACACCTATCCCATATACCCAGCAATTCCACTTCTAGGTATTCACCCACAAGTAAAGAATACATGTGTCACAAAAAGCCTATACAAGAATGTTCATAGCAGCTTTCCTCATAACAGTTGAAAACTAGAACAACTCTTTCCACAATAATAATAAACAAACTACAGTATATCCATACAATGCAACACTAGTCAGCAACTGAAAGGACCTAAACACTGTTACATGTAACATGGATGAATCTATATTTCAAACAAGAGCTTCATATAATTTGTATGCCCAGGAAAGTTTGAGAACTACGGGTATAGAAGTACATAATAAGAAAACAAAAAGAGAAAATATAAGGGATTTGGGTGGTATATAAATTAATCAGTGCCATATACATCATAACCTATATATAACAGTTGTCATCTTCCATAATTGCTTAATTGCTATTTAAATCATGTTACATACTCTTCTGTTCATGTTCAATTTTCTACTATGTGTTCAAGGAGTACTAACTCCAAATTTTAGTCTTCAATCATTTAACAACCCTAATTTCTCATTAACTCCATCCCAAACCGTGCATTTTAGATAAAGAGTCCTGTTCACCAGTTCCTTTGTTTTTTCTTAATGTTCTACTTCCTTGGTACATACTGTTTTCCCTCCCTCTTTAATAATGTTATTGTTACCTTTTGCTGCACAGCCTTGTCTTTCTACCTCCTTTAAAACTGAACCAAAAACTCATCTTTTCCACTAAGTGCTAAACCACCTCAGATTCTTTCCAAATTCCCTCAGCACTTGAAGACCTTGCTCCCAATAGATGTATTTATTTTACTGAATTTGGACATCACTTCTTAATGACTCACCAACTCCATCCCCTGGCTTAGAGAGTAGAACCTTTGGGGGAGAACTGAAAAGATTACAGTCCTCTTCAAGGTTCTTTCTCTTGTGCTGTTTTTACTTTTCTTTCCTGGAGTGCCATTTTATTTGCCAGAGCCTTGAGCTCCATAGGGCTGTAGGAGTAGGAGAGAAAGAGAGGCAAAGAGATGGTTGAATAGGGCTGATCTGGGCTAGATTTTAAAGAAGGTGAAAAAAGCCTTCAGGCTTCAAAATCTGTTCAGACTACCTCACCAGCTCAAGGAAGCAAAGAGAATTCCAAAAAGAGACTAAAGTGAAGAATAAGGAAGTGCATTTGTCTACAAATTCCCTGTTATGCTGATGGCCAGACAGGATGTGGTACACTATTTCAAGGACACTAAAATATTTCTGGCAGCAAATATTTCTATATATTCTTTATAAAGCTACACGGTGGGGGTTTGACTGGAGGTGGGCAAAATTTAAAATACATATTTTAAAACGTCTACACTCTCAAACTTAGGGCCAGCACTGGCAGTTACTTTTTGTTCTGCATGCATTATTATTTAGGAATTATGGTCATTACTTGTCTAATTTCAAAACTTTCAACTATAAACATCATGCCTTCCAAATCACATCTATAAACTTAACCATGTTCCTGAGCTAGACCTGTTATTTCCAACTGATATCTTGTTATTACTTATCTAAAAAGTGTAACTACTTATCTGAAAGCAAACTCAGTATTCCCCTTCTCTCAAACTTGCACATATTATTCTCCTGCCAAGTCAGGAACCTTAGACTCGTCTTCAACTTCTATCACCTCCAAACACTAACCAAGTCTGGAGGACTTAAACTCCTAAATATCTCTGAAATCAGTGGTCTTGTTTCTATCCCTACTACAAATTCCTTAATCCAGACCATCATAATCTCGTTCCTGAACTAGGGCAGAGCCTTAAATGGCATCCTTGACTGTGATTTGCCTACCAGAGGCCAGAGAAAATGCCTCATTCATTCACCCTGCCATATGTATTCCTTGGTGAATAAATGTCTCAATTCTCTGTTCCTCCAGCCTGTACTCTTCATTACAGCTATAATCAGTTTTTAAAGAACCAAACTATTTGTATCACTGCCTCATCTATAAAACAAAATAAAAATACTAACTCCTACTATGGCATTTTGTTCCCATTCTACCTTGGTTCTAGTCTGATTTCCTAATTTTCTTTTGCACTCATTTTGACAGATCAAACTTCACCCTTTTCCTTAAACACACTATGCCCTTTTATTTTCAATAAATCTAGAATAAACAGTAACTCAGTGCAGCTTATTTTATTTTTATGAGCACCCTTATACAATTTAAAGCCATTAGCTAAACCTATACAGAAGTGAGGAAACAATCAGACAATACAGCCAACTCTCAATTAGCCTATTTTCATAGCCTTGTTAACATGGTCAGTGTAGACTACACGAAAAGTGAATAAAATGTTTCAACTACCTGCTGAGCTTTTTCCTTACCATAAATTAATGTTAAAAGTCTTCAGTTACAGACTTATAACCCTCCTTTTGATCAACAGGCACAAAGAGAACTACAACTCAATCTTCTTCACATCTATTCACTTCCTTTCTTTCATCTTTTAACACCTCCCTTCTCCACTTCTGCTGTTTCTCCTCTTGTACTTTTCTCTTCCTGCTACCTAAGTTTTCACAGCATCCTCTTTGTCCATCCTTCACAAGAGTATCAGTATTCCTCTATCCCTCTTACTGGTAGAACACTTAAAAATTTACAAAGCACTTTCACATTTACTTGGTTCTTAGAACCTCATTTTTGGGGGATTCCAAAATCAACAAATACAAAATATGTGTAACAGTTTCTATACAATACGTTACCCTTATAAGTAAAATATAAAATATTTTCTTATATTTTAACTCACATTTGAAGAAATTACAGTTCAAAAAAATACAGCTCAGTGATTCATCTAACACACTGGTACTCCCTCTGCTTACAACTCTACAACCTCTCCTCACCTGCTCGTCTCTTAAGACACAGCTCAGGCTGTACTCCCAGAGCAAGAACGTTAAGCCTGTTTCAATGCTATCCTAATGTTTTCACACCAGTCTTTCAGACCACTAGAAGAACCCAGGTCTCTGGACGCCTACTCTGTAGTCTTTTCCACCAAAAACTATTTTCTTTGTTAATGTTACCCTTATTAATGCCCATTAATGATCCAGCATTTTACAAAGGCAACAGGAGAAACATTTTATGGGCAGCCAGCACTGCAGATAAGACTGTACACCAAAACATCCCTAGATTTCCTTAACAATCAAGAATTTAAGGAATGTCTCTAAATCCTCTCAAAATATCTAGATACTACCTCTTGTGGTAATGACATCCAAAGTTGCCACAGCAAAGAAGTAAAATGACATTTCATAAACTCTAAACAATTACAAGTTTTAAGAGCTGCCTTCTAATATCCCGGAAATGTTTAGGGTTAACAATCAAAAGACCAGGGCCTTAGTCCCAATCGTACCACATATTGGCCAACTTGGGAAAGTCACTTAACCTCCCTGAATCAAATTTCCTCTTTGATAAAACTGGATAGGGGCTTCCCTGGTGGTGCAGTGGTTGAGAATCTGCCTGCCAATGCAGGGGACACGGGTTCGAGCCCTGGTCTGGGAAGATCCCACATACCGCAGAGCAACTGGGCCCGTGAGCCACAATTGCTGAGCCTGCGCATCTGGAGCCTGTGCTCCGCAAAAAGAGAGCCCACGATAATGAGAGGCCCGCGCCCCGCGATGAAGAGTGGCCCCCACTAGCCGCAACTAGAGAAAGCCCTCGCACAGAAACGAAGACCAACACAGACATAAATAAATAAATAATAAATAAATTAAAAAAAAAAAAAGATATACTTTAAAAAAAAAAAAAAACTGGATAATGCCACCCACCTTTCAGAACTGTTAAGAGAATTAAATCAAAGAATGATTGCAAATCACTTGGCCTGGAACATAACAGTCAAAAAATGGTAACCCCTTTTATAATTATTTTCACGTACAACATCACTCTTGTTTTCAGAACCATGTCCCACAACACTCAACATGTTCTTCCTCGGACTTTGTAGCCAGCCAGTAACTACAATAAATGCCTTCAAGGAAGTTATCTCCATGACTTCTGGATCCCCTTCCTGGGTCACAACTCAGCCTCTAAATATAATTTAGACTATCTCACTCTCTAACATCTCTAACTCTCACTCTCTAACATCTACATTGAAGCTAAGAAAGTAGTTTGCATGGGCTGTATCTACTCAGTCCATGTATCCATGAATTTTCAATATGACTAACAGGCAATTCATAAGCCATAATTATTTTTTTAACATCTTTATTGGAGTATAATTGCTTTACAATGGTGTGTTACTTTCTGCTTTATAACAAAGTGAATCAGCTATACATATACATATATCCCCATATCTCCTCCCTCTTGCATCTCCCTCCCTCCCACCCTCCCTATCCCACCCCTCTAGGTGGTCACAAAGCACCGAGCTGATCTCCCTGTGCTATGGAGCTGCTTCCCACTAGCTATCTATTTTACATTTGGTAGTGTATATATGTCCATGCCACTCTCTCACTTTGTCCCAGCTTACCCTTCCCCCTCCCCGTGTCCTCAAGTCCATTCTCTACATCTGCGTCTTTATTCCTGTCCTGCCCCTAGGTTTTTCAGAACCATTTTTTTTTAGACTCCATATATATGTGTTTATTATTTTTAAATATATAAAGAAAATCAACTTAATGAAAAACTGAGCAACGGTTGGTTGTTTTTTATTATAGCACGGTATTTACGGTATCTTTTGAAACCATATTTAACTAAATATTTTATTCACGTAATTAGATTATGCAATAGACGTGAAGAAAAGATCTGCATGTCTAAGTTCTGCAAACTTCCTAAAAGCATGTCATGAGGCCAAAAATGGCCAACAAATTGTAATAATTTCATAATCTTTATTAAAACAATTTATCAGAAGAAGATTAGGAGCTGGTCACTCTCAAACATTAAAATTCTGTATCAATGAAAGAAAAAAAAATGACTGGAAGCTTTTGATGGCTCCATGTAACTCTCTTAGCCCTGCTGGTTAGCATTACTTCAGAGTAAAGGGACGTATTTATCATCTGAAGTACCACCAACAGAATGCCTGCCTGAGATCTAAAACAAAATAGGAAAAATCAACTACTGGCATAATAAAGATGCTTTTGAGCTATAACCTGTTTCTGATTTTAATCTCAAACCTGTAAAATGGGCTCAATTCAATGAAACTCTAAAAATAAGGGCAATTTTAAAATATTATGTGATATACATTTTAAAAATAACTGAAATTAATGTTAAAAAAAAAGAGGTATAAAAAAAAGTAAGCTCATGTGTGACAGCTGGTAAGAAGCTACGTGGAGGTACAGATGGTAAAGATGTTGTGAGAAGGAAAGACCACAAACATGCGGGAGAATAAAAGTTAAGAGGACTGTAAATGGAAGACGAGCTGCTATAAAATCAGCTGCAGAACCTGATAAGGAAGAACTCCAGAATATCCAGGAGAAGAAATCCACCACTGTCACCATAAAGCACATTTGCTAAACCACATGTTCTTGAGACTAACTAGGCCTGGACTATAGCAAATCAAAAAGAACGAAACGTTACAAAATTGGAGCTAAGCAAATTTTATCACTAAAACCTAACAGTTTAATGAATGAAGTCATCAAAATATTCACTTAACAGAAAACAAGGCTCAATGATTTTCTCAAGGTTCCATTGGGAGAAAGGGGTTGCAAATAATAATAGACCTTATAAAGCCCTGGTTTCCTCAGCTAAGTTTGACCAGTAGGACTCCAGAACTCACTGTATTTTCAGTAGAATATCTGCAAATCAATTATTAACATTTTAATTCTAGAATAATGAAACTGCAACAGGGTCTCCCAATGACATTCAGAAAAACAGCCACCTTCACTCTAACTTGATAGGTACACCTAATTCAAGGTCCAAGGTGAGCAGAGTAAGGACTAAAAAAAATAATAAATGAGGGCATCATTTGCACTAAGTGCCCCTTAAAGCAGACTGTTATTTATAAAATAAATATGATAGATACTGATCATGTATTTATCTGGGAATTTTCTGTAGCCACAAAGTGACTTCGTTAACAGCAAGGAAACAAATGAGCATACAAGTACCTGTACATACCTAATGAACATTACAAATAATATCTAGTATTTGTTGCACCCTTTCTCTGTGCTAAGGAAACACTTTTAATCCTCACCAATACCCTACTGAGGTGGGTACTTTTATTAACCTCACTTTACATGTGAGGAAACCTAGGTACATAATGGTTAAATAACTTGCCAAGGATCATAATGTTAATTATACAAATCCAGTCCTTACTACAACTATGATCAAAATCATGTTTTCGTAAGTATCATGTAATTCTACTACTGCTCTTTGCAAAGGTACCAAAACCCATTTTAACGTAACAAAACCCCCACACTTCCTTAAAATAATAATTTTTGTATAATTTATCTTGAAAATACTAGAGCCTTTTGAATTCTGAGAAATTTTTAAGCAATTAATTTTTAGCATAAAAGTTAAAGCACACTAGCCTACTCTAAGAAGTTCATCCAATAATACTTCAATCTAGATGACAGTTTGTCTCTTCCCAATAAGAGGGGAACATCAGCACTTCCACTAACACTGCAGCATACTGTTTTAAACTTTGCAATAAAAGCTCATCTTGTTTTATGTCATCTCATGCATAAAACTAGTCAACCCAAACTTCTCTATCCTTAGAAGGGAACATCACCCATAATCCTAAAACCACTTACAGTTGGCACTAGAATGCTTTAGAAATAAACAATGTGAATGTCATAAAGTAGAAAAACCCTGGACTAGAGTTCAGAGACCTGCCCACCAATCCTGGCTCGTCGCTAGCTAGCATTTTAGTCCCTTCCACTGGTCTGGGTCTCGGTCTCCTGATCTGCAACATAATCATATCCATGGTCTACTCTTCCAGCTCTAAAAGAAATGTGACTCATACACATACATCTTTTTTCCAAGCTTCCCATTCTCATTCTGTTTAGTTATTACCACTACTTTGCAGGCATTAAGCGTTATTTTTCCTTAGTTTTACAATGGGAGAAAACAGCCCATTCTAAACAAAGGTGATAGGAGAAAGCCTTCCTGACCACTGGTTTGCCATAGATGAGTCTGAAGGTGCATAATGTAAAAGCTATTATAATGTTAAAAGGTGTTAGGTTTCAATATTTTAGGCTACTGTTTTGTGTGCCAGTACATTCTCCCTAAAGACGGATAGTAAAATTCAAGGACAATAGGGAGAAAAAATTTAATTATCCATTATTTATTCAATAACTAAGAAGGTGCCAACTGAATATATTAACACCTTTTTGCAGAAATGTTTTCTGATGAATTACATTTTATAGCAAAGGGAAAATACAATCTACAAAATTTTCTCATACATGTTTAAGTGCTCCCTTTAAAAAAAAAACTTTTATTTTGTAAATTGTGAGGAACTAGTAAGATAACATATATGATTAAGAAAAGATTAAAAAGCTAGCTGTGCAATTCTTAGCTTCCTCTTCTCAGTGACATGAAGCACCTCGTGGGCTGCCACAGAGGTGGATTCTGTGGACCAACCCTGGTATGCATTTTCTATGTTCTTAACTCTCAAGGGCGTTATGCAAATACAAGATTATTAAAATTAAACTAAGCATCTGACATTAAGATTCCCAAATTTGCATACTGCTTTCTAGAGCTGCTAGCTTACCAACATCTGCCCAGTTCAACACTTAAAAAAGTTAAAATTGCATGACCTTGTAAAGAAACAGTTAAAAGCAAGGGAAAGAAAGCATGTGAATTATACTTATTAATCTTCTAGAATAAATGCCAATAGCAAACTGTAATAATACAGTCCAGTCTAAATGTTAAATTGGAAGTAAGCCACTGCTATGGATGGAGACCTGAAGAAAGGATCTTCAGCAGATGGAGAAGCTGCTACAAGAATTTCAAGGTGCAGTTTGAGAATCTCCAGCAAAACTAGTAACTGGTAAAACACCATCGAACGCATACATACCTTTTAAAATAAAAGATAACTGCCAAGGTCCACCTTTTGGTTGGAATGCCGAAAGAAAATGTCAGAAATCACCTCGTGACTCCAATACCCCGGCCTCTCAAAGTTCAGAACCAAGCAAGTTGTGTGCTTAAACTGCTTCTGAGCATCCTTTTTAAAATGCAACTCCCTCTCCAGAAAGTCGCTTCGCTTCAGCTGCTTGAATCCCCAAATCCCAGCACCAAAGAATCTGAGGACCCCAAGTAGTTGCAGAGGGTCTTCCAGCGCCCGCCTGCGCATCCCTTTCCACCTCGGGTTAAACTCCGGAGGTGCTCCAGTCACTTCCCCCATCCAAGCTCCCCAGTTCCCTCTCTCATCTCCGGATGAACCTCTCTTCTCGTCGACCTTGAGGACCCCCGGATCGGAGCCTTAGAGCCCCAAGTGACTTGGCGGGTGCCCCCTCCCCTGCAGCGCGCGCAAATGCCCCACAGTCTCCGGTGACCTCCCCCCCAATTCACCACGACCCGTATCACGAACGCCCTCCGGCTAGCCCGGAGCGACCCCCTTCCTCTTAGGGGCCCTACGTTCCTCCAACCAGAAAAACAGTTCAACGAAATGCATCAAGAGCCCACTGAGCGCAAGCTCCCACTACGCGCCGCACGGTCTGCACGGGGCTCGCGGCCCGGGTCCGCCGTCCCCCGCCCGTCGTCCTCTTCTCGGCCAGAGGGCCGGCGCTGCCTCCGCCCGGGGTGTGGAGGCGCCGGCCGGAGGCGGACTGCGCCGGGCGCGAGCACCGGGGGCCGGAGAGGCGGCCGCTAACGGCTGTGCGGGGGCCGGGGAGCACTCAAAGGCCGGGCCACCGGGGACACTCACCGGTCGGGGCGCGCGGGGCGGCCTCATCCAGGGGCACCTGCGGCCAGGCAGGACGGGCCCGGACGGCGCAGTCACCGAGAGGGCGAGCCCGCCCGCCCGCCGGTCCCGTCCCGTTCCCTCCGACTGCCCGAGCGGGTGCAGTCTCGCTTCCTCCGGACGGAGTCCGGGGACCCCAGCTCCGCCGGATGCCCCCGCCAAGCCCCCACCCCTTTCCCCGGCCACCTCCCCCTCTTCACCCTTTTCCCCTCCCCCCCTCCCCCCAACCCCCACCGGAATGGAAAATACCTCCCGGGGCGGGGGACGGAGGGGGCACGCCTCTCTGAAGGGCAGCCTACCGTGACCAATAGCAGGCGGGGCTCTGGAGGGGCGGGATTCCTAACGGCCAATCCAAAGGCGTGTAGGTGAAGGCCGAAGAAGGGAGGCAGGGAGCGAGAGCGGGGAGGCCCGGGAGTCAGGGAGGTCCGGCCGCTCGGGTGCGCGCTGTGCGCGGCTGCCATTTTGGAGTCGGGCCGCTGCGACGGCGGCCGGGTCCGGCCCGGGGGAAAGGGAGGAGCCAGTCAGGTGGGAGAGAGGGGGTCACGTGAGCTTGAGAGGCGGGATAAGGCGGGCTGCGGCCGGAGGGGAGGGGTTGGCGGCGGCGAGTCACGGGGGCTGAAGAGGGTCACGTGGTCGGAGAAGGTCCAGAGGTGGGCTTGGGGGCGGAAGGTCAACCTTGAGGTGGGAGAAGCAGGAAAGCTTTGTCCCTGGTTTCAAGTCTGTCAGGGAAAAGGAAAGGAAAAATGTTGAATGGAGGGCGTGAGTGCCCGGTCGGAAAATGTGAATGAGTCTCCCAACTCCCTTCAGCAAGGAGCCTCCCTGTTACTAAATTCCAAGATCCACGGGAACCAGGGCACTTTAATTCAAGCATTCCCATCCCCACTCCCAGCTGTCACAAACGTGACTCAATGATCAGATGGAGGAGTGTCTCCCACTTTTTGCTTGCACTTTGTATGGAAGGGCCCCCGCCCTAGAAATGGCTGAAAGAATAAAAGCGTAGTTGAGGCATTGTGCCGACGCCAGGGCAGGCCATCTGGCCTTATAGAAGCCTTGTCGTCATTCACAAACTTACCCGCCACTTCTGTGTTAGACATACCCCTGATCGTATTACAACGCCTCCAGACAGAACAAAGTTGACTATGAGACCCTGTCTAGTTCTCATCCTTATTTCAATTCATGCTTCCAGTACAGACTAAATTATACTCCTTACTAACCCACTGAAAGTGCTTCTCTTAAGGCTACCAGTGACATCCATATGATCGAGTTCAAGGATCACTTTTTCGTTCTTATATGATCTCTTTTGCAGTTGATTCTATGGACTACATCCTTTCTCTCCTCCCCAATGTACCCCTCACCCCAGTTTACCTAAGACCATAAACCCTCAGATTGTATTTCTCTTCAGTTAACCTTTATAAATCGGTTCTGTGTTGGCTTTTTAAGAGAGTCCCAGGATCTGATCCTCAGTTGGTGCATAGTCATTCTACTGCACGCTAGGTGGTCTAACCATTTTGATGGCTGAGTGTACCTTTAATGAGATCCTGATCTGCATACCTAAGTGCTTTTGGATATCTCCACTTGAATCTAATCTTGACATATCCAAATCAGCACTCAAATACTGTACTAAGAAGACCACAAACCTGCTCCTTCCCATCTGTTCTTTATCTTCTTTGATAACATTACCATTCATTCACTTAAGCAAACCAGAATCTGCGAGCAGTCCTCCAGGCTACTCCTTCACTGCTGTAACACTTCCCTACCCCTTTGAACTTTGTCATGCTGATTATATTTACTAAATGCCCTTTTGTCTCAACTTCTACAGCCACTGCCTCACCTGGGCCATTTATTCATTAGCCCAGTATTTACTAAGCATTTTACAATGTGCCAGGCATTTTTTGAGGTGCTCAGGATATAGTGGTGAACAAAACGGACAAAGTTCCTGAGTAGGGTGAGACAAAGTATATATGAGTAAATTAGCAAATAAATAATTCAGGGGTGATACCCCAGTGTTCATAGCAGCACTATTTACAATAGCCAGGACATGAAAGCAACCTAAATGTCCATCAACAGAGGAATGGATAAAGATGTGGTACTATATACAATGGAATATTACTCAGCCATAAAGAGGAACGAAATTGGGTCATTTGTAGAGATGTGGATGGACCTAGAGAATGTCGTACAGAGTGAAGTAAGTCAGAAAGAGAAAAACAAATATATTAACGCATATTTGTAGAATCTAGAAAAATGGTACAGATGATCTTATTTGCAAAGCAGAAATAAAGACACAGATGTAGAGAACAAATGTATGGATACCAAGGGGGTAAGAGGGGGTGGTGGGAGGAATCGGGAGATTGGGATTGACACATACACAGTATTGATATTATATATAAAATAGATAACTAATGAGAACATACTGTATAGCACAGGGAACTCTACTTAGTGCACTGTGGTGACCTAAACGGGAAGGAAATCCAAAAAAGAGGGGATATATGTATATGTATAGCTGATTCACTTTGCTGTACAGCAGAAACTAACACAACATTGTAAAGCAACTATACTTCAATAAAAATTAATTAAAAAAATAAATAAGCTATATTTCTTAAGGAAAAAAATAATTCAGGGGTGATATGTGCTATAAAGATCCCCCCCCCCGACCCAGAAAAACAGGGAAACCTGCAAGAACCTCCTGAAGTTGTTGCCCAGCTCTTCGCGTCAATCTCCCCCAGCCCGCTCCCCCATGCCCCTCGGCCTCCCCACCCTGCTCAACACCTTCTCATCCTTTCCTCTTATTCTCGAAGAAAAGATGGCCCTGATCCTTTCAACTGGAGTGATTTTCTTTCCTTTCATCTGCCAGGACTTCCCTCTATCTTTATGTTACAGCTGCCTTCATACAAATCCCCCAACTAGGAGATAAGCTACTTTGAGGGCAGGGATCACACCTTATACATTTTTGTGCCTCCACAGGGCCTTGGCTCAGAATAGGTGCTCACAAAATGCATGTTGAAATGAACTGGTGAATCCCCTGACCCCTGAACCAGGCTGCCACAGAAGCATCTCCAGCCCAATCAGAATGGAAGGTCAGTGAGCTCATCTATTAGAGTGTAGAGGCAGTGATGCCTCATGGCAGGGGGCAGGGTAATAATGAATGAGATTACCTCTGTTGGTCCCTTCCAGGCCTGGGATTCCATGATGCTGTGCCCCATGTCGCGCAGGAGTTGCATCATAAGCACTACTTTACTTGACAGTGCCTAGTACATGTGGGCAATTTAAAAGTATTCTTTGTTTCTGATGACGAGCTTCAAACCCAGAGCACTCTGGGTGAATTGCCAGGAGAGGCCCTGCAGGAGAAGGATTGCAGTTGCCACTTGACTCTATTTCCAGGCCCTTGGGTATTGCACCCCAACAGGGAGTGAGATGTTGCCAGTTCCAACATAGTCATTGTAATTAAACCCAAGTTCTGGCAAAGGGCGGTGCATAATTATGAAGTATTATTATGGTTTTTATCATTATTAGGCACCCAGCTGCCCAGCCCAGAAAACCACAGTAGTAAAACACAGAGAAGCCAAGCTCCTCTCCCAGCTGGCATGAATCAATACCAGGTGTATTGGCACACAGTCCTGCAGCTCAGCTCATCAAAATGAAACCTTCTGTCCCCTCTTTTTGGCAAGATAAAATTTTAAATGAATGAAAAGAGGAAATGTAAAGAAAGACCTTTGCCACCACCTCTAAATGGAGTTCCTTTTTTTCCATGTCCCCTGAATGATCTCTTCTCATCTACATATTTATTGTGTAAATCTTTTTCAACTTTATCCTTGATCTGCCAGCTTTCTAAACATCATTCTACAATGTCTCAAGAGGATGTATTAGTTAGGGTGGGAGTACAGAGTGCAGAAAAGAGTGCTTTTACTTTCAAGAAACTTATAATACAGACTAAATAATTCAGCAGGTATAGTCAGGCTTGACAAGGCATCTGCCTTTTATTGAGCGCCTACTCAATGCCATACTTGGCATTTTCACATATGCTAACTGACTTGATCCACACCACCCTGCAAGGTGGGTTTTATTATCCTTATTTTCTTCAAGGTCTCAAAGACTTAGTGACAGAACTGAGATTCTAACATAAATATGCAAATTTGGTGACTGTATACTCATGGTAGATGTGTCCACACTGGGAGATGAATATAGGTATCAGATACCACCTCCTTCTGTCAAATTAAAAATGGTTTTTTGAACAAAATAGATTTTAAGCTGAGCATTGAAAGGACAATTCAGAAGTGATGCTGAGGGAATGGTGCCAAACAAGGAGGCCAAATTGGCCATAAGCCTAAAATCAATCAATAAGGAGAAAGATTTCTTGTTCAGTGATGAGTCATATTATATTCTTCAAGTACCTTTATAATCTCAGTTCTTCCAAATGAGGAAGTCAACCCAGGTGGTACAAGGGTGGGCTGAGGATGGAGGAGGGTGGTTTGGGGAGGGAATACGTTTTTGAATGGAGGGCTCCCAAATGGCCCACAAACTGGCACATCGGGCACTGGCTTCTGAAACAACTGGAACCGTGGCAGCTTTCCCTGCTGCCTATCAGTTGTTTTTAACTGATGTATGTAGAACAATTTCTCATTCTCTTATTTCTTCTAAAACAATTGATTAACAATTTTTTAAAAACTATTTAGCACTATGTTGTACAAGGCAGTTCACTTCTATTTTTAGTGGGGTTTTTTTCAAGGAGTTTAAGATTCAATAAAATGAACCTGTTTAAAGTGTACAGTTTGATCTGTTTTGAGACACGTATACCCTTGTAACCACTATTGTAATCATGAAATAGAACATTTACATCACCCCCAGAAAGTTCCCTTGTGCCCCTTTTGCAGTTGGAATTTTAATACAACTTATATTTTGGTTACTCTAAATCTAGATCACCAGCTTCAACCTCGCTTTCAAATTCTAGGCCCATACTTTTAGCTACCTACTTGACATATCTACCTGGATACTACACACAGGTACCTCGAATCAAACAGGACGAAAAGATAAAGCAAGTGCTTTATCTTAGCTACAAGAAAACCCCCCTCTCCTACTTCCAATTCCCTTCTCAAATCATTTTTCTGTATTCTTCAATTTGGCTGAGGTAGTCATCATCCACTGAGTCATATAAGCTAGAAAATTTAAAAAATAATCTTCACTCTTCCCTCTCTTCAACCTCCCAAAAAAGTGATTCTACTTCACACAAACATTTTGTAATCAGTCCTTTCCATTTCCAGTATCCCCATTCAGACACATCTCACTTGCACAATCACAAAAAAACTCCTGACTAGTTTCTTCATGATCCAATTCATCCACCAATCTGCCACTCTAATTTTCTTTTGAAAACCCAGATCTGACTGTTTAAAACCTCTACATTCAGAGACTGCCCAACTGCATACAAAGTGGCACTGAAAATCTTTCACCGTACAGTCCCAACCTCCCCTCCTGGATTCCTCTGCTCCCTGCCACATAAAGCATGCTATACATTTTCATCTTTCTGTGCATTTTCTCAGATCTCTGTCTGAAATGTGCCTCTTCCTCCACCGGGAAACTCCTCCAACTTTCACAGCCCCATTTATATGACTTTCCTCGGTAAAGTCTTCCCAGACCTCTCCAGATAAAAATAATCTTTCTGTCTGTTACACTTGACCTCCCATAGCATGCTGCACATACATTTATCACACTGAACAGACAGAGTGGTGAAATAGAACAGGAGAGCTGAGTCAGAAGATCTGGGTCTAACTTAAAAATCTCATTCACCATTTGCTGTGCATCTGAGGCAAGTCACATAACCTCTCTGAACCTCAGTTATTTAATCTATAAAATTGGGATAACACATAATAATAACCCCCTCATAAGACTCTTCTGGTGATTAAATGAAATAATTATAAATGTGAACGTGATTTGCACTATACAGATATTAGAGATATAATAACAAAGCTGTATCTTCTGATATATTGTGAGCTCCTTGAGTGCAAAACCAGCATCTGGTTATCTTTATATCCCTTCTACCTAACATAATACTCAGAGCTGCCTGTTGCCTAGACTGGTTTATGACGTAAGTTACCATTTCTTGCAGAATCATATTCTCTCTGTTTACTCTCTTAGCCTACTTTGTACAATATAAAAGCCAATCATGACATCCTCATTTCTTTTTATAACTGTTTATTGCCTTTATAATTAAATAGTTTCATCAAAGGTCTCTGAGGAAATGGAATATATAGTCTATCCATGATTAATTTTAAATGCCTTTATTTTTATTCAACAAAAACTTTTTAGAGCCATTAAATGCCAGCCCTGTTCTAGGCACTGGTCATCCAGAGGCTAACAAGAGCCTTCACAGAACTTACATTAGAGTGGGGACAGTAAGCACAAACCAACAAATAAAGATGGTAATCTGTAGAGTCAAAGGTGCTACAAATAGAACAATGTTGAGGGTGGGGCTGGTGGAACAGGAGTGGTCAGAGAAAGCCTCCCTGAGAAAGTGGCCTTTGACCATCAGTAACGAGGAGACAATCCTACAGAAGGAAGGAGGAATAGCCTTCCAGGCAGAGGGAAGAGCACAGACAGAGGCCCTGAGACAGGAGAAGGCAAAGTAGATGTGAGGAACTGAAAGAAGGCCGACATGGTGTGGAGGAAGGGAGGGGCAGTGGTAGGAGGTGAAGTCAAAGAAGCAGGCAGGGCTTGGAAGGGCAGGGTAAAGAGTTTAAATTGTATTCTAATTGTAATAGAAACCTCTAAAGGATTTTAAGCAGGAGTATGATATGATTTGATTGTTTTTTAAAAAGATCTCCCTAACTACATATGGAGAATGCGTTCTGGGGGCAATGGGAGAGAGGATCAGAAAGCAGACTAGTGATTTTGGTCCAGACTAGAGATGGTGGTGGTCTGGATTAGGGTGGTAGCCTGAAGATTGTAAAGAGTAGTAGGTTTAGGTGTATGTTTGGCAGATAGAATTGACCAGTCTAACTGATGGATTTAGTGACAGTGAGTGAGGGAAAGACATTAAAGATGACTCAGGATTAAGAGCTAAGCAGTGAGGTGGATAAAAGTTCAGTTTACTGAGTTGACACAGTGCCTACGGAGGCGCTGTGTTAGGCTCTGAGAATACAAAGCCCACTGAGTAAGACACAGTACTTGCTCTCAAAAAACCCAGGCTAGTGGGGAGGTCTGCCTCCTACCCCGGTGACTTCTGTGGGATGTTTTAAGCACAATGTCAGAGCTCTGCATAGAGTACACTGAGAGTGTCAGGAAGGAGCCCCTAGTCTAGTCCAGCTAAGTGAACCAGGAGCCCTACTCTCTTGGGAAGATAACTAGGGCACTTTCTTGGCTTTTGTGAATATGTGCAGCAATCCACATTCTAGATAAAGCTTTAATTTAACTCTTTATGAATAACTTTCCATAGTTGTCAGCAGCATCTTCCAGGATCTTGGATTTTTTTTTTAAGAGAAGAGGAAGGAAGAATATGGAAAAACAGCCAGTAGGTTAAAGATGCTGGACAGAGGCAAGGTGCTCAGCCAACAGGAATGGGAATCAGTATGGTCTGAGCTTCTGCTGTACACGCCTACTCGTACCAGGCCAACAGTATGCCTTTGGTTGAGGATGAATTCAGATTTCTTCTTCTTTTTATTGTAATTGTAACTGGAACTTTTATGAAGTTACCATATGACTCCTGAATGGCTTTTCTCAAGCTTTTTTCTTTCTGGTATTTATTTAATTTTTAATATTTGGCCAGCTGATACATTCACATGTTTCAAAAATCAAAACAAAATTAAAAGGTATATGGTGAAAAGTCTCCCTCCCACCCTGCTTCTTCCACCCTCCATGCCCACCCACCCTCATAGGTAGAGATAACTATTTATAGTGTTTTCCCATGTGTCCTTACAGTGTTTCTTCACACAAATACAACCAATTCTTCTTTCTTCTCTTCCTCCCTTCTTACACAAGAGGTGGCATATTATATCTCCTGATCTGCATCTTGCTTTCCCTCTGACAATGTCTCTTGGAGATCTTTCGTATCAGTACTAAGAGAGCTTCCTCATTCTTTTAAACAGCTGCATAGCATTACACTACAGTTTATTTAACCATTCCCCTATTGATGAACACTTGGGCTGTTTACAATCTTTGCTATTTGTTACAAACAGTGGTGTGATGAATAACCTGACACATATGTCTGCAGCTTTATCCATAGGATAAATCCCCAGAAGTCTCCCAAACACTTTAATAAAATCTTCTAAAGGAATATTCTAAGGTGGTATGACTAGATTTCCAAAGTAGAACCTTAGCTTTCCAAGGATTAACTCTCACATTCCATTAAGAATAGTTCCTCATTCGTTGGCCTGTAAATTATATCTTTGTATGTTTTCCAAAAAGGAATTTTTTTTAAATAAATTTATTTGTTTATTTATTTTTGGCTGCATTGGGTCTTCATCGCTGTGCACAGGCTTCCTCTAGTTGCGGCGAGTGGGGGCTACTCTTTGTTGCGGTGCGGGGGCTTCTCACTGCAGTGGCTTCTTGTTGTGGAGCACGGGCTCTAGGTGTGCGGGCTTCAGTAGTTGTGGCACGTGGGCTTCAGTAGTTGTGGCTCGCAGGCTCTAGAGCGCAGGCTCAATAGTTGTGGTGCACGGGCTTAGCTGCTCCGTGGCATGTGGGATCTTCCTGGACCAGGGCTCGAACCCGTGTCGCCTGCATTGGCAGGTGGATTCTTAACCATTGCGCCACTAGGGAAGCCCCAAAAAGGAAATTTTAAAAATATTTAATCTGCTTCTCCTGCAACCAGTAATAGCTGGCATAATGTTTTAAAAAAGAAGAAAAAAGAGAGAATAAAATTCAGCTTGATTATGCCCCAGTTAATGAATTGCAAGCTCTAGAAAATACTTGAGTTTTCTTAATTCAACCTATAGAAGCATCTCTAGAATGAAGTCTCAGATGGGATTGATGGGTTTGGAGTTGAGAACTTGTAAGGTATACACTGCCCCAAACAGCTCTAGTGCTACCCTAGCCCCAGGGTCAAATATCCTTCAGCCATTTTTTATTAGCACCCCTTTACATTTCTCTTTGTAATTCTTCAGTTTTCCATGGTTGCTTTTGGAAAATAGGTTTAACGGCTTGGTGAAATGGGTAGACTTCGGTAAACGTGCTTTATAACTGAGCCATGTAAAGTAAGTATCTTGTCTTTACACTAGCCACCACCCATACTTTTTCTTATTTATTAGATTCCAGATACATGAGACCAGGATGGAAGAATCCTAGGGCACTTAATTTACATGAAATATTTAGGAGAGCATATACAGATGTAGAAATATGTACAAGTAACGTGTCAGTGAGAGCTGCCATTTAAAAAATATATGTATACATCTTAAGAAGCTAGCCTGTCCATATTACTATCATTATTAGAAAATAAAATTATCTTTCCACATAGAACTTCTCTTTGGTTCCATTTTATGTGTGGGGAGGTTTGTTTATTTGCTTGTTTGTTTTAATTATAGCATGAAAGGAAGTATTTAAAAATAAACCATGAGGGACTTCCCTGGTGGCGCAGTGGTTAAGAATCCACCTGCCAATGCAGGCGACACGGGTTCGAGCCCTGGTCCAGGAAGATCCCACATGCCACGGAGCAACTAAGCCCGTGGGCCACAACTACTGAGCCTGCACTCTAGAGCCTGCGAGCCACAACTACTGAGCCCGTGTGCCGCAGCTACTGAAGCCTGAACACCTAGAGCCCATGCTCCGCAACAAGAGAAGCCACCGCAATGAGAAGCCCGTGCACCGCAACAAAGAGTAGCCCCCATTCGCCGCAACTAGAGAAAGCATGTAGCAACGAAGACCCAACACAGCCAAAAACAAATAAATAAATAAATTTATTAAAAGAAAAAAAACCCATGAAATTGACAAGTTTCAGCCAACAGCCATCTAGGAAGCTTTCCTTAGCTCTAAAGCTCTCTTCGTCAGAAATCACAAAATCTACAAATTATAGAACTAGAACTGTACAATATCTCTGAAGAGTATCTAGTCCCAGCTCTAACTGAAACTATCTTCAATTTTTTAAATGTCTCACACAAGGATTCTACAGTCTCTCTTTTGGCCATTACGCCACACCCCCACCTTTTTTGTTTTTAAATTAATTAATTTTTAAATTCCTTCTCATATATGTTGGTTTCTCTATTTGCAATATTTATCCTTCAAGTTTTCATTAAGCACTCACTCTTCTATGTGAACATTAGGAAATGTCAATTATACATTCCCCTTTTTTCTCTTCAGTTGGTAAGACTTGGACTCTGTCTTTAGGAGATAGCCAGAATTCCTACTTAAGTGAGGAATAATACTTGACAAAATTATTTGTGCATCTGGTCCCTGAGTGTTTGTAGAGAACATCAGTTCTACTGGCCACACTCTAATTTTGTTCTGGGGACTCTGGTCCTCCATACTCTCAGGGCTAGGGGAGAATAGCGATATCTCTACCCCCATGCCTCAGGGGTGAAACATGTGACCTTGGTCTAGGTCATCAGTATATCCTATTCCCCTGGTCACAGTGATCCATTCTAGATCTACTAGAAAAGTTGGCTCTGGATTTGAACCTACAGGTAAGTAGCAGCTTGCATCCATATTGGGTACACGAGGTGAGAGCTTGCCCAAGAATGGAGCCAATGTTGAAGATGCTGAATTGAGAAATGGAGAGAGAGAAATCAAGTCCTAGGTCATACTGTTTGAGCCCTGGATCAAGCTTCACCTGAACCAGATACTCTAAATTATTCAGTTACATGAGCCAGTAAATTTACCTTTTTGATTAAGCTACTTTGGATTACGTTTTTCACCTCTGGAGAGCAAAGGATTTTTAGTTGATCCAACATCTTCAAACAAAATTAGACAAATTAAACTCACGTTGTTCCCACGGTTTGCCAAATTACATGATTTCCCCAGCTAATACGCAGACTCCTTTCTTCTTGCATCTAGAGTGAATCTACCCTTGCAGCATACCTGTCTAGACACCAAACCAGAAATCTCTTCCCCTTCCCCTAAAGACTCCTCCAGTTCTATGTTTAAACCCAGCCCACTGGTGAAGTTAAAGAAAGAGGGGAACAGATGGCAACCTGATTCATATTCCTCTTATAGGGAATTAAGCCAATTTATTTTGGGGGTCAGTTCCAGTTCAGTTTCAGCAGTGAATGAGAGTTGTTTGAATCCATTTCTGGTTTAGGCCTGTAATCACCTGCAGTAATCCAAAGTCCTTCACAAAGAGAAAATATTTGGGGGAGTTAAAATTTTGTTCCAGTTTGAGAGAACTATGTAACGTAGAATCAAGTTGCACCTGTCTTATTAGGCATTTTGTGCTAAAAGAGGTAGCATATGGGCAGGAGAGGGAGGTGATTAATAGTATAGTTAATACTAAAATAATCAGCCTAGACTGCATCCATAATAAGCTGTGTCATAAAATCTACTCTTTGGATTTTCTTTTAATATTTCTAATCCACATGAGAGCATATTTTGAAATATCATATAGTATCCACCAAATCACTAAAAGATAGGTTGAAACATACTTTGAAAATTTTACCTCTTTTAGAAGAGCAAGTGTCTTGTAGGCGAAACATTTATGGCCTGAGTTTGAAAATTTTTTCTAATTAAAGTGATAGTCTGTCAATATCTCAAGGCACTAAGACTTAGTGAACAATTTGGGGACATTGATTATCCTCTAAAATAAAAAGTAAAAATCTAGGTTTAGAATATCAACTGGACCTTTATATATATATATATATATAATTATTATATATTTATAATATAAATAATTTCAAGACACTTACAGAATGCTCAGCTTGTTCCAGGATATTTTTTGTTAGTGGGTGGTATACAAACAAGAGATAGAAAGACAGATGCCATCTATATATTTTACAAAAACACCTCTTGCTGGTGCATGTGTAAGCAGGGAGTCAGATTTGACAAAATGCAAAGAGATGTCTTACAGATGGCACACATGAGCAGAACGGGTCTTCCCAAACTGATAAGGCTGTAAAAGCAGTTGTCATGAGTATGTGCAAGTCTGTTCACATACGTGAACAGGTATGTGCACACCTGTTCTACAAGGAAATTCCCACTCGTAAATATGAACCTTCAGAATCAGAGCCCAAGGCTAGCTGAGCTTAGTTCAGTTTTCCACTAGTTCAAGAGAGACTATGACCACCAAAATGGATTGCGTATCTTTTTGTGACTCTTCTGAAACATTTATGTTTCCCCTGTCTCTGTGCTATTTGAGGTTAAAGTTTAAGATTAAAATCCTCTTACTTGGTCCTCGAAGAAATAACCATAATTAATCTTATAGCATTAAATTCACTGGTGATGTGCTTTGAAGGGGATAAACTCCTGCAAAAATAAACTGCAAAAAGGCTTGGATATACAGAATTTCAGTGCTTCAAATGATGTAATTTTCTATAATATTTAGCATGCCAGTTTTAGTTTGGTATTTGTATAATAGGAGATTTCGAAGAAAAAGCTAAAGAGAGGCTAATTTGCTTGGTGGTGCTTCTGTTCTTTTGTTCTTTCAGAATCTAAAATTAACCAACATCTGCAGTGTCAACAGGGACTCCATATGGGATTCAAGTTTGTGCTTTTCCTAAATAATGCATTTGAGGCAATGTAATCTGAGAGGAATTCTGAGGTGATAATGAGTAGACTGTCTTATATTATATAGCACTTTATAGTTTCAAAATGATTTAACAACTAGGACCTTTTTTGATCCTCACAACAACATTAAGAGGCAACAAGATCAGGTATTTCTTCTTATTGTCAAACAGATGAGAAGACAGAGGTCCAAAGTATGGAAGAGAGATGTCCAGAGTCACAAACTCAGTGACTAGCAGAGTGAGAATGAAACCCTGGCCATCTGGTTCCTAATCTAATGCCCTTTCTACCAAATTACTAGGATCAAGTTATTGACAACTCAAGTTAAAATAGCATGTTTTCCAAATAATAGATCCCACAAACAACTCTGTAGGGAAATGGAAAGGACTCAATACCAGAAACTAAATAATAAACATGTATGTTTAGTTTCCCAGAGTTTAATGGATTTCATTTGATCAATTAAGTTCACAGATGATTTTCACTGAAGTTCATCCTGGTTACTCTTGTGATTTCCTATTTTACCTACCAAAAATAGTTTTCTTCAAAATGCTTTTTCTTGGGGCTTCCCTGGTGGCGCAGTGGTTGAGAATCTGCCTGCTAATGCAGGGGACACGGGTTCGAGCCCTGGCCTGGGAAGATCCCACATGCCGCAGAGCGGCTGGGCCCGTGAGCCACAACTGCTGAGCCTGCGCGTCTGGAGCCTGTGCTCCGCAACGAGAGAGGCCCGCGCATCGCGATGAAGAGTGGCCCCCGCTTGCCACAACTGGAGAAAGCCCTCGCACAGAAACGAAGACCCAACACAGCCAAAATCAATCAATCAATCAATCAATCAAACATACGCATCTGATTCAAGATCCTCATTAAAAAAAAAAAAAAAAAATGCTTTTTCTTCTGTGAAATCACACCTCATAAATCTTTATTTGTCATATCTAGAAAATTCAAAAACTTTCCAGTCAGAGATGTTGGAACTAAGTGTCTTCCTTCCAGTAATAAATTATAATTTACATCTACCTGAGTTTTGAAACATTTTGTCTCAAGTCAAACTTCTGTAAATGTCTACATCATAGCAATCATTCAGGATTTCTAGGACAAGAAACGAAGTAGTTTAAAGTCAAAGAATTTATTAGCTTGTGACTGATACACAGGCATAAATTTAGAAGAACCCTATTTTTGAAAGCATAAATAACATTATTGCCAATCTACTTTACAGAAATTCTAGCTATGTAATACTACCCTTTCTACTTTTAAATTCAGAGGCTTCCATTTCTTCAAAGTTGGAAGCTTAAAAATTACGAATGCTGGCATTCTTGAAGAGGAACATTGTGAGTTTGTTATAACAAAAAGGTACTGGCGTTTGCAAACATTGATAGGCAGATAGATTTCCAACAAGTGGAAACACAGACCTATACTGGCAAAAGGAGCAGCCAGCAAGCATTTTAATCGTGATTTGGCTCAGTCTATGCTGGTTCTGACTTCACAGAAGTTCATCTTTAGAAAGCACCTTCTACCAAATGGAAAGCTGGCAAGAAGCAACACTTGAGATTGCTGACACCGAAGCAACCAGAGCTTACATAAAACTGAAAAAAAAATTTTCCCCATTATTGTTTGGATATGTCTCAAAGAACCCCAAACAGAAAAGCAATATTTAAATTTGATATTGTCCAAAACATTCTTGCAACTCTAATACCCTACCTACTCCATGTCCAGGATTGGTGGAAATACACTAAGCATTTTTGAAAAGGCCATCTAACTGAAGCAGAAGAATGCTATCTTTCCACGCATGAGCATACTTGGATATGGGAGTGAAAAAGAAGAGAAACTGGGAGAAAGAGACAAAGGGAATGACTTGGAATGTACTTTGCTAGAAACAAGTAATTGGGAGGAATTGGGGGGAGTTGGAGAATTTGGGTAGAAAAGCCTTCAGAGAGGGGAGGTTTAAACCATTTGACTAGGCAATAACTCCATCTGGCTAGTAATGGGCATCTGTAAGGAAAGAGCCAAGGGTGATAGAAGGGAGTGACTATGGTGGTACCATTTGGAGGTAATCTGACTGCAGAGAGATGGCGAATGCAGAGATGGGGACAAGGCAACAGCAGGAGGAAGGGAAGTGCCCAAGGCGCCATGAGAACCCAGACTGCAGTTGTTTTTTCTTCGCTTATTCAGTCAAATCTAAATTTTCTCTCGCCTCTCCTACCATCTCTACACCTCTGCCCCCCACTGCAAGAAAAATCTGTGTTCACAGGCCCAAATTTGTTTAACTTAGTCCTTATTCACCGCTGAATGATTTGTGGAGACTGGGACTGGTGATCATTATTTAGCAAGGACTTCAGCATTAATCAATCAGAATTGGAATGATATAACTTTGTTCCCAGTCAACTCACTCACAACCACAGACCTTTTTGAGCTACAACGTAGTAATGTGGTCTCTTGGCAATTCTGCTGCTGATTAATGGACTGGACTGAAAAGGGTTGGAAGGGCCAACACAACTCCCACAATAGGCCAATGCTTTTCTGCCAGACTGGCTTTAAAAAAATTTTTAAAAAGCAGCTGATCATGTCAATGTTAGCCAATACCTGTATTGTTTTCCTGAATTATAAAGCACAACAGTACATCCTGTTCTCTCACAATTCATTATTGGAAGAAAGAATATGAGGAAGAATTAGACCTATGCCTATAATATACAAGATAGGTAGACAATTCTGTGCCCATTGGAACATGTCATTTGCACACTGACACGGTAATGGTTACTCTCAAAGTTAGATGCAATATCACCCCCTCTTCCTCTCCCTGCCTAGAGGCAACGGCTCTCAGAGGCAGTGCGACAAGGACATGGTCTTGCCAGCTGATGCTAAGAAGGACCAAAGACTTAACTACATACATAAGAGCTCATTAACCTGCCTCTCCCAAATCACCCAATCCACATACATCCTTGCCAAAGGAGGAAACAAGTTCCCCAAGGTCATCCTAAGGATGATTGTGGAGGGTAGCTGGACCCATGGGACTTTGCCTTCTTTTCTCCACAGACACCCTTATGATGGCTTGTTGGGGCTTGTGCACTCTCAGGAAACTGATTTCTCCTCTGTGAAAATATCAAGAGCCTGGAAGAATGGAACACAACACGATTGATTCCTGAATCCCTCACCCTGTTGGATACGCCCCAGGGTGGAGTTGTTACTGCCGTCACAAATAATTCAGCCCTGAATGAATGAATCAACGTGTTTAAAAGAAGTTTCTGAATATGTCTAAAACACTAGGTGCAGAGACTTTAATGCCAATTAACAAGGGCAATTTAGAATAGAACAGAGGTAGGAAATTAGGAACGTGAAGAGGCACTGCGATATAGTAGAAAGAGCCGGCTCTGTCAGTTACTAGTTGTATGCCTTTGGTCATTATGCCCATGTCTCAGTTTCCTAAACTCTAAAATGAAAGGAATTTGGTGAGAAAAACTTTTGAGAAATACTCACTTATGTTCTCTCTCTGTATCTTCCCTTGGGTTGAATTCACCAAGGGTTTACTCTTGCCAGCCCTCCTTGTCATACTTCTCCTTCACCAGCCCTTTCTGGCCTCCATGTTTTTTCACTGGTGATATTTTATTGAGAAAGACTGGTGGCACCTTGCAAAATATCATATGCTCTCTCCCAAATCCTTGAATATTTTCTTCTAGGTTGGAAAGGAGTATCTTTCTTCTTCAAGTACCCATATCTGATGTCTGCATTGCCCTGAGGAGCAACTTAGAGTAACAGCCAGAGCTAGAGGACTGAGTCTTCGGTTAGCTTCTCTGGGGCCATGTGCTAATTAAACAAACAAACAAAATAAAATTTAACAAATTTTTTATGCATGTCTTTGTTGTTGTTGCCACTGTGGTTTGATTGGTGAAGAGTACATTTACTATGTCAGGTCTGTGCTGCACTTAGAAAGGGGTAAAATAAGTAAAAACCTTGCAGGATTGGTTGTCAGCTTTTTTGATCTCTTATTTGACGTGATCTCATGTGTATTTTCGTAGTAGAAGACATATATTGCTATGTTCTTCTAAGGCTATTTTCCTCACATTGCGTGCATCTCTCTTTAAATATTTTAGAAGGAAAAGTGATGTATTTTTTGGTTTGTTTTGTTATTATTCTTCTTCGTAACTTAGAGAGCCTAAAATCTTTTCTTTTTAATGCTTTAACTGTGTTTAATGCATTGTCCATTTTTTTAAAATTAATTAATTTTTTTGGCTGCATCAGGTCTTAGTTGAGGCATGTGGGATCTTTCGTTGTGGCATGGGCTTTTCATTGTGGCACGCGGGTTTCTCTCTAGTTGTGGCACGTGGGTTTCTCTCTAGTTGTGGTGTGCAGGTTTTCTCTCTCCAGTTGTGGCACGTGGGCTCCAGGGCATGTGGGCTCTGTAGTTTGTGGCACGTGGGATCTCTCATTGAGCTCAGTAGTTGTGGCCCGCAGGCTTAGTTGTCCCACGGCATGTGGGATCTTAGTTCCCCAACCAGGGATCGAACCCACGTCTCCTGCATTGGACGGCGGATTCTTTACCACTGGACCACCAGGGAAGTCCCAGAGAGCCTATAATCTTGATTCAGTCAAAATAATCTTTGGATCCCTTTGTGTTTCATGCCAAATAGGCTTTCTCAGAACTTGGTAAACAAAGTAAAACGGTATTCAAAAATCTTCCCTTTCCACTTATCTTTCTAAATTCTCCCATATAGCTGAGGAATTGCCATTCTGAGAGGTGGTGGGGAGAGGAGGCAAGAGCACCCTCTAATTTCAGGCCTCCTAAATCTGGATTCCTTATGTTGTTCAAAGAACAAGTATTCTGACAATTCTGCAAAAAATAATGCAAATATTGTTCTCCCACTACTAAATGTGGTCATATGGTCTATCTCTTAAAGTAGAATTTATTCCTTCTTTTTTAATTAAATGAGAAATTAAAGGAAGTCATGCACAAGCTTTCAGAGAAATGACTATAATATAAAAAATGCAGTTCCAGCCAGAAAAAGAAAAGAAAAAATGTTGAAATGTGGAAATAATATGAGGTCTTACTCAAGTAGATTCTTATGCTCCATCCAAGAGCTGAAAGAATTAAGAAAAACTTTAAAGAAAGGTAGAAGAATGCAGACAATGGAGAAAAGCAGTCAAGGACAGAAAATAATAAGTGTATAGAGTAATAAATTGGAGTCTGGGATGATTCTTAACTAAATCACTTTCAAATTGCAGTTTTCAAATTAAAAATGAGATTGAGGGCTTCCCTGGTGGCGCAGTGGTTGAGAATCTGCCTGCCAATGCAGGGGACACGGGTTCGAGCCCTGGTCTGGGAAGATCCCACATGCCACGGAGCAACTGGGCCCGTGAGCCACAATTACTGAGCCTGCGCGTCTGGAGCCAGTGCTCCGCAATAACAGAGGCCGCGAGAGTGAGAGGCCTGCGCACTGCGATGAAGAGTGGCCCCCGCTTGCCACAACTAGAGAAAGCCCTCGCACAGAAACGAAGACCCAACACAGCCATAAAAAAAAAAAAAAAAAAAAATGAGATTGAAAAAACTCAATGCCAGAAAACAAAATGAATTTGTAAAGAAAGCCCATTTTGAACTGAGCCTTCACAGATAAGGTCACCTCACTGGAAGGGGTGAAACAAAACAAAGTGGCACAGGTGAGGACATTTGCTAAAAATCAAACCATCATGACTTTACTACATCCACCCAGTATGCCAGATATTCTCCCAAAGGCAAGTGTCTTTCCTTATGTGGTCTACTTCCAAAAGGGATGGGATTTAGTCAACCGCATTAGTTCTATGTTGCTGTGTAACAAATATCCCAAAACTGAGAGCTTAAGCAATACTTATTATCTTAGAGTTTCTTTCTGTCAGGAATCCAGGTACAGCTTAGCTGGTTTCTCCCACTCAGGGCCTCTCACAAGACTGCAATCAAGGCATCAGCTTTTTAAAAATTATAAAAGTAAAATATATACATACTTTTGAAAAGTATAAAAGCATATAAAATGACAAGTGAATTCTCACCCTTTGACTCCATCCCTAGTCCCACCTCAACTTTAAAGGTAAAGAATTTAACTGTTTCTTAGATATTCTTCCAAATATTTTAAATGCGAATACAATGTGTGTCTCTGTGTGTATTTACACACATGGGATCATAATAATATTATTGTATGCCTCTCTCTTTTAAAAACTTAACGATATGTCTGGGAACCCAAAGACCAGACCCATCTCATTTTTTTTTCTTGACTGCATACTATTCTGTTGTATGGCTGGCTGTATCATAATTTATTCAATGAGTCCCCACCTAACAGACATTCATTTCCACCACCACCACCCCCAACTTTTTGGCTATTTCAAACAGTGATGCAATGGGCATGCCTATCTTTGCATACTTTGGTGAGTTTATCTTATAGACAAATCCCTCGCAGTGGAATTACTAGGACAAAGGATATGTGCATTTAAAAATTTTAAATCCTCTTCTTATTATAAAATACAAATACAGAAAACCAAACAAAGTAAATGCAGAGCTTAATGGATTGTTATAAGGCAAGGCCCCTTTAACCATCACCCAGATCAAGAAAGAGAACTTTGTCAGCAATGAAAGAAGCCCTCCATGTGCTCTGTGATCAAAATTTCCTCCCTCCCTGAAAATAACAACTATTCTGACTTTTATAGAAATCACTTCCTTCTATTTTTTGGTGGTTTTACCACCCAAGTAGCATCCATAAACATGACAGTTTAGTTTTGTCCACTAAAAAAACTTTTGATGTATCTTTTAAATCTCTTTAAATATGCAGTTTTCCCTTCCAAACTTTTCTTTTCCTTTCCAATTTCTCTGTTGAAGAACTCAGGGTTGTTGTCACATGAGCCCACAATGCTTTCCAGTGAATACCCCTTAGCTATTGTTGAACTTTCCTGTCCCCAGATCTTTCGGATACACTGTTTCTCTTGGATTTCTCTGCTTCCTCCTGCATAGGTGCTGATAACATGCAGGTCTTCTGGCTATCCCCTTTCATTGATATTTTGATATTCATGGAGCTACTGTGTCACCTAGCTTTACTGTAAATATTTTCAAGGGTTTTGAGTTTTGCTATCTAGTTACTTTGTTTTGGGGAAGGGATCTGGGGGCATTCAAAGCTATGCTACCACTTCCTCCATCTTCCCAGAATTCCCTCCTCGCTTTAAAATTTGGTAGATATGACCAAATTACCTGGAGGATGTTGTGCTTTCTGTGGAAATTTGCTTTAAATTAATACACTTCCTATTCTTAAATAGCAAAAGGAAAATAGTGAATAGTGAATATTCTAGGAAGAGGCTGTATGTGCTGTGCATTTTCATTCTGAACCAAAAGTCTGTGAATAGGTATCAGAGAGCTTTGTAAATAAGAGCTGGTGGGATCTTCAGTTCTGTAGAATTTTTATAGAATCTTTACGGACTGCTCTGAGATGAATAAGGCAGCTGGAGGACAGGGAAACATACTGCCTTTCAGAGGCCCAGTCAGGAGGAAGGTGCATATGGATCCTTCCATAAGCCATAGCATCTTTGAAGCAGAAACTGAAGATCTCTGTGGGGTCGTTTGAATATAAATATGTTGAAGGAGTTTATTTGGGCAACTCTCAAATCACAAGTCATATGTCTGTGTTTTTTCAGCTTTCTTCAAAAAGTAAGTCAGCAGGGATGGACAGTTGGTTTTTATTATATTCTTCCATTTCAACAGGATTCTCATGAACGACATGTAGCTTCTGACAGGGACTTTCGTTATGTTCTCAAAAAAATTGCTTTTTTTGTCCTCATATTTCGTTTATGTCTATACTGTAAAATTGAGTCCAAGGCCTCTAAAATTAGCAACAGACATAGTATTGTCTACTTAACTAGTGCAGATATTTAAGAAAAAGAAAACATTCTGTATTTGACTATCTTTCCAGACTGATGTGTGGAAGGGTTCCTAGTCATTGACTAATTATATATTTTAGAATATTAGACTCAGCAATCTTCTTATGCTTGGGTCAACATTTGTCCCTGTGAATTTTGTGTTCACTCCCAATACTGAAATATGATGCCACCTACTCAGTGGCCTGAGTATGTAAAGGTGAAGATCCCACTTACATGTCCATGCAGCACTACTGGCATTGAACCTGTCACTAGAAAACTCAGGATGAAAACTCAGTAGAGGCTTTCTTTGGGAAGTTTTGAGGACAATGATGATTCCCTAGACTAAAATTACTTAGAGTGGACAGTTCAGTGAAAGATTAAAGACACTCTGGACAATTTTCCAATTTTAATCTGCTTTTTAAAAAAAAGCTTTTCCTGAGTGAATGGATACAATGCTGCCTTTTTTGAAGACACAACAATGAAACATTAAAATGCATCATTTTCTAGAACTAATTAATTTACTTAAATATATATCGCTGTCATATTTGTGTTAATTCTGCAGAGTACTAGCCCTCAAACTATCTAGAAGGTCCCAAAGGGAATATTACCTCCTAAAAACTTAAAACCCATACACTCCATCCATTCCTCATCAATCCACAACATGATTTCTATCCATCCAACAAAACATTCATAGAGCTAACTAAACTACCACCAGACATCTGCAGTAAGAAGTATAACCTATAGGATAGTGAGGCATTTCTCATGTAGTTATCAGAGTAAAGCCTCATCAGTTATTTACTATACATTTGCTATACACAAGGCACCATGCTAAATCATACTCAATGTTGTGGAGTCTATTTTTAAAGCAGTTAATTATTACCTAAATGCAAGTTTCACAATTGACGTTTGTGAAGTATGAAATGTCAAAAGCTGTATTTTTAAGTACGAGGCACAGAAGATACTGTTAATTGCTAAAATTTATTGGGCCTAAGAGACCTATTTTCTCCTTGCTGCGTTGGCTACACATTAGTTGGAGAATGGGAAGTCTTTTCTTTTTGTTGTGTTTTCAACATATACCCAGTGGGAAAAAAAAAAAGATGACAAAGAACCCCTATGGGCCAGAAGAGAAAATGGAGTTTAGTGAGAGAGTAGAAGTATGGTAAAGAGAAGAATCGGGATGTGTAGGGAATAAGGAGAGGGTTTGTTGATTTGTATTTTGCAGGAGAAAAGGAAGGATATGTTGGTTTTGTTTTGTTTTGCATGTTTGTTTATTTTGAGCACATAGATGAGTGCTTAAGTGTACACAGAAAACCAAAATCAGGGAAGAGAATGTAGCAGTAGACAAGGAGTTTTGAAGGAATGTTCTAGACAGGTGTTTGCTTCAGTAGAGCTGTTTTGTTTGTTTTTGCAGTAAGGAAATTTATATAGCAATGAAATATCTGGGTAAGAAGCATGGATTAATGACAAACTGTGGTGTGAAATACTGACCTGTTTATTATTAAAGAACTATGTAGACATCAACCTGGATATATATAGAATCGTGGTAGTCTGTACCTCGAGTACCTATTGCCTTCTCTCCTGGAAACAATACACATCAATATAAACATGAAGATCTAGAAAAGTTCCAGAAAGGTCTCAGAAATGACTTGAGGACTGTTGACTTACTGAATGGGGTGAAGCACTTTGGAAAGAAGACTGAACAGAAACATGATTAGATTTTATGAAAATATGAAGTTTATACACTGTGTAATCAGCAATGATCCACCAGATTTTCCATCACTAAAACTAAAGGGAAGAAGGAGCCATTGAAGTTTGAAAGGAGTAATTTTAGAACATGTAAGAGGAAATTCTGCTTTTAGTCTTTGAGTTATAAATTTGTCTTACCAAGAAGCACTGGAGACATGAACAAAATAAATGCTATAGGAATGTAGGTAACTGCATGGATAAAGAATTCAAAATGAGTTGTTAAAGGAAGCAAGAGCTGCTTAGGATGTGTCTATAATTTTGTAAAGATTATGTACTAAAGACTATTTTTATCCTTCTACAAAAACTTTCCTTGGTTTGTCTACCAGAGTTGTCTTCTGAATAAACCAAACTAGATCTAATCTACTGTGACATCCAGTGCCCAGCACAGTGCCTGGTAGGAAGTAGGCTGTTGGTCTTTACTTCATTTGTTAACTCTCTTTTGTACTTCAGAGAGGAATGGCCTTCAGAAAACTGATGTTGTTGACCTAATATCCTAATGTTTAATTTGGATGAGGAAGTCATTTGAGCAATGCAGATACTTGTCATTAATAAATAAACAAATGGAATGAATTGCTATTAGCAATGGGATGTTAATGCATAGGATGCAAGACTGGGTTAAGATTCCTGAGTTCCATTGTGGTTTCTGTGACTGCTCAAGGAGTGGTCTATTTCCTTTGATAAGTAAAATGACACCGATAAACAAGCCTAGACCAAGACAGACAGCTGCCTTAATGGGCCAATTTGGTATTGCTTC
This sequence comes from Balaenoptera acutorostrata, assembly GCF_949987535.1. Taxonomy (NCBI): domain Eukaryota; kingdom Metazoa; phylum Chordata; class Mammalia; order Artiodactyla; family Balaenopteridae; genus Balaenoptera; species Balaenoptera acutorostrata. The sequence goes on from NC_080075.1 coordinate 55,260,326, forward strand.
AAACACATAATCTTAAATATTGGCTTAATATTTATATAAAGACAGCCTGACAACCACAAGGGAAAGAGGATAGAATCTGTCTCTTCTCTATTGGCTTGAGCAATTTAGTTCTGACCCAAACTTGTACCCTCTGCTCAGCAGAAGAGCTCTACAGTTGACCACACCCCACCCCTCTCTGAAGGCAGGTGAGCACACTTCTGCTGTCACTTGAGTAACTCCCTTGGGAGTCTCCCTCCCCAAGCAGCTTCCTGAGAGGTTCCAAGTAAGCATAATTAGCTCTATTTTATTCCATTTCAGTATATAGATTGATTCAGTATACAGACTGAGTATACATTTCATTTACAGAACGATACCTGGAGTTCCAACCTTAATTCAACTCTTCAGATGAAACCAAAAGAAGAGAGACAAAAAATTCCACTGAATTTAAGATTTTTACTTAAATGATTTGCAGTAGCCGTAGATGGTCACTAGACTGGCATTCCATTAGGGACTTTTGTCTTTTTTCTGTATCTACATTAACTGGTCCACTGTGGGCAGACAGAGCATGCTTAGTCAGTGCAGATGTAAATAGTGCATGGATGATCAAAAGAAGGTAACACTGGGTCACTCTCTCATTCTCTTTGTTTGGCCCATGAAGGCACCTTAATGACCACCATATTTTATTCCCATATCGACTCATGGTGAGAATCAATTCAAATTTATGAAAGGAAGCGGCATCCTTGGGAAAGGGCTGCTCATTTCATGCAAGCCAACAGCCCAAGAAGTTCAGTTTTTTGAGCCCAATCATTTAAACTATTCTGTTCTTTCAGAATAACTCAATATGCATTGTATTAGATTGAGCCAATATGAAGTAGCCTACTTTCAACCATTTTTGACCTGCAAAGAGGCTAATCATAGTGAAAACTGCATTGTTTTCAGCATGACTTGGTGGAAAGAACACGGAGATCAGCTTCTGGAATTCTGAATTCAAGTTTCAGTACTGTGAAACTGTAGAGGAGCCACTTAACCTCCTCCATGTCGCATTTGCTCATTCAGTAAATACTGAGCTTATAGTCTATGCAAGACTCTCTAGGGAACACAAGATCTGTGACACAAATTTCTGTCTCCTTTTGACTCACAGTTTATTTGGGGAGATAAAATTCACCTGCAAAAAGCTATAATCCAAGGCAGTATATGATGGCATCAAAGTTGCCCCTTTTTTATTAACTCCATCCCAAGCAAGAAAAACTACTTCTTGGTGCTATAATCAGGAGAGCAATATAGAAGGGAGGGCAGTTGAGCTTGGGCTTGAGGGATGGTTAAGTTTCATTAAGCAGAGAATTGGGGGAGGGCAGTTCAAGCAAGTGACATGCAGGAGCAAAGGTGCAGAGGCTGAAACACGATGCTATTTTGGTGTGGCTGGACAGATGGTTTATGTGGGCAGGCTGTGGGAGATAAGACTACAAACCTGTTTCTACCATGTCATGTAGTAGGCAATTTTTCATTTCAGTTGCTACACTGAATGAATGAAATAAGGAAGATTGGTAAAAAGAACCCTGGAATGGAAATCAGGACCAGACATCAGTTTTGTCACCAGTTCTCTGGACTCCCTCAAACAAGTCACTATGGAGCTGCATTGTCCTCAGCTGTCAAACGGAGGTAATTTGACTCGTTCCTACAAGGTCCTAAGAGTTACAAGGACAAAAGGAACAATGAGAGGGAAAACTCTTGAAAAAGGAAAGCTGCTGTGCCTTTCCCTCTAACACGAATTGCTATGGATTTAGATACTTTTGGTAACAGCAAATATGTGTACCTTCTTCCTAGAGTACTTACTGCATGGTAATCTCATTTCTCAGTTACAAGTGAAAGAAACTGGGGGGAAAAAAGCCCAGATTGTATTCACCTTGGTCAGCCAAGAACACAACAAATTCTCTTAGATGAAGGCATGGACAGAGAGGGTATGGAAATAGCTGTTCAATATCAAATGAAAGGCCTATCACGGTACCTGGAGAGAAGCGAGGAGAGGAAGCCTCCTGGAAGTAGGAGATCAGATGGAAGAATTCATTGAGCCCCAGGAGTACAGACTGCAAAAACCTCCTGGTGCCCTTCCAATTCCACAGCGTGCCCTTGCTCCAGCCACTCACGATCCATGCACAGTGTACTGAGGCAGAGCAGGAAGAAGTATTCTTGTCTTTGCCAGTGACTTACCTGGAGCCAATCTACTTTGGCAGCCAGCCACCAGGGCAGGATGGGTGTTCCTCCATCACAGCTTCTTAAATGAGTCTTGCTCTTTTCAGCCAACTTTCCTCAGCTCGTGGTTCCAGGATGGACTCTACCAGGTCAGAGTCTAAAAACAGCTCCACGTTTCCCGAATGAGATCTGGCTTGACAGATTCTCCTCTGCTGACTCAAATCAGGTCAGATGCCCTCAGAGGCATCCCCTATGCAGATCCCAAGGAACGTGGCTGCTCTTGGTATTTACACTCTGTGGGTGTGAGAAGGCTACCAGGCAGACAGACCCATCCATGTGGCACTGCCACTAAAGCCGCAGGGAGGAGCAGCAATCTTCTGGGGAGTTTTCCTTGGCACTCTGGACCCAAATCATTGCCATCTGTCAGGTCAGTGACCAGATGAGCTCATTTCCTCTGGGGGGATGAGTTATCCTAGGAAATCTAGACCAAACCCCTATAGAGCAGAGCCTTAAGGAGTCCAGTTTTCATCATGGAATTGTTCCCCAGGCATCTCCTTCCTGAGCAAGCACCAGAGCTTCTACCTCAAGTGGAGCTCATGGCAACTCCAGGAAAAGAAATGAGGACAGGATGGCCATGGAATTGGGGCTGGGTAGCAATGCCCTGCCCCTGTTGCTTCTGTTCCCTAGGCTAACTGATTTGGGGCCTGTCTCAGGTTTCTCTGATTGGGAGAGTCCCGGGCTCCCTCATCAACCTATTGTGAAGAAGCAGGAGTCACAAGGGCAGAGGTCCAACCATAGCGGGAAAGTACATAACATCATGCAGAAGAGCAACACTGGTTACCAAGTATGAACAAGACAAGAACTAATGTTGCTCCATGTAAAGAATTAGAGCAATACTTGTCTGGACCCCTTGAGAAAGTTTCTCTTAATATTCAAGTGAGCAAGAAAGGTTCAGTCCAGGAAGGTTCTCCACCATGTAAGTCTTCTGGTCTGGGAAACAATATCAAAACACTCCATTTGAATCTGGAGGCAAAAATACCTATCATTTCCTTGCATGCCTGTCACTTACATCAATATTATTTCAGAAGGATTGGCTGGTGCTCATGACGTGTTTCACTTACAAGGCGGATGAGGTTCAGAAAATTATTGTTTATGGCATTTGAGAGTCTGTCAATGTTCTGGTATCCTAAAAGAAGGTAAAGGTTAGTCCTGAGGTACGACTCTGAGAAGACAAGCACAGAGCCTGATGGTGAGCTATTAACAGGACTGACATTTCACAGCAGAGCTGCCATGAACGAGATCAACATTAATTAATACATACAACAGGGAGCTGTTTGGCAGCCTAGAAAAGCCCTGTCAAGAGAGGTGAGGGTCTGAGGCTTGGGGCTGGAGATATGCAGGCATCCAGGAGGACCAGGGTCAAGTGAGGTCTCTAAATAATGGCAATAACAATACTCTTGACTGATTCCTAAGGACAAAGTGTAAGAGTTAGGGGTGTGTGGATACATCACATAGGGGTATGCCACCACAAGTCTGGAGTATACAGATTTGTGTATTTGATTATTCATGGCTTGTTCATGTATAATGATGTATATTTAGACATTTATGTCCTGAATGTCATCACTTTCTCCCAACATGGACTAGGCTGAAAATTTTAGGAAACCTGCTTCTGCCATCATAGGTAGTTCATAGAGTTGGGAGATATATATAGAAGACATTTTCACTCCTCAAATAGGGTGACTTTCGGGGATTAATTGGGTGTGTAAGATTTTAATTCTCTAATACTTACCCTCTGGAAATGTATCCAAAATAGCTTGACTAAAGCACAGTTCCAAAAGCAACAGACTAGACATTGGGATGGTTGGGCAGGATCTGTGCCTGGGCTTCCTCTGCTTCCTCTGTGTAAGGTTATTATTGGATTGGAAAGGGTTTTCTCTGTTAGCAACTCTTCTCCTTCCAAATAATCGCAGACTGTTCTGCTCACCCCTTCCCTGTATCCCCTCAATATTTATGGATTCCCTTCCCTTGCAATTGTTTATCGCATGCTGCTCTGTGATTACTCTTTTCTAGTAAGCCAAAAGCTCCCCAGCGCTGGGACCTGCTGCCTCGTTAGCCTGGATTTCCCCAGAGCAGGGACCGCTTCTCTTCCAACCAGCCTGGGACACTCATAGGTAGAAGCTCACTCTTCACCTCCTGTCTCCTCCCCAGGCCCTTTGGGGAGGGGGCTGCTCTTAGCTGCCTGCCCTTAGGTTGCCGGCCAAACCACATGGCTGCAACAGGACCATAGGCAAACAGGCCTTCTTTCTGCAGTAGAAAATTCAGTCATGGCTAGAGCCGATTCACAGACCTTGGAGTCCACCGAGAATTTTTGGTGGTTCATCTAGTCTGCTCCTTCTCTCTGTTCTCTCACATGCTCTCCCTGCCCCCACCCTTCTATCTGTCTCCTGCTTATTTTCAGTAACCTAATCAGAAAGCCTTCAACAAGAAAGTCTTCTACATCTGCCTCATACATTTTGCACAAAAACAAAAAGTAAAATATACTGCAAAGACCTGGCGTGGTCCTGAGTCTTTGCAGTTGGTGGCGTCATTGCCCGTGAACTGGTGAAGTTGGGAGGTTGGAGTGGGGGTGGTGGCTGGATGCCTGTTAGAGAGTTTTGGAGCCCCCTCTCTGAGCTTCACCATATCATATAGCCCCAAATTATTTGGATCCCTTCTGGGGCAACTGCTTGGCCCCCAAGTGCTTTTTGAAAAAAATGAATTGGCTGCATTTAGCAGAGTAGAGTTAGTTTATTTAATAGCCTGAAAAATGATATCCAGATGCTCAACACAAAGGAGGGGGCCCTTCCCTCTAATTTCAAGCCTGCCACAGTGATCCTCAGCCTGGTCCCTCCCATCTGGACAGTTGCCCTGTGCTCTCTGGGGGTCTACCTTGGGAGACCGCCCGGGAGCTCCAACTGGCCCCAAACCCAAGGAAGGAAGGCAAACCATCTGGAATGCATCGTCCAGATTGGCTCCACACTGCCCAGGCACCCTGACAGCTTTTTGGGACTGTTAAGAGACTTGGATTTAATCCATTAGGCTCTTCAGTCAGAGGCCTCCAGAACTCTCTTTGTCTCCTTCCAGAATTTAGATTCCACAGAGGCACAGTTAGACCTGCTAGTCACTTCCAAGTTTGGATTTCTCAGGAAAAGGACCAAGGTGTGCTCTGAGAGATACTTTCCAGCAGCTCTTGGATTAGGAACAAATGAAGGAAAGGGAATGGTTTCAGCAAGAACCTTTTCCTCGCCTCCCTTTTCATTCCCACTGCCACATCCTGACAATCTACTCCAGCCCTGATGATTGACACTTACTTGGAGGCGAGAAAGAAAATTTGTCCCATTCCAGGATGCTTGGGGGAGCCTTTAAAATGGCAACCTGGCTTTCCATAGCATCTTCTCACCATGCAAGGTATGCTTGGGAGAAATAAAGGAGTAAACTCTCTACAGGGGAGGGAGTGGCTAGGAAGAGGTTTGGAACTATCCTCAAATCAAATTGTAAAAAAAGGATCAAGGGTTTTAAAAACAATTTTCCCCAGAACTGTAAACCCCCATTAACTATCAATGCATTTATTGTAATTTTTTCCCTAGGGCGATAAACCAAGAATTACTAAATTTACAAAGGCTAAACATGTTTCCTACCATCTTGTCTCTACTTCTGATTTGTTTCTTCACAGACAAGAAAAAGATAATTTCACCCAAACCCCTGACCCTGGGAACACAAATTCCAAGTTAATTGGATCCAAATTTAAGAGACTCTAGAGTGTCTCATATCAGGCCAGCTCTCTCAAATGGTGAGTGTGTAATGACAATGAATCCCAGAATAACCCGGCACAGTCATCTAAGAGTTGCCTTCAAAGCCTCCAGTATGTTTGGCAAACAGGGGGTATGTTTCATGTCCCTGCCTAAGTCTACCCGCGGTTGTTTCTGTGTCAAAGACTCCTCCCTGCTTCTCCCAGACCCACTTTTAGCTTCTGCTCACCCCTCTAGTGTTGACCACCTGGAACTAGCAGATTCCAGCCTAGAATCGAGATCCAATGCTGCTAGCTACACGTGAGTCTCAGCAGAGGAGAGTGGAGCAGACCACGTTTCTCTATACTTGCTCTCTCACTCTTCATGTCTCCACCACAAAAGCTGTACAGGTGTATCCAGATTTTTAGCAGGGAAGAGGTCATATTGTCCCACAGCAGACAAATTAAAATTGAACAGCAGAAGTCCTCTGGTCATGCCACACAGGGAATCTCTTATTGGCTCCTTTCCCCCTAGGTTACAGCATCCTGCTGTGTCACTCAAACTACTCCAACCTTCTCCAGGGTCCTCTCTTTTGTATTCTCTCCATCCTCCAGTATCCACCAATTCCTTATGCAGAATAATTGAGCCAACTCTTTGTCTGCTTTCAGACCATGGCTTTGGAGCATCACTTCCAAATGAAAAGAGGCCTCTAAGGTACCATTGTGGATGGGTCAGTGTATCCCTTCCCCATGCTGGGGAAAACCCACTCGAAGCACCTGCCCTCTTTAGGACATCTTTGTGCTGAATCTCACTGGGCAAACCAAGGAATGTGGCTAGGGTGAGATGGGGTTGGGGAACTGATCCAATGGAGAAGCTGGCCCATGATAGGCAGACAAGCATCCCAAGGCTTGATGAAAATCTCAGCAATGACTTATACCAGGTCAAGCCTGGGATTTCCAATCTGGCAGGTAGAGCACAGCCCTGGGGAATTCAAGAGACAATTAGTGCTCAGAAGACCTCTGGGTGGGCAAACACCATGTAGGAGGTTTGCCCATGGGCTGTAGGACCCAGTCACCAGGTTTGGGAATAGGCCAACAGTCCAGCACAGGAAGAAGACCAACAGAAGCATAGTCCCCCAATGCTGGATGGTGATTCAGAGTGGAGCTCCAGCCTCAGAAGGGGACTTAGTTGCTAAGCAGAATAAAAGACTTATTAAATGTCAGACACCAAGGTCAAAGCTCTGATGAACATGGAGGATGTAGGAAGAGCTGTAACTCGGGGCCAATATGCATGACCAATGGTCACTGCAGAGGCCTCAGATCTCCACTCATTTACCCGTGAGGCTATGAGGGGAGTGAGTAGGCACCAGCCTTTAGGAGTAGGCACCAAGCTTTGGGAACAGGACCTGATTCTTAGTCCCACTGGATGGTGGAGTGAGTGGGCTGGGCTGGGCTATTTATGTACTGAGCCAGCAGGACCAGTGACGTTGGGCTGGGGAGGGCAGCAGAAGAGGAAACAATGTGGAGACTGGTAATCTTCAGCCATAAAGGATAACATGGTTATCGTTAGAATGGTACCTCCCTGGCACTCTGACCATGCACCAGCCTGAAGTGGTGGGGAAAGCACCAGATTAGGAGTCGGGAGTCTCTATTCTAGTCCGACTTTAGCTAATTATCAGTTGTGGGCCCTTAAACACATACGTTTATTAATTGTTGGGCTCTGGTTTCCTCATCTGTGATCTGGACATTGGGCTAAATCAGTGGTTTTCAAAGTGTGGTCCTCAGACTGGCAGCATCAGTGTACCCAGAAGCTTATGAGAAATGCAAATTCTCAGGCCCCACCCAGAACTACTGAGTCAGAAACACTGGGGGTGGGGGACTTCCCTGGTGGCACAATGGTTAAGGATCCGCCTGCCAATGCAGGGGACACAGGTTCAAGCCCTGCTCAGGGAAGATCCCACATACCGCGGAGCAACTAAGCCCGTGCGCCACACCTACTGAGCCTGCGCTTTGGAGTCCGCGAGCCACAACTACTGAGCCCACGTGCCACAACAACTGAAGCCCACACGCCTACAGCCCATGCTCCGCAACAAGAGAAGCCACTGCAATGAGAAGCCTGCACACTGCAACGAAGTGTAGCCCCTGCTAGCGGCAACTAGAAAATGCCTGAGTGCAGCAATGAAGACCCAACACAGCCAAATAAATAAAATAAATAAACAAATAAATAAATTTATTTTTTTAAAAAAAGAAACACTGAGGGCTGCACCTAGCAATCAGTGTTTAACAAGCCCTAGGTGATTCTGATGTACAACAAAGTTTGAGACGCCCTGGGCTAAATAATTTCTAAGTCCCTGAATGCTCAGATGCCTTTGGATCTGTTAGGAGAGATGAAATCAATCTCTCTGTCTCTCTGCTTCTCTCTCTCATACACACACAAAACACAAGCCACATATAACTTGGCCAGTAAAATACCAGTCTTCGGATCTTGTAGTTAAAAGCTCCACGAGCAGGTCTTCACTACATGTTCCAGAAACCCAGCCTACATCCTTTTTCTCTTCAGCCTGTCACTAAAATCAGAGCCTGCCTCTGAAATGGATACATTAGTGTTCTAGTCAGCAGGTGGAAAATTGTAGCATAAATTCTTGTCTCCTCTACCTCCTGCCCAATTAGCCAGAGAGAAGATAGGAAGATTTACACTTTTCCACAAGCAAGGTCACAACCTGGAGTCAATAGAAGCCAGTTTCCAGCCTAGCACTCCTGAGGCTGCTGCAGCAGATTGGCTAAGAGGCAGGTGGATCTGCCTGGTAGCAGGGATTTAATAGGCAAAGCAGCGCAGGGAGGAGAACCAGCAAGGAAGAATAGCTGTGCTAAGCCTGCTGCCTTCTAGTTAAAAAAATTTATAGGTCTATTTATAACCTGTCTTGCTCCACAAAGGATTTGAGGTGCTGCCTTCTTGTTGGAAAACGTTTGTTACCAATACCTGGAATCTGATACCGTGGACTTCCTGGCCTGGAGCAGAGGGCCAGGTCTTATTCATACAGTCTCTGTGGCGTGTATAATGGCTGCTCCAGGCAGTCTGTTCTAGAATACCCGTCTTCCTGCTCATCCCCTTCCTTCTGCCTGCTTCCACAGAGAAAATGTTGTCACCACCGTCCTGTTTCTTTTTGTTTTTAAACTGCATAACTTGACACCTGGCTTTAGTCAAATAAACAATATCACTAGGAAATGTTTAAAAGCCTGGCTTGAGGAGTGGCTCTGGAAGGTCTATACACAGAATTCTTCAGCTTCTCTCAGAGGTCTGTTCCTCATGGGAGCATACCGATAGGAAAATCATCAGTTGGATACATACTCTGAGTTGATTTGGGTTGGGGTAGGCAGGATTTAAATAAATTACTACATGGTAAGTTCCTGGAAGAGAGGCAGGCCCATAGCAAATGCTCAGTGCTATCTAAACAAACAATCAAACAAACAAAAATACCAGTAAATGGATATGGATTTGTACCAGAACCATCTATTCTTTTTGGAAGAAAACAGGCGGGTGTTATGGGTTCAGCTAGGTTTGTCTCCTTGTGATATTAGTTGATCCCTATGAGTCTGAATCCCCAACTCTGTCCTCTTTTCCCATTTTCACTTATCTCCTTGGCCTAGAACAGTATTCAACAATTAAGTCACTCCTAGTTTTTCTCTTTTTACAGAATAAATAATTCCAGTTCATTAATAAACCTCCCCAAAGGCGGAGGTTTAGTACCTTTATGATGTCCCTGGGCCACTGGGTTAAAAAAAATAAGCAGAGACAGCCTCATATCGCTTTTTGACATTGGCTGAGCTTCCCCATACTGGGTGATCTTGTTCTGGCTCCCAGAGGCCTTGGCTCCTGGATTTCAAATATGACCTGGTCACTGGCACCACCTTTCATCACCTACTCTGCCCCAAGTGGTCCTCATTGCTCTGCATGTAGATGCTGCTCCCTGCTCCTGCTTTTACCCATGACAAGTCCCTTTAAGAAGCTGACAAACCATTTAAAAACTTTTACAGGGACGAGCCAAGAGCAAAGAACAGATAAGAAGAGAAGAGACTTACTCTACCAGCTATCAAGACTTATTATTAAGCTTATAGAAATTAGAACTGTGTTATTGGTTCAGGGATATATTAATAGACTAATAGAAGAAAGAATCCAGAAACAGAGCCACACATGTATAAATATATGACTGAGAAGGCACTAAAGATAGGCAAGGGAGATGAGGGTCTATTCAGTAAGTGAGACTGGAAAATTAGTTTCCATTAACATAAGGAAAAAAAGGAAACTGGATCCCTACTATGTACAAAAATGAATTTCTGACAGAATAAAAATTTAAAGGTAAAAGGCATAATTTAAAAGATCTTAAAAAAACTACAGAATAATTTTAGGAACTCAGGATAGGAAAGAGTATCTCAAATAAGTCACAAAAGGCATAAACCATTAAGGAAATGATTAACACATTTTTCTACCTTACAATTTTAAACTCCTATTCATCAGAATTCACCTTAAAGAGAGCGAAAAGACAAGCCACAGTCTGGGGAAATATTTGCAACATATGTAACTGGCAAGGGATTAGTGTCCAGAATATACAAAGGATACCAATGAATCAAGAAGAAAGAGAAACACCCCAATAGAAAAATGGACAAAAGACATAAACAGGCATTCACAGAAAAGGAAACACAAATGGCTAACGAACAAGTGACAAGATGCTACAGTGAGATACCCATTTCATACCCACCAGATGAGCAAAAAAAAATTTTTTTTTTAAAGATTGATTGATTGATTGATTGCTATGTTGGGTCTTCGTTTCTGTGCTAGGGCTTTCTCTAGTTGCGGCAAGCGGGGGCCACTCTTCATCGCGGTGCGCGGGCCTCTCACTATCGTGGCCTCTGTTGTTGCGGAGCATAGGCTCCAGACGCGCAGGCTCAGTAGTTGTGGCTCACAGGCCCAGCCGCTCCGCGGCATGTGGGATCTTCCCAGACCAGGGCTCGAACCCGTGTCCCCTGCATTAGCAGGCAGATTCTCAACCACTGCGCCACCAGGGAAGCCCCTGAGCAAAAATTTTAAAGTCTAACAAAAACAAATGCTGGAAAAAATGTGGAGCAACCAAAACTCCTTATTAGTGTGAGTGTACACTGGTACAGGTATAGGAAAATAAATTGGTATTTCCTACTAAGGGTTAAGATAGGCATACCCTACCAGGAGCAATTCTACATCGAGCTATGTACCCTAGATACTCTCCATCTATGTTTATATCTATGCCTATACCTATATCCACATCCACATTCATGGATAGCCATATCCATATCCAAACCCAGAGACACGTACAAGAATGTTTTTGCCACATGTTCAGAATAACCAACCCAAATATCCATCAACACTAAATGAACATGTAAATTTTGATGTGTTCCTTTCAACGCAATACTATACAGCAGTGAAAATGAACAATAGCTACACACCTCAATATGGATGAATCTCCCAAACTATATTGAGTGAGAAAAGCAAGACCAAGAAAAATACATTGTGTCACTTCATTTATGTAAAGATCAAAACCCAGAAAAACTAAAAATATATTGTTCAGGGACACAGGTATGTTCTAGTCGGTGTTCTAGCAAGAAAGAGATGGCACACACAAGCTGGGTGGCTGAGGAAGCTTATTAAAGGCACTCTTTACAAAAAATGTGAGTTGGGTTAGGGTATGCATTCTCAATGAGGCCAATATTATCCCCAAGGGGGCAAAAATTGATTCTTGAAGGCAAAAAAGTATTATTCTTGTCATGTATAAAGCAGAGATATGTATAGTACATAAATAGATACATAGTATGTCTGTGGTATTAAAATTTCATGGTGGGGAAGAAGATTAGGAAAAAAAATCTGAAAAGGCTACATAGTGGTTGGGGGCAGGTGTGAAAATTAAAAAAAAAAAAAAAAGATTGAGAAACACTAGGTTTGGGTAACCACAAACAATGGTGTAGTGCCCTGGGGGCTGGCAAAACAGTCCGGAAGCTTCACCCTCCCTAGGCTTGAAGGAGCCAGGGGTGGGCAGGGAGCTGTATGGAGGGCTGCCTGCCTTTGGTAGAGGAATGCAACCGACTTATGGTGGGTGACCCAGCAGGGAAGGGCAGGGGAGCTAACATCCCAACCTCATTCTCCTCATCCTCTGATCTCCTGTCAGCACTTCACTTTAGCCAAACCCATCAGAAAGCCAGGGATCAAGGGATCCTCCTGATACAGTCCATACAGGGCAGCCTCAGGGGGCACCGGGAAGGATGGAGAAGATTGGAGAATGGATCTGGAGGGGCAAATGGCAATGACACAGCAAATACACGTGGTAAAATTATAAGGCACAAAGGTATCACTGGCACACATTTCAGGATTGTGGTTACCTCTGGGCTGGGAAGAGAGGGGCATATGGGACTTCAATAATATTAGTAATATTTTAGTACTTGAGGGGTGGGTTCATAAGCACTTAATTTTCTTAAACAATACTTGTATATTATTTATATTCATTTGCACATATAATCCATTTCATATAATATTGTTAGAAAGTTAACATGGTAGTAACTTGGTAGGTGAGGTAAAATGAAAAGAAATAGCCATTGGACCTGGAGACAGAAATGGAGGATTAGAATGTAGGTTTTACCACTAATTAGCTGTTTGAGATTAAGCAAGTAAGTTAGTTTCATTGACGAACCCTGTTAGAGGTTGAGGAACCACCATCCCCAGCCCCACCTATTCCCAGGGATGTTAGGATTAAATGAAACTATATATAGTATGCAAAATCATGTGATAAACTAATTGGTGCATAATAATTTTTTCCCTCTTCCTTATTCTACCTATCCAATTCTATTTCCTACTGTTTACTCTCTTACAAGTTCCTGTGCCCCAGCCAACCCCATCTCCTCCCTGACCCCCCACTCTGGGCTTGCATACAGACCTGGGTCCATGTGTCCTTCCCCAGCCTGATCCTTTCTCCTGTCAATCAACCTGGCTCAAGACCCCCCACCCTGCCCCACCTCTCCAGTACCTCCTCCCTTTGGTTCCAGCACAGTGCGTCCTTAGTCCCTCACAAATTGTAGACATTAATAAAAAAAGGAATTAAGATATCATCGCAGATGCTTTCATCAAATGCAAATGGGACTACTGTTGATAGGTTACTTGAAAACATTGGTTAGAACAGATAAGACAAGGAAACACACAAGCCTTAAGCATCTTATTTTAACTTAAAACATACAGATACGGGTTTATTTGCCAGTCTTTTGATGAGAAACCTAGGCTTTTCCGCTAAGTACAAGTTCCTTGTCATCTTTCTTGCATCATGCCAGTTTCTCTAAGGTGGAGCAAGAGCACAGTCACTTGAGAAGCCCAAGGTCACAGAGCTTGCAACAGACCTAGTACCAGAATGACTTTGTATTCCTCAGTACAGTGCCGAGTGGAGGAGTGTCCTATAAATTTAGTTGAATTGCACAGAGCAGCTTGGAGGGGTGCCTGAGGAGGGCTGGGATGGGAACAAAGAGGCGAAACTGTGAGATGCAGGCGGGTGCCAAAGACGACTTGACTTAAATTATAACACTGCCTCTGGTGGTCATCTCTGGATCAAGCACTGGACACAGCTACACCCACTCACAAAGCTTCAACTGGTGTCTGTCTCTCTTATACCCGATTGCTCATTCTGGGATTTAATGCTTTTTTGGTGTATGTATTATGGGGTGGGTTTGGGAGGCTGGAGAGGAGAGAGGGACATGGATGGTGAGAAAGGTAGGCTTTGGCTTCCCTGGCATCTTTAGGCCCTTTTTTGTCCAGTCTGTGCTCTGAGGTCAGAATCTAGTCCACAGCTATTTAAAAGCCTTGACTTGGCCCTGGAATGCTGGCAAGCTCCAGTCGAATTAGAGTTCATAAGTACAGTTTCCTAGGGCTGTTGATGCTTCATGTAAGAGGCTTAGCAAACCCCAAGGAGACAGTTGGTATGCATACATGCATATAAATACATATGTGTACATGTGTGTCCATGCATGCACATATATGTGTGTGTATGTGTGATCCCTTCCCCACCGAGGCCAGGTGAGGACAAATTGCACAGGAAGTCAAGGAGTGCCTTTTCAGTTCACGGCTCCTAGAATTTCAAGGTGCACATGCTGCTGCAGATTTTATTGTTTCTCATAAATATTATCTTATTTCCCCTACCTGGGCAGTGCTCTCCCAGAGTACAGGGGAGGCTGTGCCAGTCCGGCCTGTGTGTCTTGGCTAGGCCTGTCCAGGGATAAAGCATGGTAGGCATTGGCCCTTCCCGTGGTGCTGGTGGCCAGCTGCGGGGGAGCACCTGTGCTGCACAGGGAACAATGGCAGGGTTGAGGCACACTGGCTGCAGTGGCTGTCAGGGAGCAGTGAGGTAGAAACCCAGGGGAGGTAGAAACCCTTCAGCACTCACTATATTTTTTCATCCTCCTGCCTATTCATAGGTCCTGATTTAGGAGAGTTACAGCATAGCTGCACAAGTGCTGTCCAGCCAAAAGGGCTGTGAATTCCTGATGTACTCCTGATGAGTACTAATCATTTATTTCCTATTAGTACGATTTAGGGTCTTGAGAGATTTGGGCTGGGCAAGAGGAAGTCCTTCTTTGAGAATAAGGGTAATTAAAGACTGGGTCAAAAGCTCTCAGATGGTAGATCACTCCAGAATAGCCTCTTGATTTTATAGAAATTCAAACTATAGCCCAGAGAGGTTCACTGACTTGTCGCAGTTCACACAGCTCATTGGATGGCATGCTTCATGAAGTCTTTTTTTTTTTTAAAAAGGACTGAATTATTCGGAAAATTTTCATTAATTTTTACACTAAATAAAGGGCAAATTAGCAACTGGCCTCTCTGTTTACTAGCTGTGGTACTTTGTGCTTCAAAGTACCTTCTGTTTCCTTCTCTGTAAAATGGAATAAATAACACCTCCCAAGATCAGTGTGAGGAAGAATAAGTTAGTGCGTGTGAGGCATCCATCTCAAGCACTCGAAGGGCTCAATAAATGCTAGTTCCCCATTCCTTGCCTCAGTCTGCATTTTCTCCTCCTTGCCCTTTAAAATCACAATAAACAAAAATAAAATAAGTCCACACCTTACTTCATAGACAGGTTCACCTCAAATCTGAGAGGACAGGACAAAAACTGGTTAGAACGCATTAGATCCAAGATGGCAGAAGATTCGACTTCCAGTAGACCTTGAAGCTCATTATACGCTCATTGTAATGCATTAGCACATGCTAAATGACACACCACCCATAGGCGCCATGACAGCTCTGAGGCCGATCATAAAAGGCCAAAAAAGTGGGTGGTGCCCCAATTCCTGGAAATCCCCACCCCTTCTCCAAGATAGTTAGAATATTCCTCCCACTTGTTAGCCTATGAAATTACCCGGCCCATAAAAACTAACTACCCGGGCTTCCCTGGTGGCGCAGTGGTTGAGAATCTGCCTGCCAATGCAGGGGACACGGGTTCGAGCCCTGGTCTGGGAAGATCCCACATGCCACGGAGCAACTGGGCCCGTGAGCCACAACTACTGAGCCTGCGTGTCTGGAGCCTGTGCTCCGCAACGAGAGGCCGCGACAGTGAGAGGCCTGCGCACCGCAATGAAGAGTGGCCCCCGCTCGCTGCAACTGGAGAAAGCCCTCGCACAGAAATAAAGACCCAACATAGCCAAAAATAAAATAAATAAATAAATAAATTTTAAAAAAAAAATTATAAAAAAAAAAAACAAAAAAAAAACAAAAACTAACTACCCCACATCTCGGGGCTGCTGGCAATTTCCCAGATGACCTCATGCCCTGGGGCTGCTTCCCGCCTTCTGAGACAGTCCACACTCTATGGAGTCTGTAGCTCCCTGAATAAATCTGTTTTCACTTTACTATGGCTCACTCTTCAAGTCTTTCCTGCGCAAAGCCAAGGACCCTCACTTGGCAGCCCATCCCAGGGACTCACCCGAGACCTGGGACATGACCATCCTCTCACGCCCCTTTTTCCTGCAACACTTGGAGCTGAAATGCAGACCTGAATGCACAATGTGGGTGGACCACCCTTCAAGCCCAACTGAAGCTCAATTTCAGTCTCTTCTTGGAAGCTTTCCTAGAGGAACCCTAGAGGCACATGATGACTTTAGCTGTGTCTCCCCAGGCAACATCAATTTGTAGGCAACAACTCAATTGCCTTCCACTACCTGGGTTCCCAGGTGCTCCTTTCCTCCCACAAAAATCATTGTGGGAGAATCTCCTCATTGCTGTGCCCGACTCTGCCATGTGGTGGCTCCACTCCGCAACTTCCTACCCACAATCCAAGACCGCAGAAACCAACGTTGAAATGCCAGGCACCAAGGTTGCAGCAGCCAACGTCCAAATCCTCCACACAGACAAGGGGTCCTGAGGGACTGACTCTGGGCAGGGAGTAGCACTCACACAAGGGGGAGAAATGGAATCTGCCAATCCTGGGTGCCAATGATTTGAAGAGGGCAACATCCAGGGGAGAAATGGAAATGCAAATCCGGTCCCATCCAATCCAGTCATCTATACAAAAGGGCTTAGGAGAGATGGAGAATCCATTTGTAGGCAAAGCAGTGCAGCCAGGAAGAATTCCCTGAGCCCAAGACCACTGCTCCAGCCACTTTTTTTTTTTTTAATAAATTTATTTATTTATTTATTATTTTTAGCTGTGTTGGGTCTTCGTCTCTGTGCGATGGCCCCCTCCAGTTGCCGCGATCGGGGGCACCCCCCATCGCGGTGCGCGGGCCTCTCACTATCGCAGCCTCTCCCGCTGTGGAGCACAGGCTCCAGACGCGCAGGCCCAGCAGCCGTGGCCCACGGCCCAGCCGCTCCGCGGCACGCGGGATCCTCCCAGACCAGGGCCCGAACCCGCGTCCCCTGCATTGGCAGGCAGACTCTCAACCACTGCACCACCAGGGAAGCCCCAGCCACTTTTTAAGAGGCAGGAGAAGAAGAAAGGGACCACGGCTTGACTGGACAAGCTATGTCCATTCGATGCTTATTGCCCTGGTCACTCAACCCAGAGGAGGATTCTTGTTCTCTCTGTGCTGCTAATTACAACTCTTACTAGGTTTCCGAAATGAAGTTTAACGCCCCCTCTGATGAAGAACTTGGGCGAGTTCCTAGGACTCTGCCAGGAGTCTAGAGCTATTTGTGAGTAACGCTGCCACGTCTCTTATCAAAGGTAATTCCTCTTACCTCACCCATCCCTGCTAAATCCCCTCTGCCTTCAAGTTCCCCCTGCTTGGGGCAGATGGGCATATGTCTTCCCTGGAATCAGGGGAGCAAATCAAAAATAGAACAGGTGAAGAGGAGAGGGCTGAGTTCTGTGAGCCAAAGATGGGAGTCTAAGTGGATGAAGCCAGGGAGATAATGCCAAGACAACAGTGGCTTCACACTGGCAAGCAGATCATGGTAGAAATCTGGAATGTGGGCTGGAGCCCTGCCCCTGCCCAGGCTTTCCACAGCCAGAGGCCAGAAAAAGCTGCATGTACAGGCCTCCCTGGCCAGCCCAGTCCAGGCCCAGGTGTGGACTTTTCCAGGTACCTCAGCTCTCCTACCTGGGGCTTTCAAGAACTTCTTCCCAGAACTGAGGACTTGTTTATTGTCCCTCTTTCAGGAAAGTAAAGCCTGGAGCTTTGGGACCAACTGTCAATCCTTAAAGTCCTCTTTGCCATTTCTCCCCAAAGAAATGGGAGAATTGTCTCTCATGCAAATAAGACCTTTAGGCCTGCCCTCCTTTTCCTAAGCTCAGGGTATTTTATGTATCCTGCCTCACCCCAGACTTTTACTACTTTACTCATTTAGGCATTTTCTTTAACTGCCAGTTATGTTTTTGATAATTATAGCATATAATATGTGTTTTGTCACTCCAATTAAGTAGTACACACTTTGTGTTTAAGTATGGAGAGCCTACTATGTTCTAGACCCTTTGCTAAGTGCTTTACACAGATTTTCTCACCTAATCTGCAAAACAACCCAGTGAAGTAGGTATCATAATTTATTATCCCCACTTTTCTGGGGGAACTAGGGAAACAGAGATGTCAACAAACCAGCCCAAGGTTCTGGCTCCTTGTATGAGTTGAGCAAGTTAAATAACCTCTCTGTGCCTCACCTCAGTCTCATCTGTAAAATGGTAAGAATAACAGTACCTACCTGATAAGACTGCTATGAGAATTAAGTGAGCTGGTATGTGTAAGGTGCTCGCACAGTGCCTGGCCCATAAGTGTTTGTGAAATAACAAATGAACATCTAAATGGCAGAGCTGGATGTAACACAGGTGGTTTGATTCCAGAGCACACATTCCTAACCACTATCCATTTCCGTGTTGATCACGGCCTGTTCTGTTTCTTCTGAAAGTTTTGGCAGGGCTTTTGATTTCCACTGTACAAAGATGGGCAAACTGAGCTATAGAAGTGATCAGTACAGGGTGACACGTGAGTGCCTCTTTCTGAGAATTCCATGGTGACAGTTTATGTATTCTTATGGGCCAGGCACTGCTCTGCTGGCTTGGTTAGTTATGGTCCATCGTTGTGTTTTAGAAAAGTAAACTGGAGAGATCTCCTCCATCAGGAAGGAAAGTCTCCCAGGATTTCCCTAGTGTTCCAGCGGGTAAGACTCCATGCTCCCAATGCAGGGGGCCAGGGTTCGATCCCTGGTCAGGGAACTAGATCCTGCATGCATGCCGTAACTAAAGAGTTCACATGCTGCAACTAAGAAGACTGCATGCTGTAACTAAGACCTGGCACAGCCTAAATAAATATTTTAAAAAAAGTAAAGAAAGTCTCCCCAATAATGTTCTTTACCCTCTTGTGCTTTAAAACTAGGAGCAAAACTTCAATGGGTCAGAAAATGGCTGCAGGCTTGTTTGGTGCATAGGGTGACCAACCCATTCTGGTTTGCCCAAGACTAAGAGGTTTCCTATAACACAGGACTTGCAGCTTTAAAACTGGGACATTTCTTGGCAAACCATGTTGATTGGTCATCTTAGAAATGGGCCAGACTGGGAGGGTCTGAAGGTTAGGACATGAAAGTTATACCCATGAAAGTCAGGTTGCGGCAGTTATCAAAACCTGAGGTCCAAAGAAGGGCTTGGTCATAGACCAAGGCAGAAAAGGTGGGACAAAGGGTGACTCAGATCCCTCAGTAAGATGTCCTTCACACATGACCCACCAAGCTATTATTTTGTTTTCCCTTCGTGTTTTCATTCTTTCTAAGAGACACTTCCCCTAATGATTTCCTTTTAGTGAAAGACAAGCAGCAGAATAAAGAGATCTGGGCTTGGCATTAGGAAGACAGCATGAGGAGAAGAAAGGACATGGACTTTGGAGGCAGAAAGATCAGCGTGTGAATCCTGTCTCTGACATGTCATTTTATATCTTTGTGCGAATGACAACTTCTCTGAATATTGTCTGTAAAAGGATAATATGAGAAGATTAGTGATGATGTATGTAAACTGATTTGCATAGGGTGGGTTGATAGATGCTAAACGACAGATGAAAGAGGCCATAGCTCAAGGTTGGAGCTCCCAATGGACTGGCAGGATGCTGAGCCTAAATGGGAGTTGAGGCCTCCAGAGGGATGCTGCTGGGTGTCTGATACCTGCCTGATGTTCTTTCTTGGCCAACTTCTCTTCAATGTCACTTCTCTAGGGAAGCCTTACTACAAACTCACAGGATTCTGTACTTCTTCTTCATACTGCTTTTCACAATTTGAATTCAAAATTTACTTGGAATCTAAAAAATACAACATACTAGTGAATATAATAACAAAAAAGAAGCAGACTCACAGATATAAAGAACAAACTAGTGGTTACCAGCAGGGAGAGGGAAGGAGGGAGGGGATTAAGAGGTACAAACTGTCATGTATAAAATAAGCTATAAGGATGTATTACACAACACAGGGAATATAGCCATTATTTTATAATAACTATAAATGGAGTATAACCTTTAAAAATTATCAATCACTATAGCGTACGCTTATAACTTATATAATATTGTAATCAACTATACTTCAATTAAAAATAATAAAAATTTAAAAAACAAAAGTAAAAACAAAAATTTACTTGACAAATTATTTAATTTCTGTCTTTCCCATCTGACCATGAACTCCCTTAAGGCAGGGACCATGTCTATCTTGTTCACTGTTGTAGATTCAGCAGACAAATCAATGCTCGGCACACAGTAAGCATTCAATAAATGCTGTTGCATGAATGAATCAAACGACCATCAAAGGTACTAGGGGAAGGGGGCTTCCCTGGTGGCGCAGTGGTTAAGAATCCGCCTGCCAATGCAGGGGACACGGGTTCGAGCCCTGGGCCGGGAAGATCCCACATGCCACGGAGCAACTAAGCCCGTGCACCACAACTACTGAGCCTGCACTCTAGAGCCCACGAGCCACAACTACTGAAGCCCGTGTGCCTAGAACCCGTGCTCAGCAACAAAAGAAGCCACCGCAATGAGAAGCCTGCGCACCACAACACCACAACACCGCAACTAGAGAAAGCCAGCAAGCAGCCATAAATAAATAAATATAAATAAATAAATAAATAAATAAATAAATGTACTAGGGGAAGACAGTTTTGTGAGGAAGCTTAGGCAGCAGTAAGCCACTAGATGGAGCTAATACCCTGCATGAAAACTATCCAGCACACCTTGCAGGTGACATAATGAGGCTCTGAACCCAGGACTGTTGGCCTCCAAGCTTGCGTTCTTTCCAGTGCTTTTACCTTAGTGATCTAATGCAACCAATGGACATGCTTCCTGCTGTGACAGTCCCCCCCCCCACTCCTACCCCGACCTTTTTTCCCCTCACAGCTGGTTGTTGTTTTATCACACACTCAATCAGAACTCTCCACACAGGCACTGGTTTCTAAAAAACCAACTTACAGAGAGGGAAAATGAGAGGCAGAATGGACTCAATGTCTCTTAGACCAGACGTTTGATTTAAGTCTTGAGCTCACTGATGAGCTAGGTGTAGCATTCTGAGGAAGGAGTAAATGATCTTCAGTGTATCAATCAGTCATCAGTAGTTCTTCACTCAGCATCTGTGTTGCACACAGAGGGCTGAGCAAACACAGATGGGTTTATAATCTAGTAGGGGATATAAGACATGCATATACAGGACATAATACACTGAAGTACCTAAGTGCCTCGTGGATGATTTATATAATAAGAGCACTAGGAATTCAGAGGCCAGAAAGATTCCTATGACTGGGGTGGTCATAGATTTGAAAGTCAGGGTTGACCTCCACAGAAAACACATTTAAAGAGACGGGCAGCAAGTAAACTTGTCCCTTTCTTCTAAAGATGTAAACCAAGGACCAGTTGCTTTGATACCACCGAGAGCTTGTTCGAAGTGCAGAACTGTGGGTCTCATCTCAGGCCTCCTGAACCAGAATCTGTATTTTAACAAGATCTCCAGATGATTAAAGACTTTGGGGAACTAAGTGTTTGTATTTACATGTCCCTTTAAAATGAAATAATGCTCTAACTAAAACACTCCTTAATTTCACTGTTTAGTTTAACTTTGGATTTTGATTTGCTTTTAAAAGAAAGGTATTAAGTACTCCAAACTTCTGCCATTTCTTTCAACAAGAACCTGTGAAGATTCATAATAGCCAAATTTTCTGTGGCCTGGTGATTCATTAACTGGAAGGAAAGCTCTCTTATCCAAAGCACCTTTGCATGTATTTATGCAATGGAAATTGTCGTTCAAGAAACTAGGCCTTGAAAATTCCTAAAGGATGTTTTCTGAATCACTAAAAGAAGTTTACCTACTATACCTGTTCAATATAATTTTGGTACATTCTAATTCTTTGCTAACCTATGTATGATAGAACCATAATACTGGATCAAGTCTCTTCAGGTCACTACCTACCTCCCCACACTGCTATGTCTTCTCCTAGTACCTTTGATGGTCCAGCATATGCCATTAAAGTAGAGCCAACAACTGGGGGAAAGGTTCTCTCCTAATGGTAAGGTTTCCAAATTCTCTGACCCAATAATCAAGTCAAATGATCTAGCAAGTGTGAAAACTACATTTCAACGATGAAAAAAATGTTTTTGCTTAAACGCAAGCATGATATTAACTCTACTTTTAGTATCAGCTGGTGAAATGAAAACTGTTGGAATATGGAATCTGTCATAACTCTGGAGAAAGTTATATACTTAGATACCAGCATATCCATAATACTTGATTTGACATCTCAGTAAGAAGTGATGGTGGCCCTATGTCTAATTGTGGTCCCATTTCTCTTATCCACTCACGGAAGTTGGGTGAGTCCATTCAGAAAGGCAGCATGGTGAAAGGAAAAGAGCACTAGAAAACTAAGTGAGGAAACATGGGCTCAGGTCTGAGACATGTTAGCTGTGTAGCGTCACTTCTCTGAGTATCAGTTCCCCATCTATAAACCTGGGATGTGAACTAGATACTTGCAAAGGTCCCTTCCTGGTTTAGCATTATATGAGCCTAGTTAACTAGGAGTTAGAGCATGGTAGCTATTCATTAAACCCAGATTATATACTCCCAAATAGAAATGGCCCATATTGTTTTCACTTACAGATACAAAAGTTGAGAAGGCTGGTTGCCATAGCAATTTACCTTCATGGAGTCATTTATAAATTTCATTCTGTGAAGTGACAGTATTATGTACTGGCACCTGCACAACTCCCTAATGTTTCCTTTGCTTCCATTCTTGCCCCAGGCAACGGTGCCAAGAGTTGTCCTTATCTGGAGAAGCAATCAGAGTTCTCAAGCTGCCTTTCGGTCTGCTAGAACAGAAGGTGCTGACAGGGGTGGGAGTGAAGGCAGGCTTCCTTTCAGTTTACTAATTCTGTAGCCGCCCTTCCCAAACTCCAGCAAATATTTTGCGATGTTGCAAGGTGTTACGAGAAGTGAAAAGCAAGCTGTGATTCAGCTGGTATGAAGACTTTGCAAACAAAAAGGAGTGATCAGGACTTCCCTGGTGGTGCAGTGGTTAAGAATCCGCCTGCCAATGCAGGGGACACGGGTTCGAGCCCTGGGTCGGGAAGATCCCCCATGCCGCGGAGCAACTAAGCCCGTGGGCCACGACCACTGAGCCTGTGCTCTAGAGCCCACGAGCCACAACTACTGAGCCCGCGTGCCACAACTACTGAAGCCCGTGCGCCTAGAGCCTGTGCTCCGCAACAAGAGAAGCCACCACAATGAGAAGCCGGCACACCGCAACGAAGAGTAGACCCCGCTCGCCACGGCTAGAGAAAGACCCCTTGCAGCAACGAAGACTCAATGCAGCCAAATAAAAAGAGTGATCTGTTTTGCAAAAAATTATTATTTCTGCCAGAGTCCACAGACTGTAATACTAAAAGAGGTATTTCTGTAAGCCATCACCATCATACATTTTGGATTTTCCAAATAAGACTGATTTCAAATTAATCGGCCCAGCAGGTCCCAACTTGTGGACCTCAGACCTCTGGGAGTGGTGGAGTTACCTCACAGGATCTGCAAACCCACGTACATGTTCTGTCTGTAGACTGAATGAAAAATGTGCTCATCCATATGGATTACTTCTCAAATATGCATAAGTGTTCTTATGATGAATAAAAGAAATTATCTTACAATGTTACTGAATATAGCTTAGCCTTTTGTTATGTATTTTCTTAATCAGCTGAAACTAAAAGTAGAGTTAATATTAAGCTTGAGTTTAAGCAAAATCAGTTTTTTTCAGTGTTGAAATGCAGTCTTTACACTTGTCAGATCATTTGACCTTATTGATTGGGTCAGGGAATTCATACACCTTACCATTAGGAGAGAACCTTTCCCCCTGTTATTGGCTCTACTTTCATGGCATATGTTGGATAGTACATTCACCATTTGGTTTCTAGAACCTTGAAACCTGTTAAGAAGACATTTTAGTGGCTAGTTGAGCTCTGCTCCTCTGTGGGAAATGTCATCCCTAAATATAAGATATGAGCAGTGGATACATGTCTTTATCCAAAAATTTATATAAGAAATATAACCCAATTTTTATTTCAATCTTCCATTTCTTTGCACTGTCAGTAACTTAATCTCAGTGAATTTGTAGATGTCAACCTCCCCTTTCCCCTGGATTGTGTCTAGTTCCTGGGAGGGGTTTATGAGGTGTCAAGGTATGCAGTGGGGGAGGGGGAGTGGAGGGAGTGAGGAATCTGGTCCTCAAGGTCATTCTACCAAATACACTGGTAGCTATTGAGACATCCTTTACCCTGGTTGCATGACCCCTTCAGGTTCAGAAGCACCTTCCATTTCTCTGGCATTGTCTTGGGCACAAGGAGACATGCTTTATGTCTCACTGGGGCATGGAAAATTCTGCTGCCTAATGCCCCTTCAGCAGGGACCCACCATGCACCCACTTCTTCTCTGAGGTCTTGCAACCTTCCTGGGGCTCTACTGAGGATGTAAGGAACACATCTTCTCTATTCCCAGGCCCCATACAAACATCTGGGATTGTGCCACCTTTCCAGGGTGAGCCTGTAGAGTAGCGCACAGGACCTAGCAATGTCTCTTGCCCTTGGTATTTTCCCATGAACTCATCCCCCCAGGACTAAGGAGCTCTTTTCTACTCTTACTATTTCTCCTCCAAGTATTTTGTCTATGGTGTAATTTTTCTTCTTTCTCCTAAGGGCAGCTTTTAAAACCAAAAGCCAGGAAGACACTCATTTCTCTGCTTCTAGCTATCACATCCCTCCTCTGGCTAAGAAGCACAAACTAGGCTAGCTTCCTGAGTGAGGGGAAGAAAGGAGGTTAAACACAGGGAAAGGGATTGGCTGATACTATTCTGCCACATATACAAATTAATACAGATTTCATGGGTCCAGGGCCTGCAAGAGAGGAAACCAGCCCCAAATGAAATCAGACACTAAGCAAAAAGTGAAATTTTATAGAATAATTAAAATAAGGCCCCCAGCAGTGGTGCAGTTTTTCTAAGGCTCTTCATGTTTTCTGCAGTGCTTGCATCCGGAGCTAAATGACTTTTAGACACAATGCTGAATAATAAAGGGATCTTTTCTAGGGATGGGGTGAAGGATGAAAGCTCTCTCTGTGGTACATGAAGGCTCTCCAGCTGGTCAGACTGGGTGTTGGGAGAGGAAGGGTGGTGATGGGAAGAAAGGGAATGCGCTATGCACTGCCAGGAGGGGTACGGCTCTCTCTGGAACTTCCCTGCCCCTGGGGCTGTTGTAAAGGTACCTCTAACTCTGATGTTCCTGCCCTAGGTAGATCTGGTTTGTTCGGTTCGTTCGTTCATTCATTCATAATCATTGAATTCCTATGCTGGGCTATGTACTGGGGAACAAGCAACCCTGTTTTGGTCTTGGTGAATTTATCTGAGTCTTGTTGAACAGAAAAGACATGGTCGCTGGACTTCAAGATCTTATAATTTAGTTGGGGATGGGGGTGGAGCCCATGGAAAGACAGGAAAAGGAGCAATGCCAATATTATGATGGGGAAAATGCAGGTTGTAGTGAAACACTGAGGCAGGACACCTAGCCAAGCCTTGAGGTGTCAGAGAAGGCTTTCTGGGTAGAAGAAGAAAGAACAGGTAGAACTTGAGAGAAGTAGCACCAGGGCTCTGGGGGCAGGGCAGACTCTGAGAGGCCAGGCCACAGGCTGTGGGAGAGGGCTCGGGGAGCATCTGATCTGGCTCTGAAACAGCCCAAATTTCCGGTAGCCATACATTTCAAATTTGGTGATTATGAACACACATTTTTCTCATTCAAAAGAGCTAAGTGCTGCAAGCCTAGGCAAGAATGTTCCATTTCCCTGTTTCTCAATTTGTGCTGAATCAGGAGCCTAGGGAAGGAACGCGTGGGGGTGGAGTGGGTCCTTCACAATGCGACAGCCGCAAACTCTCTCCCCCTCACCTCTTGGAGAGGGATGGTGGTTGACTTGAAAGATCCTGTATCTCAGGCGAAGAAGAATTTGTTGGCAAAACCAAGTAGGAGACACCAGAGACCGAAATTAGAACTTTTGTTAAGCAATGTATTTTTATCATTAAACTCTTGGCCAAAGCTCATTTGTTCCAAATAGGCTACCTTAGCTGAGTATGCTCACCTGAGTATGGGGTGAGTTCCTTGAAAATACAGGTGTGTTGCAAACGATCCACAAAGAATCCAAATTAACATTTATTTTATAAATGAAGGATAGTGAGAGAAGGTAGAAGGATCTTTGGCCCACTAAATCATGAAATAGGATTATGTTTCTCCAGCTGTGAGAAAATTAATATCCTGTTTGGGGAACCTCAACCACATCAACTAAAGGCCAGCTCCATGTTGTGGAAACAAATCAAAGGACTGCATTTGGCAAGAGGCCCCGACATTCCAGATCACACAGGAAATAATTACATACTATTATTCTTGAGTGAATGTAGCAAGAAAATAAAATCTGAGGGTAAATAATCAGAACAGACTAAAGACATTTGCTTTAGTCATCTAGATCAAATTACTTAATAGTTTAATCTATGAATGTAGAATAATATGAGTTTAGGCCAATAAGACAATCTTGAGAGATGTCTGAGTGACTTCTGGCCCTAAATGTGGTCCATAAAGTGATTGAGGAACTAAGAAACAAAAGTAGCAGTGTGGGAAAACATTGTACCACTACTGTGCAGTCGCTAGTCTTTTATATCTACCCAAGATTTTCCCCAAAATGCTGATCATTTCTAGAACTATCTAGAACAGGGGTCAGCAATCTTTTTCTTAAAGGGCCAGGTAGTAAATATTTTAGGTTTGCAACTCTGCCACTGTACACAAAAGAAACCATAGACAATCTATCACTGAATGGCCATAGCTGTGTTCCAATAAAACTTTATATACAAAAATAGGCAACTAGCCTGTGAATCAGTTTGCTGACCCTTGATCTTGAACAACTGCACAGATGTAGAAAAATTATAAGCTCATTTAAAAAAATTATGAGTTAGTTGGAGCACCACAGCAGACCAATTTCTGTGGGGCCATGATGACGGTGTATTGGTCTACTGGTCAGCAAACTGTGCCCTTTTTCTACAAACATTACATAAAGAAGCCTGGATGAGGATTGTCTGGTGTTGTCAAAGAGGCCAGTTGACTCGCAGGCAGCAGACCTGGTGCTGGATTCACAGAGTTGTTAGTTTGAGGTGCAAACTACTTACATAGAAGGAATAAGCACACTAAGCCAATCCTATAATCTTTTCACACTTCCACCACTCATGGTGGCTTTGTAAGGTAGCTTGGGGATTCTGTAGCTGACACCAACTTTAAAAAGTAAGGTTATACACCAAAAAGTTTCAGTTTCCTTTCTAATTCAGATTCATTAAAACAATTCTTTCGCCTGGGCGGGTCAATGTGCCTGCTGTGTTTGTGGTTGTGTTGACCAGACATCACTGTGTAACCACCCCTTCCCCAACCTATCCTCTGTCACTGCTGGCTGCTCAGGTATGTGTAACTTGTGCCTGAAATGAAAGGTGGAGCTGGGTCCAAATTCTTTTTCAGTAATTTGAACTGAAAGACTAGAGGGAAGAAGCAGTTGGTGGTAGAGATGTAGCCAGACGGGTCACACGGCCTCAGGGATTAGAATAGCCATCTGGGGGCCTTGTACAAGATGTGTTCATGGAAAAAGCCGAAGTAAAACAGAGAAAGTGTTTCTGTTTCTTTCCAGTCCCAGAAGGCTGGTTGTTCTTCAGGAATGTTTATATTCCAATGAGACCCCTCTGTGAATTCTCAACAGCCTCACTTTCTTTTTTCTTGAGGGGTCTTGATTGGGCCTTTTCTCAATGACTGAATCATGCAGTGCTCTACCAGGCACATTTCCTGCCACACCAACATTTTATTTAATGTGTTTAGATCTACCACCCATGAATATGAGATTCTGTACATTCAACTGTGATCTATTTAACTTCTATACCTGTTGGAGGTAACAAATACAATCAAATTTTCCTTGTCAATGACTTTTAAATCTGTCCTTTCCATTCTCATCCCTCCCATTATGGCCTAGTTTATCACTCCTATCTGGATATCAGCCACAGTCTCCTGGAAAGCTCTCTGCCTCTACTCATTCCCTATTCTTGTCCATCTGTTACCAGAGCTCTTAAAATTAATATTTATAAAACCTACTTTCATCAAATCTCTTCTCAGATGAAAAGTCCATAATGCCTTTCTACTGCCTCCTGGATCCAATATGATATATTCAAACCAGTATTGTAGGCTTCATAATCTGGTCCCACCTTATCTATTTATTGTATTCATATCTCCCATAACCCTTCAACATGAACTTCAGTTTCAACCAGTTAATCTCCCATATCCTCTGTTAACATCTTTCTCTTCATTCCCACCTCCCAATTATAATATTATCTATAAGAAATAGAAAGAGGGGAAGGAAATAAAGGCTGTATCTGTTCCCTTCCACCTGACGGCCCACATTCCAAAGGGTAAATGTCTGGTGACAATTAGAAACATGACAACTATCAAAAGTATATGGAGGGCTTCCATGGTGGTGCAGTGGTTGAGAATCTGCCTGCCAATGCAGGGGACACGGGTTCGAGCCCTGGTCTGGGAAGATCCCACATGCCGCGGAGCGACTACGTCCATGAGCCACAATTGCTGAGCCTGCACGTCTGGAGGCTGTGCTCCGCAACGAGAGGCTGCGATAGTGAGAGGCCCACGCACCGCGATGAAGGGTGGCCCCCACTTGCCGCAACTAGAGAAAGACCTCGCACAGAAACGAAGACCCAACACAGCCATAAATAAATAAATAAATAAATAAAACTAAAAAAAAAAAAAAAATGTATATGGAATTGAAGCTTCTGGATAAAGACAGTGGAATGAAACATATCTAATTTTTATCCTGCTCTATCTCCTCACATAAAAATACAGTAAAGGCACTTAAGGGGGTGGCATAAATCCTAAGGATAAAGAGAGTGAAAGAGGATACCAAAGGAACCAAATTTTGGAGGGTAGAAAGCAGACAAATAGTAATGGACTTGGCAAACCTGAAAGACCAAATTGTAAACTGACATTAAGTAAAAATAAAAATAAATTCTATATGCACTCCAGAATCCTCAAAAGACTCAAGGATTGATGGTGCCTCTGGAAGTGGGGTGAAACAGGGTGTTGAAATAAGGAAGACTGGTTGAATGAAGGCTGTTTGAGGATCATGTAGCTTCCTGGATTTCTCCCCTCCCCATACTCCACATCACTGGTGATTGCCCATTCCACACTGGGGCCAAAGTCTAGAGATTTAGGCTCCAGAGATGGGTAAACAGATGGTTTCTGGATGGAGGAAAACCAGGCACAGTTGAAGGTCGGTATGAAGTACTTAAAACACGAAAAATAAGTGAATGCCTGTATATCGAATACTAATGCTTCCTGCTTTCTTCCACTTTATCCTTAGGCAAGAGAAATTGGAGGACTATTCTGTGGAGAATATGACCACCTCAAAAAGAAGTATCTAAATATACTGACTTCAACAGTCCCTTTGCAAACAGTTTAGATAGAATCACCCTAAATCAGTGATTCTCAACTTAAGATGCATATGGCAATGTCTGGAGACATTTTTTATTTTCACAAAACTTGGTGGGGTCGGGGGTTCTGGCATCTAGTGGGTAGAGGCTAGGGATGCTGCTAAATATCCTACAATGCACAAGAAAAGCCTCCCACAACAAAGGATTATCCAATCCAAAACATCAGTAGTGTTACTGTTGATTAACCTCTGCCTTACATGAAACTCATGGTCAACTTGTCTACCAACACAAGCAGAGTTTCTAATAGTCTCCCCACACTATTAAGAGTAAGCAGAAAGAAAAAAAGGCCAGACATTTGAAGAAAACTAACAAGGAAGATAGAGACCTAAACAAACATAAAAGCAACGTGGAGGAAACAGAGACTGTGTGGGAAGAGGAAACCTACAAAACTACACTTGACTTCCACTTATGACCATGATGGACTGCCAGGAACCAAACTTACCTTACTGCTCTAAACAGTTAAGAAACCAGACAAAATCTAGAAAACTGTTTTCTGATATTGGACAACAGGACTACCTTTCACATCTAAGTCCTGGATTTGACTTTTGTGTACAGGGATCCAGTTTGAATTTACTGAAGAATTTCCCCACTGATTTACAATGCCACTTGCATCATATACCACCTTCCCATATACGTATTCATCGACTCCTGGTCTCTCTGTTTCTGTCTTTGTGCTGGTACAATACTGTCCTAATACTTGAGTTTTATGAAAAACTTTGATGCTTGGTATATCAAGACCCTCCAACTTATTATTCTTTAAAAGTGTCTTTTGGCCCTTTGCTCTTCCATATAAATTTTATCATCAGCTTGTTGAGTTCTATCTTGTTCAATAAATTTTATAACTTTCTCCAAAAGCACTTGGACACCTTTTGTTATATTTATTCTTATATTTTTGATTTCTATTATATAGAGTATATTTTTAAATTACATTTTGTTTTTGCTGGTATGCTTAAATGCATTCTACTTTTGTGTACTGATCTCCTTTGCGGTAAATTGGATAAACTGTTTATTCAGCCTAATAATTTGCTGTGGATTCTTTTGGGATCCACAAAATACTGGAATACTGCAAACAATTAGTTTTGTTTTTTCCTTCTGATCTCTATACCTTTTTTCTTCTTTGTCTTGTTTTACTGCACTTGCTAGAATCTCTAGTACAATGTTGAATAGAAGTGGTAAGAGTAGGCATTCTTGTTACTCATTTTAAAGGCAATGCATTTAATACTTGATAGGATATTTGCTGTGAGCTTTTGATGTTACCTTTTACTAGGTTAAGGATTTTCTATTCTAGTTTTCATTGTTTGTTGGATTTTATAAAAAATAATCATATAGTTTTTTTCATTAATTTGTTAATGTGGGTAATGAATTAATAGATTTTAAAAAATGTTGGCCAATCTTGCATTCCTGGGATAAACTCGTATTGGTCACAAAATAATATTATCAACTGTTATGCATTGCTGAATTAGTTTCCTAATATTTTCCATCTATGCTCATGACTGATAATGCTCTGTAATTTTCTTTTCTTTACAGTACTTGCTTGATTTGGATAACAAGGTTATACTAGCCTTATAAGTGAGTTGAGGAGTATTCCCACTTTTTCTCTTGTTTGAAAAAGTCTGTGTAAGTTTGGAATCACTTGTTATTTGAATTTTGGTATAATTCACCTGTAAAACCATCTCATTCTAATGTTTGACTCCTGATAAAATTTCTTTAGTGATTATAGGACCTTTTGGGTTTTTTAGTTTATTCTTGAGTCAATCATTTTAATTTTTATAAGAAAATATCCATTTCATCTAATATTCTTCAACTCATACTGGCATAAAAGCATCCATAATATTCTGTTTTTTGCTTTGCTTTATCTATAATTATGTTCCATTGTTTATTCTTAAAATTGACTATTCCTGATTTTTTTCTTTATTAGTCTTGCTATAGGTTTTAGAATTTTACTAGTTTTTACAAAGAATGAACTTTTTGGTTTTTGAGCTCCATTTTTTCTACTGTATCTTTGTTTTACATGTGATTCATTTATGATCTTATTTTTATTAATTCCTTCTCCCTACCTTCTTTGGATTTGTCTTCTAACTTCAGTCCGATTCTTAGCTCATTGTCAGACTTTCTTCTTTTCCCATATAAGCATTTAAAGCTATATATTTCCCTCTGAATTCCACTTTAGCTGTATCCCACAAGTTTTGATAAATTATTTTCATTATTATTTGATCTTAAGTATATTCTAATTCCACTATAATTTTTCAGACTCATTAGTTATTTAGAAGTATGTCTTACATTTCCAAATACAGTCGTCCTTTGATATCTGCAGGGAACTGTTTCCAGGACCCCCCCCCCCCCACCACCACACACACAACAATTCACAGATGTTCAAGTCCCTTATATAAAATGGTGTAGTATTTCCATATAACCTATGTACATCTCTCCTTTAAACTTTAAATCATCTCTAGATTATTTATAATGTCTATAATGTAATGCTATGTAAATAGTTGTAAAATACAATGTAAATGCTATCTAAATAGTTGCCAGCACATGGCAAATGCAAGTTTTGCCTTTTAGACATTTCTGGAAAATTTTGGGGGGAATATTTTCAACCTGTGGTTGGTTGAATTCGTGGATGTAGCACCCAAGGATACAGAGGGCCGATTGTATAGTTTTAAAAAATTATCTTTCTGCTGTTGATTTCTAACCTAATTGTGTTGTGATTAAGGGTTGGTTTTACTGATATCAAATTTCTGAAAATTGTTGAGACCTGTCTTATGGCTTAGTACATGATTATTTTTGTTTTGTAAATGTTCCTGGCATGCTTAAGAAGGCAAATTATCCAGTTATTGGGATGATCTTTTATGTGTCCATTAGGTCAAGCTAGTTAATTGTACTGTTCAAATCTTACTGAAGTTTTATATTTTGGCTGTTTTTAAAAAAATTTTTTTTTAATTAAAAAAATTTTTTTTAATTTTAATTTTTTATACAGAAGGTTCTTATTAGCCATCAATTTTATACACATCAGTGTATACATGTCAATCCCAATCGCCCAATTCATCACACCACCACCACCCTCCCACGGCTTTCCCCCCTTGGTGTCCATACATTTGTTCTCTACATCTGTATCTCAATTTCTGCCTTGCAAACCGGTTCATCTGTACCATTTTTCTAAGTTCCACATATATGCATTAATATACGATATTTGTTTTTCTCTTTCTGACTTACTTCACTCTGTATGACAGTCTCTAAATCCATCCACGTCTCAACAAATGACCCAATTTCGTTCCTTTTTATGGCTGAGTAATATTCCATTGTATATATGTACCACATCTTTATCCATTCATCTGTCGATGGGCATTTAGGTTGCTTCCATGACATGGCTATTGTAAACAGTGCTGCAATGAACATTGGGGTGTATGTGTCTTTTTGAATGATGGTTTTCTCTGGGTATATGCCCAGTAGTGGGATTGCTGGGTCATATGGTAATTCTATTTTTAGTTTTTTAAGGAACCTCCATACTGTTCTCCATAGTGGCTGTATCAGTTTACATTCCCACCAAGAGGGCAAGAGGGCTCCCTATTCTCCACACCCTCTTCAGCATTTGTTGTTTGTAGATTTTCTGATGAAGCCCATTCTAACTGGTGTGAGGTGATACCTCATTGTAGTTTTGACTTGCATTTCTCTAATAACAATGTTGAGCAGCTTTTCATGTGCCTCTTGGCCATGTGTATGTCTTCTTTGGAGACATGTCTATTTAGGTCTTCTGGCCATTTTTGGATTGGGTTATTTATTTTTTTAATATCGAGCTGCATGAGCTGTTTATATATTTTGGAGATTAATCCTTTGTCCGTTGATTCGTTTGCAAATATTTTCTCCCATTCTGAGGGTTGTCTTTTTGTCTTGTTTATGGTTTCCTTTGTTGTGCAAAAGCTTTGAAGTTTCATTAGGTCCCATTTGTTTATTTATTTTTTTATATCCATTACTCTAGGAGGGGGATAAAAAAAGATCTTGCTGTGATTTATGTCAAAGAGTGTTCTTCCTTGCGTTTTCCTCTAAGAGGTTTATGGTGTCCGGTCTTACATTTAGGTCTCTAATCCATTTTGAGTTTATTTTTGTGTATGGTGTTAGGGAGTGTTCTAATTTCATTCTTTTACATGTAGCTGTCCAGTTTTCCCAGCAACACTTTTTGAAGAGACTGTCTTTTATCCATTGTATATCCTCGCCTCCTTTGTCATAGATTAGTTGGCCATAGGTGCGTGGGTTTATCTCTGGGCTTTCTATCTTGTTCCATTGATCTATGTTTCTGTTTTTGTGCCAGTACCATATTGGCTTGATTACTGTAGCTTTGTAGTATAGTCTAAAGTCAGGGAGTCTGATTCCTCCAGCTCTGTTTTTTTCCCTCAAGACCGTTTTGGCTATTCGGGGGTCTTTTGTGTCTCCATAGAAATTTTAAGATTTTTTGTTCTAGTTCTATAAAAAGAATGCCATTGGTTATTTGTTAGGGATTGCATTGAATCTGTAGCTTGCTTTGGGTAGTACAGTCATTTTCACAATATTGATTCTTCCAATCCAAGAACATGGTATATCTCTCCATCTGTTGGTATCATCTTTAATTTCTTTCATCAGTGTCTTATAGTTTTCTGAATACAGGTCTTTTGTCTCCCTAGGTAGGTTTATTCCTAGGTATTTTATTCTTTTTGCTGCAATGGTAAATGGGAGTGTTTCCTTAATTTCTCTTTCAGATTTTTCGTCATTAGTGTATAGGAATGCAAAAGATTTCTGTGCATTAATTTTGTATCCTGCAACTTTACCAAATTCATTGATTACCTCTAGTAGTTTTCTGGTGGCATCTTTAGGATTCTCTATGTATAGTATCATGTCATCTGCAAACAGTGACAGTTTTACTTCTTCTTTTCCAATTTGTATTCCTTTTATTTCTTTTTCTTCTCTGATTGCTGAGGCTAGGACTTCCAAAACTATGTTGAATAATAGTGGTGAGAATGGACATCCTTGTCTTGTTCCTGATCTTAGAGGAAATGCTTTCAGTTTTTCACCATTGAGAATGATGTTTGCTGTGGGTCTGTTGTATATGGCATTTATTATGTTGAGGTAGGTTCCCTCTATGCCCACTTTCTGAAGAGTTTTTATCATAAATGGGTGTTGAATTTTGTCAAAAGCTTTTTCTGCATCCATTGAGATGATCATATGGTTTTTCTTCTTCAATTTGTTATTATGGTGTATCACATTGATTGATTTGCATATATTGAAGAATCCTTGCATTCCTGGGATAAATCCCATTTGATCATGGTGTATGATCCTTTTAATGTGTTGTAGGATTCCGTTTGCTAGTATTCTGTTGAGGATTTTTGCATCTATATTCATCAGTGATATTGGTCTGTAATTTTCTTTTTTTGTAGTATCTTTGTCTGGTGTTTGTATCAGGGTGATGGTGGCCTCACAGGATGAGTTTGGGAGTGTTCCTTTCTCTGCAATTTTTTGGAAGAGTTTGAGAAGGATGGGTGTTAGCTCCTCCCTAAATGTTTGAGAGAATTCACGTGTGAAGCCATCTGGTCCTGGACTTTTGTTTGTTGGAAGATTTTTAATCACAGTTTCAACTTCATTACTTGTGATTGGTCTGTTCATACTTTCTATTTCTTCCTGGTTCAGTCTTGGAAGGTTATACCTTTCTAAGAATTTGTCCATTTCTTCCAGGTTGTCCATTTTATTGGCATAGAGTTGCCTGTAGTAGTCTCTTAGGATGCTTTGTATTTCTGCGGAGTCTGTTGTAACTTCTCCTTTTTAATTTCTAATTTTATTGATTTCAGTCCTCTCCTTTTCATGATGAGTCTAGCTAATAGTTTATCAATTTTATCTTCTCAAAGAAGCAGCTTTTAGTGTTATTGATCTTTGCTGTTGTTTTCTTTGTTTCTATTTCATTTATTTCTGCTCTGATCTTTATGATTTCTTTCCTTCTACTAACTTTGGGTTTTGTTTGTTCTTCTTGCTCTAGTTCCTTTAGGTGTAAGGTTAGATTATTTGAGATTTTTCTTGTTTCTTGAGGTAGGCTTGTATAGCTATAAACTTCCTTCTTAGAACTGGTTTTGCTGCATCCCATAGGTTTTGGATCATCGTGTTTTCATTGTCATTTGTCTCTAGGTATTTTTTGATTTCCTCTTTGATTTCTTCAGTGATCTCTTGGTTATTTAGCAACGTATTGTTTAGCCTCCATGTGTTTGTGTTTTTTACATTTTTTCCCCCTGTAATTGATTTCTAATCTCATAGCATTGTGGTAAGAAAAGATGCTTGATATCATTTCAATTTTCTTAAATTTACTGAGGCTTGATTTGTGACCCAAGGTGTGATCTATCCTGGAGAATGTTCCATGCGCACTTGAGAAGAAAGTGTAATCTGCTGTTTTTGGATGGAATGTCCTATAAATATCAATTAAATCTATCTGGTCTATTGTGTCATTTAAAGCTTCTGTTTCCTTATTTATTTTCATTTTGGATGATCTATCCATTGGTGTGAGGTGTTAAAGTCCCCCACTATTATTGTGTTACTGTCGATTTCCTCTTTTACAGCTGTTAGCAGTTGCCTTATGTATTGAGGTGCTCCTATGTTGGGTGCGTATATAATTGTTATATCTTCTTCTTGGATTGATCCCTTGATCATTATGTAGTGTCCTTCCTTGCCTCTCGTAACATTCTTTATTTTAAAGTCTATTTTATCCGACATGAGTATTGCTACTCCAGCTCTCTTTTGATTTCCATTTGCATGAAATATCTTTTTCCATCCCCTCACTTTCAGTCTGTATGTGTCCCTAGGTCTGAAGTGGGTCTCTTGTAGACAGCATATATATGGGTCTTGTTTTTGTATCCATTCAGCAAGCCTGTGTCTTTTGGTGGGAGCACTTAATTCATTCACGTTTAAGGTAATTATCAATATGTATGTTCCTATGACCATTTTCTTAATTGTTTTGGGTTTGTTTTTGTAGGTCCTTTTCTTCTCTTGTGTTTCCCACTTAGAGAAGTTCCTTTAGCATTTGTTGTAGAGCTGGTTTGGTGGTGCTGAATTCACTTAGCTTTTGGTTGTCTGTAAAGCTTTTGATTTCTCCGTCGAATCTGAATGAGATCCTTGCCGGGTAGAGTAATCTCGGTTGTAGGTTCTCCCCTTTCATCACTTTAAGTATATCATGCCACTCCCTTCTGGCTTGTAGAGTTTCTGCTGAGACATCAGCTGTTAACCTTATGGGAGTTCCCTTGTATGTTATTTGTCATTTTTCCCTTGCTGCTTTACATAATTTTTCTTTGTCTTTAATTTTTGCCAATTTGATTACTATGTGTCTCAGCATGTTTCTCCTTGGGTTTATCCTGTATGGGACTCTCTGTGCTTCCTGGACTTGGGTGGCTCTTTTCTTTCCCATATTAGGGAAGTTTTTGACTATAATCTCTTCAAATATTTTCTCAGGTCCTTTCTCTCTCTCTCCTCCTTCTGGGACCCCTATAATGCAAATGTTGTTGTGTTTAATGTTGTCCCAGAGGTCTGTTACACTGTCTTCATTTCTTTTCTTCTTCTTTTTCTTTATTCTGTTCTGCAGCAGTGAATTCCACCATTCTGTCTTCCAGGTCACTTATCCGTTCTTCCGCCTCAGTTATTCTGCTATTGATTCCTTCTAGTGTAGTTTTCATTTCAGTTATTGTATTCTTCATCTCTGTTTGTTCGTTAATTCTTTTAGGTCTTTGTTAAACATTTCTTGCATCTTCTCGATCTTTGCCTCCATTCTTATTCCGAGGTCCTGGATCATCTTCACTATCATTATTCTGAATTCTTTTTCTGGAAGAATTCCTATCTCCACTTCATTTAGTTGTTTTTCTGGGGTTTTATCTTGTTCCTTCTTGTTCTTGTTCCTTCATCTGGTACATAGCCCTCTGCCTTTTCATCTTGTCTATGTTTCTGTGAATGTGGTTTTTGTTCCACAGGCTGCAGGATTGTAGTTCTTCTTGCTTCTGCTGTCTGCCCTCTGGTGGATGAGGCTATCTAAGAGGCTTGTCTGCTTGTTTCATCAATTAGTGCAAGAAGTATGTAAAATCTTTCACTATAACACTTTTGTCAATTTTTGCTTTATATATTTTGAAGTTATATCATTAGCAGTATATAGCTTAGAATTGTTTTTATCTTCTTGGAAACTTGAACCTTTTATCAGTATGTAATGGTCTTTTTTCCCTCTAGTAATGCTTTTTGCCTTAAGACTTACTTTTTCTACATTAATATAGCCACACCAGTTTTATTTTAGTTAGTGTCTGCCTGATATACTTTCCCATCCTTTTACTATAAACACACTTTAGCATTCGGCTGGAACTTTAAAAAAAAGTGACAATATTTGTTTAACTGGAAAACTTAGTATATTCACATCAGCTGTGATTAGA
The DNA here is from genome assembly GCF_949987535.1 of Balaenoptera acutorostrata. NCBI lineage: Eukaryota > Metazoa > Chordata > Mammalia > Artiodactyla > Balaenopteridae > Balaenoptera > Balaenoptera acutorostrata. The sequence continues at coordinate 55,298,224 of NC_080075.1, forward strand.
GATATATTTGAATTTATTACCTTCATTTTACTTTGTCCCTTCTATTCTCTAAATGTCTTCCCCCCCCTCCTTTTTTGACTTCTTTTGGATTAATATATTTTCCCTTATTCCATATAATACCTCTGGTTTGGAAAATATGCTCTTTATTTTATTCTTTATTATTTAAGAAATTTTAACATGTATTTTTTAACTTGACCAAGTTGAAAGTTTGTCAATATCTTTTTCTTCTTGAGTACTTAACCTGATCAACTAAACTATATTTTAACATTTCCTAGTATTTTAGTTCTCATTAACTCCACAAATTAGATATTATCATGTTATATAATCAATGTTTATCTATAGCTACCTGCATATTTACCATTTTCTGGGACTGATCATTCTTTCTTACATTTCATTAATTTTTGAGCTCATTTTCTTCTTCCTGAAGTATGCCTTTTGGAATGTCCTCTACTGAGGATCTGTTGGTTTAAACTCAGTTGCCTAAAAATGTCTCTTTCATTCCTGTTCGTAAAAAAACTATTTATTATGAAAAAAATTTAAACAGGTCTGTTTTGGATGTAGGTCAGACCTTTTGCCTCTACCTTTCATGTCTCAATTTCTACTTCGTATTTTCTATCTCTGGATCTTCATGCTAAAGTCTCTGGAGAGATTTTAATTTTCTTCCCCTGGTCTCTCCAGGGCTAAGGCCATGATAAGAACGTATTCCCACTGCCTTTTTGTGTATAAGTGGGGTTGTAAAGTAAATCCACTGAAATCGTTGCCTTGTAGGGCTCCATGCTTAATGCACATGTCTCTTATCTAACTTTCCCACCTTACTCAAGTCCAGGGCTTTGTCTTCCATACACGTGATGCTTTAAGATGTAGGCTTTAGGCACTGCGAGATTGGAAGATATTCTTTAAGGCAAGTACTGGTTTTGGTGCTAGTTTACACTTTGGACTTGCACTTTCTCTTTGTTTCTGGCCTCTGAGGATCATCATCACTTTCTTGCCAGTTTAATCAAATCTATATTTTAAAATTATACATATGTACAAATTTTATATACTTATATGCATATGTATATACGTAAATATTTTCCAGGATTTTTATTGTATGGTTAAGTTTCTCTGGATATCTTGTTCACAATGTTGTTGGAGATTTACATCCATCTATTTGATCTTTAAGTTGCTAAAACTGCAAATCTTTTAGCATGATGGAAAATTAAAAACCAAGAAAAAACGCCATTGCCCTCTGGTGGAGAACCAATACTATTACAACATCTAAATGAGACCCAGTATGACTCAACTTCTGATTTCTCCAATTAGTCAACAAGGCTGTCGAATCTTTTATCAGGTCTTTCAAATCTGTCCCTTCATTTCGATTCTCCTAGTATCACCTTAGTCTAGTTCCTATTCTTTTTTTTTTTTTTTCTGCTAGAATTGTTGTTTTTGAACCAGTCTCTCTCTTTATATTCTTTCAATATATTTTCTTTGTGCCTATCATCACCCCTTACTTTTACAATTTTACATTAATTTGATGGGTTGTTTATTAAGTTCTTGCTTATGAGCAAAAAACTTGGAACCAATAACAGTAGTCTGATTAGGGATGTGAATGTAGTATAGATCCAATAAATGTTAGCTGATTCGAAACAAGTATTTACTAACATTTATTCACTTACCAAATTTATCTGGGAGGCAGCACACACACAAAAGTTCCCCAACTTTTTTTCTGTAGTGACAGACTAATGAATGACATTCACATGTATAATTCTCCTGCTTGCTTACTTAGATTTTTTAAAAACTTAACACTATTTTTAATTACAAAACACATGACCAGTATTAAAAAATACAGAGTTCTGGGGACCTCCCTGGCGGTCCAGTGGTTAAAGACTCCACGCTTCCACTGCAGGGGGCTTGGGTCCGATCCCTGGTCCAGGAACTAAGAGGCCGCATGCCACGTGGTGCAACCAAAAGTAAAAAAAAAAAAAAGAAAGAAAATCAGAGTTCTGCAAATAATGATGCTGGAGGCCCGGGTTCTCACTGTGGAAGAAGATACAAATATGGAATGGGTAAAGACAAGGAAGAACCCTGTGGGGTTGGATTGGAAATGGAGATATCAGAAAAACTGGTGAGTTTTAATATATGTTTCCTAGTTCTTTCTGTTGAAGGGGCCTAGAAACAACGACACCCAGCAGGCCCAGATCTTAGTTTCTAAACACCATTCTCTACTAAAAGAAACTAAGGATCTTTGAAGAAATAGCTGATTCCAGGCATAGGGTGGAGGGAAAAAAACAAGATAAACTTGGAACATTTTGTGCTGAAAAGTAAGAAATTTCTCAAAGAATGATAAAAACATGTCAAAAAGACCCAGAAGCCAGCCTAAAAGGTCTCCCACTGGCCAAATATGGGGCAATTTGACATTAAATGAGAGTAACAGACTGAATAAGATAGGAATTTATGAGTTCATACTAATATAAGTGAGAAAGAGAAGTCTTTTCCTTACAGTAGAATGCCAACTAGTAAATGTAGAAGGAGTGACAGAATTGGAAAACCACAATCTGGCAGCCATCAGAGTAGCAATTAATTCAGCCAAGAAACATCACTGGATGCTAAACTTAGTGTATGAAAATTTGCTGAAAAACAGAATATTTACAGTCTCTAAGTATCTCCCCACAAAATGCTTGTTAATTTAAAAGAAAAAATTAAGAATCTTTACAGTGGAAAAATCTAGCAGATACCACCTAAAACAAGTGATCAAAATTAACAGCTTGTGATGGGACAACTGATATCAGGATATGATGCACTGGAAAGGACACAGCATCACTTCTATGATATTCCTGTCAAAAATGCATAAGTTCAATCTAATCATAAACAAACATCAGAAAATGTCAAATTAAGAGACACTATAAAATAACTGGTATATGTTTTTCACGACCTTGACATTTTTGAAAGACAGGTTGAAGAACTGTTCCAGACTGAAGGAGACTAGAGACTTGACAACTAAATGTAATGTGTTATCCTGGATTGGATCCTGGACTATTTTTTCCCCCCAACAAAGGCCATTACAGGAACGACTAGTGAAATATGGAAAATATTAGATAATGTATTATATTAATATTATATTAATGCTAATTTTCTGATTTTGATAATTGTGCTGTGGTTATGGAAGAAAATATCCCTGTTCTTAGAAAATACACACTTAAATATTTGGGGTAAAGAGGAATTATCTGTAACTAACACTCAAGTGGTCAGAAAAAAAGCATTTAGGGCTTCCCTGGTGGCACAGTGGTTGAGAATCTGCCTGCTAATGTAGGGGACACGGGTTCGAGCCCTGGTATGGGAGGATCCCACATGCCACGGAGCAACTAGGCCCGTGAGCCACAACTACTGAGCCTGCGCTTCACAACAAGAGAGGCCACGATAGTGAGAGGCCCATGCACCACGATGAAGAGTGGCCCCCACTCGCCGCAACTAGAGAAAGCCCTCGCACAGAAACGAAGACCCAACACAGACAAAAATAAATAAATAACCCATTAACTTTAAAATAAAACTTCAATGAAAAACAAAAAACAAAACAAAAAAAAGCATTTATTCTATACTCATGATAAATAGATAGATAAAGGGAAACCTTTTCCTTAGAGTAGAATGACAATTAATTAATACAGAAAGAATAATGTAGTTAGAAAAATCACAACTTTTTAAACAGCACGTAAAAATTTATTCAGACAAGAATTAAATTATCAAAAGATGCTAAATCTAGGAGGGGAAGGTTTGATGAGGAACAGAATATCAATCAACCTGGTCTCAAACTTTCTCCTTACAAATTATCTAATCACAAAAGAAAAAATGGGAACTATACAGTGGAGAAACTGGACAACATCTTACCCAAGTGATCAAATTAACATCACCAATAATAGGCAATGGGACATTCTGGGAGTCTGGATGTGACCCTGGGAGGACATATCACTCATAGTATTTCAGCCCATATTGCATAACCCGAATCTAACCATAAGGAAGAATCAGAAAAACCCAAAAAGAAGGATAATCTATACTTTCACTGTCCTGTATTCTTCAAATAAATCAATACTATAAAAGACAAAAAAAGGCTGAAGAACTGGTCCAGATTAGAGTCATGATAATCAAACATATGATCCTGGACTACATCCTGTAGCTGAAAACAAAAATTACCAATGGAACAGCAAATGAAATTGGAATAGGGACTGTAGATTAGATGAAAGTATTATATCAATGTTAAATTCCTGAATTTGATAACCAAACTTAGTATGATTGTTCTTATGAAGTATATACGTAGTATTAAAGGGTATGATGTCTGCAGTGTATTCATCATGTGATCAAGAAAAAAAACATGTAACAAGAGATAGAGAGAAAATGGTAAATAGGAGAAACATTAAGAAGTTGAAATGCAGAACAATGTATATATTTCTTCTGCTTGAAATTCTCAAAAAATATATATACATATCTATGCATGTAAATATGTATTTCTAAGATACTAAAATTATTAGTACTCTCCTGCTCCCCCAGATAAGGGAACTAGAAGCTAAAAAGTATTAGGTAGTTGGCATGAGGCTTAAAGGGTTGTCTTTCTTTTCTCAACCCTTAGTTCCACCCCAAAGAGAAAAACAGTACTAGCAGCTTTCAGATGTCTTCTATCTGTATACATAAACTTCTGCACATATATGTAATTCCTGTACCATTTTGATGTCTGCATATTTTAATGAATGAATGAACTTAAGAAGTGTTCTTGTTGGAATTTAAGTTGTTTGACATATACACACATTAAATACAATCTGAAATTTTTTAAAAAACATGCTATTTACTCTAATAAAAGCTATGTTTGATCTTAATCCTGTCATCTTAACGTTATCGTTTCTGTTTTTATGTCTTCTTTTTAAAAACTACTTTATGTTCATGTTTTATTTTGGGAATTTCTTCCTCATTTAATAACTTCTTCTATTCAATTTATGGGAGTCATATTGTCATTTCAACAATATGAAGGTTTATAATACTTAAACTATTCTGAGGTATAATACTGACAAATATCTTCATAGGAGAACCTCAGTCTGGCTGTTGGATCATTTACAGAAGGCTAGTCAAGGCATGAATATGAAATATGAGTTGGGGAAGTCCAGACCCCAGCTGATACATGAGAAATATAGTTTCCCAAAGTTGACCAACCCAGATGTTGATGGATCTGGGTCACTCTCTTAACCAGGTCCTATTATGGGTCTCTTGTATTGATTTTAGTTTAAAATCCCCAATTAAACCATGAGAAGATACTTCTTGCCCTCAGAGCTGTTGTTATTTATTATATTTTGCATTATCCTTATGATCTTTCTGGGTAAGAATAAGAATGTATCCTAGGGAAAAAAACCTTATAGATAAATTAAACAGTTAAAACTTTAAATACTTTCCATAGTATTTTAAAACAAATAAAAATGTGATATCTATACCATATATATCATCATGTTATCTATTCTTCCATTTTATAATGTTATGTATTTATACTGCACTTGGCAATGAGGAATACTTTTTTGGTGTTCCACAGTAAGCTGCAGGTTTCAAAAGCAGAAGTCCTGTACCTCTGAAGGCAGCATAAGAAAAATCTTTGTCTGAAACCTCAAAGTGAATAGAGAGCCCAGAAATAAACCCACACACCTATGGTCAATTAATCTTCAACAACGGAGGCAAGAATATACAATGGAAAAAAGACGGTCTCTTCAGCAAGTGGTGTTGGGAAAGTTGGACAGCCACATGTAAATCAATGAAGTTAGAACACACCCTCTCATCATACACAAAAATAAACTCAAAATGGCTTAAACACTTAAATATAAGACATGATACTATAAAACTCCTAGAAGAGAACATAGGCAAAACATTCTCTGACATAAATCGTACCAATGTTTTCTTAGGGCAGTCTCCCAAAACAATAGAAATAAAAGCAAAAATAAACAAATGGTACCTAATCAAACTTACAAGCTTTTGTACAACAAAGGAAACCATAAACAAAATTAAAAGGACAACCTACAGACTGGGAGAGAATACTTACAAATGACGTGACCAACAAGGGCTTAATTTCCAAAACATACAAACAGCTTATATAACTCAACAACAAAAAAACAAACAACCCAATCAAAAAATGGGCAGAAATCCTAAATAGACATTTTTCCAAAGAAGACATACAGATGGCCAAGAGGCACATGAAAAGCTGCTCAACATTGTTATTAGAGAAATGCAAGTCAAAACTACAATGAGGTAGAAAAGGTGCTCAACATCACTAATTATTAGAGAAATGCAAATCAAAACTATGATGAAGTACCCCCTCACACCGGTCAGAATGGCCCTCATTAAAAAGTCTACAAATAACAAATGCTGGAGAGAATGTGGAGAAAAGGGAACCCTCCTACACTGTTGGTGGGAATGTAAGTTGGTGCAGCCACTATGGAAAACAATATGAAGGCTCCTCAAAAAACTAAAAATTGAACTACTATATGATCTAGCAATTCCATTCCTGGGCATATATCCAGACAAAACTACAATTCAAAAAGATACATGCACCCCTATGTTCATAGCAGCACTATTCACAATAGCCAAGACATGGATACAACTTAAATGTCCATTGACAGATGAATGGATAAAAAAGATGTGGTACGTATATACAATGGAATATTACTCAGCCATAAAAAAGAATGAAATAATGCCATTTGCCGCAACATGGATGGACTTAGAGATTATCATACTAAGAGAAATAAACCAGAAAGAGAAAGACAAATACCATATATCACTCATATGTAGAATCTAAAATATGACACAAATGAGCCTATCTAAGAAACAGAAACAATGTGGGCGGGGTGGGGAGGGAGATGGATTGGGATTTTGGGGTTAGCAGATGCAAACCATTATATATAGAATGGATAAACAACAAGGTCCTACTGCATAGCACAGGGAACTGTATTCAATATCTTGTGATAAACCATAAAGGAAAAGAATTTTAAAAAGAAGGTATATATATATATATATATATATATATGTAACTGAATCACTTTGTTGTACAGCAGAAATTAACACGTTATAAATCAACTTTACTTCAATTAAAAAAAAAAAAAGAAACCTCAAAGTAGTCTTTCAGCAGTCTATGTTATATATATACTTAAAAAAAGAGTCAAAATGTTTGCTTAGTCTATTTATTTTTGGTGGGGGAAGGAGAAGAGGAGGAGGTTAAAAAGAGTTAGGTTTCTGCTTCAAAGCGCTTTCCCAAGGAATGGTGATTCATTTGTTACACATCATCATGGATGCACACTGTTCTCCTGGCTTTCATGATGGTCTGAATTCAAGGTAATATGTGTAATATGTGTTTTTCTGAAAACCAGTGTATTCATTTGGATTTATGTGGGGTGTTTCTTGCATTCCCATTCTCATATAAAAGGTATTGGCACTTTGGCTTCAAGAACAAATAAAAAATAACATGAATACAACTTTTGTTTGATTTGGGCCTGGGCTAATTACTTAAGGAACTATTTAGCAATAATGATCTCAGATATTTAAATGCCTTATGAAGCTGCAATTAATTAAGGGACTGCTGATCCTAAGAACTATGCAACCAAAAGGGAATGAGGGAAGAATTCCAAATCTGGATGCCAAGTTCAAAGCCAAATATCAATAACCTCCTTCTCACACTTTTGCAATATCTATAAAGTAGAGGGAAAGGATAATAAAAATTACATGAGTAATGATAAATAAAAAGTGCATACAGAACTGGGAAAATATTTTTTCGTTAAATTTGTCACTTATTCCAGTTCAATAAGATGTTTGTAAGGAAAATAAAAACTTAAGGCAGAAAACTAGTTACACTGCTGCTGTTCAGAACTTCTTGAGAGCAAAAAAATGAATACCAATCTACTTCCCTGGTTTAAACTTATCTTAAGACATGTTATTTTGTAACTTGAACATCTATATTATGTCTTGAAAATTCAAGCAAAAAGTAAAATCATACGGAAAGCCAGAAACTTCAATACATCTAGACAGACGTTTGCTTGTAGTTTTTGGTATCCAAAACCTTTTTTCCACACATAGAGCAGATGCCTAAAACAAACAAACAAAAAACTCATGTAAGTAATCAAATGTTAATAACAACTAATAATACTAATCAAATAGCTAACCAATACAAACTATTTGGTTTATTTAAGTCACTCCTGAAGCTTAAATCATAATTTAACAGCATCAGAAAAGAAAATATATATACTTTTAACTATGACAAGTTCTAAGTTTACTTTGCCTTAGAAAAAAGACCATTTGACTAATTTATGAAGGGCTACTCCTTTACTATGTTATCCAAATCAGTATCAAAAGAAGTAGGTTTGATATGAATTCAAAAATGGTATTAAAGGAAACTTACCCTTTTTGTAGGCACAGCCCTGGCAGTAATGAGAACCTGGCTGGTGCACAGAACTTTTACAAATTCTGCAAGTGGAGAACTTATTCTTTCCATATGGATCAAATCTAGAGATTTTTTTTTTTAAAGAAAGAAAAATGTACAGTACAATAGAAATACTCTTAAATAACCTCACTTAAGTAACAAATGTGATTAATTCATGCTCTCTGTTCCCTCTATCAAGCTCTACAATTGATAGGCATAGCACTCTTCTAACTGGCTACTCTCTTAATATGTCTCCACACTTCTGCCCCTTCCATGTAAGCTGTATGCTTGTAAAGAGTCAGCTGTACTTAATCCCAAACCTGTTTATAACAGTTGTATTTGTCAATCTATTCATGTGATATAATTAAATATTATGGAAACTCATGAAATGAGAGTACAAAAAGAGTGATTGATTCTATTAAAAACTAAGTGAATACTTTAGGATGACCAGGTAAGTGTGAATCATTAAAACTGCTATGGAATTAGGCATGGGTAAGAAAACTTAAAAATTGAGGAAAAACCCTAAGTGGAAGGACTTGATACTTTACAAGTGTCAGTTCTTGCTCTACCCTAAAGATACTGGAAATATATATTCTGGTTATGATTTATGTAAGGAAAATTATAAAGTAGACTCATTCAAAAAGCCTTGTCTCAATGCCAAATGACTGATGAATGCATGTACAGTTATGTGCTTTGACTTAAAATAAGGTATGTCTATCTTTTAATGATTGCCCACTTTAACTGACATTTTCAATTAACTGATGCAATCCCTTTGGATAAAAAAGTTTCTACTAAAAAAAATGTGACCTTACAGTGACTGGAGGGCAATATAACTTTAGAGGAAATACTTCCCATTAAATTGGCAATAACTTTTTGTAACCGTACTCATATACTGAATACCAACACTGTCCTAGACTTGGTTTCTTCTCTTGGGTATGATACAACAGCTCATTTTTAAAGGTTAATTTTTCCAGATCCAAAAGAATGTCACTTTACTTCCCACAAGAGAAGTTAAGAGTGAACACTATTCTTCCTTTTAATAATAAGCTCAATTTGTTTGGACCTACATGTCTAGAGATTACTTTTTCTTAAAACCATATTTTATTCTAAAATGTACATTTTAATGTCTCAGAAATCTTACGTACACTTTCCAAAGTGAGATATTTAAAATACCCAAAAGTAATAGCTACTTATTAATGACACTGAAGTAAGTTTGGGAGCATAAAGGAACTGGAAGTACTTAAAACTATACACTCTGTAAAAAATAACAACTTGGTCAATAATAACTGCACGGTCTTAGAAGACATCAATAAGTCAGTCAACAGTACATAATGTGACAATGCACTGAAGTTTAAGTCTATCATGCTATTTTATACCCACTATTTAATAAGCACCTTTATGTGTCGGGCACTTTACGTATTAAAAGCTTTATTATTATTATTAAATACCAAAGATGAACTTGACAGACAAAGCCTCTGCCCTCATCAAGCTGACATTCTAGTGAGAAGAGACAGGTAATAAGAAAACAACCACACTTTTAAGATAGTAATACCTGTTGTAGAGAAAATTCAGAGAGGATACTGTGGTGGACATGAGGGGAAGGAAGGAAGACATTAGTTTAGATGCTGGTTAGGGACCCTCTCTGAGGAGGTGACATTTCAGCTGAGACCCAAGTAACAAGAAAGAGCCAGCTATGTAAGCTCTTAGCGATGCATTCTAGGAAGAGGGAGTAGTAAGCACAAACCTCTTCCAATGGGAGTGGGCTTGGCATATCTTATGCAGGAGTTGGCACAATAGGAAGTGAGAGAGGTAGGAGGGGCCAGATCACAGAAGACCCTGTAAGAACATGGTATGGGACCTAGCTTTTATTCAATGTAAAAAGAAAACCAATGCAAGGTTTTGAGCAAAGGAGTTACATGCCCTTTAAAGGACCACCCTGGTTATTAAGAGAATGAACTATAGGGAACCAGAGAGGAAGCAGGGAGACAAAGTTATTAGAATACCCAAGTAAGAAACAATGATGGTTTAGAAGAGGGTAATAGCAGTGAGATGAACAGAAGCAGGTGTATTCAGGCTATATTTTGGTAGTACAGCCAAAGAACTCGCTGGTGGATATGGGAAGTGAGGGAAATTAAGAAATCAGTGAGGGATTCCAGTTTTGCACAGCTAGCTTGGACCATAGAGCAATGATGAGAAGACTATGATTTGACTGAAGGAAAAAGAGGTTGCCTGTCAGACATCAAATTGGAAAAGTCAAGGAAGCAACTGGATATATGTTTGGAGCTCAGAAAAGTCAGGACTGAGATATACATGTGGAATTCATTAACATACAGTTTGAATTTAAAGCCATTGGACTAAAGTCACTTGAGGAGAGATCATAAATTTATAAATAGAAAAAAAAAAAGTCTAGGATTGAGACCAGAAGCACTCAATTGAGAAGGAACAGCTAGTGAGTTAAGAGGAAAGGAGAGTGTGGTATCTCAAAGGCAAGAGAATAAAGGGTTGCAAAAAAGAGAGAGTTTTCGAAAGGTTAAGTAAGGTAAGAACAGAGAAGTAGCCATCAGTTTTAAAGGTCACGTGTGATCTTGACAAGAGTAGGTTTAGGAGTGTGGTGGAGATGGAGGCCTGACTAGAGTGGCTGAAGGAGTGAATAGAACTTAAGGACAATGAGAAAGTACTATTTAGATAAGGCTTTTGAAAACTTTTTCTGTAAAAGGACGCAAGGAAATGGGATGGCAGCTGGAAGGATTCATGGAATTTTTAAGATTGGATGTAACAGAGCATGGTGTCAAAAATTGTTTTTATGGTGGGAGACATTTTTATCTCCATTCCTAGGTAAAAAAGTAATGTTCAGAAAAGTTAAGAACTGGTTTAACTTGCTTAAGGTTACAGAGCTAGACAGTAACAAAATCTAGATTCAAATTTAGGTCTGACTCCAGAGCTCATGACCTGTCCACATTTCTCTGCGGCCTCTGATTTGCAGGAAAATTAAGAACTAGAAAAAATAAGTCATGCTTTCTGGTGAAATTATAAAAATAATATATAATCTTTATATATTGATACAGTAAAAATGAACAGGGTGAAATCAGCAGGTTATAACAGACAGCTTGGTTATGCATGCTTGGAACTATCTAACTCTATGTTTTATCACAACAGAATGAGGCAAAACAAATTCATTCCAATATACTTAATATTAAAAAGAGTGGAAATTTATATGACTGCTTTACAGATGCTCTTATACCTACCTTGCTTTTTTTGAGGTCAAAGCTTTATTTTCATTCAGCTTTCTTCCACCACTTTCTGCATTGAAATATACATGTATTTTAGTGTGTTATGTCTACACATTTCACACATGACACATACATGAAACACTTAACAATTAGTTAGAAAGTTCATTTTTTGACCTCCTACCAATAGACTAGCCTATATCAAAATTTTAAAAAATTTCATTTAGTAGCCAGGTTTCAAAGACACTACTTAAAAAAAAAAAACACAATTATTTACTAGGAAAATAAAAATTTGGATAAAAGGCAATCATTTTATTTCTCAGACTCAAAGTAGGACTTTAGGAATGGGTCTATATTTACTCTAATGTAAAATCTAGATGCCGCTACTTTGGTGCCATTGATCTTGAATACAGTAAAAATGTTCCTTTTTCTTCCCTTTGAAAACATCTTCACTGTATTTAATGATTATGAAAGTGAAAACATTTAAATAATTTGTTCAAGAATATAAAAATCAGGTGAGGAGGGGGGCTTTCAATACTAACCCTAATTAAGCTGAATCAAATCAATTACCGTGATATACTCATTGCTTAAAGATCATTTAATTATTTTGCTATCTCCTGCCTATCAAATTAGGAACCCTGACATGTCACTGAGAGAACTAAATAGAAAAGATATTAAATTGCTGGGGTATCTAGTATTCCTTAATGTTTAACAGATAAAATACATTGTACACATAACAACATATTTTACAAATAATGTAAAAGTGAAAACATTATTCACAGGAAATATCTGATTCAGTTTCCATGTTCTAAAAGGAAAAATACCTGTGGTGTTCCTTGCACCATCTTTCCATGTATCTGGAGTGATAACAGTACCAAGTTTCTTTTCACCTGTTATAACAAGACAGTAAAAGTAAGGGGGATTAGTGTTTACTATTTAATAAATACACTACATTGTGCCTAAAGTTCCCAGTGGCATCGCCAGTCATATTACGTACAAGCCTGTTAATGCTGGGGTCAGGGCCAGTGAACTGAGACTTAAGATATTAACTGTGGGCAATGGATAACTGATTCTTCAGTAAAATTTGTGGATAATAGTATGGCTTATAATAGGCTTCCTCTGTACATGTAGCCTTTAAACAAATCTGATAAATCTATTCATTCCATAAATATTTACTAAGCATCTCTGATGTATAAGCCACTGTACAAAGTACAGATAAAAATAAAATGAATTAGATAAAGCTCTAGATTTCAAGGAATTTATAGCACACTGATTTCTCTAATAGTAGTCCTTAACCTGAGTTTCACAGGTAGACCTTAGGAGATATATGAACAAGATTAAATTGTACACAAACCTTTTGTATATCCATTTTTTAATAGATTATGTTAAGTCTACAGCTTTCATCACATTCTCAAAGGGCTCAGAGAACCAAAAAAAAAAAAAGTTAAGAATTATTCAACTAAAATATAAGCTGGAAAGTAAATAGTATGACAATTGAGAGCTCAAGTACTAGGAGAAATTCCATGGAGGAAGAAATAACCTTGGCTAGGGAAATCTAGTGAAGCTTTGTGGGGAAGGCAATAGAGAGGGTTAGTGGCAATAAGACTGTGAAGAAAGAGGAGAAAAGAGGATGAAGGTAAACTGGATAAGGGACACATCCTGCGGAAAGGCACTGAAAACTCAGGGTACATATGGGCAAAATATTGTTTGGTTTGGCTGAAGTGAAAAGGGTAAGGGTCAGTGAAAATGCAGTTAAAAAGGTAAGCTGAGGCCTCATTGAGGAGGGTCCTCCTGAATGCCAGGTTCCAAATATTGAAATCCCAAATTATCCTCTGCACCCTGAGAATTTATTCAAGTAACCATCCATGGTCATTCTTTCACTTAATATAAAAACTGTGATTCAAACTCAAGGGCATCTGTGTTCAAAGTTTTATATACTATAGGGATATAAACAAAGTGGATCACGTTAATTAGATAATTATCAGGATAAGAGGACTTGAAATTGTCACAGAAGAGTCAGACATATCTAGCTGTAGGAAAAAGGGATTTGGGGATATGACAGCTCTTTTAAAACACATAATCAGTTTGTGAGGTCAAAAAATCATAAGATATTTTCTAGAAATCTCAAGGGTTGGCATTAGAATCACTGAATGGCAACTATAAGGAGGAAAGACTTTTCTAAAAGCCAGTGAAATCTACACAAACTGCTTTGAAGGTGGTGAGATTCTCCCACCCCTGTGCCTCAATCCTCTATGCATTCATGCAAAAGAGCATTTAAGCCATTGGATGGGATACTGACTTAGGTTTGTTAGATAAAATACAGGACACCCAGTTAGATTTAAATTTCATATAAACAATGAATACTTTTTTTTTTTTTTTTTTTTTTTTAGTAAAGAGTGTCCTAAAAGTGCGTAGTTTGGGACAAAGCACTTACAGTAGTGAGGAGCAGCAAACAGAGCCAAGTCTCAAATATTGCATAGGACATACTTACACTAAAAATTATTTGTTGTTTTCCTGACATTCAAATTTTTTTTTTTTTTTTTTAAAGGATTTTCTTATTTATTTATTTATTTATTTATTTTTGGCTGTGTTGGGTCTTCGGTTCGTGCGAGGGCTTTCTCCAGTTGCGGCAAGCGGGGGCCGCTCTTCATCGCGGTGCGGGGACCGCTCTTCATCGCGGTGCGCGGGCCTTTCTCTATCGCGGCCCCTCCCGTCGCGGGGCACAGGCTCCAGACGCGCAGGCTCAGCAATTGTGGCTCACGGGCCCAGCCGCTCCGTGGCATGTGGGATCTTCCCAGACCAGGGCTCGAACCCGTGTCCCCTGCATTAGCAGGCAGATTCTCAACCACTGCGCCACCAGGGAAGCCCTCCTGACATTCAAATTTAACTGGGCGTCCGGTACTTTTATTTGCTAAATCCAGCAACTCTAGATGCTGTGGAAGTGACTTTTAAGATCCATTCCAACCCGGCGGGTCTGTGAAGGGAGGAAGCCCGTCAAGAAGCAGTACAGGATGATACCCGGGGTTGATGGGAAGCAACGGAAAAAGACAAAGAGGTGCAAAACTGAGACCACTCTGAATGCAAATACAGGACGATACGGTCGTTGGGGACCGTATGGGGCAGGAATGGTCAAACGGCAGGATAGGAGGACAGAGGCTAGAATCAAGGACCTGTGGCCGAAGGAAAAACAAAGAAAGAGCAGAGTTCCCGGGAAACTCCAGTTAGGCTCTCCCAGCCTCCTTCTCCCGCAGAAGAGTCTCCTTAACTCACACTTTTCGCACACCATCCTTCCGCGACGATTCCCTCAGCTGCAGGACGAGAGGCAGCTGGAAGACGTTAACAAAACAGCCAGGGAAGCACTCCCCTTCCGGGTTACGAAAATCCACTTCCGGCCCTCCCGCCCTCCGCCCCGCCTATCCTACACCTGGAAAGCCGCGGGAGGAATAAACGCGAGTGCGGAGGCGGGGCTGCCTTCTTGGCCCGCCTCTCCACTTCTGCGATTGGCTGTGAGGCCTTGGGTCTCCTCCCCACAGGCCTGCGCCTGCGCGAGGCACAGGATTCCGAGTCACGCCTGATGGTGGGAGGTAGCAACCCTCCGTTCTCTTCCGCGGGCGGGAGAGTTAGGTAAGCCCAGCGCGAGCCTCCCGGCGCTGCAAGCCACTTCCGCCAGCTGCCCAACTGGCCGGGAATCTCTGCCCCCGGCCGGTCCGCGCCTGCCGGCCCCTCCAGCGCCGCCCTTCCTGCGTGACCCAGGGGCTGCCCTAATGGACTGGCCTCTTTCGGATCCGACTTTCTGTGTCTGTTCCATCTTTTCTCTCGGTGTCCACGCTTGTGCTCTTTGATTATGCTTCTCAATTCGTCCCTCGTTGCCCATACTCCCGTCGGCTGAGGCTTAGGCAGAGTTCGGAGCGACCCACTTTGGGTTGGAGCTGCAGGTTAAGGTCCCCGATTCCCGCGAAGGCTCCTCTAGGAGCCGCTCAGAAGAGCCTTCTCTCCCGATGCAAGGCTTGAGGACTCGGGCCAGGTCAGACCGTGGAGGCCGGGGCCCTGGCCACCCGAGGAGGCACCTGACGGGAGTCCTCCTGGGCTCGCCAGGGCCTAACACAGGGCTGGTTTCTCAGGAGGGGCAACACTGGACCAACTCTTCGTTCGTTCGTTCATTCATTCAGTCATTCAGCAAGCATCCGACTTTGGGTACCACTCACTGTCTTAGGTCCAGATCTGCTTCTGTCAGTTGCGATTCTGAGGGTGGCCCAGAAAAATATCTGAAGGTGTGTCTATTGAGAGAATATATTCTGGATTCCCTTCCCAGCCCCTCAGCTGAGGCTAGGACCTGTGAGAAACATTTCCTTTCTCCTTTCTTGCCACGCATTCTTTTCTCGACCCCCTAGTGCGTATCTTTGTATCAAAGAGGCTAGGTTTTGAAATGGCTTTAGCACTTGGGAGGTTGGAACCTTGGAGTGTTTCCTCATCTGTCTTAGCCTGTTTCCTTATCAGTAAAGTGTTTGCCTTGTAAAAATACAGTGTGAATTAAACGAGGAGAGTGTTAGTATAAGGCGTGGATTCGCCCCTTTGCCCCAGTGGGCGCCCTGTGTGTGTCTATAAAATATACACATATATATATATTTTTTTTCTGGAATATTAACCACAGTGTAACATGTGGACTACTACTTTAATAAAGTCCTTACTTAACATTAGTCAATACTATGTATAAGCTATCTGTTAGGTAATTTGTAAATACGTATATAAAATAACATGTTTTAGAGAGAGAGAGAGAGAACGTAAATATTTTTCCACCTTCCATTCATGCTCTGCTTTTGATTGGAATCTGGCAGCTGTAACTGACATTGTCATTTTGGTATTTTTGCAACACTGGGACTCCTTAGTTTAGCATAATGTTCTTTGAAGCTTCTTGGTAACACTGGCCACCATTTGAGTATTCCAGTGTGTACCTGGTGTTACTTGGCATTTGTTAGAAAATGTGAACTACTGTGATGTTAGATAAGGGTCCATAATGATAAAAAATGCTAGCAGTTCAGCCAAATTGTATTATGGGGTTTCTAGAAAGCATAGCTTATATTTCCAACAGGGCAAATCATTAACACATGCTGTTTGTTTTCACCTCTGATTTTGGCAAAAAGAAAAAAAACCGAATCGCTTAATTAGTCCTAGCACATGACTGTTGTACAGAACTAGACACAAATATTTAAGAAATTAGTAAATTTGTCCTTTTTCAGGCTCTGAGAGCTGTTTATACTATATTAGTCTATTAGTTTTTACACAAATGCATCTTCCTATATTCTAACACTAAGACATTATTGCCCATAGAAAATTGACTTTGGTTCATGGCTTGTTTTTAGACGTTGGAGCATTTAGGACAATGGAAAAAGTCATTATTGCCTATGCTCTTTTCTTAATTTGTTTTTCATTAGATAGCCACTCAAGAAAACACCATGAAAGATACTGACATCAAGAGACTACTGTATGTCCATCTATTATGCGTATTTTCAATTATCCTAAGCATCTTCATTCCATCATTCTTCTTGGAGAACTTCTCAGTACTGGAAACACACTTGACATGGTTGTGCATCTGTTCTGTTTCTGTAACTGCCGTCAATTTAGTATTGTATTTAGTAGTGAAACCAAATGCATCTTCTAAAAGAAGTGCATTATCATACAAGGTAAGGCTTATTTCTTGACAACTGATTTTTCGATATAGGTAATGTTTTTTTTACTGGATGGATAAAGTATTAGTCAAGTACTTATTGGGTTATTTACAGTGAATAAAGAAGCTGATTTTTTTTTTTTTCTAGTCAGTAGCCTATTGCTTGCTGGAAGACTGTCCACAATGTTTGATAGATTCTTGCCACGTATTAATTGAATATCATAGCATTGTGAACCTATATAGTTATGTTTTATGTCATCATTGAAGATAAATATATCTTCAGTGTAGCAATTATATAAATATAAATGTAGCAATCACACCTTTAAATCTTACTTTATAAGACATTTCAGTTTATTTTCATTCATCTTTTGCATTTCTGAAAGACACAATGAGTTTTTCAGAAATTACAAAATAAGCTCTTGTTTCAAGCTTGGCCTTCCTTGACTAAATAGTAGTTGAAGTTTTCAGACATTGGAATCTATTTTCTGGAATATTCACTACAGTGTAACACTTGACTATTATTAAATTATTAAAATTAATAAAGTCCTCATTTAACATTATTCAGTACTATGTGTATGTTCTTTATTAGGTAATTTAAAACACATTTACTGTCCTATGATTTAAAACACTCATTGTGTGTTTTATTATTAGATCTTGAGCTCGAAATCAAGTAGGTCCCACACACTGATTTGCAGACATGCAGGTCTTTTTTTGTGTGGATCATACAGTAACATGAATATGATTTGGGGAATTATTTAATATCGTGCTTTTTTTTGGTCCAATTTTCCTAGGAATTTTGTTTTAAAATGAAAAAAAATTATTATAATCATTATTTTCTATAAATATTTCATGTATCATCACACAAGAAGGACTGTGTTTGTGTTTTTTTGTATCCTAGCACACTTATTGGTAAATATTTCATAAATACTGATTAACAACATAGTTCAATACTTAGCATAGAAACAAAAACATTTTCTGATTCTACTGTTGGTTAGGTGAGTGGAACATGGGGGTCGATTTTTGTCTTGTGGCTTTTTTACAGTGCTGTGCAAAGAACATGTGATCTGACTTCAGGAGCAGATCCAAAGAATATTCAGCTGTTTCACACATTATAGGACTAAGTTGTATTTGTAGATAAAATCAAAGCGTTTGCTGTCCTTTAGTCATTCTCTTGATTCTTTAAGTTATTCATTTCTTTTTCAGGTAACCAGATTTTTGAAATGCTGTGTCTACTTTCTTATGTCTTGTTTCTCCTTTCATGTAATTTTTGTTCTATATGGAGCACCACTAATAGAGTAAGTCTGAAATTTTTTACCTTAAGCCAACTATATTTTAAAACAGTCGTTTATTAAACCAAGTGCTAATTCTATTGGTGATTAGAGAAAAAACATGGTGTGTTTAATCAGTGGATCACAGAAGGATACTGACATCATTGCCCTTGGCAGTGTTATTTTTTTAAAAGACAATGGAATAACTTAATTCATTAAATGCTTCTATTACATAGCCTTTTGTTACACAGTTGCTTAAAGGGGGAGGTAGATGAGAAACTGTCATATACCAATAGGTGTGTGACCCTTAGAACCTCTAAGGAAACTGACTATAATGATACATATAAATTAGTTATAAATAGTAAATGTGACTCTGAAGTGCTTGAAAAGAGTTTGTTTTCTTAAGAAAAGTCAATAGATTCTTGTATTTAATTACATAAAAGCTAATGTTTATAGTTTAAAGGTAAAATTTAACTCAACACCTTTTCAAAACTGAACAATTTTGAATTAGTGAAAGCCAAATTCATTACTATGTCTTATATAATGTTCCATTATAGTTTGGGAAAGTTCAGTTTAGCAGTGATAAATGATCATGTTGAAATGAGTGATGCAATACATATACACACACACACACATAGCTATATATATAGTTTTACATATATATATATATACCTGGTTATATATACACATACTGGATTAACAGGTAATTATTTTCTAGAGTTGGGAGGACAAGACCTTTGTAATGGGAAATGATAATTTCTCTGTAATCCATTTTAGAGTCGAATGAATGTCTGGAGCAGTGGGTTTCCAAGTGTGGTTCTAAAACCTACAACATCAGCATTTTATCAAAATGCAAATTCTCAGTCCTTAGAAACAAATTTACCTAGTTCTCCAAGTGGTTCTGATATAAGCTAAATTTGAACCACGGATTGCAGAGACAGTTCCAGAGACTATTGAGGAAAAAGTTAATGATCTACAAATGGGTTTTCTTGCAATGGACAGTCTCAGTATCGTATGGCATTTAACACTTCTGAACTCTATCATCAAAGCCAAATATTTGCTAGATTGTTTTTTATAGCTTGCATTTTGGTAGTAACATTTCTTATAGTCATCGTTTTGGTAAGACTCATGTTACCTTTCTAAGTGTAAGAAAATAGTTTTATACTAAATCTATTTAAGTAAAAAAGATTATGCATGTGTGTGTACATGCACCTTTAACACTTAAAAAAAAATTAATACAGTGTTTTTTTTCTAGGTTGGCGTTGGAAACATTTTTACTCGCAGTTACTTTGTCCACTTTTACTACTGTACCTTGTTTATGTTTGTTAGGACCAAACTTCAAAGCATGGCTAAGAGTTTTCAGTAGAAATGGGTAAGTTTTAATTTTATATTCTAGTGATGTTTGAAATTAAAAAAAAAATTAATGAGGTACTTTTCTATTCATGGCAGCTTGCTGATTGTTCCTTGAGTGTTTCTCAGCACTGTATCATTCTCGGTGATGCTGTAAGGGCCCACTGCAGCTGGGGACTGGGGCCAGGGAAGGGTGGCATGCACTTGAGGGAGACCCAAGCAGGCAGAACTATAGGCCTCTCCCTCCACGTTAGCAAGATCAGCTCTGCTTTTTTTTTTTATTTTTGTATGGTAGAATTCCACTTAGCCTTTTGCTTGAAAAAAGGTTTCTGTTACCAAAAGAAAACTTTGAAAACCACTCCTCGGGGGTGATTTATCACTGTGATAAAATTGCTGCAGATCAAATTGCTTCCGTACATCTTATAATGTAGAATTGGGGTTCACCATCTAAAAATGTTTATTGGAACAACTATAGTTTCTTGTTCAGCCTCTTTTGTGGTGAGACATCCGAGTGCAGGTTTTACAGGATTTTATTCCCTTAGCAGCTGTATGTATTTTCAGCATCGTTAAGTTAAAATTTTAGCTTCTTGAAAGGCAGTGAAATCATTTGTATCAGAAATGGTTGAATTATAACTAAGAAAACTAGAAAGTTATTTGGTGCCCATGATTTTGTCTTGTTTATCACCCAGCAGCAAAAACTTCTTGAGCCCTTAACTCTGTGCTCTATGTTATGCAAACTCTGTGTGGAGTCTGATGTATTAGCTGTGCTTCTCTCCATGAGGATCTTGGACATTCAAGGGGCAAGGATGAGATGAACAAAAACATAAGACTAAATTAGTGTAACTTGAACAATGAAGTTTTAGGAACTCAGTAGGGTAGGAGACCACTGAAGAATGAGCTGGATGGGGGGATGATCTATGAAGGACTTGGATCAGGAGTAAGAGATCTGGTAAGACTTAAGTGGGAAGGGGAGGCACCCCGCGCTAGCGGGATGAATGAAACTATAGAAACTGAAATGAACATGGTATTTTTGTGTGATTTGGAAGAGAACAGCCCAAGTGGAGCAGAGGATGCTTGCTGGGTAACTAGGCTCCATAAATTACTGACTTTTTCCTTTTGAAATGTTTGTTTGTTCCCCTTCAGAACCATCTTCTAGTGTTCATAAAGTCTCAAGAAAACAAAAGTGTCACATTGAACACTTTTTCCCACATTGTTACCATAGTATCCCAAATGGCATTAATTTCTTTTAGTATTTTAGTTTGACATTTTTAAACAGTGAAAATCAGTTGAAACCTTATTGGTTTGGATTGGTGATTTATCCAGCTTTGAATTCTGTTTCTGATGATAGCATTAATGGTGTACTTGGGGGAGATACTGTCATCTGATTCTGTAGTCAGTTCTGCTATAAGATGGCATATGCATTCCTAAAAATGCTTGCATTATGCAAAACTGGGCAATAAGAAACACTGAACTTATGGGAAAAATGGGATGGCGCATAACACTCAAAAACTTCATCAGTAACACATTAAAAAAGGTAGGAACTTAATAAAAATGGCAGGACAGTTTAATACATGTTAAATGGTTAAGAATTGCATAAATATTATAATAAATACGGCACTTTTCCTTGGACAAAACCTGAAATTTGCTTTTGGAAGTAAATGTGGGAAGGGTTGCCTCTTGTAAGTTATTATGAAGGAGGGTTGTTGGAAAGCTAAGACAGATGTGGAAGGTGTGGCTCATATACGTGAAGGGAACTGAGATAGCTGGGAGATGGGTTTTTAAACAGTATTGAGATATAATTCAAACACCATATATGTCACCTATATAAAGTGTACAATTCAATAGTTTTTATTATATTCACAGATATGTACAATAATCATTACAGTCAGTTTTAGGATATTTTCATCACCTCAAAAAGAAACTCCATGTCCTTTACCTGTCACTTCCTTACTCCCCCTCCCCTAGCCCTAAGCAACCACTAATCTATTTACTGTCTGTAGATTTGCCTATTTTGGACATTTCATAAAAATGGAATCATATAATATGTGATCTTTTGTGATTGGCTTTTTTTGTTTAGCATGACGTTTTCAAGGTTCATTCATGTTGTAACGTGTATCAGTACATTATTCCTTTCTACGGCTGAATAATATGGATGGATATGTACCACATTTTGTTTATCCATTCATCAATTGATGGACATCTAGATTGTTTTCACTTTTTGCTATTATAAGTTGCTGTAAGCATCTGTGTACAGGTTTTTGTGTGGATATATGTTTTCATTTCACTTGAGTATATGCTGAGGAGTGGAATTGTTGGGTCATATGGTAACTCTACTTTTAATCATTTGAACAACTGCCAGAATTTTCCATTGTGGCTGTACCATTTTACATGTCCACAGCAGTGTGTGAGGACTCCAATTCCCCTACATTCTCACCAACAGTTGTTATTATCTGACTTTTTGATTATTGCCATCCTTATGGGTGTGAAGTGTTATCTCTTTGTGTTTTTTATTTGCATTTCCCTACTGACCAATGAGATCAAGCATCTTTTCATGTTCCTATTGGCTGTTGTATATTTTCCTTGGAGAAATATCTCTTTAGATCCTTTACTCATTTTTGAATTATTTGTCTCTCATTACTAAGTTGTAAGTGTTCTTTATATATTCTACATACAAGTCCTTTATCAGATACATGATTTGCAAATATTTTCTCCCTTTCTTTGTGTTGTCTTTTCACTTTCATGATAGTGCCCTTTGAGGCACAAAAGGTTTTAATTTTGATGAAATCTAATTTATTTTTTCCTTTCATTGCTTGTGCTCTTAGAGTCATATCTAAGAATCCACTGCCAAATCCAAGGTCTTAAAGATTTACTCCTGTGTTTTCTTCTAAGAGTTTTATAATTTTAGTTCTTACATTTGGGTCTTTGGTCCATTTTGTGTTAGTTTTTGTGTATGGTATGAGGTAAGGGTCCCACTTCATTCTTTTGCCTGTGGCTACCCAGTTGTCCTAGCATCATTTGTTGAAAAAACCTTTATCCCTTTGAGTGATCTTGGCACCTCTGTTGAAAATCAGTTGATCATAAACACATGATCAGCTCTTATTCCATCAATGTCTGTACTTATGCCAGTATGACACTGTCTTGATTAGCTGGTAGATGTTTGAGGGATGTGCACGTTTTGTGTATTCATATGCTGCTCAGTTCAACTGGGTGCAGTTTTTGTGTTCACTCAGTGTTTCTCACAGACGAAATCACTCCTATTGTTCCTTAATATAGCCATCAAATTGGAACAAATTCGAATTTTCAAAATAAGCATTATAGCAGAACTGACTGTATATATAAATTCCTAATATTTTAAAATTGAAAAAAATCAAACTTTAAAGCTCAAGGGAAACAGTAACTATTCCTAGTTTCTCTTAGTAATTTATCATGAATTTCATATGTGGACATTTTCTTTCTTTTGATAATTAATTTTTTTTATTGAAATGTAGTTGAGGTACAGTATTACATGTTACAGGTGTACAGTAGAGTGATTCACAATTTTTAAAGATTATACTTCATTTATAGTTATTATAAAATATTCACTGTATTCCCTGTATTGTACAATATATCCTTTTAGCTTATTTTGTACGTGATAGTTTGTACCTCTCAATTCCCTGCCCCTATATTGCCCCTCCCCACTGAGAACTGAGTGAGATGATGAGTGAAATCAAATAGTAAGTGCTCAAGAAATGTTTGTCAACTGGATTAACAATTGTCAGGGGGCATTTTTATATGTCATACTCCCAATCCTGACAGCCATTTGTCTTAGTACTTTTCCTGGTTTAGGTAACAGACCAAGGAGTGCTGGGCATGGACAACCACAGAGAAGGAGGAACGGTTTTTTCAGTTCATTTAATGTAAAATTGATTTGAACTTTGTCATGAGAGGGGAACTTAAATCTTCATGCCTCTACCATACATTAGTGATAGTTCAGTTTCTTCCCTAGCAATTTTTTTTATTATTATTAATTTACTTTTGGCTGTGTTGGGTCTTCGTTTCTGTACGAGCACTTTCTTCTAGTTGTGGCAAGCAGGGGCCACTCTTCATCGCGGTGCGCGGGCCTCTCACTATCGCGGCCTCTCTTGTTGCGGAGCACAGGCTCCAGACGCGCAGGCTCAGTAGTTGTGGCTCACGGGCCTAGCTGCTCCGCGGCATGCGGGATCCTCCCAGACCAGGGCTCGAACCCGTGTCCCCTGCATTGGCAGGCAGACTCTCAACCACTGCACCACCAGGGAAGCCCCTTCCCTAGCAATTTTATCACACTTCAAGAATTTAGTATAAACATGTCAAATTTTGAATGAGTTAGGAAATAATTTATTTGATACAGTAACTTGTTTAATGTTAGAATTAGCCTTAAATGTTCACTTTTATGCAAAAATATTTTAAAAATTCAAAGATCTGGTGGTTCTGCAGTGATAATATGAAATACCCATGAAAAACAATGACTTGTGTGTTATTTCAAAATTATTTGGGACTTCCCTGGTGGTCCAGTGGTTAACACCCTGTGCTTCCACTACAGGGGGCACGGGTTCCATCCCTGGTCAGGGAACTTAGATCCCACAAGCCACATGGCGCAGCCCAAAAAAAAAAAAAAAAAAAAGAAATTATTTGAATATATTAACATCATTTATATTGAGTCACAACTTTAATTTAAAAGAATTTTATTATTATTTAAGGAGTTTATACAAAACGTATGAATAATACCTTTCTTCCTACCCAGTAATCATTTACAACAGAAATTAAAGTTCTGATTTGAAGTTCTTATGCTATAGTTCTAATTCATTGAAAGTATTTAAAATACCTTAAAGTACTGATTGAAGATTTTAGAACTTTAAATATTTTTGTCATTCATCCTGTGTTTTAGTATATAAAACACGGTAGAGTTTTTTTCTTCTGTTTTGCTTATTTAAAGCTGGCCCTTTTAGTGTTTTTGAAATATGACTAATTCAGGTGTTCAGTATGAACAACCCAGTTTTGAATTGGGCTGACATCTTGCTCAGTATTGAACTATTTTTAAATGAAATATTATTACATCCTAATTTTTAGTGTATTTATTTGCGTGTTTAATATTGAGTAGATGATAATCAAATAAAGACTGTGAAACACAAAACGTTTGATTTTGAGAACTGTGCGGAAGATGCATGCCAAGAGTAAAGGACCAATTCTGATACTATTCAGATTTAATATGCAATTAAATGACACTATTTTAACAAGACTTTTTCTTAAAGTCATGTACAGTTATTCCAGATTTTTTTAAAAAGAATGCTATTTTAAAGAAACTTGAAGATAGAAAAGTCATTTGGTTTCCTAAAAAATTCTGCTGACTTTTTGTTTTACCTTATTACTGAATATACTCAATTTGTACTAGGTTACTTCAGTTTGTTGCTTTGGTGTTATAATTATTGTGGGGCTTTTTTTTTTTTTTCCATTTGTTGACTTTCTTATAAAGCAAAATAATAATCTGACTACCTTAGTCCTGTATTTTCACTGAAGTTTGCTTTTTCATTTATCAGTTATTTTATGCTATTATTTCAATGTTTAAGTCAGAACCTGATCACTTTTGGTGAAATGAAAAAGTTGAATTTCTGAATAGTTTCCTGAATCTGTGGTTATCTTGCCAAGGTAAAGACAGCCTGTAAGCCTGTGTAGCAAAAACAACAGACCTCTTTTTGCCATCTCTGTATTGAAATGGATTTTTTATTGAAAAAACCACTGTGGACATTAAGAGTCAGAGGATGGTGAATGACCAAAAATTTATACATATTAAAATTAGGTAATTTAGCCTTAATGTGGGTACAAAAATTTAGTGGCAAAGAGGCATTGGTTTTAATATTTATTCAGCGGGGAAAGGGGAAGGTTTATGTAAGAATTCTGTATAATATCTTTAGCCACTAGGAGTTGTTTGGTGTCTCTTTTTTACATAAAGAGATCAACAGTTAAAAAGACCAACTCCATCTAAACAAGTACTGTTTTGATGACAGCCTATCTGAACCATAGTACTTACTGTTAACTATCTCAGGTACCTGATATAGTGTCTGGCACATAGATAGTAGGTATTCAAAGTGGTCTATTTATTTCAATTAAGATTTGATAGAATGAATTTCAGTGGAGTCAAATAATGTGGACAGTTACTTAGAACTCATTGTCATGAAGATTGATCTGTAATATTTAGTCACTTCTAAGTTTATTCACAGAATAGTGAACTATTTATTGTATTTTCAGCCCTATTAACTATATGTATACATTTCTTAACTATGAAGAAATTAGCCATTAACCATAGAATTCTGTTGGCTTTATTATGGAAATTTATAAAATGAGAATAAATCAATATCAGTGCTACTGTAAATCAGTGAATAGAAAGGAATTTATGCTTTATTTCTTTTTATTGTATTTATTACAAAAGAATATATATTTATTATAAAAATTCAAATAATAGAAAAACATCGAAAGTTAAAGATCTTAGAATGCTATGTAAAGAGCAGACATTACTAACAGATTTTATATACTCCAATTTTATCTATGCAAAAGCATATGTAAAAAAACAAAAATGGTTATACTAGTTACTGCTTTATAACTTCTTTTTTCACTTATTGGGAATGTCTTTTTTTAAAATTAATTAATTAATTAAAATTAATTAATTAGTTAATTAAAATTAATTAATTTTAATTAATTGGGTCTTCGTTGCTGCACGCAGGCTTTCTCTAGTTGCGGCGAGCGGGGGCTACTCTTCGTTGCGATGTGCAGGCTTCTCATTGTGGTGGCTTCTCTTGTTGTGGGGCATGGGCTCTAGGTGTGCAGGCTTCAGTAGTTGTTGCTCTTGGGCTCTAGAACGCAGGCTCAGTAGTTGTGGCGCATGGGCTTAGTCGCTCCGCAGCATGTGGGACCTTCCCAGACCAGGGCTCGAACCCATGTCCCCTTCGTTGACAGGCGGATTATTAACCACTGCGCCACCAGGGAAGTCCCGGGAATGCCTTTAATTGTATGTGTGTATAATCTACCCCTCCTTGCACAGTATTCTTAGTTAGTATATCTTCATCTATAAGTAATGGAGATCCACCAGAGGGCAGACAGCAGAAGCAAGAGGAACTACAGTCCTGCAGCCTGTGGAATGAAACCACATTCACAGAAAGATAGACAAGATGAAAAGGCAGAGGACTATGTACTAGATGAAGGAACAAGATAAAACCCCAGAAAAACAACTAAATGAAGTGGAGATAGGCAACCTTCCAGAAGAACTCAGAATAATGATAGTGAAGATGATCCAGGACCTTGGAAAAAGAATGGAGGCAAAGATCGAGAAGATGCAAGAAATGTTTCACAAAGACCTGGAAGAATTAAGGAACAAACAAACAGAGATGAAGAATACAGTAACTGAAATGAAAACTACACTAGAAGGAATCAATAACAGAATAACTGAGGCAGAAGAACGGGTAAGTGACCTGGAAGACAGAATGGTGGAATTCACTTCTGTGGAACAGAATAAACAAAAAAGAATAAAAAGAAATGAAGACAGCCTAAGAGACCTCTGGGACAACATTAAGCACAACAACATTTGCATTATAGGGGTCCCAGAAGGAGAGGAGAGAGCGAAAGGACCCGAGAAAATACTTGAAGAGATTATAGTCAAAAACTTCCCTAACATGGGAAAGAAAATAGGCACCCAAGTACAGGAAGCGCAGAGAGTCCCATACAGGATAAATCTAAGGAGAAACATGCCGAGACACATAGTAATCAAATCGGCAAAAATTAAAGACAAAAAGAATTATTGAAAGCAGCAAGGGAAAAATGACAAATAACATACAAGGGAACTCCCATAAGGTTAACAGCTGATTTCTCAGCAGAAACTCTACAAGCCAGAGGGGAGTGGCATGACATATTTAAAATGATGAAAGGGAAGACCCTACAACCAAGATTACTCTACCCAGCAAGGATCTCATTCACATTTGATGGAGAAATCAAAAGCTTTACAGACAACCAAAAGCTAAAAGAATTCAGCACCACCAAACCAGCTCTACAACAAATGCTAAAGGAACTTCTCTAAGTGGGAAACACAAGAGAAGAAAAGGACCTACAAAAACAAACCCAAAACAATTAAGAAAATGGTCATAGGAACATACATATCGATAATTACCTTAAATGTGAATGGATTAAATGCTCCAACCAAAAGACACAGGCTTGCTGAATGGATACGAACAAAAGACCCATATATATGCTGTCTACAAGAGACCCGTTTCAGACCTAGGGACACATACAGACTGAAAGTGAGGGGATGGAAAAAGATATTCCATGCAAATGGAAATCAAAAGAAAGCTGGAGTAGCAATACTCATATCAGATAAAATAGACTTTAAAATAATGTTACAAGAGACAAGAAAGGACACTACATAATGATCAAGGGATCAATCCAAGAAGAAGATATAACAATTATAAATATATATGCACCCAACATAGGAGCATCTCAATACATAAGGCAACTGCTAACAGCTCTAAAAGAGGAAATTGACAGTAACACAATAATAGTGGGGGACTTTAACACCTCACTTACACCAATGGACAGATCATCCAAACAGAAAATTAATAAGGAAACAGAAGCTTTAAAAGACACAATAGGCCAGATAGATTTAATTGTTATTTATAGGACATTCCATCCAAAAACAGCAGATTACACTTTCTTCTCAAGTGTGCATGGAACATTCTCCAGGATAGATCACACCTTGGGTCACAAATCAAGCCTCAGTAAATTTAAGAAAATTGAAATCATATCAAGCATCTTTTCTGACCAAAATGCTATGAGATTAGAAATCAATTACAGGGAAAAAAATGTAAAAAACACAAACACATGGAGGCTAAACACTACGTTACTAAATAACCAAGAGATCACTGAAGAAATCAAAGGAAATCAAAAAATACCTAGAGACAAATGACAATGAAAACACGACGATCCAAAATCTATGGGATGCAGCAAAAGCAGTTCTAAGAGGGAAGTTTATAGCAATACAATCCTACCTCAAGAAACAACAAACATCTCAAATAAACAATCTAGCCTTACACCTAAAGGAACTAGAGAAAGAAGCACAAACAAAACCCAAAGTTAGTAGAAGGAAAGAAATCATAAAGATTAGAGCAGAAATAAGTGAAACAGAAACAAAGAAAACAATTGCAAAGATCAATAAAACTAAAAGCTGGTTCTTGGAGAAAATAAACAAAGTTGATAAACCATTAGCCAGACTCATCAAGAAAAAGAGGGAGAGGACTCAAATCAATAAAATTAGAAATGAAAAAGGCGAAGTTACAACAAACACTGCAGAAATACAAAGCATCCTAAGAGACTCCTGCAAGCAACTCTATGCCAATAAAATGAACAACCTAGAAGAAATGGACAAATTCTTAGAAAGGTATAACCTTCCAAGACTGAACCAGGAAGAAATAGAAAATATGAACAGACCAATTACAAGTCATGAAATTGAAACTGTGATTTAAAATCTTCCAACAAACAAAAGTCCAGGACCAGAGGGCTTCACAGGTGAATCCTGTCAAACATTTAGAGAAGAGCTAACACCCATCTTTCTCAAACTCTTTCAAAAAATTGCAGAGGAAGGAACACTCCCAAACACATTCTATGAGGCCACCATCACCCTGATACCAAAACCAGACAAAGATACTACAAAAAAAGAAAATTACAGACCAATATCACTGATGAATATAGATGCAAAAATCCTCAACAAAATACTAGCAAACAGAATCCAACAGCACATTAAAAGGATCATACACTATGATCAAGTGGGGTTTATCCCAGGAATGCAAGGATTCTTCAATATATGCAAATCAATCAACGTGATACACCATATTAACAAACTGAAGAATAAAAACCATGTGATCATCTCAATAGATGCAGAGAAAGCTTTTGACAAAATTCAACACCCATTTATGATAAAAACTCTCC
This sequence comes from Balaenoptera acutorostrata, assembly GCF_949987535.1. Classification (NCBI taxonomy): domain Eukaryota; kingdom Metazoa; phylum Chordata; class Mammalia; order Artiodactyla; family Balaenopteridae; genus Balaenoptera; species Balaenoptera acutorostrata. Next base: position 55,328,125 of record NC_080075.1, read on the forward strand.
AGAAAGTGGGCATAGAGGGAGCCTACCTCAACATAATAAAGGCCATATATGACAAACCCACAGCAAACATCATTCTCAATGGTGAAAAACTGCAAGCATTTCCTCTAAGAGCAGGAATAAGACAAGAATGTGCACTCTCACCACTATTATTCAACATAGTTTTGGAAGTCCTAGCCATGGCAATCAGAGAAGAAAAAGAAATAAAAGGAATACAAATTGGAAAAAAGAAGTAAAACTGTCACTGTTTGGAGATGACATTTTACCATTGCAACAAAAAGAATAAAATACCTAGGAATAAACCCACCTAGGGAGACAAAAGACCTGTATGCAGGAAACTGTAAGACACTGATGAAAGAAATTAAAGATGATACCAACAGATGGAGAGATATACCATGTTCTTGGATTGGAAGAATCAATACTGTAAAAATGACTATACTACCCAAAGCAATCTACAGACTCAGTGCAATCCCTATCAAATTACAAGTGGCAGTTTTGACAGAACTAGAACAAAAAATCTTAAAATTTGTATGGAGACACAAAAGACCCCAAATAGCCAAAGCAGTCTTGAGGGAAAAAAAACGGAGCTGGAGGAATCAGACTCCCTGACTTCAAACTATACTACAAAGCTACAGTAATCAAGCCAATATGGTACTGGCACAAAAACAGAAATATAGATCAATGGAACAGGATAGAAAGCCCAGAGATAAACCCATGCATCTATGGTCAACTAATCTATGACAAAGGAGGCAAGGATATACAATGGAGAAAAGACAGTCTCTTTAATAAGTGGTGCTGGGAAAACTGGACAGCTACATGTAAAAGAATGAAGTTAGAACACTCCCTAACACCATACACAAAAATAAACTCAAAATGGATTAAAGACCTAAATGTAAGACCGAACACTGTAAAACTCTTAGAAGAAAACATAGGAAGAACACTCTTTGGCATAAATCACAGCAAGATCTTTTTTGATCCACCTCCTAGAGTAATGGAAATAAAAACAAAAAATAAACAAATGGGACCTAATGAAACTTAAAAGTTTTTGCACAGCAAAGGAAACTACAAACAAGACGAAAAGACAACCCTCAGAATGGGAGAAAATATTTGCAAATGAATGAAGGACAAAGGATTAATCTCCAAAATATATAAATAGCTCATGCAGCTCAATATTAAAAAAATAAACAACCCAATCCAAAAATGGGCAGAAGACCTAAATAGACATTTCTCCAAAGAAAACATACCGATGGTCAAGAAGCACATGAAAAGCTGCTCAAAATCACTAATTATTAGAGAAATGCAAATCAAAACTACAATGAGGTATCACCTCACACCAGTTAGAATGGGCATCATCAGAAAATCTACAAACAACAAATGCTGGAGAGGGTGTGGAGAAAATGGAACCCTCTTGCCCTGTTGGTGGGAATGTAAATTGATACAGCCACTATGGAGAACAGTATGGAGGTTCCTTAAAAAACTAAAAATAGAATTACCATATGACCCAGCAATCCCACTACTGGGCATATACCCAGAGAGAACCATAATTCAAAAAGACACATGCACCCCAATGTTCATTACAGCACTATTTACAATAGCCAGGTCATGGAAGCAACCTAAATGCCCATCAACAGACGAATGGATAAAGAAGATGTGGTACATATATGCAATGGAATATTACTGAGCCATAAAAAAGGAACAAAATTGGGTCATTTGTAGAGACGTGGATGCATCTAGAGACTGTCATACAGAGTGAAGTAAGTCAGAAAGAGAAAAACAAATATTGTGTATTAACGCATATATGTGGAACCAAAAAAATGGTACAGATGAACCAATTTGCAGGGCAGAAATTGAGACACAGATGTAGAGAACAAACGTATGGACACCAAGCAGGGAAAGTGGCAGGGTGGTGGTGGTGGTGTGATGAATTGGAGATTGGGATTGACATGTATACACTAATATGTATAAAATGGATAACTAATAAGAATGTGCTGTATAAAAAAATAAATAAAATAAAATTCAAAAATTGAAAAAAAAAACTGTACATGAGTGTTCATAGCAGTCTTATTCATAAAAGCCCCCCCCCAAAAAAAAGTAATGGAAAAGTTCAGCTTATATTGGGTTGAGCAATAAGGAAATTGATGATCTCACAGAACACAGGTTGTGTCATTCTAGATACAGATACACAGTGGCTGGTGCTTCTTACTGATTCTCCTGGTGCTTGTCCTTGGGCTGGTAGTGAGATGGCAGCAGCTTGTCCTTCTTGAGTCTTCATAAACTAATTGTTGGGAAAGAGAATGGGATCGCCATGATTTAATTAGCCTAATCATCAGAGATGAGATGAATCTTGGCAATTAATCATCATTATAAGTATTCCACGTACCATGATTTATTTAACTAATTTCCTATTGAGGGTTATTATTGAATTTTCATGATTATGAATAATGTTGTTATTAACATCTTTGTACCATATCATTTTTATACTTGTGCAGGGATTTCTATATACTAGATTTCTGGAGTAAAATTCCTAAGTCAAAAGAAGTTGATAAATGTTGCCAAACTGAAGTTCTAATTTGAAATATATATATATATATTTTTTAAATTTTATTATGTACATATTTTTAATTTAATTTTATATAACACACACACACACACACACACACACACACACACACACACACACACACCCCTCAACAGTGTGCCAGTTTCCCTGAATCACCATCAGTGCTATTTATACTTTTTATCAGTCTCCCAGGGCTGCTGCCTACTGGGCTCTACCATGGAGGCAGACTGTGCTACAGTAGTTTCATCTGATTTTTAATGGGATGCATAGCTCTGGTCAAAAATATTTTAAAGTTTAATGTATAGAACCGCCATTTATTAAATTTCAGCTGAATATTACCAATTAAATCTCAAAGACAGCATTTCCCTTACCCTGGCTCTCTGCCTCCATTCTCTCCTTCTGACTCATGTCACAGAAAATTTGATAGAAAAGAACATCCATTCCTCAAAATGCAGCTTCAAGACAGGAAAAATTGATGTTGGTTAAGATGGGAAGGCACCTTCATTTTATCCCAGCAAATGGGTAGTTTGGCAGCCTGACCATATGAAGTGTGGGCAAGATGAAGAGAAATGGCATGGCAACCCCTAAAAACACACTATAAAAGAAGAAAAGGCATGTAGAAGATAAGGAATCCAGCCTGGAAGAAAATGCTACCCAAGGAGCAAAAACAAACAAAAAAGCTCTACACAGTTTACCACAGAAAAAATGTTATTAAGGATATGAATGCAATAAAATAAGAGCTCAAAGATGAGATAATTAAAGAAAATGAGGTGGAGAAGGAAACTGCAGAATTAATGAAATAAATTGAGAATCCACATCATAAATTAGAAACATAGATAAATTAGAAAATCAAGTTGTAGCATAGAGGAAAGGTTTGAGCTAATCAAAATGAATGACGGCTAAGGGGGGTTGGGAAGAATAAAGCAATTAGAGGAGAAATGATAGAGGACAGACAAAGGAGATCAACTTAAGACAAGTTAGTACCCCTAAAAAACAAAACAAAAAATAATTCAAAGATATGATAGAAGACAGTTTCCCCAGATGAAGGAATTATTCAGTTTGTACATAAGGGGGCTTACTATATCAAGAAAATAGTTGAATGAATTGGGGTTCAGAACAGAATATAAATACTATATGAATATTATAGCAATGGAAGTTATACAGTGGGAGAAGGGAAGATGGAGAAAGGAAAGATGTACCCCCAACCACTCTGGCTACCCCCAGATCCTGAGCCTATTTGCTACAACCTCTTCAGGAAATAAGGCTTAAATGAAATTCTACATACTAAGCAATGAGTCTTCACCTTATGCCTAGTCCTTTTCACCTGCTGGGCCCAGAACACTGACAGCCAGGCTTATACCGTCTAGGCAGAATATTGAAATGATTTCTTTCTGGGAAAAATGGTACCAAAAAAACCTACAGATACTGACATTTGTGGTTTCTCTAAAAGGCAGGGTTCCTACCCAGTTCCTGGAACAGTGAAGCCCACCAATTGAATCATGCTACTTGTGTACAGTGAACATCTAGTCGACTGTTTATAGAGTTTCACTTTTTTGTTGTTTTTAAAAAATAACTTTATTGAGATAATAACTTCATCCCATAAAACTTACCCATTTACAGTGTACAGTTCAATGGTTTTTAGTATAGGTACAGTTTTGTAACCATCATCACAATCTAATCTTAGAACATGTCATCACCCCCGAAAGAAATTATGCCTATTAGCAGTTGTCCTCCATCCCCACCCTTCTCTCCCACCCACCCCCTCAGCCCCCATCCCAGACAACCACTAAAATACTTTCTGACTCTATAGATTTGCCTTTTCTGGACATGTCATGTATAGTGTTTTACTTTCAAGTGGAATGATAATGAAGAATCACTAGACATTTGAGGAACACCTCTAAAGTGAAATCCAGAAATGAAAACAACAAAAAAGAAACCCCAGTAGAAATAAAAGCAATATAAAGACCAGAAGATAACCTTTAAAAATGTATAGTTTTTACATCCATGAAACATGAACAGGAGGTCATCAAAAGGAATATTCAGAGAAGAATAAAGCTCTTGGGAATTAAAAAAATATGGTAGAAAAATTCAACAGAAGTAGAGGCCGAGTTGAAAAGATCCCTGAGTCAAACAAAAAGGCAAAAATATGGGAAATGAGTTAAAAGGTAAGGAAATCAGAGAATTAATTCATAATGATAATATTCCCAGCAAAAGAGTAAGAAAAACAAAATTGTTAAGGGATCTGAGCATCAAAAAGCAAGTCTTTAAACAAAAGAAAATTTCAAGAACTAAAAACCTGAGAGTCTAAATTAAGAAAGCCCGTGTATTTCCAGCATAATGGATGAAAAGACCCACTCCAAGACACATTATTGTGAAATTTTAGATAACAAGGAATAAAGAGATGATTCTAAAGTCTCCCAGAGAGGATGGTGGGGGTATGGGGGGATAGGGAACATGGTACTTAATGGAGAACTAGGAGCCAAAATAGCTGTGAACTTCTCAGGAGGGAATCAGAAAACAACAGAGCAATTCAACATTCTGAGACAAAATGATTTCCAACAATTATAGTAAAGTCATTTTCAGACTTTAAACATCTCTAAAATCTGTTTTCCACATACCCTTTCTCAGGAATCTATTAAAGGAGGTGCTTTAAAAAAAAAAAAGAAAAGAAAATAACAGGAAGAAGTCTTGGAATTCAGGGAAATGGAGACCCAAAAGCACTGAGAGAGGCAAAGGGAATGCACAAGATGGTGTAGGGCACTCACAGGTGATGTTTGGTTTCTCTGGAATATTTGACGATGACTTAGTGATAGGTACGTAAGCAAATGGAGGGTAAAAAAGAGAGGCATTCTTTTTTTTTTTTTTTAATAAATTTATTTTTTGGCTGCCTTGGGTCTTCGTTGCTGCGCGCAGGCTTTCTCTAGTTGCGGCGGGCGGGGTCTACTTTGTTGTGGTGCGCAGGCTTCTCATTGCAGTGGCTTCTCTTGTTGTGGAGCATGGGCTCTAGGTGCACAGGCTTCAGTAGTTGTGGCATGCGGTCTCAGTAGTTGTGGCTCGCAAGCTCTAGAGCGCAAGCTCAGTAGTTGTGGCGCATGGGCTTAGTTGCTCCATGGCATGTGGGATCTTCCCAGACCAGGGCTTGAACCTGTGTCCCCTGCATTGGCAGGCGGATTCTTAACCACTGCACCACCAGGGAAGTCTGAGAGGCATTCTTAATATCCAAAGAAAATTAAAAATTTACTCTAAGAAACGAATGTAATTATGGTTTGCTGTGTGCTTCAGCTATGATGAATATTTCCATAACCGTAATAATGTAGATACTGTGCTATTGATCCAGCTGAGAAGAGGAGATATTACCATCAAAGAGGATGAGAGTTATAGAGAAATGTGTATGTGGGGATGGGAGGCTTGTGGGTAAAGAGTTCTAAATCCTCTTCTTCCATTGTAGAAAGCAGAAAGTAAGTAAATCTGGAAAATCTACACATGTATGTTCTTTTAAATTTGAAGTACATAGAAGAAACAGTGAAGAGTTGAAAGTGTCTGCCTCAGAAGCAGAAATCAGGAGTGGGGAGGGATTATTATTATTAGTCTAATTGTGATCTTTGATTTTAAAGATATTTATATAATTTTAATAAATGTAAATTTTTAATTTAAAAAGATAGGCTACAGGGCTTCCCTGGTGGCACAGTGGTTGAGAATCTGCCTGCCAATGCAGGGGACACGGGTTCGAGCCCTGGTCTGGGAAGATCCCACATGCCACGGAGCAACTAGGCCCGTGAGCCACAGCTACTGAGCCTGCGCGTCTGGAGCCTGTGCTCCGCAACGGGAGAGGCCGCGACAGTGAGAGGCCCGCGCACCGCAATGAAGAGTGGTCCCCGCTTGCCGCAACTAGAGAAAGCCCTCATACAGAAACGAAGACCCAACACAGCCAAAAATAAATAAATAAATAAATAAATAAATAATAAAAATAAAGGAATTCCTTTAAAAAAAAGTAAAATAAATATCCTTTAAAAAATAAAAATAAAAAATAAAAATAAAAAAATAAATTAAAAAATAGGCTACAGATTTCTTCTAATTTTAAAACTAGGTCTTGGCTCCATTTTTTCTATGTTTATTATATGTAAGATTATTAACACTCTTAAAACATCAAACAAAATAGAGAACAGCCTCTTGGATATTTGCACTTATTTTAACAAATATAAGATGGCCACAAGTGTGCTGTAACAGTGAAAAATGTGAAGACATAGATCTTGCCCCTTAGTCCAAGGAACTTGGAGCTTAGGGGTTAGATAAGACATGTACATAAATTTTACTGAAACTTAGCTCTTATCATATTGCTGCCTTGATTAAAAACCTTCAGGGACTTCTTTAAGTTTGACTTTTAAGACTTTTCTAAAATCCTAACCCTAAATCTACCACAATGAGATACCACTTCACTACCCACTAAGATGGCTGTAATCAGTAGTAACAAGTGTTAGAAAGGATGTGGAAATTGGAACCATCATACACTGCTGGTGGGAATATAAAATAGCTTAGCTGCTTTGAAGAACAGTCTGGCAGTTCCTCAAAAGGTTAAGCATAGAGTTATCAGCAAGTCTATTCCTTAGTATACCCCCAAGAAAAATGAGAACATATGTCCACACAAAACTTGTACATGAATGTTTATAGTAGCATTATGTGTAATAGCCAAAAAGTCAAAACAACCCAAGTGTCCATCAACTGATGCTTGGAAAATATAAAATGTGTGGTATATCCATGTAATAAAATATTATTTGGCAATAAAAAAGAATGAAGTATTTTTACATGCTACAAAGCTGATGAACCTTGGAGACATTATGCTAAGTGAAAGAATCCAGTCACAAAAGACCTCACATTGATTTCATTTGTGTGAAATGTTCAGAGTAGGCAAATCCATACACAAAGTAGATTAGTGGTTGCCCAGGTCTAGAGGGAAGGGGAAACTAGGAGTGACTGCTAATGTAAAGGGTTTTGTTTTGGGTGATGGTTGCGCAACTCTGTTAATATACTAAAAACATTGAATTGTGCACTTTAAGTGAATTGTATGGCTGGAAAAGGGTTTTCTGTGGCAAGTTTTTACTGTATTCAATAAAGCTGTTATTTAAAAAATCCTAACTCTAACCTACTTTTCCAGTTTTGTTTCCCATTCTTCCACTTGGCCTCAACCAATTTTACTTACGTTCTCTTTACCTGCTGTGCAGTTCTTTCTCCAGTTCTTCAAGACCAAATACTCCCCATTCTTCCAAATTCAGCTGAACTTCCTCCTCTTTCATAAAATGGAAAAAGTAAACTCTTCTTAGCAGAAAGTAAACTCTGCTCTCAACCTCTGACTTTATATCTCTAGGCACATCACTTTACATATTGCAACACAAAGAAGTTGTGTGTTAAGTGAAAGGTAGTCAACATTTGTCAACCACATAAAGTCAAAAATTACCTTAGAAAATCCTTTAAATTGCCTGAACAGTACAATTCTCTCTTTACATTCAACTCACCAGTTTTTTCTCTCCAAGACTGGAACAGATCTATGTTCTGTTGAATGCTAGTTGAAGAAATTGACGTGCATTTTTAAGTGTATCACAAAATAAAAAAGAACAATAAAGCCCAGCAAATAACGCAAATTTGGATGTACGGTGATTGCCTCCAATCTTCTTCCAGCCCCAGTTTTCAATAGAAACAGGCTAAAGCTCTTAACTTGTGTAGTGGGGGAGGGGTGGTAATGAGATGGACAGGTGATGGGGCATTGGTTTATGCACTGACTTGTCATTCAGGATTACTTTAATTCAGTGTACATTTTGTGTGTAGTAATTGGCCTATTTCTAATGAAAGCAGTCATCTAATAAAACAAGTGTTTTCCCCTTTTTCCACACTAGCTGGAAGAAACTGCTTTTCATAAACTTCATAATAACTAAACACTGCTTTTGAAACAGTTGAATATTTGGACTCCTGTTACTGTATGGTGGTGGGGTTTTGCTCAACTGTAAGTAGACTCTTATTCCACATGGTTAAGTGATCACACTATGAGGGGCAGGCTGAAACCAAGACTTATTAAGAGACTGACAGATGTCTTTCTGCCTTTACACTCTAAGATGTCTTTTATGTCTACCTTTACACTCTAAGATGTGCACTTAATAAGTTAGAATGATAGGCAGAATCACTGGATCTTTTGTAATATTTTGTTCTCATTCTCTATTCCTTCCCCACCAAATAGAGTTGATTTGCTTTAATGAAATGTGCCGTAAGGGACTAGTTGAATAAATGATGCTTCCTTTGGACAATGGAATACTAGTAAAACTGTTAACAAGGGAAAACACACAGCAAAACTGGGTTTATAACATGGTGCATTTGAGTTTTGTTTTGAGGGATATATACATATATGTGTGTATATATGCAGATGTGCATATATCATTCGAAATAAAATTGTGTGTTTATTTGTGCATGTATAAAATATTTCTGGAAGGATATGTAATAAGCTGGTGATAGCAGTTATTTCCGGGAAAAGGAATCAGAGTTGATGATGAGGGTGAGAGGAGGACTTAGCTTTCATTGCAGACACTCTTTTGTATTGTTTGATTTTCACTATGTGCATATATTACCTTTCCAGCTGAAAAACACTTGTATCTTCTTACCAATTAATTGTTAATGATTCATGGCAGATATTTATGTGTCAATTTGAGATGCTTATTTTAAATGAACAGAACATATATATATGTATAGTGTTAATTTATGCTGTTTGTTTGATTCCCCAGCAGCTAAGATATATACCACCAATAATTTATATATTTGTGTTTTATAGGGTTACATCCATTTGGGAGAATAGTCTCCAGATCACTACAGTTTCTAGTTTTGTAGGAACATGGCTTGGAGCCTTTCCTATTCCACTCGATTGGGGAAGACCATGGCAGGTTGGTTTCAACTCTTTAAAGCAACAAAGTAGATGTTTGTACAGTGATGGTAAAACTGATGCAGCTAACGAGTATGTATATTTAAATTGTTTTATCGTTCAGTTAAGTAGGGATGCCAGTTCCCTCTGTCACTGTAATCTGGGTGATTTATTGGGGCCTGTCTCAGTGCCACGGGCATCCTGATCAGCCTGCTTCTATCTTCTAACACTATTTTTTTCTACATGTATAGGTGAATAAACAAGCTTAGTTTGAGAATATGTATAGGAGTTTAATAGCCTAGAAGTTGCAGGAATTCCCTATTTTTAACATTGATATACATTGCCTTTGTAGTCTTAGATTCATATTTTCTTAGCTTGATTGATAGCCAAATTGAATGTTGATTTTGAGATTTTTTTTCTTAAAGCATATAGCAAAGTTGGTTTTGAAATAGGGGTTTGTGATATTAGAGGAAGCTCATAAACATCAGGTTTTTTGTTTTCTATGACAATAAGATATAGCTAATAAGCTAGGGGAAACACTATAAGTGTTCTTTTTATCCCCATTTTACAGATGAGGAAACTGATACCTAGAGGACATGTAATATTCCAAGGTCACTGAGCTAGTGATGGATACATCTTTGTTGTAATTTTTAATGGCTTCATAGTAAACCTTTATATAGTTATTCCAAAATTTACTTAACAAATTCACTATTGATCATTTAATACTATTTTTACTATTATAAACAGTGCTATGATAAACATCTTTGAATCTATATCTTAATGGATTTTTCCAATTATTAAGATGATTTCTCCCAAATCAATTGTGGTATTAAAAAATAAATATACTTTCTTTTTCCAACATGAAGAGAATTTTTCTCTGATCACAAAGGCAGTATACATTTATTTAGAAAATTTAAGCAATACTAATAATTATAAAAAGTAAGTAAAAATTATCAAATATCCAGCCACCCAGAGACAACTCCCATTTGTGTTTCGGTGGTAATCTTTGCAGCTCTCTCTTCATGTGTGTAACTATTCATAATACACATATTATTTTTAATCTTTTTTTCCCCTTCAACAGCATATTATAGAGCTCATTCCATGTCAGTGAAAATTTGCATATATGTATTATAATACTCCATTATTTGGGTAAAATCATATACAAATTTCTTATGAATGGACATTTAGATTATTTATAGTTTTCACTATTACTAATTTATTATGAATTATTGTGATTATCATAAAACATACATCTTTGCAGATTTGTCCAGGTTTTTAAAAATACTTAATTAATTAATTTATTTGGTTGCACCAGGTCCTAGTTGCGGCTCTCCAGCTCCTTAGTTGTGGCATGCAAACTCTTAGTTGTGGCATGCATGTGGGACCTAGTTCCCTGACCAGGGATCGAACCCAGGCCCCCTGCATTGGGAGTGCGGAGTCTTATCTGCTGCGCCACCAGGGAAGTCCCTCCAGTTTTCTCTTTAGTGTAAATTCCTAGGTAATAAGTGGCTGGGTTAAATCTCTGATATGTATGTCACTTTCCAAAGGCCCTTGAGAGATCTGAATCATATGTCTTGCACTTAACTGCCTACTTTTTAAGTCCATTCTTTGTGCTTTCTATTAGATGTTGTGTCTCCTAGACAAATGCATTGTTCTTTTACATTCAGTAACTCTGGTAGGTTTGCCCTTCTCTATGATGGGTCTTTACCTACTATATGTTATAGAAATCCCTGGAGGTTTGGGGTGTGTGGTGTCACTGATACCCTTCCCAAGGTTATAATATTAATAAAGGTTTCCTTTATATTTTCTTGGCCATCTCAGTGATCACTGGGAAATGGGGATTCATTTGTACTCAAGTTACAATCTTATGGAACTTAATTTCATTCAATAGTGTCAGTGATTCCTAAATTGGAAGACAATCAAAATCATTGAAAAGTATACACAGGAAATTGTATTTTAATTCCTTACTTTCAGATGTATGCAATTAAGTCTAAATACAGAGTATCGATATATAAAGCACCATTGGCCATCGGCTTATGAGTTGGTAAGGTAATATGTAATTAACATGTTAGTTTGCCTATAGATGGAATATTTTGGAGTGTAAAAGTTTGATATGTTACACTTGTATAAATCTTCTCTTTATAAGACTACGCAGAAATAGATGTTGAATTATGGAGAGTAGAGGCGCCTTTGTAAAATCTGGGTTTAGGTTTCCATAGAAAATATATTTTTTGATTATTTACAATTCAATTATCTAGTTTTGATTGTTTAGGCTTTTAGCTACTGACTCTCATTTTTCTACCTCAGTTCTTGTTTACAATAAGAGGTGAGCCAGATCCAAATTAATGGATCAGACTTTTAAAATTAATATAAAATTTCTATTTGAATTATTGACTTTAAAAAAGATTTTCTAACTAGCTAATTTAATATGTAGCAAATGTTGGTCTTCATTAAGAATGTTTCATTCGACTGGAATATTAATGGTTGTTTAATAATCTTTACTGTTGAGTTGTTTTTAAAGTATTCTAAGTTAATGACCCACTTATTCACTATCATCTTTTAAAATTATGATAGATACTGTTGGTGAAATAATAGAATTGATGTATAATTAATCATCTTTTATTCATATAATAATCACCTGCCCGTCTCCCTTTTAGCAATGATTTACTGATAAACTAGAGAAATGATGAGGCATCTTTTTTGTTCACTTTTTATTTTCAGTGAACAAGTTTTTTATTCCGTTTTGGTTTTTTTCTTCATAAACCTCACAACAGAATAAGTACTCAGTGTGGCTCATGGTGCTGACAGAATCTTCCAGAGAAACAATAAACCAAATAAAAGATCATGGCGTCACCTCAGAATGGAGATTTTTCTAGAGTGAAATTTCACGAGAAGATAACTATTATATATACTTCATTATCTAAACTGTAATATTATAGTATTAGGAAGAGAGGTTAGTTCTCTATTCCTTATAGCCCAATAAAGATTTGATATGTTTGTGGTAAAGCAAGCTTTTCTGGGTTGGGATCTGGTTTTACTGATGTTTCAGTCAGAGAAACAAGGGTATCTGGTTAAGCAATTATACTTTCTTTAAAAACACATACACACCATCCACCTCACAAAAACTTTTGCATGTTTAGTTCCATTTTTTCTACTTTGAATTCAAATCTGACTTTGTATAAAATTTCCAGAGGCCAAACATAAGATTATAATGATGTGAGTTCTGTACTGAGCAATTTCAAGAATATTTATATTTTTTAAATTGTTTCATCATTAAATGACTAGAAAGGCCCATTGAAAATATATAACCTCAATGAAAAATGTTTTTCACTTACTAATAGGAATTTTAAATAATTGTAAGTAATGACAAATGACGAAAGAGACCAGGCATCTTTATAGTTGGAGGAAGCCTTCCCTTTCTAGGAGGCAGCAAGAGAATTTGGTGAAAGAGAATGTGGTCGGTGGCTGCCCACTATGTTGTTGGTCATCTTTATTGTTTTCTTTAAAAATAATTGAAAGTCATCTTGCTTTTCTTCCTTGCCTTAATTATCACATTATAAACATTTGAATTGTCCATAACCCAGACAGCCTTCTTCAGCCCTAGAGAAAGCTTATAGCTATAGTTACTGACAAAATGAATATTTTGACCATGGAAGATCTTTGTACATTATAATTTGATGCATTATCTGCTCTAAAAAGAGATAATCAGTAAATATTTGTTGAGTTCTTACTGTGTACAAAATACATATTCTGTGTAAGTTATAACAGATACTTAAATATTACCAGGACTGGAATTTAATTGTTTGGTAACGATAATTTAGATTCATATTGTGATTTAGATTCAGATTTAATATGCTCTAAATATTTTGCAGAATAGATGGTTATGAGCTTTTCATCTGGAAAATGTCTTAATTTTCAAAAGTCGGCTAGTATTTCATGTTATTAAAAAAATTAATGGGAGGTTAGGAATTGTTGTTGGTTATTCTGAGCAAAGGAAATTTACCATGAAGTTTTTAAACCCACATGTTTTATTAATAGGTAGACAGATAACAGGATGATTAAGAGCTCTGGCATCAGATTACTGAGTTCAAATCCTGGCTCTGCCACTTGCTAGTGAGGATTAAATAATATAATCCTTCTAAAGTACTTAGTTCAGAACCTGACACATAGTTACTGCTTAATTAATGTTATAGGCATTTATGACCTATAAAAGGAGTAGGTTAATGACTATTTTTTTTAGCATTACCAAAAGACCCTGCAAATTCCATTATTTGAGTTCTCCAAGTGTTAGAGCATGTTAACTGTCTCAGTTTATTGTATTCATTCTGCCCGATAATCCTTAAATTGGTAGGGTGGATTGTTAAATCATCTTTTTGTTTCCCTGGTATTTAGGTATTTACGGTATTTGGATTTCATGTAATTTTCAATTCTGTCTGACATTTCGGATGGCAATAGAAAGAAAACGTCATATCTGTCTGTGTATGTACCAGGCATGGGCTTGGCACTGTCACACAGGCAACTTAATCCTGGTAACCCTAGTGCAAGGTAGGGTTCAGTCCCACTTCTACACATAAGAAAGCAAAGTGTGAGGAGAGGGGTACACATCTTTTTCAACATTTCTTGGCTGATTAGAGGAAGACTCAGGATCCAGCGCCCCAGGACACCATGATTCTCTTTATCCCTGGAGACTCTGAAACATAGCTTTTCTTTTTAAAAAATGGCCATAGCTTAGATGTTTTGGGGGAAAGGTTGAGTAGTTATTATATTGCGTTTCTTTCTTCACGTGAGAATTTCATTTAAGTGCCATGACCACTCTGGTAGTGTTTGTATCTTAGACCATAAAATTCAATGTATTTGTAGGAGAGTATTTGAAGCTAATATGTGAAGCTTTTATACCTAGAAAACCAACAAATACCTTTAAACTCTGGACTTCCATGCTACTGTCTCCAAAATGGAATTGACCCAGAGAATCAAATCTCTTCTGAGCATACTTATTTCTTATAAAGTTAAAAAGCAAAATGGATTGAGATTGTCTTTAAAGCAATTTTAAGTTGTTTAAAAATATTTGTACTTATTCCCATCAGATACCAGATAAATGAGGCATTGTTATATTTAAAAACTCTTTTTTGTTTTCTCTGGTTTTATCAGGTTAAAAAATTAATATCTGTGAAACATATATATTCATTTTTTAAAGTCACAGATGCCACAGATAATACTTTCATAAATTGAAGCTGGAGATCATAAGGATAATTAAATGAATCATTGCAGATAATGACAGAGTGAGGGATAAAGCTAAGATTATGGATTTAATTATGCAAGGGTGCATATTTTTAGGTTAATTGGTGTTTCTGTTACTAAATGTGTTATACAGTATTTTAGACAGACAAAAATAAAATATTAATTTATATGAAATATGAGTTACATATTTCGAGCATGGAAAAAAAACTATAATACTTAACTGATAGAAAATGGTTTGGGATTTAAAAGGTGGGTTCACTGTAGGGCAATGAGGTTGAAAATGATCTGCTAGCAGGACTTTCATGTGAGGGAGAAGAGTGCTGGCTAAGGTAACTCATTTGCATGGTCCTGCCAAGGACCATTTATCGTCACTTTGACAAGAAGTTCCAGCCTGGAGACTGTGGACCTCTCCACAAATAGCTCTTCCTAAATCTGTGTTCTTAGTCACAGGAGAGTGGTATGGTATACATGGCACAGGGAAGAGTTACAACTAGAGAAATGTATCCAGATGAGTAGATTCATCTGTACATGTATTCCTACATCAGACAATAGCATTTGCTTTAAGGACATCTGGAAAAACACATCACTTAAAACCAAATTCAGAGGAAAATATAAATAATCATTTAAAACCAGTAGAATTTTGAAAGTAGGTTTTTAAAAATGAATTCTATCAGTCATGCAAATGTAAATTTGTGGTAAGCATGATAAACAAAACATATTAAAAAGTAGTTTGTGTGAAATTTAGAACTGCCTGGGTTTTATCTCCCTTTTTTATCTGAAAGAGCCAGTAATCCTAATGGTTGTGAGTTGTTCTAAGTGTTTCTAGGTTTTTTGATCTTCAGATAGGTCAGTTTTCCCATGATATCTATCATAGTACATACCTCTCCAAAAACTATATTGCAACATTTTTTTTTTATTAATTAATTAATTTATAGCTATGTTGGGTCTTCATTTCTGTGCAAGGGCTTTCTCCAGTTGTGGCAAGTGGGGGCCACTCTTCATCGCGGCGCGCGGGCCTCTCACCATCGCGGCCTCTCTTGTTGCGGAGCACAGGCTCCAGACGCGCAGGCTCAGCAGTTGTGGCCCACGGGCCCAGTTGCTCCGCGGCACGTGGGATCCTCCCAGACCAGGGCTCGAACCCGTGTCCCCTGCATTGGCAGGCAGACTCTCAACCACTGCGCCACCAGGGAAGCCCGCAACATATTTTTTAAAGTTTGTGTTATTAAAATTTATCTTAAAAATTAAATAATCTTAGTTTGCCCCTTAACTGCTTGGTTTATAGTAGGGGCTCTCAATAAATAGTTTTGAATAAACAGAGCCATTCAATTCAAATGGAGACTCTTAAAAATGATAGAAATGCCTACCAGTGGTTGGTTTAAAATCAGTTTCTGTACTTATACTTCTTAAAAGTTATGAAAAACGACAGCTAGGAGCAAGAATCACCCATCTATTTCAGTGGTAAGGCTACATATGGTTAATGTAATGCCATATGCTATATAGCTCTTGAGAGTTTTCTCTTGTAAGCTTTATGCTCCCCAGACATTTCATGTGAAGAAAAGCAAGTACTAAAGATGCTTATATTACAAGGGCAAGGGAATAGTTCCTATTGCACAATATAACATTGCTCATAAACTATCAATATTTTATTTGTTCTAAACTGCAGGCTCTAATTATTACCTATTAGAATACCTAAGAAGTGCTTCCATTAGTGATCATATAAGTTTAATTTTTTCAAGTTAAAATATGTAATATACAGAATGATACTGATGCATGGTACTTTACAGCTTTCATGACAGGTTTTTAAGTATTACTTCATTTAATACAAGAGCCCCATGTTTTAAGTACAAGAGGTATTATTATCCCTGTTTTGCAGTTGGGAAACTGAGGCTCAGGTGTTAAGTGACCTGGCAAAGGTCATATGGCCAGTAAGTGGCTGACCTGGCCCTGCATCTCAGATCATTCTCACTCCACTGTCCCATGCCATTTCCTAGAAAAGCAAAGTAAAGCTCCCAAGTAAAATATAAAGTATTTTTAAAAGTAGCCTAATGTTTTTATATAATTAGCTTTTTAAACTTTTTGTTGAATATTTTGAACTAATTTCAAAAAAAGTCACCATTATCCAATCCCAAATACCTGATGAAACCTGCAGCAGCTTATAAACTGCCATAGTCAGTGATACACCAAACTAGCTGTTTTATGGAGTAAAAAGGTAATCTATTTGCACTTGATATATTGTGCATATTATAATTAAAATGTATTTAAACTGTTTATTCTCAGTTCACACAAATGCCATCTACATCATTGAAATTGATCCTTAAAATTCTGAAACCAAAATGTGAAAGGTCATTGTATTTCTTTGGCCAACTAGAACAGTTAATAAAAATACTTATTAGGGTAGAGTGATGAGAAGAGTACAGGGATTCTTTTTTTTTTTAATTGTAGTATAGTTGATTCACAATGTTGTGTTAGTTTCTGGTGTACAGCAAAGTGATTCACTTATATATATGTATCATATTCTTTTCCATTATGGTTTATTACAGGATATTGAATATAGTTCCAAGTGTAGGGATTCTTAACCAAGAGTCCATATATGGGCTTCAGGTCTGTGAACCCTTGAAATTATATGGATGTGTGTATATACACATCCAACTACCATCTAACGGAATTCATGCTTCCTTCTCGTCAAACATGATCCATATATATGTAGATGTAATTTTAAAAAAATACTTTTAAAGTACTTAAAATTTGGGCAGGATTTTTAAAATAGCTTTAGAGATGGTATATTTGAGGAATGATGGTATTCTAGATTGTAATGACAACTTATTTCATATGTGCCTATTAAAAATATGAACTAAAAGATTATTATCAATTATAACTCACATTAATTGGTCACTTGTACTATGTGCCAGATACTGTTATAGGTATGGTTATAAGTATCACACAGCACATTGTCTCATTTGATCATTACAATAACCCTATGAGGTGAGTTTTACAGTGATCCTTATTTTGTAGATGAGAAACCAAGGCACAGAAAGGTTAGGTGACTTGCCCAGGGTCACATTTTGGTAAACTTTTTTTTTTTTTAACATCTTTATTGGAGTATAATTGCTTTACAATGGTGTGTTAGTTTCTGCTGTATAACAAAGTGAATCAGCTATATGTATACATATATCCCCATATCCCTTCCCTCTTGCGTCTCCTTCCCACCTTCCCTATCTCACCTCTCTAGGTGGTCACAAAGCACCGAGCTGATCTCCCTGTGTGATGCAGCTGCTTCCCACTAGCTATTTTACATTTGGTAGTGTATATATGTCAATGCTCTCACTTTGTCTCAGCTTTTACCCTTCCCCCTCTGTGTCCTCAAGTCCATTCTCTACATCTGTGTCTTTATTCCTGTCCTGACCCTAGGTTCATCAGAACCATTTTTTTTTTTAGATTCCATATATATGTGTTAGCATACGGTATTTGTTTTTCTCTTTCTGACTTACTTCATTCTGTATGACAGACTCTAGGTCCATCTACCTCACTACAAATAACTCAATTTCGTTTTTTATGGCTGAGTAATACTCCATTGTATAAATGTGCCACATCTTCTTTATCCATTCATCTGTTGATAGACACTTAGGTTGCTTCCATGTCCTGGCTATTGTAAATAGTGCTGCAATGAACATTGTGGTACATGGCTCTTTTTGGGTTGTTGTTTTTTTTTAAAATAATTCTAACCATATATTGCTTAAACAGGAAAATTTTTTTTAAAAGAATAACACCAAAAATATATCTGTTAAAAGAGTGTCATTGTCTCATACAGTCCCACCCTCTTCTTGAAATTGCAACACAACCTCTAGATTTCACAAAAAGAGAAATCCAAAATGTGGTATCTTCATAAAGAAATGGCACACAGATCTATATGTTTAACCCAGTGGCTTCAATAATTTCTTTGTCTGGGTCAGTATTGGTTTCTGCAGAATTGGAATGCTGTCTGGGATAATGACTGTGGGTCATCTCTCCACTTATACGTTCAATCATATGACACACTTGCTTTTCGAATAACTAGCAAAGAAGAAATTAACAATGAAATCCAGTATTTGCTGGATCTGAGGGGATGACTCTTTTTGAATTATGGTTTTCTTAGGGTATATGCCCAATAGTGGGATTGCTGGGTCATATGGTAGTTCTATTTTCAGTTTTTTACGGAACCTCCATACTGTTCTCCATAGTGGCTGTATCAATTTACATTCCCACCAATACTGCAAGAGGGTTCCCTTTTCTCCACACCCTCTCCAGCATTTATTGTTTGTAGATTTTTTTTTAAATTAATAGCTACTTTATTTATTTAATTAATTTATTTATTTATGGCTGTGTTGGGTCTTCGTTTCTGTGCGAGGGCTTTCTCTAGTTGTGGCAAGCGGGGGCCACTCCTCATCGCGGTGCGTGGGCCTTTCACTATCGCGGCCCCTCCCGTTGCAGGGCACAGGCTCCATATGCGCAGGCTCAGTAATTGTGGCTCACGGGCCCAGTTGCTCCGCGGCATGTGGGATCTTCCCAGACCAGGGCTCGAACCCGTGTTCCCTGCATTAGCAGGCAGATTCTCAACCACTGCGCCACCAGGGAAGCCCCTATTGTTTGTAGATTTTTTGATGATGGCCATTCTGACCATTGTGAGGTGATACATCATTGTAGTTTTGATTTGCATTTCTCTAATGATTAGTGATGTTGAGCATCCTTTCATATGTTTGTTTGCAATCTGTGTATCTTCTTTGGAGAAATGTCTGTTTAGGTCTTCTGCGCATTTTTGGATTGGGTAGTTTTTTTTTTTAATATTGAGCTGCATGAGCTGCGTGTATATTTTGGAGATTAATCCTTTGTCTGTTGATTCGTTTGCAAATATTTTCTCCCATTCTGAGGGTTGTCTTTTCATCTTGTTTATGGTTTCCTTTGCTGTGCAAAAGCTTTTAAGTTTCATTAGGTCCCATTTGTTTATTTTTGTCTTTATTTCCATTTCTCTAGGAGGTGGGTCAAAAAGGATCTTGCCGTGATTTATGTCAGAGTGTTCTGCCTATGTTTCCCTCTAAGAGTTTGATAGTGTCTGGCCTTACATTTAGGTCTTTAATCCATTTTGAGTTTATTCTTGTATATGGTGTTAGGGAGTGTTCTAATTTCATTCTTTTACATGTAGCTGTCCAGTTTTCCCAGCACCACTTCATTGAAGAAGCTGTCTTTTCTGCACTGTATATTCTTGCCTCCTTTATCAAAGATAAGGTGACCATATGTGCGTGGGTTTATCTCTGGGCTTTCTATCCTGTTCCATTGATCTAAACTTTTTTTTTTAATTGAAGTAAAGTTGATTTACAATGTTGTGTTAGTTTCAGGTGTTCAGCAAAGTGATGCAGAATATATATATATATATATTCTTTTAGATTCTTTTCCATTATAGATTATTATAAGATACTAAATATAGTTCCCTGTGCTATACAGTAGATCCCTGTTGTCTGTTTTATATATGGTAGTGTGTATATGTTAATCCCAAACTCCTAATTTATCCCTTTCCCCCTTTCCCCTTTGGTAACCATAAGTTTGTTTTCTATGTCTGTGAGACCATTTCTGTTTTGTAAATAAGTTCCTTTGCATCATGTCATATCCTAGATTCCATCCAGATTAATTTCCCAGGGTCAGATATTTAACAAGGGGCAGACCTGAGACTCAAATCCAGTCTAATCCAAAAATCAGTGTTCTGGGGTTCCCTGGTGGCGCAGTGGTTGATAAATCTGCCTGCCAGTGCAAGGGACACGGGTTCGAGCCCTGGTCTGGGAAGATCCCATATGCCGCAGAGCAACTGGGCCCGTGAGCCACAATTACTGAGCCTGCGCGTCTGGAGCCTGTGCTCCGTGACAAGAGAGGCCGTGACAGTGAGAGGCCCGCGCACCGCAATGAAGAGTGGCCCCCACTTGCCACAACTAGAGAAAGCCCTCGCACAGAAACGAAGACCCAACACAGCCAAAAATAAATAAATAAATAAATAAAATTTAAAATAATACAGACATACACTTAAAAAAAAAAATCAGTGTCTTTTTTTTTTTTTTTTTTTATTTAATTTATTTTTGGCTGCGTTGGGTCTTCGTTGCCGCTCCAGGGCTTTCTCTAGTTGAGGTGAGCGGGGCCTACTCTTCGTTGTGGTGCGCAGGCTTCTCATTGCAGTGGCTTCTCTTGTTGCAGAGCACAGGCTCTAGGGCGTGTGGGCTTCAGTAGTTGTGGCACGCAGGCTCAGTAGTTGTGGCTCATGGGCTCTAGAGCACAGGCTCAGTAGTTGTGGCACATGGGCTTAGCTGCTCCGCGGCATGTGGGATCTTCCCAGACCAGGGCTCGAACCCGTGTCTCCTGCATTGGCAGGTGGATTCTTAACCACTGCACCACCAGGGAAGTCCCAAAAATCAGTGTTCTAATCACTATTCTTTACTACTTACAACATGCTTTGAAATATATCAAACTCTTTATATTGGTACATTTTCCTTTCCTAAAAAGTAAGCAGAGTTTTATAGTGATGCCTGATCAGAAGAAAGCAGTGTGGTCTTCAGGTAGAAATAAGCTTATATAATTTTGAAATGTCTTTCAACCAGCAATACTATTGATTTTTTAACAGAAAAAAAGTTATATCTATATCATTTAAGAAGTTTTTTAAAGCTTATTAGGGTGAAATTGTTTTATTTCTAAGAGAAAAATAACTTATTGGTAGTACCATGTACCAAGATCCTATATATCAGGCCTTTGTTAATGCTGATTATTTTAAGAGAACACTGACCTTTTTTTAAGTGCTGAAACATATAAGGAATCATTTGATTTAGAGAAAGAATAATAGTAATACTCTAAGCAAGATACTTTCTTCACATGATGCAGCTACTCATTTTTTTAAAGTTTTTCTTTTTGACAGTAACTGTAATAATTTTACCCAGTTGCATTATCTTTTGTTGCATTATCTTTTGTCCATATTATCTTTTATTATGCAAGAGGAAGTTTTTCTTTTATTTAGTGATTTAAAAAAATTTAAATTTATAAAAAACTGGATAAAAAGAAGATGGTTGTTTGGTGGTAATCACTTGTGACTTCCTTTACATGAATGTCTTTGAGTTTTCTATTTTCTGTAAACAAAACAAGATAATTATATAGAGCCATCTCAGATTATCATAATTTGGAGAAATGTTTATAGCAACGCAGTTGAATTGTCTCTTCAATAGATGATACCATGTGTGTTTTTTTAATTCTATTTGTGGCATGAGGAACGTTAAATAGAAACATCTCCGTATGTGAGACAATAGTTTTAAATGGAAAACTTCAAGATCTATTTATGAAAATACGTGATTAAGCTAGGATTGTTTGACAAGTCAAAATGAATTGTTGCCATAGGATAGTTTTAATTTTTTTAAAGCAATATTAAGGTTAGCAGGAAATTGCTTGAGGAAAGGTTGTTCGTTGGCAACCTTCCCCAACTCCCTTCAACAGCTCCTTTTGCCATTCCCTATTAAGGAAAGTTGCCCTTATATAAAGAAATTCTCTTTTAGAAAATGACTATGTTACAGTTAAGGACTACTTATTTCAGAAAAAATCAAGCAGGAAAGCCTGGTCCATCACTAGCAAACAGTCTCCAAAGCCAGTCCAACATTTTAATTTGCTGATGGCATGGATTCCTTGACATGTTGAATAGCAGGTGTTCCAAGCCTTAACCCCTCTTAAGGCAAAACTTTCTAACTAATATTTATTTCATTTTTGGCATTCCACTGGAGGTGAAGTATAGCAGCTGTTTAAAGAATGTGTGTGTAAATGTGTATATATGTGTTTGGAAACAAAGAGCCACACTGAAATTACAAAGTGATTAAAATAGAATTTAGAAACCCAAATTGGAACTTGGCTGGATTCATGAGGGATTACGATTCTCCCTACACTTTGACAATGTCCTTTACCAAAGTGCAGATGCTCACAGTTGGCCGATGATGCGGAGATCCACCACATGAGAAACAGAGGAAAGAATATTATCCCAAGTGTTTACATAGAGTGTTAAATAAAAACTACTAAGGTAAGGTCAGTGCTTTACATAGATAGTAAACTATGCATATTATTTTATTTGTAACCCCATGTGTTAAGATGGGACACTATTAAAGCAACAATCACTTAAAAAGCAACAACCAACAAACCAGTATTTAATTTGGTACTTAAAATTAATAATTAAAACCAAATGGAAGCAATGCCTAAAGTAACTAAGATAATTCACAATAAAAACCATTAGTGCAGGCTCTACTTATTGGAAATATGATAATTCAACATAGGCTAACCTAAAATGTACCTTTAGAGATAGAATAAGGATATAAGCAAAATATTAAATAAGATTTCAGGAAGCCCCTAAAATTATTTTTAAGAACTTCAGAACTGATTACCTATATGCAAAAAAATATTAACTATAAGTTTAAGTTCATTCATACATGACCTTATTTGAAGCAGTGTATTTTCATTCACTAGCAAAATTCATGTCAGTAAGATATTTTTGAAGTATTTTATTGTCCAGATATTTCACTACTTTGAACTAGTTGTTCCAGTGATTAGCCTGAATTTCAATGGAAACCTAAGTCTTAAATGAAGACATGCTTCTGAAAATAAGGCAACTTTTCTACAATCTGTTTATGAACAGAAAAAAAAATCTTTGGTTTTAGTTAAACTAGCAGGAAGGATTTTGCAAAAAAGAAATACTAAAGAACCAAACAACGAAAAGGCTCTTAATAAGCAATGGGAAACTCCAAACCCCATCAAGGTCAATAGAGTACCTAAGGCACCTCAGGTTCAGATGATACAATCATCTTTGCTTAGAGTTCTAATAATCTATATACAGGATTTTTACCATCTTAAGAAGCCGAAAAGGTAATGTCCAACAATGATTATTTTAAGAAAGAAGAAAATCCTAAGAGTTGCTAAATGGGAGAGATTAGAGATCATCTCGTCTACCTCCCAGATGAGGAAAATGAGGCCCAGTCAAGAAACAGAGGTGACACCAGAGTTTGTGTTTCCAGACTCCTAGTCCATTTCTCTTAGGGCAGGACAAATTCTAGATTTTAACTTTATTGGCTAGGAAACCAAGTGTGAAGAGTTTCAGAGATGTGAATTTGAGGAAGAAAAAAAAAAAATTCCCATCAAATCCCCAAAGGCAAGTTGGAAATAAATGTATAATACTTTACTACTGTCTTAATTCCTTTATACCATGTGTTGGACAACTTAGCTAATATACTAATTGAGTTATACAGTTCTTTTCAATTCTATCTAAAAATAGCAGACCAAAATTAAATGAGAAAGTTACATCAGATTCCACTTGAGCATACATAAGGCCATGGTACTTAATGCGAACCACCACTTCTTGGGAGAAAGAAGACACCCACTGTCCAATTCAGGAGAGAAAGCTCCTGACCAGTTATCCAGTAGACTCTCTGCACGTCAATGGGGAAGATGATGCTTATTATTTTTTTAAAAATCTCTACAAAGCTCACATACAAGACAGTACATCCTAGATTTGTGACTGCTATGAGCATTTAAGGCTGTCATTTTCAAGTATCAAAGTTTAGTGTTCCATTACCCAATCTGTGCAATAGACATAGCTATAAGCTCAAGTCATGGAAATTAACAGAAGCTCACCAAAGACATAAAGAAATCATGATTTAGGCAACAGCATTTTTAAATGTAGGAAAGGCTGGGAAAAATTTTATGGATTAGATTATGCTTCTCTGAACTGCATTAGTTTGTTCACACTGAAACTTTGTCTAACACTATTGTCTGTTGCATGGCATTTGGAATAAGGTAGATCAACAGCAGACCAAACAAGAAAGCTTAATTAGGTAACAGAACTAGTCATTAAGATGGTTCACCTCTACCACAGTTATACGGCCTGTTTCCCTAGAGAAAGATTAGAAATGGCTCCAGTATACCAAATAAGATTCATAGATAAACATGAGAAAATTTTTTTAAAGCAGGACCTTTGAAAATCTAGGGACTACCATGCACTGCTCGAGGATGAAATAAGTCAACGTTATTTACTTCTGGCTTGATGTAATACTGTGAAACGTAATATGGCTGGAGAAAAAGGGTATTTGGAAGCCAGTATGTCATTTAACTTATACTCTAGGTGTGTACATAAGCTGTAGTTCTGTAACTTCTACTGCGGTTCCAATATCTATATCTGAAAGGTGAAATCAGTTTTATTATGAAAGCAGTTGCTTTGTTATAAATTCCATGTAACATGCTTGAATTGAAGGTCTTTTCTCTTTAACACAATTTAAAGTTTCTTGTGGTTTGGTCAGCATACACCCTTTTCATTTCATTTGATATACAAGCCAATGTGGAAATTAGAAAAACAAAATTACCAACTAGTTCAGAGAGCTAAATTGAGTCCAGGATTATGGCAAAGTCTGACCCAAAGTTTTAATTTGTAATTTCAGCATGTTTCTCATGCAGTTTGGGGAGCATCAAACTAAATCTACTATCGCCAGAAACCTTTGTTACAGTTGAATGCACATTAACTAAAATGTGTACATTTTTAGTGTTCATGATAAATGCAGATATGACCTTATTACACTTTTGGCATTCTTTAAGAAAGCACATTAAGCTTTAATATAGAAATATTTAGGTTACACTTGTGCTCAAGTAATAATAAAACATTTGTTCTTTTTGATCTCATACATTCTCTCCTCAGGAATGGCCCATCTCCTGCACGCTTGGAGCAACCTTTGGCTACATGGCTGGCCTTGTTACTTCACCACTCTGGATATACTGGAATAGAAAGAAACTTACATACAAGAACAATTAATTGGAGCAAAGGGAGAAGATATTTCTTTGTGCAGATTCCATAAAGACTGTGCAGACATGTATATGGTCTAAGCCAGGCAGTTCCACTTAACAGCACTGTTTTTTATGTAGTTACAACATGATGTGATTGTAGCTTTTTAAACTATGAAACCCCTGAGAGATTGTACCTTCTAGTTGAAATAAAGTATTTATAATAGATTGTGGCTTCAGATGCTGTTTGTTGCTTCTTGGACCTTTAAGAAACATTCTTAATCAACTTTATAGAATTCTGAGGACAGGGTTTGTTTTTTTTTTTTTTCCTTTCAAGTTTTAAACTGCTTCATTATTTATAAGAGGTCTGGGTATAGCTTTAGCATTTCATATGCTTTCTGAGAGAAATGGACAGTTTACTTGGCCACTGAAGACGTTTCTCACGTAATTAAACAACAGTTTATACATCTTGATCCTATTCTTTTTTTTACTGTGTGTTTCTTTGGAGTTAAAATGGCTATGATAGCCTCATCAAAAACAGTCTTCAATCCCTTCTGGGTTAAAGCTGAACATTCCACATAGCAGCACGCACCTATCTGGGAGGGAGAAAAAAAACATCACAAATATATACAGTCTTTTTTACAACAACTGATACCACACAAACACACCATTACAAGGAAAATCATAAAATGCAAAAAGAATGAAATCATTCATATTTATGATACCCAGAGACAGCTGTTAAAATACTAGTGTATATTCTTCCAGACTTTCTCTATGGAAAATTCTTTCATTCATCACATATTTACTGGGTACCTACTATATGCCAGGCTCTGTTTTTAGGTGCTGGGGATCATGTCAATGAACTGAGCAGAACAGCAAAGTCTCCGCGGTGTGATGCTTACGTTTGCTTAAGTTCTACTGGGGGAGGAACACACAAAGGAATATAGAGTAGATGGTGGCACATGCTACAGGTTAAAAAAAAAAAGCAGAGTGAGGGAGGGAAAGGGTGCAGAGGACAGTGGTGGTGGTCAGAGAAAGCTGCTCACCAAGGTAGAGTTTGAGCACTGAGGGATACCTAGGGAAAGAGTTTCCAGGAGGACAGAGCCACAGATGTAACGACCCTGATGCAGGAGCATGTGCGGAGCATTCAGGGGGTGGGAAAGAAGCCAGAGTGGCAGGAGAGGGTGAGCAGGGGTAATGGCAAGAGAGGCCGTCAGTGAGGCAGCCTCGAGGTAGCGACCTCGAGTAAGGACTTTGGCTTCTACTGTGAGAGGGGACCCATCCATCCATCCATCCATTCGTTCGTTCATTGGAAACTTACAGAGCACTCTCATTTGCCAAATGTGAGAATATAGCAAGGAACAAAATTAAGTCCCTAAGCTATTCTCATGAAGCTTATATTTTAGAGGGAGAAGACCATGGACTAATAAAGAGGTAGAATATGTGGTCTGGAGAAAAATGGGGAAGGAGATAGGGAGTGGGGAGAGGTCAGGCAAGGCCTCACTGAGAGAGTGATATTTGAGTGAAAGAATGAACAATGTCTACATCGGGTAGACTATCCCAGGCAGAGGGGGCGGTGAAAGGACAAAGGCTCTGAGGCAGAAGATTGGGGAAACCGCACAGAGGCCGAGTGCCTGGAGCACAGTGAGTGAGGCAGAGAGGGAGCAGGGCCTGTACGCCAGGGTGAGGACTTGGGCCTTTATTTATTCGGAAGATAATAAAGCCACTGGAAGATTCTGAACAGAGCAGGGAGCTGATGGAGCTTCTATTTTTAGTCTCACTCTGGCTGCTGTGTTGAGAAAAGGTTAACAGACACAGCCAGAAGCAGAAAGGTGAGTGAGAAGCTGTTCCAGTAATCCAGGCCAGAGAGGGAGGGGGCCTGAGCCAGGCTGCCAGAGGAGGGGACGGTGAGGAGCGTTTGGATTCTGGGTATATTCTGAACGTAGAAAAATATATTTTGCTGGAGGGTTCACTGTACGGTATGAGAGAAAGAGCAAGGTCAAGTGTGACTTCAAGGTTTTTGACCCGAGTAACTGAGAAGACTAAGCCTAGAGAATAAAATTGGGAGTTCTGTTTTGGACATGTTAGTTTTGAGATGCTTACCACCCGGATGGACTTGTTGCATGACCAGTTGGATAACCAAGTCTAGAGTTTAGGGAAGAGGTCCAGGCTGCAGATAGAAATTTGGGAATCTCAGTAGCAGACTGTTCAAACCACAAGACGGATAGAAGCTTACTAGGCTTAAAGACTGAGTGTGGATATAGAAGGAAAGACATCCAAGAAGCTGAGTGCTGATCCCTGGACCCTCAACATTCAGAGATGGGGAGATGAGGAGATGGAGGAGAGGCCAAAGCGTGGGGAGAAAGCCCAAGAGAGGGCGTTCAAGGAAGCCAAGTGAATGTGTTTCAAGAAGGGACCAACTGTGCCAAATGCTGCTGAAAGGTCTAGAAACGGTGTTTTTTTGCAACCACTGTTTTTCCCCTTAAACTACATAATAAACATGAACATCTCAGTAAGTAAATTAATATAAATTTTTAATAGATGCAGGGTTTTTTTTTTTGCCATTATAAACAATGCAGCAACTTTATGGCTATCCCTTTAAGCACATCCCGTATAATATTCTTAGGATAAACTCCTCCCTGTGAAATTGCTTGATCAAAAGTGTACATGACTTTAAGGCTTTTGCATGTTGTCGAGGATGCTTTTACTCAAAGACCAACAGAACAACTGAGTACCCATTTCCTTAACACCCTTGGAACAGTGGGTATTCTAATTAATGTCTCTTTTTTTGTGTGCCAATTTTATAGATGGAAATTGAACTTACATTTGACTACTAAGGAATATGAACATATTTTTTATCTTCAATGACAATCTGCATTTTTTGGAGAATCCCCCATTGATGTTCTGAGTCGCTTTTCCTACTGGGGTATGCACAGGTCTCTTTCTGATTAATCCATATGCAAGGAGTTCATGTCCACTAAGGATATTAACCCATTTTTCTGCCATAAATGTCAAGTTTGTTATATGACTTTTAATTTTATTTCTGGCATTTGATGTCATATTAAATTTTTACATAGTTAAATCATCAATGTTTTCATTTATGACTTTTACCTTTATGAAATTTAGAAATTCCTTCTCTCCTAAGATGACAGAATTTAATATGTGAAATTCCTTGTTAGTAGCTTGTTAGTAAAGCTATTTATCTTTTGCTTTAGGAAAAACTGTTCTCCAAAAAGTTTTCTTGCTTTCTTCTGCCTCCTGATAGTATTTTTAAAAACACCTTATTATATTCCATTTCCACATAAGTCCTGTTAAAGTCATAACATCTAAAAAATAGAATCCAATCATGTTAGGGGCAAATGGAGAAAAAAGTAAGCCTCACTTTGGGGAGAGGAAGAATATAAGTTAAAAGGTATTTTGTGCATCACAGTTATATTTTTAAAATGATAATATTTTCCACCTTTCATAAAAATTCTCTTGTGGAAGAGAATTCAACAACACATTTCTTCTCCAACCTAGCCATAATTTTTTGTTTTTAACTGCAGACTTAAATTGTCCTCCTATTCCACTCCATTGCCTACTCCATGAGCCTTCACTGAAGACAGGGCCTGATTCAGCAGCCCCTATTTGTGACGCCTCTTTCTACACATGACTTACTAGGAAAATATTGTTGGCAGTGTAGCACAGGTGTAAAGGCTGGAGTGAGGCCTTTACTGAAGCCCAGCTCTGCCATTTACTACCTGCGGGACCTTACAAGTTACCTGACAAGTTACCTGACAAGGCTATGCCTGTTTTCTCCCCCATAAAACAGAGGCACTAGTAGACCAACCTCACTGTGTCGAGGCAAGGATTAAATGATCTAATGCATGTAAAACACTCAGCATAGGGCCTGGCATACAGTAAATCACAGTAAATATTAGCTTCTATTATTACCTTAGCTTCATTTACATTTATTTTTAAATTCTGTAAAGGTTGCATTACCTCTTTTGCTAGTTTCTGTCCTTGTTCCACACATATAGGTTTTTCCTTCATATCATTCAGTCTTGCTAAAGTTTTGGGGTCATCTCGGAGATCAATCTAGTTAAGAAAGGTTAATAATGTCCCATAACATTATCAGTCTTTAAAGATAAAGCATGTAGTCCCATTTAACCCCACGTATCAAAAAAAGATTACAAAAGAACCTAATCTTTAAAACCAACTAATATAGTAATTGCTTTCTTTGACACTACTTTTTCCAAAAATGTGACAATTTATTATAACTAACAACTGAGATTAAACATATATTATCTCATTTGCTAAACCTTAGGGCCATTTGTCTGAGAGCAACACCACAGGCAGGCCACAGAGGTTATTCTTAAATAGGTAAAATCAAAGCAGACATACCTGAGTTCCTATTAATAAAAAGGGTACATTTGGTGCGTATTCCTTAAGTTCTGGTACCCACTCCTCTTTCACATTTTGAAATGAGGCTGGATTTACCACCGAGAAGCATATAAGGAAGACATCAGTCATTGGATAAGATAAAGGCCTCAGACGATCATAGTCTTCCTAAGGAAGAAAGAAAAACCTCATTATTTCCATTTCTAGAGTTTACTAACAAACATGTACATTAGAGTAGATGGTCAAAGAAGCAAAGTCAGGACTATTCCACAAATGGAATGTATGGCATACTACAAAAAAAACAACATAATTCCATTGGTCTTTGCTATTCTTCCTTTGGAAGCTCTGAACACCACTGGGGTAAAAATATGACAATATCATTAACGTCTACAATGAAACTTTGAGAAAATACATTGTGATGACGAGAGTTGTCACTGGAAGCATTTTTAACTGAAAAGTTTGCACACAGAATTGATTGTAGCTAGATGTTTAAGTATAGTCATTTATAATAATATTATATACTGAATGTTCACTGTGTTATTTTTTTTTTTTTTTTTTATAGCTACTTTATTTATTTATTTATTTATTTTTGGCTGTGTTGGGTCTTCGGTTAGTGCGAGGGCTTTCTCTGGTTACGGCAAGTGGGGGCCACTCTTCATCGCGGTGCGGGGACCGCTCTTCATTGCGGTGCGCGGGCCTTTCACTATCGCGGCCCCTCCCGTTGCGGGGCACAGGCTCCAGACGCGCAGGCTCAGCAGTTGTGGCTCACGGGCCCAGCTGCTCCGTGGCATGTGGGATCTTCCCAGACCAGGGCGCGAACCCGTGTCCCCTGCATTAGCAGGCAGATTCTCAACCACTGCGCCACCAGGGAAGCCCTCACTGTGTTATTAAACATATGATCCATATGCTCTCTCATGTATTACTTATTTAATCCTTGTAAAAACTATGTGACATAAGAAACATTATCTCTATGTTGCATTTGTGTAAACTGAGGCAACAGAAATTAAATAACTTGTGTAAGGAAGTATATAGCAAGTAAAGGAGATGGGATTCAAACCCTGGCAGTTTCACTTCAGAACCTATGCCTTAACCACTATACATCTTCACTGAGACCTTAAATCTTTGCTTTCCCTGTTTATATAGTTTTCTTAATTTGTGTGTGTGTGTGTGTGTGTGTGTGCATATGCATGTGTGAAAATTTAACGATAGAAACATACTGAGTAAATCCACAAAATCCCCCTTCCTCTCCAATTTCCAGTCCTTTCCTGAAATGTAGATTTTTCATATGTATCTTTCCAGTTATTTTCTGTGCATGTATATGCCTACAACTGTACATATTTAAACATCTGTACACAGACGAAAACCGTGCAACCCATGTTGTTCTGCACCTTTCAGTATGTCTTGGACATGGTTCCAGAACGGAATACATTAGACTGCCATATTATTTTATTTTTTTAGTTAAGTATAGTTGATTTACAATGTTGTGTTAGTTTCAGGTGTACAGCAAAGTGATTCAGTTATATATATATGTATGGGTGTGTGCATATATATATATATAATATACATATATATATATATATATATATGCACACACACATGATATCTATTCTTTTTCAGATTCTTTTCCCTTATAGGTTATTACAAAATATGACTTCCATATTTAAACTGCTGCTTCACATTTTATAGAAGGGCTGTACTATTGATGGCTGTTTTAGCGTCTCTCCAACACAAAAAGACAGTGAAGATCCTGTTTCATTTAGATTATTTCCTATGACACAAAATTCTACTCGCTTACACTTTTGTGAGTGAATAGTCAGGATTCCATTTTTGTCAGGGCTAGCCTCTCATCTGGTTTCAAGGAAACTTTATTTTTGGCCTAAGCCACCACCCCTCTTAAATGACCTGCTTCACTACTAGAACTGCATGAATGTGGAATTAAAGGCATATTAAAAACATCTTCCACTCAGAGTTTCAGGTAGTATTTCTCTCATGGGACAATTTTCCTTTCATGTCATCTTCTGAGATTTTTCTTACTACAATGTTACACTCCACCTCATATCATTATCTCAAACTCTTGACTTTGGAGTTAACCCTCCTGTTTTTCTGCGATGCTTTTGAAGGGCACATCTGCAGTTTGGAGCCAAGGGCATTGAAAGATTTCTCAAGTGTTGGCTCAGGACAAGACGGGAAATGCCATCCCCAATCTTCTTTAGCGTTTATTTTTAAAAGTGGGGGCCTCTAATTGGTTTCGAATAAAGCAGTGCTCTGGTGTTAAGAAACGATTAATGAAGAGATCACGCAAAATGGGTATGAAACATGCCGGCACCCCAGTCAGTTACAAGAGGACTATTATCAAAAGTATAACATGTTTTAAAAATCAGTTTGAGTGTTAAATACTACAATTTGGTGAATTAAGTATACTTCTTGTACTCTACTGCCTATTTCAAACTGCATGCCGAGAAGAAGAATTAAAGGGACAGTATTTGATCTTAGCATTCTACCTGGCAACTACCTAGCAGTTTGTTCCTGAGCAAACTTGCGCACGGCACGGTCAGGGAATGGGGGGCTCTTGCTACAAACCTCTCCTCATCCATCTTTCGAGATCCAGTTTTCACAGAATTAGAAATGAGGATACTATCTCATAGGATTATGAGGAATAAATGAGATATTGCAACTAAAGCACTCAGCAGAGTGTCAAGCACATAAAAGAACTCTTTCAACTCTTTAACGTAAATTCTTCATCCCACGGGAAACTCGTTCTCCTATTCTCTGCCAATCCACGCAGGGTCCCATCAGTGGCAAATCAGCCCTGGCTCTGCATTGTTCTCTCTCCAACCACAGGGAAGAAACTCCTTTAGTGAAAAATAAAATTTTCTACTCTGGCATTAAAACACACAAATCAAACTGAGGTCTCTTGAGGACAGTATAATTTTCAGATTTATAAAAGAGAATGATATATTATTACTGTACTAATTAGTCATTTGGGGGACTCGAGAGCCTTAAGACTATTTAAAATGTAATAAAAAAAAAACTACACATTTTTTAAGAATCAAATTGGATTTTTTTAATGAAAATTTTACCTCATCAGGGAAATAGAAAGTGCACTCTTTCTCTGGGAGGGTATTACAAGAAATAAAAAGCAAGTGAATGCAAAGT
The DNA here is from genome assembly GCF_949987535.1 of Balaenoptera acutorostrata. Taxonomy (NCBI): domain Eukaryota; kingdom Metazoa; phylum Chordata; class Mammalia; order Artiodactyla; family Balaenopteridae; genus Balaenoptera; species Balaenoptera acutorostrata. The sequence goes on from NC_080075.1 coordinate 55,361,157, forward strand.
TCTCTAGAAATGCTTAATATTCAAATATTCATCCAAACATTCTATAGAACATAAGTCTATTGTACAGATTCCTTTCATAACCATAGTGCATACTGATTTTCCTTGAGAGACATGTGGGCACAAAGGAAGGGAACTAGACTAATCATTTCTAGATTTGTTAAACTGTAGATTTTTGTTGGAATAGTTAAAATGTGAAGAATTGGGGTTAAAAAAAAAAGACAAGTGTGTTTAGAACTCCTTGGAAAGAAATGTTACTTCTTAAGTCTGAACCATCTAAAATGAACTCCTTCTGCCTGTAATCTCCAGCTAAATAATTGGCAGTGATTATCAGAATGAGACCTTTCTGCTTCCATCCAGCCTGAGTAATTAGAAGTCTAATAATAGATAGCAAATTAAAAAAATAAACGATCCCCTGTGCGTACTGTACCCTGCATCATATACAATTGTTTATATCTACTGTGCAATATCTTGAGTGAACTTAATGTGAAATTTTAGATTTGGGGATAAATAAATTGAGGCATGCAATTCTTTCCTCCTCAGCTATATATTTAAAATTTGATAACACAAAGAAAGTTAAATGTGGAACTGCCCTTTCTTTTAAAAGAATTCCTCAAAGCCAATTCCCTAGTGTCCTCCTAATTAAGAAATCAATTATATTTTAGTCCAAAAAAAATTTTTTAAAGGTAGATATTTAAACATTTCAGCCTGGTAACTGAAATGTTCTCAGTGTATTAAAGACAACTGTCTTACATCAAAACCATAAAAAATAATGGTGAATTTGGTCAACAGGATTGTTGAACTGCTTAGTAAAATCTTTAGCTTCTTAGCAATTGGCTAAGTACCAGCGGGATCCATTTTTTTACAGTGTATTCTGGTAGCTTAGTGATTACGCTCTCCGTTCTCATCAGGAGTGCCTGATCTGTGAGGATGACAAGCTTCACCCTTCAACAATATCACACGCTGACAATCTGACAAGAAGAGTCCACAGACAATAAGAGACCAACGAAATGTGCTCTGAGAAGAAACAAAAACACCTTCAGGTGCAACAGAGAACTGTAGCAAATGGCCATCAGTCAGGAGACCCCTTTTTATGCCCAGCTCAGTCAGCAGCCCAGAAGTGTGCCCATTTCTGTACCACCTTTGTTCCCTTGGCATGGACCTGGGTGCTCCCTCCCACTTTAGTGACTTCTGTTTAAAATACATGTTTTTGTACCACAATATTCATTGCAGCTCTATTTACAATAGACAGGACATGGAAGCAACCTAAGTGTCCATCGACAGATGAATGGATAAAGAAATGTGGCACATATATACAATGGAATATTACTCAGCCATAAAAAGAAACGAAATTGAGTTATTTGTATTGAGGTGGATGGACCTAGAGACTGTCATACAGAGTGAAGTAAGTCAGAAAGAGAAAAACAAATACCATATGCTAACACATATATATGGAATCTAAAAAAAAAAAAAAAAATGGTCGTGAAGAACCTAAGGGCAAGACGGGAATAAAGACGCAGAGATGCAGACCTACTAGAGAATGGACTTGAGGACACGGGGAGGGGGAAGGGTAAGCTGGGACAAAGTTAGAGAGTGGTAGTGTATATATGGACATATATACACTACCAAACATAAAATAGATAGCTAGTGGGAAGCAGTCGCATAGCACAGGGAGATCAGCTCGGTGCTTTATGACCAGCTAGAAGGGTGGGATAGGGAGGGTGGGAGGGAGGGAGATGCAAGAGGGAAGAGATATGGGGATATATGTATATGTATAACTGATTCACTTTGTTGTAAAGCAGAAACTAACACACCATTGTAAAGCAATTATACTCCAATAAAAATGTTTAAAAAAATAAAATAAAATACATGTTTTTAGAACGTGTACACCTATTTAAAATACTTATCCAAAATATGTACTTTAAGCAAAATCACTCACGTTGGGTGGTACAGGCCTTGCCATGCTTTTTGTGATATTCTATCACACAACTGGTCACTGAAAATCAATTAGCGAAGATGTTTTGAGATCATACTGCATGGAAGATGTTCTAAGGACACGTACACACAAATAAAAGAAATAATCGTCCCCTCGTCCCCTTTGGAGCTTGTAGTTTAGTTGGGAATTCAAGACATGTACATAGAAAAAGACAGTCAGATACAACAATGGGAGAGTGTAAATTGGAGCAGGTGAATATATAAATGCTTAATCAAAGAAACATTAATAAGCACCTACTGAGACAGGTTGGGACCTGGGAACCTTTGCTACAGTGCTGCAATGCTTGCGCCTGAATAAACCTCTCCTGGAGCAACAAGATACAAAGGAACTATATGAGACTAAAAATAACTGTGTGCATGCGCAGTTGGGGCAAATTCTGGACCCAAAAGAGATCAATACAAAGAGACCAAAAAACCCAACTGCCACTTTTGAAGAGCCTGGAGCAAAAACAGGGGGTCAGGAGGAAAAGCAGGGTACTGCGCATGCCCCCTGCACACACCACCACCACCAGAGGGGTGGGAAAAACACCTAAGCCACCCCTCCAGCCCAACCCCTGGACACACCCCTACCCTCACCCCATGTAAGGAACAAGCTTGCACCTGCTCAGCGAGTGAGCAAGCAAGGAAACCTGTTGTTTGTTCTCGCTAGCTCCCTCCTGCTGCAGCAGGGGCCCCAATAAAGCCTTGCCTGAATCTCTTGTCTGGCCTCTAGTCAATTTCTACTGATTGGGGAAGGCCAAGAACCCTGGTTGGTATCACTACTATGTGCCCAGAATGTGCAACCATCAGGGAAATGAAGGAAGGCCAAGATTCAGATCCTTTCTGACTTGTAAAACAATTTAAACATTTGCAAAGCTCTCATAAGATACCTGTATGTTAAAAATATGGCAACGAGCACGAATGAGCAAGAGTACCCATGGTGTGCCCGTGCACCTCACTAGAACTTTGTAGACCTCAAAGCCACAGCCTAGAACAGAAGAAGAAACTGTGGTGCTGATGAGAGAACATGCTTAAAGTTGGCACTGAGGAGGAAGAATTGATAAGTTGGAAGAGACAAAAACATTTATAACGGTTTCTGCTCTTAGGGAGTTCACGGCAAGGGAGACAAATGTATGCAGACATTGTATTACAAGTCAGAATGTGGTGAAAACCAAGGGTAGTAATTAGGGGACCCTAAAAAAAGACTTTTAGAAGAGGTGGCATTTGGGTTGGGCCTTACAGAACAGAGAAGATTGGAACATATATGACCTACTAGCATGTGGCCTTGGTCAAGTCACCTATTTCTTAGAGCCTTTGTTTATCAGTCTGTAAAATGGGAGATTATCAACAAGTGCTTTGAAGACTATAAAGTGCTATAAGAATATATTATGCCTCTAAATAATCCAGGACGTTACTTTGATTCAGAAAACAGTCATTATCAAAACCTGTAAGAGTTTTCCTCTGTAACAACCTAGAAAAAGTGGGACCACAATTGAAAAATTATTTAACAGACAAGCCCCAGACATCTAAAGTCTAAAACAGCTTCTGACTACTTTGAGATATATAAAATGTAAGGCAACTAAGTAAGAATGTCCCTGACAACTGGTGGCTTGTGGTAAATGAAGGAGTAGTAATCTCCATCTGAAACATCTGTTTCTGGTGAGAAGCCTAAAATAGGTATCAGGCATGGCTCTTGAATCACTCTAACCCCTAAAAGGTGCTATACTAAAGCCAAGAGGACACATGGACTGAAGCTAGCTTCTGAAGATGAAGTTTTGTCAGAAATCTTATAAATTATCAACATTTCTTCAATAATTCTTGGTAACAGTAGTCTATGAAACCTCATTTTTTTGTGTTGTCCTTTTGTCACTTTCAAGTTCATTTTTCATATTTAACTTTGTGAAATATCACCTTTCACCCCCTTAAAAATAACTGTTTTTCAAGGAAGCTGGGTTGGGTTCTTTTGTGGAATATTTTGGTAAGTTTGGTTCAAAATGCATCAATGATGAGTTTATTGAATTTACCTACCACTCTCCTGCTACAGGTGGACTAAAGAAAATTTGGGGAGGAGAATTTTTTTTAAGTGCTAGAAATTCCTAAGAGGTCATTGTTTTTCAAAAACTTTAAAAATATTTGACTTTTTTTCCTTCCTTTTTTCTTTCCTTCCTTCCTTCCTTTCCTTTTTTTAAAATCTCTGTTCAGTTGTGAGATGGTATTTACTTATCATGAGCCTGATTAGCTCTTGGTAAAAGAATTCTTGAAACTGAAGGTTCAGCTTCTAACTTTAAGCAACTGTCATCTTCATATATTTTGATTAGAATAAGTCCATCTCCCAGTTAATTTATTAATTATTTAGCAGCTAGTGGACCAGATCTTTGCCTTCTTTTCCATTATTATCTTCCTTTTGGCTGCCTGACTTATTATAACTCCTGTTTAGGTTAGCTGGAGAAAAAAAAAAGAGAGAGAGAGAAAAGTTTAAATGTGCGGTAGCAGAAAGACGACCAGCTGGAGAACTGGTTCTGCCATTATCTAACCGTGTCTCATGAACCTGCACTTCCTCATCTCTAAAAGGAGAGGACTGAACTAGATCACCACGTCACATGGTTAAAAACGCTCAAACTAACACTTTTTACCCTTGTGAGCAGCCCTAGTAACAGATTTAATGTGGGTGGAGGTTTAAACTACTGCATAAAAATTGAGTTTTAGGATACTGTTTTATCTAAGCTGACCCCCCAAGGCAGAGGATCAAGACTTAGCTAAATATGGCCCTTCAGCAAGCTTCATTTCCCCATCTGTGAGGGGAGAATAAATATAGCATACACATGTTAAGATAAATGAGAGTGCTGGTCAAGTGTTTTGAGCTCTTCAACAGACAAGCCTGACTTTCCAAAAAAAGACAAACCACAACTTCAGAGCCAGTGCAATTTCTTTTGTGCATGGTGAGATGACTTCCTTCATTGTAAAGGATTTAAGAGCTGCAAATCTACATTGTCTGGAGCTATAATTGCAAGTCTCTTTCACTAAAACAGAGGTCAGCTGGCCTAAGGCATGCAGAAGGAAGGTCAATGTCAGGTCACACTTCTGTGCAGTGTACTCCTTTCCTAACTTTTTTTGGTACAAACTTCATGTTGATGGAATAGTCATGCATTCTTTTATTTCAACAAATATATGCCCACTAGGTGCTGAACACAGTGTACTCCAGTGAGAAACAGACGTGGACCCTGCCCTCGTGGAATTCATGGTACAACAGAGGAGAGGCAAGTGCCTCCCCACTAGGGCAGGACTACTCTAGGTCCAGGGGACACTGTGGAAATGCGGGAGGTATTTTTGATCGTCAACACGAATGGGGGAACTCTACCAGCATTTAGGGGTGGGAGCCAGGGTGCTACCTGACCTGTGTAGTGAAAAACAGTCCTGGGTCCTGCATGATTGACGAGTGTACCTCTAGGCACTGAATGACTATGAAAAACCCTTTTATAATGACCTGAATCTAGGATCTATCTCTGTTGTATATTAGTAGAAAGGTAGATTTACTTGATGTTGTTCAAACATTACAGGAGTTGCTTACCACTGCAGAAAATTGCACACCACTGGCAATATTGCTCTTAGTACCCTAACTGTCACTAAAACACAAACCCGTTAGTCAACTTTTAGAGCTATTGCATTCGTGGTTGTTCACCTGACTACTTCATTATGATTTCTGAGTACTCAGCCCTGGGAACTTAGGAATTTAATACTGAAATAACTATTTTTATTACGAATTACTTTCCTTTTATTTTTCCTTCCTATTACTGCCAGGATGTTATATTGATTTAAAATGATATATACAGAAAGGTTATATTAGCTATAGATTTCATTTGAAGATAAGTATAGGAGAAACATGTTATAAAAATTGTTATCAAAGGGGGGATGGATCTAATATACTAGAGGCACTGAGTCAGGTATTTAACAAATTGAGACAAAAATGATTATAAATGCGAACTGGGATAGGTGCTGTGAAGGAAAACAGCCAGGAGAGAGAGAATAACCAGGACGACCAGCTTCAGTCTGGCTGGTCTGGAAAGACCTCTCGGAGGGAGCGACATCTAACCTGAGATGTGAGGGATGCTTTGAGAAGCCAGATATAGGACAGTAGGGGCAAAAGGCCCAAGGCAGAAAAGCCCTGACAGATGCCTCCAGGGAGGCTTCTGGAATAATCCAGGGTTCAGCTTGTGCAGCTGGATGGATAATGTCTTTTACAGGGATGAGGAAGACTGAGGGTGGAGAAGCACATTAGGGAGAAAACTCAAGAGGCCAATTTTGGGCATGTTAAGCTCGAGGTGTTGAGTAGACAGTGGGAAAAGAATACCTGGAGGAGCTCTGTGCCTCTGAGTTCCAGACCCAGCTCTAGATGCCTCCTTTTGGCTGAACCAGAAGTATCTCAAATTCGACATTTCTAAACTAAAGTCACTTCTTCCCCCTCAAATCTCCAAGTCCTGTTGAGTTCACCATCTCATGAAAAGACATCACCACTGCATCAGGATCAAACCATAACCCTGGGAGTCCTCAGTATCAACCCCAAACACAAAGTAAGTCAATCACTTGCCCAGCCAGTCTGTTCTTCCCTCTCCACACTCCTCACCTGGGCAGCTCCTACTCATCTTTCAAGCTTTGGTCTAAAAATCTCTTGGTCCAACAAACCTTCTCCAAACCCCCAATTCAGATCAAGGTCCCTCTGTAACACCTACTCCTGTCGTCCCATTTCTTACACTGTAATACAATTGCCTCTTTTCTTATCTGTATCCTCCACAGGACTCCGTGAGGGCAGAGGACTACTCTTCAAAGTCTGGTTTATAGTAGCTGCTTATTAAATTCTTGCTGAATGAATGAGGGTAGTGTGTGTGAGATGAAGTCAGAAGGGCAAACCGCAGCCAGATCACGGTGGCCTGCACCTCCTTTACCAGCTGCAAAGCTGGAGATGGTGGATAAAGCGTCTGAATCCTCCACTAACAGATGAATTTCTCAGGTTGTAGTTACCACTTTCAGCCAAGATTCCAACTGCCTCCTAAGATCAGGGCCCTTTCTCTGTCCAACCCACCTTCCTGAATAATAAGGTGAGCTCTAAGGAGCAGAGCCTCAGACTGAGCAATTCTTCCAGCATTTTAGTTCCTGCTACTGTTTTTCACCACCACGTTTTTTCCATTGTCTTGACATTTGTTTTACCTAGGATGGAGGATATTATTGACTGTCTACCCAGCATCATTCTCCTACTTGTTCTTTCTTTCCAAAACTGATTTAGTTCAAGACCCACCACTCCTCTATCCAGACACATGCCCCTGGGAACCCTGACCCCGTATTTAGCTTAAAGAATTCCTGGTTGGATTTAAGCCAATCATGGACTTTCATTCCCTACCCACTGGCCAAAGTCACTGGTTCCTAGGTGGGCACATGATCCAAGTAGTCCAATCAGAATGAAGTGGTCCCTGGATTATCCAAGGGGCTCATTCTCTGCTCCCTGGCCAAAGCACAGGCATGCCTCATTTTATTGCGCTTCAGTTTATTGCACTTTGCAGATACTGCATTTTTTACAAATTGAAGGTATGTTGCAACCCTGCAGCGAGCAAGTCTGTCGGTGCCATTTTTCCAACAGCATTTGCTCACCTCATGTCTGTGTCCCACTTTGGTAATTCTCGCAATATTTCAGGCCTTTTTTAAAAATCATTATATTTATTATGGTGATCTATGATCAGTGATCTTCTTTTTTAAAGATTTTTTTTTTGATGTGGACCATTTTTAAAGTCTTTATTGAATTTTTACAATATTGTTTCTGTTTTCTGTTTTGGTTTTTTGGCTGTGAGGCATGTGGGATCCTAGCTCCCCCACCAGGGATTGAACCCACATCCACTGCATTGGAAGGTGAAGTCTTAACCACTGGACCGCCAGGGAAGTCCCTGATCAGTGATCTCTGACGTTACTACTATGAACTCACTGAAGGCTCAGGTGATGGTTACCATTTTTAAGCATAGTTTTTAATTAAGGTATGCACTTTTTCTTTAGACATAATGCTTTTGCACACTTAATAGACTACTGTATAAACATAACTTTCACATGCACTAGGAAAGCAAAAAATTCATATGCTCACTTTATTGTGATATTCACTTTATTGCATGGTCTGAACTCGCAGTTATCTCTGAGGTGTGCCTGATATTGGTTCCCGGGTGAGCACAAGATCTAAGTAGTGGAATCGGCATGAAGTAGTCCCTAGATTACTGAAGGTAGCTCTTTCCTCACCCCTTCTTCTCCTTCTGCTGTTCCTCCTCCCTTTCTCTGTCTCCCTCTCTCTCCCTCCACCCCTCACTCAGTATGGAAGGATTTGCTACTCACCGGCCCATCTCTGCAGCTCATGGAGACTATTCAGGGATCCCACTACATTGGCCGGTGCTGTGGTCCCTTTATCACAGGGGAGTAGATGCTGCCCAGGGCCAGCTATTTGGAGGCAGGCATATATATGTACCAGGCCTGACACTTCCAGGGGAACAGCCCTCTTACCCTTTTAACGTTTGAGCTACAGAGGACCCTTGGGCACTGTGGATTCAGGTCACCTGGGCTTCCCATGCGGCGAGGGCACCAACATAGAACTAGGAGTTACAGATGGGCCACATGCAGAGGAAACACCATTTTCCTCCACTGTGGACTAACACCTACCTTCTTTGCCTCTGAGGCTGAGGAAGAGGCTTACGATGACTGAAGTCTCTCACTGGCAGACACCCTTAAACAGACTTCTAATACACTAAGAACAGGCAGTCAAGCGGCGAGAGAAGCCTCAGGAACTACCCCCTGATTAAGCCTGAAATGCTGGTTTTCTCCGTGCCCACCAGAGACAGCCACACTGCATGGAGGAGTTAACCATGACTAGCAAACCCATCTGGAATCTGAGGTCTTGGACCACACTCCTTGGCCAAAGACACGGGACAGGCAGACGAGGGAGGGAGGCTTCTGGGCAGGTAGGCAAAATCAGGATGACCTAATGCGGTTCACAAATACATTTTCACAGAACAGACCCTTTAGAAAGTACACACAATTTCTGTTGGGGTGATGAAAATGTTCTGGAACTTGACAGAGGTGGAGGTTGTGCAACATTGTGAAAGTACTAAATGCCACTGAATTGTACACTTAAAAATGATTAATTTTATGTTGTGTGAATTTCACCTTAATTTAAGGAAAATACACATAGGTCCACAAGTATGCCAAGTTGGGTCCTCATGGGCACCCACACACATGGCGTGCACAAACACACACACACAGATTTCTTTGAAATTCAGAGAGGTGCTTGCACGTGGCAGAAATACCCTTTCCCTGCAGGGAGTCCCTGGCAGAAATACCCAAGCCATCCACTCCTCAGGACCTGCATTCATCACCGTGACACGCTTCCACGTTGTGGAGCATGGCTTACCCTCCTTCGGGCATGTCTCATACCCCCTACTCAGCCTCTTCTGCATCACCCACTTCATCTTCTCCCCTCCAGCTCTGGCCTTCTTGTGCTACAGGAGGCTCCCAGCAGAGCTCTTTTCCAGGCTTATTAACGAGTCACCGCATTACGTTACTCTAGCCTTATTTTGCTTCACAGCACAGAGCGCCTTGCTCCTGGCTTTCACGCTAGCCCGACTATCCCACCAAACCTTCACCATCAGCCTATGAGATAGGGCAGCTCCCACTTTACTGACGAGGAAACTGAGGCTCAGAGAAACTCATCCAACTTGTCCAAAGTTACAGGACAGTTGGGCAGAAGTGAGGCAGGAAGGCAGTTCTCCAATCAACTAGTTTAGGACCCTCCTGGCCCCTTTGTTCTAAGCAAGCAGTAGGTCATAGGTTTTAGACACAGACCTTTTAAATAAATCTTTGAATCATAGTTTTACCGGCTATGCGGCTCCAGGCAAGTTACTTACCGCTTCCGTTTCCTTCATCTGTAAAATGGACTCAACTGTTGGAAGATGAAACGCGCTAGCGTGGAGCCTGTGTGGCGGCTGCGAGCCTATCAGCACGCCCAGTCGTGCTCCTTAGCTCTTGAGTTTCAGGAGATGCGGCAAAGCGGAATAAATCGGTGGGAAAGGAGGACTGAGGGTAAAAGCGACTTTGTGAAAAACACACTGAGAAATGTGGTTGCTTACTAAGCACGTATGTTTCCATGGCGGGCAAGGACTGAAGTCAGGAATTTTATTAACACAACTGAAGAGAGCTAAACTAATATACCCCAAATGTATTTTTGTAAAACAATGGTTCACGAGACCTGAGAACTGAAAAAGAATCATGATGCACGTGGACTTTGACGTGGCCGCCCGGCCCTCGCCGCCAGGCCCGCCCTCTCTGCCCAGTGCTGCACACAGCACGGGCAGTTTTCAGCTGCTGCCTGTAAAAGGTTCACTGGACCCACGTTTGTACGAGCATCCTCGTGCTCCCAGAAGCTCAGCCAATCCAGGAGCTGGACCTCCCACCACAGAGAACCTGGCTAGGAAGATGTGACACTGACCAAAACAAACTGAGAGCCCGTGAAACAAAATCAAGAAGAAGCAACACTATGGGCAGACAAGGAAACAACAAAGCTTTGCAAGAAAAACCCCGGTCATTCCAGGGGTTTCGAACGTCCATTCTCTTCTGCGTATCCTCATAAAGCCCTTGGAGGCAGTGTGGGGACAGCAGCTGTCATCCCCCCATCTGGGGTGGAGGGCAGCAGCTGAGGCCAGGGCCGTCAGTGAAGTCCCGGCGAGACTGTGGCTGGAGCAGTTGGGCGGGTCAGGGTGGAGGTGGAGGCGGTTTTCAACCATAGCAGGTGTGGACCATAGAGCCTGGTCAAGCTGCACGGGAACCTGTGAGGTTCCAGCTCTCAGCCCTGCCCTGTGTAACCCACTAAGCTGAGTCCTTTCCAAGCCCACACATCAGCCCCTTTAGGGAGTCTGCTGCTTCCTGGAAAATCAAACAGCACACATCTCCCTTCAGAGAGCCACTAGCTTAGTTAAGCAATCTAGTAAGACCCTGGCAGCAGGGGAAGTCACTAATTCAATGACTTACAGATCAGGAGCCTGCGGGCCTGGTCTGAGGTCCAGTGCTGCTCTCATGGGCTGCACGTGTAACTCATACAAGTAATTTCAGTGTGCCTGTCTTCTCATCCATTAAAACAAAGGCAGGGGGAGGGGTGGATAATATCACCTACCTCAGAGGTTGCTGTTATGATTAAATGGGATAAACAGGCCCAGAGAAGGCCTCTGATGTAGGCACGAGATTAATGACAAGAGACACATACGCTAAGTGCCACAGGAATTCACAGGAGTATGTCTACCACCTGAGGACTAGAAAAGGCTGCATGGAATACCTGTTCTACCCATGTCCTGTCCCCACCCCAAACCCACACACTCATGCCACCTCCTCACCTAGGAAAACAGTCCTGACCCTCCCCCACCCCCATCCCCAGAGCTGGAAGTGCCCCTTCCTACCTCCCAATGTCAGTATCTGGAGGTGTAGTTAATAAATATAGGGGAACTATAGTAGGACACCCTAATAATTTGACATATGGCTACATGTTGAGAATTAAATTCATGAAAATGAAACCGTAATCGTCATTAGTCATCTGTGATATGGGTCATTACTAAGAGATGACCGAGATTCTTGAAAACACCTAAATCTAATCAAGGTGATTAAAATGTAACTAAAGGAAGCTGTAACCTAATAGAGTATGTTTTGGCCTGTCTGAAAAATGTTGACTTAAAAGTTATTGTCCATAGAGACTCTAAATAGAGTCTAGCAAAGGAGAAACTGCCTAATTAGAATATTTGTGTCCATCTAGCTTTGCCCAATGGTAAGACGCTCAATGTGGTGGACAAACAGATCCTGAACACTAGAAAGCCGAGCTCTCGTGTGGGAGGGGCAGTTGACCATGTGGTTCCAGGATCCAGATGAAATTCACATCTCCTCTAAGACCTTTCGCTCCAAAGCCTGAATCCCAAGAAAGCTTCTAATGAATTCATTTTCCTGGGTACCTTATGCTAAGGTAAGGTACACTGGATAATAGGCACTGAAAAGGTATCTATCACTATAGCTTTGATCTTCATATTTATGTTTTCTAACTATTAAAACAAATTGGAGAAGAATTCAGTTAAATGCTAGCCAGCTGAACACATGAATTTGTCTTTGATCTTTCCAAAATCCTCTGACATGTACAGTCATTAAAAAAAAAAAAAAAAAAAAGGCATAAAGCCACAGGAAAAGCAAACAGGGAAGGAGACAACAGCCACACAATTTTAGAAGCTAGAAAACCAAAGAACAAGTAGGAACTGATTTAGCAGACCCTGGGAGCCAGATCCTGGGCCAGCAATGAGGAGAAGTTAAGAAGCACCCGGTTCCGCACAACAGAACCCCCTAAAGGTGTGGGAGCTGGAGCAGTGTGTTCTGAAAGTGGGTTGAAGGTGGAGCTACAAACATGAGGGCACACTGACAGTCTGCTTATGAAGCAGTTAAACCCCAGATCTGTTCTCTATCATGATAAATACTCTCCCCAGCCCTGATGAAAGGCAGAGGATATTTATTCCCTGGAAAGGGTGGAACAGAGGGTTCCCTGGGTGGGAGGACACAGGGCCCAGTTGAACATACTGAACACACAAGGCCAGGGTACACTGAGATCCTTACCCTGCTGCCCACCCCCCACCTCCCAGAACAGTGGCAGCCCAGCAGAAACCACTCAGGCAGTAGAGTGGAAGATTCTTTTCTGGGGAATATGAACAGTGCAAGAGGAAGGACCAGGTTCCCCAATGAAAAGACCCAGATGAATCACCCTACAGTAGTGGTCCTCAAATGGGGGTAGAAGGAGCAAAGGCTGACGTTGCCCCAAGGGAACATTTGGCAATGTCTGGGACATTCTTGATCATCATGATCGGGGTAGGGAAGACAATAGGGATGCCGCTAAGCATCCTACAGTTCACAGGACAGCACTCACAACAAACTGTCCAGCCCAAAATACCAATAGTGCTGAGGCTGAGAAACCCAGACCTTCAGTAAGGGCCAGAGTCACCCAGCCCCATGTATACACAGAGTTTCCCATTCTCCAACGCCACTCTTGTAAATATGAGTAGACACCTGAGGAACTGCCACAAAAGGCAGAGATCAAAACGAGAGACTATGCAGGGAGACAAAAATTTCAAAAAGCTATCATTAATACCCTCAGAGAAATTAGAGAAGATATTCAAACCAAAAGCAAGCCAAACCAAACTTAGAAGATGATAAAGAAAAAAAAAAAAAGGAACATCCAAAGAACAGGAAAAGGTTCTTGAAAATTAAAAATAGAATCACATTAAAAAAAAAATAGAAGGGGTAGATGATAAAATTGAGGAACTCTCCCAAAAATAGAGCAAAAAGACACAGAGAAGGCAAATATAAGACAATTAGAGGACCACCCCCAAACCTCTAATATCTAAATACTGGAAGTTCTAGTGTAACAGAAGAGATTAATTGGAAGTGAAGAAATAAACCAAGAAAATAAACCGAGAAAATTTCTCAGAACTGAAGGATACGGGGCCTTAGAATGAAAGGGCCCACAATAGCCAGCTACACCCTACCCTGAAGACCATGAGTGTGAAAGTCCAGAGAGGAAAAACAGGTTCCTAAAAACGAATCCAGAATCAGATTGGCATCAGACTTTTTAACAGCATAAATTGAAGCTGGAAGATGATGGAACAATGCCTTCAAAGTTCTGAAGAAAAAATGATTTCCAATCTATTTTCAAAATGTCAAGCAGGTATGAAGGAAATAAAAACATTTTCAAACATACCAGGTATCAAAAAATTTGCCTACAATGCATCTTTTCTCAGGAAACTAATAAAATATATACTCTACCAAAATGAGGAAATAAACTATGAAGACATGAAAAATAAAAATAGGCATCTAATACAAGACATAGAGCCAAAGGGAATCCCAATAATGATGAAGGAAAATCCTAGGATGACAGCTGTGCAGTAGGCTCGAGGCAACTAGCCCAAACTGAAGCAGGTCAGTAGGCTCATGACGAATGTCTCCAAGAAGACACTGACAGAATACTTGATATGCTGGAATGCATGGAAAGGTGCGTTTAGGATGAAATAGACAGGTGGTGAAAACTAAGCAAGGGAAGAAGCAAGATAATTAGTTAACTCCAGGGAAACAAAAAGTGGCACAAAGAGGGAAAAAGTAATTACAGTACACTACATGGCTCAGCTATGCTAACACAGTGATAAAAATATAACCACTGATCAATAATCAAATGGAAATTACAATATAGCTACTGGGGATAGGTGGATGGGAAGTGGAAGACATATTCAAAAGACAGCTAAAGTCTCATCATTCATGGTGTGAAGGCAATAGAGGATTTCTTTTACCAACATAAACAGCTAAGAACGGAAAGCGGTTGCCTCGGAGGAGTGGAAAAGGACTCCTCTGTAGGAAAGTGGAGAGGGACCTTTTGTTTCTCCATAACAGGATCTTATAGAACTGTTGACTCTTTAAACCATCTGCATATATAACTTCAATAAAAATAAAGTGACTTTTTTTTAAATTGGAGAAAAACAGAATGAAGTATAAAGAAGTAAATTTCTACAAGTATTCAATATCACTACCTAGAGCCAACTGCTTTAACATTTTGACAATTTTGTACCAATTTTTTTCTTACACATTATACATATGCAGATTTTTCAAAGTTGTAATAATGCTATATATAATTTTGATTCCTGTGTTTTCACACTTAACACACCACTAGCCTTTTCATATATCTTTAAATATTTGTTGAAAGCAGTTTTTAATGGCTGTGATTATTCTAATACATATCATGCTATCATTTAACAAATCCTTTTTTACTATGCATTAATGTGTTTATAATTTATCACTATTATAAATATGGCTGTGAAGAATATCATTTTATGTAAATCTTTGTGTACACTGAATGTTTCCTTGGCATAAATTCATAGAAATGGATCACTGAAAATTGAAGTGTCTTTGCCAAATTAACCTCCAAATGGATTGTGTCAGTTTTTACTGAACGGTACATAGAGCATCCACTTCCCTGACTCCTGAATATCAATTTTTCCCATGTTGTTCAATTTGATAAGTGAAAAACAAAGTTTTAATTTGCATATCTTTGCATACTGTGTGTTCAGCTGGCTGTTTGCTTTTCTTCCTTGTGAGCTACTGGTTTATGGCTGGAGTCCATTTTTCCACCAAGACCACATGGTAAACAATCCTTCCACAGCCTTATTTATATCCAGATCTCTATGAGGTAACACAGATCAGACCGGTGGACCTGATGATATGTGAGTGCCTCAATAAAATCAAGTCTCTGAGTCTTGATGGCCCCATTGAGGCCCTGGCTTCCTGGGAGGCTCCAGGCAAGCAGGCTAGCCATCAGGCACCCTTATGACACTCCTTACACTTTACCTTTTCTTGGCACGCCCCATATTCTGTTTGCATTTTGGTCATCTGTATACATCTTCTCTTCCCAATGGACTCTAAGCTCCTACAGAGAAAGAACCCTATCTGATGGATCTTCGTGTTCCTCACCTCACCTGTATTTAACAGATACTCACATATTTGATGAATAAAGACATAAGAGTGTGGATGGGGGTGGGGAGGATTATGAACAGAGGCAACAGGAGAACTGGAACACTGAAAGGGTAGAGGGAGACCATCCCCTAGCCCTACCAGAGCTGGGGTGAAGACAGCACCAGAAGTACACGACCAGTGGTTTCCAGGGTTCGGGCAGAATGTCCATGTGATGAAGACTGACGAAAGGAATAGAAAGGACAGACAAGGATTATTCAGCCACAAAAAGAAATGAAGTACTGGTATATTCTACAACACGGATGAACCTTGAAAACATGATGCTAAGTGAAAGAAACCAGACACAAAGGCCACATATTGTATGATTCCATTTATATGAAATGTCCAGAATAGGCAAATCCACAGGGTCAAAAAGTAGATTAGTGGCTGCTAAGAGCTGGGGGAAGGGCAGAATGGAGAGTCACTGATTATAGGTACAGGGTTTCTCTGGGGGTGATGAGAATGATCTGGAGTTAAATAGTGGTGAAGGTCGCACAACTTTGTGAATATATACAACCCACTGAATATGAATAATATCTCAATTCTTAAAAAGGAAAGAGGAGCAAACAAGCAGTCTGGCCCACGAGGAATTTCTGAGGAATTGCTTTGTTTCTAACACCAGCTTGCCTAGACTCGGATGCTTCCACACTGCCTGGCCCAGCAGCAGGATGTCAGGGCTTCCCCTGCTTGTAACAGAGGGACACCTGACACGAAGCACACGGAAGGAATCCTACAGATCTAGACTTGCTGGCGAACAGCACACACCCTGGCCAATATTTTATCCACAGAGACCTGGCAGCCTTTCTGCTAATGGACTCCCTGAGCTAAGAAATGAGTTCTACTGTGCCTCAGCAGGCAATGCATTACACCGACCACCTATAACCTGATTTTAAAAACCTTCAATGACGTCAAGACAGAACAGAATTGCCTTTAAAATGAGCTGATGAGAAAATCAATATGGAGGTGATGTAAAGTCATGGGAGATGTTCTTTTCATGATCATCTTTCTAACAGATTCTCCTAAATCCAGCACACACCTGGTTGTGAGTTGTGCTAATAAGCGCTACGTGCCACATGCAGACCCCCTCTGAGGGCTTACAATCTGGGTGCTGAATAAAGATTTACACAAGAATAAAACAAAATGCTAGGGCTTCCCTGGTGGCGCAGTGGTTGAGAATCTGCCTGCTAATGCAGGGGACACGGGTTCGAGCCCTGGTCTGGGAAGATCCCACATGCCGCGGAGCGGCTGGGCCCGTGAGCCACAATTACTGAGCCTGCGCGTCTGGAGCCTGTGCTCCGCAACAAGAGAGGCCGTGACAGTGAGAGGCCCGCGCACCGTGATGAAGAGTGGCCCCCGCTTGCCACAACTAGAGAAAGCCCTAGCACAGAAACGAAGACCCAACATAGCAATCAATCAATCAATTAATCAATAAAAAAAAAATAAATCTTAAAAAAACAAAAAAAAAACAAAAAAAAAACAAAATGCTAGACTGTAGCCTATAAATGATTTTCTCAGCTGAAATTCAAAGACGGGCTTCAACCCTAAGAGGGCTGGAGTCTCAGAGGAGGAGTTCACAGGGTGCCTCCTCCTCAGGACTTCTCACTTTCTGCAGGCTGGATGAAGACCAGAAGCTCCCTGCTGCTAGACAAGGCCCCTGTCTGAAGAAAGCAGGGACCCTCTCACCTCTACCCCATCCCCCATACCTACAGAGCCAGGGAGGCCACAAGACACACCTTAATTGTGAACCCTGAACCAGCTAGCTGGGCGGGACAGCCCTTTGAAAATTACGCTGGGGTAAGTGGAATTTTAATTGAGCTGGACAATCAGAATTAAATTCCTTCTCTCAGTGGCAGCTCTTAAAGGGGGGCATACTTTGAGCCAACTCATTTATAATCCCAACCGTTAGGCCATTTGAAAGAGGATGGCTTTTCTACACTGGAACAAGTTTTGAATAGAGAGCAGTAGAAAAAGAAGAAAGGAAGGAAGGGAGAGAGGAAGGGAGGGAGGGATGGAGGGAGGGAGGAAGGAAGGAAGGGGGAATTTGAAAGTGGAGGGAAGGCAGGGGAATGGAGGAGGAGGACACTTACGCAGAAAGCCACGGTCAGCCAGAAAAGTAATCACTGCCGAGAAGGGTGTCAGTAACAACCCTTCCTCCAACCGTCCCAGTGGGGAGTTTTAATACAAAAGGACATCATTGCCCATCTGTTGCTTTGGAACTAATTTAGCACAAACCAAACCAGCATTGTCCTCAGGGGCAGGCCTGTCACCTCCCAGAGTGCTAACCTCAGCTACGGTGAACAGAGCAGGTCTTGCGTCTCAAGTCTGTCTGGCTGCTTAATGTACGGGGGAGGACATGGCTTGGCACTTGGGCCTCATCAAGGAATACCCCTGGAGCCTATTGTGTGCACGGCCTTGGGCCAGACAGCACACCAGTGGAGCCAAGGGCAGCTTAAGAAGTTCTGCTTCCGTTTTCTCCTGATAGTGCCTTGGCCCCATCTCCACCAGGCAGGCGAGGAAGGCAGCACCAGTGGCTGAATGATTCAGTTCATTCCAACAAACATGCAGCATCCCAACCACGCATAAAGAACTAGAGATGAGGGTGTGTGGAGGCGTGTTTGGATAGGCAGGGGTTAAAAGATGAATAAGGATTAAAAGATGGGTAAGTTATGTGCCTGCACTCTGGAGACAGTGTATAAGTAGAGCATGTATAGAGTGTGTCTGTGTGTGTGTGTGTGTCTGTGTGTGTGTATTGGGGGAGGGGAGGAGGGGAGGTGGCTTGCTAAGACAAGGTATATTAAGTTCACATTCACTAACTTGGTGGCTCTGACATTTCGGCCAGTATCAGAATCACCTGGAGGGCTTGTCATACCAGAGTTGTCCCAGATTTTCTGATTCCAGAGGTCTGGGGTGAAGCCTAAGAGTCTGGATTTCTAACACGTTCCCAGAAGATGCATGTTGGTTTCAGGACCACATCTGAGAACCAGTGCAGTAATTCAAACCCTCACTGAGCATCTAGTACATGTAAGAATCCAATCTGAGCACTTTCTCCACCTAAAATCGACCTGGAGAACCCCAGGCTGCTGTGCCCATTCTCATCTCCTGGGAAGGACAGAACCCAGCCTCCTCTGTGCCCCCGATGAACAGGCACCCTCTCCCTTCCCACCTCTGCTGAACCGTGAGCTCCTGGGGGCAGGGCCTGGGCCCGATCTGTCTCATAAGCCCCGCCCCTTGCACAGGTACCGGCCCAGATTTGGTGCTCAAGGAATGTTTGCTGACTGACTCAATGAGTGTTTTCATCTAGTCCTGGCAGTCACAGCGGCGGGACGCAGCCCAGGCTGTGGGACGTGGGATGTGGGAGCCCACGCGGAGGTGGTGTCAACAGGATGCTCAGGAAGGCAGGCAAAATGAGGAGTGGGTGGCAGAGGAAGTCTTTGGGTGCATATTCAGGGCATATCCCGTTGGAAGAGGGACAAACAGGTTGAAAATGGCAGTTTTTACCTTAATAAGGAAACTCTTAAAGGGAGAAAAGAAAAGCCTGGGGCAGCCCCTATGGGGTGGAAAAGACATCTGCCTGGCAGCCCCCGCACAGCAAGTTCATGTCAAGTCAGGGCTGGCAGGCGGAGCAGGGGTGACAATGCAAAGGGGCGCAGAGCTCCTTCCTGGGAACAGGTGACACCTGCACCAGCATGAAGTTTCTTCCACAGCCTCATTGGCAATGCAGCTACCTGCACCACGCAGGGGAAGTCTTCTTTTTCAGCAACAATGGAGGTTAATGAACAAATGGACAAAGCACCCTTAATCTCCCAGGGTGGCGGTGGGGCGGAGGTATCTTTAAGGAGCCATTTCAGCAGCAGCCCCTAGTGTCCCATCTATAGACACCATTCCACCAACTCTTCTGTCCAGAAAAGCAATGTGCCCAGAATGTACTTTTTAATGAAATCGTCAGCAACAGAATATACGTGACGTAAAGGAGACATATAACACCATCAAGCTGATTCGTGTGAGTGGTCTAACACAGAGAACCCAGGTCTTGGAGTTGCGCAGTCTGGCCTGCAATCTTGGTGTTGCCTTTTACCAGCTGTGTGGTCTGAACAAGTCACTTAACCTCTCTGAACCTGCAAAGGAGGCAACCACGACCTGCTTCCTTTACTCAGAGCAGGTGAGAAGCCTCACGGAGCACCACGTGCAACGTGCTTCACACCCTGTAAGAGTGCCACTCAATGACAAGAGTGTCATTATTAAACCCCAGAGTCTTCCCTGAGTCTAGGAAGGGCTGGTGAGTGTGGGCATCAGGAGAGAGGCGGCTGGGCCTCTACTCCCACCAGTCACTTGAAAAGAAACAGCAACAATAATAGAGGCCCCTTCCCCCATGTTCTGTTCTTTCTATTAAAATCAACAAGCAACACAGCACCAGATTAATATCTCTCTAATTACTAAGTCATCAGTTACTGGGTGAAAAACTCCATAATTTAGTTCTCATCCCTACTCCACACGTTGACACTGACAGCAGGGATCCGAGGTACCATAGAAAGACACATTTGGGACACCCCGTGCCTGTGCTCCCCATGCTGTTCCTCTCCACCCAGAATATCCGTTCTCCATGCCCCTCTGCCTGCGTGACCTCATTTAGCCCAACGGTTCCCAAGCTTTCACTTGCTGGGACAGAGAAGAGAGATATGCGTTCAGCACACAGTGGGTGGGGTAGAGGGGCCATGGGCTAAGTGACTGAGGTTAGACGGCTCAAGCTGGAAGGGACAACCTGAGCCCAGGGCTGTCCATCCCAGGCCCCACCAGCCGCCTTGAGGCTAAGAAAAATCCCTTACCTGGGAGCTGGGAAGCTCTGATTTGATTTTATAATCCCCATTTTACAGATGAGGAAACTGAGGTTTTGAGAGGTCAAGCCCCTTGCTGGAAAGTAGACCCTGGCAGTCCAATGTGGGGACCCACAGTGGTAACCAGTCTATTGTGCTGCCTCCCATCTCTTCCTGCAAGCCTATAGCCTTCCAGAGCTTATCCCTACTACGTCTTCTCAACTGGGATGGTGTACCACTCACTTTCACATGAGGAGTGTTCCCCGTTGCTTTCTGCCATCTGATTCCCCCTTTCTTCTCCCACAGGAGGTTGCAACACAGAGGAGGCACTGAATCAACACCAGCTGAACTGAACTGGGGTAGAGCCCCCAAAGCCGGCCGGGACCATCACCCCTGACTGAGCGTGAGGCCATCTGGGACAACTACACATCATCTCTAACTAACCCTGACGGCAACCTTGCAAGGTGGCCATCATCTCCCCCGTCCACAGGGAGGGAAGAAGTTGGCTGCCTGATGGTCTCACAGCTACAGAGAGGAGCAGGATTCAAAAATGTTCCAGAGAATCCAGAACCCACACTGTCACTGCCAAGCTGCCTCCTCCTCAGGGCATCTGAGAGTGAGAGGTCTCAGGAAAGACGTGGGGGCCTGCACCTGAGAGACAGCACTGGGGGACGGGGCCACTGGGGACCACTGAAAGCCCCCAGGTTTTGGGTCGGGGGATAGCACCTGGCCTGCTGCTCACCTCCATGCCTGTCACTCCTTTGAAACTTAGAGACTTCTACTAAATTAACAAAGCTTTTTTCCAAGAAAGGGGTTGTGCCAGAAGCTCTTATTTAACAGCAATAACCCTAGTCTGTGGTTAACCTCTTAGCAGAAATGAGTTGACAGCCAAATGCAAATCAACTCAATTTAAGAAACAGTCATTGTAGACCTACCACGCACCAGGCACTGGGCTACATGCTGAAAACACGGTGGAGAAAAAGAGACACGGTCACCTCCTCATGGAGCTTAGAGAGAATCGAGCCAATCCAGCAGGCAGTGGATCTGGAAGAACTGTACTCGGACAGCTGGGTGGCCAGGAAGGGCTCCGATGACCCGCCATGGCCATCCTGCCGCCCCGCGCAGCCTCCCTGGCTGGGTCTCCCCTCTCTTCCTCGTGCAAAGCAGCTGCCTGCCAGAAACTAAAAGAGGAACAGCAAACTGCTGAGGGCAAGGAAAGCCGCTCCTTGACCCAAACACACCAAATTAGGGCAAAACCAAGCCCTCTGAGTGAAAGGAAATTCAGCTGAGGCGCCTGAATTTTAAAGACATGTGTGGTCTTGGGCTTAGTTTCTTTGTAACAGCCTCTCTTTCCTCCTCCTTGCATATTGCTATTCTGTACCTGAGGCCTATTGGTAGTACCAGCTGCTGCCAACACATGTCATTGCTAGAAACCGACAGCCCCATGGAGAACGGCTTTGTTTTTGTTTTGTTTTAATACCATTAGGGCTCATCTCTTGAAACCCCAAATTCCACAACAAAACCACAAACACCCAGTTCTCCACAAGGCCTCTAACCCATGAGCTTTAAAGCAATGCTTCCCACCTTTTTCACATCCTGGCACACATAAAAATGACCATATATGCTCAGCCCCCTGGAAGCTACACACTGCCCACCCCCCACTCCCGAGCTGAGCGGATGGCATCTGGGCGCACCTATAACACCGTTCCTGATACACCTGCTGGTAAGCTTTGGTTCCCAGAGCGTAAATGTCACCAAACCTCAAGAGAATCATGAGAGAAGTGAAGCCGGATGGATCAGAGGATCACATCCCAAACCCACATCAGAGTGCCAAGAGGGGGGACACAGGGCATTCGGCCACTGCAAAGGCTACGAAGCCAAGAAAGGCCACCCACCTTCCCCACGCGGAGGAGGAAACCAGCATTCCCTATGATGCAGTGCAGACTGGAAATATAAATAGCTTCTAAAAAGGTTAGCAAAATGCACAGATGACAAATCTACAGTAGGTTACTAAGGGAAACCAGGATGCTCAGTGCCAGCATCTCACCTGTTGCAGCTGATGTCTGGAAGGAACCCTGCGGCTCCTCCCAAACTCTGCTCCCGGGGCCCCTCAGGGATGCAGTGTCGGGCTGCAGGGACCTGGAGCCTGGGTGATGTGAGTGGGTACTTCCTGAGCCCTACTGATGCCCCCTGCAGGCCCCTCCAAAGTACGGAAAACCTTTTTCCTAATCGCATCTTGGTCTGGTTCTCATAAGCCCACTCACTCTCAATTTCCACACCTGGGAAGAGTCTACCTCGGAAGGTTTTGTGAGGATGCCTGCCTGAAGGTGGGAGGCGTTCTACGAGTGGCAATACCCTGGGCTTACCCCTCCCCCCTCCTGTTAAACTAGGCCCTTGGGTGCTGCAGGACATTCCAGAAGGCAGGGCATTCCCAGGCTGCCTCCCTGGAGATACCCTTCTGGAGGGGAAGTGCTTCCCTGGGCACCCAGAGGGCCTGCAAGTCAGCCACAGCTGCTGGGCTATGTCAAGTAAGAAACAGACCTCGCCTGTCCCTGAACCAACCCCAGGGGACACCTGAGTTAAGGTATTTATAGCTCTCTTATATGCATCCTTGAACTTGTGTGTGTTTAAGTTAACAGATATAGCAACAGCACACCCAAAAGCACACATATGGACTTGTACACACTGAGGCAGTGGCTAAATCTGGAACTCTAGGGAACCCAAACTCACCCCCAACACACCCTCCTGAGTGTGGGTATTCCGGGACCTGGGAAAAACTGGGCGTCCGTCCTTCCCTCTTCAGGGTATCAAGTTCTGCCTTCCTGCCAAGGATTAAGAGATCAGCCTGGAGCCCGCACCTCGAGAGCAGCTTGCCAGGCAGCTCCCACTGGCTCGTCTGCCAGAGCCAGAGCTCTTCCCACTTCCCCTGAGCTCCAAACAGTGCAGAGTCAGGAGGGAAAATCTCACCCCTCCAGCACCTCCCTGAGCAGACACTGGGGCTGCTGCAGAGCTGACCCTGAAGCCCTGAAAGCCAGGCAAGAAAACAGAAGCGCTGCAGACGCCCAGACCGGAAGCCGGACCCCTCCAGCAGGCCACAGGGAGGAGGAAGGAGCGCCTTCAACTTCCACTCTGAAATGCTTGGCAGTAAAATGTCGGGCTGCTCCTGGGCCACCAGGGGCTTGGCCAAGAGAGGGGGGGCTTCCCTTTGGCCTAATGCTAGTGTGTCAGGGGTGTGGAGGGATGTGCCCAGGCAGAGAACGTGATGGGACTCAGAACGTGATGCCCGACACATTCACATTCACTATATATTCTCTCTCTCTCTGTCAATAGCAGCGGAGGTTAAGGGGGAAGCAGCCTGCTCCGGAAGGCAAGAGGTTATCTACTACAGTCATCTCTTGAAGTTCCCTAGTATGTTCTTTAATATATAAATTGGGCCATTGTTACCTATGGCTTTGAACTCAACTGGGGTCAAAGAGGGGACCCAAGAGTAAGCACACAGACTAGGAGTTCCAACCCAAGGGAGATGTGCTGTTGTTCAAATACAGTGAAAGCCCAAGTGCATGAGTGAACTTTTTAAAGTGCTGTGAGCTTCTCCCTCATTCCATCTTACCTCCCAAAGCAGAATCGACTGAAACCTACATACGCCACTTGGTTCTCAAGTTCTACGCTGAACTCTTCATTTTTCTGAGAGTTTCTCTTACATCACTGGGGATGCAGGTTCTGATCAAGAAAGGAAACCATCTGACACAACAGGGCATTTTGAGCAGGGAGCACTTGACCGTGTCCATGGGTCCAGTGATGGGGACCGTGGCAATTACGAAGTACAAAGCTAGCATCATACCTCCACTAAAAAGGCTCTAGGATCTGGCATCCTAGTAGAATTTCTGTCAACTCCAAGTATAATACACTGTCCTCTTCCACGTGTGACCTCTTCCCCCCATAAAACTGCCCACAGTGGAGCACAATAGTTTCTCGTAATACTTATTACACATCTACTATTATGAACGAAGAACAGTGTCAGCTGTTATTATATACATTAAACAATTTAAGCCGACCTATAACACTGCAGTGCAGATTCTAATTAACCACATTTTTACTAGATCACAGAGAAGGTTAATAATATAGCTAGAATCACAGGACCAGTACAGCAAGGTGGAGACCTGGGCCCAAGCTTATTTGGTTCCAAAGCGCATGGGCTTTCCTCTGCTGCCCATCAGACTTGAAAATTTCTCTCTATATGTATATGCATGTGAATGTGCTTCTTTATCATTATTATTATTGTAAGATTAATCGGATACCAATTCATAGAGGCACGAGGTCTTAATGACCAAGTACAACACAGGAATCTCCTACATATCACACATTGCATCTAGTTCAGACACTTCCACCTATGCTGTCCTCAGACATGGCAGATCTCTATCTTAAATTTATTCTTTTGTACCCCCCTGGTGCTTAGCGCAGTGCTAGGTACAAAGTGGGCACTCATTTAATCTCATTGATGATTACGTTGCTAAGATTGCTTATTAGTCATAAACACTTGGATGCTGAAAGGTGAATTATTGCTAAGAAAAGTCTTAGACTCTGGGAGAAACACCAAGGGGGCCTAACACACCTCTTGGCCAATAGAGTAGGTGATCCACCATTGGGTAAAAACAGTAATATCTGACTCTCACTAATAGGTTGATCCCACTTGGAAGATACCTTACAATCTCCACTGAAAACAGCACTTGACTCTTTGGACCTGGGTTTTTTCCTCTGCAGGGGTGGCATACAACCCTCACTCAGAGAATGACTGTGAAGATTCCAAGGACCTTGTCTACAGAGACACAAGCAACCCAATCAACCCAGGTGGCACCTCAGCACCTCCCATGACTTCCTCTGTATATAACCGCCTCAAACTATGGCAGATTCAGACCCATGTCCTAGTCCCAGCAACACCCCTCCGTAGCTGTGACTTTAGATCAGCAACCTAGCTTCTCTGAGCCTAGTTTCCTCAACTGCAAAGATGGAGGATCACCCGTCTCATGGGGTTGTTTAGT
Organism: Balaenoptera acutorostrata; assembly: GCF_949987535.1. Lineage (NCBI taxonomy): Eukaryota > Metazoa > Chordata > Mammalia > Artiodactyla > Balaenopteridae > Balaenoptera > Balaenoptera acutorostrata. Next base: position 55,386,568 of record NC_080075.1, read on the forward strand.
GGAGAAAATAAAATAATATTTGCATGTGGCTGCCCCAGGCCTGATATGTAGAAGGAAGTCAGTAGATATTAGCCAGACTTGAATGTGCACAGAACAGCTCTGACATACACACGTCCTGTTGAATAGGGCTCATGGTCAAAAGATGGCCACGGTGACAAGTAACAAAGAAAAAGGAAGAGGCAGTAGTGAGAGAAGTTAAAATTAGAGACGATTCTTAACCTCTCTCCTTTCAAACAACAATTTCAACCTGCTGTTTACCAGCTGTACTGCTTAAAAGTTGGTCTTATTTGATTGAATGGGTGCTGCCTCTTGCCCTCCATACCGTCTGGTAATGATAGAAGGAGTAACTACAAGGCAGGTAATGAAAAGGGGCCCTGGAAAGCTAAGAACTCTTTGTACTAACCTGGTTCAGTTTGGTGAAAGTGGGCGGCCTCAGGCACCTGGTACCTAGCGCTCTGCCAGTGGTTTCTCTATTCTCTGAGGCTCCTCTAACTTCACAGTATAGAAACCAGAGGCCACATGGAGGTGTCCCCCAACAAGACATTCTTCGGAATCTAACCTGGTACTACAATTCTGAAATCCAAATCTACAAGGGCTACAGAGAAAAGCTCCTCTTTATTGACCTAATGTGTGCCGAGTGTGTGCCAGACTCAGTGCTAAGCATCCAGCATATAATATATGCCGAGGGGAATGGTCTGAATTTTTTAAACCCCGTCTTACAGATAAGGAAACTGTACTACTGGACATCCCCTAAAGACACTCTCCAAGGCCCTCAGCCGCTCATATGTTCTCAAGGACTCAAGTCTGGATGACACGTGGAAACTTCCACCCAAATTTTCAGGTCTAATCACAGGGCTGGATTTTGCAAAACTTCATCAAACAAATCATCTTAGGCCCACAGCAAAAGTGGGCTTGGGAAGAGGGTGGAGCTGGGACAGAGAAAGAGAGGAGACCTTAATCCTTCAGAAGCCACCTCTAATTTGCAAATAATGGTCGGAGGGTGCATTTTCTTTCTGCACAATAATCTCTACCAAAGAAAACCCAGACAAAGTCACCTGGCCTTCCTAGGGAACAAGAAAAAAAAGCTCTTCCTCCAAGATTCACACTTAACTCCTAACCCCTCCTTCCCCTCCCTGCCCCTGGGAGTGGCTGGATGGCTGTTGTTTCTTTTCTTTTTTCCCTGTGGTCCTCTGGTAATACCACAAATTACGTTTTCAGGGACTGGAGTCCCAGAGTGCAATGATGTTGTAATAAACATAACCAGGACCAAATGCCTTCCCATCATATTAGATGATGCCATTTCCCACCAATCAGGCTCCTCGGGCAGGCAGACCACTCACCAATGAGGGACCAGACAAAGGCTGTGAGGGGAGACCTGGTCATCTGGCAACTAAAAATAAGAGCGCTTCAGGATTGGCCACTGCCACTTTGCAACAGGAGTTGGGACCCACACACCAGGCACCAGACAGAAGGCACACACAGGCAGAAACTTTCAGCCCAGGGGTTCACATGGGGTAGGCTGGTCTGGGTTTGTTGCTGAGGTTTTTTTTTTTTCCTTTTCCTAATGTGACTTGAAAAAAGAAATACTTGATCCAGAGGGACCCTTGCAGACACACCCTCCCTCCTAGACACGTCAGTTTCCAAAGGCCCTTCATAGACACCCTGAATTGGGGAAAGGGCGGGGGGGTGCGGCCAGGGGCCAAGACACTCACCTGTCCGGCTGTGTCATAGAGTCCCAGGAGGTACTGCTTGCCCCCTACGGTGACGCTGACTGCAAGGGCAGAGAAGGGGGGGCGGGGAGAGAAGCTCACAATCATCTAGGCTCTGGGGCAGTTTCGTTCCCCACCAGGACCCTTCCCTCCTAACCCAGCTGGAGGCAAGCGGGAGCTCCCAGGAAGATGCCACCCCTTTTCCCTTGTGCCCGGCTCACTGTGAAGTGGCGTGAGGCCGGGGCGATGTGGCCCCCAGCTGCCCACTCCTTTCTCCCAAGTCCCGTAGCCACGTTTCCCCCTCGGGGATTGGGGCAATAGGGTAGGCGGCTGTAGGAAGGTCAAGGAGGTCGGCCCCGGGCGCCGAGGGGGATGGGAAATGCGGGGCGTCAGGACGGGGCACCGGAGTTGGGGGTGGGAAGAGGGCTGGGTCCCGCAGGCTGCCAGAGGGAAAGCCTGGGGGTGGGGCCGGACGCCCGGCGGAGGGCGCGGCGGGGGAGGGGTGGGAGCGCGCGCAGGGGAGGCGGTGAGGGGGCTCAGCCAAAGTTGCTCCAAAGTTCCCGGCCCGGGGAGCGGCCCCTTAGTCAGCACTTCCGAGGCTTACCTGCGTAGTGGTCGAAGACGGTGGGCACGTACTCCTCCGGGAAGGCGTCGTTGGCATAGCTCATGAGTAGGCACGTCTTGCCCACCGCCCCGTCGCCGACCACCACGCACTTGAGCATCAGCGCGCCGGGCCCGTGAGCCATGCTGCGGCCGGCCGGCCTCCGGGCATGGTCCCCCCGGAGCCCCCGCCCCGGCCCCGGGCTCAGCCCCAGCCCGCCTGGGGGGTCCGCCGCCGCCGCCGCTCAGTGCAGCAGGGCCGACCCCCCGGCCCCATGCAGCGGCTCCCCCCGCCCGAGGGGAGGGGGCGGCGGGCCCGGGGCGCTGCCGCCGCCTCGGTCGCTGCCCGGATCCCCGCCTGGGCCCCGGTCGCCGCGCCCGCCCGCTGCCCCAGCCGCTCGGCGCCCGCGCCCTCTCCCCGGTCCGGCCTCCCCAAGAGGATCCGCTGGATCATAAGACTGGCCGGCCCCGGGGGAGACGGCAACTTTGGGGAGGGCGGCGGAGGGGAGGGGCCAGGCGGCTCTCCCCGCCCAGCGCCGGCCCGGGCCCCCTCCCCGCTCAGCCCCGGAGGAGGGCGGGCCCAGGCGACTCCCCGGATTGCGGGCTGCCGGCTCTGCGCCCCCGCCCGCCCGCCTGCCGGCTCCCGCGCCCCGCGCCCCGCCCGCGGCCGCCACTCGGCCTTGCCGGCTCACCCTAGCTTGACTCCCCGCGAGGGCTGTGGGGAGGGGGCGAGGAGGAGGAGCCGAGGAGGAGCGACGGGGAGGAAGGTGAGACTGGGGGAGGGGGCCGAACGACCAGCGTTCGCGAGGAGCCGAGGGCTCCTCGCGAAAGTGCGCGCAGCGCCCAGAAGCGTCCACAGGCTCCGATGCTGGGAGAAGACGTGGAGGCCTCTTGGGGAACCGCGACGACTCTTATGACGCAATAGTCATGAAAAATTATTCACGTATATTTAAACTCCACCCGGAAGGCAGTATCCATTCTGTCGGCCTCTAAGTGCACAACAGAACTAGAAATCAGGAACGAAGAAAGGGCAAGAGAGATAAAAAAAAAAATTTTTTTTTAAGGCGCACGGGGTGATGGGGGAGGGGTGGCGGTGGTCCCTGAGCTGGAAAGTAGGGACTCCTGGCTTACTGCTCCGTCCCGCCTCCCACCATCCCCACTACCCCATGCTGTTCACGGCAGAGCTTGAGTCATTTACTACGAAACTGGTGTCTAAGGGAGTTACAGCATCTTGAACCACTGACGCAGCCCGGCACCAGCCAAAAAAAGGAGACTCTGCGACTCTGGATGCGGCGGGTGTACCTGTGCTCCCCCTAGAGGCGACATTCTCTGAGGCCCCTTCACAGTCCTAGTGTCCCTCGAAGGTGTTAGGTTGTGATCCCTGAGGAGTGATACACTCTAGAGCTCTGAGACGTGGCCTGTGATCCAGGCAACAACCCCTGCCCTCCTGCCTGGGTGATGCTTGGAAACACCCGTCAGGCCAGGTCTCGTTCACTCGCCAACAGTGCTGGTTCTAACTTTAGGCCCTGGGGGAGGGGGGGGGGCAGAGGATACTCTGCACGTTGACACCACACCCTCCCTCCCCTTGCTGACAGGAGATAAATCGCTTCCTTTCATCAATTCACAGGATCAGAAAATGCTGTGTTGAGAGGCACCGAAGAGGTCAACTGGACCACCTCCCTTAGATCTCCCTGAGGTTGTAGGTAAGCAAATTGAGACGAAGAGAGGTGAAGTGGTTATCTCAAAGGCTTCCAGCTAATTCCAGCATTCAAGGACTTGGAACACACTTTGGGAAATGCTCAAGTTATGTCCTCACGCCACACTTCCCAGGCCTCAACTCTCAAACCCCAAATCTGATTTCCACTGTCCTGCAAGACTTCCTGGATTCTTGGAAGTTCCTTGTGGAGTCCCACTGGACGTCTCACCAGACCCCTCCATTTGTGTCTGAGTGTGGGTATTTACATTGCCAGCTGCTTTAGGTTATGCAGTGAATCTGGAAGATATTTTTTATGTACTGAATGACAGGTTAAGGAAGGCAGTTCAGTGCCTTGAAGTCAGATCTTGGTTCAAGACTAGTCTCTGCCACTTCCTTCTAGAGGGGAAGAAAGGAGGACTTGCCCCCTTTGCCTACAGGACTGCTTCTTCAGACAGCATTTGCTGGGACTGGAATTCTGAAAGGAGGGTCTATCAGGAGAGGTTAAGGAGCTACCGGATGCACTCAGCCTAGAGAGGGCATTTGGTTCTGGCTCTGACAGTACTTAGCAGTGTGACCTTGAGCATGCCACTTCTGTTCTCGGGACCTCAGCTTTCTCATCTATAAATGTGAGCTCATCCATAAGGGTGAGATCAGGGCTCACCTTTGAGAATGCTAGGGTTCTTCACAATGTGTCCTGAGAGATCCTGGTAAAAGCTTTGGGCCAGGGGAGAAGCAGTTGCTAGAGACATGGGGACGGCCTTTTTGAGGGATAATGAGGTCTGTCCCAGGACTGGAGGATGGAGGCTTCCCCCACTGAGGACTCCAGCCTCTCAGTTCTCATGCTGCTTTTCAGTGAGGCAGATATTTACCTGGGATCCAGAGAGCTGGAGGATTAGCTCTAGAACCTTGAAAAATGGAAGGGACTCCAGGTTCTGGATGCTTTGGGAGAAGCTCTGGGAATATCAGAACACTCCAAGTGCGCAACTGATGTCAGATGAATCATGCAGTGGTGACTTCATTGATGATGGTGACCTCATCCCTTTGGCACATAGAAAAGCCAAGACTGACTGCCAGGAGTACTTTGAGCTCTGGACTGATTCCACCAGTTGAATGTAGAGCAGGAGGGAGACGGGAGAATTATCCTGGATGCCCAGGTCAGCCCAATGATGGGTTAGCTGGAAGGACCAAACAGATCTCAACAAATAATTACTATATAATGTGGTCAGTGCTGTGGTAGAGGATAAAGAACAGTCTTCGGGAAGTGCAGGGAGGCTGTTAGTACCTAGCTCTACATGTGCTGAGGAAGGATTTGCAGAAGGGTGTCATTGGCTTGGGGTTTAAAAGGCCAATAGGAGTAAGATAAGAATGCCTGGGAAAGACAGCCCTGCCCCCCAGCAAGAAGGAACAGCACACAACTTCTTGGGAATGGTGAGCCATGTAGGTGGACAGAGCGCAGGATTAGTGGTGCAGGGGAACTGATTTGTATGTAATTGAGAACTGTGTGATGCTGCCAGGCCATGGGCCTCTGGAAGCCACGTTAAGGGCATGCAGGGCCCCACCCGGGCATGCAGGGCTCCACCAGAACCTTGAAGAATGGAAGGGACTCACAGGATATTCGTGAGTTCCTATTTCTGGTTATCCCTGGGACCCTGTTGTACTACTGGTCTTCAGTTAGTCACTTGATTTAACAAGTCCCCCCTCCCTTTTTGCCTAGTGGGTGTGGGTTGGTTTTCTGTCACTGGTAACCAAAGGAATCTTTGCTCTGTTACTATTATCACTACAGTTGAGATAGGTGATGTGCAGAGAAATTCAGAAATTTGCCCAAAGTCTTGTAGCTGGTAAGTGGCATAGCTAGCTTTCAAAATGATCAGTCTTCTGAGCTCATGCTACTTCCCATGTTCCACATGAAGGAGGCATTAAAAGTTTTTCAGTAGGAAATCACAAGTTTAGAGCTGTCTTTTGAGAAGATCATTCTGGGAGTGGTGTTAGAACATGGATTTAGAGGGGACGAGAGTGAAGGCAGAGAAAGTGAGAGAGGTCACGAAGGTCTGAACCAGGCATGGCTGTGAAAATGAAGAGGAGGCCATGAGTAGCAGGATATTTTAATTAATTAATTTTTGGCTGCATTGGGTCTTTGTTGCTGTGCGTGGGCTTTCTCTAGTTGTGGTGAGCGGGAGCTACTCTTCGTTGTGGTGTGCGGGCTTCTCATTGCAGTGGCTTCTTTTGTTGTGGAGCATGGACTCTAGGCACGTGGGCTTCAGTAGTTGTGGCACGTGGGCTTCAGTAGTTGTGGCACGTGGGCTTCAGTAGTTGTGGCACGTGGGCTCAGTAGTTGTGGCTCACAGGCTGTAGAGCGCAGGCTCAGTAGTCGTGGCACACAGGCTTAGTTGCTCCGTGGCATGTGAGATCTTCCCGGACCAGGGCTCGAACCCGTGTCCCCTGCACTGGCAGGTGGATTCTTAACCACTGCACCACCAGGGAAGTCCCTAGCAGGATATTTAGATGACCAAGTCCACAGGTCTTGGTAACACAGCATGGGGAAGGGCTGGGATAACTCTGAGGCGTTATCCATTGACATATGATTCCATTGATGTATTCCTTCTCTCTATTCCTTTGTAATCTCCTCTGTTTTTATCCTCCTTATTTTAGTTTTCTTCCTTACTTTTTTTCTAAAATTAATTAATTAATTAATTAATTAATTATTATTTTTTGCTGTGTTGGGTCTCCGTTTCTGTGCGAGGGCTCTCTCTAGTTGCAGAGAGCGGGTGCCACTCCTCATCGCGGTGCGCGGGCCTCTCACTGTCGTGGCCTCTCTTGTTGCGGAGCACAGGCTCCAGACGCGCAGGCTCAGTAGTTGTGGCTCACGGGTTTAGTTGCTCCGCGGCATGTGGGATCCTCCCAGACCAGGGCTCGAACCCGTGTCCCCTGCATTGGCAGGCAGATTCTCAACCACTGTGCCGCCAGGGAAGCCCATCTTCCTTACTTTTAAAAACTTTCCCATCTCCTCTTGGTGCCTAACTATGAGACCAACTGCCTCAATCAAGCTGAGAGTAGATCTCCAGAAGGACATTAAGTGTCTGTCATTTTGTTTGTGTTCCCTCACATTTACCCCCAAAATGGAAAACTGGATTCCAGTGGATCATTTGGTGTCATGATGCTTTGGGTTGCAAGTAGTAGGAAAGTCAACCCAAATTGGCTTCAACAGCAAAGGGAGTATATGGACTTCTTTGACTGAAGCATACAGAAGTAGCTCAAGCTTTGGGCATGGCTTGATCAAAACTCTGGTTCTATTTTTTTCTGTACTTCTCTCAGTTTTTCTCTACTCTTTGGGCCAACTTCCTACTTAGGTTGCTTTCTCTCTTGAAAACAAAATGGTTGTGCCAGGTCCAGGCATTACCACCTGTACACCACACTGCCCAGGAGGAGAAAGAGCTTCTCTTGACTCACTGATTACACATAAGTCTTGGACTTCCTCTGATCAGATTAGCTGAGTTCATCATGGTGGCCAGCAGAATGTCAGATGCTCGTTGCCTTAGGCCTGGGCTACTGGCCATCCCTGAAACCATCACTGTGACAAGGGATTGGGACTATCCTGATTAGGCCTATCAGGGCCCACCCCAAGGCCAGGATTTTAATCCCACTTAGATTCTATGGTTCCTGCACAGCGGGCGGTAGGCATGGGGGGAATATATGCTGGGGAGGCAACCAGCAATATCTATTACATCTGGATTGTTGCCCACCAGTCAAAGTTTCTAGGCCTCCCCAAGCTATACTAGAAATAAAGAACTTTAGGAAAAGCAGATTTCAAGGGAAGAAGGAAGTGAGAAGGATCTAAGTCAAATCTATGATTTGTTTCAAATTTCAGTCAGTTGGTTTGTCAGTACATGAATCCATGCTTGGTGTGAATCCCTAATTCTTGGCTGATAGTAGGTACACTTTTCCCCCTTCAAATTTCCTTCTTAGAGTTACTGGTAAGGAGGTAAAGTGGTTATCATCCTTTTACCCCATCCCCTCTGCTCTTCAGTTAAGCTTCTTTTCTCTTTTCAGACTGCAGACTCTTCATTCCCCAGGGCTCTCTTGCTTCCCAGACTCCACCTGTCCCACCTTCATAGCATCATGCTATGTGCCACACCTATTCCTCTTTTCCTTCCCGCCACTAAAACCTCCCATCTGCATCCTTTTCTCTTAGGGCTCAGATGTAATATACATTGCACAATTTTTTAGCTAAGATACTAATGGCTTAAACACTGCAGCAGTTTCTTAAAGGTCAATGGTTCCTAATGATCAGAATGATAAAAAAATCCAATAAATCTGGCTCACTTGTTTTTCATTTCTAGTTATGTTTCTAGAATGCATCTAGATCTCTTTTTTCCAGTTCATTACATACCAGGAACTCAGAAGTAAACACCAGCCTCTGAGAATTTGGGCTCAAGCATCTTTAATGATGTTTTCCGATCTTCATTTCTAACTATCTTTTGCTGCAGCCTAGGTCAGGAGACCAGTCGTTATAACTGATGGCATTGCCACCATTGCTGAATCATGAAAAGGACACTTCTTTAGAGGTTGCTGGTGCAGAATACTCATATGATCTGGGAGTGACCACCTCTTAAAAGGTCCAAAGGAGGCTGGATCATAGATCCCTCTTCCAGAAATGAAATTAATGATTTTATTCCAGGCTTCAGTACTAAGAGTGCCAGAAAACTATCCAAGACTCATTTATGATTGTTCTTGCATAGTGGATGTTGTGGTCACTGAGTATTATAAGCACATTTTGAATTTGGGAAATCTTCCACTTTGTAAGTCGTGGTAGGAAGAAAAGATCACCCCTTATGGAAGCCGAAAGTTACAGACTCCTGCTTTCATTGTCAGACTCAAGAGCTAAAGTGACTAGAGTTAAATACAGGGCACACTTTCTGGAGGTTGCAGCTTTAGTGTTGGGTACACAACTCAGTACTAAACACAGGAAGTGGTACATAGGGTGGGTGGTGGTGTTGGTTGTGGTGTAACTGAGTTCCTGGTGCAGAAGTGACTGCTGTACACACTGACTATCTAGAATTTGGTGGCAGCAATGATACCAGAAGTAGTTTTCTCATCAGAGCAGGTCCTGAGGCGTGTGTTGGGCGTGGTTCCTGTGAAGACAGTCTTGAGCAGCTTTTCTAGCCTGCCCACTATCTTGTGTGCTATGCATGATCCTTGGAGGTTCCTTTTCTGTTCAGTTAGCCACTGACAGCTTCTGTTCCTTGCACCGCAGCCTCTTGAGAAGAGGTTGGAGGAGTGGATCACTATATTGAATGTGCTTCACGCAGTGGGAGCAGAGATTCCCACTTCTACCAGACCTACATCTGTCTTAGTCCATTCGGGCTGCTATAACAAAATGCCGCACACTGGGTAGCTAATAAACAACAGAAATTTATTTTTCATAGTTCTGGGGGATGGAAATCCAGGATCAGGGTACCAGCATGGTTGGGGAGGGCCCTCTTCTGGGTTGCAGACATGGCAGAAGGGGCAAAGGGACTCTGTTGGGCCTCTTTTATAAGGGCGCTAATCCCACTCATGAGGGCTCTACCCTCATGACCTACTCACCTCTCGAAGGCCCCTACTAAGACCATTACTTTGGGCATTAGGTTCCAACATATGAATTTTGCAGGGACATGTTCAACCTATATACCTTCCTAATGTAAGCAATTCAAAACGTGCACAAAATATATGAAACCACTGTTTTCAGATATTGAACGTAGCACAGGACTGTGATTCCTGAAAGAAAGGAACAAATGAGGCAAGCTCTACTATTACCCTTTCTGCTGGAAGTACTTTCTGAATTGCAGCACAGTAAGGGGGAACCAAAGTTGACCATGGTGGTCTTGCTGAGTCAAAGAGACAGCTGAGGAGATAGCTGAGGAGACTTTTCAAGGCTGAGTACCAGAGAGGAGGGAGTGTCCTCTTGAGTCTGTTGCTGATACTAAGTTGCTCATGCATAGAGTGAAACTCCACCATGGTAGGCAAAGAACTGCCAGGGAACATGAGCTGATTGGTTCCCAGGGCTCACACAGGGCTGGGGGATGTTTGAGTTTCAACCAGCCAATGTGAAGAGACCTATTGAGTGTCCAGAGAAATCAGTAGAAACTCCAGAAGGGTTATGCGTTAGTATGAGGGCTAAATTAGCCCTAAAGTAAAAGCAATTCTAGACCTCCAAGCCTCCTATAGAACGAGTTTATCCACTGTTATGATAACTGCTGAGCAAAACAAATTTCATCATTTTTTTAAGGACAACAACAAAATAAAGACATTAAACAACATAAATTTCAGAAGGTCAAGAATCACTAGATATGTAAAGAATAGAGAACTGTAACCAGAAAAATCAGTCAATAGAAGCAAACCCGGAAATGACAGAGGTAATGGAATTAGCAGGCAAAGACTTAAAAAGGAATTAGAAATAAACCCAAAGATTTAAAGGAAAATGTGAACATGGGGAGGAAGGAAATGGAAGATATAAAAAGGAACCAAGGGCTTCCCTGGTGGTGCAGTGGTTAAGAATCTGCCTGCCAATGCAGGGAACACAAGAGAAGCCACCACAATGAGAAGCCCGCACAACCCAACGAAGTGTAGCCCTCGCTCGCCACAACTAGAGAAAGCCCGTACGTAGCAACGTAGACCCAATGCAGCCAAAAATAAATAAATAAATAAAAAAAGGAACCAAATCGAACTTCTAGAGTTTAAGAATACAATACCTGAAATGAAAAATTCACTGACTGAGCTTAACAGCTGACTGGACACTGTAGAAGAAAGTACCTGTGACATTGAAGACATAGCAATATCCAACCTAAAGAGAAAAAGACTAATGGAATAAAACAAAACGAACACCATAGCTGTATCCTAAACTCTGCATTCCTGAGACCTTCAGTTAAAGATAGGAATTTCCAGCAGATGTCATTGGGGCAGGACTAACTGTCATCCCCTTTACAATGATAGTGAAATAATTTTTAAAAAATTAATTAATTAATTTTTATTTTTGGCTGCGTTGGGTCTTCATTGCTGTGCATGGGCTTCTCATTAGGGTGGTTTCTCTTGTTGCAGAGCACAGGCTCTAGGCGCCGTTGTGGTACGCGGGCTCAGTAGTTGTGGCTCGTGGGCTCTAGGGCGCAGGCTCAGTACGTTACTCAGTTCAGTAACGATGGTTGTTTTCAAAGGAGAGTGGATTCACTTGAAGTCAGTGTTTTCCAAATGTTTTGTACGGCAAATCACAGTAACCCATACATTTTCATTCCACTTCTAGGTAAGTACACCAAAGAATTGAAAGCAGAGACTTGAACAGATATTTGTATACCCACATTCAGAGGAATGTTATTCACAATAGCCAAAAGGTGGAAGCAACCCAAATGTCCATTGATGACTGAACAAAATGTGATATGTACATACAATGGAATGTTATTCAGCCTTATAAAGGAAGGAAATTCTGACAAGTGCTGTGACATGGATGAATCTTGAAGACATTATGCTAAGCGAAATAAGTCAGTCACAAAGGACAAATATTAAATGCTTCCACCTATATGAGGTTCGTAGAATTATCAAATTCATAGACACAAAGTAGCATGGTGGTTGCCAGGGGCTAGGGGGAGGAGGGAATGGGGGTTAGTGTTTGATGGGTACAGAGTTCTGGAGATGTCCGTTGCACAACAATGTGAATATATTTAATGCCACTGAACATTACTTAGTGGTTAAACTGATAAAAAACTTATGTATATTTTATTACAATAAGACAAAGAAAAAAGATAAATGGATTTTACTTTTCAAATGGGATTTCCGGCTTCTCTAAAATATCAGATCTTGTGCCCCCCAAGTCCCCATTTCCAAAAGGCAGCAGAAGCCTGGGCCCTTTAGGCAGGGATGAAACAGAAGGGCCTTTTTTTTGCAGGTGGGGGGAACCACCACTGAAAACCTTTAGCTATGCATTTTGTGGCAAATTGCTCTTGGGGGGAACTTGACTCCTTTGAAGTAACCTTCCTGCAGATGTTTGAAAAGGAGAAATCAAGTTGTGAATTCTTTTTTTTATATATATAAATTTGTTTATTTTATTTATTTTTTTTGGCTGCGTTGGGTCTTCGTTGCTGCGTGAGGCCTTTCTCTAATTGTGGCGAGCGGGGGCTACTCTTCATTGCAGTGCGTGGGCTTCTCATTGCAGTGGCCTCTTGTTGCGGAGCACGGGCTCTAGGCGCGTGGGCTTCAGTGGTTGTGGCACGTGGGCTCAGTAATTGTGGCTCGCGGGCTCTAGAGCGCAAACTCAGTAGCTGTGACGCATGGGCTTAGTTGCTCCGTGGCATGTGAGATCTTCCTGGACCAGGGATCAAACCCGTGTCCCCTGCATTGGCAGGTGGATTCTTAACCACTGTGCCACCAGGGAAGCCCTAAGTTGTGAATTCTTAATGTAAATTATTTGGGGAGAAATGTTTCTGACCCTGCCTGGTTCTCTCCTTTATATTACCTGCCTGGCTCTAGTGGGCATTAGCTTTCTCTAGCCCCAACCAAAGCCTGCTTTGCCACTGGGATGGAGTTCTTAGATTAAAACTGTATGTGGCCCCTTAGTTATCAGCAGCTGAAGCAGAGATAAAGCTTTGTGGACACTTCTCTGATTTCTGCTCTGGGTGTCTCCTTTTACTTTCAGACCACATGAACTCGCTGGCTGCTGCTTTCTCTCCCCCCAGCTGGTTCCGGAGGGAGCAGGGTGCATCACACCCGCTTTCCCACATCTTCACGCTGAGCTGAGCTGAGCTGCTCAGCCCTGTGGGTGGAGCTGCAGCAGGTGCTGCCAGGGCCGGTCCCTGAGTCATCAAACCTGCCGGCTCTTGTACCACATCTCCTTCCATCTCCTGTTCATGTCCAAGCCCTCATCCATGCAGTCTCGACCTGGGATTTACTTACAGCCAGGCTCTCCTGCCTCTACCACCACCAGGCTAATCTTTCTAAACCCAGGTATGGCCAAGTTACATCCCTACTGAGAAGCCTTTGATAGGGCTCCTTAGCCTAATGTCCCAGCTCTCAGTCTGACATTTCAAACCTTCCCCAGTTGAACTCCGTCTTTCTAGACATCACTCACTCCCACTGCCACTGCAGGCCTGTCTGCTGCTGCCACACCAATCTGTTCTCTGCACTCAGACCTCCTACACATTCCCAGCACGGTGTCTCTGCCCACAGTGTTCTCCCTGTCTAGACGATCTCACTCTCTCTTCCTGCTTCTCAGAATTGTTTGTTCTTCAGTGCCCATCTGTACTTCTCCCTCCCAGCTTGACCCCTTGCTCAGAGGACGACTCCTTCAGCTGAAGCCTGCGGCCACACAGCCTGTGTACTCTCCTGGCTTTTATCCCATCCCATGTTGGGTGCAGGTACCTTTCCATATTTCTGAACCAAAGTCCTCTCTGGAAACCCCAAGGCATTGCTTCGAGTCAGGTATCCATCACAGCTTGATCGATTCTTGCCTATTTGGATAAATCCTCCTTCATGAGTACTGTCTACTGGCTAACCTTTTCCAGGTGACCTGCCTCCAGTTAAAACATGTGTGGTCACTAATGGTGTGTCTCAAACCACCCACTACATGGTTTACCTGGTTGCAGAGCAGTTCATTATAAAAGAGCCCATGGTGAGCTTGGGAGAGGCTTTTAGGGATTGGATCCCTTCATTTGCTTAGCTTTCTTGGAACTGCTGATTCCTAACGGATCACACTGTAGTGTGATTTCCTGTTTACCTGTTCGTCTCCCTCATGACGTCGTAGGCTTGGGAGGTGGGGTGGTGTCTGCTTGTTCTCTATCTCCAGTGCCTACACATGTGCCTGGCACATGGTAGATGTTCAACAAATATTTGTTGAAAGACAGAAAAGGGAATGCCCCCTTCCCACATATTTATTTATTTATTTATAAATATTTAATTAATTAATTTATTTGGTTGTGGCAGGTGGGCTCCTTAGTTGTGGCATGTGTGCTCCTTAGTTGCGGCTCGCTGGTTCCTTAGTTGTGGCACGTGGGCTCCTTAGTTGCAGCAGGTGGGCTACTTAGTTGCGGCTCGCTGGCTTCTTAGTTGCGGCTCACCGGCTCCTTAGTCGTGGCATGAGAACTCTTAGTTGCGGCATGCATGTGGGATCTAGTTCCCTGACCAGGGATCAAACTCCGGCCTCCTGCGTTGGGAGCATGGAGTCTTAACCACTGCTCCATCAGGGAAGTCCCCCTTCCCACATGTTTAGTATTTAAATTTAGTATTCTAAATTGCCTCGCCCACTTCCTGGGCCCTGCAAGTTGCCCCATGCTCCAAGCTCTGGAAAGCCCCTTCCCTTCCTCACTCTGTAATCTCTAAGTGTCTGGAGGCCCTGGTTTGGTGCTGCTTCCCTTTCATCCAGGGTTACGGAGCCCATACCCAGACACATCCACCCTCAGACTTACTCACAAATCTCAGCTAGAATGAGGAACAGTTGCTTCAGGGTCTGGGCAGGGCTCCAGGGCGACAGACACATTTTGCCCACCAAGCACGCCTGCCACCCCTTCCTCCCTCTAATGGTGATGAGGATTCCCCAAGGTGCACACCGGATCACACAGGTAAGGCCGGGAAAGAGAGATTTCCAAGCCCACACTTCCTCTAAGAACGCCTCTTATGCCTACAAATACAAAATCATCAGTTTTGAAATGTCTTCTTCCCTAAGGTCGTAAGAAGGGGTTTCTGGGGATGCTGGCAATGTCCTGCTGCTTGAGCCGGGTGCTGGTTACAGGATATTTGCCTCATAATAATTCATTAAGCCATACACTTTTCTGAATGCGTGTTACATTTTACAATAAAAAAGAAAGTACCCCCCCTGCCCCAGCCTCAGGGCCTTAATCCAATCAATTCATGTTTAACCAGTGCCTGTCTGCATCCAGCCCCTGCTAGAGAAAGAGATTCTTGTCCTCAAGGAATTTCCTGGAGGAAGGAAGGTAACTAGAGCATCAGAAGACTCCAAATCCAGCTCTGAATTATATCTGGAAAATAGGCCATGCTGTCATTTTGAGGAGGAGTCCAGAGGTCAAGGAGGTAGTGGGGCTCAAACTGGGCTGAAGATGTAGGTGGGATTTAGGTAAGTGGAGAGAAGCAGAGGAAGGCATTGTAGCTGAGAGAACTGTATGACCACGAGCTGTTAGGTAGGACTGAGCCTGATGTGTCTGGGGGGCAATGAAGAAACCCTAGTACTGAATAGTTTATGGGAGTAAGACTGTCTTGGAGAGCTCTAGATCTGCCCCCAGCCCCAAACATGGGCGGGGTGGATGCCACTTACAGTGCAAGCCTGCCTTATCTGAGTGGAGAATCCTGTGCCCTCGTGCAAGAGCAGACATGTGTGTTTCACATTTCTTAGTTCGTTTTGTTGTTTTGTTCAAGCCACAGGCTCAAGTGGGCTCATAATCCCCATCCCAGACAGACTGGAAGTTACATCTGCCAGACACATTACTCGGGCACCTGAGTTCCTGCAGAGACACTTACTTGTTCAATTCCTGACTTTTAGCCCTGCCCCACCCTGCAGCTGCCTTCAAGTCCCAGCACTGATAGACTGAGTAGAAGTGGGAGTCACAGAAGAAGCATGAGAACTCAGGACTGCAGATTCAGAGACTGTGACAGGCTGTGGGATGACTCTGCCCCAGCCTCAGCCCAAGAGCCCTGGAATTCCAGGACTTCACCTACCATCACCAACGATATGGCTGGCCACCTGAGACCACGGGTGAATGTGCCATGAAGTGCTGGGAGGTCCCCAAACTCCATGCAGGGCTACTAATTTTAATATAAGGAAGCAAGACTAGGATGTGTTTCCACTTATTTTAGGGAGTGGAAATCAAATCAGTCATAAGTACTCTGAACACAAAAAGAGTGACTGTGATGAGGCTTAAAGCGGAGGAGAAGAGCTAGTAATAATATAGTAGTAGTAGTACTAGTGATGCTGATGATGACAGTAACTACCAAGTGTGAAGATTAACTTTGTGCTTAGCAGTGTGCTAAACATTCACTTCTTTCATTTAAGCCTCACAATAATCCTATGATGTGCATGCTATTATTATTTCCATTTTACAGATGGAGGAACTGAGGCTTCAAGGCATGAGCTGCTTTCCCAAAGTCATACAAATGTTAAGTGCAGAAGTAGGATCTGAATTCCAGCAGTCTTACTCCAGCAACCATACTGTGGAAGCCGGTGATGCCTCCTTAAGCCCTCTCTGGGCTTGGAGAGGATGTCCTCCCTGATGGACCAGAGCATGCCAGCCCCTGTGGCTGGTGTGGTATTCCTACAGACTGTCTGGCAAGTTTTGCTTGCTCTGGTTTCTCACTAAAACAACCTTTGGATTTGGCTTCCCATGCGACTCACATACAGGAAAAGAGGGCCATGACCTGCCAACATGACAGCTGTATTTTTCACTAGTAACTTAATAAACTGGCTGCCTGGGTTCACATACGTATCTGTTTCTGAGAGCTTGGTTAAGGTGAGCCCACCCCAGAGCTGAAGCCCACCATGTGCCAACTTAATTGAGATTCTGGGCATGCAAGCGTAGCCCCCAGCTGAGGCCTCTGTGCCAAGGAAATTCCTCTTGGCCTCCTTTTGGCTGGTTTGGCCCGCCTTCCCCAGTGACAGTCTGGCTCTTTGGATTCAAGCTGCCTGGTCAAACTGTGAGGGTCTGCAGAAAGAAGGAAGCAACAGTGCCAGGTTCCAGTGCGTGTTCCAAGTTCCACATTCTGCCTACAGATGCCCAGTGCCAGAGCAAAGGCTGGCCCTTGGCAGCGGACTGGTAAGGATTTGTCTGGTACATTTTTTCCTTTACACACTTAACCTGGGGCTTCCTTCATCTCTTACTCTCTCTGCTTTCATTCATGGTGGCTTCCAAAGCTGGTGATTAGCAGGGTTACCCAGAGAGCCCTTTTTTTAAAAAACATATTTAATGGACTTGTCTTATTTAGTAGCAGAGAATGTTTTGCTCTATTTACAAAAGTGCAGTTTAAGAAAAATTACATCCTAAAATAATGGGGAATGGGTGGGCTAAATCATTTTCTTTTTAACGTCCAATGACAGTTTGTAAGGTTGAACCCGAAGTCTTGGTCTTTGTCACAAACACGGGGTTGTTTTTCCACCAAGCTTGGTGAATGGTGCATCTTTCTGGGACAGCAGACATCCTTATTCCTGTGTTTTAATTATAAAAAACACATAACATGAAATCTACCCTCTTAACAAAATTTTAAGTGTACAGTACAGTATTAACTGTATGCACACTGTTGTATAGCAGATCTCTTTTTCACCTTGCATGATTGAAACTTTATACCCATTAAACACAACTTTCTAATTCCCCTCCACCTGGCCCCTGGCAACCATCATTCTACTTTCTGCTCCTATGAATTTGACTACTTTAGATACCTCATTTAAGTGTAATCATGCAGTATTTTTCCTGTGACTGGCTTATTTCACTTAGCATAATAATGTCCTCAAGGTTCATCCATTATGTAGCATATGACAGGATTTCCTTGTCATATTTAAGGCAAAATAATATTTCATTCAATGTATATATAACATTTTCTTTATCCATTCAATCATCAATAGACATTTAGGTTGTTTCCACCTCTTGGTTATTGTGACTAAAGCTCCAATGAACATGGGAATGCAAATATCTCTTTGAGATCCTGTTTTCAGTTCTTTTGGATAAATATCCAGAAGTGAGATTGTTGGATCATATGGGAGTCTTTAATCCATTTTGAGTTGATTTCTGTATATGATGTAAGATGAGGGTCCAATTTCATTCTTTTGCATGAGATATTTAGTTTTCCTAGTACCATTTGTTGAAGAGACTATTCCCATTGTGTAGTCTTGGCACCCTTGTTGAAGATTGTTTTACTGTATTTGTGTGGGTTTATTTCTAGGATCTCTATTCTATTATATTGGTCTATCTGTCTGCTAGTACTATGCTGTTTCGATTACTGTAGGCTTGTAATATATTTTGAAGTTAGGAGTGTGAAGCCTACAGCTTTGTTCTCTTTCAAGATTGTTTTTGCTATTCAGGGTTCTTTGTGGTTTCACATGAATTTTAGGATTTTTTTTTTATTTCTTCAAAAAATGCCATTGAGACTTTGATAGGAATAACACTGAATTTGTAGATCACTTTCAGTAGTATGAACAGTATTAAGTCTTCTAAACCATGAACATGGGATGTCTTTCCATTTATTTGTGTCTTTAAATTCTTTCAGCAGTGATTTGTAGTTTTTAGTGTTCAAGTATTTAGCTTCCTTGGTTAAATTTATTCCTAGTATTTTGTTCTTTTTGATGATATTGTAAATGGAATTGTTTTCTTAATTTTCCTTTTGGATTATTCATTTTTATTGTATAGAAACAATTGCTTTTTATATGTTGATTTTGTATCTCTCCAATTTTGATGTATTTTATGTCTTTCTCGTGTCTAATTGCTGTAGCTAGGACTTTCAATATTATGTTGAATAAAAGTGGCAAGAGTGGACATCCTTGCCTTATTCCTGATGTTAGAGGAAAAGCTTTCAGTTTTTCACTGTTGTGTATGAATGAGGTTAGCTGTGCACTTTTCATATATGACCTGCATTATATAGAGGTAATTTCCTTCTATTCCTAGTTCATTGACTGTTTTTTTAATCATGAAAGGGTGTTTAATTTTGTCAAATGCCTTTTCTGCATCTACTGAGATGATCATGTGATTTTGTCTTTCTTTCTGTTAATGTGGTGTATCGCATTGATTGATTTTTGTATGTTGAACCATCCTTGCATTCCAGGGATAAATCCCACTTGGTCATGGTGTATAATTCTTTTAATGTGCTATTGAATTCAGTTTGCTAATATTTTGTTGAGATTTTTGCATCTGTGTTCATCAGGGATATTGGCTTGCAGTTTTCTTTTCTTGTAGTGTCTTTCTGGCTTTGGTATCAGGGTAATGCTGACCTCTTAAAATGAATTTGAAAGGGTTCCCGCCTCTTCAGTTTTTTGGAAGAGTTTTCAGGAGTTGGCATTAATTTTTCTAAAAATTTTTGTAGAATTCTCCTTTGAGGCTATCTGGTCTTGGGCTTTTTTTTTTTTTGGTTAGGAGGTTTTGATTACTGATTCAATCTCCTTACTAGTTATAGATATGTTCAGATTTTCTATTTCTGCATGGTTCAGTCTTGGTAGGTGGTATGTTTCTAGGAATTTATCCATTTCTTTTAGGTTTTCCAATTTGTTGGTGTATGGTTGTTCAGAGTAGTCTCTTACAATGCTTTTTATTTCTGTGGCATCAGTATAATGTCTTCTTTTTCATTTCTGATTTTATATATTTGAGTCTTCTCTTTTTTTCTTAGTCTAGCTAAAGGTTGTCAGTTTTATCTTTTCAAAAGCTAACTCTTAGTTTCATTGATTTTTTTCCATTTTTCTATTTCATTTATTTCTGCCCTAATTTTTATTATTTCCTTCCTTCTGCTAATTTTGGACTTAGTTTTTCTTTTCCTAGTTCCTTAATATATAAAGTTAAGTTGCTTATTTGAAATCTTTCTTTTTAGATGTAGGCTTTTACCACTATAAACTTTTCTTAGTACCGCTTTTGCTGCATCCCACGTTTTGGTATGTGTATTTCATTTTTGTTTGTCTCAAGATATTTTCTAATTTCCCTTTAGATATCTTCTTTGATCCATTGGTTGTTCAAGAGCGTGTTGTTTAATTTCTACAGATTTGTGTTTTCCATTTTTCCTTCTGCTACTGATTTCTAGCTTAATTCCATTGTGGTCAGAAAAGATACTTGGTATGATTTCAGTCTTCTTAAGTTTGTTAAGACTTTGTTTGTGACCTAGCATGTAATCCATGCTGGAGAGTGTTAAAACTGTGCTTGAGAAAAATGTGTGTTTTGCTGCTGTTGATGGAATATTTTGCTATGTCGTCTGTTAGGTCTATTTGATCTATATCATTGTTAAAGTCCTCTGTTTCCTTATTGATCTTCTCTCTGGATAGTTTATTCATTATTGGAAGTGAGATAGTGACATCTCTTAATATTACTGTGTTCCTGACTATTACTCCCTTCAGTTCTGTTAATGTTTACTTTATATATTTGGGTACTCTGATGTTGGGTGCATATATATCTATAGTTACTATATCTTCTTAGTGAATTGACCTTTTCATCATTATAAAACGTCCTTCTTTTACTCTTATGACAGTTTTTGACTTAAAATATATTTTATATGATATAAGTATGGCCACTCCTGCTCTCTTTTGGTTACCTTTAGCACAGAATATCTTTCTCCATCCTTTCACTTTCAGCTTATGTGTGTTCTTAAACCTAAAGTGAGTCTCCTGTAGACAGCATATAATTGGATATTGTTTTTTTTTAATTTATTCAGCTACTCTATAGCTTTTGACTAGGGAGTTTAATTTACATTTAAAATAGTTACTTATAAAGAAGGATGTGCTATTGTCATTTTGTTCATTGTTTTCTGTCTGTTTTGTAGCTTTTTTTGCCCCTCGCTTGATGTCTTTGTGTTTCACTGATTTGTTTTAGTGACATGATTTGATTCCTTTCTCATTTTTGTTTGTGAATCTGGATGTCTATTTCCTTCCTCAGACTTGGGGAGTTTGGAGCCATTATTTCTTCAAATAAGCTTTCTGCTCCTTTCTTTCTGTCTCTTCACCTTCTGGGGCTCGCATAATACATATATTAATCCACTTGATAGTGTTCCGTATGTCTCTTAGGCTTTCTTCACTTTAAAAAAAATTTGCTTCTCCAACAATAATAGATAATTTCAAATGGCCTGTCTTCGAGTTTGCTGATTATTTCCTCTCCATAATCAAGTATGTTGTTGAACACCTCTAGTGAATTTTTCAATTCAGTTATTATATTCTTTAGCTCTAAATTTTCTGTTTGGTCCTTTTTAATATTTTCCACCTCCTTATTGCTAGTCTTATTTTTTTTCATATATCATTTTCCTGGGCTCATTAAGCATCCCAGTGAGTCTTTTTTTTTTTTCTTTTCCATTATGGTTTATTACAGGATATTGAATATAGTTTCCTGTGCTATACAATAGGACTGTATTGTTTATCCATTCTATATATAATAGTTTGCATCTGCTAGTCCCAAACTCCCAATCCAACCCTCCCCCGCACCCCCTACCCCTTGGCAACCACAAGTCTGTTCTCTGTGTCTGTGAGTCTGTTTCTTTTTTGTAGATAAGTTCATTTATGTCATATTTTAGATTCCACATATAAGTGATATCGAATGGTATTTGTCTTTCTCTTTCTGACTTACTTCGTTTAGTACAATAATCTCTGAGTCCATCCATGTAGCTGCAAATGGCATTATTTCATTCTTTTTTTGTGACTGAGTAATATTCTATTGTATATATATATATATATACCACATCTTCTTTATCCATTCATCTGTCGATGGACATTTAGGTTGTTTCCATGTCTTGGCTATTGTAAATAGTGCTGCTATGAACATAGGGGTGCATGTATCTTTTCAAATTATAGTTTTGTCTGGATATATGCCCAGGAGTGGGGTTGCTGAATCATATGGCAACTCTATTTTTAATTTTTTGAGGAACCTCCATACTGTTCTCCATAGTGACTGCACCAATTTACATTCCCACCAACAGTATAGGAGGGTCCAGGGAGTCCTTTTTAAGATATGGATTCCCAGACCCTACTGGCAGAAATTCTAATTCAGTAGTCTGGAGTGGGGCCTGGAAAGCTGTATTTCTGAAAAGTCCCCTAGGTGATTCATATGTACATCTAGGTTTGGAAACCACTTCCAGTTAAAAGACTACCTTCAACCCCTCCCACCTCGCAGTTCTCTCCAGGATGCCACCATCTGCCTATGAGTTTTCTGTCTCTTTGTATCATTTGAGGCTCTAAAAATCTTTCTGCTTCAAGGCAACCTTCCTGGATTTTGCTTCAAGGCAACCTTCCTGTTTAACCACAAGTTTCTTATGACTCTCTCCAGCGCTCTCCAACCCAAAATGTGCCTACACTTTCCATTTTTGTATTAATTTGGCATTTCCATTCTCTCCACTTGCTATCTGTGATTGAGTCATTGCTGACTAGAAATCTTCTGGAGGTCTGCCCTGATCATCTCATTATTATTTGATGACAAAAAGGTGGTGAGTGTAGTAGAAATGGAACTCTGGGAACCCAGGTTTTGGTCTCTGTTCTACTAGGGTATGACCTTGGACAGTCTGCTTTCCCTCTCTGGGCTTCAGTTTCCTCATCTGTCAAATGATTCATGAATAGATGGTCTCCATGATCCTTCCCTTTGGACTCTGACTATATCCTTCCTCCCCTCATGCATTCCACAGCTCAGAACGTGGAACTCTGGAGACACTCCTGAAACTCTGCCCTAAGTCAAAGGAACCAGAGAGTCCACCAGTTCTCCCTCCACCTCCCTTTCCAGGAGCAACCATGGCCCTGAGTGATGTCAATGTGCAGAAGCAGATTAAGCACATGATGGCTTTCATTGAGCAGGAAGCCAATGAGAAGGCAGAAGAAATAGATGCCAAGGCTGAGGAAGAGTTCAACATTGAGAAAGGACGCCTTGTGCAAACCCAACGACTGAAGATTATGGAGTATTATGAGAAGAAAGAGAAGCAGATAGAGCAGCAGAAGAAAATCCAGATGTCTACCATGAGGAATCAGGCAAGGCTGAAAGTCCTGAGAGCCCGAAACGACCTCATCTCAGAGTTGCTGAATGATGCAAAGCTGAGACTCAGCAGGATTGTGGCAGACCCAGAATTTTACCAGGGGCTGCTGGATAAACTAGTGCTCCAGGGTCTGCTCCGACTGCTGGAGCCTGTGGTGATTGTACGCTGCAGGCCACAGGACCTCCTCCTGGTGGAGGCTGCAGTGCAAAAAGCCATCCCTCAATACATGACAGTCTCCCACAAACGTGTGGAAGTCCAAGTTGACAGAGAGGTGCAACTGGCTACAGATGCGGCTGGAGGTGTGGAGGTCTACAGTGGTGATCAGAGAATAATGGTTTCCAATACTCTGGAAAGTCGACTGGATCTCTTATCCTGGCAAAAGATGCCAGAAATACGAAAGGCCTTGTTTGGAGCCAGTGCCAACAGGAAGTTCTTTATATAAGCCTCTAGGAAGTGAAGCTCATGTTGAACTTCTAAGCCCCAAAAGCATGAGTTATTAGGACAAAGGAAACCAGTAATATCTCCTCCTCTTTTTTGCTCTGGTATTAGTCTATCATCATGAAATACCCTTTGACTAGCTAAAGGCATTATACTTTGGAATAAAGCCTGACTTAATGCTTAGCAACCTATTTCCAATTTATCTATACATACTACAGCTTCTTGTCAGTTCTACAGTCTGGGTTGAAGGGAGTAGAGACATCTGCTCTTTAGCTTGTCCTCCAACTGAGATGTGAATGGTATTCTTGACCTATGGGTCTGGGTGTTCTAAAGCTCTTTAATATGTATGTGAAGTTTGTTTTTCTTCTTTTGTTTCAGCTTCTTGTTCTTATGTTATTTAATAAGGTCTAGAACTCTTTTTTCATGTGTAGAGGGTCAACTTCATGGGCGTATGGTGAGTGCAGTCACACAGAGCTCCATGTCAGAAGAGCCCGGCACTTGGGGTCTAATGCCTTATAGCCACTGTCTGGAAATTCTTAATTTTATTTTTGCATGTGTGCTTTATAAGTGAAGTCCAATGGGACTTTGGAGCATGTGTCAGGGACTTGGACCTTGGCTCACATGTAGTACTAATTCCCGAAGCCTACCCAACTCCCTGGGATGGGTTCTTGACCACCCACTTCCCAGCGCCCTGGTGCTCCAAGACCCTGCCTTCCCTTCCCTCAACTAGTGCACATTGCTGCCCTCTGCCCCTGGTTAGGGCCCAGTGTGCATGCAGGGAGGGTCTGTATGCTCCGTAGAATCTTAGGGCTGGGCATAATGGTGGCCATCTCTGCTCAGGTTGGCAGCTCCATGGCACATTCAGCAGGGGACTTGGTGAGCGTGGGTCTCTCACCCACCAGATACTGGGCACATCTCAGTGTGGAGGTTTAAAGACCCTGGGGTTCACCTGTCTCCTGTGGATTGGATCAGCCAGCCTATTGGAATGGGAGATGCCTGGCTTGGCTTCCCTGACCCCAGCCTCGGTACAACACATAGATCTGGGGGCTGGTGGGAAGGAGGGCCCAGCAGTTGTCAAGGTTGCTGGGCCTGAGTCTCGGGGAGGGATCTTCAGGAACTTATAAGGGTCTGCACTTGCCCTGTAAAGTATCCTGTGCCTGATGGAGTTCTCCATTAGACAACTCAGTGTCTGGCGGGGACTTGGGCTCACCTCTTGTGGCCAGCTGGATGCATCTTCTGGGAGAAGCCAAGAAATACAGTCATTGTGGTGATTCTCTATATGGGCATTGCACAATATAAAGATAAATGATAAAATTCATGCTAAGGATGTTATATTGTAATTTTTATTTACTTAGACATTAAATAACAAATAAACACCATGACAAGCCAAAAGAGAGACTGCAGAAGAAAAGAAAAAGCTTTATAAGTATTTTAGTACCTTTAACTGTACTTTTTGAACAAAGGATTCCACAGTTTCATTTTACACTGGGCCCCATAAATTATGTAGCTGGTTCTGCATGTGTATGCTGATTTAAAGTCTAATTTATGCCCGAGTGTGATTTATGGATTAAAATAGAAGTTTTTTGAAGAAAAGAACCCCCAGGCAGCTCTGCCAAGGGCAGAGGTTGGCTTGTGTGGTCAGGAATTTATAAGGAACAGAAATCCCATGAAGCTCAAACACAGAGTAGGAGGCAGGTTATTAGTAAACAGGGGTGTCTCATAGACGCTCGGGACAGGAATCTGTCATGGTCTCACAGGAGGGCTGGAACTGGGCATCAGAAAGCTTTCTGAAGTCCTCTAGATGGCTAGTTCATTTTCTTTTTTAAGGAGTGACTTTTTCTACTGTCCATTTTATTTTTTTATTATAATTTTTTAAACGTAAGGACTGATACTCTATTTTTTTATTTTATCTTTTTTTTTGGCTGCGTTGGGTCTTCGTTGCTGCGCGCGGGCTTTCTCTAGTTGCGGCGAGCGGGGGCTACTCTTCTTTGCGGTGTGCAGGCTTCTCACTGCAGTGGCTTCTCTTGGTGTGGAGCACAGGCTCTAGGTGCATGGGCTTCAGGAGTTGCAGCACGTGGGCTCAGTAGTTGCGGCACACAGGCCCTAGAGCGCTGGGCTTCAGTAGTTGCGGCACGTGGGCTCAGGAGTTGCAGCACATGGGCTTAGTTGCTCCGCAGCATGTGGGATCTTCACGGACCAGAGATTGAACCCGTGTTCCCTGCATTGGCAGGTGGATTCTTGCACCACCAGCGAAGTCCTCTACTGTTCATTTTAAATGGTGGAGTTTGCATGGTCCCCAGAGTTTACATGTTGTAGTTCCAGAAACAAATTTGCTTTTCTTGGAGTCAGTTCCTCTTTTCTTAGAAGGAATCCATTTGGCCCAGTTCAGATTAGATGTCCACCTACAGTCCAGTTGGTGTCTGGGGCAGTTCTAAGAGAAAAGGGAGTCTTTGTCAGCTGGACAGACTCCTTAAAGGGTGTCTTCTTTGTGGGCCCTTTTGAGTTGTGAATTGCCTCATTCATTGAAAAATTTCTGAACGCCAGCAATGAGCTAGGTGCTGTGCTAGCTCCTGGGCTGCAAAGAATACCATCTGGTCCTGTCTTTTCACTAATTATAGACACATACACAGATGATAACATGGTGATGATACAACGTGGAAGTGCTGTATTCAGCGTACTGTGGAAATACAGTAGCAGGTAGAGAGAGAGGTTCACAGAACGCTCCGGGGTGTTGGCAGTTGAGCTGGGAAAGAACTTCAGGCAGAGGTGGGGGATGGGGTGGGGAGAGCATATGCAAAGGCCCTGAGGTGTGAAAAAGCAAGTTGTGTTAGAGGACCTGTGTGTAGTTCAGTGTGATGGAGTGTGAGGGGTGAAGGGAAGTGACATGGATGAGGCTGGAAAGATGGACAAAGCCTGATTATGTGTGCTTCCTGCCCTGCTCAGGAATTAGATGAAATCTGGTGTTGGGCGGTGGCGGGGGAGGGGGGGGGGTGGTGGTGTAGGTGATGCAGGGTCATTGAAGGACTTTATTTATTTATATATTTTTAAGTTTTTTGGCCTCACCGCACAGCATGCAGGATCTTAGTTCCCCAACCAGGGATCGAACCCACACCCCCTGCACTGGAAGCACGGAGTCTTAACCACTAGACCACCAGGGAAGTCCCTGAGAGCTGGACTTTTAAAAGATTATTCTAGTGCCACTGTATGTGGAGGACACATTGGAGGGAGGGAGAGACTGCAGGCAGCGGCCCGGTTGGGGAACTGTTTATCAGCCCAGGTGAGAGATGACAATCTCCCCAGCGTTTTGGTGAGGTAGGTCAAATTCTTTGATACACAGGCCAGAAGAGATCAGAATCAGTGACCTGTGTCCTATCCGCTCCCACCTCCCTGCCTTCCACCTCAGTAAATCCTTTCACTTGTCCAGGGCTTGAGGCTTTCCATCACAGTTTCACACCATCTTACAAGGCCCCCTGGACTCCCCCTCAGAGCCCTCCCCTTTCTCTCCCAGCCATCATTCCAGACCCAGCAAAGCATTTCCTTCCCACTTGCCTGAGCCCCCAGCCACCTCCCATTCTGGGAACTTGAACCCTACTTCAAGCTGTATAACCCAGGAGTGTCTAGCCCCCTGGTCCACCCCAGGTCTGGCCCTCTGAGCTGGCCTCAATCCGTTACTGGGGCCCCCGACAATAATTCGTGTCCCCAAAATTGACATTACTTCATCTCCCCTGCAAAATAGTTTTAATGAAAGGTTTTCTGGGAAGTTGAGGAGAGCTTTACACAGTACATGTGGGACAAAATTTCCCCCAGTCGCACTTCAACACCTCTCTGTTTTCCCAAACTTATCTCTCTCCCAGAGCTGCCCGATACTCTTTCTCCCCAGCCTCCTCCTCCTCAGCCTCTCAACCCCGTGGGTTCCAGTCTCCACCCTCATAATGTCGCCTCAGCAAAACAAAAACTGCTGGTGAACCAAGCCTGCCCTCCTAGCCCCTGGCTACCAGGACCGCAGCCCCTGTTGATGAGGACTTTCCATGCATTGCCTTTATTTCCTGTCAGCTGCTTTGTCTACTCGGCCCATCTTTTTCGACACAGATCTTTGTTGGTAGGGACTGTATCTTCATTCTTCTCTGTGGTCCCAGCTGCCTTGTTCTTTTAGTGCTGACGCTGGGTGTGCACGTAGTAGGGTCTGAACAGACATTTATGTTCATTACATGCTTCATTCCCGGCCTGGCTCTGGTTTCTGGGTGGAGGCTTTCTCTTCAACCATGGATTGTGCCATAGAAAAGGGCAGTTATGTGAGGTGAGGACCAGGGGACGGACGCCCGCCCTGTAACCCAGCGATGGTTCTTGACAAGAAAATCCCTCTCTACTGCTCCTGGGGGGAAGGCTGCACATGGGTAGAGCATGAACTCAAGCAAGACTCACTTCAGTCAGGGCTTATTGGATCCCTTCCCTCCCTGGGAAACAAACGGGAGGGGGTTTGCTTTGGACCTGGGTGTGAAGGCAGGGGGCTGTGGATGGGCTGGGTCGTCCTTAGGGGCCTCAGCCATGGAGAGGCAAATCTTAGCCCTCACCTTTCTGTAGCTCCCAGTGCCACCCTAGACCTGTGGGGTAGGCTGCTGGTCACCATCCTGTCCCTTCTGGCAGCTGCAGCCCTGTTAGGATCTTTGCTTTAGAAATGTTTGCACTGGGCCCTTTATGTTAGTTGTCTGGTACAAACGTACACACATTCTTTATTAGCGTTAACTGTCTTACCCTCAAGAAGGTGTGTTCCTTGTGTAAGTTCCTCAGTCCCCATGAGCCAAAAGGAGCAAACTGTCACAACCGCAGGCAGGCACAACCCTTCCCCACCGCTCTCCTCATTAACACTTCCTCCCGAGGTGCAAGGGAAGCTGTTTGCTGCTGACACAGACCCAAGCAGTGCTTATGGCGAGGCTGCTTCTGCAGGCTCACTCCCTGCCTGGGGAGGGCTGGGGGAAACTGAACATCGGGCAGCCAGGCCCTGCCCCTCACTGAGGCCAGCCCCCCCCGCCCCCCCCCCCAGGAAGGCTGTCGGCAAAGATAACTCGGTGGAGGGAGAACGTAGATTTAATTCCGATCCTGAGCTGCCTGGAGAGCCAGAAATGGAAAGGATACTTTGAGCACGCGCTAAAACCTCAGAAAATGCTGCAGGGCTTCCTCTCTGTCCCTAGGGTCCCAAGGTCCCTGGAAGGGGGTCAGCAGACCTATGCTGGGCCAACCCCAACCCGCATGGCTCTGGGGAACCAGTGCAGCCCCTCACTGAACTCCCCAGGGAGATACTCAAGTCTTTGCCCCCTTCCTCTGCCCTCCCCTGTCTCCTTCTCTGTACCCTCCCAGTTCATTACCTCCTTTCTGACATCATGCCTGGTCATTGACAACGCTGGGAAAGGCTGAATCTCTCCTCCCGCCCTCACCTTCCTAAGCTCTGTTCTAAGGCATGATAAACCCTCACTTTCTCACAACACCCCAGCTTTCCCACACAACCTCACAGCTCACCCTGTGGTCCTTTCCTGCAGGACGGGACCCCTTTCACCAGAAGGCAGGCTACTCCTTTCTCTCCGCAGACGCAGCAGAAGGGATCCCCAGCTCAGAGAGAGTCTTGGCAGACCCTTGGCCCAGCTCACCACCTCTCTTGCACACCCATGGAGTGATGGAGTTGGGCACATGTTTTTCTTATCACTGGGAGGTGAGCCCAGAGAGGGTGATGTTTGATGACTCCTGGCTGTTACCAAGCCTGAGTGGATTCACATCCCGAAGATCACACAAGATTTAGAACATGAAGGGATCTTGAAAGCCAAATGTTCATTTGAATCTGAGGCTCAAAGGAAGCAAGGAAGCAGTCCTGGGTCATAGCCAGCTAATAAGACCCTTGGGACTGCAAAGAAAAAACCTGATAAGACTGGGTTGTTGTCATTCATTTTTATGAAAAACTTAATGTATAAAAGCTCCAAAACCTTGGCTCCCAGCAGGACAAACATGTTAGCAAATACCTGGCTATAGCTGGTTCCTTGGAGAATCCTTCATTTCTCTTTCCCAGGGTGTTCTGTCCTCAGGACTCAGTCACAATGTAGGTCTACAGAGAAGAGGTGCCGGGGGGTGACTGTATAAGGGATATGACTTGATGGGGCCCAGGGATAGACTGGGGTCCTGGATGAGGTCAGGGCCCCGGGGGCATGTTGGGGAGCAGAGTGGGTGGGAAGGTGGGCCCACCACACAGCACCTGCCAGAGCAGGTGCTCCTGAACCTCTGTAAAAGAAAGAAGAGAGGGAGGGAGGGAGGAGAGGAGAAAGTGGAAGCAAGTTGCACTGGGGCTCAGTTGGAGAAAGGGAAGCAATAGGGAGTGTGTAAAGATTCTTATTTTCTCCTTTGGAATTTGAGCTCTGGGTTTTCACTCAGTTACATTCAAATCAGCAGACCTCTTATTCATTCATTCATTCCACAAATATTTATTGGCTGGTTACCAATGTCAGGCGCTCTGCCTGGCACTGCATCTCTTTCAGTGAACAAGGCAGTTAAGACCCCAGCTTTTACAAAGGAACCTGCTGATGAGGATGGTGGGCACAAGTGAGAGGGCTGAGGGCCCGGGAGGGGACACTCGCTGCACTGGGCAAGTAGACAACTGGTGACTTCAGTTGATCTAAGTGCTGTGGAGAAGTAAAAGGTGATGGGCAGGGAGGCCTTCGGCGGCCTCTGCTCAGGTAGGGCCCTGTGCGCCTAAGGCAGGAGGAGGAGGCATCCACGCAAACAGCAGGGTTGGGGGAAGGGGGCGGAAGGGAAGGACGTTCTGAGCAGAGGGAACCCCAGTGTGAGGCACCAGGCGGAGAAAGCTCTGCTGGCTTGAGGAGCAGAGAGGAGGTCAGTGGGGCTTCACCAGGCGAGTGAAGGTGAGACAGAAGGAGCAGGGCCAGATCCCAGGGGTCTTGTGGGCGGCACTTAAAGGGATCTGAATTTATTCTAAGTACAATGGGAAGCCACTTAGGGCTTGCAAGCATGGAAGGGACATAACCTCATTTTACTGTGTCCCTGCTTCTCTGTTAGGTCCCCAACACAGCATTTGCCCCTCTCCTTTGCTCATAAGAAACCCCACAGATCGCATGGAAATAGGAAAACAAACACCCCTTCATCATCAGCTCAGACCAGTGGACAGGTCTCTTTATAGGCAAGACTTTTTTTTTTTCCCTGAAAAGCCCTTTGTAAATAGCATTTGGGGCCAATGGCATCCCTTTTCCTTACAGAAAGTACCATTACCTTTACCTTTGTCTTCAGTAGCAGGAACTGCTAATATTCAGGTATCCCATGCTTTCCACTCCAAGTTGAGGACAAACACTTAAATGTACTGTTCACAGAAATTACCCTATCCAAGCACTTCCACCTCCCTTTCTCCTTACTAGGGACCCTCCCCTGCCATCAGGATTTGTAAACCTAGGCTTCCCTCCCCCTCTTAACTTCTTGTGCATTACCATACCTATGGAATCTTTTGGTTTTCTTTTAGCTCTTTATAGCACACCTATCCTTCTGGACCACTCAAGTCATACCTCTTCCTGACTCCTCCTCCTGGAAGCTTTCCTCACTGGGATCGGGAATCCTTGGACTTGTCATGGCCCTGGACTCAGCCCATTGGTTTGTTTTCCATGCTTTGGAGTTTGGAATTGTTTCTCTGGAGGGGTAGCTTCTCCCTTGCTTGTGACTTCTTTTTCATCTTGAGTCATGGGAGTCACCTGATCCCCCGGGAGCATGGTGGGGATTGGGGACAGGGTACTGGGTCTGGACCCATGACATCAGGAAGATCTGGTAAGCTGGAATGGCACTGGTTATGTCTTGAATGAATGAATGAAGCCTGGCTCTGTGGAGTTTGGGCCTGGCCTTTGACTGGTTCCTTTGGGCTTTGGATTGGGTTTACTTCTACTCTGTCTGGCTGTTGTGTGACCCTGGCAAGTCACATCTCCTTCTGTTACATGAGGGACCAGGGCCTGATGACCCAGTTCCCTGGGGTTCCTCAGCCCCCCAGCTCCCCACTGCTGGCTTCACCCACTGTTGCTGACACTTGCCCTCTTCTGATCTCTCTCTCTCTCTCTCTTTTTTGGATTGAAGTATAGTTGATTTACAATGTTGTGTTAGTTTCAGGTGTACAGCAAAGTGATTCAGTATTATATATGTGTATATAATATACACATACATATTTCCTTTTTCAGATTCTTTTCCGTTATAGGTTATTATAAGATACTGAGTATAGTTCCCTGTGCTATACAGTAGGTCCTTGTTGTTTACCTATTTTATATATAGTAGTATGTATATGTTAATCCCAAACTCCTAATTTATCCCTATCCCCCCTTTCCCCTTTGGTAACCATATGTTTGTTTTCTATGTCTGTGAGTCTATTTCTGTTTTGTAAATAAATTCACTTGTATCATATGATATTTGTCTTTTTCTGTCTGACTTACTTCACTTAGTATGATAATCTCTAGGTCCATCCATGTTGCTGCAAATGGCATTATTTCATTCTTTTTTATGGTTTATATTCCATTGTGTGTGTGTATATATATACACACACACACTACATCTCTTATCCATTCATCTGTAGATGGACATTTAGGTTGCTTCCATGTCTTGGCTATTGTAACTAGTGCTGCTATGAACATTGGGGTGCACGTATCTTTTCGAATTAGAGTTTTTGTCTTTTCTGGATATATGCCCAGGCAAGGCATTGCTGAATCATACGATAGCTCTATTTTTAGTTTTTTAAGGAACCTCCATACTGTTCTCTATAGTGGCTGCATCAATTTACATTCTCACCAATCCTGTAGGAGGGTTCCCTTTTCTCCACACCCTCTCCAGCATTTGTTATTTGTAGACATTTTGACGATGGCCATTCTGACTGGTGTGAGGTGGTACCTCACTGTAGTTTTGATTGGCATTTCTCTAATAATTAGTGATGTTGAACATCTTTTCATGTGCCTGTTGGTTGTCTGTATGTCCTGGTCTTTCTTTCTAGGCTTGCTTGTCTGGTACCTACCTAGTTTGAGACTGGCCTTTGACACATGCTGGCCTGTAGGGCCCCTGATCCTTCTCCTGTGGGGGCCGTGGGCAAGGTTGTACACTAAAGGGTGTCGGGGAGGATACGCTGCACATCTGCTGGCCTCTCCATCCAAGAGCAAGGCATGTTCCCAGGTGGCCTGCTTTTGGGGACATGGTTGGCTCTGTGTGTAGGGAGTGTGTGTGTGGAGGGGTTTGGAAGGGCGGGGGAAGCCTTGGGCCTTAGACATTCTCACTCTGAAGACAAAGAGCAGAAATAGGATAATGCATGCTCCCTGTCTCCAGGCTCTTGCTCATTGAGAGGATATACACTTGGATCTCAGAGTTTGGAGTCTTGTAATAGTAGTTTGTATTCTCTAGGCAGCACCATGCAGCCCTTCACAGAAAGGAATTGGTGTGGTTTATAGGCCAGAGTTCTGGGGTAGGAGATTGCAGGCCTGGCTTCTAGTCCCAGGGGTTGCCATGCATTTGCTGGTTTACTCCAAGTAACTCATTCACCATTTCAGTGCCTTAACTTTTCTTAATAGATAAGAAAGTGCCTACAGTATTCTCATTGGGGTGTTTTGTCAATGAAATGAGATAAAACAGAAGGCATTCTAAAAAGGCAAAAAAAGATTCCCATGTGCTCCGTGCTAATTTTGATATGGAACCTTATTAACTCAATGAAAATATTTTTATTAGTATACAAGAAATAAAAGACATTATAGAAGTTCAGAAAAGTTTTAAAATCACATATAATTTTACCATCCTGATATAGTTATCTTTTTCTCTTTTCTTTAATATTTTACAGTAATATTTTCAAATGATCGTGAATAATATGCCTACCATTTTGTACCTTGATTTTTCATATAACGGTATCACTTGATCTTTGTATCCTTCATTTTCAATGCCTGCAAATTATTGCACCTAATATGTTTTATAATTCATTTAACTATTCAAACAATAATTGACACTTGAGCTACTTTCAAGTTTTCCTTATAATAAATAATCCCATAATTAGCACATGGCTCTCTAGTGGAATCAGTCTGTATTTAACATTTTGTCTACTTGTAAATTAATACATATACATTGTATTAATTTAAAAGATTTAGAGTAGTATAAAAAGAACTTAAATCACTGGTAATTGTACCACTGACAGATACCAGTGTGAAAATGTTGGTGTCTGTCCTTCCACTCTTTTGCTACTCATATATTGTGTGTAGGGGCACGTGTGTATACATATTACTGGCCTGATGGTGTGTGTGCAGTGTTCATACTGATTTCTTGCTAATTCCTACTGGGCAGGCAGTTAAGAGCATGGGAGTTAAAAGACTGGACTCCAAGACTCCGATTCTGTGAGTTCAAATCCTGCCTCTGCCATTTATTTAGGTTAAACCCTTTGGATAACCGCTAAGCCTCAATTTACACACTTTATTAGCTAGTCAACCTTAGGCAGCTTCCTTCTCTAGGCCACAGTTTTTAGAAGAGGGATAATAATAGTATCTGTCTACTTAGGTTGTAAGAATCAATCCATAGAAAGCGTTTAGCAGAACATCTGGCACATAGGAAGTGCTCAGCAAATACTCCCTGTGGTCATTTTTTCATACATTTTCCATGTCATGAAAGATTCTTGGAAATCACCATTTTTAACAACTGAACAATATTTTATTGTTCTTTTATACCCTAATCTATTCAATTTCGTTATATAGTTGTTAATTTCAATAACAAGACAGTGAATTTCGTGTCCCGAAACCTTTGCCCCTGTTTGGATTACTTCCCTTACAAGCATGCTAGAGCTGGAATTAATGGGTTAGAGTATGAGGATTTTTAAAAGACTCTGTAATACAGCTGCCAAATTGCTTTGACAGAAAAAGATTTTAAAGAACCTTAACCACAGTTTTCAAACTGCAGCAGCAGTAAGTGCAGTCTTGGACTTTTTTTTCTCTCCCCCCCTCCTTTCTTTATATCCCAGCCCTTTAAATTGTAGCATGTGGAAGCCAACTCCTTCAGGGTCCTAGACTTTTGAGACGATCCCTTGGTGTGAAAGGGACCTGAGGCTGGGAGAGGGAGGAGGAAGAGAGAACTGGTTTGAATGTCGCTAGCCCCGACCGGCTTAGTAATTGTACCACAGTTGACAGATGCGGCAACGGTCACGTGACCCGAGTATGACCTCATAGCTCCCGGCTCCCCCCACCCCCTTCACCCCACCAGCCTGGGCTCGGGCACCCAGAGCGGACTCGGCGGCAGCAGCGGTGGCGGGAGGGGGAAGGCATTTCCATCACCCCTACTTGGCAAGCTATCTAAAGGAGACCTGGGGATTTGGGAACTTTCGTTGGTTCCCTGGGCGAAGAAGGGGAACGCTAGGAAGCCCAGACTTCTGTAATCACTGGCCAGCGAGAAAATTCAACAGCACGATTAGCAAGTATTTGCTGAATGCAGCTGGGTGCCAAGTTCTGGCTGCAGGCCAGGCTCGGTGCCAGGCACTGTTCAAATTTCATCGCGCGTAATTCTTTTTATCCGACTCTTACTGCTGAGAAGAGAGGTTTGGAGACACAGATGAGAAAACTTATGGCTTAGCTGGGGAGTGAGGACTAGACCAAAGCAAGAGAAAACTGGAGGAAGCAGTGGGTGCCGCTCGTGTACATGGGGTATTAGACTGCAGCCAGCGAGGCTGGGGGTGGGTGGGTGGGGACACTGCCCGCCCGAAGGCTTCTGGGAGAAAGGACCGGTGAGGTGGGACACAACAAAGCAGAACAGATCTCACACTGACCTGACAGGGCATCTGTAGTGGAGAGAATGGGATTTTGGAGGAAAGCTGCAAACAAAACAAGTGAGAAGAGAAAGATGAGGGAGGAAGATATTGACAGGACGAAGGGGGAGCTCCTTGGCCCAGTTTCACAATAGTGAGAGCCCTCACCCCCATGGCAACGCTTTAAGGGTGCCCTCAGGTCCCTCAAGCTTTAGGGAATCTTCAAAGGTGATGATTTTGCATTCATTGTAGGCCTTCCTCTTGCAGGTAAGAGCCAAGCTCTGTGACCCTGGTGCTCTAAATGTTTTTCTTGTAGACTCCAAAAATTTTTTTTGAAAATATGTGTACCCCTTTGCACATTTTTAGGAGCCAACACACAAAATTTTTCCATAGCTTAAACAGTTACATAGGGTGTACTTTCTGGTGTATGCAAATATTGACATTTAAAGATAAAAGTGTTGCAGTACTCTGAAAAATGTTTCTAAATGAAATACTATAGTGATTGGATACCCACTGTAATCCTTTTAAAAAATACATGAAATTCTCCCTTAACAGTTGGAAAAATTTCATCTCTTTTTCCTCCTTGAATTTATATTTCCTTCTACTTTCCCTACAGAATTTTATCCTAATACATTTTTGTGATTGCATATCTTTTATGCATCACCCTATCATACTTCTCTCCAACCAAGCTATGTATATAAAATGAATTTATTAAAATTTCTTGTGACCATACATTCTAGATGTTAGAGAATATTTTGTCTGGATTTGTACCATGACAACTAATATACAGTTAATCAAAACAAATGCTATTAGAAAATCTAATAGCTACTAAGGAAGCATAAAAAATAAAGATTAATTGAAAATACATCTCTTAATGAGAAGAAGCTTTTTTTCCCTACCCCAATTAGTTCATATATCCATGGATGAATATTACTCATCGCTAGAAGGGGTCAAGGTTCAGTATTAATTCTATTTGTTTTGTTTTGTTTTTTAAATAGGTGCAAGAGCTGAGCTCAGAAATCTTTTCATATACATAAGTACAAAGGAATGTAAGGAGTTTTGTTGTAGCAATGTCACTCAGTTTTGTTTTGTTTTTTTTAATTAATTAATTAATTTATTTTTGGCTGTGTTGGGTCTTCGTTTCTGTGCGAGGGCTTTCTCTAGTTGTGGCAAGCGGGGGCCACTCTTCATCGCGGTGTGCTGGCCTCTCACTATCGCGGCCTCTCTTGTTGCGGAGCACAGGCTCCAGACGTGCAGGCTCAGTACTTGTGGCTTACGAGCCCAGTTGCTCCGCGGCATGTGGGATCTTCCCAGACCAGGGCTTGAACCCGTGTCCCCTGCATTGGCAGGCAGATTCTCAACCACTGCGCCACCAGGGAAGACCCGTCACTCAGTTTTATAAACTCCTTTTGAGTTAATCTCAAAGATCATATGGGTAGATCATTAAAAACCTATCAGCTGACAACTAGAATAGATTCTCCTTCACTTTGAATGAGAGCAGAGGATTGGAAGCTAGTTGATTGCCCAGTCATTAGTCACCCCTTTTCTCCACGTGGATGCTGGCATTTAGACTGTCCCTTCATTGCACCATACATTTTTCCCTAAGCCAATGCACTGTGGGAAGACTTGGGACAGGTAAGTAGTGTGCCTTTCTTTTGGGAAGTGGGAGAAGGGTGATCGTGCAAGCAAAGCAAGAGGGAGAACAAGCAGCATGCCTCGTCCATGTGCTCAGACGGGACAGCTGTATAAGAGAGTGCTTGTGGAAGTTGAGGACTCGTCATGTGAGGCTCCCAAAATGACTTACACCAAAGTACGTACCCTTTGGAGGGTCTTCATGTATTCCCAAGAGTACCTGTACCTTAGTTTGTGCTGGTCCATTGCTGGATGGATGAGCAAAGAAAGGGAAGGTGATGGGGCGAGGGGTCCCTGCAGGGTCTGAAGGTCTCTTTGTAGGAGGAAAGGTGCTCTGGGCAGAGACGACCTCCCTGAGGGGTGACCGCCTCTCTGTAGGGTCTTTCTGAGGAGGGGATGGAAACAGCAAGGATCTGAGCCAGGCACACTGGCTGCTGTCTGTCTCAGACCCAGACTCTCACAGCTTTCCTTCTCCTTTTGGTTCAACCTACTTTGAGCTCTTGAAAGACCTTCCTTCTCATTCTTCCATGTGGGGCCTCTGCAGACCAGGGGGGCTGGGGGGCTCCCCACAGAGAAATCAGAGTGGAGAGGAGCATAGTGAGACCATCGAGGGCCTGAGAAAGCTAGAGTCCCCATCAGTCCCTGACAGAGGGCTGGCTACTTTCCTGGCTCTCTATCCTCTCCATCCCAGGATGTGCTCATTCGTGGGGTCTTGGCTTGCTGCTGTGGCACTTTTGTCATTAGAAAAAGGCGTTCTTTGGGCAGTACAGCACCGTGAGCATATGAGGTGGGGCTCACAAGTCACCTCTGTACTAAGAAAAATTCTCCCCTTCCTCTGGACTGATGCAGCCCGGTGCCAAGGGGCATGGCTTGGCCAGGGGAGGGTGGGCCGCATTTCAGTGCCCACTTGTCCCCTCGACTGGGCACCTTTTGGCATTGCACAACCTCATAACCATGTGGGGCACGCTGCTTGTTCTAGCCTCTCTGTCTTCGAGCATACTGTCTCCCCTCTTGGAGTGCTGTCCTTCTAGCTGGATTCGCCAAACCCTACCCACCCTTTGAGGACCGGTTCAGGTGCTGCCTTCTCCTCCAAGAGCCAGGCTCCTCCAGCCCATGATCATCTCCCCCTCATGCGGCTTCTTGCAATTCTCTGTCTATAGACATTAATTATACTGGAAATGATGGGGGGGTATTTATACTAGAGCAATGGTTCTCAACTGGGGGCAGTTTTGACCCTCACAGGACATTTGGCAGTTTCTGGAGATATTTTTCGTTGTCACAACTGGGGCCGGGAGCCTGTTACTGGCATCTAGTGAGTAGAGGCCAGGAATGCTACGGCTTACGGGCCCAGTTGCTCCACGGCATGTGGGGTATCCTACAATGCACAGGACAGCTCCCCCTCTCTCCAAGCAAAGAATAATGTGGCCCAAAGTGTCAACAGTGCCAAGGAGAAACTCTGGATGAGATGATCTCCAGTCTTGAAAACGCTTTATGTCACACCCTAAGTTATGTTTTGGGGTTTTTATATTGTGTTTTAATGATCAGTGTCAGTGTTATTTTGCAACCAGATGGTAACTTCTTGGAGGGCAGAGACCATGTGTCTTGCAGGTCTGTACCCTAAAGGCACTAGCACAGGATCCCCCAGAGTTTTTTGCCATCAGGAAGATACAGAGGAAGGATGAACAGATACTCTCTGGCCTGCCCCAGCCCTGCTCTCAGATGTTTCCCATGAGCCTCTGCTAGAATTCCTTGCCAGTTGGACTCTATTACATTATATCCTAGAGCAACAACAAAAAAACTGAAGACAAGAGAGCCAGACAGACACGGATTCCTTAGTATGGCTCAGGGAACCACCCAGTCTCCAGCCTGCCCCTCACTACATGCCTAAGCCATGGGCTAAGCTGAGGAGACGTGAGAGAAATCATTAAACTTCAGGGTTGTGGGCAGCCAAGTATCAGCTTTCTCCTTAGCCTGGAGCGAAGAATCTATGAACTGTTTCCTAAATCAGTAAATGCAACCTGGGAAACCCCACAGCAGGATTCATTAGAAAGAAAAGCTCTGATAGATTTCTCTCAAGTGTAGCATCTCTCAGCATCAGATCTTTATATTTGAGGGGGTCCAGAGCACGAGGACAAAGGGAGGTCCACAAGCCATGTGTTTACGTATCTTACAACTATAAAGCGAGCTAACAAATTGTTAAATGTTCCAGCTTCCTATCTTGAAAAATACATCTTCATGATGACCTAGAAGGTAAAGTTTGAATTGAGAATGCTCATATTCCTCTCATCCCCATGCTGGAACATGGTGGTTTTGGGGAGACCTGGCCCCAGGCCACCCCCCCCCCCCGCCGCCGCCACCCTGCACTCATGGCCTATGGCCTGTCCCCTTCTCCTTCACCCCCCAGCTCTGCCTCACCCTTGGAGGGGCCTGATGTGGACATCCAGCCTACATATGCAGGTTCCAATCACACCTCTTTTATGCTCACCACCATTTCAGTCTACCCTGTGGAGGATGGACCTGGAGAAGAGGACTGCAGGCTGGAGAAACAGGTTTGGGACCTTCTGGGCAAGGAGTTCCTTGGTCCTGTATGCCTAGGGTATGTTCTTGGAAGGTGTGAGTGTGGTGGGCACGTCCACTTGGCCCTACAGACTTTTCACCCTGTGGGGAAGGGTGAGACCAGATAAGAATCAGAGGGGAGCCCTCTTAAAGTGCTGGCCCAGAGTGAGGTCCCTCTTATCGGATCGAAGGGCACACTCTTTCCCAGAGTAGCAGGAGCTGCATCATGTGCCCTGGGCCTCCTGGAGGCCAACCCCCCGCCCCTACCCCTGCCACACGCAGACTGGGCAGGTACCTCAAGAGCCATTTTGGAGGGTAACAGCTTTATTGAGATATAATTTATATACCATACAATTTCCCCATTTAAAGTGTACAATTAGATGGCTTTTAGTATATTAAAGTTTTACAACCATCACCACATTTAATTTTAGGACATTTCATCACCCTAAGGGAAACTGTGCGCCCCTAGCTCTCATCCCCCAATCCCTCTGTTCCCCTAGCCCTAAGCAACCACTAATCTGTCTCTAGAGATTGGTGTATTCTGGACATTTCATATGAATGGAATTATAAAATATGTAGTCCTTTGTGATTGGTTTATTTTACTTAGCATGATGTTTTCAGGGTTCAACCATGTGGTAGCATGGATCAATGCTCCATTCCTTTTTTTTTTAAGTAAATTTTATTTATTTATTTATTTATTTATTTTTGGC
Organism: Balaenoptera acutorostrata; assembly: GCF_949987535.1. NCBI lineage: Eukaryota > Metazoa > Chordata > Mammalia > Artiodactyla > Balaenopteridae > Balaenoptera > Balaenoptera acutorostrata. The sequence continues at coordinate 55,426,342 of NC_080075.1, forward strand.
TGCATTGGGTCTTCATTGCTGCATGTGGGCTTTCTCTACTTGCAGTGAGCGGGGGCTACTCATCGTGGTGGCTTCTCTTGTTGTGGAGCACGGGCTGTAGGCCTGTGGGCTCAGTAGTTGTGGCTTGTGGGCTCTAGAGCGCAGTCTCAGTAGTTGTAGCGCACATGCCCAGTTGCTCCGCAGCATGTGGGATCTTCCCGGACCAGGGCTCGAACCCGTGTCCCCTGCACTGGCAGGCGGATTCTTAACCACTGCACCACCAGGGAAGCCCCTTCATTCCTTTTTATTGCCAAATAATATTCCATTGTATGGCTCTCTAACACGGTAGTTATCCACCCATCGGTTGATGGACACTTGGGTTGCTTCCAGACCTTTCATGGTCTTTTCATGGAGCCTTTTGTGAGTGTACAGACTATGCTTGTCTGTGGTTCCCCACTGGCATCCCCTCTCAGCAAGGCCCTACCACCATTTCCCTTGGCACAGACATCAATCCCTCAACCCCTCATGGGGCCAGAGCAGGGCTGTTTTCCCTCCAGAAGTGGAGAAATGGCTCCCTTTCCACATGTGAGTTCTCATGTATGCTCCTAATAGCTCCACTTCTCCCCATGTCTCTCACACTCCCTTGTTTAGGTTCATCCCCACGGCTTTCTCCAGAGGACAGGCTGGGAACAGGTGCCAAATCACCTCCATTAGCTATTGCTGAGCCCACGTTCCAACTCATGTAATCCTCTTCTCCTTAGCCAAATGGGAAAGCCCTTGCATGATTCAGAACTCTTGGTTCCAAGTGACAGAAACACAATTTAAATCAAAGTTAATAGCAACTGAAAAGCTTAGGGATGTCTCTATTTCAGGTGGATCCAGGGGCTCAAATCATGCCAACAAGGACTCACTCTCTCTCCTTCTCCTCCCTCCCTCCCTCTCCTTCCCTGAGTCTTCTCATCTCTTCTTGGCTTTGCTTTTCTTCACGTCAGCTTTATTCTCAGTGAGGCCTTCCCCAAGTGGAACAAGACAGCATCCAGTAGCTCTGGACATTTATTCTGCTTGCTTAGTACCCAGTGGAGAGTTTATCTTTCCCAGGAGTTCCAGCAAAAGTCCTCAGTCTGAGACTCATTGGTTAGGCTTGGGTCATGTGTCCACACCAGAACCAATCATTTGGCCAGGAGATGGAATGTTCTGATTGGCCAGGTCTAGGTCTTGGGTCCACCCTCGATTGGAAGTCAGCCCACTTGAACCTCATGGACAAAGATTGATGAACAGGGAGTTCTCCAAAAGAAAATCAAGGGGAAATGAACGTTGAACACACATAGCAGATGTCACTGGAACCATCCTATGAACTGGCCTGTCTGGGGTCTGCCCTACTAATTTATCATACATGTTTAGATATGCCTGAATCCTAGTAGTGGACATTCCTAGGCTGAAGCTGAGATCCCTACTACATGTGATAAATTAATTTATGAGATTCTAGAAGTTAATATCCAAGATATTACTGTTCCTAAGGAGGGTTTGTAATTGAACATGAACAAATACTTAGTCCAGGAAATTTTGCCCTAATAGTAGAATTGTAAGCTTTATATAGCAAGACAGTGGAGAAAATATTTTTGAATTCAAGAGGCCTTTTGGAGACCCAGATGCACCGTAAGTAGGTATCTGTCCAGACCACCCATGTATAGGATCTAAATGTCCTTGACGTAATTTCATAGTACTTTATCCATGCCGGGGATGAATGGAGTCAGGTGGGGGAGGTGGCAGAGGGCCCAGGGAGTCATAGGCAGGGGTCCTGGGTGGAGAGGAGAGAACTGGTTGTAGCAGCACAATATAGCTCTTCTCCGAGATTCCCCCCTCACTCTTTCCCCCCCTTTCCTTATTCCTTTGTCGCCATGGCAACTAACGATGCTCCCTCATCCTCTTCCCCTCTCCAGCTGGCTCCCATCCCCAGGACCCACCTCTCTGTCTCACCAACTTCACAGAGCTGTTGCCAGCTTCTCTCCACGTCTCTCAGTGAGGGCACCCAGCTTTGCCCTCCCTCCTCAACGCACTCTCTTGCCTCATTTCCCCACCCCCAGGCCCCTGCCTTGCCCCTTCTTTAACTCTGATCCAGGCTCGAGCCAAATTCCCATCTTCCTTCAAGAAGTTGTGTGAAAATTGGATTTTGGCCACTCTAACCTGATTTGAAATGCATTAAGAGATCTGTCTCTTGAAACACCTCAAGGTGAGGCTATTTGTGAAGGGAAGAAGCATCCTTTACTGCTGCTTCTGTGCTTAAACGCGGTGCTAGAGTGAATCACGTTCTATTTTTGTAACTAGGAGTGTTTTCTGTTTGAAGAAATCCCCCAGCATGTCTCTGAGTGAAACAGAAGACTCTATCATAAGGGAAATCACATCTCAAGTTCAAAGTTTGTGAACTGGTGGGCCCACAGACTTTTGGTAGGTCCATAGAGTGCTTAAAAAGATGGAACCAACAGTTAAAAGATGGAACCAACACATAAAAAGACTGGATTCCTGGATGCCCTTGAACAACTAGACAGGGAGCCTGCATCCTCACACGGTGGAAGTGGGAGGGAGGGAGGGGAGTGGGGGGCTGTCTTTTTTACACTGGCTCTTCCTTTCTTGTTAGCTACACCTGGCCAGCTCCCCTCTTTCACCTGCCCCACCTGGGTCCTTCTGGCATCCCAGTTTTTGACTCCCACCCTAGCTGATCTGTTTTGAGAATCAGGATGGTCCCGCAGTGTGTGGTTTGCTTAGGGCAGCCGTCTGGGGTTCCACCGATATTAGTCTGATATCTGAGAGCAGGTGGGCTTTCTACACTTCTCTGTGTTTCCAGAGTCTTCCAATCAAAGCTCATTGTTTTCTAGGAGCCCACTCGGGCCAGCTCTGATACCAGGGGAGGCTTTGTATATGTGAGGATACAGAAATTGTCCAGAAGTGAAGGCAATGAGAGTGAACTGTAAGATTTCTCTCTGGGTCCGACCACCTCCCTTTCATACACCTGCTATAGTATCCAGGTCTTCAGGATGAGCCAGGCATGGCTGATTCAAGAGGGAAGACCCCCCAGGCCAGTTACAGACCCACTCACATGACTGGATGAACCCAGCAGAGGATGTTGGGTGGGGTCCAGAGGAAGCTATCAAGGGCTTTGAGTATGGATCTCCCTCTAGCCAAGAAAATGGCAGGTGTGTGGGGTTCCTGGGCTAGTGTGTGAGGACTTACATCCTTGTCCCCTCTCAGAGACATTTCCCTCCACAGCCTTTGGTGGGAGGAAGGGAGAGAGTGGGTGGAATGAAACGGTAGATTTTTGAGCCAAGTACCTTTGAAGCCGCTACCCGTAGGTGTGCACAATATAGAGAGACAGAGCGGACCGCACAATACCATGTGAAATACAGTAACAGTACTCTTCACATACGTTATCAAAGCAGCTCTGAATCTTCATTCACAAATACAAATAAATGAGACATAGATTTCTTAGCTTTCTTTAAAGCAACTTTCAGCTCTGCGCCACACTTGGTCTCTGCCACCTTCTTGCTGAGGGAGCTCAGGCAACTCCTGAACCTCTCTGAGTCTCGTTCTCATCTGCAAAGTGAGGATGGTTATAGTACTCCCTCAGGGGGTGGCCGTGGGATGAGATGAGTTGACATAAAGTGTGTTGCACGGGGCAGAATATCCAGTAGGTACTGGGGAAGTGTGTGCTCCCTTCTCTCCTCTCCAGCACATCTTCACAGAGACTTGAGCTCGGGATCCTCTCTCAGGTTGTCTAGTGTATCCTTTAGTTCATTGGCTTGTTCATTCATTTGCTCCCCAAGTACTGATTGAGCCCCCAGCAGTGGGTTAGTCCCTGCAGCACACAATTAGCTGCTCTGGCATCTCCTGGTCAAAGAGAGTGCTGGGAGGAGAGCGGGTCCATGGTAGAGAATGTCTGAGACTGCCCTCCCCCGCCTCCCTTCCCCCCCCACCACTGCTTAAACCAAGGGTTGCCTTGCTCAGCACTTTCTGCCCGGCTTCCTGGTGGCTGTCTTCCAAGGCCTGCTTTCTGCCCCAGGACCCTACAAAGGCTCCTTTGATGAAAAGTTTGAGGCAAAGTGACTGTGTCATTTGATACAAATGAGGCTCATGAGGGTAAAAAGTGTAGCTTTATTCTCCTATTTTGGGATTTTCTAGCCCAGAGAAAAACGAGCAGCTGAATGGGGCTGGGGGCGGAAGCCAGGAGGGAGGGGAAACGCCAAGAGTTGGAGAGCTCTATGCTTCTGTTAGCCCTGGGATTAGCAGCTGCAAGCCTGGGGCGTGACCTGCACACCAAGAGGTGCCTCCCGCTCAGGCAGACTCTGCTTCCAGAGCCGGTGGGTGTACGAGGGGCACCCCCGCATTGCCTGGGAGGGGACCTCCTGTCCCCCCAGGCCACCAGACTCAGCATCCTCCACTGCTGGGCCTGCTCCCGTGGTCCCCACCCCCTTTCAAAATGCATAGCACCTGCTCCCCTTCCTCCAGCTGATGGGGTGCCGAGGACCAGGATGGGATTTGAGGGGATCCACAAAAGCCCCCCACCCCAGAGGGTCTCCTTCATCCACCTCGAGGGCTGGCCTCATGGGTGGACTGCCACGGCATTGGCACCGGGCCCCATGCTCAGGGGGACCCTGCGCTCAGGGAGACCTCACACTTGGTTTCAGGCTCTGCTGTCACCACCTTGGAATTCTCCATAGTTCTTGAGCAAGACACCCTGCATTGTCCTTTTGCACTGGGCCTCACAGACTCTGGAGCCGATTCTGATCCTCTCCACTTCTCCCAGTTCTTAAAGTCAGGTCGGTGATCCCTACACATTCTTTGCTCATCTTTTACTAACACCTCTCATTTGTATAGCTCTGCATTTTCCACGAGCCTGCACGCTGTTATCAGACCTGTCACCACGAGTCCCTAAATCACTGACTCATGCCAGAGTTGTTTGTGGGATTTGTCTCATGACCCCAGGCCCTTTGATGCCACCCTTTTGTTCTTGAGGAATAAAAATGCCTACCTTCTGACCCTATCTGCGATACCCTCCTACTTAAGTGTAGGAAATTTGCAAGTCCAAAGCTGATCCTCCACTTGGCTCTTCAGAGCCTCGGACAAGCCCTCTGGGAGCGCTTAATAAATACTGACTAATGAACCTGCAGCTGCTGCTCCTTTGGCTAATTAAATCTAAATAAGTCACAGGCTTTAAATTATGCAATAAGGCTTGGCCAAAACAGCTTAAAAATGCGGGAGCCCTAGTTTTTCTGCTCTGCCCTGTGGAAAAAAATCCCATCTTTTAATCATGCTTAACCTTCCTGAAAGAACAGTGGCAACCTTTAAATAATGAATGAATGTATATTAGCGAGATTTTTTTTTCCCCAAGCTACACACAACGGAGCTAGATCATAAAAGGGACAGAGGCAGAGATAGGCCTGGGGGGATTCCGGAAGTTTCTGGTGAATCGCAGGGTGCTGGGAGAAATCATTTGGTTGCTCAGAAGCCCAGAGCAAGGACTGGTGAAGAGCACGGGGGGAGGAGGGGCAGATGCACTGCCATCCAACCTGCGCCTGCCAGCTGTGATGGAGGCTCCCACAGCACTTGTGGGGGCTACACACTCAGTTATCCTCTCTCCACTCCTTCCTATCTTGCCTCCACGTACCCTCCCACCCCCGAAGACCCTCCAGGCCAAGAGCAGTGTCTTCACAACAGAGCAAAGGTTGAATTGAGTCACATCACCTAGAGCAGTGCTTTGCAGACTTTCAGGTGCGCAAGAGTCATTGGGGATATTGTCAAAAATGCAAACGGGGGCTTCCCTGGTGGCGCAGTGGTTGAGAGTCTGCCTGCCGGTGCAGGGGACACGGGTTCGGGCCCTGGTCTGGGAGGAGCCCACATGCCGCGGAGCAACTGGGCCCGTGAGCCACAATTACTGAGCCTGCGCGTCTGGAGCCTGTGCTCCGCAACAAGAGAGGCCGCGATAGTGAGAGGCCCGCGCACCGCGATGAAGAGTGGCCCCCACTTGCCACAACTGGAGAAGGCCCTCGCACAGAAACGAAGACCCAACACAGCCATAAATAAATAAATAAATAAATAAGTAAATAAAAAAAAAAAATGCAAACGATCAGTGGGTCCAGGGTGGGGCCTGGGATGCTGCATTTCTAAGATGCCTGGGGCTGCTGGTCCTCAGATCACGTGTAGAGTAGCCAGGATTTAGGTTTTGTAATGAAGCTGAACATTACAATCAACTGGGACACTCTTCAGGTGCTCCCCGGACACCATCTCAGATCAGTTAGATAGGAATTTCTGAAATCAGACCCTAGGCTCTTTGGTCCCATTCTCCCCATTCCCCACCTTTTTTTTAAAAAACTGAGTTAGAGTCTAGATAATTTTCAGGTCACCCAAATAAAGCCTAGAAAGCTTAACCAATTTGCTTGCAATCACCGCCTAAAGTGGGATTAGAAACAGATCTGGCAGGGAAGTGGCCTTGGAAACCAAGCCTGCTCCCCCTCCCCCCCTGCAGATCTCAGCATCTCCAGGACTCTAGCCCTGTTCCTGGGCTCAGGGTTGCAACCTATGTGATTCCATTTGGGGAGCAGGAAAGATTCTTCTATCTTTCTCCTCCTAAGCCTTCCTGAAAGTTCACTATTAGTGCTTAATTGCTTGGGCTGAAGCTGAGTGTAATGTGTAGGATCTGTTACACTCTGTCTTCAGCATCACGGTGTGAATGGGATGACAGGACAGACATTGGGGGCACTGGGCTCTGTTCTGCGGGATCTGGGACTTAGGAAGGGGAGGGACTCTCAGGGCAGACTCACCTCCTCCTGCAACTTTGCTGAGGGCACCCAGCACAGAGGGGTGTGCCCTTCTAAGTCCCCAGGCAAGGCTGTGGCCCCGGTTGTGTAAGATACTGGGGCCTCAGGCAGAGGTCAGGAGGATAAAGGCAGAGCTGTTCCAGCTGTGTATCGGGAGAAAACCATGACCTTCCTGCTGTGGTATGTGAGCCAGGCCTTAAGGCAAAAGTGCAGCTGTGGGCCAGGCCCAGCTTGGCTACAGCTGTGCCCTACCCAATTGTCTCAACCTGGACCATGACACTGGGGCAGGGAGTGGGAGCTGGGCTTAAGAAAGCAGCAAGGTACGGTAGACACAGTTATTTGCTTATTCAATATCCGCCCCTCCCCTTCCCCACCCCCACCATATTATCAGAATCTTAATTTTGTTCAAGGCTGCAACAGCGTCCAGGCCAAAAACTTACCACACCTCGTATGTCCTGAAGCTAGGAGCAGCAACATGACCAGTCTGACCAATGAGATGTAAGCAGAAGTCTCTAGGTGGATCTTTCTGGAAAGCTTTTAAAAAAGATGGCCCCGTTTCTTTTCCCCCTCTGCTGACCTGGAGTTGATACCTGGAGCTATAGCAGCCATCTTGAGATTATAAGGCTAAAAGCCATGGGGTGAGGAGGATAAAAGCCTTATACTAAGGATGGTGGAACAAAAAGAAGGATCCTCTATGACTGAGTTCTCTGTGACTTCCTTGCGAAGTTTCACCATCACGGACGGCCCAACCTGGGACTTCTTAGTATGTGAGACACGTAAACCCCTATTTGGTTAAGCCACTGTGGCTGGGTTTCTTTTACAGCTAAATGCAGTCTTCACACTGGGACCTTAGAAAGAATGTTCCGGGATTGGAAATGGGAAGAGGAGGTCAAGGCAAGAACATGGCCCCCAGGGGAGGGGAGGGGGAAGGATTTCCCCTCTTTTTGGGGGGAGGGTCACTATCTCACTCTACAATCTTCAGGGATTCCTTGTTTCCCAGGGGACTAAGTTCATATTCCTCAGGTCAATATTCAAGACTATAAAATTTGGCTCCAAATCGGTTTTCCACGCCTGTTACCATTCACTGGAGCAAGGATGTGCCCGCTCCTTCTTTGAGTGCAGATTATACGCTCCCACCCTGATCTTAATTCACGGGAGTTCTCCCTACTCCTTTCTACCTGTCCCAGGCTTACCTGCCCTTGTGGGCTGCTCTTTTGAGAAGACTTCCTATCACCCTGGGCTCCAGGGACCTCTCCTTTAATCTCCTTCATCACTGAGGTCTATGTGCCTGATAGTTTCTTTATACTTTAGTGTGTATTAGCTGCATCTCCTCAGCAAGGCTGTGAGATCCTCCGAGGCAGGATTTTGGGAGTGTGGAAATACAGAAAGATCACTTTGGAGTCAGGCTTGAGATCTAAGATGATCTTGGGTACATCACTTAACCTGTCTGAGCCTCAGTATCCTTGTCTGTGTAATGGGGATAATGTACATGTCTGCCTCCCAGGCCTCCATAAAGCATGTAGCCAAGTGCCTGCACATTGGAGGTGCTCCAGAAGGGCTTGTATGTTGACTTGTTGCCTGCTTGGTAACCCCAGGCTGTGCCTTTTTTCTATACTTTGTATCTCTCTCCACTTTTGTCTCTTCCTTCCTTCTGATTTTCTGCGTTGCATTTGAACAGTGAGGTCCGTATCGAGTTTGGGGAGTGACCATGAGCTGTTTTCATTTTTGCTTAGGGTAGATCTTCGGCTACTGGCTTCAGTCTTCTATCAGAGTAGGAAGTAAGGATAGAGGGGAGATTTCATGGCCATTGCTAAGGGGGTGAGAAGACATGCTAACTTAACTGAAAGGAGTTTACTAATCTTTCTCTGAAGATTTGTAAGGAAAATGGGTGTATTTAAGTCCAGTTTTACCTGGCAACGGGATGATGAATTGAATTGAATGGCATTATAGCAGGTTTTTTTTTTTTTTTTTTTTAATAAACAAACTCCCAATTCTGTTTGTTCTAGTGAATTAAACATCTGGGCCTTAATCTTTTTGATATCCTGATCTCCTCCTTCTTTTGCCTCAATCCCACCCCAGAAACCCAGATCAAATTAGATTGTGAGAAGTGACCCATAGCAAAAAAATTCTGCCATTGAAAGTTTAATGAGAAATGACAGTTTTATTACTTCCAAGTAAATACCTGTCACGCGCAGCTATAAATGGGAATGAATGCATTGAACTGGGTGGAAAATGAGAAGTCACCGTGGACTGAAATGGCATGATAACGTGTACTGACAATGAATCCCGCGGCGGTCTTTTCTTTTCATGTGTTTTCACTCTGCATCACTCAGAGAGCCCAGCAAGACAGAAACGTATTCCTTTGTTCCTCTTAAAGCAGAGCCTTATGTCCAGGAAGAGGAAGGGTCAAAAAAGACTTGATTGATTGCAAAGCTGTGTCCATTCAGTTTGCTGCGTTATCCTTAAAGTCTCCCATGCTGGCCATCATTCCTGGGCAGGGCTGGCGAGGTGGGGGCAGCTGACAACCTGCTGTGTGTGTGTGTGTGTGTGAGTGAGTGTGTGTGCGCGTGCACGTATGTGTGTAGAGGATGAGGGAGTTGAACTTCTTTCCCTTGTTACACTGGGCCACTTCTGTGCCTCCTGTGAGTCCCCTAGTGCCCAAAGTCTGTTCCTTTTGGTTGTTGCTGCCTGTTGTGTATATCTCTACTGTAGACAACTATTTGCTATGTATCTCTGTGTGTGTGTATGTGTGTATGTGATTTGAGGGTTGGGCTTGTGGCCTGTTTAGCTTTTGTTTCTCCTTCTATTCTTCCACTGGAGCAGCATTGCTGACTGCACCTAATCAATCAATGCCTCCTTACCAGTGCCCCTAGGAGTATGCCCAGATTTTGCCCCCGCCTCACCCAGGCATGTGCTGCTCAGTGATCAGAATATCTGATAGGCCTGTCCTGGGTTTCCTGGAGCTTCAGCATCTCTCTTCTTGAATTGCATGTTGCTGAGGGCAGGCTCCAAGCATGCATGGTGGACTGTGTACAGTCCTGCTCAGGCCCAGGGCTAGATGGACCCTTGCCAATGCCTTGGTGATGCCATCTTGACATGTCTGCAGAGCTGGAAAGAGCTTGAGGAGCCTTGGCTCCTGTATTAGTTTCCTGTATTAGTGTTGCTGCTGCAATAAATTATTACAAATGTAGTGGCTTAAAACAACTCAGATTTATTCTCTTACAGTTCTGGAGGTCACATGTTTAAAATGGGTTTGGCAGGGCTGCATTCCTCTGGTGGCTCTAGGAAAGAACCCATTTTCTTGCCTTTTCTAACTTCTGTAGGCTGCCTGCATTCCTTGGCTCGCGGTCCTGCATCACTCTACCCTCTGCTCCCATGGCCACATCTCCTTCTCTGCCTCTTACCCTCCTGCCTCCCTCTTATAAGGACCCTTATGATTACATTGTGCTCGTCTGGATAGTCCAGGATCACCTCTTCATTTCAAGGCCCTTAATTTAATCTCGAAGTCTCTTTTACCATGTAAGGTAACATATTCACAGGGATGTGGATGTCTTTGGGGGGCCTACCCTCAAAAGCCTACCACAGCTCCCCACACCTCAGGGAAGATCTATCTGAGTAGAATGTGGTGGATCCCAAGTCAGCCTGGTCATGGTATGATTTCTGTGATTCTGGAAAGGCTTTCTAAACCCTTCTCCCTACAGATACTTCCCTGGCCTGCTACCTTCTGAAATTCTCCTCTTGGGGAATAAAGCATCTTCATCCACAGTGGGAACTCAGGCTTAGTACAAGGCCTGAACATGTTTCTCCACACTAAGGTGTAAATGGTTGACAGCAAACCTTTCCTAACAGCAAGTTCTGATGGGAGGGAGGCACAGGTGAGGGAAGGAGGTGCCCAGTGATGGAGAGAGCGAAGGCACTTGGAAGTATGACCATAACGTTTTAATCAAACAGAGCAAAATGGCCGCAATGCAGAACAGGTAGTGCTTGGAGAAGAGAAAGAAGATCATCTCCTTGGTGACATAGATTATGTGTATGAAGATGAAGCAGTACAGGAACATGGCGAATTGGTTCTGGGGGAGCAGGAGGTCCTGCAGGCCTCCCGAGAACTGTGGGGGAAAGAAGAGAGTAGAAATGGCAAAACCAGGGCTTGGGTAGCAGGCAGACCTGGGCTTTGATCCTGCTCTTGTCCCTTTCTGAATGTGACCTCGGGCAGGCTGTCTTCCTCACCTAAGGTGAGGGTAATCGTGCCCACCTCACGAGATGATGAGGAGGAAGAGTGAGGACAAGAATGAAAATTCCAGGCAAGGTCACGGGCACAGAGGGGACTCATGAGTTTTCACTTCTTGAGCCTGGTCTTAGCCCTCCTGAGTCAGGCCGCCCCCTTCCTTTCTCGGTACACTCCATGCAGCCTCTGAGCCCACATGTGGGCAGTCTCTTTCCTACTCGAGATCCCCACATCTGGACGCCGGGTCTTGGGCGTGTTCTCTGGACAGTGTCCCCAGATACTCCACCTTGTTTTCTGGATGGTGGCACAATGAGAGGGGGTCCCTTGGGCACAAATGACTGTGTCTGACTCTCTGGGCCCTAGTGCATGTCACATCAGGTCAGGCTGTGGTCCTTCAGCCCAGGGCGTGGTCTCTCCTGCGGACAGGTAGTAAGAGACAGGTGATGGGGCCTCCCTAAACTCTCAGGGTTTTGGGTGTGGGGGAAGGCAGCTTTAGCTGTCTGGCTGATTCTGCCTGTGTGCTGCTCTTTTCCAGAATCTATATAATTAAAGTTGAACAGACCCCCATTTTAACTGTAGAAAGCATCAACATATAAGCAGAGTAAAAGCTGATATAACTATTTTGATCTATAGTTAAGAAGGCATCACCCATGGTTCATTCTTTAAAATATCTTTTCAACTCATGCCACATTTTTTGTAAGCAGGCATATGGCAGGGAGTGTGATGCCCTAAATTCACTAGAAACATATTCATAGAGATATTTTTCAATACAATGACAATTATCTACCCACCCACCCAGAAAAAGAGAGGTGGGAGGCTTACAAATTAAGTCAACTCTCCAAGTTAATGCACAGGAAGTAAAACACTTTTGTAAACTATTGTTAAAGACTGGGGTTTTGGACATACTATGGTTGAACCAACTACGTAAAATGTGAGGGTAACTAACTAAAACTGAGGGGGCAGGAAATGACTCCAGTGATGCCACCTCTAAAATGAATAGTAAGGAAGATGGAAGACCAGAGGAAGAAACCCAGTGTTCTGGTGGGACTGGAGGGCTGGACAGATCTTGTGTTTCTCTGCAGACCTGGTGTGGCTCTGGTTCCATGGACTTTCTGCCACTGTTTGTGGTCTACGTGCTAATGGCTGATATTTGTGATTTTGATAACAAATTGTGCATTTGTGAAACCTTTTAGACTTTTCAAAACACTTTCAATGGTCTATTTTTTTTTTAAAGCAGAAGACAGAGAGCAGATAGGACTATACACCAAGGACTTCCATCTCCTCCAGCAAGGAGAAAGATTTTCAAGTGAAAAAGCAGGTATTTTGTGAGCAAGAAAAACAAAAGATAATTGTTAAGAAGCCAGCATGTGTTCATTGAGAACAAATCATGCAAAACCAACCTAATTTTCTTTAAAAAAATGGACCAGTCTATTGGGGAAATGCTATAGTGTAATATCTTAATTCTGGGAAACCATTTGACAGTGTGTCTCAGTACGATTTTCTGGACAAGGTAGAGAAATGTGAGCTGGAGATAATGTAACTCAAGGGTGCTGATTAATGGAACATTGCTAACCTGTAGGGAGATCTTTTAGTGGTATTTACTTTAGGTCATATCCTCCTCAACAATTATAGCAATGACTTGGATAAAGCCAGAAGGCAAGTTTCTCAGAACTGAGGATGACTCAGAGCTGGGAAGCGTAGCTAATACATTACATCCTGATAAAATTGAGAAGTGATGAACGTAAGTTGTTGCATTTGTGTCAAGAAGTGAATTGCATGAGTACATAAAAATGGTAATAGCTAACACTGAGTGCTGACCTCAACGTGCCAGGCTCACTGCAAAGTGCCTCACATGCATTCTTTCTATTAATCCTCACAACACCCCTGTGAGGTAGGTATTACCTTACAGATGAGCAGACCAAGGCCCAAAGAGGATCAGTAACTTGCCCAACGTCACACAATTTATATGTGGTAGAGCCAGGATTTTAACCCAGGACTGTCTGATTTTAAAGCCCAGACAGCGTTGCTTTAAACAATAACATCTTTCATTATTTAGTGCTTATGATGGCCCAGACAGAGTGCTAAGCATTTCCCATCCCATTTAATCCCAAGCAGGCTTTCTTATCCCCATTTAGATTAGGGGAGAGTGGTCCATTTCTTGCCAAAAGATGTCTAAGTTTTAGTTGACAGCAAGGCAGCGTGATCCAACAGAACGCATGCAGCCCTGATCAGGGGAGCAGGGGATGATGGTTCTATCAAAATCCACTGGCCAGACTGCAGTGGGAGTTCTGGGTCTAGTCCCAGGCGTCCTATTTTAGGAGACGCAGAGAGGAGTGGAGAGTGGTGGAAATCCAGACATAGAGGAAATGTTGAAGAGTTTTCCCTGAGGAGGAAAGCCATGGACAGGCAAGTGGACGAGGTGGCTTCCAGGTCCCTCCTGGGGAGGGTTGATCTTTGCAGAGTTGGATCTCAGCTTAACATGGAAGCTGTAAAGCAGCGCGCCGGCGGGCGTAGGGCGGGCAGAGCCTAGAAGCGGGTCAGGTGGGCTCCCCTCGCCCCTGGTTTCCCCGGCCCGCCGCCTCCCGGTTGGGACCTGTCACCTACCAGGCGGGGCGTCGCCTGCTGCTGCAGCTGCTCCATCACCTCTTCGTGCTGCCGCTGCCGCTCGTTCTCCTCATGCAGGCACTTGAGCCGCTTGAGCTCGAACTCCATGCGCACCTTCTCCAGCTCCATCTCGGCGTTTCGCTGGGGCCCTGGGGTCCCCGGGGCCGCCGCGGCTGGGGCCAGGGGCAGCTCTGCGCGTTCGGGTCCATCGCCTGCCTGGCCCTTGGTGGTGGCGGGGCCGGCCTTGGACGACAGTGACTTAGGTGGCCCCGGGCAGCCTCTGTCCTCACAAGTTTCCATCTCCTCAAGGTAGTCGTAGGACGAGTCTGGCTTGGGGGACTCTGCCTCCTGGGCCTGGGAAGGGGGAAGTGGGGAGTCGGGAGGAGTTAGCATGGGGCTGCCCACCCCCTACCCCACCAGGCTCCTGCAGCCCCAGGCACAGTGCACTGGGGTGCTTGAAAGTGGTGTGAATTGTAAACATCTAGACTGAGTTCTTCCGAGAAACTTCGACGGAGTTATCAGGACCTGAGAGTTAAGAAGAAGGAGAGGGCAAACTGACACGGAAGAATGGTGCCCTAAAGTTGCAAGTGGGGCCTTTGGGAGGGTTGAATAGAAGTCTGTCTTCCTCGTGATCTTCAGATCACTACTGGAGGTAACTTTCCCACCTCCCACTCTGCTTTGAGGCCAATTAGACATCCAGTCCTCTGGGGACCACAGAGGGAGGAAGAAACCCAAGGTCTACATTGAGAGAACCTCAATATATGGGAACCAGCGATAGGGTTATGGGGAAGCCTGGTCCCATCTGCAGGAGGAGGAAAGGGCCCCACATGGAGAGCTAGATGGGGGAGACCAAAGCCAGCTTCAAGTGACTTCACGATCTTACGAAGGGCTACCTGGTCTCCGGTTACAGCTGGGTGCCAGTGTGGGGATAGGGTGCACGTCTCCTACTCTTCTTAGCAGTTCTCTGGAATCTAACAGCACTCAGCTCCTATCTTGTGGTGTCCCCATTATGCTCTTCCTCGCCCTGCTGGGACAGGCTGGGGCAGTGGGGAGAGGCATCCTCCTTACCAAAGAAGCCCTTGACTTCCCTTCGGACATGGGGTCATCAGGCACCATCTTGGGGAAGGTTGGGCAGCTTTCTCCTGCCCCCCGGCCTTCCATCATCTTCCCGTCCTCTGTTGCCATCCAGAAAACCACAGTACTGCCCGGTTGGGGCCAAATGACATCTTTTGAGGCATTAACATTTGGCCTCACAAGATTCCACCAGATTCCACAAGATTCCGCCTGGCCACCATCACAATCCCCTGTCCTCATAATAACCCACATTCCACCAGTTGCTAAGGCCCCTTTGGCAGAGGGTATGATACCTTTGAGGTGCCATTATTAAGAACTATAGGATGGGCCTTTGCCACCCCTAGGGACTGCTGTGAAAACTAGAATTCCACCACTTGAAATCCAGAATTCCATCATTTGAAATCTGTTCTCTTGAGTTCCTCTTTTAAATGCAGCCTGTATTGAGATGAGTCACGATTAGCTCCACAAACCCTGTTATGGGCTGAATTATGTGCCTTCACCCCGCACATTCATTTGTTGGAGTCCTAAACCCCAGGACCTTAGAACGTGACTCTATTTAGAGATAGGGTCTTTACAGAGGTGATTAAGTTAAAATAAGGTCATTAGGGTGGGTCCTAATCCAATATGACTGATGTCCTTAGGAGAGGAAATTTGGACACAGACATGCACAGAAGGAGATGATGTGAAAATGGGAGAAGATGGCCATCTAAAGACCAAGGAGACAGGGCTTGTATTAGTGTTCTCCAGAAAACCAATAGGAGCCCAGCCTTATAAATTCAAATAGAACTTATAAAGAACTGGCTCATGTGATTATGAGGCTGAGAAGTGGCAGGATCTGCTCTCTGCAAGTGGGAGACTCATGAAAGCTGGTGGCATAAATTCCAGTCTGAGTCTGAAGGCCTAATAACCAGGACTGCTGCTGGTATAAGTCCCAGTCCAAGGCCAGGAGAAGGCCAAGATCTCAGCTCAGACAGACAGAGAGAATCAATTCAACCTTCCTCCAGCTTTTTGCTCCATTCCGGCCCTCAAAGGATGAGATGATGCCCATTCACACTGGATAGGGGAATCTGCTTTATTCAGTCCACCAATTCAAATGCTAATCTCTTCCAGAAGCATCCTCACAGACATACTCAGAAATAATATCTAACCAGATATTTGGGCATCCCAGGGCCTAGTCAAGTTGACACAGAAAATTAATCATCATAGGCCTGGAACAGATCCTTCCCTTACAGCCTTCAGATGGAACCAACCCTGCCGACACCTTGATCTTGGACATCTAGCCTCCAGAACTGTGAGAAAATAAACTTCTGTTGTTTAAGCCACCCAGTCTATGGTACTTTGCTATGGCAGCCCTAGCAAACTAATACAACCTCAATTATTCATTGAATGGACTCAGTGGGACCAGTAAAGAGATTGGGGGCTGGGGAATATACTTTGTTGTCTTCAGTTTTGTGGAAATGACAAAAAACATTTTTGGTAATTGGAGGCAAGGTTGCATATGGAAGAGAAAAGGCTGCATTTGAATTCTAGCTTTGCTACTCTCTCTAGCTGTGTGTCCAAGGGAAAGTTATTTTACCTTTCTGCCGCTCAGTGTACTCATTTGTAAATGGGGATAAAGATTTGGCCACTCCCCTGCACTGCAGCACTGATATGAAACTAAGATAGTGTCTTTGCATAGTATCTGCCTCTACAGGGGCTAAGTAAATGAAACCATCATCATCATTATTATAAGGGGCTTTGTCACTGGAGAGAAGAAAGTGCTCAAGATCTACCTTCTTGCAAATCTTTCTTTTTTTTTTTTGGCCACGCCGCATGGCTTGCAGGATCTCAGTTCTTTGACTAGGGATTGAACCCAGGCCATGGCAGTGAAAGCCCAGAATCCTAACCACTAGACCACCAGGGAACTCCCTCCTGCAAATCTTTAACTGAACCACGGCTTTCCTCTCCCAGAATTATGATGGTGACCGTGGGAACTATCTCACAGTTTTTGTGTAAGATGTTGATCCTGCCTCAAGTACTGGGAGTAGGGTTGCCAGATAAATATATGTAAGCGTGCCCAGTTAAATTTAAATTTTAGACAAATAAGTTTTAGTATAAATAGGTTCTAAAAATTGCATGGGACACGCTTATACTAAAAAATTCTTCATTGTTTATCTGAAATTCAAATTTAACTGGGGATCCTGTATTTGTATTTGCTAAGTCTGATGATCTTAATTAGGAGAGACCTGCCCAAGGAAACAATTATATATGACCAAATAATGAGCTTCTATTAAAAATCACCAAGTGCTATAACGTATAATAAGTTGTAGGGGTAGTTGTATCAGCTATATATCAAACAACCATAAAATCTCAGTGACATACAACAATAAGCATTTATTTAGCTCAGACGTCTAATAGTTGACTGATCTAGGCTGGGCTCATCTAGGGGGCTTGGCCAATGTAGCTTCATTTCATGTGTCCCTCTTCCTTTTCTTGGGGACAGTGGGCTAGCCTTAGCATGCTCTTTTCATGGCAATGGAAGAAGCACAGAGGTCTTGGAATTGGCATACCACCACTTCCATCTTATGCTATTGGCTTTAGCTTTGGCCAAACTCAAAGCCAAAGGATTCGGAAATGTTCTCCATCCTTTTAGTGGGAAGAACTGTGAAGACATAGGGTAAAAAGTACGGATATGGGGCAGTATGAAGAGTTGGGGCCCATAAAGCAATCTACTATTGTAGTAACACCAACATTAGCTTACAGTTATTGGGCACTAACCATGTACCAGGTATTGGTAATTTTTCAAGGATTATTTTATGTAAGTTTTCAGAGCAACCATATGAGTTAGGTACTATGATTGTCTCTGTCTTCCTAGAAGTGGTAACTGAGTTTCAGAAAGGCTAAGTTGCCTGCCCATAGTGACACAGCTAGGATCAGGTGAAGCCAGGACTTAAGCACCAATGTCCCTGTATTAAATCCCTTCCTGCTGGAAATACTGAAAGTGTTTTCTGTTTTCCTGACTGAACCCTGGCTGATACAGTGGGTATTCAAGGGGAAGAGGTGACCTAAATGCCCAGAGGATTTGTTGGGGAAATCTGAGTAAGGAGGGAGCAAGGAGCTGCTTGAGGACAGCCCCTCCAGGGAGTATGCAGGGATGTGTGTGAAGGCATGTGTATGGTCAGGCCACTCGAGATGGCTGTTCTCTTGCTCTCTGTACGTCCCCTGCTCAACCAGTCCCTGCTTCACCTGCACGCTACTCACTTGACTATCCGAACCTCTTAATCATAGAACTTAACCAGTAACTGCCTACGTGTTTGCCCCCTGCCCCAGCTAGTGACTGTTCTAATCCTTAGTCCAGAACGGCTCCAACTGCCAGTTTATTAAAGGGAAACGTCTGCCCTCGTGATGGTTGTTAACCAAAGGGGCTGTGAGGGATGAGCCCCAGCAGCTGGTTTTCCCGGTAACTGATGAGCCAACCTGACATCAATTCCCCCTATAAATGGTAGCCTCCCTGGCTTCAGGAGTGTCAGATCCCCTATCCAATAAACCATTGATAGCTCTGTCGCTGTTTCCAGCCTCTTCCTTTGGCCTCGAGGCTGGGCCATAATAAGGCTTGCAGGCCTGTGACGTGCTGCCCAACAGCATGTGTATGAGCGTTGTATCAGTCAGGGCCTAATCAGGAGACAGAAACCACACAGTAATTCCAACAGGGAAGGTAGACTATAAAGAAATATTAACTAGTGACAGGGGATTGGCTATTTAGGGGTAAAGAGAACTCTAAATAATACAGGAGTGAATTTGGGAGAGGTGCTTCTTAGAGGCTGAAATTCAGATCTCACTGGAGAGAGTGTGGCTGGAGCCACTGAACCATGTAAAAGTTCACTGAGGTCAAGGTCAAGCAGGAAACTGTCCACTGTGTTGCCAACAAATCTCACCCAGAAGCTGCCTAGAAGTTGGTGTTAAACTTTCCGGGAAGTCATTGGAGAACCTTAGCTGGGAAACTGGTTGGGACAAGCTGCCCCCAAGGTGCCCCTGAAACCCTCTGAAGACGAGTACCACTCCGTGTGCCAGCCCAGCGTTGTGAGAGTAAGAAAAAAGGAAAGTGTACCAGAACCGGGAAGAGAAGCCCCTTCTTCTTCTGATGTCTCTCCAGCACCCTCTACTGACAAAGCTTAACATCATGGGCTGGCAAGAGAAATGCTTATAGGGCTTTGCTTCAGTGTCAGGAGCTGGGCAGTTAAGGATTTACAGCTGAGAGGCAGTAAACTGATAACTGACACAGCATGCATGTACTAGGAATTCAGTTCCCTTTCAACACACCTGCCTCAGTGCCCTGGGGGAAGGTCCTGCCTTTTGAGAAGTTCACCCAAAATGATATATCACAAGTCCCTTCCAGGTTCATGACCCTGAACTAGGTACTGAGGGGAAGACCAAGGATCGTCATATGCACTTCTTACCTTTGTGGAGTATACAGTCTAGCTGGAGAGAGAGAATGCTTCTTTTTTTTTTTTTTTTTTTCCACACACACACACTGTATTTTATTTTTACAAGAGATAGATAGACTGACACCAAGCATTGTACATGGATGACCACAACAAAAGCAACAATGATTGCAATTACCAAACATGAAACACACTTATACTATGTCATAATATTGACATTCAGTCCAGTAATCCTCCACTGTAACAGCTCCTTTACTTTGCAGTGAAAATTGATTTGTATGAGAATGCTTCTTGATGTTCCCTAGGTACACCCTAGCTCACCTGCCTTCCTGAGTTTTTGCTGGTGGTTTTCTCAGCCTACAAAATGCTTTCTCCTTTATCTCCACCTATGAAAGTCCCTCCAGCCTTCAAGACCCATTCCAGTGAAACTGTATGCTTTGTGTCTCTCTGGCCGCCTTGTGTTAAATGACCTGGTGCTTGTCTCATCCTCCCCTTAGAGCAGTGGCTGGATGAGGGCAGGGCATGCTGCCTCGCTCTCAGCAGGGACCAGTAAAGGGTCAGTGTAGCCGATGGCCCTGGTCAGGCTGTGACTCCCTTCCTGCTAGTGAGTGTGACATAGGCAGGCAGACCAGAGGGTCAAGGAGCTACACCTTCTCCTCTTTGTCCTTACACCCTCCAGGAAGGACCAGAGGCCTCACTTCCTGACCACTTTCCTTGTTTGATCCCTCTACTCAGATGTGAGTGAATTAGCAGCAGATGAATTCCCACAAAGTTGGGTATAAATTAAAGGCTTGTAAGTTTAAGTCTATTTTAAATGCTTGGGAAGTAGGGTGATGAGTGTGAGAACCTTGCGATTTAAAGGAATTTTGTGCATCATTTCACAAAGCTGCTTTCCCCCAATCTATAATTTCTGTAAGTCCAAGGGCCATTTATATACTGGGCTTATTAAAGCAAAGCCTGCCTGTGGTGAAGACTGAATACAGGTGCCCTTATGCTCTACCCATGTGGGAGCTCCTGATGGGAGGAATACTCCAATGAAGAGCTGGTGTAAGGCTGAAATTCTGGACTTCCATCATTCAGAACTGGAAGGGGGCATGGAGACCCTCTAGCCTGGGCCTCAGGGGCTCTCAGTAATAACTTCTGAATAACTCATCTGGGGTTAGAAGAGGGGCCCAGCAGAGTGCAGCAGAAAATGTTCTGCCCCGAGGATCGGGGTCCTGGGGTCCTGGGTTAAGCTCTGCCATTGGCTAAGCCAAAACCCAGGCAAGTCATTGGAACCCTCCAGGGATGCAGCTTCTGCACGTAAAACCTGGGGCCATGAAACTTGCCCTGCTTCATACTGGCCTGTTATCCTTGTTCCCACCTTACAACAGGTGGGCGTGGAGCCAGGTGGTACATCTGCCCTGAGCTGGCCTTCTAGAATGTGCTGAATGAGGTATGGAAGGTCTCCCCTATGACAATGCTGAAGTCGCCCTCAAAAAAATCCTCCTTGAATGTTTCATCTGAAACTCTTTTCTCATTTCATGTAAGTTAACATAAAATAAACTTATTCCCGTAAAGAACTTTACTCTGCATCCTTCCCTCTGCCCCTACAACAGGAGGGTGACCGTAACTCAGTGAAGCAATGTTGGCCGACACTGCCCCCTTGTGGTCCGGTTTGTCCTTATGGGGCGGCTCTCAGGCTAGGAGTTTTTCCAGAGGTTCTTGCTCCTGGTCGTTTGCAGAATTCTCAGGTCACCCCAGACACGCTAAATCCATAAGACCCCTGGGACGGATTCCAGCTCTAAAAATGCCTGATGGTAACCCAAATCTGCAGAACTGGCTTTGTGGAGTCTGTGTTCCAGGGAGGAGATTGAGGTGGGGAGGAATACGTCATAAACAGAAATACCCACCAGCTGAGCTTAGACAGAACCACGGGAATGAGACCAGCAATGGAAGGAGCCATAACGGGGACCTTTGGCCGTCAGGACCTCTAGTGGGAAGCAGTTGGTCCCAGCAGGCAGGAGGCATAGGAGAGCTGTGATAGAAGCATCTGGCTTTGTCCTGGGCCCTGGGGTACAACTTCCAGTCCTTGCAGGGGTGAAGGGCCAAGGGATGCAGGCCCCAAGGTGGAATGACAGGCAGAAAACTAAGACACTAGGATGGGTGAATCTGGCAGGGAATCAACTTTTGGCCTTAGGAAATAAGGTGATGGGGCAGGACCAAGCACTCAGGTCTTGGACCTGGGGTAGCAGGTGGCTTGGTTTCCAGAACTGGGGGCTAGGTTAGAGCAGGCCTGGCCCCGAGTCTGACCTGTGCCTGTACATGCCACATAATCCCGCAGTGACTAGAGGCCTCCGGATAGACGGAAGTCTCCAGAGGGGAGCGAAACCTGTGGGAAAGGATTAAGTGCCTCTAGCTGTGCATGAGGGGCTGTCATTTCAGGCCTGTGTTTAGATTTTTACAGGATTCCAAGTAAGGCCTGGGCTTGGCAAATTCTGAAAGAGCTTAGCTTGTGTTTCTTCTCTGCTGGCCCCAGCAGGGCCCCGGCTCCCCTCTGACGGCTCAGGCCTGCTTCCCCCTTCAACTTGTGCACCTGCTCTGAGCCTCAGAATAACTTCCCAGCCAAGAAAACAAAGGTGCCACCAGAGCTGCCACCTGAGAGGGGTCCCATCTACTGACTCACGCCACATGGGGGTGGCTGATGGAGGCTCACGAGCCCGTCTTTTTTTTTTTTTTTTAAACCCCACATTTGTTTATTTATTTATTTTTGGCTGTGTTGGGTCTTCGTTTCTGTGTGAGGGCTTTCTCTAGTTGTGGCAAGTGGGGGCCACTCTTCATCGCCGTGCGCGGGCCTCTCACTATCGCGGCCTCTCTTGTTGCGGAGCACAGGCTCCAGACGCGCAGGCTCAGTAGTTGTGGCTCACAGGCCTAGTTGCTCCGCGGCATGTGGGATCCTCCCAGACCAGGGCTCGAACCCGTGTCCCCTGCATTAGCAGGCAGACTCTCAACCACTGCGCCACCAGGGAAGCCCTCATGAGCCAGTCTTTGTAGGCATATTTGCACTTGAACTAGTATCAAGGCCTCCACACCCTGATGATGGAATTTTAGGTGCAGAAGCAGAATAATGAGAGAGATGGCTGGGAGTTTGGGGAAGGCTTCTGAGAACCCCTCACTGTGCCGCAAGAAGATGAACACCCCATCAGCTTAAAATCCCAGCACTTAAAGTGAGAGCCTCCCTAAAAACCCACACGTGGGCCACGGCTATGCTATCTCTGCTGGTTAAGAGGCTGCTTGCATCGCTGGCAGGATCAAAAATGGTTCACTCTGACAGGGACTGGGTTAGCACCTGAGTCTTGCCTGTGGTTTATAGGAGTTTTTGATATAATTTTGCTTTCAGGTGTCACCTTAGAGCAGCTTTTCCTAGAAAGCCAGCCCTAAGGGATGCATGTGAATATCAAGTTTCCATGACCAGATGGGAATTGCGAAGCCATCCCCCAAGTAAACCATCCCCCCTTCCCCCACTAGAAATCTCCAGTTCACATCAACATAATAAATGTCTAGCAGTGAAGGAGCCTGTTTAATGTGCAAATTTATTTGATCTAGACTCATTTTCCCCTGTGTGCTGTGTTTCCTGCCCTTAGAACTAGTTTCCTGCAGAACTCACAGGGACCCTGCCTTAGGGACTCTGGGATCATTATTAGAGAGTGGATTGAAATGAGCTTTGACCTGCAGAAGCTGCCTGAAAGTCTCTGACTTTGGTTTGCCTGAGTTCCCAGCGGCTTCCAGGGGCTTCCATGGCAGCGTCAAACTACTTCCATTATCTGTCTTGGCTACTACCTTGGTTCATCCCCCCAAACATGGGATTGGAAGTGGGGTTGCCAGATTTAGGCACTAAAAATACAGGAGGACCAGCTAAACAACTAATCATCTTTTAGTATAAGTATGTCTCATGAGGTGCGCCAACCCTATTTGGAAGATGCCTGAGAGGTGTGGGGTGCTTCCGGGAACAGGCAGACACAGAGCTCCACGGAAGAACCACACTAGGGCCTCAGCGTCATGCCCCGAGGTCTCCACAGCCAGTCACTGACTAGGACCTGCAGGTGTTAGGCCCTGGGCTAGGGCTCCACGGGCGTTGCCTCATTTAAGTGCCCTCAGCAGGGGTTGCTATTACCCCTATTTATATGTGAAGAAACTGTGGCTCAGAGAAGTTAAGTGGTTTGCCCATGTCACACAGCTGTTAAAGTAGCAAAGACGAGATCCAAACCCAGTTTTCTTTTACTCCGAAGTCTGGTGTTTTACTTCCTCTTGGCCACAGCAGTTACTGTCTGTCCCACACCTGTGGACTGAACCAGTGTCTCTGCAGGCCCCCACAAGTCATCCTGAAAAAGATCCCACGACCTTTTGCCTCTCTGCCTTCTCTAGACCCTCCAAGGTTCCCACCAAGGTTCAACAGCCTCTAAGTTTCCCAGTGACCAGTGTTCTGCTAACAATGTTGCTGGCCAATACAGAGAGGGGAGGAAGTGGTGAGAGTTTTTGACTCTATGAGATTTACTTGAGCCTTCCCTGCCCTCCCTTTTGGCTGCTCACCATCAGTCGAATGTCACCTTGTCTGTTCCCCTTGGACCATTTCCCTTTCTGCCCCAGGCAGACTTCCTCTTTTGGGGCCTTATGGCACGTGGTACACCCCCTCGTGGCAGTGATCACATTGCAATGCTACCATTGGCTCACATGTTTCTGGACCTCTGGACTTCAGGTTTTGTTTTTTTTTAACTTAATTAAAAAAAAAATTTATTTATTTTATTTGGCTGCGCCGGGTCCCAGTTGCAGCAGGCAGGCTCCCTAGTTGTGGCTCGTGGGCTCATCAGTCTCAGCATGCATGTGGGATCTAGTTCCCTGACCAGGGATCGAACCCGGGCCCCCGGAATTGGGAGCACAGAGTCCCAACCACTGCACCACCAGGGAAGTCCCTTAACTTAATTTTTTAGAGAAATTTTAGGTTCATCCAAAAAGACTCCAGGCTTTTTTTTGTTTTTTTAACTGAATTTTAAAGAGAAGTTTTAGGTTCATCCAAAAAGACTTCAGGCTTTCTTTCAAGACAGGGACTATGTGATTCATCTGTCTCTCAGCACCTAGCAAGGCATCTGGCTCATAGCTGGGGTTCAAATGCATGTTTGTCTAGTGGTGAGGCAAGACACACTGGAAATGATTAGAAAACAACAAAGAGATGTATCTTTACATGCATCTTTGCTGTTGAAAATGAAGTCGGTGACTGTTTTCTAGGCATTCAAGTGTAGTTCTTTTTCATGGCCCTGCCCTGGTTGGTTTTCAAGTTTGCCCTAGAAGCCTCGGCCCAAGGAGAATCCTCCGTCCAAGAAGCCTCTCCCTGGTAGCAGTACCGCGTTCGTCCAGAAGGTGGCGGGCGAGGCCAGCAGGCGAGCGTCGCAGGGCGGCCAGAGCCAGGCCTGCACAGGTGACCCCTTTTCACAAAAGATGCGGGCACCTGAAGCCTATTTGCCAACCCTATAAATGCGCATGGGTGAGAAGACCTGGTCTTCGGGGAAGGTTCTCAGGCTGACCTCTGGGAAGAGGAGCCTTTCTGGGAGGGTGTTTTGGGGGAAACGTGGCAGCAGGTGGTGAAAGCGCTGCTCCTCAAAAACCCCCCTTTGAGTAAACACTGTGGAAAACGAACTTCCTACAAAGCAGACGCAGCCCTCAAACTCTGCGTGATTCAGGACGACATGCTTTTCGCCTCTTGAAGTTCATTTGCTTTGGAAATGGCTCCTAGCTCCGTGGCCACCTCCCCAGCTGACTGGAAGCTTCTCTCGGGTCATGTTCCCCCTTTGCACAGGTCTGCAAACTCCAAACAGGTAAGGAAAGAGCTTATGGCTTGAGCTGACTGGCGAGTAGTGACAACCTAGCGAAATGGCAAAATGGGGAGTTTCCAGCACCATGGGAATTTGCCAAATAGCTGTTTTGCAGGGCTGTTGAGACCTCCCCATATTTTCTCCTTAAAGTCGGCCGTAATGGCTAAGGGAAGGCCAGCCAGCCCCTGCCCCTGCCTCAGGGGCGCAGGTGTGACCGTGGGAAGAGGGGAAACGTCTCCCTCCTCTTGTGCTAGACCAGATTTTAAGGCTGCAGCCACCCCCGCCCCCATTTTCCTTCTGACCTAAATCTTCCCTGAAGCTGAGCTGGGCTCTGGGCCAGGGTGTCAGCTGTGGACAAAAGGGCCCTGTTTGGAAGGCCTGGCTACTGCGTTTTCCTACACAGCCTGACAAAGTGTGTTCAACTCCCCCAAGTCAATGTGATAACGCAGAAAGATGCAAAAATGGCAGCGGCCTCCCGCCTCCCTCCCAGGAAACCATAAACACTGCCCCCTCGTGTTTTTACCGTAAGGCAATGGGGCTGTTTATAGGAAGCGGGCCACTCCGCGGTCCCCGGGTCTGGCTGATCACGTGGTGTGTGTGCTGTGCCGGATGCTTCTGCAGGCAGGGCTTGCCCTATTTTTTCTGGCTGACTGGGGGAGCTGACCATTACTCACGGCTTCTCCTCCACCCCTACACTCCCCAAGCACGGCCCGCTCTCCCCTCCCCCCCGCCTCTTCCTCCTCCTTCCAGCCCCTTGGCTCCTCTGCCTCTGGCTTTGCAGGGGTCCTGGGAGAGGACTGGGCTGGAGACCTGGGCAAGTTCTGCTGAAGCTACCCGCTGCTGTGCGGACTTGGCAGATGGGCCTTTCGGCTCTTTAGGTGCAGGTTCTGCTCCCGCAAGACAGGGGTAATGACATATGCTCTAACTTGCCAGCTGTCTGCAGGCCGTGTTCACATAGACAGTGCAGATGACAAGTGGCGTGTGCAGTGAGGATGGGCGGGGCTCTCTGTGGACCTGGAAGGTGGAAGGAGGAGGGAAGGTCGCAAGGATGAGAGGGATTTCGTTCATATTATGGGGGAGGGAGTGCCAGGCTGGGGAAGTGGTGGGAACAATGGCACAATGACAGGAATCCATGGAACATTTCCTAGGAACGGTGGGGACGTCATTCAGGTTTAAAAGCTCTGTGTGTGCGTGTATGTGTATACACGCCCATGCATGTGTGCCCGTAATGGAGAGACCATTCTGCAAACTTGGTTGGCGCCCAGTTATGGAGGGCCTTGAAGTCCCGGCTCATTTCTTTGGAGAACACTGCAAGTTTATAAGTGAGGGTCACATGCGAAGGAGTGTGAGGAAGATGAATGTAGCTGTTTGTGTATGAGAGGGGATTGGAGAGACCACGGGGAGGGGCCCATTCTGGGGACCCCTGTAAGTTCCGGGCCAGAGAGGATGGTGTGGGAGACCAAGATGGCGCCTGGGGGCGGACACAAAAGCCATTAAGCAGAAAGGATCAACAGTATTTGACTGAGTTTAGGCCTCCAAGACGAGGAGGGTGGTAGGACCCTGGAAGAAACGGACAAGGCCATAGAGGAAAAGGCTGGTGAGGGGAGAATGTTCAGCTTTAAAGGTATTCCACCTGAAGTGACTGATACCATTTGGCCAAATATAAGCAGTAACAGGTGAGAAGGAGAGTGGAAGCCCACAGCTGATGGGACTTCTCCAACAGGCTCTCCTCTTACTCTGGTCTCCTGGACCTTTCAGAATGTGCTCTCCACCCTGCCCCTGTGTCCTGACTTGGCCTCCAGCTACCAGTCGGTTTAAGGAATGGAGAGCAGACCTGGGCCTAAGTGGAAAATCCCTGGCTGTGGCTGGGCTTCACTTCACCAGGGGCTGCTGTTCCTCTCCCTGCAGAACCAGGATGCAGCTGTTTTTGCTGGATAGGTAGACAGCTGAGCCGCATTTGGCAGGCTCTGTTTTGGGAGTAGAGACCAGGGGTTCCGCTTAAGAAGTGGGGAGAGAAACAACAAAGGTGGTAGATCCTTTTCTGGAAGGGCAAAAGGCAGCAGGAGGCATCTTCTTCCTCAATTCAGACCCTTTCAGACAGCTGCTCGTATGATTGATGGAGACGTTTATTTGCTGCAGTTTTCTTGGAATCACTAATCTCTGGTAAATGCTCAGCACCCTGCGGGAAAACACTGCTAGCATTGTGAGGTGTGCATTTTAATTCTAAGGGAGTTACAGATGCAGGCAAGACATTGATTAAATATAGAACCGGCAGGAACAGAGAGGTGTAAGTGCCCACAGGAGGCGCTGGGTGGGGGAGGGACGGCCCTGCTCCTTGGCTAACCAGTCCCTTCCTCCCTCCAGACCTCAGTTTTCTCACCTGTAAAATGCAGGTATTGGGCTGGAGGACCTCCAAGTTCCTTTTGTACCCTAACATTCTGTGATTTATTGTGTCATGGTCCCAGCCTGGACCTGGGCTCTGTGGGCAGTGGTGGAGAAAAAATGCACAGACTTTGCCATCCGGAAGAGGCCACCTCACAATTGGCCACTTCAAGCCTCTTGAAAGCTTTTGAATCTGTCTTGATCAGCTCAACAGAATTCTGGTCGTGTGGGCCAGTGTCAGATTTCACATTGTTCACAGTTTGCCTCCTACCAAAAGCCGGTTGTAAGAAGTAACTTTTACGAGAGATGGTCAAAGACTAATTTTCAAACATTTAGAAAAGCAATTAAACGCTTTTCTTCAAAGGGAATTTTATGTGGACTTGAGATAAGACGGATGAAACTCTGGCTGTTCTGGGAGAGGGGACCGAGGGTCCCCAAGCTCCTCTGTGAACCCGCAGGCTCCACGGAGCACAGGTTGAAAGTGACCGACCTAAGGGTCAGACAGTCTAATGACAGCTACGGGGACAAGTGAGGTCCCTGGTTCCAGGTCCATGTTGTACCTTTGCTTTTAGCAAAAGTGACGTAAGGACCAGCAAGCACATGAACGCCTCCTCTGTATCTGCTATGAAGCTTCCGCCGAAGACACTGTATGTCACGTCATACAATGTCCTCCATGGAATGCCGTCACGTGAGAACTTTCTTTCAGCAGTTCATATGAGGAAAAACTTTCTTTCCCTAGGAACTAAAATGTCCTTCAGTTCTTTGTTCTAAAACAACCAACCAACCAATAAGCAAACACTGTGTCTTCCCTGAGAGGAACTTTTCCATAATAAGATGGGTATCCCTTAATGTGATTTCCTTTTTGTGCTGTGGGGTGGATGCTATGGGTTGGCACTTGGCATCCATTTCAAACTCCTTCTATGCGTCTTCCTGTGCCTGAGAGGCTGGAAAGCTAAAAACATCATTTCTCAGATTCCCCTGCTCCTAGGATTCTGGATTTAAGTTTGTTCCCACTACTAGATGCACTAATACAGTATCTGGAGGTGGAAGCGAAGGGAGGTCATCTTCATGCTGCACTGGCTCTTGCTGGTGACCAGTGTGATTCTGGGTGTGGATGTTTCTGCAGCTGTGACTTCATGTCTAGTCACTAGCTCCATGGGTGTCGGTGGGGTGGCAGTGCCTCCCAGATTTTGAAACTGGAGTTTTGGCAGTGTGCTACTGATTTCAATGATTTTGTGTGTTGAGATTTTATTCTCTGCCATCCTGATTATGGCAGAGGTGGCAGCTCCCCTAGTGGGCAAGTTAGGTGGCAGGTTCTGATTGCCATTTCTGATGGCCCAGCTTAGAGTTCTCTTCTCATGCTCTTTCCATGATCCATTCTGTAAGCACTGAATTCCCTATGTTACAGCATGGTTCCTTAACAAACAAGAATGGATTCTGTTTCCTGTACTTGAACCCTGATTAATGCTCCATGGTTACCAGGATGCTTAGATCCCAGGCTTATTGCTCCTTGTTGAAGCCTGAAAGGGTCTTTGAGCCTCAATTTCCACATCTGAACTCCATGATAGTAATAATCTCATTATGTTGTAATTGTTTCCTTGAATCTCTCACCATTGGCTCCTGCCTCCCTGCATGACTAAGAGCTGTTTGAGGTATTACAGCTTACCAAGCCCTTTCTCCTATTATGACTTGACCCTCACAACTACCACGGGAGGTCAAAGGGAGGGTTTATTATAATTATAAGACCACAAGGTAATTGCCATGGTGGAGGCATGTACACAATATGGCCGAAGAATGAGTGGAATGCTCTGGGTTGCTTGGGGGAATCGGACAAGGCTTTAGCAGGATGTGGCACCCGAAATTTGAAGAACGAGATGTCTAGAGAGAGAGGCAGGGTGAGACTTTACCAGCAGAGGGAAAAGCATGTGCACAGGCTTGGAGGCACGCGCAGGCATGAATGTTCAGGGGAGACTGCAAGCATGAGCTCAAGACTGTCCAAGTGGGCTGTGGGAGGGTGGTGGCTGGACGGGAGGCAGTTATGTTAGGGACTGGGACTCCTGCCTGCGGGGAGTTTAGGTTTTCCCCTGTAGATGGCTGAGGGGCAGGAAGCAGTCTGAGTGATCCTGCTGGGACCACACAGGGGAAGGGTTGGAGGGGCCAGGTTAGAAGCAGAGAGAGTGAGCAGCCTGTGATGGCAGTTCAAGAAAGGGCTGATTCGAGATGGCGGTGGGGATGGAAACAAGGGGACTGGTGACTGATTGGATGTGGAGGGTGAGAGAGAGAGGGGGAGTGATCTAGGACGCACCCCTCGGGTCTCTGGTTTGGACAGTTGGGCAAGTGGTGCTCACTGAGAAAGGGAGCTCAGGAAGAGGAGCAGGTTTGGACACATTGAGTTTCAGATTATCTGGTAACTGGATGATTTACATAGGTCTGAAGCTGGAAAGAGGTCTGTCTGAAGGTGTAAGTTTTAGATCAGTGTTTAGGTGGTGGTTGAAACCTGGAGTGGATGAGCTTGTTTAGGGAGAATATGAAGACTGGGGAGGAGGGAGGATTGAGAATGGAGTGGGAGGACCATCACTGCTTAAAGGAAGAGAAACCTGTAAACAGGGAAGAGTGGAGAGAGATGTAGAAGGAAAATTAAAGGAGCAGAGGGGATTAAGGGGGATGCACTGGTCTACAGTGTCAGAATTGCAGGGATATCCACAAAGCCAAGGCCTGGAAAGTTTCCTTTGGATCACCAGTGACCTTGGTAATTCAACTCACTTTCAACAAACATATATTGAATGCCTACTATATGCCAGGTACTGTTCTTAGAACTTGGGATATATCAGTAAATAATTCCATTCTAGTGAGGGGAGACAGCTGATAAAGAATGAACATTAGCAAATAAGTGTATTTATAGCATGCCAGCAGGTGGCAAGTGCTATAGATAAAAAAAAGTCAAACATATTAAGAGGAAAATCAGGAACGTTGGGTAGGGGTTGTGATTTTTAATACGGTGGTCAGAAATTTACATGTGAGCAAAGACTTGAAAGTGATGAGAAGTCGACCACGTGAATATCTGGGGAGAAGCATTTCAGGCAAAAGGCATAGCCAGTGACAGGGCCTCAAGGTGGAATCTGCCTGGAATAGCAAGGAAGCCAGCATGGCTCGAGGCGAGTGGCTGAGGGGAAAATAGTAGGAGATAATATCAAGGAGGTAAGGGGTAGAGTGGAGGCAAACCTTCTAGGGCCTGGCAGACCATTAGAAGGACTTTGACTTTGGGTAGCAACGGAATGTTTTGAGCCAAGGAATGATATGGTATAACTTATGCTTTAAAAATGCAGATTTTTCTGGCTACTGCATTGATGATAGACTGTAGGAGGGGAGGGTAGTAGCAGGGAGACCTCCTAGTGGAGTAATCCAGGCAAGAGGTGGTGATATCTTGAGTCAGGATGGTGGCACTGGAGGTGGTCAGAAGTGTCAAATTCTGGATCTATTTTGAAGGTACAGACAACAGAATTCCTGATGAATTGGGCTACAGGGCATGAGAGGAAGGATTGTTCTGAATTTCTTAGCATGAGCAACTGGAAGGAAGGCATTACCCTCAACTGAGCTGGTAAGGATTGTGGGTGAAGAAGGTTTGGGTTCAGAGGTGAGCAGTTTAGTTCTGGACATGTTGAGTTTGAGCTGTCCATGAGACACCTGAGTGTAGATGTTGACTAGGCATTTTCAGAGGCCTGGGAGGGGTGGATGCCAGATTGTCCATGTTGGGGAGTGGATGGGAGGTGAGGAAGTGGAGACTGTCCTATAAGCTTGGCTGTGGAAGAAAGGTGTACTGTGTGGTAAAAGTGAGAGGGAAGGGATGGATTGAAGGAGGTTTTTTTTTTTTTTAAAGAAGAGGCATGAGCTTGTTTACAGGAAGAAGTAAAGAATCCAGTAGGAATCCCTAGGCTGACAATTACAGAAGAGAAATTGTTCCTGATGGAGCAAGTCCTTGAGGAAGTCAGTGATAATGGTTACATCTGAACATCCAGAATGTCTTGTCTTCTGAGGAAGGGTAATGCTGAGGGCAGACCTAGATAGATTTCTACGTAGTGGTCATGGAGGGGCAGAAAGTTGAGACAGTTTAATTTATATTTCTCTAAGTTAAGAATTAGGGTCAACTAAGAGAGAATGGAGTTGAGTTGGGAACTTGAGGAAAAACACGAATGTTAGAAACCTGAGGGGAGTGGGAGAAGTCCAGGAGTTGCTGAGAGTGGTGAGGGTACAGCTGATGCTGTGAATTTGTGGGGCGCCATTCTTCATTGTAGTGAGATGTTCTCCAGCAGTCCTAAAAGTAGCCCTAGTATAGAAGGTGGATATTTAGATTAACCCAGGTTTAGGAGTTTATGGGGTGTATGTGATAGAAAGACAAGCGGATGATGATAGCACTGGGGTGAGAGAACAATGGAAGTGAAACCATGTAGATGGGGAATGAAGTGAAGTCAGGGGATGCTGACAGATATGGAGAACCAGGTAGAGTCAGGAGCTCAGAGGTCAGAATGAGGTCAGAGAGTAGGTATAGTGGGAAGACCTGAGTGAGAGCTGGAGGAATCAAAGGTTATGATCTGAGAGTGGAATATTAAGGTTAAAACTGTAAGGATGAAGTGGTTTTGGGTGTTTGTAATATAGGAGGTGGGACCAAGGGGATGGGCAGCCCAATATGGAAAGGAGGTGAAGGTCACTGGAGCTGAGAGTGTTAATGACCTGGAGACCGGGAAGCTAGATATCGTTTACGTGGATTCAAAATTCCCCTGAGATGATGCTGGGAATTGGGGTGAAAAGGAAATCAGTGGGTCTGGGTGATAAACTCCTCAATCTAAGTTGGGGAGAATTTAGGCAGCTCCTAAAGAATCATGATAATGGGGAGTTGGGGACAATGTGATGGTTGGCTTAACCACCAGGGAGGGAAGGAGATTTTTTTCCTAAAAGCTGAAGAGGAATGGCCTGGTAAGTTCATTCCTCTTTCTGAGATTCCTCTGCATATTTTTAGCACCTCTACACAGCGTGTACTTCATTTGGCCTCCTTCTACTGCTGACCTTTTCCAGTCTCCTTCTTTTTCAATAGTGTTAGGTCCTTGAGGGCAAGTATAATATATTCTCATATTGGAAGTACTTAATAAATGTTAATTTAAAAATGGAAAATTGGCCAGATTGTGACTGGTGTTGGGTACATTACTTGAAACAAATGCACGAGTGCTTTATTTTGCCTCCATCAGTGTGTTGTTTCAACACAAGCACCCCATCCCCTAAACTCAAGGTCAGGATGGTTGGCCTCACATGGAAGATACAAGAGATATGAGATTCCCGTATGTGTCACCTCCTGAGACCTTGTGTCTGGAAGTGTCTTTGAAACCTGAGTGGTGCTTGGGCTCCTGGTGACCTGACAACTGATGGGGGAACACAAGGAACTGGAAAAGATGACAAGCCCCGAAGTGGCTCCTGGAAACTGAAGACTCTACCAGAAGATCAGTTGTACAATGAACAGCAAACTGTACTCAAAGGCAAATATTTAATTTGAGGTGGGGCTTTATTTTCCTTATATCAGAATAATACAGACTTTGGATCAAAGCCTCTGGGACTAATGACAAAAAAAATTAAATTATGTGTAATTATATGCCACTCAAAGACTCCTGGGAAGCCATTCAAATATGCAAGTGTCCTTGTGAAAGGTGGTGTTGGTTCTTCCTGATTGAGAAAGGCAAGCTGAAGAGGAGGTGGGCTGAGTGGAGGTAATTTCATTTGATAAACTCAATTACCACTTCTCAGCAACTGTAATGGGTTCTGCTCAAACAATGGAAAAATGATTATGTGTCCTACCCCTTTGATGATCCAAGTGAATAAAAGAAGAAATAACAAAGTTTCTAGAACCTGGCAACTTTAAGGCAAGACCAGATCCTAAACTGTGAAAGATACTTACAGACGCATTAATACATATTGGATTGACCCATTTAGCTCCCTGGTGGATAGCAGATATTTGAATACCAGGGACAGAGGGAGTTTGGTTGCCCCCTGAAGGCAGGTACCACATTTAACACTCTTTGGTATCCTTCTGCACTCACTCGCCACAGGCCTTGGCCATGGTCAGTTTGGGGAACGCTGTGTTTTGGTGTTTTTTTTGATGCCGTTGGCTACCTAGTTTTCTCTTTAGGGTGATTGTAAAAGGCAGTTTTATTTCCCACTGTGATTCTGTGTTAACCCTTAGAGACTTAGATCTCTAAAAATTAGCAAACAAAACTATAGCTTTAGCCAAAAACTAGTTATGGGTTGAGTTGGATTAGCAATATTCTTTTCATATCACTATGCGTGCTAACAAATGTTTTGCCACCCCAATTTTTAGCCCCTGTCTTTGTCCTAGCCTTCAAACCCACATGCCCAGCAATTTACTGACTGTTCCACAAACACTTCAGATTCAGTCCTTCTCTTCTCCTGTCCCCCTTGTCCCTTGCTATCCTCCCCAGTTCCCCTGCCCAACTCCTTGTAGTAACCTAGGGTCACCTCTCTCTCAGCTAGTGCAATGGTTACTTCCCAAGCATACCTCTCCCAACTTTCCTCTAAATCTGTCCTCTTTTCTCCAACTCCAGTAATACAGTCCTAACTCATGTATTTGTTACCCATCACTTGGATGGGGGCAGCCATTTCCCTGCTGGTCTCCCTGACTCTGTCTTCTTTCTGACCCATCCTCTGTGTTGTTGTTGGAATACTCTTTGAAAACAAAGGCGAATAAAACCAAACCTAAAGGGATCATATTGCACATGGCGTGGTGGTTGAAGGCACAGACTCTGGATTAAGAGGCCTGATTTGAACCCCAGCTCTACCACAGCTTGGCTGTGAACCTTAGTTGCCTCATTGGTAAAACTAGGACTAAAAATAATCCCTACTTCAGAGGGTTATTGTGACAATTCAGTGAGCAAATTGGTAAAGAACAGTGCCTGGTACAGAGTTAGCATTCAGTAGGGTTAGCTATCTTTAGCCTTATGAAAACCCTTCAGTGACTGCCCACAGCTCACAGCAATAGTTTTCACACTGTGCTTTAGGAGGGCTGGGGTTTGTGGTGTCATTGTGAGTTTT
This sequence comes from Balaenoptera acutorostrata, assembly GCF_949987535.1. Classification (NCBI taxonomy): domain Eukaryota; kingdom Metazoa; phylum Chordata; class Mammalia; order Artiodactyla; family Balaenopteridae; genus Balaenoptera; species Balaenoptera acutorostrata. The sequence goes on from NC_080075.1 coordinate 55,460,774, forward strand.
TTGTTATTCTGGGGGAAGGACGGAGCGTTGACACACACACAAGACTATTCAGGGTCTACTTTTGTTTCAAAATTTATATTTACATTGTATATAACTCTTTTCCCCTAGGCTTTTAAGTTGAACCTGAAAATTTCATAATTCTATTTGTCACTCTAGCAAATATTTATTCAATAGAATCATGTTGAAGGGGGCCCACTCTAATTTACTCAAAAATATTCAAACTGCCTTTAACATTCAAGTTCTATTTTTAAGTGCTCCAACTGTCCAGTTAATCAACACTATCTTCTGAAGTATTTATGTAATTGTTTAAAAGATATGAAATTAAACATATAAATAAGGTAATTCCTGATATTCTCTTTTTTAAAATTCCTGATATTCTACATAAACCTAATGCATCTTAGACATGATTTTAAGTTGAAAATTCTAATACACATTATAAATTAGAATCATAAGCTTAATTTGCTAGATACTCTAATATGTAAGTTCTCTTAAACATTATATGGGACTTGAGTATTAGACTTACAGAGATTGTTCCTAAATTTAACATCTTACCTTTAGTATAGATTTGATTTATTTAATCATTTCTATACTAAGTTTTAAATCTCCTAGTGTTAGAAAGGCACTTATCCAATAGGAAAACAATTGTGTTATTTCAATTTGAGTGACTCAGGGCTTCTGACACAAGTTTCTCATTGATCAGAGAAAACCCTGACCAGGCCACAGGGCTTGATTCTTGCCCATGACACTGGAACAGGGCTCTGGTCCCTGACCTCCAAATGGGCACTGTAAGCCCATTCCTCTACATTCAATATCAATGTACACATGGCCTAATTTTTGTAACAGTTTATTACTTTGCCGAGATTACAACAAAGTCTGCCACTGCTTTGGTTAAAGTCTACATTTCTTTGACTTACTTGATATGTTTGAATGTATTTTGCTCTGGCTCTTTATACCCTCACAAAATAATGTTGTCATTTCTTTGAATTTTATCATCTGATTTAGGAGTGGATAAACCTCCTTTTTCTCCCCCATATTTTTCACTCTGGCATGGCTACCACTATAGCAGATATTAAAATGGCATCCACAGTCCTGACTTCCACTTCTGCCCAATATAGAATTACAAAAACTAGATTAACCCTCCTACATAAAACACCTAAAAAAAACAACAACAAAAAAACCCCCCAAAAAAACCAGACAAAATATAAAACTATAGCTCTCAAGACTTTGGATATCAAGCAGCAAAGAACAGTAATCCTTGAAAGACCAAAAAATGAGTGAGTCTTGCAGTTTCCCCAGCTTTTACTGCCTGGAGAAAAATTTCAGGCTATAGATTAGGAAAGGGGAATTCAACAACTGTCCACCAGTCTTGAGTTAAGGAGATGGAACTGAAGTCTGGGGAAACCAGACTTCAAAAGCTAGACTTTTCATACTAGAAAACAGAAGATAACTGCACACAGAGTTGTAGAGATCCGTAGAGGGTTCCCCCTCAAGTATGCTGTTGAGTACTGATCAATGCATGTGAGGAAACTACCTGGGAGGCCTGGGAAAGAACCACCTGAAGGATTAGAGGGGACAATCACCAGACATCACATATAGTTTAACATAGTGCTTAGTCCCAGTAGCCAGACTAGAAACCTCATAACTTACAGGGTATTTCTTAGAGTAACTAAGAAGGGTTTTCCCTTGGTAATGGGGAAAATGAACCCTAGACAAAGTGCTGTTCTGGTACGTAAAAGAAAGGCCTGCATGAATCAGTGTTTCCAAGTAACTGCATCTTAGAAAAAATCTTGAAAATATTTGTAAGAGTACAAAGTATTCAGTACCCAACAAGATAAAATTCACAATGTCTGGCATGCAATCAAAATCTTCCAGGAATGCAAAAGAAACATGAAAATACAGCACATAATGAGAAAGATCAATCAATTGAAACTGACCGAAAAATGATACAGATGATAGAGTTAGTAAACAAAAATTAAAACTATATCCAGTATGTTAAAAAGCTACAGAAAAGATTGACTATATTAAGTGGAGACATGGAAGATATATTAAAAAGACCTGGACTGAACTACTAGAGGTGAAAACTATAATGTCTAAGGTGAAAAATACACTAGATGGAATTAATGGCAAGTTATAAACTGCAGAAGAAAAGATTAATGAACTTGAGACAGTAATGGAAGCTATTCAAAATGAAACAGGGCAAAAAAGACTGAAAAAGAAAAAAAACAAAAAAAAAGGACAGCATCAGTGAACTGTGGGACAGCTTCAAGTAGTCAAAGTATCCCAAAGGAGAGGAGAGAAGAAAAATCTTTAAAGAAATTATGACTTAAAAATTTCCAAATTTGATAAAAGCTATACATCTACGGAAACAACCCAAGTGCAAAAAACATGAAGAAAGCTAAAGCAATGCACATCATAATCAAATTGCTTAATACTTATGGCAAAGAGAAAACCAACTGGGCAACCAGGGAAAAAGGACAAAGGAACAAAGATAAGAATGATAACAGAATTATCACTGGAAACCATGTAAGTAAAATGACAGTGGAGCAATATCTTTAAAGTACTGAAATTTTTAAAAATGTTGACATAGAATTCTTTACCTAGTGACATATCCTTCACTGTGAAATAAAGGCTTTATCAGACCTAAAAAAAAAAGCTGAAACAATTCATCACCAGCAGACCTGTGCTACAAGAAATGTTAAAGGAAGTTCTTCACGTAGAAGGAAAATTATATCAGATGTAATCCTGGATCAACACAAGAAATAAAGAGCACCAGAAATAGTAACTATGTGGGTAAATGTATAGCTTTTTTCTTATTATTTAAATATCTTTAAAAGGTAGTAGAATTTTAAAGAAAAAATAACAATGTATTGTGAGTTTTATAACATGTAGAATTAAAACGTATGACAATAATAGCACAGAGAGCAAGAGGGGAGAAATGAAAGTACTATTGTAGGGTTCTCATTCTCTATGTAAAGGAGTAAACACTTGAAAGAAAATATGCTTATTGGAAGTAACCACTATGGAGTCTAGTGAATGAGCCATCAAAGGAGATAACAGGAGTCATAAGAAATACTCAATTAATCCAAAAGTGAGCAGAAAAAAAAGGAAAGGGAACAAAAGCAGATGGGACAAGTAGAAAACAAATATCAAGATGGTAAGTTGAAACTCCAGCATATCAATAATGACATTAAATGGAAATGGTGTAAGCACCCAAATTAAAAGGCAGAGATTGTCAGATTGGATAAAAAAGCAAGGTCCAATTACATGCTTAGAATAAGAAATTCATTTTAAATATTGATGATTTAATAGGGAGAGGTTGGTAAAAGGCTGTAAGAGGAATAAGGTTTGAGGATCTAATGTAAAACATGGTGACTGTAGTTGACAACATTGTATTTTACAATTAAAATTTGCTAGGAGAGTAGAACTTATGTGTTCTCATTAAAAAAAATAATTAGGTGATGGATGTGTTAATTAACTAGATGGTAGATATCCTGTCACAATAAATAATATATATAAAGATATAAATCGGTTTATAGTAAAAAAAAAAAAGATATACTAATTATAGCAGCTATATTAATGTCAGTAGATCTCAGAATAGTGAATATACCAGAAACTAAAGAGAGTCATTTCATAATGACTTCAACTCATCAAGAAGATAGCAATCCCAAACATTTATGCATCTAAAAACAGAGTTTCAAAATATATGGAACAAAAATTGCTAGAACTGCAAGGAGGAGTAGAAAAATTCACAATTATCAGTAATGACTTCAACACCCACCTCCCTCAATAATGGATAGAACAAAGCAGATAAAAAATCAGTAGGGATATAGAAGACTTGAACAATATTATCAATCAGTATGATTTAATTGATACTTTATATAACACTCCACCCAATAACAGCAGAATACATATTTTTCTCAAATATACACAGAAAATGTACCAAGATAGAACAAATTCTGGCCTATAAAGTATGTCTCAATACGTTTAAAAGGACTTACGTTGTATAAGTATGTTCTCTGATCACAGTGGAATTAAACTAGAGGCCAATAAATGAATGATATCTGGAAAATTCCAAAATATTTGGAAACTATGTAACACACTTCTAAATAACACATGGGTTGAAGAAATAAAAAACAGTATTAGAAAGTATTTTAAACTGAATGGGAATGAAAACACAGGATTTCAAAATTTGTGGGATACAGCTAAAGCAGTACTTCTAGAGGAAATCATAGCACTAAAATGTCTGCATTAGGAAATAAAAAGGTTTCCAAATGATGACCTCAGCTTTCAGCTTAAGAAAGCAGGATAAGAAGAGCAAATAAAACCAAAATGTAAGCAGAAAAGGGAAATCAGAGAGATCAGAGAGAAAATCAGTGAAAAAGTAAATAGACTCAGACACCATAAATATAGAAAAATCAAAAGCTGGTTCTGTGAGAAGATCAAGAAAAATAAACCCCTTGTCAGACTTATCAGGAAAAACAGAAAGCATGGATGACCAGTATCAGGAATGAGAGGTGATACCACTTTGAAGAGAGCAATAAGGAAATATTATGAACAGCTTTATGTCAGTAAGTTTGATAACTTAGAGGAAATGGAAAATTCCTTGAAAGACACAAAGTACCTTTTTTTCCCCCCACTCAAAAGAAATGAGTAATTTGAATATTAAATAAATTGAATTTGAATGTGCCTGAATTATATTAGAATTATGTTTTTAACTACTTGCTGATTTTCGCTAGGCTGGCTTTCCAGATTTTCAAGCAAGTGTGCATGCTTCTGTGTTCATGTGCATTCGCATGTGCACATGAGAAATTTTGCACGTTTTCTGTAATTAAATATTTTCGAAGTTTCATGGAAAGGAAGCTTCCTTTCCACGAATGCCAAGTGCTTGAGGGGAAAGGTCTGTCCTTCTGACCTGAGCTGTAGACAGAAAACTTCCAAGGACTGAAAGTATGGACATATAAAAATCGAAATCACTGGAGTTCCCTTCCTGATTAGAACTCCATGCTTCTCAGTGTTTGCAGGGATTAGGAGTGTGTGTTGTCACAAGCCCTTAGCTGTGGAAAATCACGAGTACTCATGTTGTAAGGGATCCTCCAAGACACGTCAGAGGGGCAGAGTCAGCACACCAAGTCAGCATGGTGACTGGGAGCCCCTGTGGTTCCCGGGCTTCTGCTTCTGCCCCAAGGAAGGGCTTTCAGAGCTGAGGGATGAGGTTCTAGTGTCAGACACGTGGGGCAGTTTTCCCCAGAGTCTTGGACAACTTGAATTTAGCACATCTTAGTCTGTCCCACTTTAATTAGAGGAGACTAAGCTTATGGCACTCCTCTTCTCTAGGGGGTCCCTGGCTGGAAGCTAGGAGACTGGGAAAATTCTCACCCCCTACTGCCTGAGAAATGTGTAAACAGGAAAATAGGACCATTGGAGGAAGAGGCCTGAAGGGAGACTCAAAAAGGACACTGGCAGTGAGAGAAGCAGGAGAACTGGAGACATTGGGGTGAGCTGGGGAGACAGAGTGGGCTTCAGGAGGGCTGTGTCTCTTGGGTTGTGTGTGCCCAGGAGGCAGGGCGAGAAGAGGCGGGGGCCACAGAGCCCTGGTACTTTCTGATACACGTGCTATGTGATATTTTCTGTTACTTAAACTTTTAACATTCCTTTGTGGTTAGAGGATGTATTCCTTATTTCAGATATTCGTAGATGATCTGGCAAAGGGGACTCTGGCTGCCAGCCATATTCCAGAAGCTAATACCTTGGAGAATTTTTATGACAAATTGCTTGATTCGTGTGTTATGGATAAGCTCATGGATGGCATTCCTGTTGGATTATTAAGGGCTACTTAGGCTGTTTGGGAATACCTCTGCTTCGAGTTTAATCCCACAAGTCCCTAGGGAGCACACGCTGTGGGCCTGCATCTTGTGCTGGATTCCCTGGGCCTGGGTTCCGGGCCCTGCCAGCAGGAGCTTTCAGTCCAATGAAAGAAACAGGGCGAATTGGAGGAGGATCAAAGGAGACAAGATTGACATTCAGAGTATGACTCACAGAGGAAGGGCTCAGGCACCTGCAGAGGCAGGGCCAGTGTGGGCTGGAGTTTTGGAAAGGGCCGTTCTTAAGCCGAGTGGTGTTAGGACAGATATCAGAGGGCAGATATTGGGCTGGATGGTCCGTTCGGCCAACACAGGGTGACTTTCCCTGTGTTATGAAATGTTCAACATCGCCAGTGAAATTGACGTGATTTATCACCCAGGTGAATAAAGTTAGTGTCTAGGAGTTTAGGATTTAAGGGACTAGAAATGCCTGTGTAGCTCCATCTGGAAAGATGCCTTAGGGTCACTGTATGGAGGGGACATCAGGCCCTTTGGGGGGATGTGAACGGCCCAGGGCCCCTGCACATGTATTTCTAGACACTGTTTTCTCCAGGGAGATGGGAGAGAGGGGTGCATTGGCTTTGGTCTACAACATTGAGGTTATCATTAAAAGTTCTTTAGTTTTCCTCAAAGGTGGGAGGGATCTCTCCAACTGTCAGATTGTGGGAAGAGTTCGTGAGGTGATAACTCAGGAACATTGTGGGGCAAGGGTCCTGTTTTGAAGTCCTTCTCTGGCTGTGTGCTCTTTTGTAACGACTGAGGACACCAGAAGATAGGGGTGGGGTCTGGGGATCTCCAGCACACGTTTGCTTCATGGATTTTAAATAATTCTTTCTCGGGGCTGCATAACATTGCAATGCATGAACAGTTCAAAGTTGAACAAGATAGTACTCTTTCATTGTAGAGCTGGGTTGTTTCTATTTATAAACAGTATTGCTATGTCAAATTTAATGATTTCTTGAAGAGGAATGTCTTAGGTGCAAATTATATAACAATTTAAGAAAGGAAATCTGAGCCAAGGACTCCAAAAGTGGGCAAAGAAACTTGAAACCAGCATAAGAGTGGCCGTAGTCAGTTGTCCTGCCTCCTGGGATGCCCTGGAGTTTGTTCTGAATCCCTGCCACTGACCTGTGTGAGGTCCCCGCAGATGCTGTGTAAAAGTGACTGTATTTTATTCTTCTCTGTACAGTATAAGAAGGGTGGGCCCCCTCTATAATAGTCTGATCAGAAAAATGGAAACTTACAATGGCATTTTTCTACTTTGTAAAAGGACAATTGGCTTAGCAAAACCTTTAACTGATCATCTCTGTGCATCTAAACTTTTATTCCTGATCCCATTGGTGGGACTTCTGATTGGGAGAGGAGATGGAAATTAGGGGGCTTTAAACCAAAAGCCTGGAGTCCCTGCCCCCTCAATGGAAAAAGCAATGAGTACAGTCAAAGCACAGGATTCAGTATATAAGAACTCAGGCAAGTTAAAAAAAAAAATCTAGAAATTAAGGCAGACAATATTTGCTGAGCTTCAGAGTCAACTCTGTGGTAGAATCACAGAATCTCAGCCTTTGAAAGAACCCTTGACCCCTTGCCATGCTGAGTGTATGAGGTCTCGTGGCAGATGGGCAAGGAGCCTTTGGGGCTAGAACATTTCCTGGGGCAGGGAGGTCACTACCCGCATGAGATACTTCTGGATGCTCTTATTGTGGGCAAGCTCTTCTTCCAGTGGTGGTGTCATCTGCCTCCCTCAGGCTTCCTCTGGTGGCGCTCAGTTCTGCCCTGTGGAGCAACACCAAGCAAACCTACCATCTCTGTCCACCTTTCAGCTGCTTGTAGCCGTCATTGTGTTTCTCTCAAGTGCCCTCATTCCTTCTTTTATTTTTTTTTTTAAATTTATTTTATTTATTTATTTTTGGCTGCATTGGGTCTTCGTTGCTGTGCACGGGCTTTCTCTAGTTGTAGCGAGCGGGGGCTACTCTTGGTTCCAGTGCACGGGCTTCTCATTGCAGTGACTTCTCTTTGTTGGGGAGCACGGGCTCTAGGTGCGTGGGCTTCAGTAGTTGCAGCATGCGGGCTCAGTAGTTTTGGATCGTGGGCTCTAGAGCACAGGCTCAGTAGTTGTAGCACACGGGCTTAGTTGCTCCACGACATGTGGGATCTTCCCGGACCAGGGCTCAAACCTGTGTCCCGTGCATTGGCAGGCAGATTCTTAACCACTGCGCCACCAGGGAAGCCCCCCCCCCCCTCATTCCTTCTTGTTCCTCATTAGACAAGGGTCCCAGACCCTTGCCATCCTGGTCTGTGTCCTCCAATCAAAGTCCAGTCTGTCAATGTCTAGCAAAATTGTGGTACTCGTAATAATGTTTTGGAGACTAGGACTTGATGAGCAATCCCACTTAAAGCCTCAGTGGGTAGGGGAAACCTCCCTGCAGTGACTTTTTCTTCTTTGTGGGACAGTGAGAGTAACAAACAGGAGAAAGCAGACCTACTGATTCCACCTGACTTTAGTTATTCGTTGGCTTTCTAATAATGGGGCCAGTTACTTTTCCAGGTCACGAGGGGTTGTGAGGGGGAAAACGGATAAAGGAGCATCAGTAAAGAAGAGTTGGGCTTGACCTGCCTCTTCCCAGCACAGAAAATAGGGTCTCTTTCATTTGCAGTCCTAGAATGTAAGAGCTGCAAGATTCTTGGAGGTCACTTCCATCAGCCTCCCCATGGTCATATGACAAAACGAATGCCCAGAGAGGTTAAGTGACCTGCCCAAGATCACAGAGATATTTAATGACAGGCCCTAGCCCAGAGCCCAAATCTCTAGGGTTCCTTCTGTTGATTTCTGCTGCCGCTACCTCTCTCCTCTGATGCTCTCAGACTCAACCTCTGTACCTCCCCGCAGGCCACGAAAGCTCTTTGTCCCTCTGACCATTATTCTTACCTGAAAGCTTCATTTTGAAAACGCAAACACCAAAGTCAGAAGATGCCTTGGCACCTTTTTTTTTTCCCCGTGAGAATATTTTGTACTGTGGTTTGTGGAGAAAGCTGACTTAGCAATCTAGGTGATGTGGTGGTTATCAAGGGGGAACGGTGGCCGTTGAGATAATGTATGTGTCTAAATACGTCAGCAGGTGCAAGAGCTGTCTTGTCCCACTGGGGCTACAGGAAATATATTCACCCAAATATACAAGTCACAGATAGGTCAGAGAGAGAGCACAGTACCCAAGGGTCAAACCAGCCACAGTGTGGTTTCCATAGACATGTGGCCTCTCTAAGGTCAGAGGAACAGAAATGCCCATCTCTAGAAAATGCCTGAGTGTTCATGTGGGCACCTGTAGGGAGAAAACTCATTTAAACAAAATTTCTGCAGAGTCAAGGGCCATCTTTAATTTTAACCTTTGGCCTATCACTGTCTCTAGAATATATCGTGGACATTCCAATTTGTTCTTTTGTTTCTCTATGCTTTCCATTCATTAATTCATTCGATAATTATTTCTGAGCGCCTCTGTTATACCAGCAACTCTCTCATCTTCGCTGACTATCTAAATTCTACTCTGATTCCTCTAGGATTCAACTGGAATCCCATATCCTTTAGGATGCCTTAGTTGTCCACCACAGCCCACTGAATTCTCCCTCTGCTCTTGGTACTGCCTGTACCCCTCATCTGCTTTGTACACTTAATGCTCTCAATAGGTAGGCTTTGCCTTACCAATTGGATAACAAACCGAATATTTGTTTAGCCATTTGCAGTCAATCAAATTCATGTGTATTTTCACATTTCATTCTTACAACGTTAGGTTGGTATTATCATTCTCATTGCAAAAGCAAGAAAGCTGAGGGCTCAGAGAGGTTAAGAAACTTGCTTATCACGTGGCTGAAGGTAACAGTGCAAAACTCAAAACTCTGGTTTGCCCATCTGACTCTAAATCTCCTACTTTTTCTCTTTCACCCCATTATACTTGTCTTACATTCCTTTTATTCTCTGTTGAATCTTACACATTGTCAATAACATTCTCACTGATTTAATTGTTCTGAAGTTTTCTATCTAGTTTGATAGTTACAGAAGGACATATTCACTTGGAAACCATCACAGAAATATGGAAATGTTGGATTGTATTGTGGCCATTTTTGTTTCTAATGTTATTCTAATTGCTTGGGCTGAGCCTGGCAGAAGATGAAGAAGAAAATGAAATAAATTCATTACCATTATAAAGCATCTTATTAGTATACAACTATCACATCATGCCCTACCCTCCAGAACAGAAGTTTATTTCCAGGGTGGAGGAGAGGGAGAGTGCTACTGAGTTGGCCTGAACAGAACGGATGACTTGATACCTGACATCTAGTGAAATTCCTCACTTTTAATATAAGTGCCTTAGCATCTATATCAACACAGTTCAAGTTTGCTATTTAAATTGGGAATTTGGCCCTGTTTATTTGTTTTTAATGTGTGCTCTGACAGGTCTCTACTCTAGCATGAGCTTAAGAAATTAGTTCCACTCTAATCTAAAAAAATGATACAAATGAACTTATTTACAAAACAGAAACAGACTCACAAACTTCGAAAACAAACTTATGGTTACCAAAGGGGAAAGGTGGGTGAGGGATAAATTTTTGGAATTAACATATACACACTACTATATATAAAATAGGTAATCAACAAGGACCTACTGTATAGCACAGGGAACTCTATCAATATTCTGATATAACCTGTATGGAAAAGAATCTGAAAAATAATGGCTATATGTATAACTGAATCACTTTGCTGTACACCTGAAACTAACACAACATTGTAAATCAACTATACTCCAATATAAAATAAAAATTAAATTTAAAAAAAGACCACTTCAGGTTATTTATGTGAAAAGAGCAAAATAAAATACATTAAAATTCTTATTTGTCACAGAACAGAATATAAACAATAGAGCTTTTCTTCTACAGGAGTTTAATTTTTGAAGCCCCCCCCAATTTATTTTATCCTAATTTTTATTATTTATTTAGTACATGTTTTGCAAAAAAATAATGCATGTCAATTGTAGAAAGATTTAAAAATATGGAGACAGAAAAATGCTTCTTCCTCATCAACTCTAAATGGCTATATATTATTCCACTGTTTGATGTAGCATTTGTGTGATTCAACCATTAAGGGTTGGATATTTCTCCCCTAGCTGTTAGCCTTTATAAAGAATATTATAATAAACATTTTTGTTCAAGTAAAAAAAAAACATTAGTTCCACTCTCTTGATTCAAAATTATGCCACCAAATTTGTAAGATTCCTTCCTATACTGAGTGCCAGATTGATCTATTTACATAGGTAATCATGTCATCTGTGAATAAAGAGTTTCATTTCTTCCTTTCCCATCAGTATACTTTTTATTTCCTTTTCTTGTCTTCTTGCAGTAGCTAGGACTTCCAGTATGATTGTGAAGAGGAATGGTGAGAGTGGACATCTGTGCCTTGTTCCTGATCTTAGGGGAAAAATTACCCTCTTCTCACCATTAAATATGTTAGCTGCCGGTGTTTGTAGATGTTTTTTATCAAGCTGATGAAGTACCCTTCTTTTACTAGTTTGCTGAGGGTTCTTACCATAAATGGGTGTTAGAGTTTGTCAAAAGCTTTTTATAAATCAATTAATATGATCATATGTTTTTCTTTTTTAGCCTATTGACATGGGTCACATTGATTTTTTTAATACGTGGTTGGATTCTATTTGTTAATATTTTGTTGAGGATTCAGATTGATCTATTTAAGCCACAGTCATGAATAAATCACTCCCTTGTTCAAAAGCCTCAATGGTTCTCAAGTGCAATCAACTAAAATTCAAAGCCCTCTGTAATTTGGCCTACCTTTCTGTGCTTCTCTCCCACTACTTTCTTGAGGTACCCTCTGTTTCCCTAAATTTGTTCTATACTTTGTCACTATCTTGTGTTTGAACATTCTGTTCCCTTCATTTGGAACTAGGCATAACATTCAACTTTTCTCCACTCCCATTTTCTGAAATCTAACTTTTTTTCTAATACCCAGCTCAAACTATAACCCTTTTTCCATACTGGGAGTTGTCTTTTTCATCTCTATCTCTTGAAACAGTGTCTCATATATAAGGTGCTTATGAAAGGGCCTAAAATTCAACTTTGACCTCATTCCTCAGAATCTTTCAGTCTTTGTTTTTGTTTTTTTTCTTCCAGATATTGAGATCATCTAGTTCAACTTTTCATGTAGAGTAGCAATCCCCTCTATTATCTCAGACAGAAAGTTGTTTCTGTGATGAAGCATTCACTGTCTCATGAGCTATTCTGTTGCTGGATTTTGTAACTGTTAGAAGGTTCATGTGATATTGAGCCAAGTTTTGCCCATCTATGACTTTCATTATTGGTTCAACAGTCACTGGAAGAGCTTGTAGCTTTCATGATGTCCTTTTAGGGATGCAGCATAATGGAGTGGAAAGAACTTAGGTTTTAGCTTTGGGCAGTCTTGGGATCAAAGTCCACTCTGCTACTTACTAGCTGTACTGTCTTGGATGAGTCAATGGATTTGTCAGAGCCTCTGTTTTCCCATCTTTAAAATGGGGACAATAATATCTTTCTAGGAGAATTGTTAGAATGAAGGACAAAATGTTTGCCTGAAATAGATTATGTAAAGCTTCAAGTGCAGCATGAATAAAGTAAGTATTCATCAAATGATAGCAATTATTGATCTCCCACTGTGTGCACAATACTCTATTAGGTATCGTGGGGAATCAGAAGTGTATAAACTAATCCTTCCCACTAAGGCTAATTTGAACTGTGTCCCAAAATTGTTGCTCCAGGTAAAGAGAGGTGAAAACTTTGTCCCTTCACTTGCCCAGGAGATGAGTCCAGCTTGGCAGATGAGGGTTTGATTCCTGATGGGGACAATGTCACAGTTTTTTGGCATCAGGGCTGGTCTGATATATGATCAATTGAGTTGAAGTTTCCAGTGGTGGTTTGGAAAGGCCAGACTGTCAGTGTGATGCTTGTGTGGGAAGGAAAAAGTGAAACAGACTCTCAGGGTTATTGGGTGAGCTGAGTGAGTTGTGGACAGTGGGCAAGAGGGGGAAAAACAAATGAGAATTCCTTAGAACTTTCTTTTCATGTCATCAGAAGACTTTGTGGGGACAAGTATCTATTTTCAAAGACAATAATTCATAGTGATATCCAAACCTTTTCTTTTCTTTTTTTTTTTTTACATTGGTATACTCTTCCCCCTCTCTTTCTCACGCTAGCACTCTCATTTTGTGACTTGGAAAGATAACTGTATGTAGCTCATTTTGGTTAGGCCAATGCAGTGTTTTTTTTTTTTTTTTTTAATCTGTGAACTGGTTATTAAGATTCTAAGTGTCCTGTGCACTTTATTAAATGTTTTGTGGACTGAGTGGGCAGTTGGTAATGGCTGCTTTGAACATTTTCTAGGCTAACATGCCAGTGGCTGATTTCTATGATGTACAGCTTTAGGAACTTTGCCGTAGGTTGGAGTAGATAGGGAACTAATTCCTGTGGGAAACTTTGCTGCTCTTCCTGGCCCCCTTCTGGGTGGAGGTTCAGTGGATTTTCATGCCAGCTCCAATGCTGATTAGGCTCTTTGGCAAAAGAGGACATTGGTCCCACCCTCCACTTGGTTTGTGGCCAAAGCATATTCAGTCTTCCTTTAATGGGAACAATAGATTATCTAAACCTCAGACTTTTGCCTGGTAGCTTTAAACTCTGCAGCTCTATTCTTATCAGAAGCTCATTTTAAAGAAATAATGTTCAAGGAGGATTGCTTGAAGGAGAAGCCATTCATCTGTTTCTCTATATTCTAAATATTATCCTTGGGTCAAAGAATATCATCAGATGGCTGCAGACTTGGACTGCATTGTCTTGGTCTTTCAGATAATTCATTTGGATGAGTTGAACTTTGACCCATGCGATTAGTCTCTACTGAAGTATAGCCCCTTGAAACCTGCTGTTGTATTCATTGTGGGTCATTGTTGAACGTGGAATTCATTCCAACCCACAACATCGGGGCTGGAAGAAAATACTCCCTGGTTTCAGTTCCAGTACAAGATGTGCTTCACCTGGGCACCTGTTTTCACCTTTTAGAATCCAGAAGACTTGTAACCAATATTACCCTCTGTGTATTTGCCCTGGGAAGCATACTGTCGGATATGTGCTTCTCTTCTTGCCTAGCATTGTGTCTTACTCTTTGCTTTTATCTCTTTTGCCTGCTTTATTTTTCCTTCAATCCGGTCTTCTCATTGAAACAAAACTCTGGTTGTACTATATGGATATCTGTAACTGGCGCAAATCCCTTTATGAGTAGATCAGGACAAGTCTAAATTTGTAAAAGCCTATTCTCCCTTAACGAAGGTCAGCATGGTATGTGGGAAATTCCAGAGGAAAGAGCAAAGGGGAGGCATTCTCCTTAAAGAACAAAGGTCAGCATCTGTTTGCATCTCAGTTCCTGCAAAACTCTCCTCTAACTCTCACTGGTTGTGTGCAATACCCTCAGGCCACAAGCTTTAGTTTTCTCAGGAAATCATGGGAGATGTTCCAGAAATGAAAGTCTGGGCTCATTGACCAGAAATGGAGTCATACTAAGTGGATGATTGGGGTCACAACCAAAACCAAACACACCTTTTGTCAAGACCCCACGGTCCGAGTCTGCTTCACCTCTGGGGGGCTCAGCAGCTGTTCTGAACACCCACCCACCCGCTGCATGGCAGAGCCTCCAGAGTTCCACGCATCTCTGGGGCTCTGCTTCTATCTATAGGTCTCTAATTATCTTTATTTCACCCACCAAAGAAACAGGAGGGCCAGTGAGCTCTGTATAATCCTGATGAAGAGACAGGTACTTGGGATGACCCCTAGGAGAAGTCATGGACGCCTCAAGCCAAGAATGTCTTCCTCAGCCACGGCCTCTCCCCGTGAGGTGTCCTCACTCCTCGTGCTCTGTGCCCTTTTCTCAGCCAATAGCGGTCTCCCGAGTGCTGTGCATCCTTCAGGGCTCAATCGAGTCCTTGATGTTCTCTCCACACCACTAACAGTTATCCCTTCTCACCTGGAATTATGGCAGCCTTAGGTCTGGAGCATGCTTGGCCCTTAAATTCTGTTGTCCCTATGGTCCCATTTCATTTGTCCGTGGCTCCACTCCAACTAGATTGTAAACTTCTAGAGGGCAGCATGTATCTCCTAACCTTAGTCTTATGTCTCTCACAGACATTAACGTGATTCTGAGCACCAATAGGTGCTCAAAAATTTCTTCTCCTCCCCTCCTATTGTCCTGCATCGTCCTCTTCCTGTTACTCCTGCTGCTGCTTCTGTTTGTGGGGCTCTATATTAATCAATTTCGCTGTGGTAACAGTAACCCCCAAACCTCAGTGGCTTAGAACACATAGATTTGTTTCTGTGTCGTGAGCACTCCAGGTCAGCTGTGGCTCTGCTCCCTGTGTCTTCTCATCTGGGGCCCCAGCTAAAGGGGAAGCCCTCATTTGAGATGAGCCGTGGCTGAAAAAAAGAGCCAGAGAACTGGAAGAAACTCTCACTGTCCCTAAAGCTTTTTCTCTGTCATTTCCATTCACATCCCATCGACTCAAGGAAGTTACACAGCCAACCTGACGTAGGCGAGGATGTGAACCCAACCTGTAGGAAAGCTCTTAAGTCACATGGCAATGGTATGATCATGTTTTAAGGAAGGGAGCCAAGAGCTGGGAACAATGAAACGTTTTACCACGGATTCCTACTAGGTGCTTGGCCCTGCTTGGAGCATAAGGCAATGTATGTATATCCACAGGTATAGTAGTTTTATGGCATGTAACAAATTTAGCCCTATTTTATAACAAGGAACTGAAGCTCAGATAATTTAAGCAGGTTTATTTTTGGTGTTTTTTTTAAAATTAATTAATTAATTTATTTATGGCTGTGTTGGGTCTTCGTTTCTGTGCGAGGGCTTTCTCTAGTTGCGGCAAGCGGGGGCCACTCTTCATCGCGGTGCGCGGGCCTCTAACTATCGTGGCCTCTCTTGTTGTGGAGCACAGGCTCCAGACGCGCAGGCTCAGTAATTGTGGCTCACAGGCCCAGTTGCTCCGTGGCATGTGGGATCTTCCCAGACCAGGGCTCGAACCCGTGTCCCCTGCATTGGCAGGCAGATTCTCAACCACTGCGCCACCAGGGAAGCCCTTAAGCAGGTTTTAAATGAAAGAATGCATGAATGAATGAATGCATTTCTTTCAGCTTTCCTTGCAGACTGCTAATGCCCAGGCCCCATCAGCGTTTTCCATCTCCTGGTACCACTTTTAAAGTTTTCCACGTGAGCCGATAGAAGAGCATTCACTAGGTCTTAAAGATTACTTATAATCTCTCCAGATTAAAATATTTACATTTTAAAGGGAACTTCTGGAGATGCCTCTGTTCCTAATGGTGAGTCTAATGGTGGAAAATTCAAGCACCACCCACATGTAGAACTAAGGGAGCCTTGTTAATAATACATGTTCAGCCTCTCTTAATAAATGTTCCAAACTGCTGTTCTTAAACCATTAGTGGGTCTTGACTTGAAATCAACTTAATGGGTCATTAAAATATATTTTTAAAAATTAAATAAAATAGAATGGAGTAAAAAGTATTAAACTCGATCATGTGTAGTAAGGATAAGTTTTATTTCATCAAAGTTATGTCTCAGTTATGTGTGTGTATGTGTTATATAACACATACACATATGCAGAGTTATAATGTAAAATGTGTTTTTTATTGAGTTGCCATCCAAAAAGTTTTAAAAGCCATTGCTTCAAATAATACCTCCTTCAGTTCACTCACTGGGTCCATTCCTAGATCCAGTTCATGTATAGCTTTGAAGGTCGAAGTCCATCTTTATGTCCCATCCTGCCATGGAAGGCTGACCTGGATGACAAGGATGGGCTCTCCCTTTCTTCCAGATATCCAGGGCCTAGCCTAGGACTAGACATGCTGTAGGCTTCCAAAAAAGATGTGTTTGTTATGTTACCTTTTGTCTACAAAAACAAGATGGTTGTCTGAAGAACGTGAAAACAGTAATTCGAAAAGATATATGCACCCCTATGTTCTTTACAGCATTATTTAAAATAACCAAGATATGGAAACAACCTAAGTGTCCATCAAAGGATAAAGAAGAATGTGTGTGTCTCTCTCTCTCTCTCACACACACACACACACACACACACACACACACTAAATGGAATACTACTCAGCTATAAAAAAGAATGAAATTCTGCCATTTTCTACAATAAGGATGGACCTTGAGGATTTTATGCTGAGTGATTTCACTCATATGTGGAATCTGACAAAAACGAAAACCAAAACCAATCAACAAACAGAATTAAACAAAAACTGACAGAGAATAGATCAGTGGTTATCAGAGGGGAAGGGGGTTGGGAGTTGGGTGAAATGGGTGAAGGAGGTCAACTGTAGGATGACGGATAGTAACTAGACTTGTGGTGGTGATGACTCTATAGTGTATACAGATGTTGAACTATAATGCCGTGTACCTGAAACTTCTTTTAAAAAGATGGCTGATCAAGATACTCTTTAAAGCCCCCTTCAGCTCTATGATTCCATGATCCTACCTCTTCTGTTGCAGAAAAAAAGCAGTCCACAAAACTATCTCATTTTTTTGGATAAGGTGAAACCCCAAACATTTTGCATCTTTTGGACTCTGTCCTCATACCTCACTCCTATATCTGTGTCAGTAGTTGTTTTCAAATACTTGAATGTTTGCTACTTCATGAGGGTAGTGGACACTTGCTGTTTTTGTCTGCTTTGCCTTCTTTTCTGCCAATTCTGCTCCTGCTTTCTACTAACTGCATTCAACCATAGCAGTTGGACCAAAGGGTAGATGTGTGGCCCAAACACAGGCAACCAGAAACCTTCCTTGAGATTTTCTCCAAGGAAGCTGAGATGGTGCTTTCTCTTTCTCTGGGCTCATAGCTGGATACTTGAAATGACGTTAAGTCTGGAGCCAGCTGTGCCTCTTCTGTCGCCCATCTGCACGAGGAGGCCGTATACAGTAGAGAATGAGGGCCACACTCACAGAGTGTGTGTGCGGTGGTAGTTTGAGAGTGAAAGAGAGAGAGTACAGAACATACCAGGTTGAAGGTAGCGCTGTTTGAGCTCTTGGATCCTGTCTGACCTAATGCCTGATCCACCCCTTTTTTTCCAAGTCACATGAACCAATATACTTCTTTTCTTATGTAAGCTAGTTTCAACTTGATTTCTGTCCTTTGCATCAGAAGGAGGCCTGATCCATACAATGGATATGACATTTGGATGGTTTTCTAAAAATGCCAGTTCTGATCCAGATCTGTTAACATAGCTTTTGTTTTAAAAAAAATGTGCATTCCTTTGTTCTTTCCAAAAGTATTTATCAAGCACAAAAATGTGCCAGGTACGATGTTAGATCTGGAAACAACAATTGCAACTCATATCTGTAGCAAGTTGTCCTTCAAGTTTTTCCAATTTTTGTTTAGTGTAAAAAATATATATATAACTTTTCTCTTTGAAAATTCTCTTTAACAATGTATTTTTTTCAGTTTTCTATGTTTTCATCTAGTGTTCCTTAATATACAAGACAGTTTTCCATGGTTATAATCATGGTGTACCCCCAATTTAGAATTCTATTTTTTCTCTTAACATGGAATCATAAGGTCTTTATATTAATAATATTTAATTTCTGTTTCTCAGCACTATTGACATTTTGGGGCCTGTATTATTCATTGTAGAATGTTTAACAGGATCTCTGGCCTCTCCTCATTAGATAACGATAGAATTCACCCTCTGATCCCCAGCTGGGACAACAGAAAATGTCTTCAGACACTGCCAAATTTCCTTTGCAGGGGCAAAATTGTCCCCACTTGAGAACCATTGCTGTATAGTATTCTTTGACTTGACACTAATTTTCTTAACCAACTCCTATATTTGGACATTTAGATTACTCCCAATTTACTGATGTTACACATAATGCAGAAATAAATTATGCATGTACCTTTTTATATTATAAAATTGTTTTCCTGAGAATAAATTCATCAAGATCAAGTGGTAGGAACACTTTTAGGGGTTTGATACTGATTGCCAAGCTGCTTTTCAAAAGAATCCCACCAATCTCCCGTATGAGGTACAATTAATGAACGTAATCATTTCCCTGCCTTCTTGCTAATATATAGTCTAACACGTTGTAATTTCAATGCAATTTCAGCTTCATGTGGGGAAAGGAATCTAGAATTTGGAGTCAAACTGGTCTGGATCAAAACCCAACAATTAGCACTGATAGCAGGTTGACCTCAGGTACTTTCTCAGTATCTCAGACCTGATGGCCTCGTTGTAAAATTGATATAACGATCCCTACCTTGCAGGGTTGTTATGTTCAAAAGAAACTATTAACTGTCATTGTCCATTATCAGCTTGGATGGTCAGGATTCCTCTCCCTGTGAGGTAGGCACTGGAAAATATCATTCTTGCTTTATGAAGGCTGGAGAGGGGAAGGAATGTACCACAATCACACAGGAGATCTGTACTCCCCACAGAGGCGGAGGTTCATTGCATCAGAGAGGTTGTTGCTTCATTTTGACCATCTGTGTGTGCTTCCCCAGTGCCTGCCCTGCTGGAGGCTGTGGGGGCCATCAGAGAAAGGGGCGGCAGAGATTACCGTCTGACACCTGAAATTACAGGAGCAGCAGGCAGAAACCACACAACTGACAGCTGACCTGAGTAGAAACCTGTAATAAAGGCTGTGGGTATACCCAGGAGGATGGGAGTACAGGGGCCCGTAGGGTCAGGGGTAGAAGGCTTTATGGGGACTTAGGATGGGCTGCAGGTAAGCACTATGGAGGCAGAGGGGAAGACGAGGAGGCTTGTGGTTAATGAGTGTGTCAGTTAATGGGGACGGGGAGGAGCCAAGAAGAATGAGGAGCCCAAGCCAGCACTGCGGGAAGCAGAAGGGTGCTCAGGGGCAAGCAGTGAGGGGGTAAAGAAGGGCAGGGAGGATGGAGCACGGGTAGAGTCAGGACAAGGTGACAGGACTGGCCCTGCATCCTGCCCTGCTGCTGCCGCTGGGGTGTTTGGGACCAGGCATTTGCAAAGGAGTTGATGGGTTGCTGAATGGACCGGAAAGCTGATTTGACCCCATAACAGCAGTATGCTTAACGAAAGTGACATAAATACAATGTGTACAACTTTTTTAAGAAATTGAAGTATAGTTGATTTACAATGCTATTTTAGCTTCAGATGTACAGCAAAGTGATTCAATTGTACATATATATGTATATACTTTTTTTAGATTCTTTTCCATTATAGGTTATTACAAGATATTGAATATAGTTCCCTGTACTATACAGTAGGTCCTTGTTATCTGTTTTATATATAGTAGTGTGTATCTGTTAATCTCAAATTCCTAATTTATGCCCCCGCCAATGTGTACAACTTTAAGCAAAAAGAAAATACTACTATTGGTGGTTCCTCAAAAAGTTAGAATTACCATATGACCCAGCAATTCCACTCCTAGGTGTATAGCCCACAAAATTGAAAATAGGCTCAAACAAATACTTGTACATACATGTTCATAGTAGCACTACTCACAATAGCCATAAGGTGGAAATAACTCAAATGTCCATTAATGGACGAATGGATAAACCAAATGTGGTATGTACATATAATGGAATATTATTCAGCCACAAGAAAGAAAGATTCTGATACACGCTACAACTTTGGATGAACCTTGAAGACATTATGCTAAGTGAAAGAAGCCAGAGACAGGAGTCACATGTTGTATGATTCCATTTATAGAAATGTCCAGAATAGGTAAATCCATAGAGACAGAAAGTAGATTACTGGTTACTGCAGGGCTGGGGAGTGACTGCTTAATGGGTATGGGGTTTTCTTTGGGGATGATGAAAGTGTTTTGGAATTAGGAGTGGTGGTTGCACAACATTGTGAACGTGCTAAATGCCATTAAAGAGTGCACTTTAAAGTGGTTAGTTCTATGTTGTGTGAATGTCACCTCATTAAGGGTCACTCCCACAGCCTCAGGAAGGACAGGCACATGGCTGGTCCTCAGAAACAGCTAGAAGCAGGGACTGCAAGGCCTCTAGGAGGCTTCTCTCTGCTGCTTTCCATTCGTCTGCGTCATGCTCTCACTCGTGTAGGAACTGTGGCAGCTGACGGCGCCAAGGTGCGCTGAGCATGGCAGCCTCCCGGTCTCTCCATCTCTATGACGATGTTCCCTTATTGGCCCAGCATCCATCAGCCGTCTACTCCTGGGTCATTCAAATGCAGCAGAGAGAGGGTCGTAAAAGCCTCCAAGGGATGGGGGAACAGATGGCACCAGTAATGCTGGGGTAAGGCCAACTCTGGGGCCCGTACACAGATTAGATTTCCAAGGGAGAATAAGTCCACTTCATAAATGTAATACGAATGTTCAAAGTAAGTGCCACCTTTCTGAGAAGCACCCTCCTCTAGCCTCTGCCTCCCTGCCAAGTCATTATGACAAGTGATTCTCCTCCAGAGAGTCCATATCAGATTTGTGGAGGTCTTTGCTGCTGTGTCCCCATAGGGTCAGCTTTCACCTCTGTCCTTCATTCTCAGCACCTCCTCCATCAGCAGATTCCATCAGCCCTGTGCCCCGTATGTATCCTTCTTCACTGTGCCCTCGCTCTCCAGTGGGCTCCCTGCTAGCACCCCTCCTTCTCCTGTTATCCCTCCACAGCCTCCACAAAGCATCGGCCTTAAACTGTTAATCGAATCACGTCACACCTTTCCCTAGACCCTTCAATGCCTCTGCCTGCATTTAGAATAAATTCAGACTCTCTACTGGGGTCTGCAACTCAGTGGCTCTCAACGCTGCCTAAGCTTTCGAATCACTTGGAATGCTTTTAAACATACTGATGCCTCAGGTTTACACAGACCAATTGAATCAGAGTGAGAAGATGAGGGCCTGGGCATGAGTATTTTCTAGATGCTGTAGAGCCGATTGTATTTTGCAGCCAGAGTTGAGAGCTACTGCCCTATGTGGTCTGGTAGCTGCCTGCCTTTCTGAACTCTCTTTATCACTGTCCCTTCATTCCCACACTCCTGCCACATTGGCCCTCTTTCTGTTTCTCAAGCCCAGACAAGCTCATCCTGACCCCAGGGCATTTGTACCGACTCTTCATTTAACCCGGAATGCCTCACCCTCAAGTCTCTTGACTGGCTCCTTCTTGCTTTTCAGATATCTGCTCAAATTTCACCTTCTCAGAGAGTCCTTCTAACCCTCTGACCATTTTTTCTAAAGTTGTCTCCACCATTTTCTCCCCAGTTGCTTTCTATCAAGTTACCATGTTTTCCCCTTTTCACAGCACTTGTCACCATCTGAAACTTAAAAAGAAGCCTGTTCATATCCTGTCTCATAAGAATGTAAATTCCATGAGAAAAGGGACCTTTCAGAACAGTGTCTGAAATTTAAAATACAACTGAACCCTTGCATCCTGGGGTCCATATCATTTAGACCTGGGCTGTCCATACAGTTATTGAGCACTTGATATAGGGCTAATCCAAATTGAGATGTGTTGTAAGTGTAAAATACACGCTGAATTTTAAAGACTTAGTATAAACAAATAAATGTAAAATATCTTTTTAATAGCTAAACATTTTTTTCCTTAATTGAAGTAGTTAATTTACAATGTTGTGTTTCAAGTGCATAGCAAAGTGATTCAGTTATACATATATATATTTTTATATATATATACTTTTTCAGATTCTTTTCCATTATAGGTTATTACAAGACATTGAGTATAGTTCCCTGTGCTATACAGTAGGTCCTTGTTGTTTATTTTATATATAGTAGTATGTATAATTTAATCCCAAACTCCTAATTTATCCCTCTCTCTCCCTCCCCTTTGGTAACCATGAGTTTGTTTTCTATGTCTGTGAGTATATTTTTGTTTTGTAAATAAGTTCATTTGTATCATTTTTTTAGATTCCACATATAGGTGATACCATATGATATTTGTCTTTGTCTGACTTATTTCAGTTAATATGATAATCTCTAGGTCCATCCATGTTGCTGCAAATGGCATTATTTCATTCTTTTTTATGGCTGAGTAATATTCCATTGTATATGTATACCATATCTTCTTTATCCCTTTATCAATAGTTTAAAAATTTTTATATGTTGAAATGATAATATTTTGGTATATGAGATGAACTAAAACATTAAAATTAATTTCACCTGTTTTTACTTTTTGTAAGGTAATTATTAGAAAATTTAAAATTATGTGTGGGACATATTAAATTTCTGTTGGACAGAAGGCAGTACACTTTGCAGTGGTACATTCCCACTAGCCACCACAATTTCATAGCCCTACACTCAGAGTTCCAGTTCCAGGAATGTTTGGTGACCCTCACTGGTTTCCTTTTTCTGCAGACTACATCCCATGAAGTTGCCAGGCTAATGACCCTTATCTCCTTGGTTTGAGCACTCTCCCTGCTTCTGTTTTTTTTTCTCTCCCTTCCTTGCCATTAGTTTATCATTGTTCTCTCCTTGAGTTTTTGCCTCTAATCTTTTACATCAACAATTGAAACTATGCTGTTTGGCAACCATAGTTGTTTCTTGTTATATCTTTTCAAAGAGCCACAAAAACCATTCAAAAAGAACCAAGGAGTTGTGAGAGCTAGATGGAACCTTAGAGAACATTTGGTAAACTAGGAGACTTGATCCTCAGAGTGTGCAATGGCTTTGCTTAAGGTTACCGGGGAGATAATTATGGAGTCCAAACTCAAATGCAAAAATTAATAAGGTGTGTAAAATACAAAATGATGTACAAGCCACAACCCCTGTGCTCAGGTTACCTACATTATAGGTGGGTAGACAAGGCATATAAACAGATGAGGACATAGCAGTATATATGCTCCAGGACATGAAAGGAAGGGGAGATCCCAGGGAGCTGAGGGCTGGGGCTGGTGCCTAAAGTAGACTCATAATGGGTAGGAGGCTTGAGCTTAAGGTATGGAGGACATCTACTTAAAGCAACTAATTTGGCATCCTCCCAAGACCCATTGTGACCCAGGACCAAAGGACGGTGGTTTGTCCAGGTTTGGACAGCTCTCAGAGTTGGTCATCTTAGCATCCAGATATTTCCAAGGATATGAGTCAAGTCTGGTATTAAAATCCTTACTTTGTCAGGCTGATTGGACTTGTAAGTCTATGAAAAACCAGGAAATAAACCCATTCATTCAATTTTACAAGTACACTTAGAGAATCTACTCTGTGTCATGCACTGTAAATATAAAGTTGGCCAAGACACATGGTCACTTGGTACCACAAGGAGAAGTCATCTGAGAACAAGATAGAGCAGAGAGATGGAAAGGACCTGGGTCTTCCATGGCACTGCTGGGCCTCTGAATATGCCAATCTTGCAGTTTGCTCTGTGTTTGGATCTTATTCTAAGGCATTATTAGTCAAGGTTTCCTGTTGCTTGGAGCTGAAGGTATCCTAACGGATAGGACCAGTGTTCTTGAGGAGACATTTCTACTCCTGGCTATGTCTCTGGGAGACTTTATCACATCACTTCAAGGTCTCCACTGCCTCTGAGTGAGACAAGCTATAGGAAGGTGCAGAATTAGATGACAAAGATGAAGATGTTTTCCTTGGGATATTCACTTTCCACTGATCCCTTTCCCATCTCCCACCTCATCAGCACCTCCATCCTTCCCGTCCTACCTTATCCAGCTTAGATACTGTCATCTGCCATTTCAGGATCACTCTTGCCAGTATCTGAAAACCCCATCCCGCCTCAGTTTTACTGTCAGCTGTCTCTGTACGTTCATGCTTTCCAATCTCAAATACATGCTTGGGACTGGTCAGCAATTGTACCATGTTTCTCTTGTCAGCTGTTTTTCTCACATCCCCCAAGTATAATTTAAACACTTTACTGTTATGAACTTCCATTTCACTCCTCAATATCTCCTGTGTTGCTAAGAAAATTGAAGTTATCAGTTGGGAACTTTCTTCAATTCCCATATCAAATCTACAAACCAACCTACATTTACACCCACCTGTTCCTTGTGTCTATCCATTTGAATAGATGAGATGCTCCCTTTTCTTTCTAAAGCCATTCCTTCCACCTGGCTTGGATCTCATCCCTTGAAACAACCATCAACCATTTCTCACTTTTGTAAGCATAATTAAGTCTTTCCCATCTTAAAAAGAAATCCTTTCTTGATCCCATGGCCTTTTCCAGCTATCACCCTATTTTTCATCTCCCCACACAGCCGAACTTCTAGAAAGAGTTGTCTGTACTTGCTATAAGGCTGTTGGGATTTTGATTGGAGTTGCGTTGACTCTATTGATCAATATGGGGAAAAATGATATCTTTGTAAATAGTAAATAGTGCTGCAGTGAACATTGGGGTGCCTGTGTCTTTTTGAATTATGGTTTTCTCTGGGTATATGCCCAGTAGTGGGATTGCTGGGTCATATGGTAGTTCTATTTTTAGTTTTTTAAGGAACCTCCATACTGTTCTCCATAGTGGCTGTATCAATTTACATTCCCACCAATAGTGTAAGAGGGTTCCCTTTTCTCCACACCCTCTCCAGCATTTGTTGTTTGTAGATTTTTTGATGATGGCCATTCTGCCCAGTGTGAGGTGATATCTTACTGTAGTTTTGATTTGCATTTCTCTAATAACTAGTGATGTTGAGCATCTTTTCATGTGCCTCTTGGCCATCTGTATGTCTTCTTTGGAGAAATGTCTATTTGGGTCTTCTGCCCATTTTTTGATTGGGTTGTTTGATTTTTTTTCTGATATTGAGCTGCATGAGCTGTTTATATATTTTGGAGATTAATTCTTTGTCAGTTGCTTCATTTGCAAATATTTTCTTCCATTCTGAGGGTTGTCTTTTTGTCTTGTTTATGGTTTCTTTTCCTGTGCAAAAGCTTTTAAGTTTAATTAGGTCCCATGTTTTAATTTTTGTTTTTATTTTACTTACTCTAGGAAGCAGGTCAAAAAAGATCTTGCTGTGATTTATGTCAAAGAGTGTTCTGCCTATATTTTCCTCTAAGAGTTTTATAGTGTCCAGTCTTACATTTAGGTCTTTAAGCCATTTTGAGTTTATTTTTGTGTATGGTGTTAGGGAATGTTCTAATTTCATTCTTTTATATGTAGCTGTCCAGTTTTCCCAGCACCACTTACTGAAGAGACTATCTTTTCTCCATTGTATATTCTTGCCTCCTTTGTCATAGATTAGGTGACCAAAGGTGCTTGGGTTTATCTCTGGGCTTTCAATCCTGTTCCATTGATCTATATTTCTGTTTTTGTGCCAGTACCATACTGTCTTGATTACTGTAGCTTTGTAGTATAGTCTGAAGTCCGGGAGCCTGATTCCTCCAGCTCCGCTTTTCTTTCTCAAGTTTGCTTTGGCTATTTGAGGTCTTTTGTGTTTCCATACAAATTGTAAAACTTTTTGTTCTAATTCTGTGAAAAATGCCATTGGCAATTTGATAGGGATTGCATTGAATCTGTAGATTGCTTTGGGTAGTATAGTCATTTTCACAGTATTGATTCTTCCAATCTAAGAACATGATATATCTCTCCATCTGTTTGTGTTGTCTTTGATTTCTTTCATCAGTATCTTATAGTTTTCTGCATACAGGTCTTTTGCCTCCTTTGGTAGGTTTATTCCTAGGTATTTTATTCCTTTTGTTGCAGTGGTAAATGGGATTGTTTCCTTAATTTCTCTTTCTGATCTTTCATTGTTAGTGTGTTGGAATGCAAGAGATTTATGCATATTAATTTTGTATCCTGCAACTTTACTAAATTCACTGATTAGCTCTAGTAGTTTTCTGGTAGCATCTTTAGAATTTTCTATGTATAGTATCATGTCATCTGCAAACAGTGAAAGTTTTACTTCTTCTGTTCCAATTTAGATTCCTTTTATTTCTTTTTCTTCTCTAATTGCTGAGGCTTGGACTTCCAGAACTATGTTGAGTAATAGTGGTGAGAGTGGATACCCTTGTCTTGTTCCTGATCTTAGAGGAAATGCTTTCAGTTTTTCACCATTGAGAATGATGTTTGCTGTGGGTTTGTCATATATGGCCTTTATTATATTGAGGGAGGTTCCCTCTGTGCCCACTTTCTGGAGAGTTTTTATTCTTCAATTTGTTAATATGGTGTATCACACTGATTGATTTGCTTATACTGAAGAATCCTCGCATCCCTGGGATAAATCCCACTTGATCATGGTGTGTGATCCTTTTAATGTGTTGCTGGATTCGGTTTGCTCTAATTCACTTATGAATTGTAATAATATATCTGTATATTTTTATGTACAGCATTTACATCATCTGCAAATAACACATATTTCTTGCTTTCCAGTTCTTATTGGCTTATGTGCTTGTTTAGTACCTCCAATACAATAATGATTAGAAGTAGTGATAGTGTGAAAACTTGTCTCATTTCTGACTTTAAAGGGAAAGCTTTTAACGTTTCCTCATTAATTATAGTGTTTGCTATAGATTTTTATTTTTAATTTTTTTAAAAGAAACTTTATCATATTAGGGAAATTCCCTTCTATTCTTGGTCACTTAGAAGGTGTTTTTTTTTTTTCCCATCGTGCAGGAATTGATGTTAAGTTTGTCAAATATATTTTTTATGCATCTACTGGTACAGTCATACTATTTTTCTCCTTTTATTCTATTAATGTGATAAATTACATTAATTGATTACCTAATCAACCTTATATTCCTGAAACAAAATCAACTTGGTTATAATTTGTTGTCTTTTTGTATATCACTGGATTCTGGATTCAGTTTGCTAATATTTTATATAGGAAATTTTCATCTATGTTCATAGTGAGATTGGCCTGTAATTTTCCTTCCTTAAAACATCCTAGCCAACTTTTGGTATCAAGGTAATGCTGATCTTATAGAATCAGTTTTGAAGCTTGCCCTCTCTTTTGGTTCTGTGAAAGAGTTTGTGTACAGCTAGTAAATATATTCACTAAATGTGGGTTAGAATTCACTTGTAAGCATCTGTGCTTAGAATTTCTTTGTGGGAAGGTTTATAGATTAAATTTCTTTAATAGTAATATGAATAATTAGACATTCCGTTTTGTCTTTTGTCAGTTTTGGTGCATTTCATTTTTCTAGGAATTTGTCCATTTCATCCAGATCTTCAAATTTGTTGGTTTTAAGTTGTTCAAAGTATCTTTTATGATCTTTTCAGTGCATGCAGGATCTGTAGCGATGCCCCTTTTTTATTCATAATATTAGGATTTGAGATTTCTTTTTTTACTCAAGTAATGTCACCAGAATTTATCAGTTTTACTAGTATTTTCAAAGAATCAACTTTTGGCTGTTTTTATCCTCTCTGTTGTAAAGGCCCATCCCAAGCATTTTTGGAGTCAAGGGCAAGAGTACAAATGAAGGCTTACGTTACATATTTTTACACTGTATACTTAAAATAACAAATATATATTCCTCCTTAACAAATAAAACTGTCTAACAATAAAATTGAAAAATATGTGAAAGCTATGGGTTTTTTGGGCTAAAGTTGGTAAAAGATCAAAGATAATTGAATTTCGTTTTTATTGGGCATATCTGGGTGTTCTGACTAATAATGTTTTGATTAAACCTTTATTTTTCTTCTTTTAAATAAAATTAATAATTATGTAGTTATAATCAAGGTTTTTACATGATTTGTGTTTGATTGACAGTAATGCCAAATTAGACATCCTTTCTTGAGCCTTTGTAGTTCTTAATCTTTAAAATTAATTTTACTTGGAGAAAGTTCCCTCTGTTGAGGCAGTAGCAACTGAAACTTTTAATGAGATACCTAAAACATTAATTCAATTTGGAAATGAACCAAGAATGTTACATATAAGCACAAGCATTGTAATGGGATTGTATAACATAAATTGTTACTGCAGAAATATAACAACATATCTTTAGTTTATTAAATAAATCCTTATCTCTATAAACTAAAGCAATATCTGGATCCCTGCAGTTTTTAAGTTCTTCTTTTCTAACACTCTTCAATGCTTAGACATTACCCAAAAAACTGAAAGCAGCATTTATTGCTCATTTTTTTTCGAATTGCCTTCAATCAAGATTATATTTTGACTATAATTGTCAAAAGATAGATTATAAAAATTGGGGGCTTATTTGTATGTAAATGCTTTTCTTCTTATTCATGCAAATATTTTTATTATTTCAATTTTTTCATACCTTATTGGAATGCCACATTTTTGCATATTTCTCATGCAGTTTCTTTTGACTTTGAAAAATCATTTTCATTAAAAAATTTTAAGTTTTTAATCCTTTTCTTATAAAAGTGAAACAGCCAAATCTAGACTTGCCTGGATTTTTTTGGGTAAGTTTCTCTACATTATTAACAGCAAGCAGAAGTTCATACCAAATAACTGTGGATTTGCAAATTGAAATCATCTTCTATCAAAGACCACAATGCACTCTTTATTCGAGGATCTTCTATTGTTTTACTTAACTCATCTAGTATATTTATTATCTTGTCTAAATTAACTCTATTCTAAGAACATTTAGTTGGTGTTTCCATCACATGATCTGTCGTTACTGTGAGATCAAATTTGATCTGTTTCACCAAGACACTCCACGTATAATGTCACAGATAGTCTTTGAATTTTACCAGAAAGTATCATTATATTGGCACAGTTGGGTCCATGTCTCCTAGAAACAAATTCTAACCATGTGCTGTATAGCACAAAGAATGCTTCTGGATTTTTGGCCAATATTCTGGCTTATATGCCTTTTTATTTACCAATCACACTAGTGCCATTGTCATATGCTTGCCCCTGACAATCTTTTAAATCAGTTCCTTCACTGAAAGCAGTTTCTGTAGTTCTTTCTCCTAAGACAAAATCTGTCCTTTTCGTAAGAGGTGAAAACATGTTCCTGGTTTCTCTCTTCTGTTAGTTCAACTGTATACATTAAAGATATTGTTAAATGTAACTTTTGTCTTTGTTATAATCTAGTTGAATAAAGTCTCACTTTTATTTTATTATATGCATTTATTTTATGTATGATTTTTTAAAACTTTATTACCTGTTAACATAATCATCATCTTACGCTGATTTCTTCATCTTAGATGGTGATTGTTTCTTTAAAAAAAAGATCTAGTTTATATATCTTGCCACTCCAGCACCAAGTTTCTAAAAAATTTCTACTAAACCTAGAAATTTTCTTTAGCTTGCTGTTTATTCAGGCTTTTTTTTTTTTTTTTTTTTAAATTTCTATTTTTTTTTTATAGGGTTGATTTATTTATTTATTTATTTATTTATTTATTGGCTGTATTGGGTCTTCGTTTCTGTGCGAGGGCTTTCTCTAGCTGCGGCAAGTGGGGGTCACTCTTCATCGCGGTGCGCGGGCCTCTCACTATCGTGGCCTCTTCTGTTGCGGAGCACAGGCTCCAGACGCGCAGGCTCAGCAGTTGTGGCTCACGGGCGTAGTTGCTCCGCGGCATGTGGGATCTTCCCAGACCAGGGCTCGAACCCGTGTCCCCTGCATTGGCAGGCAGATTCTCAACCACTGCGCCACCAGAGAAGCCCTTTATTCAGGCTTTTAAAAAAAAGTTTTAGTAAATAATGTATGCTTTTTGTGTGCAAATGATGTTTTATTTTCTATTAACCACAAACTTCAGTCTTTCCAGTCTCAAGTACTTTTATGGTCAAATCTGATCTTGAATATTGATTATAAAACATAAAATGGCAGTTATGTAATTTTTTGTCTATAGTCTCTCCATTTGAAATAATTTTGGTGTCAAGTGAAGAGTTCAGATCTTCTTCTATGTTTGCCCAATGGGAAATTGTAAACATCAGTTTACATCAGATTGTGTTTTGTGAGAAATATTCTCTTGCTGTGAGAAGGATGAGTGCCATTTCCTAGGATCATTGTCCAATAAGTACAGTAAAGCTATAGAGGTTTCTTCTTTCACAGCTAATAACCTAATTTTATGAATGCAATTTTCTTCTTTTAGTGGGAAGGCCAGAGTTTAATTTGTTGCTTCCAAGTTATGAATTCGATCAGTTCTTTTCATTGTCATTGTTTGGAACAGTAGTCAAGCCTTTGTTTGTTATGACATTGCAAGAGTTTCATCTGGTGTGTTCAGACTGTAGGTGTGACAAGAGTCATTTTTTTGCTCATTTTTATTGTTTTGATCAAAAAAGTAAGACTTCATTAAGGAAAGATACTCTAATGTTTTTTCCTAAAATTCTGTTTCAGGTCATGTTTGACAGAAATCTGTTAAGTTTCTAAATAACAAAAGCAATGAAACTAAAGCAGATCATCACTTTGAATATTTTTCTATGACTTTTTTTTCTTTTTTTTTTTTCTATTTCTATTTTTTTTTCTAATTTTCTATTTTTTATTTTTAGCATGATCTCAACTTCTACACATGCTCAAAGATTTAAAGCATAAAAATTTAAATGTATTCAAATGAAATACAAGTGTTCAATATCTAAATATAAAATTGAATATATTTTCACCAAAAATTATAGTTAATATTAAAATTTAAAATTATCTTTTATATGTGTTTCAAAAAGTTATTTTTTCTAAACTATGCTAAATTCTTTACTAAAAAAGCAAAATACAAACAATAATTCAACTATCAAAATTTTAAATTTTAAACAATTTAAAAATTGTTTAACTAAATCTGATATATTGAAATATTTTACTATTTATTTAGAAAATTAAATTTTTATTAAAAGTTATTCACACTTCTAACGTTTAATGTTTATCTAGTTGCCCAAAGGAAAAATCAGAATTACATGTTGTGCATATTACATCTAGCCCCACATATATACAAATTTGAAAATAATATGAATGGCTTAAAATTGTAAAATGCTCCTCAGTCTTTGTGAACACTTATTGTGAAATCTGTGGAAATTTGTGAATACCTCCAGAACTGCTAATTGGAATATAAAAGAAGCAAGAAAATGTACACTCAGCACTACTGGAAAATAATAAATTTAATGTAAGAATCAATTGAATTCATCCTGAGTTAGGATTTGACAGGTTAATTAATTTGTGTTTTCTTTTACCTAAGTGCTTTGTTACTTAAATCCTCCCTTCACTCTAAAGACTTGTCCATCTCTGATGTTGGCATTGGCAAAACCTATAAATCTTCCTGGTCATCTGATAGGTGGAAGGGATTCTCTGAGATTCTCTGGGAGCCTGAATGGTGTTAGTCATGATAGTGGATATTTAAATTATGCATTGTGTTGACGCTGAGCACCAGATCCTAAGTAACAGAGGTGACCATGCATTCTTTAATAAATTGTGTGTGTGTCGCAGTGTAGGAATGGTGATTTGCTTTTTCTGCACATGGATAGCCAGGTGTTCCAGCACCATTTGCCAAAAAGATTATCCTTTCTCAACTAAATTACCTTTGTATTTTTGTCAAAAATCAACTGACTACATCTGTATGGATCCATTTATGGACTCTGTTTTGTTTCATTGATCTATTTTTCTGTCTTTACACTGTCTTTATTATTGGTATTTTTTACAAGTTTTTATTACTATAGCTTAATGATTTCTTAAAATCATGTAGTTCTTTCAACTTTGTTCCCAGTTTTCGAGGCTGTTTGTATTACCATTTGATATTTAGAATCAACTTAATTTCTACGAGAAAGCAAATTGGAATTTTAATTGGAATTACATTGAATCTACATATCAACTTGGGAGAATTGGCATCTAACCAATATTGAATCTTCGGTTTATGAACATATCTGTTTATTTAGGTCTTCTTTATTTTTCTTTCAGCATGTCAATACATTATTTAGTTTTCAAGATGTAGGTCATAAACATCTTTTGTCAAGCATGTTCCTAAGTATTTCATATTTTTGATGTATTAAAATATTGGAAAAATTTTACAACTGTTACAGCATAATATATAAAAGTACAACTGATTTCTTTTTACCTTCTATCCTACAATCTTGCTAAATTCATTTATTAGTACTAGTAGCTTTTTTGTTGACTCTGTAGGATTTTCTACACATGATAATCATGTCATCTGTGAATAAAGATAGCTTTACTTCCTCTTTTGCAATCTGGAAGCCTTTTGTTGTTGTGGTGGTGGTGGTGGTTGTTGCCTTATTGCAGTGGCTAAAACCTCTAGTAAAATGTTGATGAGAAGTGGTGAGAGCACTCATCTTTGCATTAATTATAATCTTAGGGGAAAACTATTCAATTTTTGCCATTAAGATGTTAGCAGCAGGTTTTTTGTAGATGCTCTTTATTAGTTTACAGAAATTCTCTTCTACTACTAGTTTTCTGAGAGTTTTAAAATCAGGAATGGATGTTTAATTTTATCAAGCGCACTTTCTGTGTTATTGATATGATGATATGATTTTTCTTTTTCAATATATTAAAATGATGAATTACGTTGATTTTTGAAATGTTAAACCAACCTTGCATTCTTGGGATTAAGCACCGTTAGTTATCATGTGTTATCCTTTATATGCACCTTTGGACTCAATTTGCTGAAAGTTTTTAAAAGAATGTTTGCGCCTTCATTTATGAGGAATACTGATCTATGATTTTATTTACTTGAGTATCTACCTGGTTTTGTAAAAGAATAATGCTGGATTCAAATAATGATTTGGGAAGTAGTCCCTTGTCTTCACTTTTTTTTTTTAATGTAGAATTGATAGTATTTATTCTTTAAATGTTTGGTAGAATTCATCAGTGAAGCTATTGGAGCTGGGAGCTTTCTTTGAAAGAGACAAAGCTATTCAGGTTATTTATTTCTTTTTGAATGAGCTCTGTATTTTATGTCTTTCAAGGAATTTGTCCACTTCATTTAAGTTTTTGAATTTATTGGTGTAAAATCATTCATAATATTCACTTACTATCCTCTTAATATCTGTAGAATTTGTAGTGATATCCCCTCTCTCATCTCTGATATTGGCAGCTTCATCTTCTCTGTTTTATTCCTGATTCATTTGGTTAAGACCTTATCAATTTTATTGATCTCTAAGAACTTGCTTTTGCTTTCATTGCTTTTTCTCTATTGTTTTCCTTTTTCTTATTTCACTGATTTCTGCTCTTACCTTTCTTATTTTTTTCTACTTTCTTTGGTTTAATTTTCTCTTCTTTCTCTATTTTTTAAAGTGGATGCTGAGATCACTAAGTTCAGCCATTTCCTCTTTTTTAATGAAAGCATTTCAGTACTATGAATTTTTCTTAAAGCACTGCTTTCACTGTATCTCAGAAACATTGATATATTCCAATTAGTGGTTTGATATTTTGTGTTTTCATTTCCCTTCAGTTAAAAATACTTTCTGATTTCCTTTTTAATTTCTTTTTTGACCCATGTTTCTGAATATTTGGGGGTTTTCTAAATATTTTTCTGTTATTCCTTTCTAATATAATTCCATTGTAGTCAGAAAACATACTTTATATGACTTGAAGACTTTTAATATTCAGACTGGTCTTATAGCCCAGAATATGGTCTATCTTAGTAAATATTCTATGTGCACATTAGAATAATGTATATTCTATTTTTGGATGGACTGTTCTATAAACATCAATTATAGTTGCTATTTTGTCAAGTTCCTTGAACATGTTTTTTGAATATTCTGTGTTCCTGTTCTATCTTCTTGTTCTATCAATTACTGAGAGAGGGGTGTTGACATTTCTGACTAAAATTTGGATTTTGCTATTTATTCTTATACTTTTATAAACTTTTGCTTTATGTATTTTGACTCTGTTATTAGGTCCATATACATTTAGGATTATGTCCTCTTTTTAAAAATTATTTGTTATTTTCTTTTTCTTTTTCTTTTGGCTGCGTCGGGTCTTCGTTGTGGTGCATGGGCTTCTCTCTAGTTACGGGCTCCAGAGCACGTGGGCTCTGTAGTTTTTGCGGCACCTGGGCTCTCTTGTTGAGGCACGTGAGCTCAGTAGTTGTGGTGCATGGGCTAGTTGCCCCACGGCATGTGGAATCTTAGCTCTCTGACCAGGGATCGAACCTGGGTCCCCTGCATTGGAAGGCAGATTCTTTACCACTGGACCACCAGGGAAGTCCCAGGATTATGTCCTCTTGATAAACTGACTCCTTTCTTATTATGAAATATCCCTGTTTATTCTTGGTAATATTCTTTGTTGTGGTTATTGTTAGCATGGTGTATCTATCCTTTTATTTTTAACCTATTTTTGTCTTTATATATAAAATGCATTTCTTACAGGTAGTATATAGTTAGGTCTTGCTTCTTTATCCAGTCTTGACATTTTTTGTCATTTAATTGGGGATATTTAGACCATTTACTTTTAATGTTATTAATAATATGGTTTGGCTATCTTGTTATCTGTTTCTATTTGTTCCATTTGTTCTTTGTCTTCCATTTCCTCTTTTTCTACCATCTTTTAGATTTATTGCCTATTTTTATTATTCTATTTTATTTTCTTTGTTGGATTATAGTTATAATTCTTTGTTTATTTAGTGGTTGTTTTAAGGTTTATAGTATACATACTTGTTACAGTATACCTTCAAGTTATATTATACTGGTTCATGGATAGTATAAAAAACTTACAACACTTGCACTTTCCTCCTCCTGACCTTTGTGCTACTGTTGTCATACATTTTAATTCTACATGTGTTATAAGCCTCATAACACATTGCTATTATTTTTGCTTTAAATATTTAATTATGTTTTAAAGACTCTAAACATAAGAAAATAAACTTTTTAATATTTACCCACATTAATCCTTTCTTTATTTCTTTGTATATTTGGTATCATTTTTCTTCTGCCTAAAAGACTTCCTTTAACATTTTTTTGTAATGCAGGTCTGCTGCTGCTGATTAATTTTTCTCAGCTTTTGTATTTCTGAAAAAGTCTTTTTTTGGATTTGTGTGTTTTTTTTTTAAGCACATTAAATTATTTAATTTATAGCCCCACTGTTTTAGATGTACATTTATGGACTATCCAAAAGCAGTATTTTTTTAGCAATCCTGGAAATTTTAAATACTCTAAGCAACTCCCAAAGATCAAGTTGTCAAGTTCCTCACCGAGGACATCCTTAGGTCATCTTTGTGCTCCCAGATAGTAAGTAGTCAGCTAGCAGCAGTCTATGCTTCAAGCGTCCATCTTTCACCTGAACGAAAATTAAAACCAACAATGTGGCGGAGGCCAGACCAGGCCTTTGCCCTCCACGTGTTCAGAGACCAGGAGCCTCGGACCCGGCCCGGCTGCGGCGCCAGCCTCACTAGACTTAGGGCGGCCGCGCGCTCCTGCCCTGCGCCCCAGCCGTCGGAGGCCAGGCAGCCACAGGCCCGGGACCGTCCGAAACTCCTGCGCCGAACAGGCCGAAAGAGCTGTATTTGTTTTTAAAAGAGTTTCTAGATTACTGGGTTGACAGGTTTTTTTCCTTCAGTGTTGTAAAGATTTTAGTCTGCTGATTTCTAGCTCCCATTGTTTCGGATGAAAATTCTGTGTAATTTTTATCTTTGTTACTCTTTATATAGTGTATCTTTTTTTTTTGTCTGCCTGATTTTAAGATTGTCTCTTTATTACTGGTTTTAAGTAATTTAATTATGATATTCTTGGCATAGTGTCCTTCATTTTTCTTTAGCTTGGGGTTTGTTGAGCTGTCTGTATCTCTGGACTTATGGTTTGCATCATTTTGGGAAAGCTTTGGCCATTATTTTTTCAAATAGTGTTTCTGCCTCCCTCTGCCTCTCCAGTTGAATGTATTTTATTCACTCAGTTCACTGAGACTCTATTTTTCTGTTTTTCCCCAGTCTTTTTTTGTTTCATTTTGGATACTTTCTGTTGCTCTGTCTTTAAGTTCACAAATCTTTTTTCGGCAATGTCTAGTTTTTTTGTTAATTCTATCTAGTGTTTATTTTATTTCAGACATTGAAGTTTTCATTTTTAGAATTAGACTTGGGTTCTTTTTTTTTTTTTTTTTTACATTTCCATGTCTCTACTTACCGTATTCAATCTATCCTCTACCTTCTTGGACATATGAAATATAGTTATACTAACTATTTTAATGTTTTTGTCTACTAATTTTATCATTTGTGTTATTTTCATATTGATATTTCCCCCCTTATGTGTCATACTTTCCTGTTTCTTTGCATGCCTGGTAATTTTTTTATTGGATGCTAGATATTATGAATTTTACTTTTTGGGTGCTGGATATTCTTGTATTCCCACCAGTATTCTTGAATTTTGTTCTGGGATGTATTTAAATTATTTGGAAACAGTTCGATACCGTTGAGGCTTGCTTTGAGTTAGGTGGAAACATCATAACCTTTAGTCTACGGCTAACTTTCTCCCCATTACCGAGGCAATACCCTTCTGAGTCCTCTACCTGATATAAGTTATGAGGTTTTCTATTCTGGCTGATGGGAATACAAAGTACTCTTAGCCCTGTGTAAGCTCAAGTGTTTTTTTCCTCTGTTTTTTGAGTGGTCCTTTCACTAGCCTCAGTATGAATACATTGATTTGTTCCCATCTGAAGGCTCAAGGGGGACCCTCTGCAGATCTTTGGATCTCTCCCCAGCCCCCATGTAGCTCTGTCCTCTGCCCTGTGAAGTCTAGCTGCTTTGGGCTTCCCAGACTTGCAGCTAGCTCTGTCTCCTCAGATTCTCAGAAAGACTGCCAGACTCTGCCCAGGTTCCCCACCCCACACTGTGGCCTGAAAATGCTCTCCAGGCAGTAAGCTGAGGCAATAATGGGGTTCACTTTATTTGTTTCCCATCTCCCAGGGATCCCTGTCCTGCATTGTCTGATACCCAGTGTCTAAAAACTGTTGTTGTTCCACAGTTTTTCTGTTGTTGAAGATGGGAGGGTAAATCTAGTTCTTATTACTCCATCTTGGCAAGAAACAGAAGCTCAACTGGATTTTAAGGCCTCAAAAAGACTAACCACTCTCCTTTGAACTCAGTGGATATTGCCTTTCTACTTCCTACAATGAGCTGTCCCAAACTTAGCCCAATACTCTAAATGACACACAGTAATTTGAGCTAACGCCTATTTTAAAATTCTCATTGGTTCTAAAACTGTAGGTACAGTAAATCCAGTTGGGCTTCTTAATATGCCTTTAGATTCATTCAGTGTTGACTTATTGCCTACTGTTTATTGCCCTGTTCTAGGTACTGGGAATACAGCAGTGAACAAATCATATGAGAACTCTTGCCCTTCTGGAACTTACATTCTAGTGAAAGATTGATAGATTTGACCATGTAATAGCTAACGTTTATTGAATGATTACTATGTGCTAGAGACTATATAGGTTCTTTATACACATACATTTATACTATCCTTAAAACAACCCTGTGTGGTAGGTACCATTATTATGCTTATTTTTTACAGAAAAGGAGAGAGAAATTAAATGCCCAGGGTGGCACATTTAGTAGGGGATGGAGCTGAGATTCAAATTCTGTCTTTTCCATAGTTTGGCCTAAGCATCATGTGGTGCTGCCTCTCTATGTACGGTAACTCTGATGGTTTCTGGGGTCAACTTACATCAGGTAGGCTTTGTAGCTCAGAACCTCCATTCATACGCAGCTTTACAAATCAAGGTCAAGAAGACATCTTGTCCCCAAGCCATTTAAGAGCTGCTTAGCATATTGGGATCCAGTCTCTCCTTGCCTTTATCATCTCTACTGACAGTCCTATCTGGTGCTGCCATGTCTCTTTTGGAAATAGCCACTCCCTACCTCGGCTCACCCAAGCCAGCTGACGGAGCATTGCTCCTAAAACGAATGTCAGTTTTTGTGCAATGAATTGTAAACTGGGGCTTCTCTGTCCAGCGTTTTACAAGAGGTGCAGGAAGGCTGCAGGCACAGCTTTTCCACTTTAGACCTCCATTGCCACACCTTGGTGGGGGAGGTCAGGTCAAGAGTGTTAAAAACAGGGCCGTTGGCATTTGATTCCGGACAGAAATCAATTATGGGATTAGGCTGAGCTGCTGGCCATGGCTGAAGAAAGATACCATCTGAGTTATTGAAATGGCAACTTTAAAGCTGTCGGACCTGTGCTACATTATCTTTTATTTTGCTTGGTGTACCCACTTCAGACCAAGCTTCTTGGGAGATGAATCCAGTTAACATTCAGTTAAGGAGAATTCTGGAAAGTGTACTTTATGTATTGCCTGCCATATGCGTGACTATAGCTGGTCCATTCTTGTCTGTTTATACTGGCTGTTTAAAAATCCTAAATAGAAAGACATATAAATAATTCAATATTATTTGCTTAATTGTAAATTATATATAAATTATATAGTTATGAATCAATTAAAATACAATAATAACGAAATACTAAAGTTAGTAAAACCATTTTGGACACTATCATCAACATAATGTGGTGACATGTTTGTCCGATGATTTATTTTATGAAATGTCAAAATAACTTTTGGACTCAGAAAGTCATTCTAAATTTGTAACTTTTGTTTGAAAGTCATAATTTTGATGGCCGTATATGACTTAGAGCAGCTTTTGGCCAATAACCACAAGTCTCTCCCTACCCAAGTTGTGGCTCTTTGAGCCAAAAACTTAAAGGAAATATCAATATTTGTCTGGAGAGTAAGGGTTGGTCTATTTGTTATTTGCACAGTGGGCATATTTATTTTATTTTTATGTTTTCAATCAGGGGCATGAGAACTCTGGGCTTTATTTCTCCCTGCCCTCTTTGGGCTGTTCATTTGGGTGCTTGGCAGAAAGAAGAACTTGGAGAAAGTAGCTGCCCAAATGTGTGATTTCTTGGTCTGCCACGCTGGTCACCAAGCAGGTGCTCCCGGGACTTTCACGGGCTGTCCAGGTGCTTGTCGGGGTACAGGAAGGTGCGCGCTCTGTCTAGACATTGCGGCAGCATCAGTGTCCAGCCAGCTCCAGCAACCTGGGCCAGTCCGGATTTTTCCAGTTCTCTGTGACGGTTGGCGGCTGCTGGTGATATGTGGGGCTGACAGTGACCCCTAAAATCTGGAGATGAGGGAAACAAGGACACAGGCAGTGCTGTGTGGCCCGTAGAGCGCAGAGGAGGGTGGGCGTGGCTCTGGGGCACCTCCAGGAGCAGATGTAGGGTTAGGCTCAGGGGCACCGTAGCCTCTTCCAGTTCTTCTTGTCTGGAGCCTGTGTGCTGTAGGGACAAGAGCACTGAGCGGATACTGAAGGCCCTGGATTCTGTCCCTAGCTCGTCATGGGGCAAACAGTTTCCTCATCTGTACAATGAGAGGGTGGAACAAATGAACGATCTGTCAGGTCCCTTTGAAGACACACGGTTTATGTTCTATGATCCCCACTTCTCTGTGTTTTTTCTCTCTCTTTTCTGTCACCACTTTGGGGACCAAACATCGGCGCTGTGTGTGAGTAGAAATAGTGGGGGAAGGGTGGCAGTAGGGGGGGGCAATTTCTCCCCCTTTTGACTCTCACTCTTCCTCCTTTATTCTCACTTTTCAAAAAAGAATTGAAGTATAGTTGGTGCTCAGTGTTACGCTAGTTTCAGGTGTACTTTATGGTGATTTGACATTTGCATACATTATGAAATGCTCACCACTATAGGTCTAGGAACCATCTGTCCCCATACAAAATTCTTACACTATTATTTACCATAGTTCTTATGCTGTATGTCATATTCCTGTGGCTTATTTATTTTATAACTGGAGGTTTGTACCTCTAAATTCCCTTTACCTATTTCACAGCCTCCCCACCCCCTGCCCCCGAACCACCCGTTTGTTCTCTGTATCTATGAGTCTGGTTTCATTTTGTTTTGTTTTTCAGATTCTATACATAAGTGAAATGTGGCATTTGTCTTTCTCTGTCTGACTTACTTCACTGAGCTTAATACCCTCTAGATCCATCAATGTTGTGGCAAATGGCAAAATTTCATTTTTGTGTGTGTGGCTGAGTAATACTCCATTATGTATATATATCACATCATCTTTATCCATTCGTCTATCATTGGACACTTAGGTTTCTTCCATATCTTGACTATTGTAAATAATGTTGCGGTGAACATTGGGATGTGTGTATCTTTTTAAATTAGTGTGTTTGTTTTCTTTGGGTAAATACCCAGAAGTGAAATTCCTGGGTCATATGGTAGTTCTATTATTAATTTTTTGAGGAACCTCCATACTGTTCTCCATAGTGGCTACACCAGTTTACATTCCCACTGACAGTGTGCAGGGTTCCCTCTTCTCCACCTCCTCACCAACACTCGTTATTTGTTGTCTTTTTGATGACAGCCATTCTGACAGGTGTGAGGTAGTTCTCCCTCCTTTCTTATCCTCTCCTTTTCCTCAAGGGGAAAGTGCTGCAGAAATCTCAGAACTTGGAGCACCCCTTGGTAATTTAAGAAGCTCATTATGTGAATTATTGAACCAGGCGAGGCTCTTCTTCGCTGACAGCTCTTAGGTAGATAACCTGTTGTGCTGTGGAGAGAAATGCCAGGTGCTTCAGGTGAACTTGGCTGGGAATGAGGTGACTCAGGGAGGAGGCTCCTGGGCAGGGAGTAGGGTGTGTGTGTGTGTGTGTGTGTGTGTGTGGGTGGCCTCATCTGAGCCCATGACACACCCAAACGGGACCTGGGCCAGCAGCCGTTAGGGTTGAGGTAAACATCTTGAGATGCTTTTGTCAACAGAGCCTCAGCCCTGTCCGCGTGTGGGCCTTGCAATAGCCCAGAGAGGGCTGGCAAACTTCCACTTAGAGGACTTAGTTTTGTCTCCAGAAGCTGAGCCTGATCCTTTCAGCTCTTCCCTACCGAAGCCTCTGGGGGAGGAAGGTAGTGCTATCCTGGCATCACCAGGCTCAGGGCGGTTACGAAACCCGTTCCAGGCACCGGGAGAGGGCCAGGCCCTCCTGTGTTCTCTGCGGGCTGTGGGGAGGACGGCAGGGCAAGAGGCCCAGGCCTAGGGCTGGATTCCCTCCCTGCGGGCTGGAGAGAAGGGAGAGGAGGGTGCCTGCTGGCTCCTCCTGGGGAGCTTCCCGGCTGGACCGCTTCCCCCAGGAACCCCCGCACATCAGAGCCCCTCTCTCCACATTCAGCCCTTGCCCCTCTCCTCCCGCATTCTCATTCACTCCGGGCCATCTCATCCCCCCATGGCTCTAATGAGCCCTAGCTTCCAGCCCAGGCCCCCCTGCTAAGCAGTGGACATACAGCCAGCGTCTCAAAGGTCAACATGGAGCAGAGGGGCTAAGAATGCAGGCCCTGAAAACCACACCGTGTGGCTCTGATACAAGTTTTCAATCACTCTGTGCCTCAGTTTTCTCAGCTGTAAATGGGGATGATGGCAGTACCTTCTCGAAGGGTCCATGTGAGGACTAAATGAAGTAATTCATCCACAGCTCCTAGTTCAGTGCCTGGCACCTCTTATTCTGTTATTCCTCCTCTTTACACCCCACCCCCTCAAGGGGTGTCTTCCTCGTCCTGATGGATGGCTTCCTCGTCCTGATGGACGGCTTCCTCGTCCTGATGGACGGCTTCCTCGTCCTGATGGCTGGCTTCCTCGTCCTGATGGACGGCTTCCTCGTCCTGATGGCTGGCTTCCTCGTCCTGATGGACGGCTTCCTCGTCCTGATGGATGGCTTCCTCATCCTGATGGCTGGCTTCAGGTTGCCTGAAGCATCCCAGACTTGGCCTGTCCCTCCTGCATCCGGTCACCTCCAGGCCCCAGTGACTCACTTCCTCTCCATTCCTGCTGTCACCACGTTGGTTTTGGACCTCTTTACATCTCTCCTTTCTCTCCCACTAGACTGCCAGCTGGGTCCCTTACCTCCAGTCTCACTTCTTCCAGTCTAGCGGCCTCATGGTACAGCCCCCAGTCGCTCTCTGTCAGCTCCAAGACCAAGTCCACCCTCCAAGGTGTGCATGACCTGGCAGCTTCTGGCCTTTGCCCACCTTCCTGGCTTCCTTTCAGCACATGCTCCTGGGTAGCAGCTGTGCCACACCCCAGCCCGTGCTTCCACGTCCCTGCCTCT
Source organism: Balaenoptera acutorostrata (assembly GCF_949987535.1). Classification (NCBI taxonomy): domain Eukaryota; kingdom Metazoa; phylum Chordata; class Mammalia; order Artiodactyla; family Balaenopteridae; genus Balaenoptera; species Balaenoptera acutorostrata. The sequence continues at coordinate 55,503,561 of NC_080075.1, forward strand.
GTTCCTGCGGGGCCCGCTTCCTGGGACACCTACTTGTGCCCTTCCTCTTCTGCGGAATGCCTGCTTTTCCATCAAGACAGTCATATTAATAAATACATTTACAGAACCTAATAGCCGACACTGTTCTAAACATGCTTTACATGTATTAATTCATTTCATCTTTTCAACAACCTCGTGAAATAAGTACCATTTCCAGACTGAGGAAACAGAGGCAGAGATAGGTTAATAAATTGCCTGAGCTCATAGAACTAGTAACTGGGAGACCCTGGGTGCAAACCCACGCAGCCAGCTCTAGAACCTGTGCCTGATCGCTCCACCACCTTCAAGACCCTCACGGCCCTGCCCTCCATGGCCTCTCCCAGCCCGGTGGGTGCCCAATATATATTACTAAATAAAAACCAAAGATCCACGGGTGAAGTATCCCCTGCCTTCTTGTTTTCACCAAAGTTTGGTGAAACTCGGTTTCCAAGACATATCTGGGAATTGCCTCCTCCGAGCAGCCTCGCCTACCCTCACTCTCTTCTTTTGCTTGGAATGTTCCTTTCCCCCTCCCCCCAAGGCCCTGGTGTATGTGGTCAGCTCTTGGTGAGGTCTGCTGATGGCCCAGGAGCCACGGGGAGCCAGCGGACTTGGGAGAAACCCTGGTTCTCTTTGTTTTGGGAGAAGGAGACTTGGTGGACTTGGGTCAGATCATGCTGAGCTGGAGGGAGGGCAGAGTGAAGAAGGGGCAGAGCGGGGGCAGGAGACACACAGACCAACAGTGGGTCCCGTTAGGACATCCCTCTGCCTCCACAGCCACCTTCTCCCCAGTTCAAATGACAGAGTAACAAGGAATCCAAAGGCAGAACTAGGGGCCAGCCTGTCCCCACACGGCTGTAATCACGGTATCCATACACAGAATAAAGGAAATGTCTTTCTCGCAAAGTATTCATTCTGAAACCAAAGCTGTGAGTCAGGGGCCAGGCAGGGCATTTTGAAGTCAATGCAAATTTCCCACAGCACCCAGAAGCTTCCCTCAGTCTGATAGCCTGTGTTTCAGGGGTGCTGACGGGATGGCAGTGGGACAGCGGGGCCCTGTCACTGAATGAGCTCCTTCTGTGTGCCAGGCACTGGGCTGGACACCCTTTACACTTAGTCCCGTGCCATCCTCACTGAGACTCTAGGAGCTGGGTCATGCCCTGTGTGCAGAGGCAGAAACCAAGTCAAGAATTGGTTTGCCCACCCCCAAGTGTCCATCCCCTGGGACGTCTGGTGGCTCTGATGCCAGTCACTCAAGATTTTGGACATGTCCCATCAGGTGGGATGCACACCCCAGCCTTTGTCCCCCAGCTCTTGGGAGGAAGTGAGATCTGTGAGCTTCTGCAGTGTGGGCTCTTCCTCCAGGAAGCCTCCCATCCTTAAATGTGTGTTGTTCCCAGATGCTTCCTGCAGCCTCTACTTCACGCTTCCTGTGGAAGCTGAAGCTCAGAGAGGGCTTGAATGTTCTCTCGGCCACCTAGGTAGAGCCATTTAGGTGTGGATGCATCCAAGTGGCTGTGTCTAAATGTAAAGTCGCTGGTTATTATTATTTTTTTTAACATCTTTATTGGAGTATAATTGCTTTACAATGGTGTGTTAGTTTCTGCTTTATAACAGTGAATTAGTTATACATATACATATATCCCCATATCTCTTCCCTCTTGCATCTCCCTCCCTCCCACCTGCCCTATCCCACCCCTCTAGGTGGTCACAAAGCACCAAGCTGATCTCCCTGTGCTATGCGGTTGCTTCCCACTAGCTATCTATTTTACATTTGGTAGTGTATATATGTCTATGTCTCTCAACCTGTCACATCTTACCCCTCCCCCTCCCCATATCCTCAAGTCCATTCTCTAGTAGGTCTGTGTCTTTATTCCCGTCTTGCCACTAGGTTCTTCATGACCTTTTTTTTCCCTTAGATTCCATATATATGTGTTAGCATACTGTATTTGTTTTTCTCTTTCTGACTTACTTCACTCTGTATGACAGACTCTAACTCCATCCACCTCACTACAAATACCTCCATTTCGTTTCCTTTTATGGCTGAGTAATATTCCATTGTATATATGTGCCACATCTTCTTTATCCATTCATCCGATGATGGACACTTAGGTTGCTTCCATGTCCTGGCTATTGTAAATAGAGCTGCAATGAACATTTTGGTACATGACTCTTTTTGAATTATGGTTTTCTCAGGGTATATGCCCAGTAGTGGGATTGCTGGGTCGTATGGTAGTTCTATTTTTAGTTTTTTAAGGAACCTCCATACTGTCCTCCATAGTGGCTGTATCAATTTACATTCCCACCAACAGTGCAAGAGTGTTCCCTTTCCTCCACACCCTCTCCAGCATTTATTGTTTCTAGATTTTTTGATGATGGCCATTCTGACCGGTGTGAGATGATATCTCATTGTAGTTTTGATTTGCATTTCTCTAATGATTAATGATGTTGAGCATTCTTTCATGTGTCTGTTGGCAATCTGTATATCTTCTTTGGAGAAATGTCTATTTAGGTCTTCTGCCCATTTTTGGATTGGGTTGTTCGTTTTTTTGTTATTGAGCTGCATGAGCTGCTTGTAAATCTTGGAAAGTAATCCTTTGTCAGTTGCTTCATTTGCAAATATTTTCTCCCATTCTGAGGGTTGTCTTTTGGTCTTGTTTATGGTTTCCTTTGCTGTGCAAAAGCTTTTAAGTTTCATTAGGTCCCATTTGTTTATTTGTGTTTTTATTTCCATTTCTCTAGGAGCTGGGTCAAAAAGGATCTTGCTGTGATGAATGTCATAGAGTGTTCTGCCTATGTTTTCCTCTAAGAGTTTGATAGTGTCTGGCCTTACACTTAGGTCTTTAATCCATTTTGAGTTTATTTTTGTGTATGGTGTCAGGGAATGTTCTAATTTCATACTTTTACATGTACCTGTCCAATTTTCCCAGCACCACTTATTGAAGAGGCTGTCTTTTCTCCACTCAAAGATAAGGTGACCATATGTGTGTGGGTTTATCTCTGGGCTTTCTATCCTGTTCCATTGATGTATATTTCTGTTTTTGTGCCAGTACCAAACTGTCTTGATTACTGTAGCTTTGTAATATAGTCTGAAGTCAGGGAGCCTGATTCCTCCAGCTCCATTTTTCGTTCTCAAGATTGCTTTGGCCATTCGCGGTCTTTTGTGTTTCCATACAAATTGTGAAATTTTTTGTTCTAGTTCTGTGAAAAATGCCAGTGGTAGTTTGATAGGGATTGCATTGAATCTGTAGATTGCTTTGGGTAGTAGAGTCATTTTCACAATGTTGATTCTTCCAATCCAAGAACATGGTATATCTCTCCATCTATTTGTATCATCTTTAATTTCTTTCATCAGTGTCTTATAATTTTCTGCATACAGGTCTTTTGTCTCCTTAGGTAGGTTTATTTCTAGATATTTTATTCTTTTTGTTGCAATGGTAAATGGGAGTGTTTTCTTAATTTCACTTTCAGATTTTTCATCTTTAGTGTATAGAAATGCAAGAGATTTCTGTGCATTAATTTTGTATCCTGCTACTTTACCAAATTCACTGATTAGCTCTAGTAGTTTTCCGGTGGCAGTTTTAGGATTCTCTATGTATAGTATCATGTCATCTGCAAACAGTGACAGCTTTACTTCTTCTTTTCCGATTTGGATTCCTTTTATTTCTTTGTCTTCTCTGATTGCTGTGGCTAACACTTCCAGAACTATGTTGAATAATAGTGGTGAGAGTGAGCAACCTTGTCTTGTTCCTGATCTTAGTGGAAATGGTTTCAGTTTTTCACCATTGAGGACAATGTTGGCTGTGGGTTTGTCATATATGGCCTTTATTATGTTGAGGAAAGTTCCCTCTGTGCCTACTTTCTGCAGGGCTTTTATCATAAATGGGTGTTGAATTTTGTCGAAAGCTTTCTCTGCATCTATTGAGATGATCATATGGTTTTTCTCCTTCAATTTGTTAATATGATGTATCACGTTGATTGATTTGCGTATATTGAAGAATCCTTGCATTCCTGGAATAAACCCCACTTGATCATGGTGTATGATCCTTTTAATGTGCTGTTGGATTCTGTTTGCTAGTATTTTGTTGAGGATTTTTGCATCAATGTTCATCAGTGATATTGGCCTATAGTTTTCTTTTTCTGTGACATCTTTGTCTGGTTTTGGTATCAGGGTGATGGTGGCCTCGTAGAATGAGTTGGGGAGTATTCTTCCCTCTGCTATGTTTTGGAACAGTTTGAGAAGGATAGGTGTTAGCTCTTCTCTAAATGTTTGATAGAATTCGCCTGTGAAGCCATCTGGTCCTGGGCTTTTGTTTGCTGGAGGATTTTTAATCACAGTTTCAATTTCAGTGCTTGTGATTGGTCTGTTTATGTTTTCTATTTCTTCCTGGTTTGGTCTCGGAAGGTTGTGCTTTTCTAAGAATTCGTCCATTTCTTCCAGGTTGTCCATTTTATTGGCACATAGTTGCTTGTAGTAATCTCTCATGATCCTTTGTATTTCTGCAGTGTCAGTTGTTACTTCTCCTTTTTTCATTTCTAATTCTATTGATTTGAGTTTTCTCCCTTTTTCTCTTGATGAGTCTGGCTAATGGTTTATCAATTTTGTTTATCTTCTCAAAGAACCAGCTTTTAGTTTTACTGATCTTTGCTATTGTCTCCTTCATTTCTTTTTCATTTATTTCTGATCTGATCTTTATGATTTCTTTCCTTCTGCTAGCTTTGGGGTTTTTTTGTTCTTCTTTCTCTAATTGCTTTAGGTGCAAGGTTAGGTTGTTTATTCGAGATGTTTCCTGTTTCTTGAGGTAGGCTTGTATTGCTATAAACTTCCCTCTTAGCACTGCTTTTGCTGCATCACATAGGTTTTTGGTCGTCGTGTCTCCATTGTCATTTGTTTCTAGGTATTTTTTGATTTCCCCTTTGATTTCTTCAGTGATCATTTCGTTATTAAGTAGGGTATTGTGTAGCCTCCATGTGTTTGTATTTTTTACAGATCTTTTCCTGTAATTGATATCTAGTCTCATAGTGTTGTGGTCGGAAAAGATACTTGATACGATTTCAATTTTCTTAAATTTACCAAGGCTTGATTTGTGACCCAAGATATGATCTATCCTGGAGAATATTCCATGAGCACTTGAGAAAAATGTGTATTCTGTTGTTTTTGGGTGGAATGTCCTATAAATATCAATTAAGTCCATCTTGTTTAATGTATCATTTAAAGCTTGTGTTTCCTTATTTATTTTCATTTTGGATGATCTGTCCATTGGTGAAAGTGGGGTGTTAAAGTCCTCTACTATGATTGTGTTGCTGTCAATTTCCCCTTTTATGGCTGTTAGTATTTGCCTTATGTATTGAGGTGCTCCTATGTTGGGTGCATAAATATTTACAATTGTTATACCTTCCTCTTGGATCAATCCCTTGATCATTATATAGTGTCCTTCTTTGTCTCTTGTAATAGTCTTTATTTTAACGTCTATTTTGTCTGATATGAGAATTGCTACTCCAGCTTTCTTTTGATTTCTATTTGCATGGAATATCTTTTTCCATCCCCTCACTTTCAGTCTGTATGTGTCTCTAGGTCTGAAGTGGGTCTCTTGTAGACAGCATATATATGGGTCTTGTTTTTGTATCCATTCAGCCAGTCTGTGTCTTTTGGTGGGAGCATTTAATCCATTTACATTTAAGGTAATTATCGATATGTATGTTCCTATTCCCATTTTCTTAAATGTTTTGGGTTTGTTATTGTAGGTATTTTCCTTCTCTTGTGTTTCTTGCCTAGAGAAGTTCCTTTAGCATTTGTTGTAAAGCTGGTTTGGTGGTGCTGAACTCTCTCAGCTTTTGCTTGTCTGTAAAGGTTTTAATTTCTCCATCAAATCTGAATGAGATCCTTGCTGGGTAAAGTAATCTTGGTTGTAGGTTTTTCTCCTTCATGACTTTAAGTATGTCCTGCCACTCCCTTCTGGCTTGCAGAGTTTCTGCTGAAAGATCAGCTGTTAACCTTATGGGGATTCCCTTGTGTGTTATTTGTTGTTTTTCCCTTGCTGCTTTTAATATGTTTTCTTTATATTTATTTTTTGATAGTTTGATTAATATGTGTCTTGACGTGTTTCTCCTTGGATTTATCCTGTATGGGACTCTCTGTGCTTCCAGGACTTGATTAACTATTTCCTTTCCCATATTAGGGAAGTTTTCAACTAGAATCTCTTCAAATATTTTCTCAGTCCCTTTCTTTTTCTCTTCTTCTTCTGGGACCCCTATAATTCGAATGTTGGTGCGTTTAATGTTTTCCCAGAGGTCTCTGAGACTGTCCTCAGTTCTTTTCATTCTTTTTTCTTTATTCTGCTCTGCAGTAGTTATTTCCACCATATTTTATCTTCCAGGTCACTTATCCGTTCTTCTGCCTCAGTTATTCTGCTATTGATCCCGTCTAGAGTATTTTTAATTTCATTTATTGTGTTTTTCATCGTTGCTTGGTTCCTCTTTAGTTCTTCTACGTCCTTGTTAAATGTTTCTTGCATTTTGTCTATTCTATTTCCAAGAGTTTTGGATCATCCTTACTATCATTATTCTGAATTCTTTTTCAGGTAGACTACCTATTTCCTCTTCATTTGTTAGGTCTGGTGTGTTTTGACCCTGCTCCTTCATCTGCTGTGTGTTTTTCTGTCTTCTCATTTTGCTTATCTTACTGTGTTTGGGGTCTCCTTTTCACAGGCTGCAGGTTCGTAGTTCCCGTTGTTTTTGGTATCTGTCCCCAGTGGCTAAGGTTGGTTCAGTGGGTTGTGTAGGCTTCCTGGTGGAGGGGAGTAGTGCCTGTGTTCTGGTGGATGAGGCTGGATCTTGTCTTTCTGGTGGGCACGTCCATGTCTGGTGGTGTGTTTTGGGGTGTCTGTGGCCTTATTATGATTTTAGGCAGCCTCTCTGCTCAGACTGCCATCAAGAAGAATAACCCACGGAAATATCTGCACAGTGTAGGAGATGGAGAAACTGTGGAGTTTGATGTGGTTGAAGGAGAGTTGGTTATTTTTTAAGTTACCAAGTAATATGCCCCACAGGCCTCCCTCAGTTGCCTCTCCCCCACCTCATCTGTCCTTCTCCCTGTACCTCGATCCCCACCCCCATCCCTGACTTCCTCAACGTCCCTCAACCCCTGCTTAACCCTCAGATCTCAGATGATCCAGTAGGGGTCAGGGAGAGAATAGAGCATTTGTACATTACTTTGTAGTTTTTCAAAAGCAAAAAGTTTAGTGTGTGTGTGTGTTGCTGCATTGGTTTTAGGTGGCATTAAAATGTCCCCAACAATGGGACTTCCCTGATGGTGCAGTGGTTAAGAATCTGCCTGCCAGTGCAGGGGACACGGGTTCGAGCCCTGGTCCAGGAAGATCCCACATGCCGTGGAGCAACTAAGCCTGTGCACCACAACTACTGAGCCTGCGCTCTAGAGCCCACAAGCCACAACTACTGAGCCCGTGTGCCACAACTACTGAGCCTGCACTCTAGAGCCCGTGAGATGCAACTACTGAAGCCCATGCACCTAGAGTCAGTGCTGCACAACAAGAGAAGCCACCACAATGAGAAGCCTGCACACCGCAGCAAAGAGTAGCCCCTGCTCACCGCAACTAGAAAAGCCCGTGCACAGCAACGAAGACCCAACGCAGCCAAAAAAAAAAAAAAAAAAAAGTCCCTGACAAGACCCTCTTGCAAAGTGTTGAAGCTTGGGGATTTCCCTGGGAGGTGCCCTTGCAGAGGGTGGGGCTTCCTGGTCACAGCCTCAGATCAGGCTGGCCCACAGGTTGGCTGGGAGGTCAGTGTTTTCGGCCCCTGGGCCCTGCCGGCTCCCTTGTTGACAATGGGAGGAGCACTAAGAAACCCATAAGACACAGGGACTTCCCTGGTGGTCTAGTGGTAAAGAATCCACCTTCCAGTGCAGGGGACAGGTGTTCGATCCCTGGTCCGGGAACTAAGATCCCACATACCGTGGGGCAGCTAAGCCCACGTGCCCCAAACTACAGAGGCCACACGCCCTGGAGCCTGAGCACCACAACTACAGAGGCCACGCGCCCTGGAGCCTGAGCACCACAACTAGAGAGAGAAAAAACCCATGTGCCACGACTAGAGAGAAGCCCGCACGCCGCAACTAGAGAGAAGCCGGTGCGCAACGAAAGATTGCACATGCCTCAACGAAGATCCCGTGTGCCGCAACTAAGACCCGACGCACCCAAAAATAAAATAAATAATAAATAAATCTAAAAAAAAAAAAAAAAAGAAACCCATAGGACACAGAGTGGGGCTCAGTGCACAGAGGGCAGGCCACTCGTGGGGCCCAGGTGGGACCCTCAGCGAGTTCAGCCAATCCTGGCAGTGGCTGCAGGGCCTGGAGGGAAAGCACTTAGTGAGCCGTGCAGGCTTTGCACCCAGGCCACTGAGCTCCAACTTTGCCACTTACTGCCGGAGTGACCTTGGACAGGCTCCTCAACCACGCTGAGGCACGTGTCCTCATTCATAAAAGGGGGATAATGGTACCTTTCCCTTAAGTTTGCTGTGAGGGTTAAATACCAGTACGTTGCTGCAGCTCTTTTGCCCTTCAATTCTCATAATTCTATTGGCCTATGTTATCTGCACACTTACCCTTATTTCCTGGTATTTCTTTGTCCTCCTTCACCCCTGCCCTAACAGGACTGGCCTGAGAACATAGCAAAGTAATAATAGTCTTTCTTATTTCCAAAAGGACTTTCTCTAGAAACGTGGTTGTTGCCTGGGGATAGGGATGGAAGAAGGGAGTGATTATAAAGGGCACAAGGGAGGAAACTTTTGGGACAACGGAAACATTCGCTATCTTGATTGTGGTGATGGGTTTGTAGGTGTATGTCAAAACTGATTCATTTGTATACTTTAAATAGGTGCAGTTTATTGTACTTTACTGATATAACAATAAATTTGGGGAGATGATTAAAAAGATATCTCAAATGAGCACAAAGGATGAAAATATGCTTTAATGCTACATTCACGTTTCATTAAACTACAACAGAACATTAAAAAAAAAAAAAAGATTTGTCAGGAGTCATCTCAATAGACCATCACAGTTTATCTGTGACCTGGGCCAGTATGTGCTAAACTTATAAGCATTGCAAGGACTGTGCTTATGGTCATATTCCTCATGCCTAGCCCAGAGCGTTGTGCCTAGTAGGCAAGCGAAAAGATTGATGATTGAGTGATTGGTTGAATGAATGAATGGCTGTGGAAACTAAGATTCGGTTAAAAGAAGTGACTGGGCATGCAATCAGCTCCTCTGTTGATATTTCAAGACTACTTTGAAGCAGGAGAACATTGTCAATAGTTCGCTCCTGTGTCCTCTGCCTCCGGTCTGCCCAGGATGCCATGCAGGATCCTTGGTGATTGCCTTCCCTCCCTACCTTGTCACCTGCACCCTCCCCCAGAAAACCTGCTTTTCCTGTACACATTTCCTGGGGCCTTAGCTGCTATCTGACAGCTTCATCTGCACACAGGCAGAAGGGTGATGTTGCCTCCCAGATCATGTATTTTCCATTCTGAAGGAATGTGGACCATGGATATCTTAGTATCCTCATCTGCATGATGAGGAAGTGGACCTGATGACCTCTGAAACCCTACCCTTCTGTGGTGTGCTATGGTTCTATCATTCCTGGATGCCATCGTGAGGCCAAGACCACGTTTGTTTGCATTGAGTTTACATCCTGACATGGTACAAAATTCAAAAGGTACAATAGGGTAATTCTCCCACCCTTGTGGTCCTGTCTCATGTTGCCAGGTCACAGAGGTGACCACCCCTGCCAGTTCTTCATGTGTCTTCAAGGGACATTCCAGCATATGTAAATCTAGAATGAGGCCTGAGGACATGGGCCAGATTGGGTTGACATTCGTTTGTTTCTAATGCTGAAATGCTATTATTTAGATGCCCCATAATTCAACCCCTGACCTTTAGGCTTAAAAATAATGCTGCAATAAATATCCTTGTACATGTAGCTTTGTACACATGTGGAAGTGTAACTGTAAAAATACTAGAGGTAGAATTGCTGATTCAAAAGATAAATATGGCATTTCATTGTGTATAGATATGACCAAATTGCCTTTCAAAGATGTTCACAACTTATACTTCCATCCACAATACAGAGTGCTCATCTCTCCACATGCCTGCACCAATAATATTTACCCGTTTTTTTTTTCCAGTTAATAAAATTTTATTGAGGTATAAAGTTAACGTAGAAAAGCACACAAATCATAACTGTATAGTTAGGTTAATTTTCCCAAAGTGAAACTGCCTTCTAGGTCATAAATAGAATATTAACAGCATCCCAGAAGCCCCGCTCCTGTGCTTTTTTTTTTTTTCCCCCACTACTGTTCTGCCCAAAGGTGATCAATATCAGACTTTTAATACCATAGGTTAGTTTTGCCTAACCTATGTTAGTACCAAACTTTTGCATGGAATTGTATAGTTTGTAATCGGTTGCTTCTGGTTTCTAACACTCAGCATTTATGAAATTCATCCGTGTTCTTGCATGTAGCAGTAGTTCATTTTCATTGCTGCGTCATACTCCATATTTTAAATATACTACAACTTATTTGTCCATTCTACCAGTGACAGACATTTGGGTTTTTTTTTAGTCTGGGGCCATTGGAAATCATGCTGCTATGTATGTTCTTATACCTGTCTTGCAGGACAAATGAACTCATTTCTCTTGGGTATTTCTATGAGAATAGTCTGGTAAGAGAGTATGCTTATGTTCAACTCCCCTAAGTGGTTGAACCAATTTACCAACAGCCAGCCGAGAGAGCCATGTTGGACTTGGCTGAGCAAAGCAATGTGTCTCTCCAGCTTAGTAATGCTAACTGAGATTTGGGAAAGGGCTTGTAAAGGAAGACCTTTTCATTTTGTTAGCACCTAGCTTATGCCTTAAAACATGACAGAAAGTTAAATATACTAATTAATGTTGTTGTTTTTTTTTTTTTTTTTTTTTTTTTTTACTACACTCCAATTTATTTACTTCCACCAGTGTTGTATGAGAGTTCCAGCTGCTTCATGTCCTCTCCAGGGCTTGGTGTTGACAGCTTTTTTCAACTTTAGCTATTCTGGTGGGTGTGTAAGTGGTTTCTCATTGTGGTTTTAATTTCATTCTCCTGAGTTTGAGCTCCATTTTATATTTTCATTGGCCATAAAAACGTTTGTGAAGTGTCTATCCAAGTCTTTTGTTCATTTTTCTATTGCTTTTAAAATTGATTTGAGGAGTTCTTTATATATCCCAGACCTGAGTTTTGGGGTCAGATGTAAATATTGCAAATATTGTCTCCCATTCTGTGGCTGGCCTTTTCATGTCAAAGAAGTCTTGCCTACTTTGAGGTCATGAAGATGTTCTCCTATATTACCTTCTAGAAACTTTATTTATCTTCCACATTTAGATCTCTATTCCATCTGGAAATTTTAAATTTGGTATGAAGTAGGAGTTAAGAATATAATTTTTCCCCCATATGGATATGTTATTAACTTGGCACATTTGTTGAAAAGACCATCCTTTTCTCATTGCTCTGCAGTGTTACCTCCGTCATGGAGTGAGTGTCCAGACATGAGTGGGTCAATTTCTGGACTGTCTTTTCTGTTTTATTGGTCTGTTTGTCTATCCTTACATAATACCACCCTGTCATAATTTTTGTGGTTTTAAAATAAATTTTGATATCCAGTAGTATAAGTCTTCCAACTTTGTTCTTCAGTATTGTTTTTGGATACTCTTGGTCTTAGCATTTCCATATACATTCCAGAATATGTTTCTCAGACTACAGACACACATATACATGTAAACTAAATTCTAGTATTCTGATTGGGACTGCATTTAATATATAACTAAATTTGACAAAAACTGACATCTTAAATATATTGACTTTTCCAATCCATGAACATGGGATAGCCCTTAATTTATTTTAGTATTTTATTTTTCTTAATATTTTTTGAAGTTTTATATTTAGCACTCATGTACATCTTTTATATCTGTTCTTGGACATTTTATTTTTTATTGATTTAGTACATATTGTCATTTAAAAATGTAACTTTTTTTTTTTTTTTTTGGCTGCACTGGGTCCTTGCTGCTGCGTGTGGGCTTTCTCTAGTTGTGGCGAGCGGGCGCTACTCTTTATTGCGGTGTGCGGGCTTCTCATTGCGGTGGCTTCTCTTGTTGCAGAGCATGGGCTCTAGGCACGTGGGCTTCAGTAGTTGCCACATACAGGCTCAGTAGTTGTGGCACACAGGCTTCATTGCTCCGCAGCATGTGGGATCTTCCCAGACCAGGGATCAAACCTGTGTCCCCTGCATTGGCAGGTGGATACTTAACCACTGCACCACCAGGGAGGTCCCTAAAAATGTAACTTTTCAGTTAGTTGTTGATAAATTAAAATAGTTGATTTTCGTATATTGTCTTTGAATTTAGTAATCTTGCTAAATTCACTAATAAACCATAATGGTTAATCTGAAGATCCATTTACATTTTTATATACACCATCATGTAGACTGTAAATAATGACAGAGTTTTGTTCTGGTTTTTCTTTCTAATCCTCATACCTTTTATTTATTTTTATTGTTGATTACACTGGTTAGGTCCCCTAGTATAATGTTGAATAGAAGTGATGATAGTTGGCCTCTTTTATCTTGTTTCTCTCAGGGGGAAAGCTTTTACTATTAGTATTAATTTCACCATTAAGTATAATGTTTGTAGTAAGTCTTTTAATTAAAACCCTTTATCATATTAAGGAAGTTACTCTCTATTCCTAGTATGCTGAATTCTTTTTTTTTTTCCTAATAATGCATTTCAAATTTTATCAAATACCTTTTCTACATCTGTTGAGTTTTTTCTTTATTCAGTTAAAATGTTAAGTTACATTAATCAGTTTTTCAGTGTTAAATTAGCCTTGTATTCCTGTAATAAACCCAGCTGCTCACAGTGCAGTTTCCTTCCCATATATTACTGGGTTTGATTGGATAATATTTTGTTGAAGGTATTTGAATTGATGTTCATGAGAGACAGTGGCCTTCTGTAAGTTTTCTTTTTTGTTAAATGTTTGTCAGGCTTTGGTATCAAGGGTATGTTGGCCTCAGAAATGAGTTCAAAGCATTCCCTCTATTTGCTAAATGTGTTTGAGAAAGGGTAATTTTCTTTTTTTTTAAAATATATTTTAAAATTTATTTGGTCGTGCTGGGTCTTAATTGCGGCAGGCAGGCTCCTTAGTTGCGGCACGTGGGCTCCTTAGTTGCAGCAGGTGGGCTCCTTAATTGTGGCGTGCAAGCTCTTAGTTGCGGCATGCATGTGGGATCTAGTTCCCTGACCAGGGATTGAAGTCTGGCCCCCTGCATTGGGAGCACAGAGTCTTAACCACTGTACCACCAGGGAAGTCCCAAGGAAGGTTAATTTTCCTCAGACATCTGGGAGGATTTAATGGTGAAGCCATCTGGGACTGAAGTTTTCTTAGTGGGAAAGTTTTATTTAAAGATTCAGTTTCTTTAATAAGTATGGAATTATTCATATTTTCTATCACTTCTTGTGTCAGTAATTTTGAATTTTCAAGAAGTTAGTCTATTTCATCTGGTTTAATGGCAAAGTTTTTTCTCATATTCCTTTATAATCTTTTATTTTCTGATATTAGTAATTTATACCTACTATCTCTTTTTCCTGATACATCTTGCTAGGTGTTTATAAATTTTACTAATCTTTTCAAAGATTAATACAACCTTAGCTTTGTTGATTTTTCTGTTTTACACTTGTTTTCTATTTCATTAAGTTTTTCTCTCATGTTTTTTCTTTATTTCTTTTTTCTATTAGGCTTAATTTGCTGTTTGTTTCCTAAATTCTTGATATAAATACTTATATCATTGGTTTTCATCCCTTCTTCTTTTCTAATATAATCTAATAACGCTGTACATTTCCCTGTAAGCATGGCTTTAACTGAATCCCAGAAGCTTTGACACATTGCTTTCATTCATACTTAAAATATGGTCTAATTTCCAACGTGATTTTTTTGACCCATGGGTAATTCAGAAATGTATTGCTCAAAATTCAACACATGATTCTTAAACTTGCATTCGGTTACTGATTTCTAGTTTAATTTCACTGTGGTCAGGGAATATACTCTGAGTCATTTTAACCTTTGAAATGTGTTAAGGCTCACTTAATACTAATACTGTGCCCTCTAGTACATGGCTAATGTTAGTAAATTAGCCATTTTAGTAATTTCAGGAAGCCTGTGTGTGCTTTAAAGAATGTCTGTTCTCTAGTTTTGGGGCACAGAGTTCTGCATATGTCAATTAGGTCTTCTTAACTGTATATTTCAATCTTTTATACCCTTATCTACTTTATTTCTTATTGCAATATAATTCACATACCATAATATTCACCCTTTTAAAGTGTACAATTCAGTGGTTTTCAGTATATTAACAAAATTATGCAACCATTGTCACCAATTTCAGAACGTTTCATCACCCCAGAAAGAAACCTTCCCCATTTTCCCCTTCTTCCAGCCCATGGTAACCACTAATTTACTTTCTGTATCTATGGATTTACCTCTTCTGAACATTGCATATAAGTTGAATCAGATAATATATGGCCTTTTGCGTTTGGCATCTTTCACTCAGCATGGTGTTTCCATGCTGTAGCACATATCAGTACTTCATTACTTTATATGGCTGAATAATATTGCATTATATACATACTGTTTATGTATTGATAGACGTTTGGGTTGTTTCCACTTTTGGGCTATTAGGAATAATGCTGCTATAAACATTTGTGTATAAGTTTTTCTGTAACCATATGTTTTCAGTTTTCTGAGGTATATACCTAGGACTGGAATTGCAGGATCAGATGGTAATTCTGTGTTTAAATTTTTGAGGAACTGCCAGATTGTTTTGTGAAGGGCTGTATCATTTTACATTTCTACCAGAAATGTATGAGGGTTGCAATTTCTCCACAGCTTCATCAACACTTGTTATTGTCTTTTAGATTTTAGCCATCCTAGTGGTGTACGAAGTGGTATCTCATCGTGGTTCTTATTTACATTTCCCTAATCACTAAAGACCTTGAGCATTTTTATATATGCTTTTATGCTTTTTTATATGCTTATAGGCCATTTGTATATCTTCTTTGGAGAACTGTGTACAATCTTTGGCCCATTTTAAATTGGGTTATTTTCCTTTTAATTATTGAATTGTAAATATGCTTTATATATGCTGAAATTAGTACCTTATCAAATATATAATTTACAAGTATTTTCTCCCATTTTGTGGGTTGTCTTTACTTTTTTCCTGCTTGTTCTGTTAGTCACTGAGAGAGGTGTGTTAAAATCCCCAACTATGATGATAGATTTTCTACTTTTCCTTGTAGTGGTATCAATTTCTTAGGCTTATTAGGTGCATACAAATATAGAATTATCTTTCTGTTGCATTGACACTTTTATTATTATGAAATGTCCCTCTTTATTTTAGTAATGTTTCTTCCTTAAAGTCTACCTAGCTAATATTAGTATGCTACACCAGCTTTTTGTTAGTGTTTGCCCTTTTTTTTTTGTCCTTTTGTATTCTCCCATCTGTATTCTTATTTAGAAGTCATGTGTCCTGTAAGCTGCTTATATTTATTTTTTAAACCCAGTCTGATATTTTTAATTTAATTGAAATGTTTAACCTACTTATAGTTTATGTAATTACTGATATATTTAGATTTAAATTTAGCATCTTTTTTAAAAATTGGAGTATAATTGCTTTACAATGTTGTGTCAGTTTCTGCTGTACAATGAAGTGAATCAGCTATATGTATACATATACATATATGTATATGTATATAGGTCCCCTCCCTCTTGGACCTCCCTCCCCCCTTCCCCATCCCACCCATCTAGGTCATCACAGAGCACCAAGCTGATCTAGCATCTTATTTGTTTTGTATTTGTCCCACTTATCCTATGTTCATTTTTTCTATCCTTTTTTGTCTTCTTTTAGAATAATCTCATATTTTTTAAAGATTCTATTTCCCTGCTCTTTTAGCTTGTTAATTACACATTATTTTACAACACACATCCTTGACTTATTAAAGTCTAATATAAATTAGTACATTTACTACTTCCTAGACAATGCAGAAACTAAAAGTCATTTTACTCCGTTAACCCTTTCCCACCTCTTGTACTATTGCTTTCATATACATTAATTTCACATTTATTTAAAACCCCACAATATATTATCATTGTTATTGTTTTAACAGTATTCACTTAGATTTATTCATTTATCCTTTTCTTTGCTCTTTGTTTCCTCCTGTATTTCTTTGTTTTTATCTGGCATCATTTTTCAATTAATTAAATTAAAAAAAAATAGTTTTAGGCTTACAGAAAAATTGCAAAGATAGCACAGAGAATTACCATTTGCCCTGCACCTACTTCCCCCTATTACTAACATCTTACATTATTATGGTGTATTTCTTACAATTAATGAACCAATTCTGATATATCATTATTAGCTAAAGTATATACTTTATTCAAATTTTCTTGATTTTTACCTAATGTTCTTTTTACCCCGTCCAGGAAACCACATTATATTTAATCGTCGTATCTCCTTAGGCTCCCCTGGGCTGTGACAATTTCTCAAGTTGACTTATTTTTGATGACTTAGACAGTTTTGAGCTCTACTGGTGAGGTATTTTGTAGAATGTCCCTCAATTTGTCTGATGTTTTTATACAGTTAGATTGGTGTTATAGGTTTTTGAGAGGAAGAACCACAGAGGTAAAGTGTCATTTTTATCATATCATGTCAAGGGTACCTACAATTAAGAGGCCCCCTCAAAATCTGAATCTGCCCCTGAAGGTGGGTAACTATGCCCATTGCCCATTCCAAGAAATGATCACGCATCCCTGGGATAGGGTGAGGAAGGAGTTGTGGATTGGATGTTTCCTCAAGGAGTACGTAACCACACCCCTCTCAAGGTGTGAGCTTCATTCAAAGAAGTGCCTTTTCTTTACAACATGGTCCCAAGATGGAAGCCAACTATTTCATCTGGTGCTCATCTGGAGAAACCACACTTGTTCTGACTGACCCTGGAGGAGAAACTGGCTGTGCCGGGCTCAGAGGTGGAGTGCTGGTTTCCAGCACAGTCGCACCTTCCATAGGGGTTCTCGAGGGTAATTTTGACTCAGGTGGTTTTTGCTTTACTCAGTGACTTCAGATGTGACTCCCCAGTATCTCCCAAAGAGAAGCAGTAATTCTTTTTTTTTTTTTTTAATTAATTTATTTATTTTTGGCTGTGTTGGGTCTTCGTTTCTGTGCGAGGGCTTTCTCTAGTTGTGGCAAGTGGGGACCACTCTTCATCGCGGTGCGCGGGCCTCTCACAGTCGCGGCCTCTCTTGTTGCGGAGCACAGGCTCCAGACGCGCAGGCTCAGTAATCATGGCTCACGGGCCCAGCCGCTCCGCGGCATGTGGGATCTTCCCAGACCAGGGCTCAAACCCGTGTCCCCTGCATTGGCAGGCAGATTCTCAACCACTGCGCCACCAGGGAAGCCCAGCAGTAATTCTTAGAGACCATGCATTATAAATCCATATGAAGAAAAATATTTTAAACATTTAAATTCAACATAATTTGCACTTTCTTCTGCCCAGACAGGAGATAACACTTAAGGGGCAGCGCCAGTTTCCCTCTGCCCATCTTGGGTTCCATGGGGCCATCTGTCTGATGGCCAGCCTTTATTTACACAAAGACCTGAACAAAGATGTGAAATTATGATTTTTCTTTATCTTTGCCAGATAGCCTTCCCTGGCATTATCCTCTAAATAGCCTTCTTGGGTGATTGGAGTAAAGATGTTATTTCCTGTTATACTGAGCAAGCAAACACTGACACATCAGGAGAGGAGTGAGGTTTACTCTTGAGTATACTTGCATTGAGCTGAACTGTTTTTCTGAACCTACAGGCCTAGTTCTGTCCTATGGGGCCACCCAGAAAAACTCTTCTCCAGATATTTGAAGGTGGTCTTTTGAGCTCCCCCAAATCTCTAGGATAAACTGTCCCAACATCTCCAGTCTATTGTTGTGCTATGCTGCAAGTCCCATCACCATTTTAGTTGTCCTTCTTTGAACAAATTCCTGTTGATCTATATCTCTATTAGAGTATGGTGCTCAGAGAGGCACAGAATATATTGCAGTTGCTGCCTCCTCACGCTATTGTAGAACTATCAGCTCAGCAAGGTTGGTGCCTAACCCATGGGTCCTCGGTGAGTGGGGTGGTGGCATATACCCCCACCCCACCCCTCGGCAGAGGCCACCCTGGTCAGCACAGTTGCCGCTCCACGTTTTAAGCTGCAGCAGGAGCAGATGCACAAGCCCTGGATTTCCCACACCCGTCCCAGCCAACCTGCCCCAATCTGAGTCAGCTCTCTCGTCCAGATTTGAATCTTTAGTTGGAGTCCTGCCTTGGCCTTTAAGCAAGGCCCCCAAATGATGTCAATGTTCATGCTCAGCTGCCCTCGCCTCCACCAGGCTAATGAGGACGAGAAAACATCACTTTGTTTCAGGCCACTGGGTCCTCCAACCGCACTGTCTTCCTTTGTTCCTGCAAGTGCTGGGCCCACCCACAGGGGTTAAAACCAAGGTCCCCACAGGCAGAAAGGGAGGGGGCCGCCCCCTGCACCCTCACACCTGCCTTAGAAGGCAACAAGCCCACCTTACGTTGAATGAGTGCATCCGTACGATGGTCCCTGGGTGCTGCGGGAGATGAGGAGAGCCTAGCCACCTCCGCAGACATGGCGGAGAAGCTGTGTGCCTCCCTGCCCTGCTCCTGAGGCTACGGGAGGGGTCAGACCCCAGCCTGCTGGCTTGAACCCCTAAGAGGCCCTCAGGAGGATACACCGTCTCTCCCACTCCCTTCCCCTCAGTCACCTGTGGCAGACCAAGGCCTCCAGGCCACTTGTTACCACCAGGCCCTTGTCCCCAGACAGTTCTGCTCATCCATCGTTCTCTCCATCTCCCATCCCTCCCCACCCTGAGATCCTGCCATGCCCTCTCTGGAGCTTGGTCTCACATCAGCCACCTCCTAGGTCCCCTGTCTTCTCTGAACATGTCATCACTTTCCTCTTTAACTGGAGCCTGGCTCTCGGCTGAGGGCCCCTGCCCCACCAGCCCTCAGGAAGGGGCCGGATTCTCTCTCCTACAGGCAGGTGTCAGGCAGAGCCTGGAGGCAGAGGGCTCCTCCTAGCTTCGCCATGCTGCTTCCAAACCCCTTCTCCTCCCTTTTCCCCCCGCTCATGGCACTGGACTCTTGCTTCACCTCACGGCTCTCAGCCTCGGCTTTCGGTGATTTCAGTTCTCAGCTGATGTCTCTCCTTCACCTTTATGCTCCGTGTCAGCGTAACATCCACCTCGTAGCCCTGGCAGCGTCCTGCCTACCCTACTTCCTCAGACTTTCTCCTCAGTGTTATTTTAGCTGCCTCTGAAATCTCAAATTTCGCTTTTATTTTAAAAAAAAGAAATTTACGTACAGTAAGATTCTTTTTCTGATGTACAGGTCTGTGATTTTTGCCCATGTATGAATTCTCATAACCACCACTACAGACAGGATATAGAACAATTCCGATATTCCAAAGATTCCCTCTGTTCTCCCTTTATATTCAAACTTCTCCCACCCCTAGGCCCTGGCAAGAAATGATCTGTTCTCTGTTCCTATATTTTTTGCCTTTTCCAGAATGTCATATAAATGGAATTACATAGAATGAACCTTTTGATACTGGCTTCTTTCACTCAACACAATACCTTTGCAATTCATCCATGTTGCCGCTTGAATCAAATTTGTTAACGTTCATTGCTGAGTGGTATTCCATCATATCAATGAAATACAGGGGTTTTTTTGTTGTTGTTTTTTTAAATCCATACCTCCGTTGAAGGACATTCAGGTTGTTTCCAGTTCTTGGTGATTACAAATAATGCTGCTATAAATATCGGTGGGCAGATTTTGTGTGAATTAAAAAATTTCACTTCTTTAAGATAAATACCTAGAAGTAGTATTGCTGGGTCATATGTAAGTATAAATGACAACTCAATTTTAAGTTTTCCCTCCTCTGACAATGACTATCTGCATGGTTCCCTCTTTCTACACCTCACTCTGACCCCTCTTTGACTTCATTAAGACCTCTAATTCACTGAACCTACCTTTTTTTTCATTGGCCATCAACCTCTTCATATTTTTTCTTTCATTCTCACACAATTTCGTTTTCATGGTCCATCATAATAGTCATTCTCTTAGAAACATTCCTCTCTGCTGTCACAATAGAAACATTCCCTAATATAGCTCAGCTTCAAAAAAAAATTTCCCCTAAAAAATCAGTAACTTTACAGTGGAAAAACCTGACAAACACTCCCTCAGCCAAGTGATAAAGATTAACATCAACAGTGATAAGTCACATTGATAGTATGCACCCTTGATATGTGGTGATGACAGTGGAACTTTACCTCTGGTCTTCCTCCCCCAAACCCATAACCTCTGTCTAACCACAAGAAAACCATCAGAGAAATCCAAATTGAAGGATGTTGTTCTGTAAGAATATCTGGGGCTTCCCTGGTGGCGCAGTGGTTGAGAGTCTGCCTGCCAGTGCAGGGCACACGGGTTCGAGCCCTGGTCTGGGAGGATCCCACATGCCGTGGAGCGGCTGGGCCCGTGAGCCACAATTACTGAGCCTGCGCATCTGGAGCCTGTGCTCCGCAACAGGAGAGGCTGCGATAGTGAGAGGCCCGCGCACCGCGATGAAGAGTGGCCCCCGCTTGCCACAACTAGAGAAAGCCCTCGCACAGAAATGGGGACCCAACACAGCCATAAATAAATTTAAAAAATAAATTAATTAATTAAAAAAAAAAAAGAATATCTGACCAACACTCCTCAAAACTGTCAAGGTCATCAACAACACAGAAGGTGTGAATAACTATTATGATGGATGATGAAAACTGTCACCGTTTAGGGAAGCCTAAGGAGACATGACAATTAGATGTAGTGTGGTCTCTTGGATAGGATCCTGGAACAGACAAAAAGATGTTAGGTAAAAACTAAAGAAGTCTGAATAAAGTACAGACTCTAGATAATAAAAGCATACCAATATTGGTTCCTTAGTTGTGACATACGTGCCATAGTTAAGTTAGCAATAGAAGGAGCTCAGTGCAGGAACTCTAATATTTTTGCAACTTTTCTGTAAATCTATAATTATTCTAAAATAAAAGTTCATTAAATGTTTTTTAAAAAAACTTCCCCTGACCCCTTCCTCCAGCTCTACTCCATTTCCCTGCTTCCCTTCATGGGGAAACTTTTTTTTTTTTAATTTATTTTATTGAAGTATAGTTGATTTACAATGTTGTGTTAATTTCTGCTGTACAGCAAAGTGATACAGTTATACAAATATATACATTCTTTTTCATATTCTTTTCCATTATGGTTTATCATAGGATATTGAATATAGTTTCCTGTGCTAGACAGTAGTTCCTTGTTGCTTATCTATTTTATGTATAGTAGTGTGTATCTGTTAATTCCATACTCTTAATTTTTTCTTCCCCTCCTTTCCCCTTTGGTAACCATAAATTTGTTTTCTGTATCTGTGAATCTATTTCATAAATAAGTTCATTTATATATTTTTTAAACTCCACATATAAGTGATATCATATAATATTTGTCTTTCTCTGTCTGACTTACTTCACTTAGTATGATAATCTCTAGGTCCCTCCATGTTGCTGCAAATGGCATCATTTCATTCTTTTCACAGGGAAACTTCTTGAAGAAGTTGTGTATTGCTGTGGTCTCTGTGCCCTCACCCCAGCCTGCTCATGCCTCAATCCACTCCCATCAAACCTCCGTCCTTAGCTCTCCACCAAAACCTCTCTAGTCAAGGTCAATGATGATCTCCATGTTGCCAAACCCCAGAGCCATTATTTCCTCCTCACTTTACCTGGCCTTTCAGTCTAGTATGTGATCCAGTTAACTATTCCTATTTCTTAAGACACCCTCTTCTCTTGGCTTCTGGGATACTGAAATCCTGGTTCTTTTTCCTACGTGTTGCTGTTCCCACCAGCCTCTTTGCCGGCTCCTCCTCCCTCTGACTTCTACCAGCGCTGCCATGGCCCAGGGCTCTATCTTAGGGCTCTACTGTTTGTCTGTGCTCTTACCTCCTAGGTATAGTTCATCCAATCTCAGGGATTTAAGTACAGTTTACCTACTGTCAATCCCCAAATTAATATCTCCAGCCTTGACCCTACGAGGTAGGGACAGTTATCATGGTCCTTTCACAGGAAAGCAGACACGGGCTAGCAGACATGAAGGGGTTTCCCCAAGGTTACACAGCCAGAAGCAGCAGAGCCAGGATTTGAACCCTGGTCTGTCTGACTCCAGGCCTGTGCTGTGAGTGGCCAGGCCGCCCCACCGCCCTCTCCTTCCATCCCAGCTCCTGACCCCACCTGATCCCCAGGGTTTTCTGCACGTGCTGCTCATTCTGGCCTCATGCCTTTGTCCCCCTCGTCCATCCACATCTCCTAGAATAACCCTCCCCCACCCCACCTCCCTCTGCATCCTCTTCCATCCCAGGGCTGGTTGGGAGGACTTTCCACCCCTGAGGCCCAGGTTGATCTGTCCTGGCCTCCTCTGAACGTCCCCAGGACCTGGGGTCCACCCTAAAGCAACTGAGGGCTCATTTGTATCTATAAGGTTCACGCTTTCTGAACCCAAGATGGGGTCCTTGGCCCAAGTACAAGCGCACCTGGGTGACATTGAAACACGATGTCTGTGACTGGGACTGCCTGGGAAAATGTGGGCTGTGGGCCTCCAACACTGTACACCAGCTTGTACGGGCGTCTGAGTTGTCCAGGGTGGTTTTTATTTGAGAAGTACTTCAAAACCCTTTTCTCCTGGGGCCTGGGAGGCCAAGGAAGAGTCAGTCTAGAAGTGAAGTGAAGTTTAGTTTTCACCGAGGTCACAGAGAGGCCAAGCAGTTCCCATGGGGGCCACTGAATTCAAAGGAATATTTTGAAGAAATGGGGTGACGCTTTGATCATGATCATTTTAGAAGAACTGAAAGTGCCCTGAGGGAAGAGACAAGGCCCAGGCCTGTGAGGTGGTGGTGGGAAGGGCCACGTGTGGGAAGGGCCTGTGCACTGGCTGAGAAATCAAGACCTGATGTCATGGGCCAAGGACGTGGCCCCTTTCACTCATGGTGAGTTCAGCCTCAGTCCTCGTGATGCCGGCCTGGGTTCTGCTCCCAGCCCTGCCACTTTGTCTCCCTGGGCCTCAGTATTCTCATCTCTAGAATTAAGAGGTTGAAAAAATAAATGACGGGGTTGGGCTACGTCATTTCCAGGTCCTTTTCAGCATCTTGAGTCCATCTGGGAAAATACATCCAGTACTGTCTTACTGGGGACACTCCTGACTCGAGAGAGGAAGAGCCCAGCTAACCTGGTCACTCTTATGCAGGCCTCCCGATAAAAGTTTCTTCACATAAAGCAGAGGATGTGCAGGGGCCAGGAGAGCAGGGCTGTAGGTGGTTGAATCTTGTATGTTATGAAGGAAATGGTTCTGCATTGTATCTCCAGGCAAACCCACAGTTCACCCCCCTGCCCAATTTGAAATGTTCATCAAAGCCCATGCTTCAGGAGCGGGTAGATCTTGCCCTACGTGGATCAGAGAGAGCCAGGGCTGGCCCTTCTCCACCAGGTGGGGCTGTCTCCTTTCTCAGCTCTGGGTCTGAGTGTCCCCACCCCCCCCAAAAGACAGACTTCTCATCTGGAGGCTGCCAAGCAAAGCAAGCTCTGGGAAGGTGCCACGTCCCACCAAGGTTTGCCCGCCTGGAGGAGAACATATCCAGAGTCAGGAGGAACCCCAATGGCTGATCTATTGCTAATTCTACACAGGCCACTGCCCCTGCACACCTGGCCATGCAGGCACATACCTACTCCTAAGCCACCTGCATTTTTAAAAAAATTATTTTTTTAATTGAAGTATAGTTAATTTACACTAATGTTAGTTCCAGGTGTACGTACGGCAGAGTGGCCACCTGCATTTTGGAAAGTGAAATATGAAATCAGGAGCTTTTAAATCAGAGTCTTCACTCGATTGCTAGAGACAAAACATAAAGGAAGCAGGATGACTTGGGTGGGGCCCATGTCTTGTGCTTGAGTGCTTTGGAGGGGCTGAGTTCCTCTAATCCAACAGGGACAACAGCCTCAGTGTGCTCCCCCCCACCCCAGCTTGCTGCACTTGGAAGCAAGAGGAGCTTGGAGCTGCCCTGCACCCCCAAGGGCTGGAGGACACAATCACAGCCTTCAGGTGGTTGTTCAATGGCCTCGCCTAAGGACACCTCATAGACCCACGGCCCACTTAAATTATTGGGGGGTCAGGATAGCACCCACCCGGGTCTGAGTCCTGAGCTTGCCAATGCTTTGAGGCAACTCTGCTCCTGAAGGACGAGCTAAAATATGTCATTCATGGAAGAGCTTCAGAAAAAAAACATGTTTTCAGGAAGTCCAAGATGGCGGGCAGAGCCCAGAAAATCCAATCTGAAGATCCAGGCAGTTGGGAAGAGAAGAGATGAGTAAGCACAGAACCAGAGGGAGGTCTACAGGTTAAAGTAATAACAACAGGAATGGTCTATTTGGAAACGAAAACCGAGCCCTGCCATGAACTTTACCTCCCAGCAGGCACGGTCAGTGTGATAGGAGAAAGCACAGCCAACACTATGCTTACATTTCTTTTTTCTGTTAGCAGGGTGTGACTTGCCTAAGCCACTTAACATGACCCTCAGTTTTATCTGTGAAATGGGTGCACATGGATTGCTCAGCCCGAGGATCGAGTGAGCTAACAAGGTAAGTGTGAAACCACACCATGTGGACTGAACTCTTAGGGGAACTAAGTGTGTGACTCGGGAACGCTGATTCTAGGACTGACCATTTTGAGCAGAGGCCACTGCTGGGTCCCTCCCCGCATCCCACCATGGAGATGGTGCCTCTTTCCAAGCAGGCCATGACTTGGAAAAGTAAAATTTGAATTAGGGAACCCATCACGCCCATGTCTAATTGGGGCTATGGCCGAGCCCTGTCTGTCTGAGGTTATCTTGGCCCTTCCCATGCACATTCTAGCTGGAAGGGCCCGCGTGAGCCCTGCCACCTCCAAACTGAGGTCCCCTCTGAGCCCCAGAGCCCAGGCTGCTCCTTTCCCCTGAGAGCCTTCATCCCAAAGTGCGGCGTGTGAATACACGTAGGCAGCACACTTTTCAGACTGCTTCCTATAATTTTCTGAAGACAGGAACCCTGACTTCTTTTCTTGGGTCCCTCACAGAACATAGAAAAAGGGGCCCGCAGAAATATGGACTATGCAGCATGGCTTCCCGGTCTTAGTTGCCGAGTTTTAACATTAGCCTTTTCTTCCTTCATCCAGATTCCTATCAGCTGGCCTCAGTCGTCTCACAAAGATCAGTGCCCATGTTCGTTTTCTGTAAACTGTTTAATAAATACCTCACTTTACATCAGTGTAGCCCGTGATAAACCCACAGGAAACAAGAGCCACCAGCAGTGGTAGGATCAGAATACTTTAATAAGATAGCAGTGTCAAAATACATTTCCTTATAAAGTTAAGCTCCCGTATAGTAATAATGTTGTCAGTAGGAATTTGACATTTATAATAATGTTCACGAAATCATTATGTTGATAGATAAAGTTAATATGAAGTTTGGAATATTTTTCAGAGTGTTTTAGTAAAACTGCAAGGGTAAAATGCCCTTCATGCTGAGGCAAACACACAGAGAAAATCAAACAAACACCAGCGCTTACATGTCAGTAACCCTTCAAGTTCTGCCGCCTGCCATACGTGAGGCAGGGCTGTGGTGCTAAAGTATCATTTTTGGCAACACAGTGACTAGGTTATTTTTCTTTTGAAATTTCAATTTTATTTTGTTTTGGGCAGTAAGTCCATCCAGCCTTACCAAATTCTTGGCTTGCAGTGTTTTGCTTTGTGTGTTTCTAGAAACTTCTTCATTGTACCCATGACGGAACAGTTTCACGTGATTGCTATTTCGAACACAAATGGCATCGTCCCTCTTACCTGGTGAGTTACAAGACGCTCTGAGAACACGGTTTTCAGTGCTTCCTGCCTATACACATCACTTCTGGGGACAGACAGACCTCAAGCAGGGCCAGGGGCTGTCCCCGGAGGTCTGCCTGCTGCACCGCGGCCGTGTAGGGCGATCTGATGGCGTGGCTGAGGAAGGGGCATGAGGAAGCGGCTGGTCAGGACCAGGAGCCCCCTTTGTGCATTCCCTCAGTCCAGCTCCATGGGCTCCGAGGTGGTGAGCTGGGAGGATGCGGACTGGGTCCCTCTACCATTTCCAAATCCTCACTTTCTTTCATGAATTCCCATCTAAACCATCTCATGGTAGTTCTGGAAATATCCAAATGTGCCCCATGAAAGACCATTAGAGTCACGTAGCTCAGTGCACTTGAAGGGCTGGCAATGAAACCTGAAGAAGAGTTTAAAGCGCTTCCCCTCCCTTAGATCTGTCCCTGCCCCCCACCCCTGACGTGCCGTCAGACCCTCTTGGCAGTAATAATAATAATACATACATACATAATACATACAGAAAATGAGAAGACAGCTTGCAATGCTCCCACATAATGATTCCACTTTCTGGATTGTGTGTCACGCCTACGGCATGTCCCGAAAGCAAAAAGGCAACAGATAGGGAGACCTTGAGCGGGGTTAGTACAGGCCCGTGGAGTTCTGTACAATTCTGCAGTGTCAGCAACACCAGGAAAAAGAAGATTAACAGCTTAAAAAAGATCTTAAAGTGATTTTGTGAGGATTCCATTTCTGTTTCTAAGTTTTTAGCTATTATAAAGTACCCATATATATGATAAACACTTAACCCAGATATAAATTTTCTTTTTAAAAAACTCAGTTATGTTTTTGAATAATAATTTAAAAAACTCCACCAAATGCAGGGGAAAAACACCAGTTTAGGAAAAGCCATACTGTGCAACTTTCACAGATAACCACATACAATGGAGTTCACCCTTCACATTTCTTTTTTTTTTTTTTCCCCAAAAAGTTGTATCAAAATTAGAGCAAAGAGTTGGCTTTAAAAAAAAAAAAAAAAGACGACTGAAATTTACAATACAGTGATTAGTTTTACAAAAGAAAGGAGGAGGGCTGAGAGATAGAGGCCACAAATCAAGCTTAGAAAGCAAAATTATTTTGTTTCTCTTTGGCAACAACAACAAAATCCTTTTAGTTAAATGAAGCCAAAGCTTTCCCTAAAGGAGAACAAACAAACATACACCAAACTTGTTAGTATGAATATTGTTTGTGTGTGTGAGAGAGACAGAGAGACCCGTGAATAATATAAATTAGAAGTAATTGAAGTTGGGGAAAGAACAATCTTATAAAATTTAAGAACATTTCCATTGACAGAGCAAAACATAGCAGGTAAAACAATTGTATTCCAAAAATATGAATAATAAAGTGAGCATCTTCAGAAAAAGGCCACTACTTGGTGACCTGGGCAAGTTTGCCAGGTAAGTATATCTTGTAAAAAGTGTGTTGGTGTTAGAAATATCTAGTTGCAAAAAAACAGACGGAGACCGTGAAGCTGGTGGGACGGCATGGGAAGGGGTGCCTGTCAGTGGGTGGCCCTGGCTCAGGTGGCCTGGTCCAGGGCTCTGAGGAGGTCCCCTCCTTGGAGGAGCGTGGAGCTTCCTGGGACAGGAACGTTCACCTCACAGTCATATCTGGTCAATTCCGGCAGCAGGTAGGGCTCAAACGAGGGTCCGAGCAGCCGGCTTGTCATGCCTGAAAGAAGAGTTAGCGCCCTTATTTTCAAAACCCTAAATCAAACATTTGGAAAAGGGTGGCCTATTCCATAAGAGGCCAGCATGGATGAGACGTGTTCGGAGAGCAAGGGGCATTTCCAGTTTTCGTGACTCGGGGGCAGCCCTCATTTCACTTTCTTCAATGTTGTCTTTCCCTAGTGACCCAGCCCATGCAGAGAGCAGGGACCCAGCAGAAAGCATGTCGTCTCCATCCCATCAGGTGAGAGGGGCTGAGACCCCGGTGGGGGGAGAGTGAGCAGTGCGGACAGAGCAGGGAATGTTCAGGGGACAGGGAGGTTGGATGGAAGGAGCGCCCACGAAGGCTTCCTGGCCTGGGAGGTAGAGGCGTAAGCCAACGCCTGGGCAAGGCTCAGGGTTGCCAACTGACCCGTGCCCACTGTGCACTGGCAGCCGGAAGAAAGGCCGAATGGAGAGAGGGAGCTCTGAACCAGCTGGTGCCTGCACGCACTTGCACACACACATTTACATGCACTCGTACCACACACACGTACACAAAATGTACACACATGCATATATACATGTGTGTGCACACACACATGGGTCCTTCAAGGGCCTGACTTCCAGTTTCAGGATCCCCACCCTTGGCAGCCCCTCTTTCTCTCCTGCTGAGAAGGGGAGACTCCCAGCCCCCAAAACCCCACTTTCCGGGAAGAGCAGGCCCAGGTTCCTGGAGGCGGCCCCACAAGCCCTTCCTCGGCCCCAGTAACACGAGGTGCCCGCTCTCCCTTCCCCTGGCTTATCTGCAGCACCTCATCCCCGGCCCCCCTCCCAGCCCCCCTGCCTGCCTCCCCCACTCAACCTCGCTCCCTCGTGGACGGGGCGGGTCTCACGCCTCTCTGCAGCACCACAGTAGCAACAGATACTTGCTCACCGGCTCTTTCTAATCCCCCCTTCTTTTACTCACCCTAAGAAACGACCTGAGTTTAAAAAAGAATACTATTCTCCCCCTGGAAAGGATGAGTTTCCACTCAAGGAAACTCCTGGGTGCACGGCAGCAGGGATAATAATGCTGGCTCCCACTTAATGCAAACATAGCCACGAACTCTACACTTTGCACGCAAGCCTCTTGTTTAAATGTGTGGCCTGCTCCATCCTCCAGCTGGTAATGAGCAGAATTTTTAGCCCAGGACTGTCTTGTGACTCTAAAGCCTGGACTCGGAAGCAGCAGTTTGCCCCAAACCATATTGCTGAGGAAATTACTCGTTTTTAGGGCAGGGGTCCAGCATGTTTCACCCAAACTACAAGTTATGTTCATGTTTAAATAGCAACCTTTCCGTGACAACATCTACATTTCACAAGATGGTAACAGACTAAGGTGGTCAGTCCTCCCAGAAAGCAAGGTCCAGTAGGGTGACTCTTCCCAGACCAGCCTGGCCCCCCTCCCAGCAGCACGTCCTCAGCTCAGCTCCTGCCTGAGCTCAGAGTGATTCCCCCGGTAGGCGGTAATGTGAAGAACTGAGCAAAAGGCAGGCATAGGCTCGGGGGCTCTTAAGGTGGAAAAGCCCCGGCTGTCTCCTGGTTAGTGGAGGTGTTCCTTCTCGAGCCCTGTGGACACATGGCCTTCCAGCCCCTGCTGCAGTACTTGGGGGAAAAGAGGGCTCGCCCTTCTCAAGGCAGCTGCCTTTCATGAGCAAGTTCATCCTCGTGTTGAGCTGAGACCCACTGCCTTGTCCGTCCCCTGGCCCACACCCTCCCAAACACAGCAGGCCCTGGCACAGTGCCCCCATTCCTGAGCACACCCACCTGACACCTTGTGAGCCGCTGGTAGGCTGTAGTCCTGATACTGGGGGGTGTAACAATGCGGGGGGAACCCACTCTTGGCGGGCTCCCCGGGGCTCACGGCAGATGGCAGCTGTGGCGGTGTTAAATGTCTCAGGGGCTGGCTCCCGCCCCTCATGGGATTTCGGATGAACTCATCTGAAAGGCCAATGTCAGACAGTGAGGGGAGAGACCAAGACGCCCCCAACGTCCCTCTTCCTTCACACAAGGAGCCCAGAGATCTGTGACGGCGTCACCCGGGCCAGAGTGGAAAGGGGGAAGGTGGGGCGGAGACACGCTCCTGTCCTAGCAAGGCTCGGAGGGGCAGGTGGGGAGGGAGTGAGGAGCCAGGGTGGGCCCTGAGCCCCCAGCGCCCCAGGAGGCCCAGGCTGTGCTCACCACTGGGGACGTTTGCGCTCGGCAGCTTGTCCGGCAGCAGAGGGCAGCTCCCACTGCCCCTGAGACTCTTCATCCTTTTCCACATCAACTGTGAAGCGCTGCTGCCTGGCGGGTCCCCCTGGGTGTGGAAGTGCAGAGGTTGAGGGGAGAGGCCGGAGACCCAGGTCCTCAAACTGCGTCAGGCTGGGGCGGGCAGCGCTCACTCTGACAGGCTGCCTGGGAAGGCCGTCCGCGCCAGCCTGGATCTCTGTGCTCGGCCCCAGCCCCCACCCGGCCTCCCCAGGGGCGGCGCTCACCCCACTCATGTCTTGGAAGGCTTGCTCCTCGTACTCCAGCTGTCGCTTCAGCTTCAGCTTGTTGGAGAGGGCGACCATGGCCGGGCTCATCACGTCTGGGCCCTGAGGCCCGAAGCCCTTTGCAGACCTGCCAAGCCCAGGAGATGGGCGTGAGGGAGTCTGGAGCCCCACACACCCAGGGCCCTCCCAGAACGAACACTCATGGCTGTGGCGGCTCTGAGACCCCAAGGGCAGAGTCCTGGAGGAGGGGCGGTGGGCCTGAGGCCCGGGCTCTCCTTCCTTCCTCAGTGCCCTCTACCTGGTGAGATGCTGAGGGTTCAGGGCACCTGCACCTCCCTCCACAGGTGCCTGCCCGTACCCGGGCAGCCGCCTGGCCTGGCCTGGCCTGGCTTGCGGCCGCCCAGCTCCGTGACAGCAGTCTTCGGGAGGGCTGCTGCTGCCCCGTCGCCCCTGCCCTGCCCGGACTGTTCCCCACCGAGAACCAGGGAGGGGGCTCTGTAGAAGGCAAGGGCCCCGAGGAAGCCTAATCCATGGGCCCTGGGAGCTTGAGGTGAGCTCCCAGTGGGTGGAAGGGACTTGTGGCGGGGGGAGACTGGAAGCAGCTGGGGGAAGGCAGGATGGGGAGGGTGTGCTGGACCCCGGCAGCCGACGGCAGGGGGAAGGCACGGGCATCTTTTTGCTTTTTCTCAACCAGGCTTCCACGGCCGAGCCAAGGAACCATCCCTCTGTGGTGTGCGTATGGGTATTGTGCGGCTCAGCTCACGAGCTCTGCATAAAACGAGGCGCTCTGAGGGGTGGTCCGGAGAGCCACTGGTGCTCAGGGCCCTGGACAAGCTCCTTCTCTCCCTGGCCGCAGGCCCCTCGTGGTGTCCTCCAGCCCTGATAAAACGTGTCCCACTCGAGGCCTCACATACCTAGGGGCGAGTCCCCTAAAGCCCAAGCTCTCAAAGTTCTGAGAAGGGCTGAGTGGAGTATCAGAGCCCTGTGGAGTGGGAATTGGTGATGGGGCGGGGGGGCCTTTCGGGGCACCTGTCTGTCCCCTCCCTGTACAGCACAGCCTTTGCTGAATCAGCCAAGGGTCTCTGCCACTTACCTCTTCTTGAACATGGAGAGATGGGGTGCAGTGATGGGGGGCCCCAATGGCGAGGCCCCTAAGGACTCCACGTGCTGATCTTCACCGGGCCACTTCGTGGGCCCCAAGTGTAATGGCGGATCAGGGGGCCACTGTGTGTTGGATCTGCCCCCCATGGAGGAGAGAGGGGTGCAGGTCTGGCCACAGCACTGTGGCAGGGACACCTTGCTCCCGCCGTCAAAGAAGATGAAGGACACAGGCCGCTGCTCGGGCTCTATCTTCTTGCTTTCCAGCTGATACTTGTCCAGGAGGAAGGGGCTGTGAGAGGCCATCGGGGCCAGTGGCTGGAAGATGTTCGACATGGTACTGAAGGAGTGCTGGGGGGTGGACTGGGGTGTCTCCGGCACGAGGCTCTCCTCGGGGCAGATGGGACTGAGCTGGAAGTCCTCCCCGTCCATGGGGATGTAGGGCGCCAGGGTCTCCAGGTCCAGCTCATTGAAGTCCATCTGAGGAGACACAGACCACAGGCCAAGCAGCTCAGCAGCTGGCGCTGCCTCAGGGATACTGTTCCATCTTAGCCCCTCGTCCTCACCACCCCACCCCTGCCGGAGGCATTCCTCCCGCACGGCCTGACAGTGCTAAGGCCTTCAGGGCCCAGGAGAAGAAAACTCAGACGTGTCCGCTGAGTGTGCAGGGTCTCCCGGCAGGCGCCGGCAGCTTCCCGTGCATTTTCTCCCTTGGTCAGCCTGTGCCACAAATCCCCAGTCATATGAGTCTCCACTCAGGCATCCTTCCACGCACCCCCTGGTGTCATCACCCCCACCCAGCCCAAAATGCTCTCCTGTCTCCCAGTCCGAACCCCGCCTTCACTCCCACACGCTGGGCAGGCACCACCTCTTCCACAAAGCCATCCCTGCCCACTCCGGTGAGCACGATGGCTCCCAGGGGGCCAAGGGCAGCTTTGTCTTCATCACCTCACGTGCCCAGGGTGTATCGGTGGACTGCTCATAGGGTAACCATGGCCCAGTGCTACCCGTGGGACCTTCATTCTGATCAACAAGGACTCAGACATGGACCCTCAGGTTCCCACTACCATGATGGGCACCGTAGGGAATTCTCACAAGCAGATGCAGAAAAACAAATGTTTCAGCCCTCACTGGGAGGATGCAACTGATTACAACCACCTGAAATGGTTAAAGAGCAGAAGCAGCCAGTGATAACCAAATAGTAATAAATCTTACAGGAGTTCAGAGAAGAACGTGCAGGATAGAAATAGGGAAAGTTTTGCAGAACAAAGATACAAACCGACGAGGCAAGGCAGAAATCTGGATGAATAACCCAGACTAAGACAAATGGGGATGAATGATTTTCCTTTGGGTTTTGTGACCCACATACCCATCCACCCACACCCTAGCCTGTTTGTTTACACAGGTTTTACAAGACGTTTGGCCTTATGTAATATGTTTCTGAAAAGTTACGTGTAAACAAAAATTTGTCAGATGTCATTTTAAAATGCATTTAAAATAAGTTATTTCAAAGAATCCTAAAATGGAAATGCTTGTAAAGGGAATAATTGTTCCCTATGCTTATAAAAGTCGTATACATCTGGGTATGCTTTTTAAATGCAGCATAAACCTTAAAGAAAGGTTCAGTTGTAGTTTTCGTTTTCATGAGCATTAATATCCAAGTTAGTAGGACATAAATATATCGAGAGTTAAAAGTAGAAGAGCTGGATTTGACATGGGTAAAGCAGAGGGCAGAAGTGGGAGAAGCAGATGACCACAGGCTCTGTTTCCCTGCACCCCTCACTCAGTTAAGGGACTGTGGCCTTGGCCAAGCATTCCCACTAGTCTTTGCAACAAAGGGCTGAGGCTGCAAGAAGAGACTTCAGCCTTCACCACCAGCAGCTGGTAGGCCTGGCCCGCCACTCTAATCTTCCCCACGGCCACCTACCTGGGTGCTGCACGGGTCTTTCGTCTCTGTATCCATGGCAAAGAGCTTTTCGATTGCTTCAATCTTCAGATCATCATCCAGAGATGTGTAATAGTCTCCAGGGCTGCTGGGCTGGGGGCCAGGAAGGAAGGCAACCAAGTCAAGGCTACGGCACTGGTTTCTCCAGAAGTCCAAGGTGGAAGGAGAAATACATTTCTGGACCCACAGATTCAACTCTATTCCACGGAATAAGAATTTGTAAAGAAGCCACTCCCTACGAGCTGTGGGAACCTCTCTGAGTTCAGCCTCCTCGTCATAAAATGAGGCTGTCTTGAACAGCAAACAGGATCGAGGCATGGCTGGCCGGGCTCTGCAAACCATGTGGCTCTGTGCCCCCAGCAGGATGGTTGCTGCCCCGCATGGGGACTGAGCTCGGGGCTCACAGCTGTGTGCCACTCGGCCCCTGTCTTCAAGGACCTTATCACATAGGTGGGGGTGGGATGGGTACTGACAGCAAGCACACAGCTCTAATGCGTGGCAAGTAAGTGTCACAGCCCCCCTAGGGGGCTCCAGTATAACCTGAGTAGGAGGAGGGCAGGACTTGGGTCTGGCCTGTCCACTCAGCCGTCCGGCGGCAGCCAGAGGAGGAGCCCACCCTCTCCATGGCCTCAACCCCAGGGGGCGCTCACCGTGGAGCAGCTGCTGCTTCTGCTGCTGCTGGCGGCACTGGGGGTGGCGCTCCCCGGGGCGGCTGCCTGGGGCACGGTGAAGGCGGGCAGGCTCCCGGCCTCAGTGTGGGCGCCGTGGCTCCTCGGCTCTCCGGCCCACTGCTGGCCTGGGGGCAGGATGGCCTTGCCATAGACTGAGGACTCCTCAAAGTTCTGGCTCCCTGTGGAGACAAGGGCCTGGCTTGGTTAGCACCCGCAACTGCTGGGCTCACCCCAGGGCAGAGGAAGCAACAAGGACGCACAAGTGATCCGAAAAGGGCCTGCGGCGTGCCTGGGGCTAGGCCCCCCGTGTGCTGAGGCTTCGCTGGGACAAAGAGGCCTTCAACTGGGGCTGGGGTTCAATGTACAGACTCCCTCCAATGGGAACACCCTCCTGGAGCCTTTAATTTTCAGAGACTAAATGTATGAGGAGCCACTCTTCCCTGAAGGGCAATCCAGAACGTAGAGGAGGAGGTTAGGAAAACTGGGCAGTTTGCCTCATGACTGCCACAGAACTGGGAAGCTGCGTGACTCCTTGTCCCAGGGCTGCTCTCTGTGATTCTCTGGGATCACTGTTCCCCTGTGGCCTCTCATGAACACATCTAACGGGGCTGAGCCAGTCCAGAGCAAGCACAGGGAGGTGGAGCTGTTCCTTGAGCGGCCACAGCAAGGCTGGGGGGTGACCGTGGGTTGCAACATGGGGAAAAAGGGGCTTCCCGCATTCAGAGCACGGGGCAAGAGCTGAAAACTCCGCTGGGGCCACCAGGACTCGCATCCCCGTGGGACAGGCAAATGTTTAAAGAGTGCATTCGAGGGCTTACTCCTGGGCCTGAATCTTTTCTCCATCCACGTTTCTGGAAGGATTTCTCCCAACGTGATTTCAACCTAGCAGGCCTCTGCCTAAACAAGCAATCTGTCCTTCAAGGCGCAGGTGGCGATCTGCCCACCCTGTGGAAAGATGCCCGTGGCCTCGGAGCAGATCCCTTGCTGCCCCACTCTCTCGTCTCAGGCTCCCCCTCCCCACGGTGGAGGATCGACCAGAACACACTCCCCCACCCCCGCTCAGCGCTTTACGAGGTCAGATATAGGACGGTCTTATGCTGCAGTGAGTGCACGTGCCCAGCATAGGGTCTGGCCACCAATGGATGATCAGCAAGACTCGGGGAAGGCACATGGCAGCTCTGCTTAAGGAAAAGCTGTGGCCAGGGAGGCCTCCCCCCACCCCAAGAGGGTTCGACAGGCCCTGGCTCAGCTAAGAAGCACCCACCGAAATCCAGAGAAATGATGGCATCTCCTGCCGTGGGTGCGAGTTGGGCCAGCTCCTCGGGCTCCTCCTTCAGCTTGGTGAACAGGAAGTTGCTCTTCTCAGACACAGCCACCTTGCCACTGTTGTCAAAGATGCTGTTCATGGTCATCAGGTGCGGCTTGAACGGGGACTCCGTCTGGTCCATGGAGAACACCACGTCGTTCTTCTCAATCTCACTGGTGGAACAAGAGCGAGCTTCAGACCGTCCACGTTTTCCAGCAAAACCCTTTTACTCTCCAGACACATGGAAGTCCTGATAGCTAAGCCTCTCAGACAAAAACATGAGTATGGATGGTGTGTTGGCATTCTGTAAAGAACCGTGCAATGGAAGTTTGGAGTCGTGGAGCGAGCGACGCGGGGAGCACCCGCTGAGCAGGTATCTGTCTTGTATGCTGTGTTAATATCGTATGTGGGCTGCGTGGTATGCATGGGACTTGAAGGCTTTTGCTTTTGTTTCACCCCAGCAATGACTTTCTCTAGCTTTTTTCCCAGGTGCTACCGAGCAAAGGTGTTACATCTCCCCAAAAGTAACTGTGGTTCTCTTCCCTTGGTTCCCATTCAGAAAGCACTTAAGTGACAGCTGTGTTCTAGCTGCCTCCCCACGTGGGTCAGAGGCATGACAGATGACAGACAAAGGGGGAAGGGGCAGAAAAAGCCTGTAAAGGGGAAATCCCAGTGGTCCACTGTTCCCAGGACGCCCACTGCAAAAGAGCTCGCCGATGTGGTGCCGGGTTCTGAAAGGCTCGGCATTCCTGGGCTGTGTCCTCAGGCTCAGGAGCACCCTGCACCCCAGCCTGTGGCCCCCTGGCCCTCACACGCTCACCTCAGGACGTAGTTCACACACATGATGCACTGGGGCTGCAGGTTGCGAGGGTTGTAGATGACCGTCCCCTGCGTCTCCAGCCACACGTAGCCCCCGTGCTTCGCAAGCATCCGGTACTGGCCACTCACCACCTGACCCTTGGTGCACACTAGGGGAGGAGAAATGGGGCCTGAGGTCAGGAGGCGGGGGAGGGAGACCCCATGGGGAGGGCAGCGTGCAGGGGAAAGATGGGGGAGAATGAGCTGGATGGGAGCTTAGAGCATCTCGCCCAACTCTTCATGTTAAACATGAGGAAAGTGGTCCAGAGAGGTTAACTGAGTTCCCTAGGCTGGCTGTGAGGGAGTGGCCATCGCCAAGCCCTTGACAAGTTGGCTCACCCCTGGCTCAGCTGGGAGCAGAAACCAAGAGCAGCACCTGCCCTTCCTTCCCCCCTAAGGTCAATGAGAGGAAGCCTCTCCATGGGCTGCCCTCTGGATCCAAACGGGCACGCAGGGAACGGGCGAGCCTCCTCTGCCTCACACTACAGGCGGCAGGGTACTTCCAAGCAGCGTGGAGAACGCCTGTCCTCGGGCAACCACTGGTAGCAGACCCACCATCAGTGCTCTGCTTGTGAATAAAAGCAGTTTAAAGAAACCCCCAGATATGCTCGATTGTTCCAGGTCATCCGTCAGACCTGCCGCCTTTCGGGCCACAGCAAGTTTGTGACCCACAGCAAAGGCAGCAGCAAGCCCCCCGCCAGCCTCTACACACAGCCTCGTCAAAGCCCTGGTAAGTCCTCCCAGCTGCCCAGCTAGGCTGCCTGCGTATGACTTCTTTCCTCTTCCAGAATGTTCTGAATGTTCATTTAACATTTGTTTTACTCTATAAAAACATCGGGGAAAGGGCCCTGCATCCCAGATTGTCCTCTTCCCCAGTCCAGAATGCTCTATCTGCTCCCATTAAAAATAGAATCAAGTCCCTTTAAATGAAAGTTTACTAATGTTAGGATTTCTGATAGCTTTCTGAACTGCCCATTTACTTTCTTTCTTGGGAATTCATTCTTCTGAATCCCAGTCTCAGAAACCCCCAAATCACAGAGAAAGAAGCATGCTGGCAGGATTAGGAAATCTTGGTTTCGGTTTTCCTCATCTGCAAAATGGGGTATTGATGATAATAACAGTAATAATAATAATTATTAGTACCCAGTGGGGTATTGATGATAATAACAGTAATAATAATAATTATTAGTACCCAGTGTCCCATAGCTGTTTGTACTGAGGACCAAATCTGCCTGCCTGGTTTATCAGGTACAAAAATGTGGCTGAATGTCACTGACAAATGCTGTATAGGAAAAGCCCCTCTGCTCCAAAGTTACTAACATGTACAGTGCCCAGGCCCTGTCACGTCTACAGGACACGTCTGTAGATAATGTCACAAGGGGCCCTGGGGGAGAACATGCAGACTCTCTGTAAACGTCGCGAAGCTCCCCACTTTTCCGTGTAGGCTCGGGAATCACTCCCCGTTCACCACACTGTGTGGTTGAGGAATGCAGCCCCGTTCGTACTAACCATGCTTGTAATCCTTCACATTTATGTTTTTCTTGGCACATTTCCCCCTGTTCAGAAATTAACAATCCCCTCCAAGCTACAGGAAGCACTGTAACCGTGCTACACATAACTTACATGTGTATCGTGCTTTGCAGGGTTCAAAACCATCTCGTTAGATAAATTCATTTCTGCAAAGGAACTGGAACGGTGCCTGGCACATAAAGCATCCACGGGATTAGTGTCAGCATCACCTCGTTCACGGTACAGTGACACCACGAGGTATCTATTATTATTCCTGTTTTCCATCTGAAGAAACTGAGGCTTAGACTGATTTGCTGAAAGGCCCCCCTCAGTGGAAACAGTAGACAGGCTTATAGTCCAAATTAAAGGGTCCTAAGTTTTTTTGGTTTTGTTTGCATTTTAAAAAAGTCAACTTTGGTGAGGTTTAATTTACCTTCACTAAAAAATGCACCCATTTTAAGCACAGATCAATGAGTTTTGCCGACTGTATGGACCCTTGTAACAGTCACCACAATCAAAGGTATAGAACTTTCCATCATCCAACCTCCCAAATATCTTATACCTCTTGACAGTCAATCCCCATTGCCACCCCTGGTCCCAGGCAGCCACTGATCTGTTTTCTGTTGCTATACGTAGAAATGATCTTCTCTCCATTCACATGTAAGTGGGATCATACAAGAGCTCTTTCGTGTCTGCTTTCTTTTCACCCAGCATGTTTCCCAGAGCCCTCATGTTGTTGTAGGTATTCCTGGTTTGCTTTTCATTGCTAAGTAATATTCCACTGCATGGAGATACCATAACTAATTTATCCATTCACCTGTCAATGGATGTTTGTATTGTTTTCAGTTTTTGGTTATAATGAATAAAGGTGCTATAAAATTTGTGTACAAATCTTTGTATGGACATACAGTGCGAGTGCAACTAGGGGGTGCATTGGCTGGGTCATAGGGTAAGTACATGTTTCCTTTATAAGATACAGCCAAGTTATTTTCCAAAGTGGTCATATCATCATTGTCTAATCTTTCAATAAAATCCTGTGCTGTAGGGAAGACAGATACCATCTTTTTTTAACATGAGGGAACTAAGGCCAGAGGGATTGTGACCTGCTTTACATCACACAGGACAACAGTCTGGGTTACTCGACAGCCTGTGGCCGGGAGTACAGTGCCCTCCTACTACATGCCCCCGGGCGACACTTCACTAGGAGGACTGAATTGGTGGTTGCTGCTGTCCTAAACCATCATGGACCCTTTGGCCAAAGAAATAACTCTGTCCTCCCTCATCTCCCTTTATCTATCCCATTGAGGCTCCCGTGCCCGAGAGACATGATTCTTGCACAATTTCAAGTGCCTGGAGTTAACTTATTCATTAACTTATTAACTTATTCTTAATGCAGACAAGATTCAGGGATCTTATTCTTTTTGATTAAACAGTGCAGTGAGCAAAGGTTTTTAACTGCGTTTCTAGCGATTGCAGGCGAGGGCCTGCTCTGTCAGTAGAATATAATTACGCCAGCTTTCTAATCATCTGCTCATTAATGCCAGCCTTGGTGAGGGGCCTGCTACTTGGTAGATAGGCTTTTTATGGCCTTTAATCTTGTTTTCCTAAGAGCACATAATGTCCTCACACAACAAAGAGAAACCAACCCCCCTTCCCCCAAACCCTTACCTTCTGAGGGTAACAATGTATAAATTACTAATCCATTTGGAAATGATGGCTTTCAATTATTTAAATTTGGTTTGAGGTCTGAGCTTCCCCAGTAATTTCAACGGTAAACTTTCACAGGCTAAGACACACATACATGCATAAATTCGGGATGCTGGTGTGTAAACCTGGACGAGCCTCAAGCCTGGGCCTCCAATTATTCCACAGTATGAGTGTGGGTCTGTGGTGCAACTTTATCTGCATAAACCCAACAAGAAAGACAGGGTCAGAGGGACAGAGAGAGAGAGAGAGAGAGATTGAGAAAGACAGAAAAGGAGAGGGAAAGAGAAACAGAAATAGAGGCTTCT
Source organism: Balaenoptera acutorostrata (assembly GCF_949987535.1). NCBI lineage: Eukaryota > Metazoa > Chordata > Mammalia > Artiodactyla > Balaenopteridae > Balaenoptera > Balaenoptera acutorostrata. The sequence continues at coordinate 55,543,307 of NC_080075.1, forward strand.
GTTTAGCTGGCGTTAACCCAATTTCCATCCCATGCAGATCTCCCTTTGCTGGATTCAGGCTGGCTGAGTAGAGGCCTCTGAGCTCAGAGCTGCTTTACTTGGCTCCATCAGGGGAAGAAGGGAACCTGTGATTTCCATTTGGGTTGTGAATTACCTTTAAGTGTGCCTAATGCTTAAAACCACAGATTCAATAAATCTGCACCATATTTCCCCTGGATTCAGCAGAAAACTAATATGACAATTTTTTACCCCAGCTCTTTTTTAAGGATCAAAGATTTTCTAAGAGAAGGAAAAAAAAAAAAAATCCTTTTCATAGGCCTAGTGAGAAGCCATCATGTTTGTTCTCTTTGACAGTAGTTTCCTCTACTTTCCCACCCCAGAAGGTAAAGTACAATACTGTCCTGCAAGAATTTCCAGAAACTTTTGCTATTGTCCTCTACTTTGACTCACCCTTGGCTGAGAAGGAAGGCTAGGCTTTTCCCCAGTTTTACATCTAAAGGAGGGAAGCCCCAGAAAGCCAGGCACTGGGAATCAGTGGGTAAGCTGGGCCAGAGCCAGGTCCCTGAGTCCCAGTACCAGGATGACTTTGGGAGCTGAAACCGCCATGGACCAGAACAGCATGGGGAATCCCAGAGTGGAGGCCGGAGTCACGTCCTACAGTTCCAAAGCTGGGGCAGGCTAGAGCTGGGCCACATCCACGGGTGCACAAAAGTACCTCCACCTCCCTCCCGCATCCCTGGGTCCCTGAATGGGGAAGCTGGATTGTTTGTTTTTTTTGCCGGAGAACACAATGAGAAACTTCTTTGAGATATCATTAGGGGCCCTGTTGCACTGTTGGATCAAACCCGAAAGCCATGAGGACGAAGCAAAGAAACCAATTAGAAAGAGATCTCATTCCTTAAGAGAATATTAACTGTGCTTCTATACAGCTTATGGCCTGCTGATCTGAACTTCAGCTGTCCTAACCTTGGGATAGATGGATGGATTTAGGAACAACGGACAAATAACTGCACTTCCATTTTCTTCATTGCCACTCCAAGGCCACAGCTAATCCTTGGAGTCCAAGACCAAAAGGGCCACCAGGAATCTTCTCAGACTTACCAATTTTAAATCCTTCTGTAATCCTCTCAGCACCCCGATCTGCACTGGGGGCACTTATTTTGAAGCATTCTTTCCCAAATATGTTTTTTTTGCCCTTGGGTGTATCATTCATTTAGTGCCTGTACTGTACCAAACACTATGCTAGATACTGAGGCAGAAGGTATGAACCACCATGCTCCCACGGAGCCCACAGCCCTCCTTCTCCTGCAGAAATGAGATCCCTTAGGGCAGGGATCAATCCTATCAATTTCTGTTTCCCCCAGTAGGCCAGGTATAGGGTTACAGACCCATAGTCCTTGCATGTTGATGGGCTGTACGGATTCAAGAAAATTGTCTTCGATCACCTGCAAATGGGAAGCCTTATTTGGGAACATAGTCAACTGAAATGCACTAGAACTGCCCTGTCCAATATGGTAGCCACTAGCCAAGTGTGGCTACTTAAATTTAATTAAAACTAAATTTTAGGGCTTCCCTGGTGGTGCAGTGGTTAAGAATCTGCCTGCCAGTGTAAGGGACATGGGTTCGAGCCCTGGTCCGGGAAGATCCCACATGCCGTGGAGCAACTAAGCCCGTGTGTCACAACTACTGAGCTCTGCGCTGTAGAGCCCGTGAGCCACAACTACTGAGCCCACGTGCCACAACTACTGAAGCCCACGAATCTAGAGCCCGCGCTCTGCAACAAGAGAAACCACTGCAATGAGAAGCCCGCGCACCGCAATGAAGAGTAGCCCCTGCTCACTGCAACTAGAGAAAGCCTGCGCACAGCAACAAAGACCCAAAACAGCCAAAAATAAATAAATAAAATAAATTTATAAAAAAAAACAAAAAAACCCCTAAGTTTTAAAAATTCAGTTCCTCAGTTGCACTAGATATATTTAATATACAGCATAGGTCACCAATGGACTATGCAGATGAAGAACATTTCCATTGTAGAAAGTTCTATTGGACAGCCCTGTTCTAGAATCCTTTCATAATTCAGGTTTTCTTTCAAGCTGCAAGGCTTGAATTTCCACACACCATTACTGGGTTGCCCGGACAGCCTTCCCCAACTGAGTTCTCTTGATTCAGCAAGCAAGCTCTTGGAAAACCAGGGCCCACCTCAACACGTCTATTAGGTTGGTATCGTGCAACCTCTACCTCTGTTTAGACCAATGCTCCCCCATCCTTCAAGGTCCAACTCAAGTGCCCTGTCTTTTTTCCTGAACTCTCCCAGCCCTCTTCTTCGAATGGATGTACATGTTTCTATAGAGCATAACCCAAGTTGATGACATGCTGTCTTGTATTACACTCTGCGGGGCTGTTCCATAGGGTTAAGCAGACTGTTAACTGCATAAGTGTGCTCAGTGAGGTGGTAAGTAGGGACTGAGATTCAGCCCACCTTCCACTCTCCAGGCTGTATGGCTTGGTGTGTTTGTGTGTCCCCTACCAAAAGTGCCCTTTTCCTAATTTGCACGAGCATGTCATACAGGATGGTGGCAGCCTTGGTTCTCTAACCATCCTGAGGGCATGAGTCTTGTCTGCCACACAAGATGATGGCTCTGTGAAGGAAGCGACTGGATCTTCTCCTTTCTCACCAGTCACACCCCACTCAAGGCCAGATTCCACAGACATATGGGGCACTCCTGGAACTTACAGTTCTGGTGACTTTTGGTCATGTTCTCTGAGTCCAGTGCATGGTAGAACTCGTAGGCTGAGCGGCCAAGCAGCTCTTCAGGGTGGTAACCAACCAGTTCTGTGATTCTAAATTTTTTTAAAAAGCAAGGGGGAAAAGAAAGACCATATGAATATGAGCAGGGGCTCAAGGACCTATATGTAGAAGGTAATTCAAATGCACACATTCAATGAAACACACTCCAAACATCCCAGTCGTACCATTCATCCAAGTGAAAAAACAACAACAACAACAAACCAGGTGGTCAACCTGCAACTATGGGTCAACCTGCAAACATGGTGGTCAACCTGCAACTATGGGTCTACCGAACCTCCACTCTTCCTGCCCTTCCTGGATTGTGTCTGGGGAGGAAGAAAAAGCACCTGTTCAGGGGCTCCCTACCTCCCACCCCCAAATAGACACATGTGCCTTGCTCCAGTGACCACTGGAAGGGGCTCTCATTGCCCCCCACCCAGAGTTTTTGCAGACAAGGGAGCAGAGATGCAGAGAGGGTAGACAATTTGCTTGATGTCTACACAAGTGTCCGGGGACAGAGCAAGAACGAAAACAGGAACATCCTGACTATTCCAGCTTATTCTAGTAGAGGGCGATATGAATGAAAAGTGAAAATTATGTGGTCCCAAGTTGGCAAAAGCATGGAGGCAGCCTTTGCATGTGTGTTAACCATGGATTGAGGAGGGACCCAGGCAGGTAGAGCCCTGTCTGTGCTTAAACCTTCTCCCCTCGGGTCCTGCCTGGTGACCTCAGATACCTCCTAGACATCAGGTTTGCCTTCATGGGTTCTCCTACTTGTTCTTCCTATCTCAAGGAAAGGAGGGAGGGCAGGAGGTGCCGAGAGGAACAGATACAAAATCATAGTCCTAGAAATGTGCCTCTTCGTTACACTCTGATAAATAGGCAGCTTCCGTGTAAGGTGTCTGCCTTAGATGGGAAGTGGGCAGAGAAAAAGCAAATGTGGAGAACCATGAAGAATCACTTAACTCTCTGAGGACCCTCTGCTCTGTGCTGGAATCATTAAAATAAACAAAGCCATGCCCAAGAACCACCAGATTAACTGCTTTCCCACGTCATACCTAAACATTATTTCTCATCATCTTTGTTCTCTCACATTTTTTCTAACGGGCTCACTGTCTTGTTTACTTAGCCTATCATGAGCAAGAAGTGATGCTATATCCTCATCATTACAAGCTCTATTTTGGAATACATGACTCTGGGGGCACAGCCCTGTCACCTGTCCACGCTGGAGAGGAACAGTGTGGAGAGGAAAGCAGAAGCCGTGGCTCCTTGGTCTCCTGTCTCTACTCCTCTCTCCCGCTCCATATGGGTTTTGAACAGGTCAGATGAAATCATCCTAAAATATTATTTCCATTTTGTCACCCCGCTACATAAGCATCTCCAGCTTACCTAGGACCAACCACATCCAGAGTAAATAAACTCCACCTAACTTCTAAGCCCCCAGAGTCTTGTCTCCATCTTCCAAGCAGTCTGATTTGCAGCTGATCGGCAGCATGGCAGGTCCCCCCTCCCCGGTAGACCCCTCTCCTCGCAGTTCCCACCCCTGGCAAACCCATGCTTGCCACAGAGCCTTGAGGCCTTCTCTTCTCCGAGCCCTGATGATGACAGGGCCAGCTCAAGGTCTCGCCTTGTCCCTGGAGCTTTCTCCAGGTTCCCCTTCTCATCGAGTCCTAACAGGCAAACACAATGTCACAAGGAGTTATGTATGCTTCTCTCCACATCCTAGGCTGCCAAGCCCTGAGCTCAGGGACCACATTCTCCTTTGGCCTCCGCTACAACGGGTGCTCAGTAAATGCTAGAGTAGCCGACCAATGGACTGATAGTCTTTGGGGGCCTAAGGTACAATCAGAGCCCTGTCTAGCCCAGCACTGCTAAGGAACCTGGGCACTAATGGTCCACTTTTCTTCCTAGAGCATGGTCACCTGTCTCAGTGCACGATGGTGCACACACACAGCCTTCAGCGCAGCCCTCATGATGTTCAATCCATCCTTTCTCCACTCCGTAAGGTGTGTCTGGTGTTGAAGTGGGCAGAGAAGAGGCAAATTCTCTGCCTAGGTGAGACTTGGGGGTTAAAACCTTTGTCAAACAACGGGCAACACAACAGAGCTGAGAAGCTTAGGTCTCAGTTGATTTAGCCCAGCAGAGATTTCTCCAGCGAGATTCCAGCAGCTCACCTGCACCAGCCAGTTGGTCTCAGACCAGGAGGATCTGTCCCCTCACTTGGCCCTGAGCAGAGAGGTCTCTGAACTCATCAGCAACAGACATGTTCCTCGGCGGCCTGCCTCCAGGGCTGGCATTCATGGCACCTTAGCCAAGGTGGAGATTCAGGGAGAACAAGGAGACGGCCACACAGTGCTGGCCCTTCCTTTCCTACACCCATGTAGCTTTTCTGATGGGTCCCATGCCTTTCAGCCTTAGCCTGGGAATCAGAATTGCACCGGTGGGCTGTGCTGACAACAGGCTGGCCATTTATCACCAATGTGCCAGATGAACGACTGTTCCTGAACTAGGTCTAGAGTTTCCTAGAGACCCTCAAAAATGAGGCTGTTCTGGGAAAGATCTGACTCTACTCTGAAGAGATTACACTTTCTTTCAAGATTAGAATCTTTTGAAATGCTCAAAGTAAATGTTTATTATAATCAGCCTCAAATAAAATATTTCTTAATCTAATTAATGTACCATCCATTCAGAGGCACACAATGGGCATGTTTTGGAAGTGGACAAACAAACCTCGATTTCAGAATTGCCAGCTCTCTTCCCAGTAGCAGCCTTCATTTATCTTGTCAACTAAAATAAATATTTAACGTCTCCTTCTTCATGCCTTTAAACAGACGACTATAAAAACTGGGAAATACACATACCCCAAACACAATTGAAGAACATTCGACTGGTCAGACTTCACAAAACCAGGAAACCCCAACTCAAAGCTAATGGTCGTTGCCCTCAATCTGCAGGCATGCCGACGCCAGCGGGGAGGCTAACGAACCCGGTTTGTTTATAGGGTTGGCCTCCACGGCACACAAGGGCCCTCCCTGCTCATTTCCCGCTGTCCCAGGGAAGCCTCCGGAGCTGGGCTGTGATAACACCATTTCATCTGCTCTCTTCACCAGGGGCAGGGGAACTATTTTTTTTTTCTTTCGTTCTTTCTAATTAAGGGGCCCTGACTCTCTGGAGAAAAAAAAAAAATCAGTTTGGGGTCACCCATAAATTTCAAAAGTCAACTCAGTAGTGCTGTTCTCTTTGTAGAGCGGAAGAAAATATAAAAGGACTTAATTCAGCAGACTTCAGAAATGAGAAGCACAGAGGTCCCTGTTTAATAATAAAGTAGGAAAAGAACCAGATCAAGGATGAGGTGAGGAGAGAAATGTAGACATTGACAGGCAGCCCCAGGAGGCAGAGGCAGAAGGAAGAAAGAAAAAAAGAAACTAGAGAATGGAGAGGAAAAAAAGGTGGTTAAAATCTGAAGTTAGTGTCGCCCCAAGGAAATATGTGGGTCAGACAGCTGGGCCCTGGATTTCAGAGTCAGGTCTGCCTCACAATGTAAAATGACAGTTACTGCTCATCCATTGCTCTTTACCCTTAAAAATGTTGCGAGGCCCTTTTCAACGTGGACTACCTGTGGATGAGCGCTAGGAAGAAATGCACTCTCAGGCTGGGCTGCAGTGTCGGTGCCGTGTGGCCTCCTAGGCAGAAGGAATGCAGCGCAGGCCTGAGGCAGCTCCACCACGCGCCCGCCCACGAGGGACGAGGCAGCAAGCTCCCTACTTCACACGCCAAGCCTGGAGTCAAACAAGGTCTGGCTGCAGTTTTTACCCCTGTTCCCTACGAGTACAGGATTCACTCAGTAAACTAATCGTGGACGGTTAGAGAGCATTTAAACTATTTGAGAGGATAAAAGTTTTAAGTACTTCATAACCACCTATTTGTTTTCCAAGGAATGCATTTGCTAATAAAACCATCCTTCTATTAAGGTCTGCTTTCTTTCCTTCCTGCCTTCTGGCAATGCCCTCTCCTAGGCAACACTTGACTCACCTCATTTTGGTTTCTGTATGTGCTTTTAGCTTTGAAACTGCATTTCCCCAATAATATCCAAACTATTCACTAACACAGATTTCAATGACATGTGTTTCAATATATTTCTATCCAGATTTTCTTGGCTTTAAACAACAATACTTTTGCCTTGTGTTTTCCTCCAGTAGTACACGGTTAAGTGAATATCTATACAACCAGCTCCATAGTTAATGGATAATGAATTTCCATCCTATCAGTGTTATGTGTTACAGTTGGGGTGAATTTATTCATAGTATACATAGGAGGGTAGCCCTGGCTCAATCCTGGACTGACCCTGAGTGCCACCAAATGCTACAGCTGCCTTTCATTACCTTGAAACCCACAAGCAGGAAGGGGAAATTTGCCTTGAATTGTAGCAGGAGAGAAGCAGATCATGCAGAGGAATAATTTTTGAATTGTGAGGTCTATTACACTTTGAAATAAATTCCAAAGAGGATTTGTAGAGCTGCCTCTTCCAAGGAGTATTTCAAGCAGATTAGACAGGATGATATACAAGCACTTCTCATAAATCTGTTCAAACTTTCTTAGGGCTGATTTCAGAACATCGTCGTTTGGAGGAGACACAGATGCACAAGGAGAGCATTTAAAGTTTCTTCTAACTCAGGGATTTAAAGAAACACACTATACCGTCTTACATAAGATAGGTAAAGAAAGACTACTGTGTATGTCTGCAAAAATATTTAGAATACACTAAATATGAAACTAAAAATGACATGTAATATATCAGTCTGAAAGATCACTTTGAATTAAAGATGCCACTTATCCTCTAAAAAAAAGTAAAATAATTTGTTAAATGTATCTCAGTACACAATGAATGTATATAATCTTTTACTATTAATTTGCCCGAAGTCAGTCTATTTTCTTCTCCGACTTTAATACTGTTGCTTTTCAGGTGTTTTGATGTGTGTGTTTTACAACTCATGGCTCTCTATAATGTATTGACAGCCTCTTTACAATCCTCAACTATCTCCTCACTTTTATCATCATCACTACTACCAACTTCTTCGTATAAAAAGAATTCACCGCAGATTTGATCCACAGAATTTGAAATGCAGGCATCTTAACTTATCAAACTGTAACTCCTGATATTATTACATCCTACGCTGCCTTAACCCAATGACAAAACAGGGTTGCCCTCAAATTCTTTATCTGTAAAAATTACAGGACCCTCCTTGTTAATTTGAAAATTTTACTATTATGATAACTTTTCCCCCAGTGATACTTCTCTCATCCACATAATTTGCTTTTATAATTTATTTCTAACATACAGGAAGACTCATAAAACACACAAAATCACAGTGGGATTATATGCATTATAGATTTGCCCCACTCTCCTTGATGGCTTGGCTTCTTTCACAGTTATTCTCTTTCTCCACTAGATGGCGCCTCCACGTGAATTTAAGAACCACCCCATTTTATTTTATTTTTTTTTAATTTTAATTTTAATTTATTTTTTGGCTGCATTGGGTCTTCGTTGCCGCGTGCGGGCTTTCTCTAGTTGCGATGAGCGGGGGCTACTCTTTGTTGTGGTGCGTGGGCTTCTCATTGCGGTGGCTTCTCTTGTTGTGAAGCATGGGCTCTAGGCACATGGGCTTCAGTAGTTGCAGCACGCGGGCTCAGTAGTTGCAGAACACGGGCCCTAGAGCGCACGGGCTTCAGTAGTTGCGGTGCATGGGCTCAGTAGTTGCAGCGCACGGACTCAGTAGTTGTGGCTCGCAGGCTCTAGAGCGCAGGCTCGGTAGTTGTGGCGCACGGGCTTGGTTGCTCTGCGGCATGTGGGATCTTCCCGGACCGGGGATCGAACCTGTGTCCCCTGCATTGGTAGGCCGATTCTTAACCACTGCACCACAGGGAAGTCCAAGAACCACCCCCGTTTTAAAGTTAAACTACTTGAGAACAATTTTTGTCTTCGTTTTGGGGGAATGGTTCATTAAGTTGCTCATGTCTCAAACTCCAAACTCTTGGAGATCAGGAATCATCTCTTTTCTTCTTTGATATAATTAGTCTCTGGCACTGGGTTAGATATATAGCAGATGCTCAATAAATAACAGTTCATTAACTGGCTGCTCATTTTAGGAGACAGAGTATAACACCTCTTTCTGAATTGTAAATGGAGATGAGATCATCCATTACACTGATAATCAGGATATTCTTCTTTAAACCTGCTACTCAACTTTACTCCCCCTATCTAGAGCAATTGACTGTATATACACATAAGTGTGACTGACATATAAATTGTTATAGAATTCACTTCTAACAATATTTGCTGTTTCAGATCATTAATACAGGACTTGACATGGTCCTCTGACCCTCTGTTAAGAGGAGCAGGATGAATGCATTTTGAATCATCTGCATTCCTTTATTCAACTTCAGATGTTTCAGAATAAGTTGTTTCAGGTTCAGTTGATTTTGGAAACCTGAGACTTAAACACAAGATTAGGGTACTCTTTTCTATTTTATTTGTCGCTCCCCCCTCCTTTCCTCTCTGTTCTCCCCTTTTTCTCCATGATCCTTCTCTTTTTTTTGTTTGTTTATGTCTATGGTCTCAATACATCTAAGAAAAAGTACCAAACAGCCTCAAAAGTGATTTTGTGGGTTCTACTTGCCTTACATTTTCATCAGATTCTTCCTAACTTTCCCATTGGGAAAATAATCCCCTTTATGGGAAATCGCAGCCCCTCATGTGTGCCAGATGTCATTAAATCTAGTGAATTCCCTGATTAAAATGGAATGCCCCCTACCCCACCCCGCTATGATATGTAAGTGTGGGTTTTTGAAGCATTGATCTTGGAAGAGGTGTGTGTGTGTGTGTGTGTGTGTGTGTGTGTGTGTGTGAGAGAGAGAGAGAGAGAGAGAGAGAGAGAGCGAGAGAGTATGAATATGTGTATATCCTTCCCCATCCCAATACAAAAAGTGTAAACAAGACAAGCTACCAAAACCAAAATATCCTAGTCTTCATCAAGGCAATGGAGAAATAACACATAGGTATCAAGGACTGAAAACAGTCACTTTATAAACTGTCTGAGCCATGTCTGTGCCCTTGTTAACTAATCTGCTAAAATCCGTTAAACACAACTTCTGTGTGGCACAGCATTCTGTGTCTTTAGATGCCTCTGCATCCATCTTTCCAGCACCTCTGAATTCAGAGTTTGGGCCGTGTAATTAGGTTTCTTGAAAGGCAAGATTCTGCTGAAAGTGCAATGTGTCTAGCAAACCTTATAAGCAATATCACCCTCCACACTCTGAGTCACAAAGCCCTAAATCACAGGCTGCGTCAAGCCAGGATCGACTCTGCCTACCAGCCCTGAACCAAACTAAGAAGTCAGTGCAGGGCCCCTCCGCTTTCTGGGAAGAGGGTCTTCTCCACTCTTAGGCACCCAATTGCTCATGTTATTGTCCCCTCTTCCTTTTACCCAAAGGTTAGATGCTTTCAAGAAATGACCTGAAATTCATTCAAAACAAGATAATGAATGAGGGATAACTTCATATTACCCTTTCCAGAGGACTTTTTTCCCTTCACATTAACAAGGATCAAAGTCTTAAGTTTAAAAAAAAAAAATCCTTCTTTTCTGTTATCTAGGGATGCGGAGTGATTTTCTAGGACAGTAGGGTTTTCCCAGCGCTTCTGGGGTCACATTAGCGCTGTGCTTCACACGCAGCTTTCACTGCCTGCACTGCTCCAGCCGCTCCAAGGTTAAGGCATGCGGAGCACCGCACCGCCCCACCCCACCTCGAAGCTGGAGACACGCGGGCTACGCGGCAGAATTTCTCTTGTCTCGGAAGATTACGGAGAGGGGTGCACATTACAAAACTGTATCTTTGGGCTTCCCTGGTGGCGCAGTGGTTGAGAATCTGCCTGCCAAAGCAGGGGACACGGGTTCGAGCCCTGGTCTGGGAAGATCCCACATGCCGCGGAGCAACTAGGCCCATGAGCCACAACTACTGAGCCTGCGCGTCTGGAGCCTGTGCCCCGCAACAAGAGAGGCCGTGACAGTGAAAGGCCCACGCACCGTGATGAAGAGTGGCCCCGGCTTGCCGCAACTAGAGAAAGCCCTCGCACAGAAACAAAGACCCAACACAGCCAAAAAAATTAATTAATTAATAATTTAAAAAGAAACAAAAACAAAACTGTATCTTCTGCCCAGGATGGTTCTTGGAATACAAAGACTACCTCTGAGAAATAACCTTACACACAGCATGGATTTCTCAGGTGCCTGCCTTTGGAATAATCTCTCTCTCTAATTATCCTTGTATCACAAAAATGACAATCTGAACAGCCATGATAAACGCTGACTGTGTCAAAGTTTCAGGACACAAGTCTTCACACGTGACATTTTCTCCCTATGAGGTTAGAGCGCTTCCTTCTACATCTGGAACTACGCACTACCTCCGAGAGCCTTGAATCCAGCACTCTGGGGACAGGAGTGACTCAAGGACACTTTTACGAAAGTTCTTAAACGTGGAGTGGCACCAGCCAACACCAGGTCAGTCTAGAATCAGGGGAGAGAAACTCAGCTGAGCCTGGAAAGCAGGGCCGCACCATGAAGAAATCCAGACGCCCATGGGACATCCAGCAGAAGAGAGAAAGGTGGGCAGGCCTGGGGGGCGCTGAGCAGGAGCTCTCTCCTGGGGTCTTTGGCTTCCTGCTGGCTGGGAAGGTGAGGCAGTTTCCTGCTGGTGGTCTCTCCTTCTTCCAGGCCCCCAGCCTCTACATGCCTCCAGAAGTGGTCTTGGCCCCTTGAGTTTAGTGGGGAGACTAGCTTTGGGGGAGGGCAAAAACAGGGAGCAAGACATCAGCTGGAACAAAAAGCCTCCCATCAGTTACGGGGTTTGTGGTTTTCAAAGCGCTTCCATAGCCATCATCTCATCGTACACTGATCCTGTGAAACAGGTGCGGACAGTATTCTCATCTGCATTATAGAGAAGGGGAAGCTGAGATCTCAGGGTTTCTGGAGAAACCCTAGAAGGTGAGAGGGGAGAGGTTGGAGCAGCAAAGAGCTGCCACAAAAACTATGACTCTGGACAAATGTGGTGACTCTGGACACTGCTGAAATTGGGGTCAGGTGGCGAGATCCCTGAAGGCCACCTCTGGTCATGCACTAGTCAGCAGGCTGCAGTGGCAGCTCCTGGAGCCAGGCCTGCCCGGCCCAGCCACTGCTCCTGGCCTGTCCTTCCCTCTCTGATGGCAGCCACTGCCCACGGCATCTATCCTTCCCTGTCTTCCTCCTTCCACCTCCCGATCCGCCCATGTTCCCAATGCCCAGGCACAGAGGGGAGGGCAGAGGACAGGCAGGGGGCAGTCAGAGCCATCCCTCCCGCCCCTTCCACAGCAACCCAAGCCTCTTCCCCCCCTGTTTCGAGCCTCTCCTCAAGCTGAAACTAGAGTGACATGGATTACATGTGCAGCCTTAGGTGCTCTTTCAACTACTCTAATAAGCAATTTAGGGTGAGGACCACAGCTAACACCGAACACTTCCTATTGGATTGGAACTTAGGCTGTCTCACTGAATCAAGGCTCTTAACCACTACGTTCTCTCCTGAGAGAATCTCCAGTTAGGCCTGGCTTTGGGGGTTAGGGTCTGGCTGAGTTCCCTTCCTTGAAAAGCCTTCCAAAGTAGACTGGACAGTGGCTGGAATGGAGGTGACACAGGAGGAGCAAAGACCGAGGAAAGAGCTCATTCACTGAAAAGAACACACACGAGCCACGCGGCCGTAGGGCAGCTTCCAGGCCAGAAACCAAAGCTCCCAGCTGGCCTCTGAATTGGGGGTGCTAATGGAGATCTCTAGACCCTCATCTCCTGGGGAGGGAGAGCGGCCTGGAGATTTCCTAGGAGCCTGACACATATGTGGAGGAATATGTACACACCACCGCGATCCACCACGACAGCAGCGGCACCCCAGATCAGCTCTGCTGTGACAACAGGGGACAGCCCAATATGGTATGAGGAACCCCTTGGTGGCACTGATGGGATGCAACAGTGACCTGCACCCAGCAATACAACATTAATGCCACAGACCCACACCCCGACCACAGGCGCACACACACGCACACACACGCACACACGCATACGCGCGCGCCCCGCGAGGCCCACCTGTCGTCACAGTAGGTGAACTTCATGTCCATGCTGTGGCGGCTCAGGAAGGTCTTGCTGTCCAGGGGGATGTCCATGTGGGACGGGTGCTGGATGGGCTCACACATGATGATGAGGCAGGACAGCAGCGGCTCCTTGCAGCCGCAGAGACTGCTGTGAGGGGGGCAGTTGTTGTAGACCTTCACCTGGCCCGTGCAGTGCAGGACCTGGAGACCAGCCGCGGAGGGTCAGACGTGGAGCCGAGAGCCGGGGGGGGGGGGGGGGGGGTGGCGCACTCGGGACTCCAACCCAGGCCTGACGTCCTACCTTCCAGGTGGCCGACTTGAGGTTGACGGTGCGGCCTCTGTTGGTGACTGTGCACTTCATCCTCATGAAGAAGTCCCGCTCTGTGGACATGTCTTTGCTTTTCTTCCCAAAACCAGAGCCTGGATAGGGAAGGGTAGGGGAGCCAGCTGAAGTCTCGTGTTTGTATTCAGAGGGGGGGGGCAGTTTTTCAGGGCAACACGTGTGTGTGTGTGTTCCCCGAGGAGCGGCTCTCTGAGCACGCGCAGCCTGCCCTGAATGCTCTGTGCCACCCTGGCTGTGGGCCAAGGCTCGCTCATCTCCAGCCTGTCTCCCACTGCTGAAGGGTTGGGGCTGTTCCAGTGTGTTATTTCCCACTGCACCTCGCACTCCAGAGCGGCCAGGCGATGAGTGACCATCGGCCGTGATCTCAGCAAACCTCTCCCGGGGCGGGCCCAGGTTCCGTAGACGGAATTCCAAGGGACAGTCTCGGCGAGACCACAATTACTCCAAGGGGATAAGCCTCTCGGGTTGGAAATGTCCCTTAGACACCCCTGTCTTTTCTTCAGTCCTGCCCCTCCAGTGCCCTAGTTTCAACCTGTAATGGCTGCATTCAGGATCCTGCACCATTTGCTTTCTCCCTAAAGTGACACGGGTCAAGGCTCAAGAGAGACTGCTGGTCCAAATCCCCTGTGGTGAGCAAGTTCACCTTGCGGATTAACTCAACACAGATCATATCCTTTCTCAGCCAGAATTAAATAAATGACCAAGACAAACAAGATTGCTTCCTTCCTTATAGTCTCCAAATAGCCTGGCCATTCAGAACCTCTCCCACTTTTTGTTTAAAAAAAATAAAAAGTGATGAATGCAGTAAGTGCCAGCTGACCCCCCTGTCCATGTCTAAATTCTGCCATCCTGGACCTTCCAAGGTACACTCCTGCCCCCTGCCCAGCATCTCAGAACAACCCAGAGCCTTGTTTCAAATAATCACACCCCTCCCTCTGGCATGGCCACCAGCTTCTGCACCTGAACCCCCAGGGGGCTGTGACTTATTTGGGTGACACAGCCCCAAATCACTGTGTGTTGAATGAATTGTGGCACCTTTGAATTTATCTGAAACATCCCTAGGAGAGCCCACTAAGTAATAGACCAGATGGTGATTTTTTTTTTTTTTAAAGAGAGAATATTCCTCCATCATGATTATAAAACCATCTCTCCCATACGCAATTATGTTTCTTCCTACAATTCTAATTCCCACAAGTGGGGTTTGCACATCATGAGACATTCCTGTATCTTGGGGCCTGGACACAGCACCAGCACCAGCTCAGGTGCTCAGAAGTGGGCTGGAGGGACTCATCTGTGGCTGTGACATGGGTTAGGGCCGTGGCCTCCAGACCTGTTAACTTCTGAGTTTTCCCCATTCTGCCATTTGGTTAATCTTTCTAAACACAGCTCCAACCAGATTACTCCACCTCTGCCCCAAAACTTCCACCAGCTCCCCTCTGTCCACAAGGAAGAGGATCGAGGCCCAATTCCTGGCCTTCAAAGCCTTCCACAACCAGCCTTATCTTTCTCTGGGTGCTCGCACTAACCCTGTGCTTACAGATCATTCAGGTCAGCACCTTCAAAGGCTTTGCTGATTCACTGATTTGGATCCCAAGTCCTCAACACAGAGACCAAGAGATCTAAAGTTCTACTCAGATCAACAGAGTAGAGTCCTGCTGAATCATGGCACTTGGGAGCTGGAAGGTCCTAGACTTTGCCTGGTCCAGTACTGTCACTTTGAAAAGAAAGACTCCCAGGAACAGAGCAATGAAGTGACTCGGTTCAGGTCACATGATCAGATTGAGACTAGGGTCAGAGGTTGAACTAAGACTGAGAACCCAAGGGTCCAAGGGTTTCCAGAGTAGAGAAGAAATAAAGAGACTTTTTGGTTTTCTCAGGCTTCCAGCACCTGTTTTAGAAAGGGATTCAGAAGCTCTGGCAGCCCCTTCCTCACAGAACCAAACAAGAGTTTCTCAGCGGCACAGAGAAGACAGTGAACAGCCCAGAGTGCTCCCCAGCCTGTGTACGCCCGGAGCCAGGTGGCCTTCGGGAGGGAGAGCAGAGGCGCTGGGCGGGGAGGCCGTGGTGGGGTGGGTGGAGGTGGTGGTAATCCTGCGCTTTGCAGGCTCGGTCTGTAACAAGGGTAGAAGTGGGCCAATGAAGTGTCTGCTTTTGCAGCATGTGCGGTAATAAGAGCAAAACCTTGCAGGCTTGATACCACTGCCTCTGTCATTCAGGTTGGACAAGCACACACTCCATGGCAGTGACAGGTGAGAGATAGAAAAGGGGATGTCTAGACTCGGGCACAATCTGCCCAGGGCAGAGATCGACTCTCAGGTTCAGGAGGGACCTTGAAAGTCATTAAGGCCCCTTCTTCTCAAAGCTTCAGTCCACTTGACAATATGCCCATCTGTGCTTTTGCTTGACTGTCCCCAGTTACAAGAGATGAAGCAGCAAGCTCTGATTGTCACTGCAAAGTGCTTTCTGCTTGTATAGGCCCTTCAATCCACTGGCATCTGCTGGAGGCCCCATAGGGAGGGTGCAGTGCACGAGACCTTATAAATCTCTTCTCCATCAAAAACTACTTGTCCCATTTCTTATCACCAGGAGGCCAGATTCCTTCCTTGGCTCCCAGGGTAGCTAGTCTCTAAAGGTGGTCCCAATGAGCCACATCTCCTAGTATTCAGGGCCTCCTGTAGTTCCCTCCCACAGTGAATGGGGCTGGCCTGTAACTCACTCTAACAGCAGGATGGGGCAAAGTGGTGCTGTACCAGTTTCAGGACTAAGCCTTCAGAGAGCCTGGCAGCTTCTACTTTTGCACTTTGGGGGAGCCCTGAGCTGCCGTGTAAGAAGTCTGGCTACCCTGGAGACCCCATGTGGAGAGGGAGAGGCTCCGATACCTCACGGAGTGAGAGGGCGGTCCAGCCGTGCCGGCATCCCAGCCGAGCCCCAGCCTCCAGCTACTGGCCACAGGGTCCCAGAGGTGTGGGTGAGCCCTCTGGTCATCCCACCAAGTCCAGCCTCCTGACATCACACGGAGCAAAAGAACCACCCACAGAACCCGCAGACTCATGAGAGCTAATAAAAGTACTGTTTAAGCCACTATGTTTGGGGCAGTCTGTTACACAACTGTCTTAGGGACAACCACAACAGTTCCCATGAACATTTTGGCACAGATGAGCTGATTGGTTTGGGTGGTGTCATTTGGCAGAGATGCTGGATGCTCAGGTGATGAAACCTTCTGGAGACAGTGTCCTAACCTGAAGGAGTGCCCTAGGAGTGTGACATCAGGCCCCAGGAAAAGCCAGCAAGAGATCCTTCTGAGTACTAGGTCCTTCCAGGGCCCTCGATCTCATCTCCTAGGCTCTGCTGGGTTTTTTATGGATGTCAGTTTTTTCTGGATCATGATGGCCATGTTCCAACCATCCTACATTTGTAGACAAAGGTAAGGCAGATCCCCTCCCAGGTGGTGTGAAAAGGAAAGAAACGCAATGAAGAATACATTACCATTTTTGAGACTCAGGTTCTCACGGATCTCCTCATGGTCACAGGGATGAGTGAAGTCAAAGATACTGTGTCCTGTTAGCTCCACCTGTTTCAAAAACAAGGTTGGGCTTCATTATTCCTAACACTGAAGAAGAGGTCTCCAAGAGGAAGCTGGGCCCCCTTTCATATTTGGAGAGAGGGAGGAGGCTAAATCAGGTCTTCTCATATTCCACTCCACAGGTCCACAGACACACCGGTGTAACAAAGTTCATGACGATGTGATTCACAAGGGTGGGTCTGTTAATCCAGTCGGCAGAGCCGTCCACCAGGGTGGCCATCAGCAATGCTAAGCCCAATGCCAGGGGTTCTCAGTGTGTTCCTGAGGTTTGAGGCTTGAAATCAGAGAGAAGCAGGGTGGGCACATGCAAGGAGAGGTCAGGAGGGATGTGATCAGAACCTTCCACTAATTTCTACCCCCAAGTGGAAACATTTTCCCTTTCTGAAAGAGCCAGAGGAGGGTGTCACCTGTGTGAGTCCCATGAACTTGCTGATGTTTTCCGACAGAAAGATCATGTCGCCATCTTGGGTCACGACGGCAATGAAGCCCTCCAAGGCTTTCAGGTACAAGTTGTCCATCTGCTGGTCAGCCTCAGCTTCAGGCTCATTTTCAGAGCAAACTGGGAAGAGACAGGGGTTGGACGGCTTGCATCAATGTGCTAAAGCAGATGTGACTGGCATGGACGGATGTCTGCCAGGGATGGCTCAAAGGCATTACGTGGATTTTTCTGGAAACGCACACTGCCAACCATCTAAGTGTCCACCACAGGCTCAAGCGGCAGGCATTTGATGAACACCACTGCACAGAGGACACCCTGACAGGAGCTTTGCGGGCAGTACGGTTGTTGTGGCCGCATACTTGTGGTACCAGTGGCAGTGGCAGCAGCAGTGGTCACAGATGCAAAGGCAGTCACAGGAGTAGTCAGAACAATAATTTTCCCTAATGAATGTTGAACAGTGACAGCATATCAGGTACTGCACTGAGCATGCTATATAATCTTCAAGACACCTGTGGGGTAAGTACTATTTTTTTGTCTCATCTTACAGATGAGGCCTGGAGAGGTTAAGTCATTTGCCCAAGGTTATAAAGGTTGTAGCTCGTGGACTCAGGCAGCTGAATCCAGAAGCCACACTTGCAACCATTCATAGGCTTTGGACTGTTCCTCCTATTAGGCTATTATGACTCTGAGTAAGTAACAACCTCTTTGAATATTAGTTTCCTCATCAGCTAAATGGAGATAATAATTCCCATCTCTTTGAGTTGTAAGGATTAAATACGTATGTAAAATGCCTAAAACGTACCAACTATCATGAATTCTCTCTCCCTTCTGCCCCTCTATGACACTGTCACTGTCTTCAGATTGCTCAAAACCTGGACGGGGGCTGCGTGGCACACAGAGACACAAATCTAAGTAAAAAAATTCAGGTTGACAGAACTGGGCACCCAAGAGGCGTATAGACAGTAAGTGCTGAAGGGTTCATAGGAAGAGGGGGTTGCTCTGGGGTGGTCAGAGACAACTGTTTAAAGAAGGGCATTTGAAGACACTCATGAAAAACAGGGATCTCACTCTGTTGAATGAAAGAAGTGCTTTCTGGGCCTAGTGGGTTGGGCCGACACTGGAAAGCATGGAGGTGGCAGAGGCCGGAGAAAGCTCCCTCCAGAGACGGAGAACAGGTCCACCTGGCTGAAGAGGAGGGTCCATTTCCCAGACTTATCGACTGGCCTCATGAGGTGGGTCCAGTGGCCTGGAGCAGTGGCATCTCAGACCACTGCTTTGGGGAGATTCATCGGGCAATGGCGTGCAAGGCGGTTTGGAGTGAGGACCAGAGGCGTGAAGCCACATAAGGAGGCTGCTGTGCTAGTGGCAGGCTGCCGAGGTGGTTGCCAGGGGCAACCTGGGAAGGCATCCACTCCCCAGCCAACCACTTTGAGGAGCCCTGGCCTATGAAGTATACCGCTGCTATTTGCAAAAGGTAGACTCAGCTCTTGTCCCAACAAATAAAGCTCTCAGGCCCCAAACCCTTGGCTGTTATGGCTCAGACCACAGACTTTATTTCAGCCCTGCTTCTCCTAGCTCATTATTTAACTCCAAATATACATTTACTTATACAAATTTGTATTCATCCAGCACAAACATCAAGCCAAGTATGCCTCCCTTAATTTACAGAACAAGAGGATTAGAGAATAATGTGTCACCTATAAAAGTTAACATTCACTTAACTAAAAAAGGAGTCTTTCAAATTGAGACTGTTCTAGGGAATGTAAAATGCAATGCATTTATGGGCCACTTGGCAAGGGACACATGGATGCTGTGAACTGAGGTTCAAGGGCCTTTCTGCAAGGGCACTGGATTTATTTGGTTCTCTTTTCTCTTTCCCCCTGAGCTCCTAAATTTAAGCTCTGGGCCATATGCTGTTATTCCTCAAGAAGAACAAACCCAAACTAGGAGATGTTCCTACCAAGGGGCCTCAGTGGCACCACTGTGGACCATCCACCTTCAGGACACAGGATCAGTGAATGTGCCGAGGTCACTGATGCTGCCCAGGGACAGGCCAGCCTTTAGAGCCAAGAGTTGGGCCGTACAGAGTAGTAGCCTAGTGACGTCCCTCTGTTTTGCTAAAAGGGTAGAATGAAATGAGGGACATTCTTTCCTCTTCATAACCTGATTCAGGTGGCTAGCCTATGGGAGGGGAGACAGTCTGGGAATGGCCTTTTTACCACACACACACACCCACACTTGATCCCTGCTTCGGGTGCCTGCCAATTAACTGGTTAGCTGAACTGATGACAGTGAACCAAAGTTCCAGGTGTGGGCGGTGCCTCGGCCAATGTTCGCGCTCTGGGTTAACACCTATATTTAAACAAGGGCTTCAGGAGAGACCATGACTTGACTCAGTG
The DNA here is from genome assembly GCF_949987535.1 of Balaenoptera acutorostrata. NCBI lineage: Eukaryota > Metazoa > Chordata > Mammalia > Artiodactyla > Balaenopteridae > Balaenoptera > Balaenoptera acutorostrata. Next base: position 55,563,027 of record NC_080075.1, read on the forward strand.
CTTTCAAATTGGAGCGTGCACCAGAACCACCAAGAAAACTTGCTAAAACAAGGATGTCCAAGCCCAGTGCAAAGTAAGACTGTGGGGCCTCTTGTTGAAACATTAAACCATGCCCAGGGCCCTTCTGTGCAGGACCGCACAGGTCACACAGAGTCATGGAGCCCACCCTGGATGTGTCCCCTGCCCAGAGTTCTTGAGTCAGTAGGTCTCAGTTTGGCGGCTGAGAATGTGCTTTTCTAACAAGTTCTCACGTGATGTGGATGCTGGTGGCCCTAAGACCACAGGTGGAGAATCACTGCCTTAACTCAAGGTCCTACGAGTGACCCTAATGCCGGGAAAGTCAACCAAGTTTGGCAGGTGGTGACCTATTTGGGGGATGGGTGAGGAGAGGTCTTCAGCACTGTTAAAAATCACACCAGAGAGGTGAGCACCTTCTCCAGGCAGCAGAGGCCAGCCCTGTGATTTCTGGCCTATTGAGATTTTCTTCTCTTCAATGTCTTTGATCTCAGTGGCAACACTGACTTCAAAATCTGGAGTAATCCCAAGACAACCCTATTTGGGTTAACCAGGCCCAGAGGAAATAGTTCTGCTTAAAATTTCCTGTTTTTTAACAGTTCCGCCACAGCCAAACTGGTTTCCATCCGTGCCCAGTACACTTGCTTCCAGGAGGTGGCGAAATTGGCTGTAGCAGCTGCCCAGCTGGCCTCCAGGAGGGAGGGAGAGGGGTGCACAGGGCCCACGAATGGAAACAGAACAGCTTGGAACTGAAGTCACAACGGCTGGGGGGCCGGGAAGCCAGCAGGCCGGCCCCCAGGAACCCTGGGACAGCAAGGCCTCTTTCCTCTGTGGAAGGCTGTGCTCCCGCAGCACCTGCCTATCCTCCTGGGGGCTTCGGACGGAACCTGGCCAGCGTGCTGTCAGCTTGGAGCTGAGGGTGGAAACTGCGGGGCCAGATGCAGCCCTTCACCGGAGGGGCCAGGGGCTCAGGCACATCATCCGGCTGAAGACGGCTCTACCTTTTCCCCTGCTCTTTCTCGGGAGCATATCTTCTGACTGGATCATTAATCTCTGACTCAGTGCTAAGCACACAGAAAATTCCCTCACTCACTACGTAGATATTGCACTCCTGCTACATGTCTGCCCCATGCTGGGCAAGAAGCAGGAAATCAGTCAGGTCATCTGTCAACAGGTGACGCTTACTAGATGCTCAGTCCTGTCCTAGGGAAAGTCAGGTGTAAGAGCATCCTTTCCCTCAAGGAATCTACAGACTGGTGGGGAAGAGAAAGATAAACCGCCGTAAGGCTGCACAACAATCCAGAAGAAACCCTTGGTGCCGAATAAAGAGGGACCCACAGTAGGTGCTCCATAAACCCTCAGCAGGGTCTTTAAATTGCCTTGGGCTCCAGGTCTCAGTTACTTGCTTCCCAGGACCCTTCAGGGTCTGACCCCAAAGAAGAGAGGTGGGTCATGCAGATCAGAGGCACTCTGCAGAGATGCAGCATGCTGGGCCCAGGAGCACAACAAGGTTCTTTAATGCTAAAAATAGCCCCGGTAAACAGGCTTTGATGACTCCCCACAGCCAGGATATGCGCGGGCTGAGGTTTCGGAGCACTTTTTCCGGAGCACCGCGCATTTCCTTCAGGCAGCACCACGCGGGGGGTGGAGGGGGGACGGGACCCGAGGGGCAGCAGGAGCTGGGCGTCTGGGGCGAGCGGGCAGGGTGGCAGGGCAAACGCTCCTGACCGGGCCTCTGGGACCAGATCATCCCAGGGCTGCTGGTCAGGGTGCATTTTTATTCCACCAGGGTTATTTTACCTCTGTTCCTAGTCTGAGAAGTTCCAGGAGTGTTTTGACTGGTCTTCGAACCACCCTGATGTGATCCTCCTGGTGCAGATGTGCTGTGCAGATGTGTCCCTGGGTAGTTATCAACGAAAGGGCTTTCCTTTTACACCAATTCTTCCCTCCGGCCCACAGACCCACAACTACACCCGGCCCTGGGTGTGCTGACTGCAAAAGCAGACCCAGTCAAGCCATGAGGAAACTATTTCTGAATCACTTACTGGGTCATTAGCCCCACCTTTAAACTCCACCATTGCCTGGTAGTAGGCCTGGGCTACCCTCACATCTTTGGCAGAAGGCACTGTGTTTTATCTGACCTTGCAGGCCTCCCAAAGGGCTTTGAAAGTCCACCATTAGAAATTCATTTCTTTATTCTGTGCATAACTTACTATCCTATCTCACCCTCTCTGTGTTACCCTTCATAAGATGTCGTGCCGGGCTGGGGTCAGTACACACCTGCTGATTGACCAGACTTTTTTGGTTTAAGTTAAGGAAATGATCTGAACAAAGCATCTCTAGAAGAGATTGTACGATTAGCTGCTCTCAGCCATTAACATCCTAGCATGAATCAGCCTCTCAGCTCTTCACCAAACAGGACACAAAAAGGCCTTGGTTTGGAGGGTGAGTGGGGCAAGGGGGTGAGACAGTAAAAAAAAAAAAAAAAAAGTAGAGGTGAAAGCCTGGGAAAAGAAGTCCGAACGGGGGGACCTAAGAGGGCACCAGAAACCACATCTGCCTCCACAATTTTCCCTCTGGTCTCACTCTTTCCTGCATGAAAAGGTCACGGCAAAAAACTAAAGTCACTTGTCCTACATTTTAATGTCTTTCCCTTAGTAGTCTAGAGACGAGGAAATCATAATCTCTTATTAAGACTGATGTCTTCACTAAGCAAATGCCAATGAATTAATAATAAACCTGACATTTGTCTTAGAAAGCTTGCTGCACATTGACCTCTAGCTCTCACGTAAAATGAATTTGATTTTACCTCATATGAGTATGGGGGAAGCCAAAAATCAATTTTATAGTGAAAAGCCAACTCTGCACATCTACCACTGTTTAAGGCCGTCCGAATGCAGGAGTGAACCTCATCTGGTTACAGTTTGCGGAGCTCCTCTTGGAAGAGGATTTAAGACAATCAAGTGGTATTTCCACTGATGTTCCCGTCAGAGTGTGTTCTGTTCTCGGCCCAGCGTGGAAGCTAATATCATAAAGCTATTGTTTCAGTTTGCTTCCTGTGATACAAATCTCAATCGGCCGCCCAGACTCCCAGCCTGAATTTCTCAGCGTTGAGGTTTCCTCTCCAACATTCCCACACAGAACAGCCTACTGTGAAAATCAAAGGGAAACGTGTTACTAAGTAAAGAAGAAACTTTTCTAAAGCAAAACCTGGTCTTTTTTAGCCTTTTGAACTCTGAGGTATGCAACCAGCTATTTCCTATCATAAAGTGAGCCAACATCGGCACTCACCTTTGTTAGAAATGCTTCAATAATGGATCTGTGGTTTGTTTTGACTTGGGAAAGCTTGGCAACTCTGCATTTTGCTAGAAATTGCTAGAAGGTGGTAAGAGGACAGTAAGGGTTTACACTGGGTTTTCATTTACATCATTTTTTCCAGAAGACTACTCTTATTATAAATCAATTTGCTTGTTCATAGTAAGTTTTATCTCTTAAGTTATAACTTACTGAGAGCCCATATGTGGCAGGCAAGAGGAAAGGGCTTTCATATCCAATGTCCACGGTAAGTACTGGTATCCTCTTTGTGCAGATGAGAAAGTAAAGCTCAGAGGTAGTCAAGAGGTTTTCACAAGGCTGCAGAGAAGGAAGGCAGCCTGACTGAGGTTCCAGGGCAGGTCCAACTGTCCACAAATCCTGAACTCCTTTTCTCTGCATTCCATGTTTTGAAGAAGCAAAATGTGATTTAAAAAGAACAAGATCCTGTCTCACATACAATTCCTAAAAACGATAACAACAATTGGTCTAAAGAATGTGTGGCAGCAGCCTGGAAGAGAAGGTACAGAAAGCCATCCATCTCCTCCTCCCCCAGGTGAAGCATGTTTTATGAGAACTGCTCCTTCAAGGACGCCCAGACCAGACGGCCAAATGTGGACACTTTTTATCCTTTTCTGTCATTTCTTTCCCCGGGACCGAGAGGACCAGAAGTGACACACTGAGGGCTCTGGTCAGTCCAGGGCCAAGCCCAGCCAGAGCACAGGCACTTTGCTTCCATACTTGCAACCGCTCTGGGAGGGGACATGTTGATGTCTCCCTGTGGCCACTCTGGTCTTATCTCCCTGGGCATATCTGGCAAACAGGGGGTTCATGCCAGCACACATGCAGGCAGATGTGCTCAGAGCCTCCAATATGTGTCCTGTCCAAGCCAACCCTGAACCACTGAGGGGGACGGTTATGCATGGGAGAGCTCGGAAACCAAGGCCGTGCACCAAGAGCAAGGGCAGAAACAGTCACTGAGTGTGTGAGGACCTCCTGCAGACCCCAGTGCTCAGGGCTAGCCCCTGGTGCCTCTGTTTAACTTTGGTTCCTCCTCCAAGGGAGAACCCTACCCTTCCCCCAATCCTCAGCCCTCATCGACATCTTCACCTGACCAGGTTTGCAGAATGCTCCTGCCCTCCATGTCTCTCTTCCCATGGATTCAAAAGGACTTGAACTCCAGGTGCTAAATGTGTGACTTGGAGCAACCTTAACTTTGCTGTGCCTCACTTCTCATCATCTGTGAAATGAGGGGAAACATCCTACAAGTCCAAATTCAATCAGAGAGATGTCCCAGGATTGATGTATTACTCCTTTCGGGGCTCCCTGCTGGTGGAGGAACAGGGGTGGTGGTGGTGGAAGGAAGCAGTGATGAACCCAAAGAAATCAGCGTCTAAGAGTAGAATCCCAAGTATTGTAACACGGAAGGTGAGATGCTTCTGGGTGTGGGGAAGGGGTCTCCGTCTAGTCATTAAGTCCTCCACTCCCTACTCTGTGCAGATGTAAAGATGATTCCAACACTACCGGACATTGCCCTCACCTGTCCTGGAGGACAAGCTTCTTTAAAGGAAAGAAGTACACATGTGTCCTGCGATGGCATCTCCAATCCTTTCTTATACTTCAGCCCATAGATCCCTCTTCCTGTAGCATCTAGGATGACAAGTCTGCCATTGCCTTGCACTGTTTCTTTCAAAGTATTTATAGAGCAAGTCTTCGCCCTGGGTTCTCTCCCTCCTGTCTGCTCTTTCTTGAGACTCTTTAGATTTGCAGTCCAGGGTTAGCCCTCCAACCCTTGGACCCACTGAGCTGTCATCCTACTTTCTGAAAGTCTTCCCCCCATATCCTTCCTGTGCTCCAGGGCTCAGAATAGCACATGCCGGTCTGGCCTCCCCGCCTCACACTGGATTCCCTCTGCTCTGGGTTTCTTTCCCAGAATAGCCACTTCATAACAGGATGGCAGAGTCAACCGCACTCCAAGGCACACGGCTCACTCAGGAACACTGAAAAGCCAGCACAAGAGAACCTTCCCTTGCCCTCCCTCCTCCGCTCACCACCTTGGATGCTGCCACCTGCAGTGCCACAGCCAGGTGGGGTGCGGAGGGGCACTGCCCACTGCCTGGTTTTGTTAAGAAACTGGCAGACTAGAGGGGACTGTCGCATCAGATCTGACACTGGCAGAATCCCCAGGCCACCTCTTTCTGGTCAGGACTAACAGGAAATGGTATTTTGAAGAAGGTGAGCTCTGAGAGGAAAAAAAAGTTTTGTGAACTTGAGACTTGCAGAGGTTATCAGGGGAGGTGAGAATTAGTTGGTCCTGAGGGGAGACTATTACCTGTCAGGGGCTCCCCGGTGTGAGTAGCGTGGCTGGGTCTGGTGCTTTACAGATGTTCTCTCAGTTAATGCTTAAAGACACCCCATGCAGTAAGCATTTTAACCCCTTTTAACAGATGAGGAAACTAAGAGCAGAGACACTGAATACTTTGCCTGGCATCCTGGCTAGTAAGAGGGAAAGATCCTACGGGCACACCTCCGCTTCTGGAAAAAGTGGCCGGCAGATAAGCACTAAGATGCTTCCTAAGGATTCCTTCACCCTAGACTGGAGTGTGGGTCTGACAGCCAGAGCACGGGAACTGGGGAGCCAGCAAAAGCTGCTCTCATTCTCCCAGCCCTCTCTGTCCCCTCAGCTTCCAAGCACTCCCCTGGTCCTGCCGTTGCTCTTCAGCCCATGGCTGTATTCACTGCAAAGGCCACTGCTGGAAAGACGTTCAACGAAAGAGAACAAAGCGCCAGTGACGGCGTTTCTATGGGTGCAAGGTTTGCAGAGTGGGCGTTCCTGGGGAGGAAGACCTTCCCTCTGTGCCAGTGGCCTTCCAACTCTGGCCCAGTGGCGCCTCCTGCATGCGAGGACACGTGGGGAAGGGGCCCGGGGGCCGCAGCCTCACCTGAGGACAGGAGCTTGTGTGTACGCAGGAAGCTGATGGCCAGCCGCATGATGGAGGCCTTGTCCAGGTGGGAGCTCACGCTGTGAGGCAGGGGCAGCTCGTGGGCCAGCTCGTAGAAGACCTCCGTCTCCTTGCTCCGCCGGCACCTGGCAGCATCTCGGGACTTCTCCTTCCTCCTCTCCGAGCTGCTCCTACATCAAGAGGCAGGGGTTAGTCTCTAGCACGTCACTGTCATCCCATCACACCCCTGGTCACGACATCCCCGGGACTCTCCACCCACGGCACAGCTAGACCCTCCTGATGAGCTGCCGCGGGCTCACGCCAGTCACCGGAGCCGCGGGGAGTCAGCTCTGAACTGTCAGCTCTGCCTTCACGCGTCTCGTGTCTTCTCAGCCGCCTTCCCCTCCTGAGTGCCGTGGAGACCACAACAGGGCTTCACACGGGTGGGGTTTGAGCAAAGCCTTGCCGATTGAATCAATCCACTGGCAATGCCTGGGACCTGGTCCAGGGCTATCTGGGGACTGAGGTGAATGCCCAGGGACGGAGAGGGAAGGGTGAGGAAGCTGTGGCCAGGGCCCAGATGGCTGTGTCAAAGCCTCTGGAGAACAAGATGAAGATCTGCTGCTGGATAAAATGCTCTTAGAGACAATGAAGCCCAGTACTGGACCTTAGATCCCATTTCGTATCAGAGAGTGATTTCCACCGTAAAAATCGAAAATGCCGCTAGAGCCCAAGAACCGTCAGCCAGACACCTGTCAGTCTGATGTCCCGATGTGCACACCTGCTGAGGGTTAAAAAGGACTGAGCACAAACACGATTCCTCTTTAATCCTGCCAGGACAGGCTACCAGCAGGCCTAATCTTCCTTCTCCTTGCAGGACAGAGGGCCACTCGCCAGCTCTGTACGTTTATATTATTTAACCTGATTAGCCTCAGTTTTCTCATCTGTAAAGTGGTAATACAGTACTTGCCCCACAGAGTTAATGTGAGGATTGAATATGATAACTTCAGTAAAATCTTTTTTTTAATATAAATTTATTTATTTTGCATGTATTTATTTTTGGCTGTGTTGGGTCTTCGTTGCTGTTCACGGGCTTTCTCTAGCTGTGGCGAGCGGGGTCTACTCTTCGTTGGGGTGCGCCGGCTTCTCATTGTGGTGGCTTCTCTTGTTGGTGGAGCACGGGCCCTACGTGCGTGGGCTTCAGTAGTTGTGGCACGCAGGCTCAGTAGTTGTGGCTCGCGGGCTCTAGAGTGCAAGCTCAGTAGTTGTGGTGCACGGGTTTAGTTGCGCTGTGGCATGCGGGATCTTCCCAGACCAGGGCTCGAGCCCATGACCCCTGCATTGGCAGGCGGATTCTTAACCACTGCACCACCAGGGAAGCCCTCAACTTCTGTAAAGTCTTTAGTGCCAGGCCTATCCCAATGCTAAGCAGTCAATGTTAGCTAATACCAATAACAAATATATTCATGAAAAGATAATCATGAGAGTAAAAATGTTACAAGAGTACAGTATAATCTTATTTTCATGGAAATGTATTATACATAACACTTATATAGGAAAAAATCTAGAAATATAATAAATAACTGTTATTCTTACAGCTATCACGTATATGGTACTTATTATGTTCCAGGGACTGTCTTAAGCACTACTGCACTGGCTTCTTTAATTCTCACAACTACCCTTGGAAGTAGTTGTTATTATTACCCCTAATTTACAGATGAGGAAACGGGTCCATAGAGACTAAGTACAGTAGTCCCCCTTTATCCACGGGGGATTCATTCCAAGCCTCCCAGTGGATTGCCTGACCCCGTGGATACTACCGAACCCTACCTGTACTATGCTTTTTCCTATACTAATGGGCAGGTAGCGTATACAGCACAAATACGCTGGACAAAGGGATGATTCATGTCCTGAATAGGATGTTGGGACACTTCATCATGTTATTCAGAATGGCATGAGGCTTAAAACCTATGAATTGCTTATTTCTAGAATTTTCCGTTTAATATATTCAGACTGGGGTTTACTGTGGGGAACTGAAACCATAGAAAGTAAAACTGTGGATAAGGGGAGACTGCTGTAATTCACCTGCAGCCTCTCCGCAGGTAAATGGGGAAGTGGGGCTTTGCACCGGGCAGCTGGGCCCCAGAATCCAGGCTCTTCTCCATCAATGATGTCCTGCCTCCCCAGCCTCAAAAATGTTACAGTGTCAGGTCAGTGAGGTTAGGAGGAATTTTTTTCTTAGTGCTTCTCTGTATTTTCTTATGTTTCTATTAAAAAAAACCTATATTGCCTGTTTAATAAACAAATTTGTCTTTATTTTTTTTATAAGGTGTCCAATGCAGTTCACGGCTGTCAAGGCCTCACCCAACCCGCTCCAGCTTGCTCTTGGCTATCCTCTCTCCTGAGACTTCCAAAACCAGGGGCTGCTTCTCCTTTTGTTTGGCTTTGCAGCCTGTTATCTGGACTGAAAATTCAGTATTTTGGGATTCCCGGAATGTTGACACGCCGCCTCTCAAACCGCCAAGATGTGGGGCAGAGGCACTGTTTTGACTTTACCACATGCTTCATTTTAGAAAAACATAACAACCAGCTCCTTGGATGGATCAAGCATCATAGACTCAGACTGCAGGAGGAAACTCCAACAGCTGTTGATGGTCAGGAAGAACCTTCAGAAAAATTGTGAAATGAGTGAAATTGTTTTTCTTGTCCTATCTGCCTTTTCTGTTTCCTTTACCCAACTCCCGTTTCCTCCTCTGCGCCTGACTTCCAGCCCTCAGAACTCTCGTCCCTGCACCCCACGCCTTCAGAACCTGCCCTTAGGATCATTCTGCTCTTGCTCCGGCCTGTAGTGGCAGTTTGTATACTAGTCCCTCTCACTTGCATTTTAATCCTGACCTCTGATTGTGGAGCGAAAGCAGTTGTTCGAGGTTTGCACGCATCCTGGCCCAGGAAGGGAGGGTGGGAAGGGGACAGGATGCTACAACTGTACCCATCACACCTGCGTGTCATGAGAACCAGCGTCTTTAGGACACTGGATTCCACTCTCCAGCACAACCGTCGTGCTCCCCAACAGAAGCATCATGAACGCATGACCAGCCGTTAGGGGCCTCTAGAGAAGGTCTCCTGGGTGAAAGAGATACCAGCACATTTACATCGATGTGACATTTACATCAATGTCTGCATGCACAGCGCTTTCCTTTGCCATTGCCCCTTCTTTGAAGTGGAAGAGCAGACAGAGAGGAAGAGCCAGGGAAGGAAAAGGCCGTCTGGAGTCGGTGCTCTGTCTGCCAATGGCCTTTGAGATTTGGCTCCTACTACGTTCCCTTGGCCACACAAATGTTTATTGACACCCATTTTTGTGTCGGGTGCTGCACCGAGAACCTTACATATATTACCTCATTATAATCCTCTTAACAACACAATTATGGTAGGTATTGTGAGCATATTTACACACGTGGGAACTGAGGCTCAGACATCAACCGTAACTTCTCAAGGTCACAAAGCAAGTGCCTACGTAAGCTCTTGGAGGGTGTACAGTCAGTGAGCAGACACTTAGAAGTCCTGAGACGGGCTTCCATGGTGGCGCAGTGGTTGAGAATCTGCCTGCCAACGCAGGCGACATGGGTTCGAGCCCTGGTCTGGGAAGATCCCACATGCCGCGGAGCAACTGGGCCCGTGAGCCACAACTACTGAGCCTGCGCGTCTGGAGCCTGTGCTCCGCAACAAGAGAGGCCGCGACAGTGAGAGGCCCGCGCACCGCGATGAAGAGTGGCCCCCACTCGCTGCAACTAGAGAAAGCCCTCGCACAGAAACGAAGACCCAACACAGCCAAAAATAAATAAATAAATAAATTAATTAATTAAAAAAAAAAAAAAAAAGAAGTCCTGAGACACGTGGGTGCTCCCTGTCTAATTCCATCCTCACCCCCTGCATATGAGATGGGCAAGGCAGGCACTGCTGTTGTTCCCATTTCACAGATCTGGAAACTGAGGCCCGACCAGGTTAAGTTACTTACTTAGGGCAGTTCTGCTAATTAGTGGCAGAGCTAGGGCTAGAACCCATCTCTTCTCAGGCCAATACATACTCTTTCTACTGCTTAACAGTAGGAGATAGTGGCTTTAGCAAGAAATAAAGAAACAGCAACATTTTAACATTTAGAAAAAGAAAGGTTGAGAATCTCATGCAGTCTCTTGGTTTAAAAGTCTGAGCTCCACTTTAGCTACCTTGTTTTTGCAGTTGTGCTCTGGGACCAGCATGACTTTAATTGGATTATCTAGTTAACCTTGACACAGCCCAGAGATATCTGTCTAACGTTGACTCTGGGAAGAACAGACAAACATGTGTAATGCTGCCATATTGAATTAGCAACATGGAAGAACAAGAATAATTAATGCTAAGTGTAAAGGTGAGACCTGCCTTGGCCTAACTGATGCACCCAGTTGACTTCCTCACCCCATCTACCACAGGTTGGGCCTCTCAAGCCAACGGATCATGGTACGGGAAGTTAGGAGGACTGGTGTTTTAACATGCTGGCCACACACTATCCAGCTATCTTATGTTGAACAAGAAAATGCATTCTCGGTGCCCTGATTGCCTCATCTCTGAAATGGGAGCCATCTCGTGTCTTCTTTGTCAGGATCAAATGAGATGAGGGTAGAAGGGTTGGAAGTACTAGAAAGCTCTCCACCAATGAAACCCTCAAGACAGATAGTAATGATCCCACTGCCGGGCTAATCTGAGCATTAGTCACAGTCAGACTTTGGCCCTACAGCTGCTCATTGCCAAGTCAACGCTGTCTCAGGGCTGCAGGTGTATTTGTTGGTCAGGCTGATTTTGATCAGTTTGTTGGGTAATGCAGCTGACCCTTCTTAGGTCAACGAGGCTTTATTTCCTAAAGTACTTGTGCCTTATTTTCTCTCCCTAGATGGGTGTTGGAATTCACTGCAATAGACCAGAATTTTTTTTTTTAATGATAATTCTAGACATGGCATATTAGAATTCTCTGGTTTTTTGTAAAAATATATTTTATCTAAGTTTTCCAGATCATCAGAAAAGACTCAGAAAGTATTTCTTATTCCAATTGCTCTTTCTACAAAGTCCCTGCTCCTGTCTTTCTTGGTGGTCCTCCTGAGACCACAGGGGGTTCCTGCACAATACGTGGTATACGGAACACACCACATGAACGTGGCCCTGGTTGACTGTGTCTCGGGTGGACCCAGAAGTGTTTACTGAGCTCCGTTCTGGACCTTGTGGAGGAGGTGCACGTTCCTTGTCCTCGAGGAGTACACAGTCTGTTTGGGGAGCCAACAACTTGAAACATGCCCATGAACCAGAGAAATAAACACAGGCAATAAGCACGATAGGTGGTTAAGATAAGAAACAAGCTGATGTCAGCAAACAAGGTCAGGGCAGGCTACCCAGTGAGGCAGGAGTCCAGCTGATCCTAGAAGGACAAGTGGCAATACCTTACAGTGTTTGAGGGGTGCAGAAAGCACATTTTTTACACTTTATCTCATGTGAGTCTCACAAAACCCCTGAGAGATAGAAACTCTTATCCTCATTTAATAGATGAAGAAGTGGAGATTTAGAGAGGTAGAGTGACTTGCTAAAAGACATTGTCTCAAACCTAGTTCTTCTGGGTCCAAGATCAAAGGTTTTCCCCTGGCAGCAAGGGAATTGCTATTTATTGTCTACCTTCAACATGGACCAGGCTGTGTTAGATACCTTCCCACCAACTGGATGTCCATGTATACTACAGGAAGAAGAGAAGGGTGACGATTTGGAAAAGATCCAGTGACATAAAGACTCCATGGTGGGGTGGGGGGGGGAGATGCTGCCCTTAGGTGAGCACCCACTCACCTCGGAAAAAAGACCTGGAACCTTAGGTGGAGGATTAAGAACCAACACCCGAGCTCAAATGGAGTGAGTAGGAAGAAGGGGAATCGGATACAGCCTGCGTCACGCAAGGCTGGGCGTGTGGTGCAGTGCCATCCGAAGTGACTCCACAGTGCCCCGTAAAAGCTGCAGGTCCGGCCTGCGTGAATGTCTCTCTCCAAGCTACAGGTGGAGAACAAGCGGTTTCTCTCATTTTGGGGGGACATTTCATATACACAAATTTATACGTATTCTCCCCAAGTTAAAAACTCAAATTCTGAAACACTTGATCCCAACTAAGGGAAAAAACCACTTAGGGACCAGGCAGCCAATCAAAAGATAAGACAAAACTGACGGTCCTAAAGCTTCAGCATGCACATGCTATAACTCAACCAGGGAAAAACCGCTTTGCCCAGAGCTTCATTATCTTAAAAATTTCTCCTTAACTTTGGGGTTATTGCTCTAAGCCTGGCTTAGGGATCCCTACTAAAGTCAGTAATGGAACCATTATCAGCTCTTGGCCAGCCTGGCTTGCGGCCCCCAAGATGTCACCCACTGCACCAATGGGGTCGCTTGCTTAATTAGCCATAGTCTCCTGATCTTTAGCGTGATTAGGGCTCCCATGCCTAATGCCTGTGGGCCATCAGGGTATCAAAACGATACACCTGTTCCCTATAAGGTTCGAAGGCTTAGAAGCAGAATGGATTTCAGCAGGTTAAGGAGAAAGACTGAAGCTAATTAAGCCACCTTGGATCAGTCTATTGGCTGGTGGTGAAATTCTAAGCTGGTGCCAATTCGCAGAAGACTGTAAATGGATGAAATGAAGGTCAAATGCAATGGGGAGGGGGCTTTTGGGACCCTTCACTGAGGCTGTGCCACTGCTGCACGAGGGCTGCCTGAAGGACAGAACGTGCCAGTTTCAGGTCCCAGAGATCAGGACGAGGGGCTGCCCTACTACTCCTAGGGGTTGATTGCTTCATGGATTAAATTAGAGAAGAACAGGACTTCCCTGGTGGCGCAGTGGTTAAGAATCAACCTGACAACGCAGGGGACGCAGATTCGAGCCCTGGTCTGGGAGGATCCCACATGCCGCGGAGCAACTAAGCCCGTGCGCCACAGCTACTGAGCCTGTGCTCTAGAGCCTGCGAGCCACAACTACTGAAGCCCACGTGCCTAGAGCCCGTGCTCCGCAACGACAGAAGCCACCGCAATGGGAAGCCCACACACCGCAACGAGGAGTAGCCCCCGCTCGCCACAACTAGAGAAAGCCTGGGCGCAGCAACGAAGACCCAACACAGTCAAAAATAAATAAAATAAATTTAAGTAAGTAAATAAATTAGAGCAGAACCAAAGCTGGTGCTTCTCAATCTTGGCTGCTCACAGCAATCATCAGAGAAGCCTCAAAAAACTGATGCCTGGGGTCTACACCTACCCCCAGAGAGTCCTATTTAATAGGCCTGCGGTGCAGCCTATTAAGGGGTTTTGAAGCTTCCCATGTGATTCTCCTGGGCAGCCAGGGCTGGGAACCACTGTTGCAAAGCAGTCAGCTTTAAAATAAAAAGGCTGTTTTTTTGTGTGTGTTGTTTTGTTTTGTTTTTTTGGTGGAAGGAAAAGGAAACTGATATTTACTGAGCACTGGGGCTAGGTGCAGTTCATAAACATTCTCATCTGATCCTTATTTAAATTATGCAGTGGTACTGGTCCCAATTTTGCAGAGCAATGGATCTCAACTTTAGCCTGCAGAAGAATCACCTGGAGGGCTTAGTAAAAGGTTTCTGAGCCTGTGATCACCTGTCTTTGGAGGACTGAAACCCAGATCTACTTCTTAAACCTAACCACATCTCTCCCCCTACCATGCACTGTGTCCACACTCAGCAAATTTGGAGTCACCATCATAAACCAAACATTTATCTAGGAGCTCATGTGGCCATCACTGTCCCAGAGGCTATAACTGACAGAAAGAGGGAGGTAAAAATGAGGAGACAGACTTGAATTGAGGCCACATAAAAGGCAGCTACCCCTCAAAATAGCCACCTCGGGAGAAGGTACAAACTTTATTCTGGTGAAATGGCCACTGCTCTAAGTATTTTGGGAGGTCCTTTAGAAAGAACCTCAGAGTCACACAAGAAAATCAATCATAATACTTCATAGAACATACATCATTTTAAACCCCAAACGACATTATCCTGTGTAGCCACCTCCTTTAGTCACCAGACTTGGCTGTGGATGGGTCTCAGTTGTTTGAAAGAATAAAATATGCCCTCAAAGATAAGGCCTTGCCACAATTGAAGGTATTGAAAAGAATGGTCTTTGGCTCTGAAGGCAATTCCAAAGGAGTGGCAAAATATTTTAAAAGAGGGTGGTGTTGGCCAACTTTCTGGGATATTCTGATGTTTGCCGAAGACAGTAGTGATGCGTAGGGGAATCTATTATATAGATTATATATTATATAGGAGAGGAAAGGGCATCAAAGTTAGCCAGTCAAAATGGAAAGAAATTACATTAGCAAATTCAGGAGAAACTGGGCAGATCAGACAGAACTCCACAAGGGGGAAAGGCATCAATATGCATACCTCTGTGAGAGGTCTGGTCTCTGCCCTGAAAGAGAGCACAGCCCAACTGAGAGATAAGACTAATACTCCAGACTAGTGTATCAAAAGCCCTAAAAGAAGGGATACAAAGAAGAGGGGAGGGCTGGGGTGGCTATAACAAGAACAGATATTTTCACTCAGCCCTGCCCTGAAGGAGGAATCCTGGGAAGTGTCTCATTTCTCAACCTCCCCACCTCCCCTCCCCTGGGGCTAAGCCCCCAGCTCCCTGACCCACTCCGGTGGTCTGTGCCCCTGAAGACTGGCCTGGACTGCATTCAGAGCTGACAGTAATGTCTGGGGCCCACCCAACATGGCCCTCTAATGGTCAAATCTGCTCGGGGCCCACTGGAGATGCTTATCTGGTGGCCTTCTAGGCCCCAGGCAGCCTTGGGGAAGAGAGCAGCAGACCCAATTACCAAGCAGCCCCATAGGTATAGCCCATCTGGGGCTCCAGATAACCCAGCTCCTTACGTCATCTGAGGACATGTGCAGTCTCCAGCCCAGCTGGGAAAAGCGTGCATGCACAGGAGTGACAGTGACGATCTGTGTCTATGCTTAGCTTCACCAAGCCCAAACCTTAGCGGGGTTCTCTATTCAACATATTAATGAGTAATACGGCCTTACATTTGTATCACTCATTATACCTTATAAAGCACTTTATATGTTAATCTGTAAATCTCGCCCAGTAGGATACAAAGAGCAGGTACCGTTATTCCCATTTTAGAGATGAGGAAAATTGAGGCTCAGAAAGGTAATGGGAATGTGTGGAGCTGGAACCAAACCCCCGAGCTCTGACTTTTTCAAGGACACGTGAACAGAGAGCCCATTGCCAAGCAGCACTAGATGTGTCACACAATTGGAAAGAGACCTTCATTATGCATTACCATCTCATAACCTAGTTTAAGATATCACTTTTTAAAAAGGCTTTGGTAGAATAAGAGTAATGCATATTTAGTGTGGCAATTTTGAAAATACAGAAAGGTATAAAGAAAAAAACTGAGCTCTCATTGGATTTATGCTTGTTACTTAAAATTTTATCACATTTTAGAGAACTCTTTAAAAATATTCCTAACAGCCAGCAATATCATATTGTATGGGTGGATCACAATGCGCTTGACAGATGTTCAGAAATGGTTTCTAATTTCCAGCTGTTATAAATAACACTATGATAACTACCTTTGTATCAGGTGTTGCTTTTTAATTTATTTTTATAACAAGATGACACATATCCAGCTTGCCACCAGCTCCCCATGGCTTCCTCACCGTGATAGCCTCTGAAAGTTGAGGAGATGAATTTGGTAACAGCATCTTCAGGATCATGGCCACCACTACTGAATGTGGAGCCCCAGAGAAGTGCTTCAGAGGGAGATACCCGGGGAAGGAAAGCGGGGTGTGCATACTGTCTCAGCAACTTTCCCTGCCCTCTGACCAGCTCTCTCGGGCTTCCTCTTCCCCTCACGCAGTGTCCAGGTTAAAACGTCTGAAGAAAGATGACCAACTGTACTGAACGTGGAGAATCCAGTTCTGCGAAGATGGCCACTCTTGTTGGTCAGCAGGACCTCATGCCCCAGTGTAAAAATAAGGTTTTCTTTCCACCTACCCCGATCTCAGCATGTCTACTGATAGAGAAGACCCCCCATGAAGAGGGGAGGCAAGCACGTGTCCACAAGGAGCATTTGCCTGGCTCCCCACTGTTCTCTCCGGCCTCTGATGCCCGCTACTGCCCGAACCCCTCCACTGTGCAGACTCCAGCTGAGGGACTAATTAACCTCAGCAGGCTGAAGGGCTGCTGCTGCTACAGCTAAGAAAGAACCACATGCAGTGCTTGTCGTTTGATAAAGAACTCTCATCACACTGCCTCTGACTGAATCCTGAAACAACCTGGGGAGGTAGGCATGTATCGTCCCTATTTCACACATGACGAAAGAGACTCCAAGGATGTTAGTGACATGCCTGGTGTCACCCAGTGATGGAGCTAGCACTCAAACCTACCATTTGACCCTAAATCTTATACTCTTTTTTTTTTTTTAAATAAATTTATTTATTTATTTATCTATTTTTGGCTGTGTTGGGTCTTCATTTCTGTGCGAGGGCTTTCTCTAGTTGTGGCGAGCGGGGGCCACTCTTCATCGCGGTGCGTGGGCCTCTCACTATCGTGGCCTCTCTTGTTGGCGGAGCACAGGCTCCAGACGCGCAGGCTCAGTAGTTGTGGCTCATGGGCCCAGTTGCTCCGCGGCATGTGGGATCTTCCCAGACCAGGGCTCGAACCCGTGTCCCCTGCATTGGCAGGCGGATTCTCAACCACTGCACCACCAGGGAAGCCCAATCCTATACTCTTGATGGCAATCAGGCAACCTTCCCCAACATGCCCATAAGCAGATCCCTCTCGCAAGTTCAAAAGGTTTAGCTGAGCCGGGTGTATCGGGGGTGAAACCCTCTAAGGATACTTAATTTGATGAGCTCTTGGTCTGGGAAGCAGCAGAGGGGACATCCTGGTCACCCTCTTGTCCTAGGTCAGCCCCACAATGGCAACAAACCAGGCCCAGCGGGATCATTTGTCTCTGCTTGGAGATGTCTGTCTCACAGAGGAAAAATGTTCCTACTTTGCTCTCAGCATCTACAGACACCACAGGTTACAGGTTTCACTCTCACTAGACTCTTTTCCTTGGTGCCACTTCCCTGGGCGTGAGGGTGTTTCCCCACACCCAAGCTGGTACCCGATCTGATTTAGGGTTTTCCTTAAGGCTTCTATCCGTCAGCAGCCTACTTCCTCTGGATCCCACAAGCTTCCAACAGCACAATCTATGGTTTGGCTCAAGCCATTCTGCCTATGCAGCCATCCTGTTCCTACAACACTGCCTTCAGCTAAAAGAACTGACAAAGAAACTGCACAGCAAAAGGATAAAGAAAAAAGTGCCCTGCCCCAGATGTAAAATGGATTTCCCAGCATGAGGCAAGCACTTTCTCTAGAGGGAGTGGGGAGCAGCTTAGTATCCCTTTGGTGGCTAAGACCTAGCGCCCGCTCTTCCCCTCCCCACATCGTTCCTGGAGGACACACTCTTCATCCCTCAGCCTAACTGCACTCATCTTCCAGGACCTCCCACCATCCGTCTTCTCCAGGAAGGCCTCACCTGTGCTGACCTCTCCGCATCCCAGTTCAGAGACTCTGTGCTGCACCATCCGGCCCTGTGTTGTTCTTCACTCACTTCACTTCTGTAGATTTTGTCCCCCTAACTAGACCACCTATTCTGGAGGGAAAGGACCCCATCATCTGTTCTTCTGGAGTCCTCTAAAGCATAATTAGTACAAAGTGGTACAAATTGGAGACATTAGATAAAAACCACTTAAATGATTTCTGTTCTGCGAATTCTTCAAAGTCGCTTGCTGTTCTAGATCATTCATAAAAATCTAGGACTTCCCTGGTGGCTCAGTGGTTAAGAATCTGCCTGCCAATGCAGGGGACATGGGTTCGAGCCCTGGTCCGGGAAGATCCCACGTGCCGCGGAGCAACTAAGCCCGTGCGCCACAACTACTGAGCCTGCGCTCTAGAGTCCGTGAGCCACAACTACTGAGCCTGCGCTCTAGAGTCTGCGTGCCACAACTACTGAAGCCCGTGCACCTAGAGCCCGTGCTCCACAACAAGAGTAGCCACCACAATGAGAAGCCTGCACACAGCAACGAAGACCCAATGCAGCCAAAAAATAAATTAATTACCAAAAAAACCCCAAATAAACAATGGAAGACATAAAAATTCTAATCCAATTCCTAATTAGAATAAAAGATTTCCATCTGGGAAGAGCTGTAGTTCAGAGACACTCAAAGATGTTTGTGTGTGTGTGTTTCCCCAGCTCTTTGAATCAAAGTTGGGGTCTGAACTAGCGCTGCTGACAGTTGCCAGTGGAGTCACACAGACTAGAACTTCTCAAACTTGACTCCGCCCACGAATCACCCCAGGATCCCGTTACAATGCAGTTTCTGACTCAGTAAGTCTGGGCTGGGGCCTAAGGTTCTGCATTTCTAACAACCTCCTAGATAATGCTGATTCTACTGGTCTGTGTCCACAGTTTAAATAGAAAGAGACCTGGGGACACATGAGATCTGGAGACCAAGGACATGAGGGAGATACCAACGTCTGGCTGGGTCAGTGCTACCCAGATGCTGTCCTTATCCATCCACAGCCACCCAAAGTCTAACAAGTCAGGTCTCCTCTCCTGCCAGGAAGCATCTTAACTTTTCATATTTCTTTATGGGATTTCACTAAGCCCTACTTTGGTGTCCCTCTCTCCCTTCACATCTTCCCCACCGCTATCATCTCATCCCTTCTTATCTCTTAAAACTCCATGCCTTGGGGCCAGTTCCAGCCCTACTTCCCCCAGCCACTTCCCTGGCCACCTTCACTCCCTTCTCCAAGGTGCTTCCTGCCCAAATTTCTCACTGGCCCTAATTAAAGGGTCTTGCTGGCTTTTCCTGCTGCTATAACTAGACTGTAAGTACCTTGGTGCCTTGGTGGGGTGGGGCACAGACACAACATCTTCTACTTCTATGCATCCTTCATGGGACCTTGGACCAGGGCAGACAAACTAAGTAAATATTTGCTGCTTGACTATAAGGACAATTCAAGTGTGCCCTTTACTCTTCTCCTTTCCCTCTCAGGGAGGAAAGAAAAGGTGATCCCTGGTGCCTTGGCCTCCATTCCCAGCCCTGGGCCTTGCTCCTCTCCCGGGAGCTGCAGCTGGGTCAGCTTAGACTGTGTTTCGTTCTCTGCAGCTCCTCTCCCCTTCAGGGAAGAGTTAAAGCGCTGGGAAGTCTGCTTCCCACTTGGAAATCTCCATTTCCTCACGCAGCGTGAACAAGAGAACATCTATGGACAGAGGCCGAGTGAGCCAACTGCACAGGGAGTGAACTCACTCTGAATGGGGCTGTTCTAACGCCCGCCAAGTCAAGTCATTAAGATGCCATCCCTGAGGTGCAGCCCCCAGCGTCACCTCGAGATAGCCCCTCAAATCTTGTCAGCAGAGAGGATGAATGGTGAGCCCAGAGGCTGGTGAAAGCAGGCTCTTTCATGAGCGGTGGTGAGGGGGACAGGACCCCTGTGCTGTCACCCTCATCGGGGCCGGGGTGCTGCAGAGGAGGCAAAGGAGAAGTCCTCCTGTCTCCCACTCCCCCTGCTCACCACATGGAACTAAAATTAACCCCCTGCTTTACACCGAGTTGCCCAAACAATTGCTCCTCAAAAGGCAACCAAGGGCTCGGGGCGGGGGGGGGGAGTAATAACATTAGAGAAAATATGTGCAGTGCCAAAAATAATCACTGTGTCATGAGAAAACAGAACTGGGCTGCCTCAGGGGCCAGCGCTGGGTATATTCAGGAAGGAGGGGGCAGAAATTCCCCTGGCAGTGTCGTCAGACATTCTGGCTGAAAAAAATTTAAAAAGCCAAAACGGGAATAGACAGTTGTCAGAGGGAACTCTTCTCAAGTACTGAACATGATTTTAAGGGTCAGTTCTCTCTTCTTTATTTTAGACGCTTTAATTTCAAAGGAAACAACATTTGTTTAGTCTTTTCATCAGGACTGATGCCTGATCATATATTAATAGTGAAACACCCATAGGATCTGCCTTACTAATCCCAATTGGATGCCAGAACTTCTGGTGCCTGGTATTTAAAGTATTTCAAAACAGCAAGAGAAGGGTGGGATCTGAATGGGATCTCTCATTCCTCCCCCCATCCCATAACCCCTTCTAGCCTCCCTGTCTACAGAATGAAGAAAGCAAGCAGAGGCAAAGGCAAAATGAAAGGAGAGAGAAAGGAACCCAGAGAGAACTCAGAGACCCTTTCTCTCCTTTAGAACCACAATTTTCAGCCTGTTTACATGGTCACGTGTCAAGCCTTTGCTTTGTCCCATTTCTGCCCTGTCATACTATGATGTGAAGTGAGATGTTCACACACATTTAAGAAGCTACGCTCCATTTTTTGGTAGAGAAGTCATCAAAAACCATGGGAAATGCCAAAAAGTCTTCCCCATATTACTATCACGCTCTCAAATGATAATATTGAGCAATCTGGGAAACAGGGTTGTGGCTTTTTTCCCCCCAGCAATAGCTTTTTCTCTCCACTCATTCAACAAATATTTGTGAATCTCTTTTCACGTGCTGGGGCTGTGAGCAATAGAGTGAAAGATGGAATGACCACTCCTGACCTCAGGGAGCTTGCAGAGAAGTGAAGAGCCAAGTCCCAAAGGACTGGCCCAGTGGTCAGTGGATGCCACGGGAGTTTGAGCAAAGAAAGTCTGCAAGGCTGGA
Organism: Balaenoptera acutorostrata; assembly: GCF_949987535.1. Lineage (NCBI taxonomy): Eukaryota > Metazoa > Chordata > Mammalia > Artiodactyla > Balaenopteridae > Balaenoptera > Balaenoptera acutorostrata. Next base: position 55,584,062 of record NC_080075.1, read on the forward strand.
CAACATGGGGGGAACCCGGCACCAGAGGGGGCATTTGAAGGAGGAGCAGGTACGGGGGGCAATCACCAGGGAAGGAGGAATGAGAACAAAGACACTGCTGGGGAATGAGCAGGGGTGCCGGTGTTCAGGAGACGGGCTGGAGGGGAGGGCGCAAGATGGGAAAAGTCAGAGTGGGGAGAATGCCTTCACTCAACACACATGGCTGAGTGACCACAAGATGCCAAGCACAGAGGAGGGTTGTCAACAACAAAAGAACTGGGAAATAAAGCTGATGATCAGGTAATTGCCAACCCCACTGACTAGTTAGTGGCTGAGGTACCAGGTGGTGGGCAGCGTAGAACCCAGCCTGGATCACTCTTCTGCTGGCTGTGTTTTTGCCACATGGGACAGCAAATATGAGAACCCCTCTTCCTTGGGAGAAAAGCCAGGGGAAACAAGTCCCTTTGTTAAGAGCTCTAAATATGGCAGCAACCCTTGGGCCACCACAAGCTGGAGCCTCGGCTCAGCCCACAGAGACCTCAGCAAGGCATTCTTGCTGAATAGTAACTCAAACACTACCCATGGGATGAAAAACAAACTTGACCAAGGGTGCACGCCTCCTCTGGCTCCAGTGGTGTTGCGTTTCTTTTCAGACTTTAGTCCCCGTTCTCTAGCCGTTTCCCCTTGCCCCTCACCTCCTTGACCACTAATCAAGAAGAATACACTTCCAATCAGACCTCAGAGAGAGGAACAGCACACCAGCCCACCCCCCTTTTCCCCAAAACCATTTCAGCATGTCATTCCCCTGTTTAAAAAAGAGGAGTGGCCCCCTACTGCCCTCACGATGAAGTTCAAGCTCTAGATGCCCCTCAAGGTCTACCAGCCCCGGCTTTGCTTTCCAACCCTAGTTGCCACACCCCCTGCTCCAGCCAGACTACACTCTGCACCACCACCCATAACTCAGCTCCCCACCTGCCACCCAGCTATTTTTTTCCCATCTGAAATGTGATCTTTCCTTTCCTACATTCCAAACCCTATACTTTCAGAACCAACATAGGCCCACCACCATCAGAGGTTTTCCTGATCACACTACCCAGCCCACATTGATCTCCCCTCTCACCCCTGCCCTGAACGCCCGGAGAATTGAGCTGTTTCACTTAACTGCAAGGTAGCGTCACCTTAGTATTCCTCATCTCAAGGATCTTCTCTGAGGGCAGAGGCAAAATTTCAAGCTGCTTATGTATGACAGAGGCTGGCACTGCATCTTACCCCAACAATAACAATTTCGTCTAGCTCTTTCAGATACACACGGCGAGCTGGATGAAGGCTAAGCCAGCCGTGATTCCCCCAGCAGTGGGATTAGGACTGCAGAGTTATAATGCTTTGCTGCTTTCTGGGTAGAAAGTGGGTTAATAAAGTAAAGAGGTGTGATGGTGGCTGCATTCATCAGCAGGTTACCTAATATCCGATGACTCCTCGCCGCCCCAGGGAAACAGATCCCCATATCCTAAGGATGTTTTCATACGAAGCTGCTGGCTGTGCCTGCTGTCCAATCACAGGGGGTGTTCAGTGAGCCAGATGCCAGTCAGCTTTCACTGACACTGGTGAACGAGTGCGGACAGCGGTGGCGCCCTCCTTCCCTACTCCCCCCCTTCCCCCCTCTTCTCCCTCCTCTTCCCTACCGTCCAGATGAGACCAGGGAGGTTTCTGCCTCTGACCCCACCTCCCTGACACAACAGAACAGTCTGTTGCCCAATACCACCCATTGCCCAAAGCCCTCATGTCATATGTGTAGATGACCTTCTGGGAGTCAGATTTCTGGCAGGGAGGATGCCAGGGCTTGGCCAGGGTTCCACCCCTTCGGTGATGTAACATGGAGGTGAGAAAATGGGCCAACCCAAGAAAAGAAAAAGAAAAAAAGCTACCAAAAAAAAAAAAAAAAAAAAGCCACCAAACACAAAAATCCTAAGGGAAAAGAACCAAACAATTTAAAAACCTAATACAACCCTAAAGGTAAGCAAGTAGGGTTGGAGAATAACCCACACTTTGGAATAAACCATTAGCTAAAACGTCAATGTTTAAAAATCTAGTCCCCTAACCTCAACCCCACCCCCTAACACACACACACACACACGCACACACACACACCCCCAGACCAAGAGGGGGTTAACAGAACCCAGCTGCTCCCCTTATCTGACTAACCTGCTAATGGCAAATCTCTGGTACTGAGATTCTATCAGTGATTGCTGCAAATCACTTTTATTAGAGATAATGTCATTTTTACTTCATTATCCAGCCCAGCAGTCAAAGAGAAAATAAGTCGATATTATTTCTGTGAAACACCAGTTCTGTCCATTAATGCTGACAGGTGACAGGGAACTGAAACTCTTGCCTACACTTTTCAGGTTTTGGTCAAAAGACTGGGAGGTTAACCCTCAGAATCCTGGGCCAAGCAGAGCACCCCCAGCAGCCCTTTCCCCACAGACTCTAGAGCAAAGGCTGGTTTCTGTGTTTGGGACGCTGGCCCCCTGACTGCTCGGGAAAGGGCCGGGGACTGCACAGCCGTATAACATCCAGGCGGGCGAGTGGGGCAGCGCTGCTAATTCCGCTCTGCGGAAAGCAATAATTAACATGTGAGTCAGCAGCAGAGAAAGACTTTAAGCCCAGGGAAAAAACAGCCCCAAAGTCCCTGTAGCCTCAAAGGCCACAGTGGGTTCGATTAAACCATTTAGAAGATTAGCCCCCATGTGGGGAGACCTGAGTGGAGGGGCGCTGTGTAATAACCCTGGTGGTGGTTCTCATGACTTGTCTCTCACCTGTGCCTGGGACACTGCAAATCCTGCTGCCGGTGCGAAGGAGGATAAGGTTCATTTGTCCAGAATCAACTAAGAAATGCTCTTTCCTGTGTTCCTGCTTGGTTGTTTCTCCTAATTATTTAAAACATGCCAGATGCAGCTCTGGTTTCACTGGAGTGGCTTCTGATCGCCTTCGAGATTGTGACAAACCCATCTGTCCTGTACACACTACATCCCCCAACTCTGTGGCATGTAGAAGAAAGACCTAAAGCAACCAGGGTTCTAAAAAGGCACCATCACTGAGCTCAAAGAGCAAGTACTCCTCTGCATTTTAGCCTTTTGGCAAGAAGTCTGGCTCTTTGGAATTTAAATCCCATCTGGCATTTATGTTTGGTGATATTTTGCTTTCATTAAGTCAACATTCATTGAGTGTCCACTCGGCACTGGGGGATACAGAAGGAAAGACAGGTCCCTGCCCACGATAAGGTGACAGCCTAGTGAGGGAGATGGACAAGCAGGCCAGGGCATGGGCCAGATGGACCACCTGGGCTTGGGAGCTCAGACGCTTCCTCTGTGACCCAGGGCAAGTCACTCAGGTTTCTCTAAACCTCGGTGTCCTGTAAAACAGCTGCTCTCCAAGTCCCTGCCTCCCGGGCTCTTGCGTGGAATAAGTGCTACACACATGCAGTGTGCTTAGAACCATGCCTGACGTGTAGGATTGAAACTCTTGCTGCAGAAGGCAGTAACCAGAGCTCTGGGAGCACAGCGGGTGCCCTGACCAAGGCGAGGAGAAAGGGAGACTACAGAGGGCTTCTCAGGGAGATATTAAGGACAACAGGAGTGAGCCAGGACAAAGCGGGTGAAGGGGTTCCCGAGAGGATGGTGCAGAATCAGGCCTGGTGAGGCCTGGTAAAGAGGCGCTCAGCTCAGGTGTTAGGAGCATGGGCCTTAACCAATCAGGGCCGACCCAGAACAACGGGTGGGACTGTCCCTCCCGAGGTGTCCCAGGGTGCCCTCAGCCAGAAGCAGAAGCCTGGGTTAGCTGAACCATGGGGCAACCCTGTTGTGGCATTTCTTCTATTTTTGCATTCCTTGTGCTTTGACAATGAGATGATTGTGTGGTTATTACAGGAGGTGATTATCTCCATGGGCACTGAGCCTGTTTTGGCGCAAAGACCTTGCCTAGCCAGAGCCAAGGCTTCTGAGGTCACAGCTAAGTTGCCGATTCTAGAGAACCTCCAACAAACCCCAAGGCCACCAAGGGAACTTGCTCTTTGCAGGATGGCTTATTTTAAAAGCTAAGCTGCACTAAGCAGGTGCAGGACAGGAGGCAGCCGGTTCATGGGGTATTTTCAATTCAGGGTCTAGTGTACTAAACTTCCCCGTGCGCAGGGACTGCGGGCTGGGGTGCAGAGAAAGGCAGCCTCTGCCACGAAGCAGTAACAGGTCAGCAACAGACATCCACATTGCTGGGCTGTGTTTATAAAGCCCCGGTACTGCAGATCTCTGTGGGACTAGGGGTGCCCGGTGCAGTTCATGCCATCACAGGGATGGGGGAGCACGGAGCTTATTGGTCATGATTAAAAGCATGAAGATAGAAACTTGGAGGAAAAGTTTCAAGAAAAGGGAAACAATTAAAATATCTTCTACGTGTTACAACAAACCCAGGGCAGCACAAATGTTCTGGGACCTCAAGCAGAATATGTTCAGCAGTTACACATTCCTAATTGGATATAAGTCCTTCTGTGAATGATGCACCTTGATGTCTATAGATGAACTTCTTGGCTTGTGAGGGAATAGCTAGGGAAATTAAAATGTCTAGTAGTCCATGTGAGGCAGGCAGAGACTATAGAGATAGCCAGTGGTGTTTTATCCTTAGGAAAGTTTTTTTTTAACAGAACTCTTATTATTTTCTTAGAAACTGAAATAGAGATGAGCACAGGCCAACGAACAGGCAAGGTATCCAGAAAAAAAGCTCGTCTTAGTGGGAGGCCTCCTCGGCCCTATCACCTTTTAGCTACTGGGTTCCCTGAACATCTCCCTGTTCTGTTCCAGGCCTCCCCTTACCTCACCCTAGGATAGCCTACATGCTCCTCTCCTCCCTGGCAAGGACCCAGAGAGTAGGGGTTGAGACCTAGGAAAGTAGGAGCATTCTGGAAGCAGTGCCTCCCATCCTGTTGTTGCCTAGCACCCAGATGACAATCCCCAAACCAGCGTCAGTAGTGTAGGTCTCCGCTTTTGGACATGGTCTAATCATCCAGGAAGGATTTCTGGAACTGCCCTTATTAAGGAAAAGAAATGTAATATGTAACTTGACTTAAAAAATCCAGGAAGCTCTAACACTCTATCAAGTTCTTAAGACATTTTCTTTCCTCCGTAATCCTTGGCCAAGTTCAAAGGTGAGCACTTTCCCAGAGGCTCATTAGGAATAATGTTTATTTCATACATTTGGAGGTTGCAAAGTTTGATTCCATCTTGCTTATTTGGGAAAAAATAACTTTTTTATGAAAGTAAAGGAGCGGGAATGGGAGAATGAGAGAGGGTACAATTTGGGAGAGAAGAAAGGTGCTTGGAAAACTGGCCTAGAAAGCAGACCCGAGTTCCAAACCGTTTTCATCTCCGATTTTCTCCGAAGGGCTACAACAGCAAGTCACTGCACCATTCACCCTTCTGAACCTCCATGACCCCATCTGTCCTCCCTACCTTGGTGGGTGCCGGTGTGGAGGTGTGTTTTTGATGGCAAATATGACATATACTCCTGCCTTCACAGAGCGTGCTGACATGTATCACAGGATTTCTGGGTGCCCTACTCTGAAGGAAATTTGGCCGAGAGCTCTGTGAGGGTTTGTGGTCTGCTCATCTGAAGCCAGGATGTCATGAACTGGCTTATCAAGCCAGGCCATCGCTGACCACTTGGGTGATGAGCAGGAATTCTCAGTGACTGGTTGAGGCCAGGGGAATCATGCTTGTGCCTCATCTGTCCTTTCTATCTCGCTTCCTTCCCCCACACCTAACTGGCTTTTCCGCCTCCCATGTTTGTTTAGCAAGGAGTAGTTGCGGGGGACACTGGTGGGGGAAATGGACGTACCTGGTGCCTCTACCCACCTTATCTGCCAACTTGACCTGGCCTCCACTCATTCTCCAAGGCCCACTCAAGCCCCTGGCTCACCCCTTCCAGGAGGTGTCCCCAGTTTCCTAGACAGGGTAAACTTACTGTCTATACCAGTCTTTTGGCACGCATCAATCTGTCAACTATTGTTAAGCGTCTTGTCACCTGTGTAGGCCAGGGTCACTAATGGTCTAATCTGCACATCTACCTTGAGAAACTATGAGATAGTAGGGCTGCAGGAGGCAGGTTTCTCAAAACCTAAGTGCAAACACTGCTGGAGAGAGAGGGCCTAGAGCCCCTAAGGAGGAGGGTGGGGAACCTTAGGAGCAGAACTCATCCTTGATAAGGAGGCATGAGGAATATTAAGCTCTACCAAAGCTGTGGCTGGAGGGCTCTGCAGGGCCACCTCTGTGTGCTGCCCTCTAGAGAAGGGGCTGAGAACACTGCCGGATGCCCAGGCTGTTCAAATCCGAGGCGTGCAAGTGAACTAACACTATAGGTTCTACCAGAATGACCATCCAGGAATACATGGAAAACCAGTGTGCGCCTCTTTATTAATTTCAGACCATATTATTGCTTTAAGCAAGGAGTTTTACAGATCTTACTCCATCTAAATCCTAAATAGATAACTGTTGTTTTTCTACAGTTTAACTTTTTTTAAAAAAATTAATTAATTTTTGGCTGTGTTGGGTCTTCATTGCTGCACGGGCTTTCTCTAGTTGCGGCTAGCTGGGGCTACTCTTTGCTGCGGTGTGCGAGCTGCTCATTGCGGTGGCTTCTCTTGTTGTGGCACACGGGCTCTAGACGCGCGGGCTTCAGTAGTTGTGGTGCGCGGGCTTAGATGCTCCGCGGCATGTGGGATCTTCCCGGACCAGGGCTCGAACCCGTGTCCCCTGCATTGGCAGGCGAATTCTTAACCACTGCACCACCAGGGAAGCCCCTACAGTTCAACTTTAACTTAAATATTAATGCAATGTTCCAAGCTTCAGAATTCTGGGATTTGGTGAACAAGCCTGAGCTCCTGTCTACAGCCTTTCTAGTTCTATATATTGGACTGATCGTTGCTGTCAAATCTCTTGACTATTCTGGTCCACTCTAAGCTCTCTATTTCTATTCTCTCATACCCATAAGACCAAGTTTTTAATTTCTAATATTCTCTAATTCTCCAAAACTATCCTCAATATTAATGTCCTCTCCTCACGTAAATTATAGCTTCTTGAGGGCTGGGAGCACATATTCTACCTTTTCTCTTTCCCACCGCGCTTAGCACAGTACTGGGTACAAAGCAGGCACTTAATGTACACACAATCGCAGAATAATAGAATTTTAGAATAAATAAAATATTAGCATTTATCCAGTCCAACCCAGTCCCTTTAATGTACAGATGAGGAAACTGAGGCCTGGAGGTTGTCAGTCACTAACTTAAGGTCAGCACAGGCCCTCCTTTCTAGTCTTAGAGCTAAAACCAACTTTATGAGCATTAAAACATACCCTCTGACAGTACTATAATGACTCCCACTTTGCAGTTGAGGGAACAGAGGTACAGGGTGTTTAAGGAACTTATCCCAGATGCCTCAACAAATAAGGGCAGATCCAGGGCTTGAATGCAGGCTATCTGGCTCCAGGGCTATGCTCAACACCACTCTATCCCGCTTCTCCTCTGCAGAAGCCCTGAAACCACATGCCCCGCTTCCCCGTCATGGCATTCATCATCTCCTGCCTTGGCTGCGATCGCCTGTATGCTTGTCCTCCCCTCACCCGGCCCCCACTAAACTGTAGCTCCTATGGGCAGAAACAGAAATGCCTCATTTTCTCTTGATGCTCTAGGGTCTCCAGCCCACTGCCTTTGCTACAGTGGGTGTTTGTTGAATAAAACTCCAAGAAACTACAAATAAAGTATGCTAGGCTAGATAAGGCAATCGATTTCTTCCTCCTAAAGTGCTGTGCAGAACTTTAATACTTGTTTGCCCCATGCAGGAGATAGGAATCTATTAGGAGTGCAAACGCCTTTGCCAAGGCCTCTCCACCCTGGCCAAACGTTGCCCAACTCTTGCACAACCATGACGTCCTGTGGGAGGTTCGTCCCCCCAGGCAGGTGACCCAGCCACTCCTTTCCGCAGCCTATTCATGGTTTTTATTCCCTTATTCTTTCACTCTGTACAGAAGACTTCATCCTGGTCCACATACTTAAGTCTTGTTTCCCTTGATATTAGGTAGCTGGGACTGCAAGCCAATGTGAAAAGCAGATTCGCCACTCCCCCGGCTTCTCCCAGGAGCTGCCTGTGGGAGTCCCAGCAATGACTACTAGATTCAAGTGTATCCCAAACCCACCAAGGAGAGGAAACTGGGCTATCCCAAGGGGCAACTGATGCCTGGAGGGAGCTAGCCCAATCCCAGCAGCGCAGAATCATTTCCATTCCACATTGAAGGTCACTCTTTTCTCAAATATTCAAAATAGCATCCATGCTATTCCAAGGCTGCCCCTTATGAAGACTAACTGGGCCCCATAATTATAGTTTTCTTTGCTGGAAATAATCTCTACAGCTCAGCTATTTTCTCTCTTCAGGATTTAAATGGGGTGGAGGTGAGGGGCTTTTATTAACCTTATACATAGCTGTTTTCTGTTTCTTCTGTATTTGGTGTCCTTGTCTTAAAAGTCAAAGGCCCTAACACAAATTCTGAAAATGATCATGCTAATAAAGTTTTAAGTTTTTCACACATGCAGCAGCTATGGTTAACTGTAAATAAAACATTCTGGAAGTGAAGGTGCACATCCTGATGGAGTTTTTCTGTAACAGATGGCAGAACAGAGAAGATGGTTATGGAATCTTCCTCCAACGCCTGCCTGATACCACTGGCCCACAGGCCAGAATTCTCTTGCTGAGCAATAGAAAGGGTGACCAGTGACTGCACAATTACCCCCTACTGATCTGATTCACCTGGATTCTTAGATAAACTGGTAGGAGGTCACCACCCGAGTGAATCGTGTCATCCTTCACCTGCCTATGGGACAGTCTTACATTGAGACTATTAGGGCTTTTACCATGAAGGAAGCACACCCTTGGTGCCTCTTCCAGTGCCTCACCCCAAGGAAACACCCACATTAGCAGAATTTTTCTTTATGCTCTGTCTTATATGCTCCTCTCCCATCTCCAATGGATGGGGCAAAACAGAACCCTTCCCCTCAAATAACTATCTAAAAATGTCAAGAAACATTAATACTCTAATATAATACAATGCTTATTTTAAAACCCTTTATCATTTAAGACTCTGACTTAGAACATCCAGAAGCACTGCCCACTGGAGAGCACTGGGACAAACAGGTCTAAGGAAGCCTTCTTCTCTGTGCTTTCTGGTAGGGAAGTAGGTTCTTCCCAGGGGCCTGTCCTTAGGGGGCTTCTCTGCTCCATCTGGAAAGGTCCACTTGACCCTAAGGATTAACTGGATCTTTTGTCTTCTCTTTCAATGTTATACGAGCTACAGAACATACCTAAACTATTAAGCAACTTCTCTGTCAATGGGGAATTCCCCAATCCAACACTATAGCAAAAGTCTCTACCCACACTAAGCAGGACAGATGTATGGCTCATACAGACTGTGAGACTGGCTCCAGCTAAGTACATTCCCAGGGCAGAGCAGAAACATTAATGGGTTTTGGATTTCCCTACCCTTGCCATTTAACAAAATAGGCTCCAAATGGAGGACTCTGCCTCATATGTAAAGCCTTTTATAAGGTGCAGTTAGTTTCCCACTTACATAGCTGGATTTAATACATGGCTTTAAAACTTATCCTGGAAAAATCTTGTCATCCAGAAGCTGCCCAAAGATGACCATTTTTCATTCTAACCAGCCTCAGTCTTGCCCACCACAAGGCATCATCACAACCAGAGTGGTCAGAGATGATGCCACTCCTTTTTTTGAGCACAATATCTATAGGCTATTCCCAAACCAAGGTGGATTTCTCAAGGCATGTATACTATTCAGCCAGAACAGGGGACATCATGAAGGAACCTCTTTTTTTCCTCTGGAGGCCCTATGTTCAAGTTTTTTAACCATTTAATAACCTGTACTTACTAATCTATTTCATTTGACCTGCATGGCCATGGTCATGGCTTTCAGTGGCCAGTTGAGTCGTCCTTGTGTGTCTGCATGAGACTGACTTCCAATCCCATAAATGGCTCCATCAAAGACCCATAGAGCATCTTGGAAAGTTTTCTTGTCTCTGGACATATTGTTGGATGAAATATTCCTTCCTCCTTTTGCCAGTTGGGCTACACAGGAAGTCTCATTAAACAAGAAAGAAAAAGAGCATGACTATAAGCGTGCTCATATAGAAACACAGGCATTAGGAATGTGCAGAGAGAGTTGAGTTTTCTATACAAAGGTGGGGATGCTAAATACCATAAAGTCTTTCCTCTCAAAACAATCCAGAAGGCAAAACCCAGGAAGGCCCTTCAAGGCAATAAATATAAATGCTCCCTGTCATTGTGTCCTGGTTTGGCCAGAGACAGCCCTGGACCAGTTTGTTCTCAGGGTTATTTTTCCCCACCTCCAACATACACCTTCCCTATTCATGCACTTTTCAACCCTGGCACAGATAAGCTCATCTCTAATCTTCCTCTCAACCCCATCATGTGCGCAATTCAGATCTGAAATGCAAATCACTTAGAAAAATACATGCACACAAACACCCAGACACCTGCTCCCTCTCGTTTCAGATATATAGGGTAGATGCACACACAAGCACGCCTTACATGTATGCATATGAACATTAATTACACTGTTTCTTTTTCCCAAGGTTTTTAAAAAAGATCTGTAGTATTTTCAGATCATGAATATTTGTTGAGTATGTACTAACATAGGCCTTGCTAAGTACTTTTATACGTCTAGAGCGGGGCACTCTAGACGTATAAAAACTTAATTCATCCTGCCCTTGCTTTTAAAAAACAGCAGGTGAGACAAGAGATCTCCCTGTACACACACTAGCAACAGACTAAATATTTGTTGTTAGTGGTGATGAGGGTCAGACATTGTGTGGGCTAGCAGAAACATGAAAGACAGTGATGGATTATTCTAGAAGACAGGAGAATCACACCTGACACAATCAGCTTCCATGGGTCACTCACATACATAGTTTAGAAGACTCTTGACCTCTGTAAAACTCTGCTTTGTTGTCCATTAACTCCCTTTGGAAAATATATAAACAAGTGTCCAAGGGATATAACAAGGGTGATGCCTCATATAATTCACAATTTTTAGAGGAAAAAATTAATTATTCCCTTGACCAGTTTAATCAGTTTTCTACCAATCTCTCATTTCATAAAAACACAAGGAAGATATAAATCTGTGGATGACTTTGGGAGTCAGAGAAGCTATGTAAATTCAAGGTGTTATCCTGTTCAATCTTACTTATTTCTGCTGTCCGTTTGTTAAAAGACTTCATCAGGTGAGGGCACAGTTGCCTCTGGCACCTACTTTATCTTTCTTAAGTATTTATTGAGCACTATTTTCTATTCATCACTGAACTTAGTGCCAAATAATAGAATAATTAATTTTTAGAATAACATGTAGTAGATATAAATTAGAAAAATAATGGCAGCTTTAAAAAAAAATCGCCTTATTAATGTCATCTAGATTTAGAACTTCTTAAGGGTAAGGGCCCCTACTCCTGCCCTGCCTGGGTGCTGAATGAAGAATCTAGCTGATGACCCACGAGGTCCCAGCACAGTTTGGGACAGCTATGCTTCCCATAGCTCCCAATCCACCAACCGCTTCCTTCCTAAGCAGAGCAGACTTGAGCTCAGGTTAGGGCTCTTTTTAGATGTTAATAGATTGCTTTTTGGTAATGTCTCTATTTTAGGGAGGATGTATTTGTTGGTACAATAACTCATTTCAGCGCCCACTGATTGGTAGGTATGGCTATCAGGAGCAGTGTAGGAAGGATTCCAAGGCCACCTCTGGGTTCAGAGGTCCTGTGATCGATTAATACTGCCTGTCCCCAGGGGTGGATTAGATGAGGGATGCTCAAGGGCTGTGCGTCTACCACTCCTGATATAACGGGAAGAGCAGAGGCTTTGGAGTGAGAGCCCCCAGCTTCAAATCTGGGCTTTGGCACTCTGTCTATAGGATCTGAGAAAAGTCACTTTGCCTCTCCACAATTCAGCTCTTCATCTGTAAATGGGAATAATTTCTATTTCATAGGGTCCATGTAAAGCAGTTGTTCTCAAAGTGTGATCCTCAGGCCAGCAGCATCAACGTCACCTGGAAACTTGTTGGAAAGGCAGAATCTTAGGCCCCACCCCAGACCTCCTGAATAAGAAATTCTGGGGATGAGGCCCAGCAATCTGAGTTTTAATGAGCCCTCCAGGTGGTTCTGATGCCTGCTAAGGTTTGGAACCCTTACTGTAGAATCCCATACTAAATGATAAGACCCATAGTACTTATTTTAAGGACAGAAGTCAGGTCTTTCACCTGCTACACACTGTCCGGCAAAGTGCCAGGCTTACCACAGGTGCTCAATAAATTCTAATTTCTTTCCCTTTCTTGCCAAAATATAAGCTGCCAACACAAGAACCTATGGGGTGGGGAAGAGCAGGGGTGTGCATGTTGTTTCAGGTGGAGAAATTAGACAGTGGGGTGGTTCAAAGACCTAAGCAAGCCTGTGGCAAGATGTCTGGGGGATTTCTTCCTCACGGAGAGGAAGGAGGATGGGCTCAGGTCTCTGGAGCTGATGACAACAATGATATTCTCAGGGATGAGGGCGACTTATGCCTACACAACACGCTAAAGCAGGAAGGATCATACACAGCAGGCTTGTCTTAGTTAAACCTCATCCAAAGAGTTGCCGTTCCTTCAGTCCCAAAGCCCTCTCTATTTTTTTTATTGAAGTATAAGTGACTTACAATTTTCTATTAGTTTCAGGTGTCAAAGACCTCTATTTTAAAATTGTTTCACTTGTTCCACGGTACAAACTTTGACAACAGGTCTACTGAGGTGGCAGTACTGGATATAATAATCACACGGTGCTCCCCTCCCTCCCGCCCCTCATCCCCAGCAAACATCACTGCACTGACAGTTTCATTTGCCTCACAGGTATAAACAATGGTGCAATGATTTCCATCCCCACAGGCCATCATGCATGTGGCAATGTATTTATAAAGACAAATAAACTGCAAATCATTAGGGAAATGCAAATTAGAACCACAGTGAAATACCATTTCACATCCACTAGGATGGTTTTCATGTGAAAACAACAATAACAACAACAAAAACAGAAAAAATGGCAAGGATGTGAAGAAACTGGAACCCTGGTGGGAAGGTAAAATGGTACAGCTGTTGTGGAAGACACTAAGGCAGTTCTGTAAAAAATTAAACATAAAATTGGGACTTCCCTGGTGGTCCAGTGGCTAGGACTCTGTGCTCCCAGTGCAGGGGGCCTGGGTTTGATCCCTGGTCAGGGAACTGAATCCCACATGCTGCAACTAGGAGTTCGCATGCCGCAACTAAGAGTTTGCATGCTGCAACTAAAGATCCCACATGCCGCAACGAAGATCCCGCACGCAGCATCGAGGAACCTGCATGCAGCAGCTAAGACTCGGCACAGGTAAGTAAGTAATAAGTAAGTAAGTAAATAAATAAATAAATAAAATTACCACACGATCCAGCAATTCCACTCTTAGGTCTATACCCAAAACAACTGAAAGCAGGGACTCAAACAGATATTTGTATGCCCACGTTCCTAGCAGCATTATTCACAACAGCCAAAGGTAGAAACAAACCAAATTCCATTTATGGAAGAATAAACCAAATGTGGTATATACATACAATGTAATATTATTCAGCCTTATAAAGGAATGACTACCATTTTCGGAAGCAGCAGCATAGCACAGGGAGATAAGCTCGGCGCTTTGCAATGATCTAGAGGGGTGGGATAGGAAGGATGGGAGGGAGGCTCAAGAGGGAGGGGATATGGGGACACATGTATGCATATGGCTGATTTGCTTTGTCGTGCAACAGAAACTAATACGGTATTGTGAAGCAATTATACTCTAATAAAGATCTATTTTTAAAAAAGGAATGAAATTCTGACACATGCTACAACACGAATGAAACTTGAAAACACTATGAAAAGTGAAATAAGCAAGACGAAAAAGGACAAATACAGTATGATTCCACTTATGAGGTACCTAAAATAGTCAAATTCATAGAGAAAAATAGAATAGTGGTTACTAGCAGCTTGGGAGAGGGAGAAATGGGAGTTATTTTTTAATGGATATAGACTTTCCAATTTGGGATGATGGAAAAGTTCTCGAGATGGATAGTGGTGTTGTCTGTGCAACAATGTGAGTATACTTAATGCCAGTGAATGGTACACTTAAAAATGGTTAAAATGGTAAATTTTACATTTTATATATACTTTACCACAATAAACAAAAGAGTAGTTAACCACTCTCACCCCTCCACGGCCACAAAAGGAAAAAGACATCACAATATAAACCTTCTACATCTACAGTACTCTTAAATTCTCACCAAAGTAAATGTCCTGAATAAAAAGGACTCTAAAACCTCTGCATGCTTGAAAATCTAAACTGATTGTGGCAGCAACACCCTTTCAAGACAAACAGTATTCTCAATTTACTTTGGCTTGCCATGTTATGAGCACATCTGATGTGAAAAGGAGACACAGCTGAAAATGGAGATTTGGCTGTGACTCTCCGATGTGTTCACTCAGAGGCTTCAAAATCCCCATCCTTCTTCCCGTTAATGAAGGTTTGCTTCGACCTTTCCATTAGCCCACAAACTACTATTAAAAAAGCCATTTATCAGATTAACAGAGTACTGCAAAAGTCATCTGCAAGCGGCGTGCACTTTTCCACGTAGGGGTTGCCATGCCAACGGCTGCTCCATGTTCATTGTACAGGAGTATCAACTTCAACAAAGTCCTGTTTCATAATTCTGAGGACCAATTCCATCTTACTGTCCCTCCGCACTAACCAAATGTGCACACATGACAAAGACCCCACCAAAATCAGGTAATGACCAAGAAAGGGAGCAATTAAAAAATTGACTTGCTAAATGTCCACATACCAAAAATGTTGCAAGGCAGACAAACATTATATTATTTCCTCTCTCTAACTCTTATCCCCATCCCAAAGAAGTACAATCAAAGAATTTGATGTAATAACAGTTTGGCCAGTAATTCTCAAAAAAGGAATCCTGGGTGAATAAATTGAAGGAGAGACTATAATTATGCAAATTGTTGTAATAGATTGTTTGCCTGGAGAGCACACAACTATAAACAAAATAGGGTAAGATACTTGGATTTTATTGGTGCTAAATTTTGTTGCAAATTTTTGTTTTAAACAATGCCTGCAAAATTTTAAGTAAATATATTTAAACTGACTAGCAGTATCAAGTGTTTTGATTTAGAAGAAATGTCTGATACAGAGAGCTCTAGGAAACAATTTGTCTTGACTCAAAAGTAAACCTAACAAGCAATTTCCAACCACAGACAATGAGCCCAGTCTCATACCTAAAACTCCTGATTAAATCAAAGAAATATCCAATCCGGTTTAAAAATGATTCATAGGAAACAAACAAATGCTGTGTAGACAACAGATTCCCAAACGAACAGGAGTCATCGTTATGTTGAAGTTTGCTGTAAATATAATGCCACACTTCCAACCAGGATCAGCAAAGGAAGAGAAAAAGCTCATCACAACTCTTAAACATATACAGCTTTCAGGTATGGGATAGAAATGTATTAATAGCATCTACCTCAGCTAAAAAAAATTTTTGTTTTTATCTTCTGTCGCAACTCTGAATGATACTGTGTATGCATTAAAGTTTTCAATATCATGAATACACTATTGTGTAAAGAAGGAAGGGTGCTTTTTACAAGATATGGATTGTGTCACAAAATTTGGGGAGGGTGATAACCAATTAAAATTTTAAATGATGCTTATTTGAAATCTTGGGCACAGGAACGACATCACTGAAGAAAAACTTGTTCTTCTAGCTAGTGGCTCCTGGCTCAGAGCAGACACATGGGCCACACTGGGAGATGATCTTACCCAAAGTGACACCCAGCCCTGACAGCCCTCGTCGCCGCAGCCTCTTCTATCTAATCTCGTGAATTACTCTAAGCCTAGAGAAAGGCCTACATGGATACAAAACTTTTAATTTGTAGTTATTTCTGGGACACCAGAGCTGATACATTGTTCAGGCGTATACAAGAGATGCCGCTTTCTTAGTTTGCGAACATCTCTGGGCTGGTTAGAGCTTGTTTTCTGAACCAGGATGTGTAGATGAATCGGAGTTGTGTTATGATACATCTGTAAGTGGAACTAAATACAGCTGTATTAAATCTATATACCATGATAGCAAGAGAGAATATTGATAAGTTGCTGTATGAAAAATGCATTTTCCACAACAGTATATAGTATGATTATACTCTGTAATTACATGTCCATACTTACTCTATAGAAGAAAGTACATTCACCAAAGTGTTAACAGTGGTTATCTCTGGATGGCGGAATTTTGGTGATTTTTAGTTTTATCTTGATGCCTTTCTGTACCATGACTTTTTTTTTTTACAGGAACATGTATAATTTTTATAATCAGAAGAAAACAACTATTTTAAAAATAATTTTACAGGAGAGACAACTTATAGGGTCTGGGTTGTGTGTGTATGCACACATACTCTTGCATAGTCTCCCTAACTATCCTTATGCTAAAAATCTCCCTCCAAGCCATTTGGGGAGCACTGCCCTCCTCCCTCAGGCCCAGGCATCCCTGGGTGACATTTGCACAACCCTATCCTCCCTCCACATCCTGCTCTCCATCCAGCAGCGTCAGGGAGCTGCCCCCGCACTGGGGGCAGCCATTCAAGAAGCAAGGAAATATTATGCAAGAGCACAGGAAGTCAGAGGAGACAGGATTCTGGGCAGGCCTGGCAAGGAGTCTGTGTGAACTCCAGTGAACAAGTGGACTTTGCTCAGCAGGGCCAAAGCCAGCAGAAAGCCTCCAGGGCGGCAAGGGAGAGCCGTCCACCTCAGGTCTCTGGCCAGTGGGCGGCCATCCAGAACTTGATGTACCTGATGTAAGGCAGATAAACCCAAGTCCCAATATTTCTACTTTTTTGGCCCAAGTTCAAGGTGACTCCCCAGCACTCACGCACCATGACTCACCTCTGTCCCACATCGCTCTCCTCCGCCCCCCAAACACAACATGACTCCATTCAGTAATTTCCAGGCCTGTTCCTCTCAAGGCCACCAGCTTTCTAACTCAGTTCTCTCTCTCACTGCCTCAGACTGAAGGACTCAGTACTTTCAGCTAGCTTGTGTCCATCATCTCATGTCAGTATCAACCCTGAGCACCCCGGATATGTTTATTTATATGCACACACACACACACACACATTTATATGTGAATCACAGAAGTAATAACCCCTTCTTTTACAGTAGTTTATATTTTCCAAGCCCCAATCCAACTGGCAGGGCAGGGATTACACCAGCCATCTGACAGTTGTAGAAACCGAGGCTCAGAGGGAGTGCATGACGGCTGCGGCATGATGCTATCAGAGTGGGGAGCCAGGTCTCCTGGTTAAGGATGCTCTCACTCACCCGAGAAGCCTGCCTCCTTCTTCCCTGGCATTAGGAGATGAGACACGGCCCTGCCTGGTAACACAACTGCTCCCTTTTGTAGAAACTGCTGGGCAGCACACATTCTGTCCCACCTCAACCCACTTTCTCCTTAACGGGGGGTGGGGAGGGGGTCCTGCTGCTGTCAGTGAAGTGGGTCCGGCCCCTGCTCTCTGGCATCATGCCATGTCCAGTAATGACTCGCAAGTCTCTGCCCCTCTCCACTTTAACAGAACCTCCTCTTGGAGAGGGGGAAATTACAGGGGAATTGGAGATGCTTTCTCCAAATCTCCACTGATCACCTTTAACCTCCCATCTTCCTTCCCTAAGGAAGCACCTGGAAACAGGAGTCAGGACCAGGTTCCACCTGGACTTCATTTCACAATGGAACTGGTTCCCACCTACTAGCCCATTTTAAAGATGGAGAAACTGAGGCCCAGAGGTCACCCAGCTGGTTAGCACTCCTGTTTCCTTTCCACCAGGCCACAGGAATTCTGCTAGACATACAACAGGACATTTCCCAAGCAGAAAGGCCCTAGATGTAAGTAGTGGGATGGACAGGACTGGGCAGAAATAGGACTAGGTACCCCCACTCCCCCACCCCCCCCACTCTCTTTTGCCTCTGTCAGGAGCAGCCAGTGATATTTTAACACACAGAACCAGCCACGTAGGGAACAACTCCCACCCAGTCACTGCCCCTGGCCCGACAATTGCTAATTGTGGTGAGGACCGACAGCGGCATTCTCCTGGGACTCTGCTGTGTATTTCCAGTCGCCACCAACACACAATGGCCCCTACTCCTCTGGTGTAAACATTGCCAAATAAGACAAACAATAACATCACCACGACAGAAAAATAACGTGCCCAGAGAGACAGCACCAGCCAGTGGAGAGAGGCTGGGGTCAGGGCTCTGCTACCATGGGCTCTTCTGCTCTCTGACTTTGCGATCACATTTTTGTACCTCGCTTGTTTCATCTATATGGTGAGAATGACAACTACTTTAACCCACATTATGAGCTTTGGGAAAAAATTAAGCACTGACTGAACAAACGCAAGAAATGATAATGCCAGGTTGAGGACAAAGACCCGGCAACCCTGGAATAATTATTTCACTTAACAGATATTTAAGGAGCATCTCATAGGTGCCCAGCACTGCCCCAAACGCTGCGGGTATGGTGGCAAGGCAGCACGGCCCCCGCCCTCAAGGAGCTTACAAACTAGGAAGCAGCAACAGATAATAAGCAGACAAGTGAATGACAGCATGTGGAGAATGCCGTCTTTCAAACAAACAAACCAAAAAAAAATGGAGAAGAGGGTTGGAGGGCTGGCAGTTAACTGAGGGAGGTGGGGATAGACTTCCCTGAGGAGGTGATATTTAAGCTGAGCCCTAAGGCCCCAGAAGCTGTCCAGCCTCGAGATGGGGCTGAGGGAAGGGCCAGCTCAGGCACAAGAGATGTCAGGGATGCTGCAGGTGACAGATCTGAGGCCAGAATAGAGTGACCTGCCAAGTTTCATGGTCACTATGTGGCAGAGCCAAGCTCTTCACACCCAAAGCCTCTTCCCACTACCAGCAAGACCAGGAAGCCCAGGCATCTCGAGGCCTCAGTGTGCCCCTCATTTCTACATCTCCCAACAAGCTGCCTGCCCTTTTGAACACCTTGGGCCCGGCACTTAGTCCCTTTGGGGGCCCACAGTTAATTAGGTTTTGCTTGTGAGAAACCGAGCAACAAGTGGGACCCGAGCAGAGGTGGTGCAGATACAGCTCTTTAGGTCTAGAGATCTGGGGGTGCTGAATCGAAGGGCAAATCCCCACTTGTAACAGGATGGCAGCAGCCATGGACCCTCATCTCCACAGGTGAGGGGGAGAACAGGCCAGGCAGGGAAAGGGGCACACCCACAGTCAGACCATTTTTCAGGAGTCCTGGAAGTTTCCTTGGTCTCCTGGTGTTATCAGATTTCCTCCCATCTCAGGAGATGGGAGAAATACAACTCAAACTTGAAAATCATGATTGGCAAGGGCACATAACCCTGGGGGCAGCTGTGGGTAGCGGCAGTTAAAGGCTGGAGAGCTAGCGTCTCCTTTCAGCGTCTGCTAAGACTCCCTCCCAATTGCAGTCAAATCGCTCCAACAGGTAGTGATGTGCCAAATGGTTATATTGCTCTTCTTGTTAATAATGCTGCCTTAATGGTCTGTACTTCATACTCTTCAAAGGTCTTTCCATTGAGATAATGGTTGCAAAAATTATTTTCAAAGTGCAGTACGCTCTTAAAATGCATGGTTTTTACTGAAACTCTAGCTCATTTCAAACTTATAATAACAGTACTCGTAGAAAGCAGTTAGTGTATCTAACCCCCATTTAGGAATAGGAAACAGAGAGAGGTTAAGTTACCCTCCTAGGTCACACAAGTCTGAAAAAGATCTAGAACAGTCTCTCAGAGTCCTAGAGATTTTTGAGAGCTCCTCTGAACCTCCTATGGAGGCTGGCTTTGCCAGGGACACAAAAGAAGTAAAAAGTGGCCCTAGGGGCATTTACAATCTGTTTGGCAAAACAAAGGGTAAGAAATATGGAATGCTGTGGTCAATCCCCTGACACTAATTTTGGAGGCAAAGGAATTCAAGTGGGTGAAAGTTTGTCCCTTTCCAAAATAAACATGTACTCTCCCTCGGCCCAGAAAATCTAACTCCAGGAGAATTGTTACGTCATTACCCTTGTAACATTTGGATCCATACAAGGAGCTACAGGTGGCCCAGCATCCCAAGGCTTATGTTGATCTGAGTGTGGAAAATGGTTCAAATGTGCCCAAATGAATGGCTTAGGAAAGAACGAATCAACGTTCATGGTCATCTCAGACTCCTTTCTGCCTGGGTGCTCTGGTCACCAGGATTTCTCAAGGCCCAACGCTGGCCAGAAGCTTCTGTGACTACACCACCACCAAGTGTGTCCAGGTCCCATCACCGAACTGACCCAGGTGGGGCAAACAGCTTGCTAGGAGTTTCGCAGAGGCAAAACTGTTATTTTCAAAAGTACTTTTACTTTGGAAAGGAAGAGAAAAGAAAAAAAAAAAAAAACAGAGAGGAATAGACATGGTAAGTTCACAGGTTTCCTACCCTAATGGTGTCATCACAGATTAGCTGGGTTAGATCACCCTCTTCTCCCTTCCGGGGGCCTATCTGGAGCTGTGGGCAGGTGGATGCTAGACTGGGATTCTAGCTCTAGCTAGATTAAGGTAAACACCACTTCCTGGCCTACGGGGTTTCTCAGGACATCCCTGAGGCCACTTCCCAGGGACTGCCCAAGGCCCCAGACAGCCCCTGTGTCTGGGCTGGCTGCACTGAGCTCTGCGGCTCTCTACCACCTGCAGTCCCAGGGGAGGAAGCCTCCATCCACCTGGCTCCAGAGGGTCCTTCCTGGGCTCAGGCCCAGATTTCAGCAGCCTGCACAGAGTAGGTGTGAAATGTGAGCACACCACTGAATAAAGCAATCCTCCCTGGGGGGGGGGGAACAATTTCCCAGTTCGACAACCATTTACGAATTACTGAGGGGCTGGAAAAGGAAGAAGAGACGGGACATGCAATTGTCACAATGACATTAAATTCCAAGCCAAGAGCTATCAGGAGTAGCGGCCTCCCTCGAAGTACCATTGGACGGGGTGCGCTAAAGTGACTTGCTTGGCCTTTGCTGGGCCCTGGTGTGGGAACTTCTTCAGGGATTCAGGATCTCTGCCAAGGCCCTGCTCGCAAGTGTCCAGCCATGACCACAAATGCTTCTAAATACCTCCGGGAGAAAGGTTATACTTGCTGTGGGTATAACTACCCTACCCCAGCTACCCTACCAGGTGACTCCAGAAAGATGGCTCCTTTTATCTCTGGCTACATCTGTCCAAGAACACCAGAGTTCAGGCTTTAGGGAATGGTGTAGCCACACAACAGGAAAGGAGAAGCCAAGGAACAGCTCAGCTGCCACTTCACGCAGGGGATGCAACTCCCAGTGATCAGTAGAGACTGACAAAAAGCATGGCCATCTCTCTCCCTACAAATAGTGGGACGTTGAAGGGCCTGTCCTATCTTTCTGTAATGATCAGACTCAGAAACCTAGAATCTACAATGACAAAGGGCAAGAAGGGATAGAACAAAAGCCCCTATCATGTTATTAAGGGGACAGAGGCTTCACCATCAAAATGAGAACGTGGAATGAGCACCACTGCACCCGTCCACAGAGCCCGATGGAAGCTATTTTAGAACACAGTAAGCTGTCCCCTTCCAGCCGCCTACTCTGGACACTGGGAGGCATTTATTACCCTGAGGCGTAGTACAGTCCAAAAAGAAATATATTCTAGAGTAACTTGGGCACATTTGCGGATGACTGATTTCCTAAGCAATACAGAGGAACATTCTTAGCCTTATGAAGGACAACCACGGCACCCTCCAACCACCCTTTGGTGCTTACACTAGAGCCAGCTGGAAGATAACAGATGTGCCCTGAGCAGCTCCCAGTCCAAATAACTCCCAAGAGAAGCAGGCACTGCTCCTGTGGCCCCAAGGCAGCCCTAAGATTCCATCACATCATGACTCAAAGAGGAATCATGATGTCCTCAACTTCCCAACACCAGCCTGGGCTGGTCCCCCATCTCCCATCTTTTAACACAGCTCCAGATTCAGCTCTGGAAGGAGCCGGCTCACCAGCACTGGCCTGTACACCCTCATTATTCCTACCACCTCATTTTACTCCAGCTGTTCACCCCCGCTGGAATGCCCCGAACCCATCTGCCTATCCAAATTCTACCTAATCTTCAAGACCTACCTCTTAATGCTCCTCCATTAAACCTCCCTCTAATCTGTGCTGATCAGTTCCTTTCCTAAAACTATTCACAACACACAAGATCTGTTTACCCTTATTTGCACTCAGTTACTATCAATCTTCCACAGTTGCTCAATGTTTTATCTGAGCTAGTTCTGACTTCCTAACAAGATAGCAACATCGTAAAGATGGGGCTTAGACAACCATTAACGTAAACCATCTTGCATTGTTTTAAACAAATCATTTTAGGAATTCCTTGACTCACCAACTAGACTCTAAGCCTCCTGAGTGCAGGGGACTAGACTCTAATGCCTCTTTGTAACCTCACTACATGGCATGGCACCTGAATTTAGTAGGTAACCTAGAATGTTTGTACACAGTGATGATGACAGTATCCACACAAACTTCACTACATGCATGGTGGGTGACCAAGGAGGATGGGTAAGTTGATCTGAGCAAAGGTTTCTGCCTAAATCTCTAACCCGCTGCACTTAAGCCCAAAGTTCATGACATAGATCGAATTACTGAGTCTACAAACAATTACTGGGCACCAAATGTGGGCCTCTGTTCTGAGTGCTGTGGGAACAAAGAACAGAAAAAGATAACTGGGTTTCTGCTCCTGAAGGACTTACCACCTATGTGGTGATCAGGGACAGATACACACACATACACACTGAAAAGCAAATTGTAAGAGCATCATACAAGTAATAAGACACAGACTGAAGACCATATAAATGCAGGGGTAACCAATGTGCTGCGAATCAGGAAGGCCCCGTAAGGAAGGTGATTTCTAAACTGAGAGTGGGTACTCCCCTACACACACTTTCCCACCTGGCTTTTTTAAACTTTAACCTAGAGCAAGTAAGTACTTTGTTGTTTGGCTGGTACTTGCCTTGGTGCATTGGGCAATCTTGAAGTGAAGCACTGACTTCACAATACTAGCCTAATGTTTGCATTTGATGTAAATCATGTATCAACCAGACCTGCCTATGGTCTTGTGGGTATTTTTTTCTTTTTCCTCTCTCTTCTTCTTTTTTTTTTTTTTAAAGGAAAATAAATAAAGGGCTCAAATCTACATGAAAAAGAAAAGCAGAGCCCAAGAGCCAGGCTTTCCAAGTGAACCAAGAGATATTGACAAAGCAATTGTATGATTTTTTTTAATTAAGCATGATTTTGGGGACTCAAAATATGCACGGTGTTTACAAGGCACATTAGAGAATTAGACGTCCTTGCCCTTGAGCAACATGTAATGTTGCTGGAAAGACAAGAACACGTGAAATGTCATTAGATAACAAGGAAATATAATCAGGCGGGCTCTCTCGCGTAAGTCACCAAGAGCTAGAAAGGAGTGGAGGGGGAGGTGCTGGTGTGGGAACTACTGCAGAAGGTTCTGTAGGACTTGGGGGACTTGGGCTGATGCTAGGAAAGCTGGAGATACTCGAGTACAAAGAGAAGTCAGGAGAGCATCCTAGATGGTGGGACTGGGCTGAGGGAGCAGAGGTGGGAAGGAGACCTGTGACGTGGAGTGAACCAGCCCTTGCGGCAGAGCGAGGAGACTGGCACATTTGGGGTTCAGGAAGCACACTGGGTGATGGGGAATGGGGTGAGAGGGCTGGAGTGGGGTCCCTGATTGTCAACGAGATGAATTCCCACAGCTGTGTAGGCTGCCCTTGGGAAGAAAACTGGACCAAGGATCCACGTCCTCATTCAGGTTTTGAGTGTGTCTAGCTAATCCTTGGAGATCTTTAAGAGAAACACTCAAATCCACAAGAGGAACCCCTTCCCCACCCTGAAGACTCTCTGTGCTCCAAGGACATGACAACCCTGCCTAAAATAGGGGCAGTATCAGCACCATGCAAACCTGTTCTGAGAGGCTAGGAAAGCTCTTTTAGCAGCCAGGCTGCTTCCCAGCCGGTCAGATAGCAGGGAAATGCACGGGGGTGCTAATTTCCAGAGAATATCAGAAAGCGCCAGAAAGTGCGGCAGCCACCCAGTGGACCAGGATTTCCCCCTGACTTCTTGACCACCCCAAAGAACCTCACCAAATGGGAGGGGCTGTGTCGGCTGTGCCAGGACATGCAGAGCGAAGGCAAGGAAGCCAAAAAACTGTGAAGGGGCTGGCTCCCATGCCCCACCTACCACTAATTCCCCTGAATCCCTGGTACAGAAGAAAAGACAGACTCCTGTGGCATGGCGATATGGTTACATTTATAGAAGCTCCCTTGTCACCAGCAAAATGTGACCTTCATACTTTTCTTAATATCTGGATAAACATTTGTTGTGCAAGCACACAAATAAAGGTTCTAAGGGTGAAATGTGGTGTGTCTAGTAACACCACGCAGCTCTGAACCCAGGCACCAGAAAGTCCTTTTGGCTCTGGAGATGACTTCTCTCTCTCTTTACCCTGGGCACCAAAATTAGCTTCATCAACCTCAGCCAGTGCTGGAGTGAAGGCTGCCATGCTAAAATAGTATCTGAGAACTCTTGGAAACACAGGAGAGAAACACAAGGTTACGGTGGTTTACAAACACCGAAGAAAGCAATTTCACTGGAGTGCTTCTTAAACCAAATATAGAGGGAAGGAGCATTATTGGGGTTTAGCCTGGAATCTTCACAGAGTGAATGATATTCTTCTAGCTCCCTGAATTCTCCACATGGTATATTTTATATACCGTGATATACTCGATTAAACATGAGTATTTTCATTCAGAAAAATAGTGTAGAGGTTATATGTTCATAAAAGAGTGGTTATCAAATGATCTGTGCTTTACTTGCACGGTCCTATTATTTCTAGAACACTCTGTAGAAACATCACAGAGTCCCATTTCCCCATATATCTGACCATCCAGAATTGATTTTTTAAATTTTGTTTTGAAGTTCTGAAGAATGGGCCCTCGAAGAGCTCCTCACAGGCACAATTTTCTGCTGTTTCCACATGGAATTCATAAACAGAGACAAGCAACTGATTTTGTGTGTGCACATAAAGCCATTCTTTCCTGCAACTGCGTATGACGTATTTTCCAGGACAATCTTTCTCAATACTCCAAAGTGCTTCAGCAACAGGAAGCTGTAAAGGTAGGAAGGAGGCCTGTAGATATTTGCTGTAATTACTCATTAGTAATGAGAGTAGTTAGCACTGAAGTTTGAGTCACCCCCTTTGGGCTCATGCTCCTTCATTAGCTTATAACAGGTGCCCAGGAGGACACCTGGGTCCAGTTCTAGCTTTCACTGCAGGTGACACAGCTTGCTTCTTTTCACAGCTCAATTTCTCAAACATAAAATTAGGATAATGTGTTACCCCTTCCTTCCCCCTGCCCTCTACCCAGAGGCAGTCAGGACAAATCTTATTCCAAGTGGTAACAATATGAAAAATTTGTATGAAGGGTAAAATATACATATTTGTTAAAACGAATACAACATCAAGAGACAGAGAGAGAGAGAGACAGAAAGAGAACTGTATGACTAGATACCCAGCACAGTGATTTAAATGATTATTACCAAAAAAAAAAAAAAATACACTTTAACCAATGTATTTTTAAAGGATTTATAAAATGCTTCTGAACACAGATTGAGGCCATGTGTCCCCTTATTCATAGTGAGCCACTGACTCCCCAGTCATAGGTCAAGAGCAGGGAGACTCAGACTGAAAACGAGACCAAAAGAGTCAACTAAAGCTGTTACAGAGTTGATGAACTTCTAAAAAGACTATCATATCAGCTGTACCCCCAGCATCTGTGGGCAGCCAACACCGCGATGGGGGTTAGTTAACCTCCAACATTACAAGTGTGAGTACAGAAAATGGAGTCATTTTCCCACTCGTGTGCTTTATTATACAGCTTCATCCAATAAAATCACTCATCTGTTATGATTCCTAGCACTAACCTCTCAGGTGTGATTTTTTTATTCAAAGGTACCATGGATATGGGATGCAGAAAGTCACTGGAGGAATATAAGAAGAGATTTCTAACAATCCACTTCCTTGGCTTTGTAAAATTGGGAAAACGCCAGGTGGGGGCATGGCAAATCAATATATATTTTTTAATGGGGTCATTTTCCTTACTGACAAACCACCTTTCTGAAATATCTTTCCACATGAGAAAAGGACCTGCTTCCCAGAGTCATTATCTCACACAGAAGTTACTTGTAACTTTAAAAGTGAAGAATTTTTCCAAGTGAAGGGGGGAAAATGTGCCTCCTGGGAACATGTAAAGGTTCTGATGGTCATGCCATATTATAAGTTTGCTGATGTACAACTGGCCCCTGGAAACAGTCTAAGGAGGTCAAGCAAACCGGTACTCTTGAGAATTCAGGAAAAAACAAGACCACTTAGAGGTAGATAATATTCTGGTCCATTCCACACACCTGTCTTCTTGGCTCCAGAGAGCTCACAGGGCCCCGGCACTCTTCTTGATCTCATACTTGCAGATCAGTTCTGTGGCTTTCCATAGTGGGACCAGACCACTGGGGACAAACTGCACCAAGCTCTACTTGAAAATCGCAGATACTGGCACGCCATGCATGGCCACCACACATACAGTGATATGCAATTGCCAATATGGCTTGCTTCTCTCTCCGTTATGATATGTTCATGCAATTGTGTTTTACAGCGCTGGGAAAACTCAACAAGCCCTTCAAGGTTCACAGTGCAGAGGCCAATGGTGTGATGGCTGTGAAAGCTTGGGGCTCATCAGAGAAGGGCTCTATAAAAACGCACCATACTATTATTGCAATGATCATAGCTATTCTTTACTTCCCCGTCCATTCTCTCCTTCCTGTGCTCACAATTTCAAAAGATCAAAAGGGCCAGAGGCAGTCTTGTGCAACTTGATTTGGAGATGGCTCTCCAGAAGCCACGGAGGAAGAGCTTCGAACAGGTTCTTCTGCACAATGGAGTCTGAAGGTTACAGGAATTACTTAAGTCTTGCCACCTGTTAAGAGTGGGAGGTGGAGGCTTCCCTGGTGGCGCAGTGGTTGAGAATCTGCCTGCTAATGCAGGGGACACGGGTTCGAGCTCTGGTCTGGGAAGATCCCACATGCCACGGAGCAGCTGGGCCCGTGAGCCACAATTGCTGAGCCTGCGCGTCTGGAGCCTGTGCCCCGCGACGGGAGGGGCCGCGATAGAGAAAGGCCCGCGCACCGCGATGAAGAGCAGTCCCCGCACCGCGATGAAGAGTGGCCCCCGCTTGCCGCAACTGGAGAAAGCCCTCGCACGAACCGAAGACCCAACACAGCCAAAAATAAAAATAAATAAATAAATAAATAAATAAGAAAATCCTTTGAAAAAAAAAAAAAAAAAAAAGAGTGGGAGGTGGAAAGCTTTGAACTTCTTGGGGGCAGTAGAGAACCACCTCCTGCCACAGTGGAGGAAAACCCATGAAAAGTTAAGTTTCCAGGGCTTCCAAGTCTACCGTTCATATCTTCAATCCCTGTCTGTGTGTGAGGTTCCATACAAGTGATGAGTCACAAAAGAGAAAAGTAATTATAATAATTATAAATACAACAGCAAAAGCAGTTATCATTTATAGAATACTTTCCATGGGTTGGGCATGGTACTAGATACTTTATAGATATCTTAGGTAAGGTAAGGCAGTGTGGATCACTGGTTAAGAGTACAGACTCTGGGGAAATCAGCTCGGTGCTCTGTGTCCACCTAGAGAGGTGGGATAGGGAGGGTGGGAGGGAGACGCAAGAGGGAGGGGATATGGGGATATATGTATACGCATAGCTGATTCACTTTGTTATACAGCAGAAACTAACACAACAATGTAAAGCAATTATACTCCAATAAAGATGTTACTAAAAAAAAAAAAAAGATGTTACTAAATAAATAAATAAATAAAAGTTTAAAAAACATACTAACAACAACAAAAAAAAGAGTACAGGCTCTGGAGGCATTTTGCCCCATTCGAATCCCAGCTCCACCCATACTACCCATTTGACCTTTGGCAACTCACCTTTCTATACTTTGGCTTTCCCATCAGTGAAATGGGGATAATGACAGGGCTTATCTCACAGGTTGTTATGAGGATTAAAAGAGTTCACCCATGGAAAGTTCTGAGGACAGTGCTTACACAAATAAGTGTTTGAGTTTTTTTGTTTTGTCCTATTGCAGATATAATTTCTATTAAGGACACCCACATTCCTAGTACCTAAAAAGACCTCCAATAACTGTTTGAGGATGATGGAAAACATGAGGATAAGATTTCATGGCCATTTTAAGAAGCAGTAACAAAATGAACCACACCATACATGTACACAATGGAATATTACTCAGTCATTAAAAAGGAACGAAAGTGTGCAATTTGCAGAGACATGGATGGACCTAGAGGCTGTCATACACAGTGAAGTAAGTCAGAAGAAAAAAATGAATATCGTATAATATCACTTATATGTGGAATCTAGAAAAATGATACAGATGAACTTATTTGCAAAGCAGAAGTAGAGACACAGACATAGGGAAAGGATGTATGGATACTGGGGGAGGTGGGTGGGGGAAGGGAGGTGGGTGGGGGAAGGGAGGGGTGGGATGAACTGGGAGATTGAGACTGACATATATACACTACTATGTATAAAACAAGTAACTAATGAGAACCTACTGTATAGCACAGGGAACTCTACTCAGTATTCTGTGATGACCTAAATGGGAAGGAAATCCAAAAAAGAGGGGATATATGTATAGCTTATTCACTTTGCTGTACAGCAGAAGCTAACACAACATTGTAAAGCAACTGTACTCCAATACAAATTTTAAAAAATTACTAAAAAGAATGAACCACACCAGAACTAAGCCTGTGCAGGGCACTCGGTTCCCCTTCCTCCCATTACTGAGGGTAGACATGTGGGTGGACAGACAGGTGGGTACAGGTAAGGTTAAGCTGCACTATAGAATCTTTACTAGATGTACACACCAACCTCCTCTCCCATCTCCAAGACAGGGAGGGACACTGGCAGTGAAATGGAGGACCTCTCTGAGACCTGAACAGTAAGATCCTAAAAGGAAAGGCAGTTGCCAAATCAGACATCCAAGAGCAAGGGCTTGCCTTCTCCAGATCACAGAACTTTGGAAAGCCTATTAGAGCTGAACTGACTCCCCTTGGGGAAAAATATGCTTTTATCCATAATACCAGCAGCCAGTTTCAGAGGCTCATGGACCACCCCTCTGAAGTCCATTCACAAAGCCCAGATTAAGAAACTCCCTCTCCCTTCTTGGTCTTCCTAGAATCATAGCTATCTCCACGATTATCCTCAGTGGGACCAGAATCTCTATCCCGAGCCTCCCTCCATGCCCCTCACCAAAGCAAGTGTACAAAGAAGAGTAAACATTCAGCTTTGGGGGCCCTTCTGTCTATGGTGTCAGACAACACCACACGGATACCCTTGAACCCCCCCACTTTTCATTACTCTCATTACCCTCAACACTGACTCCCCCTGTTTGACCTCCCTCAGAGCCAGTCTTCATGCTGGTGATCAGGGCCTACCCTGTGTGATTCCAGGGAAAACTAGGAACCCATTCTCCCACTCCCCAACACACAATACTTCTCAATAATTGTCTGTGCTTAAATGTGTAGTTACTGATTGAAATGCTATTAAGAACTTCTTATCTTTAGCTTCAAACGATTTGATCTCAACAGAAAAGTGACAGGTAAGCTGCCAGCTACTGTATTTTTAGTTAAGCTTCCTTGTGTGTCCTTCCCCTCCCCACAAACAAACTAAGCAACTTGAAGACCAGGACCACATTCCCTTATTTCTTAATATCTCTTCAGCATTTTATCCAAAGAGGGAGTAGGTGTTCAATACACATTTGTTGTCTTTATTGGTTTACATCGTGAATAGCAGAGCTGGTTTTCATCATGAAACTAGACATTGGTACTGGGGAGGGTGGGGGTAAAGGGTACTGGGGACCCTGTGAGCAAACATTGCTAACTTTACAATATTGGCAAAAGCCCTACCTGCTATGAACTATCAATGATGGTCAGTACCAAATACAATAGGGAAGATTCATTAGGCTAAAATGAAAACTCATGTTGGTATGGGACAGAAGTGAGGAAAATACAAACAAACAAAAAAAGGCCAATACCACTGGAGAGATTTCCTGAGAAGCAGAAAAGCCTAAATCTTGAGATAATTAATGACAGCAAATATTTTCAAATGTATTGGGCTGAAATCCTGGAGCACTAAGAATTATCTAATTGGTTCCTTCTATTTGTAAACATTTTACAGAATAGATTCCTAGAAAGTTGAGGATCACCCTACACACACACACACACACACACAGAGAGAGAGAAAGAGAGAGACACAGACTGACTTACATTCAAAGTGAATTAAACAGTTTTGGTCTCCTGGTTTTCACTCCTAGTAAAAATGCTAACTTATTCAATACAGGAATCAATCTATCAATAGTAGCTGCTTGAATGTCTCTGCTGACAGGTAGTTCTCTGCCTCATAAAGCAATTTGCTCCACCGGAGAACAGTCCTTGCATAAAATAATTGTAAGCTTCCCATCAGCAATGCTGAAAAAAACCTGTAGTCATAGCATTCTTTTGAACTTCATGAAAGCTGTGTGAATTAAATTTTATTCACCTGAAACTATAATGTGTTCCATCAATTCCTTATCACACCTGCATTCCGGTAATGCAATTGGAAAGAGACATCAAATGTTGAAGGAATATTTATAGTAAATATATTTAAATTGAGAAAAACCGTCCAGCAATACTTTTGCCTTCCGAATAGAAAAAAAGGTGGGCTTTGATTTTATTTTAGCAGAGGAACCACTACATCCAGTTGGCAGGGGGAGCCGGAGATAGAAAACTTCTGATCTGCTACCCCTGATCTTCCTCCCACCAAAGGCCCCACACTAAGCAATAGAAGCTTTCTGGAAAGGAGCTCTGAGCTGGGTCTGGCTTTGGGAATGGACTTTGATCCCTGATTATCCAAGGATCCAACTTATATTTACCCAAACCACTCTCCAATCCCCATGTACCTAAGAACTTCCAGACTATTTTCTCTTCCAGGGAAGGGGCTCAGAAATTGTTTTATCAGGAAGTGAGTAGCCCAGACACTTTCTAGCTCTTCACAGAACCAGGAACCTTGATTAATGAGACCTTCACTTCACTCCTGACAGACGAGTGCAAAAAGTGAGTGAGTGCAGCACCCTTAGCAAGCTCGTTTCTGGCCATCTCTGATGTCACTAGGAATTCCCACCACCGCTAAAAGAGCACACTTTGAAACCCAGTTGGCCAGCCAACGTTTAGAAAGCAAACTCTTTTTTATTAAACATTAACATCTCCATCGATGCATGAACGTTCTGGAACAAAATAATCCTGCCCACTTCTTGAAAGACTGTTGTTAGAAGGAACATTGCTAATGTTCCATGAATCTGGAATTTTGGGGAAGAAATGGCTCTGCAGAACCAGAAGAATCACATCTTAAGAACCTATACACAGAATCCTAATCTGAAAGCCCGCATAGCAGGTGTCACACCGAACTTGTGAGGCACTCTGGCAAAGCTAAGGACCGCCACTTACATGACACACCAACTTTCAATGCATTGGTTCACATATTTGAATTACACCTCGGTCCTGCAAGGAGCATGCCCCCAGCAAACAGAGCCAGACTAGAAAAGTAAATATGTCTCAAAACAATTAGCCCAACAGGAATTGGACAACCTCTTAGGACTCCGGATGGTGAGGGACACACAGTTTGCCCTGCCAGTCTGCGATATAAAACCAAAGGCAAGGCGCAGAAAGACACGCGGGGCCACCGCCTCTGGCCTCCTAGGCATCTCACAGGCAATCCCCACAGTGGTTCTTAAACCTGCCGCTCTAGCGAATAATTCGGAGTCTGATTGCCCAACTTTTTCCTGCTCCGATTCTGGCTCCCTCTATCTCTAACGAAAGAGGCACTACAGCCAGGTATGTCGAAATAGTTCTGCCCCTGCTCCCAAGTTTCTTGCGACGATTAACATACATAATAGCACAGGACCCGCGCAAAGCCGCGCGGGAGAAGCTGACACTTCACACATCTGTCAAGATTACCATCAGGCCCCACCTCCGCGATTGCAACATTCACCGATAGGCATCACAGTTGTAAAATATACAATAAGTTCCCTCGCCGGCTCCAGAGCCCAGCGCGCGCAGAGGAGCTGACTATAACTTTGTCTTCTAATCGTTCAGCCATTACTATTGGCAGGCTATACTGGTTTAACAAAATGCGTTGGAATTTTAAAGTCCCTTCCCTGCTTCGCTGCCCTTCAGACACAGGACTCCAGGGCTGCTCCGAGGCCCCCGGGGGCGAGCGACGGCTGCAGTCTCAGGGCCCAGAATGGCCAGGGCAAGGCTCCCTCAGCCGTCTCAAACCTGGGGGCGCCACCGTGACGCGGGAGGGGAGCTGCGGCCTCAACCCGGGAGCCGGGCTCAATCCCCTCCCCCCAGCGATCCGGGAGCGAAGGGCCCGGGCGCTCGGCCAGAACGGGCGCGATTCGCTCCCGTTTATCAAATCCTTATCGGTGCCCCGAGGTGGGAACCGCCGCTTTCGACCAGAGGATACACGGCTTCTGGCTCCGGTCCCACAGTGGAAGTCGAAACAAGAGTAAATCGACCCAAGCACTGAGCTCTTCGGGCTCCCCGGCTCGAGGCCGGTCACCCCAGCCCATCGCGGCTGGGTCCCCATTCCCCGAACCACCGCACAGCCTCCCAGCAGCTGATCTCCAGCGGCTCAGGCCCTTCAGCCGGCCGCGCGTTCGATTACAGTTCTCCGCACATCAGCCCCCCCAGCCGCCGTCGAAAATGGGGCTGAAAGCTCCAGCCCGCGGGGCAGCACGAACGGAGGTTGGGAGGAGAGGGGGTCCAGGCGGCAAGCCACGCACGACTGCGGGAGGCAAGGCGGTTCCCACGTCTGCGCGCCACGCCGTGCGCTCTCACCCTCGCCAGGAGAGGGCAGTGAGAGTTGGCCGGGGTTGCCTCTCCACCAGTGCCGAGAGGCTGGAGAGGGCAGGCGAGCAGATCGTGGCTGCCCTTCTCTGTCCTCTTGGGAGAGAAACACCGGACCTGCCGGGAGCGCCCGGTATCGCCATCCCCTCCCCACACACCAAGACACCTGCCTCCGCGAGGCAGCCCGGCCCACTACCCACTCTCCCGCCGAGGCAAGGTGCGGCATCAGGAAAGCGGCTTCTCCCATCTTCCGTGGGGTCTGGAACCCTGGAGTGTGGCCCTCTGCCGCTCTACCGGGGCCCTTCCCAGCGCCGCGCTCCGCCTCCGGCCCCTTGCCAGTTTGGGGAGCAGCACGGGCAGAGCTCGTTTGGAAGAACCCCAAGGGTCCCGAGGAAAAGAGAGGAGTGGGTGCTGCCCCTCATGCGGGCCGTGAGAAAGTCGAAAGTTGACCTGAGCCGAGTCAACCAAGAAACATTTCAACATGCTGGCCGCGGGGGTTTGGTGCGGGTGTGGGCTTGGGGGGATGGATTTTGGAAGGTACCCCGGGAGCACCTCCGACCTCTAGGGCCATCTCGCTCGGCCTCCTGGCTTCGCTGCCCGCGCAGATTCCCGACTCCTTCGGGCCACAGAACTCTCAACCGCGAAGCCGCAGCCGCGCGTCCCCAGACGGGGCACCTGCCCTCCCCTGCCAAACTTTCCAAATCTATCCCTCGGCCTCAAAGACCGCTCCGCGCTCCTCTCCCAGCGGCTCGCGGTCGCGCCGGTCCCGCGAAGCCCCACCACTCCCACCCCCCCACCCTGGACCAGCTCCGGACGCCCGTTTACCTTTTCTTCTCCTTGTCAGCTGTCATTGTCGCGGAGGCCCTTTGAGACGCCGAACACCTGAGCTCCAGGGCCGGTGGGGGCTGCCGCCGCTACCTTCGCTGTGGCCCTAGCCCACTCCCGGAGGCCCGCGCCTGTGTTAAAGGTCCCGAGCACCCGTACAGTCAGGTGGAAGTTTGCGGGCGGCTGGCTAGGTGCGGGGGAGGGGGGTGGAGAAAGGTGACGGGGAGGAACCTGCACGCGGAGGCGGGGTCGGGGAAAGGAGTGGGAGGAGGCTGTCACACGCAAAAAAAGGGCAGCGAGAAGGGGGCCGAGGTTCCTTTTTCCTTGGAAAAGGAGTCGGGAGTCACTCTTCTGGGTTTTCAAAAAAGAAGAAGCGGCTCAAACGACGGGAGTTCGCAGAGTCTGGGGCCGAGCGGACGCGGAGGCTGAGATGACCATACAGTCTCAGGACACTGCCGAGGATTGTACGGCCGCCTCAGGAAAGCTGGGGCGGGAGGCGACGGGCGCCGGAGCTGTGCGGCGGACCGCTCGCGAATGTCGAGCTCGCGGGGCCGCCAGCCCACTTTAAAAACTCCGGCGGCCTGCGGGGGGGGTAGGGAGGGCGCGAGGGGCGCGGGCGCAGCGGGCGGGGGCGGGCGCGCGCCGGAGGGCCCCGCCCCCGCGCGCCCCGCCCCGTCCCGCCCGCGCCGCGCGCCCGGGCAGCCCACGGCGTCCCGGCCAATAGGGAAGCGCGGCCGCAGCCTCTGCCCTGACCCCGGCCCGCCCCACTGCCCCCGCGCTCCGCTCGATTGCGGCCCGCCCGCCCGGCTTCCGCCCTCTGCGGTTCCAGAAGTTGTTTATGAGGTCTGCGGGGTGGCGGGGAGCTAAGAGGGACTCCGCACCGGGGAGGTGCACCTTAAGTGGGGCTAGGCGGCAGCGAGGAGTCGGTCTCCGGGAGCGCTGCAGGAGCGAGAGTATTCCCGTGCGCCGGCGTCCTCCCACCTCTGCCCTGCCCTGGGATCAGGGCAAAACCGCGAGCGCCGAGGGTCCCGCGCTTCGCAGAGCCGCTCGGCGGTGCCGCGCTCCCGCGTCCTTCGCCTCGCTGCGTGTCCCATTGGGCCCGGTGACGGTAATTCCGAGGGC
Source organism: Balaenoptera acutorostrata (assembly GCF_949987535.1). NCBI lineage: Eukaryota > Metazoa > Chordata > Mammalia > Artiodactyla > Balaenopteridae > Balaenoptera > Balaenoptera acutorostrata. The sequence continues at coordinate 55,619,261 of NC_080075.1, forward strand.
CCCAGCGGCTGCACTCTCGGCCTGGGCGATGCGCTTATTTTTCCGGCAGAACGCAGCTGGCTTTGCCATCCGGAAAGAGAGAGGCTGGGAGACGGATCCCCTGCGCCTTTGGGTCCGCGGGAAACAGTGCAGTGAAATTGAGCTAGTGCTGCCTCTGCTCTTCTCTTCCTTCAGCTGGCACGTCGGTTGCTTGCTGGGTTGTGCTGAGCTAGCGGGGTTGCGGGAGAGGAGGTCCTTCGAGCGGTCTGGCTTGCCGCATCCTGCTGCCAACACCTGGCCACCACCGCGCGGGTCCGGGCCGGTTCAGAATTGGAGAAGGCAGTCTGGCTTTACAATGTGATCTTGGGATAAGAGTTGACAGCGTGTCCTCAAATCGCAGAATTTCAGGGCTGCCCAGTGTATTTCCACGTTCCGATTGAAGTCCTGGTAAGGGACTGCAGGTGTTGGGTGTGGGGAGATCGTAGAGATCCAGGGGCAGGCCGTTAGAGCGCAGGGATTTTTCCAGCTGCTCTTTAAGCGCTGTTCTGGACCCGCGCCCGCTAGGGAGCCTCTGCTCTGTCCTTCGCTGAGCTGCTCTCCCAAGAATCCCACCCTATTCCCTACCTACATGGCGCCGATCCAGCAAGGATATTTCTGGAAGGGACCGGGGGCTCTTAATCTTTGAAGCTCATTTGAGAAGGTCCCTGCAGGCTTCACAGGTATGAGTTGAAGAGAAGAGAAAGCATGGGTGGCACCCTGAGACCCTAAGCCTTGCTGTTCCTTTTCCCCCCTTAGTTTCCCCACATTTTATATAAAAATAATCTGCGTAATGAACCTTCAGAACTGTTTTACTAAGTGAAATAAGCCAGTCACAAAAAGACAAACATCGTGTGATTCCACTCTTGAAGTTTCTAAACTAGTCAGATTCATAGAAAACAAACAAAAAAACTAGAAGGGGGTGGGGTGAGGGATTCGTGTTTAATAGGCATAGAGTTTGTGTTCTGCAAGATGAGAAAGTTCTAGACAATGAACAATGTGAACATATTTAACAATACTGAACTGTACGCTTAAAAATGGTCAAGGTGGTAAATTTATGCTTTTTTTAAACCATAATACAAAAATAAATGTCAAGAAAAAATAATATACATAAGAAGAATTGTTTTGGTATAAGTCTGTGTCACCACCAAAATACAAAATAAACATGTGTTTTTCCCTTGCATCCTGTAAGAGGGGTGGAGATATTTTTCAGGAGCTTTTGGAAGGCACTGGAAAGCAGAATAAGGATAGGCGAAAAAAGCAGCGGAGAACTGAGGGACCAGGCACATTTTCTCATTTTCCTAGGGTTGCTGAGCACTGTGCACACAGACTTTGAAACCAAATATCAGGCCTGACAGTTAAGAAATTCAAACAAAAATTGCAAATCCCTCTAGGGAACCATTTCTTGGTGCCAGTGGGATTCAGGAATGGGTTGATTTTGTATAGGGCTTCTCCAGCCAGCCAATCCTAATGGACACATTTACTTGTCTTAATGCAGAATTCAAATTTGTGAGACACAGTTCTCTATTAATTAGCAATAAGCTTACTCACCTCCCTTGGGACTGGAGTGGGAGAAGAAACAGGTGCTTTGATGGCTTTCAGGTGCCGAAGGCCATGCACTGCCAGAGCAAGGAGAAACCTCTGAGTCCTCAGCTGTGCTTGCCAGTCACAAAGCAACACCTCCAAACCAAAGAGAACATTTTAGCAAGGTTGAGCTTATGAAATTAACTTCTTAGGTGTTAAAAAAAAAAAAAAAAGTGGAAAGGTAAAGTGTCAGTCAAGAACACATCAACCCTATTAACATAGATCCTTCTCATGGCCAGCCTGCCCATGTTTCTAATCGGGACTTTTGCCCTCTAAGTGAAAGGTCCCGAGCTAAAGTAAACAACCACGCAGATTTTGTGGAAATCCCAGTGAGTAACTTTGAAGAATCTGGGATTTTGGCAGTGAGAGTTTCGCTAAAAGCCTATATAATTCTCAGAAGGATTGGAGCCAGCAGAGCTGAGGGGCCCAATGACCTCTTAAGATTTCTTCTAGGATTCAGTTCAACAACCTTTGCAGGAAGGAGCTGAGAGTGTAAACCAGATGCAGGCTTGTGGCTAGAGTGTCCCATCTTACTTTTTAAAGCCCATGGAGAACTAAAGGAGAAAAGCTTTAAAAGATGATGGCAGGGAGAGATGGATCCCAGGATTTAGTGTCTCTAGAGACCTTGATGTTTTGGCCACAGAGGGCAGCAGAGGGCACTGCTAGGCAAAGCACCCAAGCTGCTTAAAATGGGAGCAAACTGCCCATCTCTCAGCAAATCTTCCCACCTTCTCCCAACTATAGACCGAACTGCTTGGTGACAAAGGCTGTGGCAGCAGGGAAACACCCATCTTGTTTTAACAAGGAACAAGACTGGGTCTCTAGCTTCCTCTCCTCTATAGAGCACACCCCTAGGAGGATGGGATAGACACAAGGAGTTAAGTTACAAACTTGATAGATAGCAGGCACCTGGGATGCAGTGTGCAGATGGAAGAAATAAGACCTCAGTAATCCGTTAAAGTAACAGTATGGTCCAGGATGTGGCTGGAAATTATGTTGGAATGGTGGGATCTCCCAGGAGAAGAGATATTGGAAGGCTGGGCTATTTCTTTAGTATTTTACAACTTTCAGTGTGTTATCATATATCAGGGCTGAAACTCAGGCGAGGCAAGAGAGGCTCTCAGAGTCATGCAAGACCCCGCACTAGTCCTGGTGCTACCAGGTATGTTGTGCTACCAGGTATGTTATCTCAAGAATTACCCATCTGGCCCTCATCTGACCATTTAGTTGTTTGGGGGTTGGGAGAGCCTGCAGGCTTGGGAGCAGAGATGGGAGGAAGGGCAATCACAGAGGCCAGGGCTCTTTCTCTGTTGAAATAACACTTGAAATAACAAGTAACACTTGCATGTTATTCCCTCCAAACAAAACCAACTCTTAAGTTGTGACTTTACAAAAATCTGTCCTCACACTTCCCGTCACTGAACTCCAGCACCAGAAAACCATACCCTACCCCTCCCGTGTCTGGCTTCAGGCCAAAGCTATGGGATAGTTCACACAGACATATGCCGTATCTAACATTAAATGTTGTGACTTTTGACACCCCCAATCCAGAATCTGTCATCTTTCAAAAAGAGTTCTGTGATTTTTATGGAGGAAAGGGTCAAGCTTTTATTCCTACTTGAATTCCTAAGCGCTTATTGATAAGAAGGATCCAGTTTTAAAGAACCACAGATTCCCCAACACCTCAAGTCTGGATAATCAATGACTTAGAGACTAATGGCTTCCATTTCTAGGTCTAGGGATGAGGTTTTGCCCATGAAAGGTCCTGTCTGTCTATCATGCTGTCCTTAAACTAGTAGCAAAGGAGTCATTGGTCCATGGCTACCATGTATCCTGCTTCAGGGCATCAATCTGGTGGAAGAGGAAGAGCCAGTGGTTCCCTTCCCTCCAGGAGGGGACAGTCTATTTGTGCACACCCTGCATTTCCAGATAATGAGACACACATTTACTCACTTTTCAAGGCTTCTGAAATCAATAAGGATCTTTTAATGCAGTAATGATTCCCGTTTTCTCCCCAAAACGATTTTTAAATTGATATATACAATTTATATATTCTTAAATTTTTTTTAATACAAGAATTGAGAGAAAAATCATAGAGTCTAAACAATAAGTGCTGTAAGAATTTGGTGATGGAGGGTGGGAGGGTAGAGAGACTGAGTGAAAAGGTAGAAAAATCTAGAGTCCCAGCCATGGAAGCAGCTAGGGCCCAGAGAAGCCCCACCTAGACTGGCCCATCTGCCAGGCTGGTGGGTGCCATCGCCAGGGTGGTAAAATCACACACATGTGGGAGGAACGGCCGATAGAAAGGACACACCAGCCCCACCTCAGAGAGAAAAAGGCACAAGCAGAAATGAAGGTGCTACTGTCACTAAAAATGATGATATTGGTCGCCAAAGAGCACTACCCTGGAGCCTGCATAACTAAGAATGACACAGAATGGGGGTCAGAGGCACCCTCCCCACTCCTGTAGTGTGGCTTTGGCCTATCACCGGGTGTTAAAATGGGACTTTTTCTAGCTCAGTTTCAACTGAGGCCCCAAGACAAGAGGAACCAACTCCCCTTCCTTCCAAAATACAGAACCGGAGAAAGAGCTTTCTGAAGATGGTTTTGCATGCTTTAGCCAATGCTTACCTCAAGGGAGCGCCTGGATTGATATGGATGAGGACTAGACGTTGGGTCTTGAGGGTAGAGTTGTCAATGTCATGGAATTCCCCCTTCCCGTACCACGGAGGAAAGCAGGACCCTCCTGACCACTCTCTCCAGGTCTAGTGACTGGGGCTTCCTGGAGACCATGTACTGAGGTTGATACCTGTCCCCTAGAGCTTGAGGGACACAGGGGATTGCCTATGGGTGAGAGGCTGGCCGAAGTGGCTTGTTGCAGCCAGGGGGAGGGCTGGGTTCGGAAGTTCCTCCCTCTCACCTACATCACGGCGATGGTGCATGTTGCAGGTTGGATTCCCTGGAAGCCAGCGTGAGGGGGAGGTGAGCATAGAGGGAGGTTTACTAGGGAGTGGTCTTGGAATCAGCACCTGTGGGAGGAAAGGGAAGGAAGCAGAACTGGGCAGAGGGAGAAGTGGAGCCTCAACAAAGACCTCATCCAATCCCCGCCCCCAGGAACCTCTGAAGCTGGAATGGCCCTTCACAGTTGCCCCACAGTGAGTTGGAGGGGCTAGGACTTTATACCTCTGCACTGATCAGCCGTTGGTGCTGGCTGCCCTTGGGGAAGAGGTATGACCTTGGGCAACAGCACCTGGGGGAGTATGCCCTTCATTTCTGAAGGGGGATCTGGGCAGCCATCACTAGGTCTATTACCTTGCCCAGTGTTTACAGATTGGATGTGGAATCCACAGGCTTAACCATCTAGAATTTTAAGGAGGATACTGTCCAGATGCACTTCTTCAAGTAGATCTCAGCAGAAGAAAGTGGAAGTGCCACTGGAGGAAGAAACTCTGGGAAGATCACAAGTGGCCAGCTGCAGGAGCCATGAGGGCTGCAATTGGAGGGGACCATCGGGGAATATCCAGCAAAGATGACGAAAGGGGAACAGCTGCCACAGGGAATTACACCCATGTTAGTTAAAAAAAAAAAAAAAAGACCTTTCCTACTCTTTACTTTTCCTCCCTCCTATACTAGAGAGACAAAGGTAAGGTAGTAGGGGGATGGGAGTAAATGTGCCAGGTGAGGAATATCTTAGTATCCTCAGTACCTAGCAGGGCACCTGGCATAAAATGGGCACTCAGTAAATGCTGACCAAATGAATACATGAATGTATGAACGGACAAACGAATGAATCTATTAAGTCAAGATTCTACGTTGCAAGCAACAGACACCATCTATCCTCTGTCCACACAGGCTTCCAGGCTGAAGGAGGTCTGAGTTGAGGAGGACAGAGCTTTAACTTGGGATGAAGCTTGGAGTTTTTATTATTACACTGGACTTAGACAATTATTTAGTACGAGCAAAGGAATTTCCATTTTTACTGCTTAAGAGTGACTGGAAAAGTCTTCGGACCTAAAGGAGGTTTTACTCAAAATAGGAACTAAATAGTCCATCAGAAGTTTAATGGAAGAAAATAATAATGTCACCTTGTAATTGTACCATACAAATCCCACTTGTTCAACATAACTGTTTTAGGGGTCTTTGGGTCCCTTCAAAGCTGTGCATGTGGATGACATCAAAAGCCACAGTAATGTTGGAGACACATTGGAAGGGAGTCAAGAGGTGGCCCAGAAAAAGAAAGTGGGCCCAGGAGGCAGTGGCAAAGGTACTGACCCAATTTTGAAGGAGGACTTAACTATGGAAATCACAGGAAGTGCTGTAGAAGGCTAGGAAGAAAATGGCAGCAACAGAGAGAACTTGTGGGAAATGCTCCAGGGACTCCCAGAAATAAGTGATAGGGAGGGACATCTTAAAGCAAGAGTCAGCCAAGCGGGGCAAACAGAAGCCAGAGTTAGCCAAATGCACCACACATTTTCTTAATTCATTCATGGTAATGGACATTCTTCTTTCTTCTTAGCCCCTTGGCATCTAAACCTTAGCATCTTTCTATGTTTGGGGAGTTCCTCATTTACCTTGTGAAGCAAAGCCTGCCTTTCACTATAGAAAGTAAAAATGCCAGATGCCCTAGGCCTCCCTGGAACTCAGGATATGGACATGAGACTCAGGTTCTTTGAATCAGACACATCCACCCAGACTTTGAATCTAGTGGTTGAGGGAAGCAGGCACCTTTGCAAAGTGGGTGCCACCTTGGTGACAGCATCTTGATGCTAGCAGTGCTGGCATCAGCATCCAGAGTCATGAGTTCGTGCAAACTACAGTCATCTGCAGTGGCAACTATGGTTCCAGTTTGAGGCTTTGTTTCTGGTGGCTGAACCTCTGAGGCTGGCTCTCCAACCCTCCCAGAGATTTTGTGAGGTACCCAGAACTTTTTAATGAACCATTTCTCCTCAGATTAACTAGAGATCATTTCTGTTACTTGCAGCTAAAAATCTTGTCTGATGTACTCATTCATTCATTCACTTATTCATTCATATGCAGTATTTACTTGATCAGCATCTCTTGACTGCTCACTGTATGCCAGGCACCCTGCTAGGCACTGGTAATACCAAGAGCAAAGAGACATATTCCATTCCTCAAGGAACCGACAGTCTGGTATGAGTTCCTTGAACAACTAATTTTCTATCTCTGGGCCTCAGTTTCCTTTTCTTTAAAGTGAGAGGGGGGCTTCCCTGGTAGCTCAGTGGTTAAGAATCCACCTGCTAATGCAGGGGACAAAGGTTCGAGCCTTGGTCTGGGAAGATCCCACATGCCGCGGAGCAACTAAGCCTGTGCACCACAGCTACTGAGCCTGTGCTCTAGAGCCCACGAGCCACAACTATTGAGCCCGTGTGCCACAACTACTGAAGCCCACGCTCATAGAGCCCGTGCTCCGCACCAAGAGAAGCCACCACAGTGAGAAGCCCGCGCACCTCAACGAACAGTAGCCCCTGCTCGCCTCAACTAGAGAAAGCCTGTGTGCAGCAACGAAGACCCAGTGCAGCCAAAAAAAAAAAAATGAATAAATAAAATAAGTTAATAAAGTGAGAGGGCTGGATCTTTAGAATTCTTTAAGCTCTGCCATTTGATAGTCTACGCATCACTGAATTACATGGTGGTCTCTGCCCCATTAGCCTAGGCTGGCAGAGATGTGAGGCCATCTCTGGGCTGCTTAGGGTCAGGCCATAGACTGTATCCTCGGGGCTTCCATTTCCTACATGGGAAGATAACCATTCTGGGCATCTTGTCTAGGCAGATGCTCTGCTAAAATGTGAGTTGGCAGGAGTTGGTCTCCAGCATCTTCTTGCCTCACATCCTCTTGATCTCCTTGTCCTCTGCCATCCTCAGAGCACTCCTGTGGCAGACAATGGAGCACCAGCAATGTCTATGAGGGAGCTTAGACACAGAGAGATCATAGTTACGTCTGGCCCACTCTCCAGGTTTAAATCTCAGAAAAGGAAAATGGGAGGAAAGGGCCTCACAACCTCAGAAATGGCTTTCCTTCCAAGTCATCATCATGTGTTCCCAGCAAACCCGCTGCAGATCCAAGAAGTAGTTAGAGATAGCAAGAGACAACCGAGGCTTTGGACCTAAGCTAACTGAGAAGGATAGTTACGTGGCATTTAAGGGATCTGGACGCTGCAGGAGTTTGATTTTGAAATATATTAATACACAAAGAATGAGGGAAATTTTTGCCCCTTCATGATTTCCAGTGGCTGTGCAAAGGCCTTTTCTATCTGCATGATTCTGGGGTCTGGAGTTGGGTCCTTCTGTAGTGTTGGTGTTAGAGGGGAGAACTTCAGGGGCACCTTCTAAAGCACACATTAACATGCCCCCCAAATACACTCGCACGTACACACATATACATGCACGTGTACCTCCCCAGGTGCCAAGCCAAGAAATAAGTTCTCCATACAGACCTCATTTTAAACGTTTCATTTCTCTCTAGTGCATACCTCTGTCTTTGCCCTTTGAAGAAAAGCAGGGATGCAATGCTGAGAATGTGCCTGTAAATACTTAAGATTTTAAGCTCTGAGGATTTTCTCTTGGTCTCACTCAGAAGATTGTAGTCTCTGGTGCATGAATGCTGGGGTCACAAGCCTAGCTGTGATCAATGTGCTCAGTGATCTACCCCAATAGAAGGAAGAGGAAGCACAGATGTTCTAAAGCTTTTAGACAATGTGGCTTGGCATGCCCTATCTTAATTGTTATTTTTATATCATAGCAGATTAGCCTCCTTAATTATTCTATCTTAGGCTAAATTAAAGAGGCTCCTGATCAGATAGTAATTTATGATAGAGAGATGCCTTCTGACCTAGAAATATGCTGATGGTAAAGCTCTAAGTAAATGACTCCAAGGCAGACAGCCCAGAGTTCATTGTGTACGAGAGCATTACAAAGAGAAGCTCATCTGCCTGAGGTTTAATAATTAAGGCCAGAATTAGAAATGTACTGGAAAGACCCATAGACAATTCCACACTGACTTTACCTGTTAAGAGTAGAAAGCGTTTTAAAAGTTTTAAAACGTAATAAAATGATAGTGTTCACAAAATGCAAGTTTCCAAATTCCCTCTTCAAATTCCATTGCACTTGAGGCATCATCCTCGTTGGCTGTGTGTATTCTAACCTCTGTTTAATTAATTAATCTCATTCATTCATTCACTCTTCCATGCTTCAGCATTTATTGAGCATCCAGCTCATACTCATCGATGTGGTTGAAACCTAGCTTAGAATGATGAATAAAACACGGCCCTCCCCTCTAAAGCTCACAGTCTACTGCTGGAGACCAACTTGTAAACAGATGAAATACCACACCTAAGAAGTTAAAACCCTGTTTTTCTGGGAGTTCAGAATGGGGAATGATCCTGTCTGCCTGGTTGGGGGTGAGGGATGTTAAGGAGAGCTTCCAGAGAAGGTGACATTTTGGCTGGATCTTAAAGGGTGATGAGGAATTTGCTAGAAAGAGAAGTGGCAGGAGAGCATTCTGGGCTGAGAGTAGGGACTGAGTCCTCTCTACAGTTCTCAAAGCAAAGGGCAGGGCATACGGAAGCAACACAAAAGACCCCTTGAGGAGGTTTAGTTATTCTTGTCCATCTGAGATTATCAGCTATTACTGGTTTTGCAGAGCACTTAGAACACATGAATTAGTGCCTCATAGGGCCTTTGGAGGAGGACAGTGACACGTGTGCTGGTGAGGAATGGGATGGGACCCTCACCTTTTAGCCATAACATGCCAGTTTTCCCACCACGCGTTTGTTCCCAATAATTAGGTAGCCATCATGGCAGTAATGACATCAACGTACGGTGGTAAGTATTTCTCTGCAAACTCTAGGAGCATCTGTGGAACGGAGTGTGGATGCCTTGACCTGGGTAGCCCTTGGCTCAGGTTACCAGGTAACTTCTTCCAGTGCTTCGGAAGAACAGTTTATCTTTCTTGTTCAGCCCAATTTTTTACAAAACCTTCATGCCCTCTTTATACTGAAATTTTGCACAATAGGCATTAGCATCAGAGCAAAATTCCTGTGGATTCTAGAATCTCCTGAGTATGCCCCTCTAAACAAGGAGCCAATTATTACAGCCCTGACATGGGAAGGGACCCTGGTCTGTATGTGTATCCCTGGAAGTACAGACAGGTGGCTGTGGAGGCCGTAGCATCTTGGGGATGTTAAATAGGGTCAAAGGCAAATCGAACTCTTCCCCACAGTCCATCTCGACTTATTTAGGTGGAAGCAGCATGAGGAGATCCCTGGAGTTGGGAAGAGTGGATTTAGAGGGAATCCCTGGGCCCTGCAAGTTTCCACTAAATTTCTTGCACTGGGCAATCCCATCCCCCACCTGCCTTCTGTGCCTGTTCCTTTTCTTCTTCGTCTCCTTTCCTCTCCTTCCTTTCTCTTTCCTGATGAATATATCTTTTTTCTCCAGAAGATTCTATGGAGTTTAAGAGAAGGTGTCAGGACAAATGGACCCCGAACTGAATCACTTTGCTATACACTTGAAACTAACACACATTGTAAATTAACTATACCTCAATTAAAAAGAAAACAACCTAAATAGATAACTAATAAGAACCTACCATACAGAACAGGGAACTCTACTCAATACTCTGTAATGACCTCTATGGGAAAATAATCTAAAAAAGAGTGGCTATATGTATATGTATGACTGATGCACTTTTCTGTACAGCAGAAACTAACATAATATTGTAAATCAACTATACTCCAATAAAAATTTTTAAAAAAAGAAAAGATACATGCACCCCAATGTTCATTGAAGCACTACTTACAATAGCTAAGACATGGAAGCAACCTAAATGTCCATCCACAGATGACTGGATAAAGAATATGTGGTATATTTATACAATGGAATATTACTCAGCCATAAAAAGAATGAATTAATGCCATCTGCAGCAACATGGATGGACCTGGAGATTATCGTATTAAGTGAAGTAAACCAGACAAAGACAAATACCATATGATATCACTTATATGTGGAATCTAAAAAAAAAGATGCAAATGAACTTATATACAAAACAGAAATAGACCCACAGACATAGAAAACAAACTTTTGGTTACCAAAGGGGAAGGGGGGGAGGGACAAATTAGTAGTCTGGGATGAACAAATACACACTACTATATGTAAAATAGATAACCGACAAGGACCTACTGTATAGCACAGGGAACTATACACAATATTTTATAATAACCTATAGGGGAAAAGAATCTGAAAAAAATAGATACATATGTATGTATAACTGAACCACTTTGCTGTACACCTGAAACTAATACAACGTGTAAATCAACTGTACTTCAATTAAAAATAATAAATTGTCTTTGCATGATAGTGTGAGACTAAAAATTGATCATGCAACCTGAAATCAAGCAAAAAAAATCTTAATAATTAATGGAAAAGTTATGATCATTCCATCACCTTTAAAATTTTTTGTCAAAACATTCAAAACCCTTTTACTGTCAGTTGTAAATATATAGGGAAATAAAAAAATAGTAAAACTAATATTAATTTAGCACATTGTCACTTAAAACAATAGAATCATCCAGAATTAAAGTGTTTTAATTCTTTGTAAAAAAAACAACAGAAAAACAATAACCTTAATCTTGCACACTAGGACACTACAAATTCTGTACATTTAAAAACGTAGTTTTTCAAATATCGTATAGTAACGCATATATGTGGAACCTAGAAAAATGGTACAGATGAACCGGTTTGCAGGGCAGAAATAGAGACACAGACGTAGAGAACAAACGTATGGACACCAAGGGGGTAAAGTGGTGGGGGGCAGGTGGTGGTGTGATGAATTGGGAGATTGGGATTGACATATACACACTAATATGTATAAAATAGATAACTAATAAGAACCTGCTGTATAAAAAATAGATAAAATAAAATTCAAAAATTCAAAAAAAACCACCACTTAGTTTTTATTTGATATCATTGAAAATCAGATTATTTTAAATCAGTTGAGTCAGGAAAGACCCCTCTCCCCTGCTCTTTGCCATTGCTAAATTAGCCTCCTTCAAGAGGGGGGGGCCCGTCCTCCCCATCCACTAGCAGAGGGCTGCTTAGGTAAACGCCCTCCCCTCCTCTGCAGCAGATGGGCAGGGACAAGGTAAGCCTCTGGTTACATTTTTAAAATAGTGTTGAGAGAGAGGGAGGGAAGCCAGCAGGGAGGCCCACCTGACAGGAAGGGCAGGTTCTTCTGCCTCCCTGCCTGCCTCCCGCCTCAGCTGAGCCCGTCACCCCGTCACCTCGTCACCCCGGGGAGCCATCAGCCCAGCCGCGCACACACATTCGAGGGCACTATGCTGTCCCCACACAGCCTTTCCGTGAGAATCTGTCCTTCCCACTGAGTTTCTCTGTTCCTCGGGGACCTCCCCTCACACAGAAAGAAATCCCTTCTCCTAGCTCAGTTCCTGCATCCAGGCCCTGGGCAGCCCCGGCCACTCAGCCAGTCATCAGCCAGGAGCTGGCAATGCCGAGGATGGCTCTGTGGGGACAATGGACAATGGGTCCAGGGTCTGGGCCGGGGTCACTTGAGCAAGGCGGAGAGGTGGGTGCTGGGCCCCCCCAGTGGCCCTTTCTTGGCCTTCTTCTATGCCCCAGAGGGACCCCAGGCCCTGGAAGGGAAGCAATCAGGCCCTGTGGCTTCCCGACAGTGGCAGCTGAGCCCATGGCACCGCCCTCTTCCATCCACCTGACCTGCCCCACCCTCAGCCCCTGGTCAGCTCCTTCCTCGGTGGCCGGCATTGCCCCTCCACTGGGCACAGACGTGGCTGTGTCTTGCTCTTGAATTACTCTCAGGCTTGCACACCTTCTGCCTCCCTTGCCAGACCTCTCACCCAGGCCCTCAATTAATGTTTGCTGGCTGATTATTTGTCTCTTGATGGATTGAATGACAAACCAGTCCCAAGAGGTCTGAGCTTGTCCTCCATCATCTCCGGCCTGAGGGGTTCCCAGGACGTCTGGAGTGCTGACCTTCGTGGAAAGAATGATGGAGAGGTACACTGAATGCTTTAGGACCGTAAGCCTGAGGACTGGGGCGCACAAGGCCTTGGAATCAGGCTGACCTGGGCGGACTTCCAGCTCTGCAACTCACCTGATAGCCTTGGACAAATTTATTACCTTTTCTGAATATCAGTTTCCTCATCTGTAAAATGGGCATGATGATATCCACTTGGAAGGATGCTTGAGGATTAAGTGAACTTTAATGCATATACAACACTTAGGCACAAAAGTCACCTAACTATCACCCAAAGTATATGTGCAGATGGAGTCTGGCTTCTTGCATTTGTTTGTTTGTTTTTCTCTTTGTGCACGTGTGTGTGTGTGTGTGTGTGTGTGTGTGTGTGTGTGTATGTTTTTAAATGCCCTTTCATTCAAACTCAGCCTGCAGGGCTGGGCAAAGGGTGACATGCTGGAGGAGCACTAAGGTTTTTCGCAATGTGTCACAGGTCCTTTCCCAATCCACTAACAACAGAGGTAATTTCTCAGCAGCAGCAGCAACAACACTACTAACACTCTGACCTTTCCCCAGGGGTTTCTGTTGATCTTACTTCCCCCTGTGAGGAAGCCAGCACCAGATTCTTATCCCTCTTCTCCTTAAGGGGAAAGTGCCTTGGAGGAAAAATGAAGCAACTCAGCAGCAAGACAGCTGCAAGCTAGTCATCAGTCCCAGGTGTCGCTCTTGTTTCCTTGCACAGGGGCTGCCTCAGCAGTGGGGAAGGTCACCAGCAATGGGGCCAGTGGTGACCAGTAACTTCCCGTTAAAAGCGGTCTGATCAGGTCATGGCCTGGGAATGGAGGGAAAGGATCTGGCTGGCATTGGGGTTACTCAGTTGAATTTGGCCCCATGCACCAAATTAACTAACCAGCCCCTGTGCCAGTGAAGTCTCAGAAGCCACAGTGTTCACGGAGAAAATGAACTCAAGTTACTATTATACACACCCCACCTAATCAGTTGAATTTAGTGAGTGTCTAATATACCGAGGGGCCAAGAAGATACCACAGGCTTTGCTTTTGTGGATCCCTTTGTTCTTTAAAAGTAACTTTTTAAATGATCTAGCAACATCTCCATGTCACGATGACATAAATAGCATAGATACCACTATTGGCATTTTACAGACAGATAGCAAGGGAGAGAGACTAAGTGAAGTAGCCAACATCAGGCACAGCATGTCGAGGAATCCAGGGCTCCTATCTCTTGGCCCTTTGTTTCTTTTTGTTTGGTTTTCTCTTGTCACTGCTCCAGGCTATTCTTCACACAGCAGCCGGAGTCGTCTTTTAGATCTCAAAGGAGACCATTCTCTCCCTTGTTTACAGCCTCCCATGGCTTCCATTAGAAGTAGAATACAACCCAGGAGCCTTACTTCTCTGCTGCTGGGTTGTATTCTCCAAGCTCCTTTCTTGTCCACCTCTCACGCCATGCTGCCTTCCTTCCGCCCATCCCCAGACCTCTGCCCATGCTATCCCTTTTCCCCCTTGGTTCATCACAGCCTGCCTCCTCGTCGTCAATCACAGGATCTTCCCAGACTTCCAGGCCACTCTGACCCACTGGCCTGGTTTTACTCTCTGGAATTGTGTTTTTTTCTTGTCTCCCACCATCAGAATATTGGCCTGCTGGAGTCAGGACTTTGTCTTGTTCACGCTGCCCTCCCAGCACCTAGAATGGGGCCTGATATGCAGCAGGTAATAAAGGTTTTTTGAATCAATGGATGCTATACTGCATTTATAAAAGAAAGAGAGAAAAAGTCCTGGAGAGAAAAAGTTTTGGGAGAAAGAGGTTATTAACTATGGGAAAGGATATGCCTTGAATAACGTGAATTACTGCCATGAGAGACTGCAGGAGCCCTGCTGGATCAGCCCATCCCCACCCAGTCTAATGTCCTCTCCCACCCTACAGATCTGCACAACAAACCAAATCCAGCAGTAACTCTAAGCAGACTCTAAATCAGCCTTAGCCCCAGGCCTACCTAGTAGAAGTAACATCTCTAAATTTACCACCCCTCTCAGTCATCACCTGAACTTACTACTCTAATTGCAATGCGAACCCATAACCACAGTCTCCTCTACCTTATGGGCCCATTATAGAACCAGCTAACCCCACTCCCATCCCAGTTCTGCCATAAGTAACCCTAACCAACTATGCCTCAGTTCCATGACTGGATGCTGACATGGAGGTGAGAACTAAAATCAGAGACACCGAAAGCTGGGAAAGCCCTCAGGGATCATCTAATTTCTTCCCTCTGTGGACAATATTACAATTAATAAGTGCCATCATTGATTTTCTATTTGTCCCCTCGGTTCCTTGTTCCTTTTTCTGGCCCTCTTTTAGGTTAACCACTTATTACTTGGTATTCAATTTTACTTTCTTTTTTGGCTTTTTAGCTAAACCTCTTTATTTTATTCTTGAAGTATTTGTTCTAGGGATTACAAAATGCATCCTTAATTTATTACATATAAGAACTTAAACCAGTATAATTCCCTTTTACTATTCCCCCAGCCTTTGTTCTACTGTTTTCACGTACTTTATTTCTTGACGATGTTACAAGTCCCAAGATACATTCTTGTTTTGCTTTAGACAATTGTCTTTTAAAGAAATTAAGAACTGAAAGATTATTCTCTTAGTTACCCATATACTTATAATTTCTGGTGCTCTTCATCCTTTTCTGTAGGTCCTGCAGAACTTTACAATTCTCTCCCCACCACCATGGATACTGTGGCCTCTCTACCCTTCCATCCCCCCTTTCACAAAGGCTTCAAAATCTTCAAGTTTCCTTCCAGTTCCCAGAGTGTGGTTGACTGCCAAGGTAAAATTTTAAGCATTTCCAAACTCCCTAAGGATGGGTCCAGATGGAGCCATGAGAGAGGAGTGGGCAAGTAACAAGGGGTTCCCCCTCTTCCTCCTTCCTATACCACCTCCCCCTTCCCTGCGTCTAACCTCGCTCTAAAGGGCATCTGTCTGATCCCAGAATGCAAGATTCAACTACTACATTTATTTATTGCTTTTACGTCTGTTCCTTCCCGGGGGAGGGAGGAAAGCAGAAACCCTTTCGGCAGAGTGTGGATCCCCTTCAGTCACCCACAGGCTCTTAGAGAGCCCCGTCTCCGTGCAGGCCCTGTGCCAGGTGAACAGAAAGGCGGAGGTGGTGAGGGCTGCGTGGAAGACAAGGAGCTAATACACTGGTTGGGAGACCACGTGCACCCGTCCTCAGGAGACTAGTAGCCCAGTCTTCTCTGTTTTTCCTTCTTCTCCCTCCTCTTCCCCTTTCTTTCCCTGCCAATCAGCAAGGATTGATAGAAATGTCGGTTGGAATAAATGTAACTGGGTAAGAAAAGAGAATCAAAGAAGTCCTCAGATTCTGGACTCTGCTGAGGATGTTGTCTCCAAGGCCCCTCCCACCTCTAAATATCATTGCAAGAGATAATAAGGAGTTTCTCAAAGCCTTGGGAACATACAGGTGAGGACAAACCAAAGGCTGTGCTGATGAGCAAGGATTTGGAGACGATACAGGTAAATGCTGGAGTGAGTCCTCTGAAGGGTTATGAAGGGATAAGGGATGATAGGAGCATGTTCTTCTAAGCTTGGAGGCAATGAATGGAAAGATGCACAGCTGGCACCAGGCCAAGCCCCTTCCTGGCTTCCAAGTCCCCCAGCGCTTTGTTCCTCCTTCTCCTCCATATGTGTTCCCAACCCCTCCAACAGCTGACTTCTACTCATCCCACAGAACATACTCAATACCACCACTAAGGTTTCCACAGTTACTGTTACCATTTCCTCTCCTCTTCTTATTTTTTTTCTGATCAAGAGTTCTGGAGTCAGTAAGACCTGTGTTCAAATCCCAACTAGACCACTGCCAGTTGGGTGACCTTGGATAATTCACTTTCCTCATTGAATTTGGGTTTACTCATCTGTAAAGATGGACATATTTTCTTCTTTATTTGGAAAATTCTTTATGAATGAATATAATAGGCATAAAATTCATATCCTTAAAATATAAAGAGTTCATCTAAAACAAGAAATACACAAAGACAAAAACAATACGTGAATGGGGTCATGAACAGATAATTCCAAAAAATGAACTGAGTAGCTAATAAACATTTCAAAACATGTTTAATATCATTAATCATAAAAGTGAAAATTAAAGAAGTGAAGCACATTTTGCTAATGAAAAGCTACTGCAGTTTTAATCTAAAATAATATTTCACGGACAGACATGTAAAGATGGACAATCTCTGCTTGGTTGTTAGGAATGCTTTTTGGGACACAATTTGGCAATATGTACCAGCTGCTTTGACCAGGCTGGTACACTTTGACCTAGTAATTTCACTTCTAGAAATCTGTTTGAAGGATATAATCAGAGATGAGGTCAAAGATGAATATTCACAGATGTTCAGATATTCATACCAGAGTTATTAATAGGAAGTTTTTGAAAACAGAAATCTAAATGGCCATGAGTAAAAGAATGCTTAAATTTGTATGGTGTATCCTTAAAGTGGAATTGCGCAGCTATTAAAAATAATATTTTCAAAGATAATCAATAATATAATGATTATCATACAATGCTTGCTCATAAGTAAGATATAGCATTGTATAAACTGTGTAATACCAATTTTATGCAGCTATATTTATTTACACTTATGTTGTATGTCATTGGAAAAAAGACTGAGAAACAATCACATCAAAATGTTATAATAGTAATTTGAAAGGTTGTGGATGATGTTATTTTCTTTCTTTATGCGATCTATATTTTTCACAATAAACAACTGTTACTTTTAAAATCAGAAAATAAAACTGTTATTTAAAATCACAATTACACAGTTTGACTCAATAACTTCTCTTCTTCAAATCTATCCTAAAAGTGAATCAGAAATTCAGAGAAAGATGTTGGTACAAAGATGTTATTGAACTATTATTTATAATTTCAAAAGATAGAAAAGCAGATGTCCAGCAGTTGGGGAAAAGTTAAAAAGCTAGTTGTATATCCATATAATGGGGCATCGTGAAGACACTATAGATGCTTTTTTAGAATTTTAATGACATGAAGATATTTGTTATACAGGTCAATAAAAAAATAGAAAATTGTATATACCATGTTATATCACATGTTTAAAATGAATTTTTAAAACTGCAATATACACACATAAATGCTAATCATCTGTTGTTACATGACAGATGATTTTTTTTCTTGTACTTTTTTTATCATTTTCATATACCGTGTCTATAATGAACACTATTTACTTTATGACCAGAAAAGAAAAAACAAAACAGGAAAAAGAACAATGGAGAAAGGGTGTGAGAGGAAATAAACTCCTGTGTTGGGGAATGCAGCTAATGACAATTTTCTCACAAGATCGCTGGGAAGATCAGATGAGGTAACAGATGTGAATGTGACTAGCACAGTGCCTGGCACACAATAGGTGTTGAATCAATACAGATTCATCCCTTCCTCTCCCCTTATCCCCACACCCATCGTTCCCATTCTGCACTCTATGCGCCACTGGCAGCCTGTCCTGCGCTCCTTCACTTGAGTAACATTTGTCTCCCCAGTGGTCTGTTGGCCCAGCTCTTCCTTCCAGGCAAGGAGCTCCAGGCAGAGACAGAGGAACAGAGACAGAGACAGAGGAACAAGGATGACCAGAGACAGAGGAACCAGAGACAGAGGAACAAGGATGACACCTGCTTCCCTCTGCCCACACAACCCACACATGAGGTCTCTTCTCAGGGATGACATCTAGGGAGGTCAGGTTTGCATGGAGTAAAGGTGTGAGAGATGAGTTTCCTTGTAAGTGGATAGTTCCTTTCTCCTCTTTCTACTCCCCAGTCTAGAACTGGCAGGCAGAACACCCAGGCAAAGAAGGTAGGGGAAAAGGGTATTGGTTGAATGGCTCCAAGAAAGCTTCCCATGCCAACCATTCCTCCCTCGCCGATAATGCTGTTCCATCATTAGAGCTAAATGATGGTTCCGTAGTGCTCTTTCTGGGCACCTGCAATGCAGATTCCCTTTGGGGGACAAATATATTAAGTCTCTAATCCCCCAATATGCATGTATTTATCAGCTCCCCTTCAGAAGGCACATGTGTGACAGCCTCAATGTATGGTGGCTGAGCAGGGAAGTACCGAGGACAGGCATATGTGGGGATGGGGGTCTGGAAACTTTCCATCAGCAAACCTGTAATGAGTCTCCTGCCATGTGCTGGGCACTACTATATCATAGTAGTGATATGAAGATACAGACTGACAAAGGCAAGGTCTGGTCTTCAAGTCTCTTACTCTAAAAGTGAAGAAGGAAGACAAATTTGTGGAAAATAACAGTAAAAACACATGGTCAGAATAGAACTGCATGACTGACGGGAACTTCAAAGCTCTGAAGGTCGACTGTCTAATTGATTACTAAATGACTGTTATAGGCAGTAAGCATAAGTGATACAGGGCTCAGAGTTGGGTTGAGCCAGGACTGTCTAAGCAGGCTTCACATACGGAAAGATTTGTTAGCACTGGATGGGTGGAGAGGCTGGGCCTTCAAGACAAGTGAGGCACAGAGCTAGGCAGGTACTTGAGAGGAGGGGCGGCGAGCAGACTTTTGGCAGGAGGTCGGTGAAGGGGAGGCGGAAGAAAAAGTGTGCACAAGTGAGTTGGGGTCAATTTTCAGAGGACCCAGGACACCAGGTTTGGGTGTCCGGACTTTGTCCTTGGACAGTGAGAGGTGACTTGGAAAACAGAAGTTTCTGAAGATGATTCTAACACTGGCGGGAGAGGGTAGGACCTGATAGGAGGTGGAGACAAGGCGATGAGCCAGAAGACATTCCAGGCCCAAGTGTGAAGACAGGGGAGTGGATTAGGACTGTGGGCGTGGGAGGGAGAAGAGAAGGACAGGGACATTCAAGGGGAGACTGGCAGGCCTTGGGGGCTGAGGGGTGGCTGGGCAGCCGGTCCACTGCACCCTTTGTAAGTGCCGCTGCCCCAGGAGGACTCAGAGTCCCCAGGGGCTGGAGAGGAAGCACACTTCTGACCGGGGTTTCCAGGAGTTGTGTAGCCAGCCACAGACTGGCACCCAGGGCAGGGGTGGAGTCAGGGAGAGGGGGGGCCTCTCCTATTCTCTCGGACAACAATACTCCTCAGCCAGCCATTTTCTGTGGTTGAAATGAGGGCCTTTCTCCTGCCAGTCCCTCACCCACAGGAAATCTGAGTCCCTGGAGCCCACAGCTGTGAATACAGTCTGTTATATATCCAAGGGTATATTTAACTTAGGCCCCCTGGGACCCTCTCACGGGACCAAGGCAGCCAAGCACTGCTCAGTCAGTCAACATGGCTTTATGAGCACCTACTCCGTGCCAGGCAGGTGCTGACGGCTGAGGACACAGCGGTGAGGGGGACAGGGCCATAACTGCAATGCAGCCAGACACCTGCCAGTCAAGGTCTGTGCCAGGTGTCACACAGCAGAGGATGGGGCTGGAACATTCAAGGGGAAGTAAAAAAAAAAAAAAAAAAAGGCTCCATGGAGGAGGTGATGTTGAATAGAATCTTGAAGGAAGAGTATGGGCTTGTCAGGTGGACACAGGTAGGAGGAAAGGGGATCACATTCCAGGAGATGCCACAGGCCCAGGCCTGAAGCAGCACGGTGCACCCGGGGAACCACCAGTCCTGGGTCAAGCTGCAGGGGCGGAAATGGGACTGGAGAGGGGAACAAGGTCCAGATACAGAGGATACCTGTGGGCATCCCAAGGCGAGTCAGTGTTATTCTGCAGATCCTGGGGAGCCCCTGGAGCACAGACATGGCCACCTGTTCTTGGACCTGCCTCTGGGAGACTGTTTTCCCTCCAGCTGAGCTCTGGGAGTCCAGGTGAGGCACAGGTGGATGAGGGAGAAAACCATCTCTGTGTAACTCCCCCTCCCCCAGGCAGACTCCCACTTCAGGGCTTCACACTGCCCGTTTCCTCCACCTGGAATGCTCTTCCTCCAGATAGCTGCCCCTCCCCCCATTATTGATTTCCTCACCCCTTCTACTCTTTCTTTCCTTAGCCCTTATCATCTCTTGCATAATATACTTCCTTATCACATCCATTATTCATTGTCTGTCTGTTTGCTAGAATGCAAACTCCAGGAGGTAAAGATCCTTACTTAACTTTGTTCCCAGTCTGCATCCCAGTACCTAGAACTGTGCCGGGCACACGCAGCCGCTCAATACGCGGAACCAGTGAATAAGCGAATGAATGAATGAAAGCAGAAACTGTCTTTGTAATCCCGACGCCCAACACAGAGCTTGGCACTAAGAAGAGCTGGGATGATTAGGAGGAAGATATAAGGAAGGAAGGGGCCAAGAAGTGAGTGCACCCGGGTTTCCACGGCAAACCCCAAGGCCTGGTTTGGACCCCAGCGTGGCGCCGCACCGGACCCCCCCCCCCCCATCCGCCCAGCGGGGCACTTGGCAGGGCCCGGGGCGAACGTGCCACTCGGAGAATCAAGGATTCCTCGGCGGGGCCGCCCTGCCAGGCTGCCCAGTCTTGCATCCCAGAAAAGCCCCTCCACCCCCTGAACGCTGGCCCGGCGGGTCCCAGCACGGGCACAAAGGCTCGCAGCAAGGCCGCGGCAGCGGAAGCCTGGGCGGAGTTTTAGAGGAAGCAGCCTCACCTCGGGGCCTCCTCCCGATCCCGCCCGGAGAAAGAGAGAGAACTTGGGGTCGACTGCACCCGCCACCCATCCAAGCAGCTGGGCACGCAGGCCACGCCTCCACGGCGCTGCCGCTCTCTCTCAGACGCCAGGGACCCCCTAAATGGGGCCCCTAGCCCTGGAAATAGCACGGTGTCCCGGTGTCTTTTTGTAATTTTAGAACTACATTATTTTTATTTAGATAAACAGAAAGCTACACAAACTAAACAGAAATGTAAGAATAGGCTTGGGGCATGGATAGAAGGGCACTTGCCTCTATCTGAAATGTTTATTCCTTACAGAAAAAAAATGATTGGAAGCAAAGGTGAAAAAAATCTTAGCTTAAATGAAATTAGGTGGTGAAAATGTGGGTGCTGGTTATATTATTCTTTTTACTTTTCTGTAACTTTAAAATATCTCAAGATACAAAATCAAATAAACATGAAGAGGAGCAACAAGATTCATATTTTCTTTTCCAGGATGACTATTTGGAGGTTTGCTGAATTAATGAATATCCTGGATTCCAGCCTCGGCACTGCTGTTTCACCAGTTGGGAGATCAAGGCACCCATGACAGCTTTGTGGGAAGAAGAGATCTGTGTGTGTGGGGAGGTTTAAGGTCTTGGTAGGGTGGGAGGCCAAGGCACTTTCTTAGGATCTTTCAAGTCTCCCCACACAGGGAACCAACTTCTCTTCCCACTGAAAGGGCAGGCCTACTTCCTTGGCTTCCTGCATGTTTTATTTTCTGCATCTGAGCTAGAGGTCAATTGTTGCCACATGAATTAGAGGGTGGAGGAGTTTGCTGAACAGAAAATGACACCTCAGAGGTGGACTCCTGCAGGAGGGGTCCAGCCAATGTCATCTGGTCACTCAGGTCTATTTCTGTCACTGCTGAGTGAGTGGGGAATTTACGAGGATGCTCATGGAGTCCTCGGATATGGTGAAACCCAGCACCCCTAAATAGCAGCCTCCAGTTCCCAGGAAAATACATGAAAAATTTGCAGATTCCTATTCACCCACAATCCATTGAAAGTTTACAAACCATAGAAAGTTTTCTTCCTGTGTTTTTGAGGAGATAAGCGAGAAATCTTTTCTTGCTTTTTTATAATGTTCTGAGCATCTCACAGGGTCTCAAGGTTGGTGTAAACTCAACCCCCATCTCTTGAATCTCCATGAAATCAATGACTCTCTGGTGATGTCTTAGTTTGGGCTGCTATAACACAAACCCATAGACAGTATGGCTTAAACAACAGAAATTTCTCTCTCGTATTTCTGGAGGCTGGGCAGTCTAAGATCAAGGTGCTGGCTGATTCAGTTCTTGGTGGGTGCCTGTTTCCTGGCTTGTAAATGGCCACCCTTTCGCTTCATGGCAGAGAGAGGAAGCTCTGGTGTCTCTTCCTCTTCTTATAATGGCACTAATCCTATCATAGGAGCTCTACCCTCTCTAAACCTAGTTACCTCCCAAAGGCCCCACCTCCTAATATCATCACATTCAAGTCAGGGCTTCAACATATGCATCTGGGGGGACATAACCATTTAGTCCACAACAGGTGGGAAGTGACTTGGTAGCCAACCCTCATGGGTACATAAACACCCCCTCTGACTGATGCATATGCCTCCCTTTGAACTTGCCCAGCGGCTGGAAGCTCACTACCCGCATCCACCAGACACAGGTCTGCTCTTTGGGGTGTACTATATCTGGCCTTTATCCACAAGGCATCCCTTCCCATAGTTATAGACTGCGTGTTACTTTCTCTA
Organism: Balaenoptera acutorostrata; assembly: GCF_949987535.1. NCBI lineage: Eukaryota > Metazoa > Chordata > Mammalia > Artiodactyla > Balaenopteridae > Balaenoptera > Balaenoptera acutorostrata. Next base: position 55,642,313 of record NC_080075.1, read on the forward strand.
GGCTAAACGCCCTGGCTCCTCCCATAGGGTCTCCCACTCTCCGATTGAACAGGTCTGTGCAATGTGAATGATGCTCCCAGACTACTATGAAATTCCAAAAGATTGTTAAGTGATCAATCCACTAGCCATGGAAATGATGGTTTGAGGTTAACTGGGCTATAAGATCACCCAGAGCTGTTTACTTCCTGCTCAGCTGGGTCATGGAGTTGATTGAAGATAGAGTTGAAGATAGACCTCTTAGAATTATTTAATTTGGGCCCCACGTTGGGCTCAGAAATTTCAGCCCTTCTTTACAGGAATATTCATCCAACTACTGCTCCATGAAAGTTGTCAAGTGTCAACTCCTCAGGGTAATAGAAGGCTAAGGAATCCTCCACGATGAATTCAGAAAATGGACAATTTAGTCTGACCTAAATCCTTAAAATACACATTATTTTTTAGGTTCAGGTGGCCCTCCGTTTGTCACCATTTTAGGGGTTGGGCACAGAATTCAGCTCAAGTGAATGTTTGCTGTGAACTGGAGGTATTGGCCAGTACTCCTGATCTCCAGGGAATTGGGCCAGAGCAGAGAGCTACATTGGGGTGGGCAGGGCAGGGGGAAACTCCAATTAAGAAGGAAGAATGGGTGCTGGGGGGCCCTGACTTCCTGCCTGAAACACCTCATCATCCTTCCTGCCTCACCTAGACTCTAGGCCAGCTCCCTGGTGTCTCTTCACTGTTTCCCCTCCCCTCCCCCCAACTTCAGAGATTTCCTTCAGAAGGCTGTGGGTACAGTGAGTGAGGGCCTGAGTCAGGAGCCATAGTTTTTAATCTGGGTTGCCTGCTGACTCAGCTTTAAGCTGGATAATTACACTGGGCAGGGCACAGTGTCTAATTCAACATTCCGAAGCTCCTGGGACCCAGCCAGGCATCTATACATGTCAGGAGGCCCTAGGGACATAAAACAACAGGGAAGGGATTTAAAGACCCAAACAGCGGGCTTCCCTGGTGGCGCAGTGGTTGAGAATCTGCCTGCCAATGCAGGGGACACGGGTTCGAGCCCTGGTCTGGGAAGATCCCACATGCCACGGAGCAACTGGGCCCGTGAGCCACAATTACTGAGCCTGCGCGTCTGGAGCCTGTGCTCCGCAACAAGAGAGGCCGCGATGGTGAGAGGCCCGCGCACCGCGATGAAGAGTGGTCCCCACTTGCCGCAACTAGAGAAAGCCCTCGCACAGAAACGAAGACTCAACACAGTCATAAATAAATAAATAAATAAATAAATAAAAGAACGTGAATTTCTAAAAAAAAAAAAAAAAGACCCAAACAGCTACTCTTTAAAATGGGGTGCTAGGCTCTGGGCACCCAGCTTACCATATGCCTCTAGGGCATGAGACACTTCTTGAAAAGGCCTGGGTGGTTTCTTTCTGGGCCTGATGGGGCTTGAGGAGGTCCATATACAACACCCGTGTTTTCCCCACCCAAGTTCTGAAATGCAGACTCAGCAGATAGAGGGGGAAATGTCAGCTCCATTACCTGCTCTCCTTCTGAATTCTTTTCTCAATTCACACAGTTCCCCTCTGTGGGGAGGGATGATGGGTGAGGAGCAAGCAGCCAGGAAGGTACAGAGAACTAGTCATTTATTTCCAAGGAAAGAGGGTTGAGATGCGGGGTAAAGCATTTTGGTTAGGAATTGGCTGGGGAAGTTGGAAAGGAGTTGAGGGAGGCCATTAAGTCTCCTGGGCAGGGCAGGGACAGAGCATTTGATTTAATTCCACCACATTTTGTGAGCATCCGCTTGTAACAGGCACCATGCTCGTGTTCAAGGTCCCACCTTCTATGTTCCCCACTGCCATACTGTGCTGTCTGGAATGGAGACATGAACAAAGTGCAAAAACAGAGGAGGGACCAACATTTCCTCAGGGGGACATTCTAAAGAAGGTGAGCAGATAAAGGGTGGCCCTGATCAAAGGAAAAGCAAGGAAGCATAAACAAAAAAACCCACATAGCATAAATGACATCCTATCCAGAGGCAGGGGACCGGGCTAGTTAGAGCACACCTTACAATCCCAAATGAACCGTGGCGGTGTTTATGTTTAGAGAAATAATTCCCCAGGGAGAGAAAAAACAGTCCCAGAAAAGTCCCAAGTCTGTGCACCTGCACCTCTGCACAGGCTACAGTTGCTTTCTGCCAGGCTGGAACTCTGCTTGTGTCATGCTGTCGCTGGCATTCTAAGATAATCTTCTCCCCAAGTGTCCTTGCAGAAGTTCTGGGGGCCTTACATCAGCCTCCAAGGAGCCAAGGTTGTCTTACCTACCCCTCTGTAAAACTGTTCCACACACGAGATCTTGAAACCAAATGGCAGGTCAGGTTTAGAGAAATTTCTCAATGTATTATTAGTCTTCCCCCGTGAGTATTAGAGTTGTCTGCCCTTTGGGGCAACAAGTGCTTTCAGCCTTGAGAAGGGACTGACCTTTTCCAGCAGCTTGTCTCCATCACAACAGTCCCACCTGCCTGACAGCGTGACTGACCAGATCTCCCAGGTCCTGACAGCTGCTCTGAGCTACCACTGCTGCCACCATGCCCAGGCAAACCAAGGTGCTGGCTTCTGTACCCAGAACATGATCCTGCCTGGCTCTGCAGACGTTACCTTTACCAGCACTCACAGGCCAATTACGGTCCACCCTGATTTAATAAGACATTAATGCTAAACAATAACAAAGGATTAACTTAGTTAAATAGAGAAGTCCACAAGCTTCAACGCTCCATGTGTCAGATTGATTTGGCCCCTTTGGGGCCAGGGCTGGGTCCCGCAGGCCACAGGGTTGGTAGAGGGAGTTGTATCTTTTAAGGATGACTTCTGAGGGGAGGTATGTACGGATTGTTCACAGGGCCAGGGCGGCAACTGCGGCTTACATCTGCCCAGGGATTTGTCTGGTAGAGTAAGTCTGAAGCTGGACCTGAGGCGGTTTCAGCCAGGGGCGTGTGGGGCAGGGCCAGAGGCCTGACCTCTCTGGGGCTTAGTTTCCATTTCTGGTCTTTGAGCAGAAAGACACACCAGAGAAGGTCATGCAAATGAATATGACCTTCGGGCCACAGGGAGTAAAGGGTGCTAATCTTTCCTTGAATCTTCTACACTACTTATCAGAGTATTCAGCTCTCAGAAACCACTCAGCAAAACAAATATTTGTTAAACAAATGAATGACTCTGTCTCCTCCCTGCCAGAAATCCCCCATCCCAAAAGGGAAGCAAGTTTTGGGTGAGTCACAAATATTCCAATTGTATCCAAGACCTTCCATTTCCATATCGTCTCTAGTTCTAGGAATTTGCTGAGAAACATCAGCACAGCAAGGCTTTGCTTTATAATGAAACAATGCTTCCGAAAAGTTGCGTGGAAATCAGATTTTTGGAAAAGAATTAGTATTTTAAATGCACAATGGGAATTGGTTATTTTAGGAATGCTGTGAATTTGTACAGAAAGTGAGTAATTTGTTAAATTAGCGTAAGGTGAAATCAAGCTAAGTCACAGAAATCAGGCACACACATGGATACACACTCACTACACACTCCCACATCTTTCTTTGTTGCTAAGGGAGCAATCTTAAATAAAGATTACATTACTTTATTCAAAAAGAAAAAAAGGGAAGAAAAATCAGTGGTACTACTGCCCTTAAAAATGCAACCAAGTGATAGGGATTCTCCTTATCTTCCAGGATTACAGCCACTGATTCCCAGTAGGGGAAGCGGGGGAAAATAGGCTGGTGCATCACCAATCACCAGTTGGCTGATTAGATTCTGGGAAGCCAATGAGTCACACCATGGCCCCTGTGGGCAACCCACATGTGCTCCTCATCGATGACCATGAATCTGCTCTCAGAAGGAGAGGGTGGGACCCTTGCACCCCTAGGGGCAGACCCAGCCTGGAGCATGGGAATGGAATAGGAAATGAAGAGACATGGAGAGGACCAACTCCAAACCCCAGACAAACTCCACTAATTGGGCTTTGCAGCCTCAACCGCAGGAGGTAGAGGCATTGAGGGTTCTTTCAGAGGGCAGCGTGTGTAGGGTGTGGATGGAGGTGGGGATGGAGTTCCCTCCAGCCCCCAAATTTCTTCCTCTAGTGGTGAGGGAAGTGCTGGGGGGCTCGGTGAGTGTGGTAGACTAATTTACTCTTTCCCAATAGTTAATGTTCTCCCTGCAGGAGGATTTTAAGTCATGCTGGGCCATCCCACATGCTTTAGACAATGAAATGTGAGCAGAAGTGACCTGGGTCATTTCCAGGCAAAGGCTGTAAGAGCTAGCACCCGTGGTCACCGCAATGTTCCCGATAGTGACAGCAGTATCATCCTGGATCCCAGAGGGACCATGACACAGAGAAGAGCCCAAGCCAACCGGTGCTAGACGTGCAGAATAAGCAAGAAATAAACAACTGATGTCTTAAACCACTGAGATTTGGGGATTGTTTATTACCATGGCATAACCTTGCCTATACAGATGGGTGTATGTATAGATACAGATGAGTGAGCATGAAGCCTGTAGGAAGATCCCACAGAACCAAGGAACACACATAATTGGGCCGACCCCTCAGGGAGGTGGGGAAGGAAGATGGAGGGCGAGTGTGCAACTCCCAGGTTACTCCTGAGCCCCGAGGAACCAGACCTCAGAGATCTGAGGGCAGGCTTGTCTTGTCTCTGGGAGATTAAGATAACTTTCAATGGAACCTTGTTAATAGTTTTCCCCAAGCGAACAGAATTTTCGTTTTTGCACTCTGACCTTTCCCAGCTGTCCATCCATATCTGTGGATTAAGCATGAACTAATACCCAGTCCCGGGGCTCTGCCTCTCAAAACAAGCTGTGTTCCAGATGCAGATCACGTGAAGCCCTGTTGGGAAGAAAAGCCTAACATGCAAGATATATGTAGAAGCAAGAAAGTGCAGAACCGAATGATAAACTCTGCAGTCCTTGTTTTGGTTTTAATTATGGTAAAATATACACTACATAAAATGTACCACCTTAACCATTTTTTCAGTGTACAGTTCAGTGGCATTAAGTTCATTCAGGTTTTTGTGCAACCATCACCATCATCATCATCTCCAGAATGCTTTTCATTTTGCATAACTGAACCTCTGAACCCATTAAACATGAACTCCCCATCCCCCTCCTTCCACCCCCCAGCAACCACCACTCTGCTTTCTGTCTCTGTGACTTTTGACCACTTGAGGTATCTGCCATCTTTTTTGCTCAGGTTGAAGGACAGTGGTCTCCAAATCTTTTTAACCACGAACTCCCATCAGGTAAATAAGTTGGCACACACACCACCAATGTATCTATCATCATTAATTTATAAATTAATACATTTATATCATTCTACTAATGCATTAGATGTATTTTTTGGGGGGGTTGTGTTTTTTAATTTTTTAGTAGATCTTTATTGGAGTATAATTACTTCACAATACTGTTAGTTTCTGTTGCACAACAAAGCGAATCAGCCATATGCATACACATGTCCCCATATCCCCTCCCTCTTGAGCCTCCCTCCCATCCTCCCTATCCCACCCCTCTAGGTGGACACAAAGCATCTAGCTGACCTCCCTGTGCTATGCTGCTGCTTCCCACCAGCCAACTATTTTACATTCGGTAGTGTATGTATGTCGATGCTACTCTCACTTCCCCCCAGCTTCGCCCTCCCACCCCACATCCTCAAGTCCATTTTCTATGTCTATCTCTTTATTCCTGCCCTGCAACTAGGTTCATCAGTACCATTTTTTTTTTTTTTAGATTTCATATATATGCGTTAGCATACGGTATTTGTTTTTCTCTTTCTGACTTACTTTACTCCGTATGACAGACTCTAGGTCCATCCACCTCACTAGAAATAACTCAATTTCATTTCTTTTTATGGCTGAGTAATATTCCATTGTATATATGTGCCTAAACATATAGAGAGCAGGAAAGCTTTCAGTCCTTCTTTTTAAGAAAACATTTTACTTTGAAAAAAATTTCGACTTCAGAAAAGTTGCAAAAATAGTATGGAGAGCTCCGCTACTCCCTTCTCTCAGTTTCTCCTAATGTTACTATTTCACATAATCACAGGACAACTATCAAAACTAAGATAGCAACATGGGTACAAGACCATTAGCCAAACTACAGACTTGATTTGGATTTTCACTAGTTTTTCCACTAATGTGCTTTTTCTGTTCTGGGATCTTGTCTGGGGCCCCACAATGCATTTAGTCCTCCTGCTTCCTTCATCTCCTGGTCCAGAGTGAGACAGTTTCTGTCTTTCTTTGTCTTTCATGATGGTGACATTTTGTAGAATTTCCCTCAATTTGGGTTTGTATGAGGTCTTTTGATGTTTACATTGGGTTATACATTTTTGGCAGAAATACCAATATGCTTTTTTCCCTGTAACCTATCAGGGGCTCCATGATGTCCATATATCTCACTCCTGGTGATGTTCACTTTGACAAGTTAGTTAGGGGGGCGTCTGCTGGGTTGTCCCACTGTCAAGCTATGATTTTTCCCTTTGTAAATGATAAATATCTTGGGATAGATACTTTGGGATTATGCAAATATCCACTTTCTCCTGGAACTTTTGCCCACTAATTTTAGCATCTGTATTCAACAACTATTGCTGCGGCGTTCTAATGGTGACTTTTCTATTTCCTTCATTCTTTCTACATTTATTAGTTGGATTCTTCTGAAAGGAGGGGCTATTTTTCTCTTCCATTTATCTATTTATTTGATTATTTATCCATATCAGAGTGAATTCATGCATAGTTATGTGGTGATAATATAGGATTATTATTATTATTAATTTTATTTCCCAAATTGTTCAGCTTTGGCTATTGGGAACTCCTTCAGGCTGGCTCCTGTGCCTTTTTTTTTTTTTTTAACGTGCTCCCAACCTTTTAAAAGCACTTTCCTGCTCTCTGGCTCCACAAGATGCTTCAGGCTCGTCTTGCATTTTCCCTGCCCCCAGGCCTGGAATCAACCACTTCTCCAAAGACGCCTGGCACCTTTTATTGGAGAATGGTATTTAGAAACCAAGATCTGGGTGCCAGGTGTGTTTATTTCTGTAGCTATCTCTCTGTACATATATTAAAAAAAAAACCAGGGCTTCCCTGGTGGTGCAGTGGTTGAGAATCTGCCTGCCAATGCAGGGGACACGGGTTCGAGCCCTGGTCTGGGAAGATCCCACATGCCGTGGAGCAACTGGGCCCGTGAGCCACAATTACTGAGCCTGCGCGTCTGGAGCCTGTGCTCCGCAACAAGAGAGGCCATGATAATGAGAGGCCGCGATAATGAGAGGCCCGCGCACCGCGATGAAGAGTGGCCCCCGCTTGCCACAACTAGAGAAAGCCCTCGCACAGAAACGAAGACCCAACACAGCCATAAATAAAATAAATAAATATAATTTAAAAAAAAAAACCACAAGTGCCCATCAACAAATAAATGGATCAACAAAATGTGATATATACATACAATGGAACATGATTCAGCCTTGAAAAGGAATGAAATTCTGATAAATGCTACAACATGGATGAACCTAGAAAGCAATATGCTAAGTGAAATAAACAAGACCCAGAAGAACAAATATTGTGTGATTCCACTTACACAAGGTACCTAGAACAGTCATATCCATAGAGACAGAAAGTATAATGGAGGTTAACAGGGACTGGAGGGAGGGGGGGATGGAGAATTATTTCATGGTTACAGCGTTTCTGTTTGGGTTGAAGAAAAGTTCTGGAAATGGTGAGTGGTCATGGTTGCACAACATTACAAATGTAGTTAATGTCACTGAATTTTACACTTAAAAAAGATTAAAATGGTAAATGTTATGTGTATTATACCACAAAAACAAACACCCATGCGTTTGCGCTGATACCTCTGAATCCAGTCCAACACCACAGAGTTCATTTGGGCCTTCGCTCTCCCTTGTCTGTAACTTCTTTCTCTGACAGCGAGAACACAGGCTTTCCTTATCTATAATGTGTTTACTTATTTGTTCACCCCAAGTATATCCATTTTCAGAATTGCTAATGCAGACCCCTGTGAGAAACAAATGACTAACCACATTATCTGTGTGGTTTATTTTTTCTGTAGCCTTATGATATCCAGTCAAAGTACTATTTTCCAGAATTATGTGGGTTAGTTCTTTTCTTCTCCACCCCCTTCAGTGTGGTGATCTTAATCATTTGTAACACAGTTACATTCACTTGTTACAATTTGTATTTCATTTTGAGTTCACCCCACATCCTGGTTGGTTTTTTTCTTAATTTACATACTGTAAAATTCACTTTTTATAACATTCTCTGCTGTGGGTTTTGAAAAATGCATAGAGTAGTGTATCCACCACCACAAACACATGATACAGAACAGTCCCAACACCTCCAAGTTCCCTCATCAACTCCTGTTATCAACTCCTCCTAAACTCTGGCAACCACTGATCTGTTCTCTGCCCCTACCATTTTGCCTTTTCTGGAATGTCATATAAACAGACTCATATGATATGGAGCCTCTTGGCTCTGGATTCTTTCACTTACAAAATACATTTAAGGCTCATCCATGTTATTGTGTGAATCAATACTTTGTTCCTTCCGTTGCAGAGTAGTACTCCATCCATATTATGGATGTACCATAGTTTGTTCATTCACCAGGACATCTGGGTTGTTTCCAGTTTGGGGCAACTATGAATCAAGCTGCTGTAAGCATCTACACACAGGTTTTCATGTGAACATAGGTCTTTGTTTCTCTTAAGTAAATACCTAGGGAAAGAGTTCCTGGATCATATAAGTGTATGGTTAACTTTATACAAGACTGCCAAACTGTTTTCCAAAGTGGCTGTGCCATCTGCATTCTCACCAGAAATATATGAGGGTTCCAATTGCTCCAAACTCTTACCAGCACTTAGCATTATTAGGGTTTATGGGTATTTGCATTTTTTTGTTTTTGTCTTGTTTTATTCTAATGTGTGGTGGTATCTCATAATGGTTTTAATTTAATGGTACTGAATTGAACTTTAGCCGTGAGGAATGTGGGGCCAGGCAGAGACCAGCCCATTGCATTCTGACTCTCAGCTTCTGGGGCCCCCTACTCAAAGTTCTTCAGGTAAACAGGAAGACAGCAACAAGCCTAAGAAACAGTATTGTGTCTTTACCAATCCTTGCCTGATTCTCACAACTAACTCCCATCTATAAGGTGCTTGTACATTTGACACATGATTTTTAAGCTTCAAAACCATCCTTTTGGGCTTCCCTGGTGGCGCAGTGGTTGAGAGTCTGCCTGCCAATGCAGGGGACGCGGGTTCGAGCCCTGGTCTGGGAAGATCCCACATGCCGCGGAGCAACTAGGCCCGTGAGCCACAATTACTGAGCCTGCGCATCTGGAGCCTGTGCTCCGCAACAGGAGAGGCCGCGATAGTGAGAGGCCCGCGCACCGCGATGAGGAGTGGCCCCCACTTGCCACAGCTGAAGAAGGCCCTCGCACAGAAACGAAGACCCAACACAGTCCAAAGTGAATAAATAAATAAATAAATAATTTAAAAAAACACATCCTTTTAGGTAAATAATCGTTAGGATTGCTCCCACTTTACAAATAAGAAACTGACTTGGAGAGGTTAAATAACTTGGCCAAGATTACCCAGTTACAAGCAGCAGAACAAGGGCTCATGTCTGGATCAGCTCATTCTAGATCTTGGGCTTTTACCATTATCTGTGCAGGATGGAAGGGGGGTGCCATTGTTTTCACAACTCAGTTAATCCTGGTTTTACTTTCACAGACAAATATATCCACATATTCTATAAATATTTACTGAGTCTCTACTATGGGGAGGCAAGCCACTCCTAGGTGAGGTGAGGGTTCAAAGATTAATAAAATGTAGGTTTTGCCCTGATGGACCTACCCAAACACATATAATATAAATTTGATGACTCTCAAATTTAAGTCTTTGGCCTGGACCACTTCCCAAAACTGCACTCACATATCCAACTGCCTACCTGACATCCCCACCTGGATGTCTAATAGAAATCTCAAACTCAAAATGTCGAAAGCCAAACTCCTCCTCTTCCCCAACTCTCACCAGACCTCTTGCCTTCCCCCTCACTTCATGATGACCCCACCCTTCCGGTTGCTCAGTCTTAAAGGGCTGAAGTCATCCTTGACTTCATTCCTTTTTTTACATCCATGTTCAAAGACTTGTGGGCTTTGCTTTGGAACATATCCAGAAGCTGACCTTGTCTCACCAGCTACAACACAACTACTTTGGTCCAAACTGCTGTCATCTCTCCCCCTGCGCCCTACAATCTCTCCTGAGCACAAGTGACCCTGTTAAAATGGAGTCGATCAAGCCACTCACCCTCTATAAAAAATAAAAGCCAATGTTCCTACGATGGCCTCTGGTGCACTGCACAATGTGGTTCCCTATGGCTGCTCTGACCTCATCTCCCACTAACCCACCCCACTTCACTCCACTCCAGCCACACTGGCCCCCACTGCTCCCGCTGGCCTTTCTTGCTTTGGAGGCTTTGCACGTGTAGTTGCCTTTGCCTGGACCACTCTTTCTCCAGATGGCCAAGTGGCTCACTCTGCAACTTCCTCAGGGCTTTCTCAAACCCATCCTCACTGAGGCCCCCCAACCCAGCCCCTGTTCTCCGTACACACACACTTTTGCTCCCCTTTCCAACTTTGCGTTTCTCCATCGTATTCATCACCATCTGACACGTTATAAAAATAGGATGCTTTCTTTCTTTCCTTACGTGCCTGTCTTTTTCCACCAGAATATAAGCCATATAAGGCTTATATTCTATACCTGTTTTGTTCATAATGTATCCCTAGCCCGTGCCTGGCACATGGCATGTCCTCAATAAATAAACACTTGTCACATGAAGGAAATAACTAATACAAGAAGAAAGAGAGTCTTGTCACACATGAGGAGCAGAATAGGTGATATAGGATTGCCTCAGAGAAGAAATCCCATCAGAGCGGGTCAGGTGGAGAAGGGGGAATGGTAATTATTTGAGGAGTAAAGGACTTATTTAGTAATTTTGCATGCATACCGACACAGCCTGCATTTTTCTACTACGTCTTCCCAACTCTTTGCTTGTTTTGAAGCATTTAAGATTAGGATATAGACACTTACATGTGGAATCTAAAATACAACACAAATGAACATATCTATGAAACAGAAACAGACTCACAGACATAGGGAACAGACTTGTGGTTGACAAGGGGGAAGGGCAGTGGGGGAGGGAAGTATTGGGAGTTTGGGATTAGCAGATGCAAACTATTATATATAGGACGGATAAACAACAAGGTCCTACTGTAGAGCACAGGGAACTATATTCAATATCCTGTGAAAAACCATAATCGAAAAGAATATGAAGAATAATATATATATGTATAACAGAGTCACTTTGCTATACAGCAGAAATTAACACAACATTGTAAGTCAACTATATTTCAATAAAATTTTTAGAAAAGATTAGGATTTAGAAAAAGTAACTTAAAAGTAAAATCACTCTTATCACAAGTGTGTGTTACATACATGCAAAAAAGGGTTCTTAAAAAAGCTCATTTCAAACAACCACCATCTAATGCTCTATCCCCCTTCTCTGATGCTGCAGGAAGCCCCATGTGCTCAGGGGGCGGGGGCTGGGGGAGGGGGCTGGGTTAGGAGAGCCTCTTTCAGCACCCTCAGTGCCTGGTGCCTACCCCCGAGCCCCACGCCGACCACTCATTTTCTCATCTGTTTCTCACCTCTTTTCTTGTCGCTGGAGTGCTTTGCGGGCTTGAGAGTCTTTCTTCCTGTCCACGTCTTCCCCACACCAAAGAAATTTCAAACAAACCCAAAGAGTGAAATTGAGCGGCTTTAAGGTGAAGCTGTTTTCATTCCGCCCACTGAATCCAAGAGTGGTGGCTGCAGAGGCCCCTCCTATCAGGCCACAGGGCAGGTGAGGGGCTTCTTAATGACCTGATTACAGACCATAATGAACCCACTCTATGCTGCTCAGCTGGCTCCCAGGTCAGCAGGTGTGAGAGAAGAGAAGCTGCCCAAACCAGAGGCTTCTCCACACAGAAGAGTGGAAGGCCTCTCTGTCCTTCAGCCCCAAATCCAGAACCTTCCTCTCTACCCTCTGCTGTGTAGAGCGTGGCTGCTGGTTCTTTCCTGCCTCCTTCCTTCCCCAACTCAGGCAGGGCCCACCTACATCCCTGAGTCACTCACTCATTCAGTCAACAAACATGTAATATGCTCCCACTTGGTGCCTGGTCCATGGCAGAGTCATGGGCTGGAAAGACGGGCAGGCCCACTCCTGCTTCTGTGGAAGCCTGAGGCTCAAGTGTCCTGGCCTCATCTGTACATGTTTTGGGGCTACAGTCTTCAAGGAAAGCCATTCCTGAAAGTTTCAGGAACTCCAGGATGGAGCAAAGAAAAGTTTGGAGTAAGGAGAGACAATGGCAAAAAAAAAAAAAAGGACTAGATGATCTTGGAGTGGGGACAATGTCTCTAGGGGGAAAAAAATTACAAAATATTCCCTAAATAGTAAATAAATACATCTCAGTACTCCTATTTTCCAAAACCTTCCTACCTATTATTCTCTCATCACAACATCCCCTGTGAAGTAGGCAAGGCAGGGACAATTATCTGCAATTGATCGATGAGGCATGTGAGGGCTCAGAGAGGTTAAATGCCTCACCCAACCTTGCAGAGTGAGTCAGTGGCGAAGCTGAGACCAGCATCGGGATTTTCTTTCTCTTCCACCAGTGTCAAGGACATTATCCTATTATGATGATGTCACATGAAGCATGTATATGTGTCCCCTAATTAGATTCATCTTAGCCAATTAAGTGTCATAATCTTCTGTGAGGACAGGAGGCGTTGCTCTTGCCCCAGCCTGCTTTGATCTGTGGTTGGTTGGCCAGGACGATGGGCACCATGGTGATGGGTTGGCTACCAATAGCCCACAGGCTTCGGAGCAATATATTTTATTAGGAGTGGTCATTGTGGATGTTGGTGTGATTGAGATTCCTAAAATCTTAACCTGCTGAGATTTTAGTTGGGTGCCCGCTGTCAAGGCTACATGCCCTTATTTCTCTGGAAATAACATAAAGGCAGAAGCCTATGGTCTCTGCTCTCATGAAAACCCCTCACTTGGTGAGGAGAGGGCCCTGAGAGGGCCCCCAGTCTGACAGAGGAGGCTCAGCCCCCATCCTCCATGAATCATCTGTCTGGGAGGAGGGCCATGATCATGCTGTTAGGGGCCTCCTGGTTTGATTGGCTGTGTTGGCAACCCAACCTGCTCTGTAGGTTTCTGAGGGCTTCTGGTCCAGGATCCCTTCCTTCCCCATGTACACCTGGGTGTGCAAATTCCCCATCATCAAGGCTTTCCTGGTCAATGTCAGGGAGCGTAAGAGCCTAGGCATGAGTCCTTGGAGTGGGGAGACCCTTTAAAGTAGAAGGAAACCACTCAGCAGCACCAATTGCTGCCCTGTTGAGAATATGGGCTTAGTGTGACCAGATTTGATAGTTCTTCAAAAGAAACTGGAAGTAAAAATTTTAAGTGAAATTCCTCAATTTTTAAGTACTGGCTCAATTTTTTAAAAAACACTGCGAAGTTCACTTGTACCTTTTTACGGGCTAGATTAAATGATTTTTTAATTTTTATTTTTCCCAACTTTACTATGTTGAAAAATTTTAAATCCAGGAAAGTTGAGAGAAGAGTAAGATGAATACCCATATTCCAACTTCACCTAGACCCACCTATTGCTAGCATTTTACATTTGTTTTATTTCGCTCTTTCTCTTCACATACATACACACTTTCTTTTTTGCTAGATGTTTGAGAGTAAGTTGCAAACATATGATCCTTCATCCCTAAATACTACAGCAGGTATCTCCTAAGAACAGGCTATATTCTTATGCAAACATAATATGATCATCACATTCAAGGAATTACACATGATATAATAGTATCTAACATATGGTCCATATTCAAACTTCCCCAATTATCATAATAATATCCTTTGTGACTCTTTTTTTAACAAAGTACATGATCTAATCCAGACTCAGACACATCTTTAGTGTCCTTTATTCAATGGGTCCCCTGCCTTCTTTGTCCATGACAGGGCAGTGTAGAAGGGTCCCAGGTCCGTTGTTTGGAGACGGTCTCTGGGTTTGCCTGATTATATATCTTTATGAGTAGAAGGTCAGATATTTTGGGCAAAAATACCGCATGGATGACACTGTGTCCTTCTCAGTACATCACATCAGGAGGCACATGATGTCAGTTTGTCCCATGCTTAGTGATGCCAAGCTTGACCACGTTGTTAAGGTGGTTTCAACCAGGTTTCTCCATTGTAAAGTTACCTTTTTCCCCTTGTAACTAATAATTAATATGTGGAGTGATATTTTGAGACTACTATCTTTGGTTTATTTAGCATCTTTGCAGGTGTTTTGGGAACACAAAAAGAGATGATGGTACAGCCTGGGTTCTCAACACTAGTCTGAGGCCAGCAGCTTTGGAACCCTTGGGGAACCCTGCAAGCTGCTGGCCTCTGGGCCTGAGGGTTGTCTGTAATTATTGGAACTGGGGACTATATTTTTCACAAAAAGCAGAGCACTGTCAGTCCAAAACACACATGCAAACTAGAATAAGCTTGAATGCAGCTACTTTCTCCCACTTGGCCTTGGTTTCCTCATCTGTACAATAAATAGGTTGTACTACATTATTTCCAAAAGTCCATTTCAGCTGCGATATTTTTATTTTTAAAATTAGTGAGCATCTACTGTGTGCCATGAGCTTTCCCCTATTGTATCTCATTTAAGTCATCAAGAGCTCAGTTTTTTACATATGAGGATTCTGAGGCTGAACAAGGGTGAGTAACCTCCCTACAGTCACAAGCCTAGTCAGTGGGTAAATCAGGCTTTGAATCATGGCATTTCTGAGTACAAGGAGAGTGTGCTTTAATCCATACAGGTAGAAAGCAGATTAGTGGTTGTAGAGGTTGGGAAGAGGCAGGGATGGGAAGTGACTGAGTAATGGGTACAAGGTGATGAGAATATTCTGGAATTAGATAGTGGTGATGGTTGCAAAACACTGTGCATGTACTAAAAGCCACTGAATCCCACACTTCAAAATGGTTAAAATGGTGACTTTTATGTTACGCAAATTTTTCTTCAATAATTAAAGAAAAAGAAAAGAAAAAATAGTGTGCTTTTCTCTATACTATGTTGACTTCCTGGTCAAAACAAAACTAAAAACTTATCAGAAGGGCTTCCCTGGTGGCGCAGTGGTTGAGAATCTGCCTGCCAATGCAGGGGACATGGGTTCGAGCCCTGGTCTGGGAAGATCCCACACGCCGCAGAGCGGCTGGGCCCGTGAGCCACGGCTACTGAGCCTGCGCGTCTGGAGCCTGTGCTCCGCAACAAGAGAGGCCGCGATAGTGAGAGGCCCGCGCACCGCGATGAAGAGTGGCCCCCGCTTGCCGCAACTGGACAAAAGCCCTCGCACAGAAACGAAGACCCAACACAGCCAAAAATAAATAAATAATTATTAAAAAAAAAAAAAAAACTTATCAGAAATGTGAGCAGACCTGTGGACGGTTGCTAGTCTCATTATTCTTCATTAAAATGAAAACTTGGAAATAACCTAAATATCCAACAATAGGAAATCAGTTAAATTAATTATGAGACAGCCAATGAGGGAATGTTATGGAGCCATTCCAAATCATGTCTTAAAAGAATTTTTGATGACATAGAAATGTGTTCATGATATAATGTTAAGGAAAGAGAACAGGATGCAACACTATATATAATCACACACGGTGCACGTGTGTGTTCTTAAAAAAGAGTTCTCTATGGATATATGCCAAACTCTTAACAGTGGAAAGCTCTGGGCTCTGGGATTATGGGTTATTTGTTTTCTTCTCTATACTTTGTTGCATATTCCAAGTTTTCTCTAGTAAGCATTTGTTACTTTTATAATTAAAAAAAAGTACAGTAAAAGTTATTAAAACAAATTTAGCAAGTTTTCCCTGTACTCTCTCTGGCTCTGGGCATAGTTCCCAGGACCTCTGCTCCCCGCCCCCCGCACCCTGTCCAGATAAATAACAAGCAGATAAATATTTCAAAAGGTCTTGATCTCAGATGCTGCCCAATTCCAGCAGCAAATTAAAGGGACACTGCCCCGCTCCCAGGCCCAGAGCTAGTTATGGCCCTGGAATGCCCTGTTTTTCTGGTTGGAAGGCCTAGATAGCCTCTCAGGAATCCAGATGGTCTTATAGGGGGCAGCTACTATCTGGAGCGATAGAATGGGGCATGGAGGCAGAAGGCCCCCAGCTCACGTTGAAGGCAAGGGATGTCCTGCCTAAAGGCTAACTAACACTTGATTGTTATCAGTCATTGACACCTCAGTGTGACTGAGCTTGCCAGTTTCCTGAGAATAGGTGGATAAGAAGAGACGACAAAACCCCAAGAAAAATGACGAAACTGAAGTTAAATTTCTTTAGCTTCTTGGACGCTGACTCTGAGCAGTGACTTTTATAAATATACAAAATGAGCAAGGATTGAGGTCATTTCAGGGGCAGAGACACTTAGCCCTAGCTGCTCACAGAAACAGCTGGGAAGCTTTTTAAAAAGGGCAATGCCCAGCACCCTCCCCACCCCCATCCCCAAGATTCTGATATGATGGGTCTCAGGTGGGATTGGATCATCAGGATTTTCTTAAACTCCCCTAAGACTCCAGCCAGGCTTGAGAAGCACGGGATTTAGGGATCTTTTTCCAATGGCTGTTTGCTGTTAAAAATAAAGTAATTTAAAGAGTGCTGCTAATAAAAGTATTCACAAGCACCTGACAATAAGTGATGGCTTCTTTTCTGAGAAGTAATTCAAGAAGGGGAAAAAAACCAAACACCTGTCTCACACTAGGGCATCATTGGGATTCACAGCCTTAGACTCAATCATTCTGCTGTTAGGAAGAAAGCCAAAGGATATGATCAGAGATGCAAAGAAAGATTTATTTGAAAAGATGTTACCTGTGACATAAACATTTTGAGACAACATTATCATCGGTTGTTTTTGATTCCCTGAAATCTGGTACAAGTTGAGGTTGGTCAAGAAGTTAATCAGGGGCTTCCCTGGTGGCGCAGTGGTTGAGAATCTGCCTGCTAATGCAGGGGACACGGGTTCGAGCCCTGGTCTGGGAAGATCCCACATGCCACGGAGCAGCTGGGCCCGTGAGCCACAACTACTGAGCCTGCGCGTCTGGAGCCTGTGCCCCGCAACGGGAGGGGCCGCAATAGTGAAAGGCCCGCGCACCGCGATGAAGAGCGGTCCCCGCACCGCGATGAAGAGTGGCCCCCACTTGCCGCAACTAGAGAAAGCCCTCGCACGAACCGAAGACCCAACACAGCCAAAAATAAAAATAAATAAATAAATAAAGTAGAAAAAAAAAAAAAAAAAAAAAGAAGTTAATCAGGCAAATAATTTTAAACTTAAAACTGAATTTTTAGACTTGGCATGAGGATGGGTCTATACCTCTCTGTATGTTAGGTCCTCTATTTGCAAAGAGAGGAGACATGTTTAGGCTTTTCAAAAAACCTAATAGGAAACAACCTCAAATGTACTAAACAGCCAAGTCTCAGGGAGCCTGAACCATCTGCTGGAAAATATTTCATTGTTTAGGATACAACACAGCTGTAGTGACATGGTCATTTAGCCATCTCCTTAGCAAGGACGCTGAAGCTCCTTCTGTCAGACTCCATCATTACGGTGACTGGGCCATTCTCTGTCCTCTGGCTGTATTGAATTTCTGAGACTTTCCAGGGAAGATTCCCAGGAAGGAATCTAATTGGTTCTAATCCTTTTTTAATTCATTAATTCAACAAATATTTATTAAATATATATTTTGTACCAGGCTCTTTCTAGGCACCAGAGATATAACAGTAGGCAAAATACACAAAATCCCCGTGTTCAAGGTGTTTCCATTTTAGTGAAAGAAGATAAAAAAATTACACACACACACACACACACACACATATATATGTGTCGAATGTCAGGCGGTGCTATGTGCAGAGACGAATAAAGCACTGTAAAGGGAGAGAGAGTGAGAGAAGCTGCCACGCTTCACAGAGCAGTAAGGGAGGACTTCTCTGACAAGGTGAACTTCAAGGTGAGATCTGAAGACAGCAAGGGAGTGAAGCAAGAAGACAGCTGGGGAAGAGCTTTACAGGCAATGGGAAGAGTAGGTATTGATCCCTGGGCTGGGGAGGCAGGGAAGTGTGTTTGCTGTATTGGAGGAAGAGCAAAGAGGCCACTGTGACTGAAGCACGTCGAAGGGGTGAAGGAGAGGCTGATGGAGGAGGTTAGAGACCCCATTATGGGTTGTCTTGTGGGTTATTGCAGGGGTTTTGCCCAACCGTCCCCCTGCCCCCCGCCCACCCAAGGTGAAGTGGCAGCCCCTGGATGGTTTAGAGCACAGATGTGATTTACTTTTCTCCCCAAATTTAATAGACTACTTTTTAGAGCAGTGTTAGGTTTACGGGAAAATTGATTGCCAATTACAGGGTTCCTACATATCCTGTCCCCAAATATCCCCTATTGTTTACAGTTTATATTACTGTGGTACGTTTGTGACAATTGATGAATCAGTATTGATACATCATTATTAACTCAAGTCCATAGGTTATAGTAGGGCTCACTCTTCCCGTTTTGACAAATGTATAACATGATCTACATATTATAAAAGGATCTCTCTGGCTGCTGTGAATGGAGGAGGGGGAGGGGGGAGCAAGGAGAGCAGTAGGGAGGCTGTGGCGGGTATCTGAGTGACCTGCGTCAGGGTGGTAGCTGTGGTGTTGGTACAAAGTGGTCAGGCAGAGCTGACAAGAGGTGCTGATGAATTACATGCACAGAATGAGAGAGAAGACTCAAGGGTGACTACAAGGCTTTAACTTGAGCAATTGAAAGAATAAGGTGGCTAAGGCAGAAAAATAAGAGAGGGCATGGGGAATGTCAGGAGTGTGGTTTTCAACATATTTAGTTTGAGATGCCATCCAAGTGGATATTTTGGATGGGAATTGAATATACGAGTGGCATTTAGGGGAAAGGTCTGGACTGAAGTATACATTTGGGATGATCAGCTTATTCATGGTTGATTATGGGACTGAATGAGCTCAGCTGGAGAGCAAGTATAGACGGTGAAGAGAAAGCACTGAGGGTTAAGCCCTGGGATCTTTCAACATTCAAAGATCAAGAAAATGAAGCAGATCCTACAAAAGAAATCAAGAAGGAGCTGCCAGTGAAGTTGGAGGAGAACCAAGAAAGAGTGGTTTTGGACATCAAAAGAAGAAATACCTCAAGGAAGAATGATCAACTGTGTCATATGCTGTTGGGACGTACAGGAAGATGGGGATGAGAACTGACCATCAAATATGCAACATAGTGGCCACTGGTGGCTCCTTCGAGAGTGGAAGGATGGGAGCAGAAGCCTAACTGGAATGAGTTTAAAAAATGAGAGGAGTTTATTCCCAGGTATTTTATTCTTTTTGATGTGATTTTAAATGGGATTGTTTTCTGCTTTCTCTTTCTGGTAGTTCATTATTAGTGTATAGAAAAGCAACAGATTTCTGTATATTAATCTTGTTCCTGCAACTTTTCTGAATTCATTTATTAGTTCTAAGTTTTTTTTTTTAAACATCTTTATTGGAGTATAATTGCTTTATAACACAATGGTGTGTTACTTTCTGCTTTATAACAAAGTGAATCAGCTGTACATATACATACATCTCCACATCTCCTCCCTCTTGTGTCTCCCTCCCACCCTCCCTATCCCACCCCTCTAGGTGGACACAAAGCACCGAGCTAATCTCCCTGTGTTATGTGGCTGCTTCCCACTAGCTATCTGTTTTACATTTGGCAGTGTATATATGTCCATGCCACTCTCTCACTTCATCCCAGCTTACCCTTCCCCCTCCCCGTGTCCTCAAGTCCATTCTCTACGTCTGCATCTTTATTCGTGTCCTGCCCCTAGGTTCTTCAGAACCATTTTTTGTTTTTGTTTTTAGATTCCATATATATGTGTTAGCATATGGTATTTGTTTTTCTCTTTCTGACATACTTCACTCTGTATGACAATCTCTAGGTCCATCCACCTCACTACAAATAACTCAATTTTGTTTCTTTTTATGGCTGAGTAATATTCCATTGTATCTATGTGCCACATCTTCTTTATCCATTCATCTGTCAAAGGACACTTAGGTTGCTTCTGTGTCCTGGCTATTGTAAATAGAGCTGCAATGAACATTGTGGTACATGACTCTTTCTGAATTATGGTTTTCTCAGGGTATATGCCCAGTAGTGGGATTGCTGGGTCATATGGTAGTTCTATTTTTAGTTTTTTAAGGAACCTCCATACTGTTCTCCATAGTGGCTGTATCAATTTACATTCCCACCAACAGTGCAAGACGGTTCCCTTTTCTCCACACCCTCTCCTGCATTTACTGTTTGTAGATTTTTTGATGATGGCCATTCTTACCAGTGTGAGGTGATACCTCATTGTAGTTTTGATTTGCATTTCTCTAATGATGAGTGATGTTGAACATCCTTTCATATGTTTGTTGGTGTTCTGTATATCTTCTTTGGAGAAATGTCTGTTTAGGTCTTCTGCCCATTTTTGGATTGGGTTGTTTGTTTTTTTGATATTGAGCTGCATGACATGCTTGTAAATTTTGGAGATTAATCCTTTGTCAGTTGCTTGTTTGCAAATATTTTCTCCCATTCTGAGGGTTGTCTTTTTGTCTTGTTTATGGTTTCCTTTGCTGTGCAAAAGCTTTTAAGTTTCATTAGGTCCCATTTGTTTATTTTTGTTTTTATTTCCATTTCTCTAGGAGGTGGGTCAAAAAGGATCTTGCTGTGATTTATGTCATGGAGTGTTTTGCCTATGTTTTCCTCTAAGAGTTTTACAGTGTCGGGCCTTACACTTACGTCTTTAATCCATTTTGCGTTTATTTTTGTTTACGGTGTTAGGAAGTGTTCTAATTTCATTTTTTTTACATGTAGCTGTCCAGTTTTCCCAGCACCACTTACTGAAGAGGCTGTCTTTTCTCCATTGTATATTCTTGCCTCCTTTATCAAAGATAAGGTGACCATATGTGCGTGGGTTTATCTCTGGGCTTTCTATCCTGTTCCATTGATCTGTATTTGTGCCACTACCATACTGTCTTGATTACTGTAGCTTTGTAGTATAGTCTGAAGTCAGGGCGCCTGATTCCTCCAGCTCCATTTTTCTTTCTCAAGATTGCTTTGGCTGTTCGAGGTCTTTTGTGTTTCCATACAAATTGTGCAACTTTTTGTTCTAGTTCTGTGAAAAATGCCAGTGGTAATTTGATAGGGATTGCATTGAATCTGTAGATTGCTTTGGGTAGTATAGTCATTTTCACAATGTTGATTCTTCCAATCCAAGAACATGGTATATCTCTCCATCTGTTTGTATCATCTTTAATTTCTTTTATCAGTGTCATAGTTTTCTGCATACAGGTCTTTTGTCTCCTTAGGTAGGTTTATTCCTAGGTATTTTATTCTTTTTGTTGCAGTGGTAAATGGGAGTGCTTCCTTAATTTCTCTTTCAGATTTTTCATCATTATTGCATAGGAATGCAAGAGATTTCTATGTATTAATTTTGTATCCTGCTACTTTACCAGATTCATTGATTAGCTCTAGTAGTTTTCTGGTAGCATCTTTAGGATTCTCTGTGTATAGTATCATGTCATCTGCAAAGAGTGACAGTTTTACTTCTTCTTTTCCGATTTGGATTCCTTTTATTTCTTGTTCTTCTCTGATTGCTGTGGCTAAAACTTCCAAAACTATGTTGAATAATAGTGGTGAGAGTGGGCAACCTTGTCTTGTTCCTGATCTTAGTGGAAATGGTTTCAGCTTTTCACCATTGAGAACGATGTTGGCTGTGGGTTTGTCATATGGCCTTTATTATGTTGAGGTAAGTTCCCTCTATGCCTACTTTCTGGAGGGTTTTTATGATAAATGGGTGTTGAATTTTGCCAGAAGCTTTTTCTGCATCTATTGAGATGATCATATGGTTTTTCGCCTTATCTGTTAATATGGTGTATCACATTGATTGATTTGCATACATTGAAGAATCCTTGCATTCCTGGGATAAACCCCACTTGATCATGGTGTATGATCCTTTTAATGTGCTGTTGGATTCTGTTTGCTAGTATTTTGTTGAGGATTTTTGCATCAATGTTCATCAGTGATATTGGCTTGTAGTTTTCTTTTTCTGTGACATCTTTGTCTGGTTTTGGTATCAGGGTGATGGTGGCCTCGTAGAATGAGTTGGGGAGTATCTTCCCTCTGCTATGTTTTGGAACAGTTTGAGAAGGATAGGTGTTAGCTCTTCTCTAAATGTTTGATAGAATTCGCCTGTGAAGCCATCTGGTCCTGGGCTTTTGTTTGCTGGAGGATTTTTAATCACAGTCTAAATTTCAGTGCTTGTGATTGGTCTGTTTATGTTTTCTATTTCTTCCTGGTTCAGTCTCGGAAGGTTGTGCTTTTCTAAGAATTCGTCCATTTCTTCCAGGTTGTCCATTTTATTGGCACATAGTTGCTTGTAGTAATCTCTCATGATCCTTTGTATTTCTGCAGTGTCAGTTGTTACTTCTCCTTTTTTCATTTCTAATTCTATTGATTTGAGTCTTCTCCCTTTTTTTCTTGATGAGTCTGGCTAATGGTTTATCAATTTTGTTTATCTTCTCAAAGAACCAGCTTTTAGTTTTATTGATCTTTGCTATCGTTTCCTTCATCTCTTTTTCATTTATTTCTGATCTGATCTTTATGATTTCTTTCCTTCTGCTAACTTTGTGGTTTTTTTGTTCTTCTTTCTCTAATTGCTTTAGGTGTAAGGTTAGGTTGTTTATTTGAGATGTTTCTTGTTTCTTGAGGTAGGACTGTATTTTTGTGAACTTCCCTCTTAGAACTGCTTTGCTGCATCCCATAGGTTTTGGGTCATCATGTTTTCATTGTCATTTGTTTCTAGGTATTTTTTGATTTCCTCTTTGATTTCTTCAGTGATCTCTTGGTTACTTAGTAGTGTATTGTTTAGCCTCTATGTGTTTGTATGTTTTACAGATGTTTTCCTGTAATTGATATCTAGTCTCATAGTGTCGTGGTCGGAAAAGGTACTTGATACGATTTCAATTTTCTTAAATTTACCCAGGCTAGATTTGTGACCCACAGTATGATCTATCTTGGAGAATGTTGCATGAGCACTTGAGAAGAAAGTGTATTCTGTATTGTTTTTGGATGGAATGTCCTATAATTATCAATTAAGTCCATCTTGTTTAATGTATCATTTAAAGCTTGTGTTTCCTTATTTATTTTCATTTTGGATGATCTGTCCATTGGTGAAAGTGGGGTGTTAAAGTCCCCTACTATGATTGTGTTACTGTTGATTTCCCCTTTTATGGCTGTTAGCTTTTGCCTTATGTATTGAGGTGTTCCTATGTTGGATGCATAAATATTTACAATTGTTATATCTTCTTCTTGGATTGATCCCTTGATTATTATGGAGTGTCCTTCTTTGTCTCTTGTAATGGTCTTTATTTTAATGTCTATTTTATCTGATATGAGAATTGCTACTCCAGCTTTCTTTTGATTTCCATTTGCATGGAATATCTTTTTCCAACCCCTCACTTTCAGTCTGTGTGTGTCCCTAGGTCTGAAGTGGGTCTCTTGTAGACAGCATGTATACGGGTTTTGTTTTTGTATCCATTCAGCCAGTCTATGTCTTTTGGTTGGAGCATTTAGTCCATTTACATTTAAGGTAGTCATCAGTATGTATGCTCTTTTTACCCTTTTCTTAATTGTTTTGGGTTTGTTATTGTAGGTCTTTGCCTTCTCTTGTTTCCTGCCTAGAGAAGTTTCTTTAGCATCTGTTGTAAAGCTGGTTTGGTGGTGCTGAATTCTCTTAGCTTTTGCTTGTCTCTAAAGGTTTTAATTTCTCCATCAAATCTGAATGAGATCCTTGCTGGGTAGAGTAATCTTGGTTGTAGGTTTTTCCCTTTCATCACTTTAAATATGTCCTGCCACTCCCTTCCGGCTTGCAGAGTTTCTGCTGAAAGATCAGCTGTTAACCTTATGGGGATTCCCTTGTATGTTATGTGTTGCTTTTCCCTTGCTGCTTTTAATATTTTTTCTTTGTATTTAATTTTTGATAATTTGATTAATATGTGTCTTGGTGTGTTTCTCCTTGGATTTATTCTGTATGGGACTCTCTGCACTTCCTGGACTTGATTGACTATTTCCTTACCCATAATTAGGGAAGTTTTCAACTATAATCTCCTCAAATATTTTCTCAGTCCCTTTCTTTTTCTCTTCTTCTTCTGGGACCTCTATAAGTCGAATGTTGGTGAGTTTAACGTTGTCCCAGAGGTCTCTGAGACTACTCAATTCTTTTCATTCTTTTTTCTTTATTCTGCTCTGCGGTAGTTATTTCCACTATTTTATCTTCCAGGTCACTTATCCGTTCTTCTGCTTCAGTTATTCTGCTATTGATTCCTTGTAGAGAATTTTTAATTTCATGTATTGTGTTGTTCATCATTGTTTGTTTGCTCTTTAGTTCTTCTAGATCCTTGTTAAATGTTTCTTGTATTTTCTCCATTCTATTTCCAAAATTTTGGATAATCTTTACTATCATTACTCTGAATTCTTTTTCAGGTAGACTGCCTATTTCCTCTTCATTTGTTTGGTCTGGTAGGTTTTTACCTTGCTCCTTCATCTGCTGTGTATTTCTCTCTCTTTTAATTTTGCTTAACTTACTGTGTTTGGGGTCTCCTTTTCGCAGGCTGCAGGTTCGTAGTTCCTGTTGTTTTTGGTGTCTGCCCCCAGTGGGTAAGGTTGGTTCAGTGGGTTGTGTAGGCTTCGTGGTGGAGGAGACTGGTGCTTGTGTTCTGGTGGATGAGGCTGGATCTTGTCTTGCTGGTGGGCAGGACCACATCCAATGGTGTGTTTTGGGGTGTCTGTGACCATGTTATGATTTTAGGCAACCTTTCTGCTAATGGGTGGGGTTGTGTTCCTGTCTTGCTAGTTGTTTGGCATAGGGTGTCCAGCACTGTAGCTTGCTGGTCATTGTGTGGAGCTGGGTCTTAGTGTTGAGATGGAGTTCTTTGGGAGAGCTTTTGTCGTTTGATATTACGTGGAGCCGGGAGGTCTCTGGTGGACCAATGTCCTGAACTCGGCTCTCCCACCTCAGAGGCTTAGGTCTGACACCCGGCCAGAGCACCAAAACCCTGTCAGCTACACGGCTCAGAAGAAAAGGGAGAAAAAAAAAAGAAGAAAAGAAAGAAAGAAAAAAGTAAAATAAAATAAATAAAGTTATTAAAATAAAAAATTAAAAAGTATTAAAAATAAAAAAATAAAAGTAATAAAAAAAAGAAAGAAGAGAGCAACCAAACCTAAAAACAAATCCACCAATGATAACAAGTGCTAAAAACTATACAAAAAGAACCAAAACCAAACCAAAACAAACAAAACAACAACAACAAAAAAAGACGGACAGACAGAACCCTAGACAGAACCTTGGGACAAATCCCAAGTCTACAGTTGCTCAGAAAGTCCACCGCCTCAGTTTTGGGATGATTCGTTGTCTATTCAGGTATTCCAGAGGTGCGGCATACATCAAGTTGATTGTGGAGATTTAATCTGCTGCCCCTGAGGCTGCTGGGAGAAATTTCCCTTTCTCTTCTTTGTTTGCACAGCTCCTGGGGTTCAGCTTTGGATCTGGCCCCGCCTCTGCGTGTAGGTCGCCTGAGGGCATCTGTTCTTTGCCCAGACATGACGGGGTTAAAGGCGCAGCTGATCTGGGGGCTCTGGCTCACTCAGGCCCGGGGGGAGGGAGGGGTATGGAATGCGGGGCGAGCCTTTGGGCGGCAGAGACCAGCATGACATTGCAACAGCCTGAGGCGTGCCGTGTGTTGTCCCAGGGAAGTTGTCCCTGGATCACGGGACCCTGGTAGCAGCGGGCTGCACAGGCTCCCAGGAGCAGAGGTGTAGATAGTGACGTGTGCTTGCACACAGGCTTCTTGGTGGCTGCAGCAGTAGCCTTAGCGTTTTATGCCCGTCTCTGGGGTCCGCACTGATAGCCGCGGCTTGCACCCATCTCTGGAGCTCGTTTAGATGGTGCCCTTAATCCCCTCTCCTCGCGCACCCCGAAACAATGGTCTCTTGCATCTTAGGCAGTTCAAGACTTTTTCCTGGACTCCCTCCCAGCTAGCAGTGGCGCACTAGGCCCCTTCAGGCTGTGTTCACGCAGACAACCCCAGTCCTCTCCCTGGGATCTGACCTCCGAAGCCCGAGCCTCAGCTCCCAGTCCCCGCCCGCCCCGGTGGGGGAGCAGACAAGCCTCTCAGGCTGGTGAGTGCTGGTCGGCACCAGTCCTCTGTGCGGGAATCTCTCCGCTTTGCCCTCTGCACCCCTGTTGCTGTGCTCTCCTCCGTGGCTCCGAAGCTTCCCCCCGCCCCCCGCCCACCCCCCATCTCCGCCAGTGACAGGGCTTCCTAGTGTGTGGAAACTTTTCCTCCTTCACAGCTCCCTCCCAGAGGTGCAGGTCCCATCACTATTCTTTTATCTCTGTTTTTTCCTTTTTCTTTTGCCCTACCCAGGTACGTGGGGAGTTTCTTGCCTTTTTGGAAGTCTGAGGTCTTCTGCCAGCGTTCAGTAGGTGTTCTGTAGGAGTTGTTCCACATGTAGATGTATTTCTGATGTATTTGTGGGGAGAAAGGTGACCTCCATGTCTTACTCCTCTGCCATCTTGAAGGTCCCTCCCTCTAACAGATTTTTTTTTTTTTTGGTGGAAACTTTAGGGTTTTCTATATATAGTATCATATCATCTGCAAATAGTTACAGTTTTACTTCTTCCTTTCCAATTTGGATGCCTTTCATTTCTTTTTCTTATCTGATTCTTGTGGCTAGGACTTCCAATATTATGTTACACAGAAGTGGCAAGAGTGGGCATGTTTGTCTTGTTCCTGATTCTGAAGGAAAAGCTTTCAGCTTCTCACCATTGCGTATGAGGTTAGCTGTGGGTTTGTCATAAATGGCCTTTATTATGTTGAGATATGTACTCTCTATACCCACTTTGATGAGAGGAGAAGATCTCCTCCTCACAGGAGACAGCAAGTTTAGACAACTCTTTCAAGGCATTTTGAAATAAAGGAGAACAGAAGAATGAGGCCATGGCTGAACAGGGTTGTGAGGTGGAGGGAAGATTTTAAAGATGAGGGATAGACCTGCATGTGTTGTGGATCACTCGGTCAGCATCCAGTAGATCACACCACTGTGGGGCAGAAATTTCATACTTACTACTTTGCCAGCCTAGGGTTGCCTACGCTTATTTCTTGTCATTTTGGCTATAGCCAAAAGGAATGTCACATGGCACCAAGCCTGATGACCCTGTAGATGGGAGTATCTCAGGGTGAATACCTAGGCTTCCCTGTAGGGGACAGTATTTCTGACCAGCACCTTGTATGGCTAGTCTGGAATGATCACTTTCTTTAAAGGAAATGATATATTTTTAAATTAATATAAACAAAACACCTTTTGTGTCCTTTCTTCTGAGGTATTATAGTCTCCTCTTCATAGCTGTAGAGCAATATCAGTATTGATCGTAATGCCTTGCTCTTTATATTCTTCCAAGTCCCTTCACAGTCATATGCCATTCAAATCTCTCAACCTCCTTGAGGTTACAAGGGTAAATATTATTTTCCTCATTTTACAGTTGAAGCCCAGAAACGTTAGAGACTTGACCAAAGTCACAGAGGAAGCTGGTATTAGGGCTCAGGGGTCCTGATTCAAGGCCAATGATCTTGATCTTATTGGGTTGCCTGTGTGGCCAGCCTACTCCAAAGTCTGAGGTGTAAAAGAAGATGTTTTGCCTACACTGAGGCTCCTGGCAGAGTCTGGGCCTCAAGAACCCTGTGTATGATCCGTACACAGTGGTGTGACGGATGTCGTTCGGGGTCAAATCAGTCATCATCAGGAAACTCCAACCCAGGCAGAAGACCCTGCCCAGAGAGCAATCAAACCAACACATCATCTGCCACATGGGAACTCGGAGGCCAGAGAGTAGAGTGACAGCCAGCTCAGTGCCTCCATTCCCAATCCACTTGCCTCTTTTCACAAATTCTCCTCACTCTTACTGTGGAGTTTCTCAAAGTTTTGATAGCAGTGGTGGTGAGACCTTGACCATTTTTTGGTTCTTTAGGCCCTGTCACTATCTCAGGCCTTGAATCCTACCCTAGGGAGGTTTTCTCCCTCACAGGGGTCCAGCCTCCTTAACACTCTACGCTGGATGCAGTCCAGCCTCTGGTGTTACCTTCACCCTCCCTCTCCTTTCTAGGCCTTTCCAGCTTGCTTCCCAGGACTCTGGGAACTCAGGACCTGCCTTATGCCCTGAGGCCCTCCTGCACTAGCAAAGGGCAGCTGCTTTTTCTCTTGGGGGAAATCAGCGCTCAAAAGGGAAAAGCTCAGAAAGGGCATACTTTCTAACGAGGGCACTTTGGCCAGCTCCCAGGGGCTCTCGGGGGGCAGAGGGCCTTCACCGTAGGCTTGCGTACTCTCTCTCTCCTCATACCGCGTGTACCGAGCTCTCCTTTCCAGCTACCCGGTCGTCCTTTCTGAGCTCACCTTCTCTCTCTCCCCTTGCTCAACCTTCTCCTGGCACATCACCAATCAAACTAACTGAGCCACTCGGAAAATGTGAGAAATCACTTCATAAAGAACTGCCCTGGGGAAATGGGCAGGTGAAAGGACTTTAAATGATTTAATCTCATGCTTAATTTAAGAAGAACTATGCCCACAGTATCTCCACTAGTGAGGAAGATAGATGGCAGATAAGTGGACGAGCTGAGCAAGCTGTCAGCACTGGGCATGTAATCTCCATGAGCCCGAGTTTCCCGCTTGGGATGCAAATGGGGCCATGCCAAGGGAGGCGGCTCTCTGCCCGGCCCTGTGGAGAGGAGGAGGGACCGGGAATCAAGCCAACCTGATGTCATAGAGAACTGTGTGACTCTGGGTAAATTACTTATCTTCTCTGAGTTACATCTAGGAAATGGGGGTGACAATACATGTTTAACTTTATCCATTCCACATATTTTATATATATATATATATATATATATACACACACACATACATACCAAGTGCCAGGCACCATGCTAAATTTGGGGGATACTCAATAGGACCAGTATGTCGGGAACACCACCGGGCAAGGCGAAATGGCGAGCAGACAGCCATGGTAGGGCACGAGCAGGTTCACAGAGGGGCTGGTCAACTTTCGCCATCAAGAGCAAAGAGGTGCTATTGGCATTTGATGACACTGTGGTCAGGAATTCTGGAAAGTCAGAATCCTACTCTGCTGATCATTTCTTCTCTCTTCCTCTCAGCCCCAGAAAGTTCCCAATGGAAGGAACAGGAGCCAAACAGGAATCAAAATGACAATTACTAGCTGTACCAGTGCAGATCTTGAACAAAAGCTGGGCTGAAGCATGAAGCTTAGACTCTAAGCTGAAAAAGACTTCCTTCTTTCCTCTAGGCCCAAATCCAAAGCTTGTAAGCTCACCAACTTCTGTCTTCTTCTGGGGCTGTATGGAGGAAATCAAGGACAAAGGGGAGTACATCGGCCAGGTCTGTGGAGTAAGATATGGCCAAATCTACTAAGGCAACTTGCCTACCCAGCTGGATGGAGAAAGACAAGCAGTGCACACGACCCACGAATGCATAGCACCTCCACCCGCTTCTCTATGCTGTTAAATCAGCAGTTCTCCACTTTAGGCATTCAAGTTACTAACACTCCTCAGAGGAGAGCTAGAAAGAGGGTACACATGGAGGTTATAATTAATTCTCCTTTCTCCTAAACGAGTCAAGTTGGGAATCCAGAAGCCCAATGGGAAACCACTGAATGCTCTTCAGCCAGCTGAGTGACAAAGTAAGAACTGCATCTCTAAGCAGCACCACTGCTGGCTCTCTTCCTCCAAGATCAGCCCAGGGGAACTGTGAGATAGAAAACAGTGAGAACCCCCTGGGATGATAGGAGCTATTTTTATTTGTTGTGTCTGGTGGTGACTTTGGCCTGAGGCTACAAGCACTCTGGCTTCTAGCACTCCCTGGGAGGATCAAACAGAACGGGAAGTGTTGGCAGTCTGCTCTTGCTTCTCTACCACCGTTTCTTTGAGTCAGACAGGGCCTGTCCCTATCCTGGTGCCACAGAGGTGAAATCAGGGCAGTGCAGGAGCCCTGGGCTTGAGAGGAGCTGACAAAACCAGGTGGGGAACAACTGGCCTCCTTTCTTATCCCATCTCCTTCCAACCCCCAGGGCTGGTGAATTACTCTCTAAGGAGTGTCTCCTCCTAATGCACTTCTCTCTCTGGGGCTGGAAGGGAGAGTGAAGACCAGACTTGATCTGAGAGTTGTTTTGTAGAATGAGCAGTGATTGACTGTGTTTTATGGGTTGGAGATGGAGCTGCATTATGACTTCAGTGGGTCCTGGGCATCCTTCCTTCATAAAATATAGTAAAAATTATTTGATGACCACATTACTATAAAGATTAATATAATCCAGACTAGATTCATTATTATGTAGTCATTATTATTATATTCATTTTTTCCCTTACATTAAAATAAATTAGAAATAACATATTTTTGTGGGCCCTTAAAAAAATCATGGACCCTGGGCACCTGGCCTGCTATAGCTATGGATAGGGAATTGTGGTTTCCTGGTGCCTGAGGCTCTCTCTACCTTAAGGTTTATTCATTAGCCATCCCTTGAACCTTTTGGAATCTTCCTGGACTAGGGTCTGGCCCACCCCCATAATTATTGCCTGACATAGAAGCCAATACCTCTAGGAGAAAATGAACCCCAGCCAAAATAGCTGGCCATTCAAAGATCTCATAACAAAAGAACCAAGTAGAAATATTAGTCATGAACATACAATGTTTAAAATAAAGAACAGAATAGATGGATAAATAGCAGGATGGTTACAACTGAGAAATGAATTCAAAACCAGAAAATGAAATTGAAAAAAAAAAAAAGCCCAAACAGAAAAAGGAAATAAATAGAAAATATGCAAAAAAAGTTAGGAGATAAAAATTTAAGAGGTGGAAATGCTAAGATCTGAATAATAGAAGATATCAGAAAGAGAGAGGAATAAAGAGGGATAAGAGAAAATACTATATAAAATAATAGAGATATATAACCTGAAGTTTAAAACAACAAAAGAACTGAGAAACCTCAGATTAAAAGGATCTAGAGAGGGCCAAACAGGAAAAAAATGGAAAAGCTTAAATCTATCCAAGTGCAGCAAGATTTAAGGTTATTAAAGACAAAAATTACAAAAGCCTAGAAAGTTGATCGAGGTGCCTGGATATAAAAGCAATACTCAAAAATCAGTTGCACTTCTATATACTAACAGCAAATAACTAGAAAATGCAATTGAAGGGAAGGTATCATTTACAATAGCATTAAAGAATATCAAATACTCAGGAATAAATCTTAAAAAAATACTGTGTACTTATTTGTCAAAATAAAGATTCTCACATAATGCTGGTTTAAAAAAAAAAGATATTGATGACCAGGGGAATATTATTAAGAGACATCTAAAAAGCATAAATAAATAGAAAAAATACTACGTTTATTGACAGGAAAGCTGATTATCATCAAGATGTCAATTCTTCCCAATGTGACGTATAAATTAAATATAATTTCACTGAAAATCCATTAAGAGATTTTTATGGAACTTGAGAAAATAATTCTATTTGGAATTTATTTGAAAAACTATAGGGCCAAGAATAGCCAGGGCATTTTTTGAAGAAGATAATCAAGGAGGGGATTACCTTACTGGATATCAGGACTTATTTTGAAGCTATTGTGGTTAGGACAGTGCACTTCGCCTGTGGTCCAGGGTTGGAGAGACTGACCAATGTGATAGAACAGAGAACTCAGAAACAGATCCATGCAGCGTGGGACTCTGGTATATGATAGATGTCATACATTCAACCGACAGGGAGAGAGGGCCTGTAAATAAATGAAACTGGAAAAAAATGTATTCTAATTGGAATAGATTAAATCCAGTCCCTTCTTTATAATTCATGTGGATTGAGGACTGAAGTGTCAAAAACAAAACTTTAATATGCTTAGCAGAAAATATATGTGAGTATGTTTTATACCTTGGAGTAGAGAAGGATTCTTAAAACACAAAAAGCATTGGCTAAAATATGAAAGATGAATAAATTTGATTATATTAGAATTAAGAATTTCTGTTTTTCAAGAGAACACCTAAAGAGAGTGAAAAGACAAGTTGTACGCTGGGAGAGGATATTTGCCATATACACAACTGACAAGGATTAGTATTAAGAATATAAGCCCGTGTGCCTAGAGCCCATGCTCTGCAACAAGAGAAGCCACCGCAATGATAAGTCCGCATACCGCAACAAAGAGTAGCCCCCGCTCGCCACAACTAGAGAAAGCCCATGCACAGCAACGAAGACCCAACGTAGCCAAAAAAAAAAAAAAGAATATATTCATATATATAACACAATCATTTAAAATAAGATGTTGGACCCAGTCAACCCTACAGAAAGTTGGACAAGAGACATGAACAGGGATTTCATAGAAAGGAAACATAAATGGTCAATAAACATATAAAGGAATGTTCAACATCACTGGTGATTGGGAAAACACAAATCAAGACCATAATGAAACACCATTTTGCACCTAATCAACTGTCAACATTTTTTCAAAAGTCTGACAATACCACTTTTGGACTATGTGTATCCACAGGCACTTGCTTGTACATTGCTGGTGGGAGTTTACACTGGTGAAAACATTTTGAAAAAACAGTCTTATGTGTTATTTCCTCAAGTTGAAAATTAACATAACCTATGCCCTAGATTTTCACTCACTCACAAATACTCAGGAAACATGTGCAAGAGTATTCATAGCAGCCCTATTCACAATAGCAAAAACTTGGAAACAACCCAAACGTCCATCTACAGAGAGCGGAAGCTTATGTTGTGGTATATTCTCACATAGGGGTTAAAATAAAGAAACTTAAGCTAGACAACAATATGAATAAAAGTCAGCAACATGATACCAAGTGAAAGAAGTGAGTCCCCCCAAATTGCATGCATTGTGACTTTTCATAAAGCTACAATTTTTTAAAACAGCATTTTAGGAATTATGTAGATACAGCAAGACTCTTATAAAGGAGTACAAAGAAATGAAGAATGCAGGATTCAGGACTATTATTTAATGTGGGGGGAAGGAAAGAAAGGTTATTTGTTAGAAGCAACCATATCATTAGACGTAAATTCGTAGAGACAGAAGTAGATCAGTGCTTGCTAGGGACCTGGGGGGAAGGGGAGGGATGAGGGTTATTGCTAATGCATATAGAATTTCTTTTTTTGGTGATGAAGTGTTCTGGAATTAGAGAGTGGTGATAGTTGCACAACTTTGTGAATATATAAAATCCATGGAATTGAATACTTTAAAAGGTGAATATTATAACATGTGAATTACATCTCAATTAAAAAACAGGGAAAATCTTATAAAACTACAGTAATCAATATAGTGTGTATTGGTTTAAAGACAGACAAATAAATCAATGAATGGTATAGAGTCCAGAAATAAAAATAAATCCACAGATATGTGGCCGATTGATTTTTGACAAAGGTGGAGAAAGAATAGTGTTCAACAAATGGTGTTGGAAAAACTGGATATATGTATACAAAACAAAACTTTGATCAATACCTTGAACCAAATACAAAAGTTAACTCAAAATGGATCATAGACCTCGATGTAAACTCTGAAATTATTATGAAAGTTCTAGAAGAAAACATAGGAGAAAATCTTTATGATCTTGTTGTAGGCAAAGATCTTTTAGATACAACACTAAAAACATGCTCCCTTTTATTTAAAAAACAAAACAAAACTATTTTAAAGAGGGAGGAGAATAAACTGGACTTCAACAAAATTAAGAACTTCTCTTTAAAAGACATTTAAGAGTATGAAAAGATAAGCCACAGACTGGGAGAAACTATTTGCAAATCACATTTCTGAGATGGGACTTTTTTCCAGAATCTATGCAGAAATCTCAACACTCTGTAAGAAGCAACCAAAAACTCAGTAAAAAAAAATGGGCAAAACATTTCAACAGACACTCTACCAAAGACAATATATAGATGGCAAATAAGCATATGAAAATGTTACACTTCATTAGTCATTAGTGAAATGCAAATTAAAACCACAATGAAATGCCACTACTAATTTCAGTGTGCCTAAAATTAAAAAGACTGATCATATCAAGTGTTGGTGATAAGGTAGAATAACCAACTCTCATATACTGCTGGCAGGAATGTAAATTAGTAACACCACTTTGCAAAAGAGTGTGGCTGTTTTCTAAAATGTTAAACACATCCTACCATATAACTCAGTCATTCCACTACTAGATATTTACCCAAGAGAAATGAAATCAGATGTATATACAAACACTTGTACATGAATGTTCATAGCAGCCTCATTTGTAATAGCCCCAGACTGGAAACAATGCAAATGTACATCAACAGGTGAATGGATAAACAAATTATAACATTTCCCTACAATGGAATACTACTCAGCAATAAAAAAGAATGAACTATTGATACACACAGCAACATAGACGGATTTCAAAATAACTAGGCTGAGTGAAAAAATCCAACAAAGAGGAGTATATACTTTACGGTTTCATTCACGTAATATTCTAGGAAATGTAAACTATGTTATAATGACAGGAAGAAGATCAGTCGTTGCCTGGGGATGGGGTAAGGCTGCCTGGGGATGGGGTAAGGTGGGTAAGAGGTAAGGAATAGATTACAAAGGGGCACAAGGAAACTTTTGGTCATGAAGGATGTGCTCATTAGCTTGACTGTAGTGATGGTACCATGGGTGTAAACATATGTCAAAACTTATTGAATTGTACACTTTACATATGTGCAGTTTATCATATGTCATATATGCCTCAATAAACCTAATAAAAATATTGGCCTGGTTTCATAATTGTTCACAATCAGCAGTTGGATGATGGGTGTATAAGGGTTCATTATACCATTCGCTTTGCTTTTGCAAATGTTTTATGTTTCCCTTGTTAGAAAGAAAAAATGTCCATAACTGTGATGGCTTTAAAATATTTTCACAAATTCTCTGATACTTCTCCCTTCCATAGGTGAAGTCTAATTCCCCTCCCCCTTAAATGTGGGCTGTACCTATTGACTGGCTTCTAATGAATAGGAACAGAGGATGTGATGGTGTGTAACATCAGAGACTAGGTCATCAATGGCAGTGCAGCTTCCTCCTTGCTCTCTCCTTCTTGGCCCACTCCCTTTGGGGGAAGCCAACCACCACATTGTGAGGACACTCAAAGACGCACATGGTAAGGAACTGAGGCCTCAGGCTAATAGCCAGTGCAGAACGGAGTCCTCCTGCCAATAGTCATGGCAGTGAACTTAGAAGTGGATCCTCCAGCCCAATCAAGCCTTCAGATTACAGCGCAGCCCATGCCAACTTCATGAGAACTCAGAGCCAGAACCACTCAGCTAAGCCACTCTAGAACTTAAGCCACTATGTTTTGGCATTGTTTGTTAGGTAGCAATAGATAACTAATATACTAACATAAAAAAATCAAAAGATAAGCAGAAAGATCACCCATATGAAACATGATTGGACATCTTAACCAACCAAAAGTTCTATTCAAGTGCCAGCTTCTACAGCAAGTGTCTCCTGGCTAATCCAGACCTCAGTGGTGCCCCTTTGACAAGCGGCTGCAGCCCCTGCTGTCTGGCCCATGAAGTTAGTCCACACTGCCCTGGACTGTGCCAAGGCACAATCTTGTCTCCCCAGAGCCAATGTCCGTGTCTCCAGGGAGCCCTGCCCATTCCAAAGGCCCTGCTTCCCTTATGACACACAACACTGGGCAGAGCTCATGGAAAGAAATATTTTTTGATAGATAGAAGTCAGGGAATCCAAACAGTACTGTTCTCCACTTCATTCAAATTAGAGAACGAATAGACATTCCCTTTGAGAATACTCTCTCTCTCCAAAGAACCATGAAACAAAAAGTCAACAACCTTCAGAGGTTAGAATTTTCATCGCTGTTTTACAGATGAAGAAACAGAGCCTCAGAGAAGTGAAGTAACTATCCCAAGTTCGCACATCTAGAAAATGGCAGTATCAACATTGGAGTCAAGTCTGGGCACTGGTGGCTTCTCCACGCCGTTGGGGGAGGTCAAGCCCACCAGTTACAGACTAGTGTGTGCAGTATCCTCCCCCTGGTCGTGTTGCTCCTCCCCACCAAGGATAACCTACCCGATCCTCTGAGCCTCTCCCTGCCGAACTGCCATCCCCACTTCCTCTCACTGCGCTGCCTTCCGGGACCCCTCTGACCCATCACGCTCTTCCCTCCTGAACGTAATACAGCACTGCTGGTGTCCAGCACTGCTTTCTGAAGGTATTAATTACCCCTTTCCTTGTGTGAGCAGACTGGGTATATGTAGCCCCTCCACCCATGGAGCAGGAAGTGCATCTCAGAGATTTACCCCCAGTGGCAAGTGCTTACTGTGCCCTTGGTTATTGGATGAAACTGCGGAGAATATGGTCCCATAGCCCCCCCTCTTAGACGGTAGGACTCTGATTTCACATAAGTGGAGATGTCACAGCCCAGACCCTGTGGCTGCAGTCAGGCACCTCCAAGGCGGCTGTCAGGTCCAGACCATCCGGCTAGGCTGCCCGCAGGGCGTCAGTTCCACCTAGGCCATGCCTCTGTGGGGATGGGATTTCTGAACATACTGGAAGGACCACATAGTTTTGCACCAGAGCTGCAGAGGCAGGGTGGAAGGGCCCCCCTCCTACCGGCTTCCTCCCCACCCAGGCCTGCAAAGCCCAGGGCCCTGGGGAGTCAGGGGTGGGAGATTAGCCAGAATGCAGGCTCGAGGGGGAGCGAGGGAGGTGCCGTCTCCGCCGCTGTCCTCAGGGCTGCAGGAGCCCTTTGGGATCCCCAGGCCAGAAGCACAGACTGCCCAGAGCTTCTCCTCCCAAACCAAGAAACTCTCCTACAAGGGACACAGCTTCTCCAGGTCACACAAAGGAGGAAAGCACACAAAGCCGTCACTGTGACCTTGTGGCCCAGAGACAGGCAGGGGGAATCACTCACCATCATCATCAACATCATCTTGGAGGTGTGAGGAGCTGGCGAAACAAAGGGATAAAAGGACACAGTCCCTACCCTCAGACACATAATCTAGTCAGGGAGGTAGGTGCAATGTTAAAAAAAAAGAGAAAAGTATATATTTTTAAGACACCAGCTAAGGGTATGAATTCAGATGGCCACTGTGCCCACTAGGACACCAGGAGCTCAGAGCAGGGAGAGTAACAGCGGGCTGCAGAGGTCAGAGGCTGACCTGAGGTTAGGAGCATGGGAGCCTGAGGGGCAGGCAGAGCTGAGTCCAATCCTGATTGTCTCAGCTAGTGAGGCAGTGTGACCTTGGGCAGGTTCGTGGACATTTCTGAACTTTGGTTGCCTTGTCTCAAAAACTGGGATGTTAATAATGCCTACTTCATTAGACCGTTGTGAGACTTCAATGAGATTGTGTGTATGATAAGCATCTAAACACCAAGGTCCACGATGTGTGCAATCCACCCTTCTACCACATTGGTGCCAGGTGAGTGCTCTGTAGTGGGTCGCTGCTGCCACTACTTATAGCACAGGTGGCCCTCGGTCTTGAAGGATGGGGGAGCACGCCATGAGATGGGGGAGCTGAGCAAAGATGCAGAGGCAGGACGTATCTAGCAAAGAACAAACAAGCCCATCATG
This sequence comes from Balaenoptera acutorostrata, assembly GCF_949987535.1. Lineage (NCBI taxonomy): Eukaryota > Metazoa > Chordata > Mammalia > Artiodactyla > Balaenopteridae > Balaenoptera > Balaenoptera acutorostrata. The sequence goes on from NC_080075.1 coordinate 55,680,195, forward strand.
TTCCACGTGGGTAAGTCTTCAGGAGGGGTTAGGGATCTGCCCGGGGTCTCCCAGAGATTCCCAGGCAGAGGGAGTCTAGGCCCTTCATGTAACAGCTGTGCCCTTTTCCCTGGCCCATGCTGGTACCAGAGGGGCCCAGCCCTTCCTTCCAGAGAAGGGAAAAACAGAAGCAGAAGATTAGGAGGAAGGCTGGGCCCAGCATTGGTCCACTCACTCCTGAGGCTAAGCTCCACCCTGCTCTGCTGAGGAAAGACTTCACAGAGTGTGGGGTCCAGTTGGGGAAGATGAAAAATTAGGTAAGCAGAGAAAGCCAACAGAGAGACGTGCAGGATGGTGAGGAAATAGCCGTCAGGGCCGCGGGTACACACGTATACAGGCTGATACTCATACATACGTATTGCCCCCCATGCCCAGGCGTGGCTACAGAGAGGTCCACCAGAGCAGGGACACTTGCACAGAGGGACACACTGCCGTCATGTGTGCACACAAGCAGTACAGAGATGCACACATCTTCAAGATGCTCCTTGAAGGAGCTTGAGTGCTACCTTCAAGGGTAAGAAGGGCTTTCCTGGGCTGCTGTCTGGAGATGTGTGTTTTGTTCAATGCCCAAGTGTGGCCGGCTTAGCCAAGGGAGGTGGCATGGGGCTGAAGTCCAGCCCCTGTCCCCACTTCCCAAGCTGTGGACCTTCATTTAGGGCTGTGTCCACCAGGAAGAAAAGGCTCCTTTTTCCTTGTGTAAAAGCATCATTTATTCAGCAAGCCGTACACCCCGGGACTGCACCTCCTGCTAAGGGTAGCGTTTCCTTATTTGCGCCGATCCCCAGTGCGCTAGTACTGCTCCTGCATCTGCCTTGTTCACAGCTGAATCCCCAGCGCCCAGCGCGATGCCTGGCAGGTCATAGGTGTTCAGTACGTACTTGCTGAATGAACAAAAGGTGCATTCAGAGGGTAGACCCAAGTGCACACACAGGGGCACACACAACACACACACACACACAGACCTACAGACAGGGATCCTCACAGACGCAGGAACAGAGAAGGAGAGTTGCAGGCAGAGGAGCGCTGAGCGGGGAAGCATGGGCAGAACCTGACTATTCAGAGAAGGCGGGGAAGGCAGTCAGGGAGTGGAGATATTGGGACAACAGGAGGAGAGGCCCAGAGTGGGCTAGGCACCCCAAATCCAGGAAGCTGCGGGAAAAATCCCTTGCTTGTGTGTCATGCTTTACAGTTCGTAGATGACTTTCCCAGCTCACGTCACGTTTGAGAGAATGAGGCCCGGAGGGGAAGGAACAAGCCTGAAGTCACAGTCTCTCCTGTCTGTGCCCAGTAAGTGTGGACGATTGTGCCAGAAAGGCCTCCAGGTGTGGAGGACCTTGAACACCAGGCTAAGACATTCGCACTGAGGAACAGGGAGCCATGGGTGGCTTTGGAGCCCTGTGGACACCACACCCACAATTCACAACATAATCCTTGTGCCTCCAGATGCCTAGAGACTAAGGTACCCCATTTCCATGTAACAGACAATAAATCCTAGACAGCTTTTTAAAAAATAGATGCTCTGTGACATGGATGTACACACAGACACAGATCCACATGAGCCCGCACAGAGGGACACGTACACAGAGACTCCCAGGAAACTGTGCTGTTGACCAGAAGCTCCTCTGCCATCACAGAGAGGCCTCCGCCTGCACCCTAGCGCACAGACAGGCGCTCACAGACAACACAGAGGCCCACAGGCAGGCCACAGGCAGCACAGCAGGGGGTCCTTTGGTTTGGGTGGATGGCGCATAGGGGTAGATTGACCTTTTGTCCTTCTGTCTCAGAGGGGTCCACGAGAAGCTTACAAGGCGGTCAGCGAGCCAGACCCTTGGCCCTGAGCTCTCTTGGGCGAGTCCAGACCCTTCCCTGCAGCACAATGTGCCTCAAACAATCCCTTGGGCTGAACTTCAGCTTCTGCTTTGCCAAGTCCTTTCCCAGTCTTGGTATCATCCGAGCCTCGGCCCAGCCCTGAGAGGCAGTAATATTATCTCCCCTGGCAGCGGAGAAGACAGGCCTGGCCTGACCAAGGTCAAGCGGTGAGCTAGCAGGCCTGCATCCCTGAGCTAAGCTCCCCAGTGCAAGGCCTCGCTCTTGAAGGGCCCTGCCAGACCCTATGCTCTCCTGTCTCCCAAACCCCTCCGGTGACAAGCCTCACAGAAATGCTGCAAGGACGTGGGGTGAAATCTGTGGTGGGTGGAGCATTCCCAGGAGAAAGAGCCAGACACAGGGGTCTCTGCGGGAGCTGAGAAGAGCAGAAAGGAGGCAGCTCAGACGCCCTCTCTAGATCCCTCCTTTCCACTCCTCCATCCCCTAGCACTCACGTGCTTAGGACTGGGAGGGGACTGTGGCGACCTGCCCCCCTCAGGCCTCAGCACTTTGGGGTGCCCTGCAGGGCAGAAAGCTGATGAGCACCCTCATGCACATCGTTTGTATAAGGCCAGTGGTGAACTTGATGTTGGCTATACTCCAGCAGGCGAGACTGAAGTTAGATGTGAAGAAGGACTTTCTGTCTCTGAAGCGGAAATAGTCTGTGGGTCCAAGGAGAAGAGGCAGGAGTCATGATTCTGAAATTTATTAGGACAGACCAACTAGGGTTGGGGTGGGAGGTGAGGCCTGTGGACTGTCATCTAATTCTCTGGCTCTCAAAACTTGTTGATAGAAATGATAACAAGTACCAATTGCATTGCACATCTCTGTTAACAAACTACTGTCAGCTATAGCTCATTTTTGTCAATTAATGGATCCATCTGGGAAGAAGAATGGTATAGAGGATCAAGAGCCTGAGCCGTGAGCGGCTGCCTACAGGCAAATGTAACTCCATCATGTTCTCATTGTTTGGCTTGGGGCCAGTCTTTTAATTCCTCTGAGACCCAGTTTTCCCGTTTGTAGAATGGGGATAAAAAGTAGTACCCAACCCCAGACTTGAGGGTTATAGGAAGTTGTTAGCACGATGCCTGGCCCCCAAGAGAGTTCAGTATGTGCTAGCTATTGGGTCAATCAATTAATTGATTGATGCCCTCTCTCCATCTATAATGTTGGCTGCAAAATTGGCTTCAGTCCTCCCAGAGGTCCTGGGGATGTCGGGGCCGAGGGTGACCGTTACCATCCCCAGTGCAGAGCTACAGATCCCAAGACTCCAAAAGAGTGAGTGACTGCCCCAATCACATCGCGTAAACCCAGGGCCCTCTCCCATATCCTCTGTTCTTTCCCTGCACTGTTTGTTGATCCTGCTGTCCTGTCATGCAGCACCTGGGGCAGGTGTGGAGTGGGGATGCTGGGAAGGAGGGTGGGAGGAGGCCCCTTAGCTTCAGAACTGGGTGCTGCTTGGCAGTTTCTATACTCACACAACACAAAGTCTGGTGACATCTCCCCTGATGCAGATTTAAAAGCTGATCTATGGTTACATAAATGAGAAGGGGGTTGAAAGGGGTGTGAGGGAACTTTCTGGGGATGTGGGGGAGATACTGGGCCATTTGGGTGGTAGCTGCAACCAAATTGTCAAAAATGGTCAAACTGAGATGTGCATTTTATTTCATGTTAATTTATCAAATGGTACCAAGTTTTGATATGGGGGCTCTTTGAGCTCTAAAGGGGCTCAACTTGCTCTGCAGTGGGTATAGGGACCCCTGCTGGAGTAGAGATGTCACCCGCATCTGCTGGCAGAATGCACACACAAGCACACATGAACACACACAAACCCAGATGTGCGAAAGTGATGGGGACAGGGCTGGGAAGCGTAGGACACTAGAAGCTGGCCTCCCAAGGTCTGCTCCAGGCTCCTGTTTGCCCCGTAGAGCCCAGCACCGTTGAGGGAACCAGAAGAATGTGGGGTGGGAGTGGGGGCGGAGAAGAACTGCAGCTGGAGTGAACTGGCCGTCACTCCAACTTCACTGCCCCCCGGCCATTTTCTGGGCCTCCCCTTCCTGGGAGCCCTCCAGAAACCCTGCTGGGCTGAATCGGCTCTCTGTCTAGGACCAGGGCATTCATCCACGAATTGAGATGCTGGAGCTGAGTCAGAGGACAGGGGAAGCTTCAAGGACGTGAGGGAGAGCACGCTGGTGCTGCCCACGCCTCCCAGCCCGCCCAGGCCCCAGCAGCGGTCCAGCCACATCCCGGGCTGCCCTGGCAGGCCCTCCATGCAGAGCCCATGACCACACAGGCTCCTGGGTGGCCCACGCTGCCCTCACCACAGCCTGCCCGCTGGGACAGAGGGAAGGACCCTGGGTCTGGCTGAGGAGGAGCTGGTGCAGGGTGAGATGCTGCCGGTGGGGGGGTGAGGGGGCGGTGGGTGGGGATTGAGCTCTCAGGGTTTTAACATCTGTTCTTGGCGTTTAAAAAAATTTATAAGATGCATCATGGAGAAAAAAAAAAATTGGGGAATCATCTGCTATGCTGGCTTATCCAGACCGTTTATTCATTTATTTTTCCAACAAAGTATTTAACTGGAAGCTTATTCTATGCAATGTTCTGTACTAAGCACTTAGACTATATACAAAGATGGATAATAGGATCTTCATTTTCATGGTGTTTACAACCCAGTTAGGGAGACAGACAGGTAACAACTCACAGTAGTTAAAGAAAAGGAAATCAGTGCTAACAAGATGTTATAAGCAACTAGCAACAGAGGTCCAGTACTGGGTCAATTCGAGCTGGAGGGGTTTAGAGAAGGCTGAGAAGGGAGAGAAAGGATGGGTAGCGTGGATCGGAGCCGTGAAAGCTGAGTGTACCTAGTGAGGGGACCAGCATGAGCAAAGATGAGGAAGGTTGGAAGGGCGCACTGGGATCTCAAATAGCTGAACCTCTACAGATGGTGGGTCTGGCTGATGAATGGGGCAGGCCAAGCCTCAGGAGGTCCCCCAGTCCACTCCAGGATGAGGAGACCAGCTCACCTTGGGACCCTCATCTCCCTGTTCGCAGTTGATTGGATCAGGCTAGGTAGCTGCTCCAAGTCCTGTCCATGAGATGGTCTGGCAAGAACTCTCTGCCCAAGGAATATTGGGACTGATTGGGTCAATAGATCCTTTCCCTGTGCCAGGGGGTGGTGAGTGTTAAAGTAGCGACAGAAAAAGGAAAGGTTATTGGTTTGCGGTGAGAGTAAAAGGAAGAAGGCCGAGAGGGAAGAGAAAGAGGGTGTGTCCTTCTGTGGCAAGCTGAGCTCAAGTGCTAAGGAGGCAATGAGGTGGCCCAGGCTCTGAGCCCCTAAACTGTACTCCAGCCTCAGGGACCCTGACCCTGCTGTCCACCTTGGTCTTTCTTGGTGGCTTTTCCTGGCTTCTGCCAGGTCTAGCCACATGGTTGAGGTTTGCGTTGCCCGATTTCCCTGTGCTCCTCACCCGCCTCCCCACCCCTGTTGCAGGAGGCCACCTGATCTTTACAACAAACACCGCAATGAAACAAGCACCTTGGAGAGCAGGCTGAGAAGCTGGAGTTCTAGTCTGTGGGCAGCGAGGCACTTGGAATATATTTTGAGCTGTTTAGGAAGCAGTATGGAGAGTGGGATAGAGCAGGGCAGGGCTGGAGGAGGGGACAGCAGTCTGGAGGCTCTCTCTGGGCCCAGCAGGGAGGACCTGAAGGGGAACGGGGCGGTGGCTGTGGGGTAGAGCCCCGTGCATGGACTTCAGAGACCTTATGGAGGTGAAATCGATCAGATCTGGTGATAGGGAGATGGGGTTTGGGGGTGAGAGGAAACAGTCAAAGACCCCTGGGTATAGAAACCATGAGGAGGAATGGGTTTGGGAGAGAGACTGGGTTGAGTGGCAGGACCTTTTATGACATTCAGATGGAGCTCAGGAGGGAGATCTGCATCAGGACATGGAAAGGTGGCAGGTGTGACGAGCATATTTTCAACCACAAAGCATGACCAACCTCTCAGGTGGGAAGAGATGAAGCCATAAGCTGAGTGACGCTGTTTGGAACTCTGCCCCTCCTCTTGGGTCTAGATAAGGAGTTCCCAAAGGGTAGAGGCACAAAGACATCCAAATGTGATTGAGATGACCCAATAAAAAAGTGGGCAACAGACTCGAACAGGAACTTCACAAAAGAGGACATCCCAGCCAGCCACCAGTAAACACATGAAAATGCACTCACCAGGCCCACCTCTAACATTTACGGGACCCAGAGCTCATAAGTCTAGTGACAGCCCAATTAACATAAATTTCAATATTTCGGTTGTAAACTGAGTCAACAAACTATTAAGTGAAATATATTTTATCCTCCTAACTCCACAAATGCACATTCACGGTGACCTGGAAGACCAGGTTCAAATTGAGAACTTTCAGATTCCTGGGAGTTCATGCCCGAATGTGGTGGTCTGAGGCCCCAGTCCCAGGCCCTCAGTCCACTCCTTCTTGCTACTCCCAGCAACATCCTGCATTGCAGAGGACCTCACACTCATCTGGGGACACTCCAGCCTACATGTCCAATGTCCACCCACAGCCAGCAAACTTCTGCCCTGCAGCCAACCTTGAGACTAGAGATAGTGTCCATGCCTGGTACAGTCCCCCCCTGGGAAAACAGGCCTGGGGAAGTGGCCCGTGCAGGTTCTGGAACCTGGTCTGGGGACACTGGGGCAAGAAATTCCAGTCCTAAGTACCGGCTTTATCCCTAACTGGATAATTTAACCTGTGTAAGCCTCAGTCTGGTCATTATAAGGACTCAATAAAACCTCCTCTACTAGGTTGTTATGAGGTAAGAACATTATGTAACTCTAAATCCTCATTCAAATGTTAGTCCAATAAATTTAACGGTGCTAGACTGGGCACTAACCTGACAGCTTGGCCCGGGCCTGCAGGGTGTCACCCGGCATGGTGACAAGCTGAGAGGGGGCAGGCCTCCAGCCAAACGCCTTTTGCAGCCCCACTGGGGAAGGGAAGGAGGCAGCTACCAGCACCTGCCACAGCCCGAGGGCCAGATGGGCAGGAGCCTCCGTGCCCCCCGCCCCCCTCAGGCCTCAGGCTGATGCACGGCCTTGGCTAGGAGGCCTGACTGGACTTGGAGCTCTGGCCCTGGCCGTGTGTTCGGTAACAGGATTCTGGCCTCCGCAGCGTATCTGCCAACTGGGCTGGCTTACAGCTTGGGGAGGGCGGTGTATGTGCCAGAAGCGGGGAGACCTATTTTTGCTTTAGCCACAGGCCAGTGGGCCGAAAAAAAGGTTAAATTAAGATGACTGTTTTTTTCTTAGCGTCTGAAGAGTGCAACTCGCCTACTTTTTAACAGAAGTGATTAAAGAATCTCTTCAGGGAGAACAAGGAATCCGAAATGTGTGTAGGTCTGCATGAGGCAGGCGAAGTGGGAGACAAGGTAAAGGGTTGTGGACAGAAAGAGAAGGAGGCAGGGAAAAGGGAGGGAGAAGGACAGAGGGAGAGAGGGAGGGGAAAAGGGAGCGAGGAAGAGAAAGCCGGGACAGACAGACAGAGATACACAGAGAGAGAGGACAGAGGCAGAGACCAAGAGAGACAGCTGGACAGAGAAAGGAAAGATTCGGTGGGTCTGAGGACCGCATCGCAGGAGGTCAGGAGGTGATGTGTATTCAGACGCGACTTCATCCTGGCTAAGCACTATTCTAGCTCCCCAGTTACTCCTCTCTGCAACCCCACAAAGGGTCCATTCTCAGTGAACGAACCCGAGCAGTCCATCAAAGAGGAAGCTATTCTTTATCACCCCAAATACTGTCTCAAGCCAAGGGGCTCACTCTCCTCCACTGTCCCTGTCATTTCCATGAACAAGGGCAGGAAGAGTGTTAACCTGGGGAAGACTGGTAGACAGCGCCCAGCCCACCTCGTGGTGAAGATAGACAAGGAAAGGTATCTTCTTCCAAAGAACTTTGCAGAACAGCAGGGTCCCAGGCCCAGCCAGGGCAGACCTAACACCTGGGCCCAGGGGGCAGCTGCTTCCCGAGATGAGATTTGAGAAGCGCCAAGGAGACAACCTTACCCCAAAGGATCTCCTCCACTGCCTGTGAGGGCTTTGACCCTGACAGCAAGGTAACAGCCCCCAGTGGAGCCAGAGTCAGGAAGCCTAGCTGGGGGTCCCCAGCAAAGCTTTCCAAGTCCCGATTTCCCATCCTAAAGAGGGGTAATGTTCGTTTCTTGCCCATTTCCCAGCATTGCTGTGAGAACCAAGCTGCCAAAGGACGCGCAAGATCATAGCCCGGAGTTTGAATTTGACTCTGCCACTAACTAGCCAGGTGATTCTGTTCCCTCACATATAATAAGAGAGAAAACAGAGTTGTTGTGACAATGAAGAAAAGTAATGTTTGTAAATATCTTGCACGAATTGGCAGCCAATAGAAAGTATGTCGGTACTTCTCCTAAAGTAAGCTGTGAAACTAAAACATTATTATGATTCCTTTGTGTGTAGGGACACATATCACCCTCTGGACCCCAATGCATATATTCCTGGGAGGGAAACACACCTAACCTGTGGTTAACATCTTTTCACAAATATTTTCCAATAGGACAGGCAGTTGAGAGCAAGTTTCTGATTTTTTTTTTCAGGAAATGAAAATAATTTAATCATGAAATATCAGCTTGGTAGTGATTATCAGTATCGACTGGTAATTAACTGTGTTATCCAAAAAGCCCAACAAATCCTAATTAGTATGAAAAGGATATTGAATTCATTAATGATTTATACAACTATCTTGAGCATACAGATAATCTCTGGTTTTATACCCACGACATTTCAGAATTTTGTAAACCGTGAGGCATTCAATGTGATTAATGTGGCAGTAATGTGTACTACAACACAGCACAGGGAAAGTTTGATAAAGATGGGTCAGAAATTGGTCCAAGGTTGGGCACTGCCTGGGTTCAACCAGGTAAGCAGTCAATTCTTCGCCTGGCAAAATCTAACACATTCGTTAAGACTCAACCCAAATGTCACCGTTTCAGTGATGCCTTCCCAATCAGAGAATTGTCCCACCACTCTTCATCTATAACCATTCTATTGCATTTCCCACATTTTATGGCAATTATTAGCTGCATCCTCTACCAAACTGAATTCTTTGAGAGCAAGAATTGCATCACATTCGACTCTGGATCACCAGCCCCTGGCATGGTGCCTGGTCCAGAAAAGGCACTCAAGGTTAATTGAATAAATACCCAGGCTTGCCTCCCTTCTGGGGAAACCAGAAAATAGAAATATGTAACCTCTGAGAGGATCCCCTCATTATCAAAACAAAAGCCTTTTCACTTTTGTAGCCTTTACAAATTATGAGTTTGTATGCCTATTATTTCATTTACACCTCAAAATAATCCCATGCGGTAGATAGGAAAGGTACTGTGCCCCATGTGACAGCTGAGAAAAAGAACTAAGAAAGGCTAAAGGATTTACTCAAGGTCACACAGCTAGTGAAGAGCTGAGCCAAGATTGGCACCCAGGTCTCCTGAATTCTAGTCCAGGATAAATCTGCTGAGGTCTTATCAGGTCAGGGAAATCCAGGCCAGCTGGGGAAAGAAATGGGGGATATTATTTTCTAGGGTTTGTTTTGTTTTGTTTTTTAGCTAAAGAACTACATACTTTTTTTTTTTTTTTAAAGAAAGCATGGTTAAAAAAAAAGAAAAGAAAGCCCAATAGGTGAAACAAATAAAACATCTAAAAGCACATGAGAATATTATAGGAATTTATGTTTTTAAGTTCAAATGTATTCTATTTCATCATTAAGTCGATGAATGAGGACAAAAAAGCTGTTGCACATCACACAAAAATGTAAAGTCAAGATTAGACATGACCTCTGCAGCCAAGTGAGCCTCATTATCAAATGAATTTTGTATTTTGTTTTGAATCACAATCAAAAGCTGTTTAGTTTGACAGCTTATGTTAGAGAAGGTAGCTAAGTACTTTCTAATGACCATCAAGTAGGTGCCAGGTCATTACAAACATTACTTCTCTCCATCTGTCATACAATGGACTCACACTATAAATACTGCTAGAAACTTTTTTCTATATTAAAGTATCTTGCCCTCTTCGGTATGAGCACATACAGAGCAGTCTCTCTTCTTAATGGTGCAGAGTATTGCATGTGCTTATAGGGACTGAATGTTTGTGTCCCTCCCAAATTCACATGTTGAAACCTAATCCCCAATGTGATGGTATTTGGATGTGGGGCCTTTGTGAGGTGGATCAGGTCATGAGGGTGGAAACTTGATGAATGGGACAAGTGTCCTTATGAAAGAGACCCCCAAAGAGCCCCCTCACCCCTTCTGCTATGTGAGGACCCAGAGAGAAGACAGCTGTCTGTGAACCAGGAAGCAAGCTCCCACCAGACGCCAAATCTGCCGGTGCCTTGATTTTGGCCTGCTCAACCTCCAAATTTGTGAAAATAAATTTCTGTTCCTTATAAGCCACCCAGTCTATGGTATTCTCTTACAGCAGCCCGAATAGACTAAGATACCATGAGAAGGATGTATCATTATTTGTCTAGTTAGTCCTGTACTGAGAGATATTTGTGTGATTTCCAATGAACACCTCTGAATACAGAATGTGTACTTGTGACGTATGTATGAAGAATAAACTCCCAGAAGAGGTGATGCTCAAACAGCAGGTGAATTATACATTTTCATAGATATTTCCAAGTTAGCCTTCAACAAATACTGCCCCAATTTGCACTCCCACCTCCTGCTGATCTGCCCCCACCTTCACCAATGATGAGTACAACTTTTTAAAATTCTGTGCCAATATGCTACAAAAATCAGCATGGCATTGCTTTAATTTGCATTTCTTTAATTATGAATGAAATGGAGCATTTCTTCATGTGTCTACTGAGGATTACATTTCTTTTTTCTGTAATGTCTATTCATATTCTTTGTCTATTTTCCTCTTGGTCTTATCTTTTCTCCCTTTTGTATTTATGCATCTCTTTGAATATTAAGGGGGTTTCCACCCCTCTTGTCAACCAAGACCTCTATATCCAGCAAAACTGTCCTTCAAAAGTGAAGGAGAAATCAAGACATTCCCAGATAAATAAAAGCTGAGGGAGTTCAGTGACCATCTGAGGGGCCATCTTGTGGGCAATGTCTATGTCAAATTCTGGCATGAGGAGGATGCAGCTCAGGGAGTGGCTGAACTCAGTAACCATTGGTTCAACAGCCAGACTGTGCATGCCAAGCTGTCTCCTGTCACTGACTTCTGGGAGCCATGCTGTCGGCAGATGGGGGAATGTACCTATGGTGGCTTCTGCAACTTCATGCACTGCAACCCATCTCCTGGAACCTCTAGCAGCAGCTCCAAGGGTAGGGACCCAGGCACAGGTGCCTCAGGACCAGCCTTCCAAGACTTCTCTTACCTTAAGGTCCTTATACCCAGAGCTGAACCTAATTCTATGCCCCAATAACAATGTCTCAAACATTTTGTACCCTAAGACTAGCCCTGAGCTCCATCCCAAGACCAGTACCTAAGTCCAAATTTTAAAAAACCCTTTTAAGGTTTTCTATCTCTTTATTGATATTTCTATTTTGTTTACACATTGTTTTCTTGACTTTCTTCAAATATCCCTTTGGTTCTTTAAGTATCTTTAGGTTGGTTGTTTTAAAGTCTTTGTCTAGTAGATCTGCCTTTAGGTCTTTTGTAGGGATGGTTTCTGTTGATTTAACGTTTTCCCTTTGAATAGGCTATACTTTTCTGTTTCTTTGTATGCCTTGTGATTTTTTTTTGTTGAAAATTGGACATTTGAATCAAATAATGTGATAACTCTGGAAATCATATTCTACCCCCTTCTCCAGAGTTTGTCACTTTTAATTATTATTTTTGTTTGTTGTTTTTCTTTTTTAAGCAATTGCAGGCTGTCTCTGTGCCAGGGATCTGCCTGAGGTATAAACTTAAGGTCCTCTCAGGTCTCTTCTGAGCCTTCACCTTTCCCTGTGCATGTGTGGTCACTTTCTAACTTTCCTCATTTACAAAATTGCTTTTTAATATCATAGTCTTTAATGTCTCTGGCGCCCAAGAGGGGAAAAGAGAAAAATGGAAGGGAGGAAAAAGAGGATGTCAGCCCTTTAAATCTCCTGGAAGTAACTTCAGTTGGAGGGAGAGGGTCTTGCAACAGTGGGAGGAGATGCAACGCCTCTTTGTCTGCACTTCTATGATCAGAAGCAGCAGTCAGCTATGGGGCACAGAACCCTGATGTTTGGAGGGCACAGTCTTTTTTTCTCACCCTGGTTCTCACAAGCTACATGCAGGCTTCTCCTGGAATATGTGTTCTGCTGCCTGCCATGGGGCTGGGAGTCGGGGATGGGTCACTGCAATAGCCCTAAGAGTTGAACTTGACTGAAATTAACAGTAAGTTACTGTTCAACCTTTTCCTGGAAGTTGCATGCCTTCAATAGACTCCAGAGTTCCAAAATAGTTACATCAGGCAGATTCTGCCAGTGCAATTGTTGTCCAGGTGGGGAGACAGATTCCTGGTGCTCCTTGCTCTCCCATCTTCTCAGAATCCTTTCTATTTAGTTTCATTTTGATTAAATTTACATGAACATATTTGGAAGATTACATTAGTTATACAAAGCTTATCATGAAAATTAGCACCTCTACCCCCATACCTTCCATGAATTGCTGCTTCCCAGAAGCAACTAGTTTCAAACAACTTTAGTTGATTCATTTGGTATTTACTTCCACATTTCTGAGTAACATTCTTATACTGCTGTTTATTGATTTTTCAGTTCTAGATATTATCTGTTGATTTCCCACTATGGAAAATGAGGATTTAGCTCTTTTTTAACCCCTGGCCTGCCCCATCACACTTTTCATTCTTCTGTCCTCCCAATATAGTTACATTATAATTTAGTTAGGTCACTATTCTGTGTTTACATTTTTTGTGAGTTTGTAAATGCCAGTTCCAGCTGAGACATAAAGTAAACTTTGATTGCTTTACCTTTTCCTACATAGTGTCTTGTTTTCTCTGGAATTAATACTTGCTTTATTTTCCTATTATTTTACTTTTTGACAAACTCAACTTCAAACTCTCTCCCAGTTGTGTAAATCCCTTATTATGTTCAAACACATTTTGTGTTCTATAGATTTAATATTCTCATGGAACAATATTCTGAGTTCTCTGATCTGTTTAAGTCAGTCCTTTTTGCCCTCTGCACTTGGCACACAGCTGTTGTTCTTGGAATTCCTTTCTCCATCATTTTGGGGATTTCCTTCTCCTTTTCCTTGTATTGAATCCCTTGCTTCCTGGATCTTCTGTTTTCCCAAAGTTTCTGAGAAAGGGTGGGTGGGAGACAATTTTTTAAACTTGAATATCTAAAAATGTCTCTATTCTACATTAAAACTTGATTGATGGTTTGCCTTGGGTATAAAATGCTATGTTTAAAATAGTTTAATAGAATTTTGAAAACACTATCATATTTTGTCATACAAACTTGCTTTTGAGGATTATGAAGTCATTCTGATTCTAAATGTTTATATGTGACATATTTTTTCTTCCTTTCCAGAATCTTGGGAGATTTTCTCTTTGACGTTCACTATTCTGAAATTTCATGATATGCATTGGAGATGGTCTATTTTAATCCATTGTGCTACAAACTTGAAGAGCCCTTTAATCTAGACTCTCATGAGCTTCCTATCTAGGGAATTTTCTTCTATTAGTTATTTGATTATGTTTGCCCCTTCTCATTGATCATCATCTCCTGGTATTCATGCTCTTGTTTAGTCCCTCCAAAACTGAAAGGGATGACTTGTGTGACCTGCTGGATATTGTAGAAGTGATGAGGGATGATATCCAAAGCCAGTCATGAAAGACATTTCAGCCTTTTCCTTGGTATCTTGGATGACTTGCTTAGTGAAAACCAGCTGTCATCTCAAGAAGACACTCAAGCTACCCTATGGAGAAGCTCACATGGTGAGGAACTGAAACCTTCAACCAACAAAGACCACAAACTTGCCTATCCTATCAGGGAGTCACCTTGGAAGCAGATTCTCCAGCTATAGTCAAACCTTAAGAAAACTACAGTCCTAGGCAATATCCCCACGAGAAACCCAGAGCTAGAACCATTCAGCTCCTGAACTCCTGGCCACATAAACTAGGCTGTTCTCATTCATGGGATAAAGTTTGAAAAGTCTCTAAATTAAACATCTATTGTTTCACTTGTCCAGCATTTCCTCTTCTGATGAAAGAATATCTCTTCTCCTCTGGGGAACCATCTTTGTGGGTTGCAGGGCTTTCTCCCTCCCCTGACTCCAGCTCAAAGGATGAGTCAGACCTGATCAATGAGACTCATTTCCAGGACTTTGCTAGAACTATCACATAGTGAGTGATTACTCAACCCACAGAAGGTAAAAGCTTGGAGCTGCTGGTATCCACCCCAAACTGTGTGGAGAGAGCCTGCTCGAAAATGAAGTCAATAGAACAAAGCAGAGCCAGTAGAAAGGCAGTGTCTTGATGAACTGCTGGAGGCATGGAATCTAACCAGTACTAATGTTATATCACCTCTTGAGCCTCCCAGTTACCTGAACCAATACATTTCTTATTGTTAAAAAAAAAAAGTAGGAGATCTATGTCTTTGAAGTGCTGTATCTGCCTTTTTCCTGCCTCACTTGTTAGGTGTTTTATTTTATCATAACTGATGTTTATTTTTAACAAACATTTTTCTGCATCTATCAAAATTATTATATGAGTTTGGCTTGTAATTATTAACATGATGAATTATACTGATTGATTTTGTAATGTTAGTTTTCAACCATGGACAATTTTACAGGAGACATTTTTGCTTGTCAGAAATAGGGGTGGTGGTGCTACTCGTATGTAGTGACTACAGGCCAATGACGCTGCTAAACATTCTACAACGAACAGGTTGGTTCCCCACAACAAAGAATTATCCAGCTCCAAATGGCAATAGTGCCCAGGCTGAAAAACTCTGGGTTAAATCAATCTCACATTACTAGTATAACCCAAATTGTTTGATATATTTATTTGATATATGCAGCTGGGTCCAGCTTGCTTTTATTTTGTGCAGGACTTTTGCATCTGTATTTCTTGAGTGAGATGGGCCTGTAATTTTCTTTTTCCAACTATGTTTATCTTACTTGGATATCAAGATTTTGTTAGTCTCACAAAATAAGATGGAGAGTATATACTCCTCCTGTTTTTCAGACGTATCTATAAGATTGCAATTATTCATTCCTTAGATGTTAGGTAGAACTCACCAGTGACATCCACAGTTTGGAGTCTCTTCTGTGGAAAGATTTTAAACCGCTGATTCAATTTATTTTATAGTTCTATGATTGTTCAGAATTTCTATTTTTCTTTAAGCTCTGTTTTTCTAGAAATTTAGTTCGTATAATTTTCAAATGTCGTGAAAAAATTTTCATAGTATCACTTTATTATTTTTATAATGTCTACAGAATATGCAATGATGCGCCCTTTATAATTTATAATATGTGTTATGTATGCTTTTTTCTTTTGTTCTTGATTGGCCTAGCTAGAGGCTTATTATCTTTATTACTCTTTCCAAGGATTAATCTTTCCACTTCTAAGTTTTTAACTCTTCTCTTTTGCATGTTTGTTTTCTATTTCATTAATTCCTGCTCTGATTCTTATTCTTTCTCCCTTCTACTTTTTTTTTTTTTTTTAATTAATTTATTAATTTATTTATTTTTGGCTGTGTTGGGTCTTCGTTTCTGTGCGAGGGCTTTCTCTAGTTGCGGCAAGCGGGGGCCACTCTTCATCGCGGTGCGCGGGCCTCTCACTCTCGCGGCCTCTCCCGCTGCGGAGCACAGGCTCCAGACGCGCAGGCTCAGCAGTTGTGGCTCACGGGCCCAGTTGCTCCGCGGCATGTGGGATCTTCCCAGACCAGGGCTCGAACCCGCGTGCCCTACATTGGCAGGCGGATTCTCAACCACTGCGCCACCAGGGAAGCCCCCTCCCTTCTACTTTTATTGTGTTATTTTGCCATTCTTTTCCTGACTTCTTGAGATGGATGGTCTATTTCTGTTGTCTGTTGTTTCTGTAAGTTTTCATTCACTCGTTTCCTTGTACACCTGATTATTTTTTTTTATCAAAGACTGGTAGACTGTATGTAAAAATTATTTTGAGGAACAGTTTTACTCCTAGAATGATGCTATCCTCCTATACAATGGATCTTTGCTTGTTGCTCCTGTCAAGGACCACCTTAATCCAAGTTAAAGACTTGAGATACCCTAACCTCCAGATAATGGGAAGGAGGGCTGCAAGTTGGTGCCAGAGCTGAGTTATTTCTGGTTTATTCTACCCTGAAGACACAGTGAGGAGTGCTTTAACCAGAGCTCCTGATAACTTCTGATAAGCTCTTGGCTCTGACTTTTGTCCCCTTCTCCTGACTTCATGAGGCAACTAGGAGTTCAGGTTGTCTTTATAGCTGTTTACCCAGGTATATTATCTCAAGGCAAACATGGCTTAAAGTGGCTTGTCTTAACTCTCTGGGTTGTCCTTGTCTCCCAACAATTCTTTAGTATTTGTCAAATTCTTTGATGTTTCTAAGATAGTTTTAAAAAATATTATCTTACTTCTTCAGCTGTTCTCAGCAGGAGGGTAGGTTGGAGACATCTACTTCATCATCAGAGGGGAAGTCTTACTATATAACTCATACCTTTTGATTTGTAAGCCTTGTGAATGCCTCATCTATATAAAAAACTTTTAAAAATAGAGATTGTCACTTCTGGTGTCCTGTTATGCATGTAAGGAGCTTGGAAATTGACACTCAATCCTAACAACAAACCAATCCTTGTTGGATACATTAGAGAGGTGAGGGCACAGGGCAAACCACTGCCCACAGATTACAGGGACAGACAAGTGAATACAGGGAGTCTCTGCTTACCGGAATAGAGACTCATGAATGGAAACATAATGAGACCCAACGCTGGGGTAGGAAAACGTGAACTGTAACGAACAAATTGCTAGAGTCTCAGTGCAGACAAGTTTGAGGGTTAAAAAATCTGGGGGGACTCAGTCATGGGGTGATCCCACACTTTTGTAAATTTTACTTCCAGGAGCTTGACCAGGTTTTCATAGCAAATATCAGAGAAAAAGAATATAGGTCAGAAACTCTGACCTACATAAAGAAAGGAAGTGCACTGAAGAAGGAATAAGTGAAAGTAAAATAAAAACGTACATTTTTCTCATTCTTAATTGAACTAACAGATAACACTTTGTTCAAAATAAAATTATATATAGTATGTATAATGTATATGTTACTCATGTATGCTTAAACATAAATGAAATGAATAACAGCAATGATACAAGGGATGGGAAGGAGAAAATAGGGCTATTTTGTTATAACATGGTTCTCATACTACCTGTGAAGCAGTATAGTGTTATTTAAAAGTGGAATTGGATTAATTGTAAATGTATATTGCAAACTCTAGGGCAACAACTAAAAAAAGCATGCACACATGAAAGGGTGTGCTAAAAAGGGAGAGAAAATAAAATAATATAAAATGCTCAATTAAAAGCACAGAAGGCAGAAAATGAATAGAAGATAAAAATAGGGAAAAAGAACAAAGGCAACAAATAGAAAATAGTAACAAATATGACAGATATTAATCCAACTATATCAATATTCACTTTGAACATTAATGATATAAATGCATCAATTAAAAGACAGAGATTGTCAGAGTGGATCAAAAAATATGAATCAACTACATGTTGTCCAAAAGAAACCCATTTAAAATACAAAGATATGTACAAATTAATAATAAATGGATGGAGAAAAATATACCTTGCTAACACTAATCAAAAGAGAACAGGAGTAGCTATATTACATTCAGAAAGAGCACACTTCAAAGCAAGGAAAGTTATCAGGGATAGAGAAGTGCATTACATAATGATAAAGGGGTCAACTCTCCAAGAACAGTAACAATCCTTAATGTGCATGCACCTAAAAACAGAGTAACAAATGATGTAAGGCAAAAATTAATAGAACGGCAAAGAGAAATGGGAGAATCCACTGTCATAGTTGAAGATTTTGACACCCCTCTATCAGAAATGGACAGAGCCAGCAGGCAGAAAGTCAGTAGGACATAGTTGAACTCAACAACACCATCAATCAACTGGATATAATGGACATCTATAGAGTACTTTATCCAACAACAGAATACACATTCTTCTCAAGCTCACATGGAACATTCACCAAGGTAGACCATATTCTGCACCATAAAGCACAACTTAACAAATTGACAAGAATAGAAATCATATAATGTCTACTCTCAAACCACAATGGAATTAAACTAGAAATCAATAACAGAAAGATAACTGGAAAATCCCCAATTACATAGAGAATAAACAACACACTTTTAAATAGCACATGAGTCAAAGAAGAAATCTCAAGGGAAAGTTTAAAATATTTTGAACTCAATGAAAATGAAAACCCAGATATCAAAATTTGTGTGATGCAGTGAAAGCACTGCTTTGAGGGAAATTTATAGTATTGAATGCACATATTAGAAAGAATAAAAAATGCTAAAAAAAATTGAAAACTTGAATTCATTTCTAGAACAATATAAATAGTAATAATTGATTTATGAAGAAAAATTTTTAAATAAATAAATAAGCCAATGAGACTAAAAGAAGGTGAATCAGTAACAAAAGCCTCCTTCTCTCAAAAGATACCAGGCCCAAATGGCTTTATAAGGAAGCTTTGTTTCAAAGAACAGAAAATATACAATTTGTTTCAGACAATAGAAAGAGAAGAAAGGGACTTCTCTGGTGGTCCAGTGGTTAAGACTCTGGGCTTCCATTGCAGGGGCCATGGGTTCCATCCCTGGTTGGGAAATTAAGATCCCACATACAGCAAGGTGTGGCCAAAAAGTAAAAAAAAAAAAAAAAGAGAGAAAGAAGAAAAGCTATCCAATCTATTTTACCAAGAACATTAGTCAGATTTTGCTGTGATAGTGCAGTGCAACAAATAACACCTCAAATTCCAGTGATTTACAGTTATTTCTTACTCATTTGTCTATGGTCACTATATACCATATAGATCTATCAGTCAATATAGAAAACATATTTAATGAAATCCAACACTCACTCCTGGTAAAACAGACAAACCAGACCTCACAGCAAACTAATATTAGAAAGTAATATGAAAAGAGACAGCTTTCAAAAACCTATAGCAATCATTATATTTAATATGGAAGCTATAGGTTTGCTGATAAACCAGACAAATCAAGACTGTCCACTACAATGAATTCTATACAAATTGTCCTAGTTGTCTTTACCATGGTAGATTTGAAGATGGGAAGATAAGGAATTCTTTGACTAATGGCTTTTATTTTCTCCGTGAAGCAAAAGGCAAAGTCATCAGCTGTAAGTGTCGGGGTAGGAAGAAATTGTCAGGGGTTTGGTGAGAGGGGAAGGTAATTAACTAATCATTTTCTAGAGTGAGAGAGCAAACCTATTTGGGAACCATCCAATGATTGCCAGGAAGAGTTAAACGCCTACTGTGTTTGTGGTCATGAACATAAAGAGAAATTTGTGAGTCAGAGTTTGTGATTTTTCTCAACCAATTTTCAGCTGCTCAGGGGTAAGCTCAGTGAAATTGTTGGATTTATAACCAAGTTTGGGATTTTGCCAGACAAGTAACACTAAGTCCCAAGGAAGCTGACAGTGTTTGAAAGGTACAACGATGATGGAATCTAAGCTAGGTAGAAAGGAATGGGAAGACAAAAGAAGAATGATAGTGGAAAAGTGATGCGCTCAGTGGATTGGAAGTCGAAGACTCCTTGAGGGGATATAAAAGTAGGTGTGGGCTTCCCTGGTGGCGCAGTGGTTGGGAATCTGCCTGCCAATGCAGGGGACATGGGTTCGATCCCTGGTCTGGGAGGATCCCACATGCCGCGGAGCAGCTGGGCCCGTGAGCCACAATTACTGAGCCTGCGCGTCTGGAGCCTGTGCTCCGCAACAAGAGAGGCCGCGATAGTGAGAGGCCCACGCACCGCGATGAGGAGTGGCCCCCGCTTGCCACAACTAGAGAAAGCCCTCGCACAGAAACGAAGACACAACACAGCCATAAATAAATAAATAAAAAAAAAGTAGGTGCACTTTGGGCTAGAAGGTTGTGGTGAGGGTGTGAGGCTTGTAGTTGAGTTTCAGAGGTGCTGTAGTTGCCGGTGTTGAATAGGAATGGGGTGACCATAGGGGTGAGGGTGGTGGCTGAGTTGGAGTTGGCGCCAAGAGGGGCAGGGAATGGGGAGATCAGCGTGTTAGATGTGGTGCCACATGGATGTTAAAGCCTCTTAGAATGAGGGCAGGAATGAGAAACAGAGCCAGGAATGAGAGTCTTCAGTGAACGAGGGGAAGCTGGGAGGTCAGCAGAGGGACAACGACGGCAGACAATATTGGTGAGATGGATTCAGTGTCGCAGGAGCTGGGATTTTGAAGGAAGGAATAAAAAGGCTTGGGAATGTCAGTGGAGGGCAAGGAAAACACCCACCCCAGTTTTAGACCAGTGGAAACCTGTCTCCACCTGAGAGGGCTGCAGGGGACAGGCAGAATTCTGGGAGGGCCTGAAGGGACAAAGAGGTTGAAAACATAGTGGAGCTTGCTAAAGGTGGGTTTGAGGTGATGGAGGTCCAGTGCGCGGGCTTGGGAAGGAAGGAACAGAAGAGGATTGGATAAAACTGGGCCCAGGAATAATCAGAGCAGGAAGACCCTTGAGGACCCTGGTGATGGCTGAGGTAAGCAGGGATTAGTGAGTGCCTTGGGGAGGACTAGCAGAAGAGAAAACATTAAAAAAAATTAAAGAAAAAATAGTTTTAACATGCCTTATTTATTATTTAATTTATTTGGCCGCACAGTGTGGCATGCAGGAGCTTAGTTCCCCGACTAAGATCAAACCCGTGTCCCCTGCAGTGGAAGCATGGAGTCCTAACCACTGGACAGCCAGGGACTTCCCAAGGGAAGACATTTTAAAATACTCTCTTGATTCCTTGGCTTGGGGGTTTGGAGGCCTGAGGTGATAAGGGCTTTATCAATACAAATGAAGGTGGATGGTGGAAGTTGAGCTGGTTTGGGGGGATGATCCCCACCCCCCAACAGTCGGTCCAGAGGGAGAGAGTAGGCAGGAAGGGAAACTTCTTGGAGGTGGTGTGGGTCACAGGCTCACAGCCCAAACCACCTCTTCAGGCTGCGGTGGCTTCAGAGGGCAGCAGCCTCAGGGGCAAAAGTGTCTGGGCTGGCTGTTTTGAACATCCCAGGCAGAGATAAGCTCTAGAGGAGATGGTTTAACCAGCAAGTGGTGTCCTGTCCTCTTATCCCTGCTCATAAACAATAGATTCCAGCAATGCTGCTTGCTTGGGATGGGCCCAGAGGAGCAATCTTGGTGGGTCACATAAATAAGAGTTCCAAGGAGCCCCCTTAGGCCAAAGCTGGGGAGGAAAGGCACTTAGAAATGGTGGATGCTGGCTCTCCCTAGGTCCTGAAGACAGGCTGAGAGGTTTCTCCTTGCACACCGTTCTTGGGGACTCCCCTGTGTCCTGTGAGGGACCATCCTAGGAACGTTTGGCATCGCTGCCCTCCCAACAACCCTGCGAGGCAGGGGTGTGTCTCTACTTGGCCTGTGCAAGAAACTTGCCCAGTGTCCCATAGGAAGTGGCAGAGCTCAGAACCCGTGCTCCTTGCAGTGTCTCCCTGCCGCTCACTCAATTCTTCGAGCATTTATGGGGCACCTACCATGGCAGTCACTCAGCTAGAAATCAGGGCACCCTGTCCACAGGAGGACAGTTTCACAGCCCTGGTTGTGCACCAGATCACCTTTAAACCCCCCACCCTCAGATCTGACTTCACAGGTTGAGGGGTGGAGCCCAAGAATCCACATTTTTACTTGAATGATACTTGGAAATGACAAGGCCACTTCCCATTTACATGGGGGCCTCTTGGGCAGGTGGAGGAGACTGGTTTCCCTTTCTAGGCAGGCAAGAAAAGTGGAGTGATCTGGCTTTGATCTCCTGCAGCTGGCCTCAGCCTTAAGCAGGGGTGGAAGAGGTGGCCATCCCCCATCTCCTCCAAGGTGCCTGGAAGTCCACACTCAGATTTATTCCTTTGGGTTAGGTTTTATCTCCAGCTAAAATGGTCATCTCTTTGTTGGGGGTTGGGGGGAGCACATCAGCTATTACCAGTTGAATATGGGTGAGTTTGTTGAATCAACGCACTGGGAGAGTAAACAACAAGAAAAACAAATCCTTAGTCAGGACCAATTGTGCCAGCTCACAGCCCAGGCAAGTAACAGCGAGAAAACCAGACTGGGACCCACCCTCGGGAGCATCTAGAGGAAAAGTGGGGAGAAAAAGGGAATAGGCTCAGAACCCAGGGGACTGCGCTGGAGAAGCAGGCCCGGGGAGGGCCCACAGGCAACTGGAGACCCACTGGTGCACACAGGAAATCCAGAGGGTCAGAACAAGGATGGTTCGACCCCTGGACTGGCTACTGGGGCAGGTGATGGGAGTCCTGAGGAGGGGGTCCCAGGGGAGGGGGCATTGCGGACAAAGCTCTCCCCTTGGCCTGGGAGTGCCAGGGAAGGCTTCCCAAAGACCTTCTGAAGGCAACTTGAAAGAAGACTCTGATTCAGTGGCGGGTGGCTAGGAAATGAAGGGCTTGAGCAGAGGGCCAGCAAGGGCACAGGCAAGTCTGTGCAGAGGCCCCTCCGTTTGGGGGAGGGGGCCGCCTAGAGGTGAGGCCGGGCCTAGCCGCTGTCTGAATTCTTTGCTAGCTGCACTCCCTTCTGCCGCTTCAGAGGTGGCAGGAAAGGCGGGCGGAGGGCAGAAGTGCTGAATCACTGGGCCCTGCAAACCTGGGGCACTGCCCTAGCTGGGCCCTCCCTGACCCCCAGAGAAGTCTGCCCCGAGGCTGCAGGGGCGGGAACATTCTCCCTTCTACCCTTCAGGTTTCTGTGACTGGTCTAGGAATGACACTGACGTAAGACAGATTAACAGGAGAAGAAAACACTTTAATTATACTGGTACCTACGCACAGGAGACCCACAAACATAGGAGACTCACGGCACGGACAGTTGAGGCTTATATACCATCCTGAGCTAAGGAAAGGGACAGGGGCCTGGGGCTTTTTGGGGGGAGGAGGCAACCCGGGAAGGTGAGAGGGGAAATGTAAGGAAAACTAAGTTTGCCCTGCTTTGCAGTTTCTCAGGTGGGAAAATCTCTCTCTGGTAAAGGCTCTCTTCTGAGTACTGAGAGTGGACACCCTCGCAAAGGGAGATTTCCTATACATTTCCCTACCAAAGAGTAACTTCTACTCTGTTTTTACAACTTCTCCCATGTCTCTGTTTCTCAAAATAATCAGCTCAACATGATCCTGGTGCCCAAGACACAAATTTTGGGGATGCCGATTCCACTCCCCTTCAGGCCTCTTTCCCTCCCACCGCCCCTCACTCTGAACATCTACAAAATCAGCTGGGGGTTTAGAAGGATTAGTTTATCTTGATGGAAAGAGGAGCTGATTCCCCAGTCCCAACTCCTGGGCACTTTTAACTCCAGCCAAGCACCTGGCCTGCCCTGGCAGGTTATTTTCTCCCACCTCTCAGAGGTAGCTGGGGACCACAGTGCCTCCCCGGGCAAAATAAAAAGGCAGATTAAAGAATTACAACTTAAAAAAAAAAACTAACTAAAAAAGAAAAGTCCAAGAACAACAGGAAGCTGATCAGGAAGTTCCCATAGAAGATGATAATATTTGAGAGTCGTGCTGAAAGCAGAGGCTGAGGGCAGAGGGCGTTACAGGGACACACAGCCACGGTGGTGGTGATCGTGCCACCAAACCCTCTACTGCCCCTTCTCCTTTTGCAGGGTGTCCTTGGGCCTGCTGGCCAGGCCCTGCCCACTCCCAGGGGGCCCAGGCACACCCCTGCTTAAACAGGCACACGCACACAGGTATGGGCACGCACACGACAACTTTTTCACGTGCTTGTGCAGATCCACCTGTGTACACGTGCTCACGCCAGCTAATGTTTGTGCATGGGGAACCTATCTCTGCACACAGACGCAGAAAGGGCAGACACTCAGAGATGCATTGTGTGCAGAACTGTAAAGAAAGTGAAAGTTAGACTGTAGGCCCTTCCTCTCACTTGCTCTTTTTTAACCACCCCTTTCCCAGGCAGCCAGGCCTCTGATGGCGTTTGGCTGAAAGGCTTCTCACAGTGTGTCCTCCATCCCCTCCCCACCCAGGGCGGCCCTCCTTGGGCAGGATCCTAGCTCTGTCTTTCCAGACCTGTAGTCCTCAAACTTTTTGATCTCAAGTCCTTTTTATGCTCTTAAGAACTATGAGGACCCCAACGAGCTTTTATTCATGTGGGTTATATCTACCACTATAGTGGCATTGTTTTCTATTTGTACAAGTTTCTTTACTGTGAGCTTAATACAGGACAGCTGCATTCTTATATGCGCTTCTGCATGAAATCTCTTATGTGTTTTGGTTGAAGCATGGGAAGAAAGTCAAGTATCCCAGAGGCAGGTAGCTGGAAAGAAAGACTCTCGCAGATGCCCTGTGTCAGGCAGCCTGTAAAGTGTCTCCCAGGGTTCCCCACTGCCTGATCTTCATACCCTTTGTAATCCCCTCCCCTTGGGTGTAGGCTGGGTCTGATGACTCACTGCAAGGAAGTGAGTGGTACAAGTGGTACGGCAAAAGTGATGGCATGACACTCTGAAGATTAACGTCCCAGAGAGACTGTGGCTTCCATCTAGAGGGGACCCTCTCTTGCTCCCTTGCTCAGAGAGAAGTCTGCTGCCATGTTCCAAGCTGCAGGATGGAAAGACCCACTTGACAAGGGACAGAGAGAGGCCTCTGGCCAAAATCCAGTGAGGAACAGAGGCCCCAAGTGAGGAAGTTCCTCACTGAATCTTGCCAACAACCATGGCCTTGAGCTTGGAAGCCGACGCTCCCCCAGGTGAGTCAGATGAGACTGCAGCCCCAGCCTCACCTTGACGGTAGCCTGTGAGAGACCCTGAGGGGAGGCATCCAGCTAAGTCCTGACTTACTGTGAGATACTGTGAGGTGATAAATGTTTGTTGTTTTAAGCTGCTGAGTTTTGGGGGTAGTTTATGACACAGCAAGAGATAACTAACGCATTCCCTGAAAAAAATCTTAGAGACCCCCAGGAGTCCTCAGACCTCATTTGGAGCACTGCTACTCTAGACCTATCTATCTTCAGCTGCTCCGGTGGATTTTCCCAGTCAGTATCTGCTCTTCTTTCAGGGTCCTTCTCTCAGCCGATGCAAGGAAGAGTGCTGGTAAAGGACGTAGGCCAGTGACAGGTGATATGCAGGTGATGTGCACATAGTGCCTGTTCTTGACGTTGCTACTTCTTCATAACAGTAGACTTTCAGGCAGTGGGCGGTGCATGTGAGATATGATGGCAGGTGGGGACAAGGTTTTAGGTAATAGTCTGTTGTTCCCTCCACAGCCATCCACACTCTGCCCACCCTCATCCCAGTGCCCTTTGGGGAAATCAAACGGTGCCAGGCCCTGGGTGATCTTAATCATAAATCATCCTATTTCCTCTAACATTTAGGTTAACACAAAGACAGCCAGAATCTTTGTTTTCCAGTCAGTGAAAAGTCTTCTGTCTGAATCACCACACGTTCATACAGGCCCCTCTGTTTGCCTCCAAAGTTCCCAAACTGCTGGTGTCACAGCTCGTTTTACAGACGGAAAAGCTGAGGCAGGAAGAAGAACCAATGGTGTCCAATCAGGGCCCCACTGTCTGTAGTGGAAGCAGGAAACCAATGTTCAAACAGAGGAGGGATTCCGTGAATCCTCATCTACCACGCGGAAGGGAAGGTGCCTGATTGCCTATATCTTCCTGAGTCTGGCTTTCCTACTCGCAAGAGTAACACCAACCCTAATGATGATGCCTCACATCCTAGACGCTAAGGGTGGTCTAAGCTTCCACCACTGGCATGTGCCACTGAGGACTGGAATCCTGGACACCATCTAGACACACCAGCCCACTGCAGAGGAAGGCAGAAGACCCTGGCCCAGGAGGTGATGTGACCAACCCAAGGTCACCCAGCAAAGCTGGAGACAGTGCCGGGGTGTCAGACAAGCCTCTGCTTACCCATCCCCCCAGCTCACGATCTGATTAAAGCTTGTGTGGGGCCCACCTCCTCCCCCAGGCTGTAGGGTCTGTGAGGACTGTGCTGGGCTCGCAGCACATGGAACCCCACAGAAGCTCAGTGATGACTGTGAATGGATGAGGAGGCTGGCAAGCACTTGAGTTTGGTCTGTGCCCAGGGTTAGAAAGCTTTGCTGTGGCTAGTATTAAAGGTTAGCTTCTGACAAGGTCAAGGTTAGAGGGTCAGTCTAGAGCCTGGATGGGGTAGTCAACTATAGGAGAGGGCTAGGAAGTCAGGCTTTGTTGGGGGTCAGCCAGTCTCTGACAGGGTTTAGAGATCCATCTGGCGGGGATCAGCGGTCAGCCTTTGGCTGGGGTGAGAGCTCCGTCCATGGTCAGAATCTGCTCCTTGCAAAGCTAACGAGCCTCTGTGGTGCTTCGCGCTGCATCCCTGGAATCCCGAGCCCTCTTGCCTGGTCCAGAATGTCCAGTGTCCTGAGCAGCGGATGACGTCAGCTCTGGCTCCAACAGTAGAGAGGGCTTTTGAGTGGCACCAAGGATCACGCTCTCGGTGCTGGGGGTTGGGATGACCTTGCTTCTAGGGCGTCGTCCTCAGCAGCTGGCCTGGGATGCAGACCCTGCATGGAGGGCGCAGGGACTAAAAAGACTTCAGACCCTTGGAGGCATTTCCTGTTTTCCAGTGAACTGAAAACTCGGCTTCCTGCTTAGAACAGTCCACAGGGATGGTTTCTTTTTTTGGTGGTGGGAGGGGTGTCTGAGGGTAGAGGATGTAGGCTTTGCTGGGCTTGAGGACCAGCTCTCAGGGCCCTGCTAGGAGGTGGCACAGGGAAAAGGGTGGGAAAGGAGAGTAACAAGAGTCCCCACATGCCTCTGCCCGATTTCCCAGCCGCACCTTCCTTAGTGCTCACGTCCATAGTCTTTAGAGAGAGCAACACAGTCTAATGCCATCAAACAGTCGTATCATTTCACAAGGAGGTGGAATTTCTTCAGAAGAGGGAAGCCAGAAGCACGCAGGACCCGTGTTGGGACAACGACCAAGAGCCCAGTGGGAAGAGCAAAGTCTTTGGCCCCAGCTGGATGCAGATATAAATCACAGGCTTCGTCCTGGATCTGCCAGGGGCTGCCTGCATGGCTTGGAGAATTTCCTGACTTTGCTGTGCCTCAGAACCCTCACTTCCCAAACGGGGGACCTAATAATGACCACCTCCCCAGTGGAATGGTGCCCAGCTGGCCCAGGGAAGGCACGTCGGCAGCCAGTCTCCTTCCCTCCGATGGAGCACAGAGGGCAGAGGGGTACCCGGGCAAGAGAATAGGGGCACATCTGTTCCCAAGCAATCTAATCGGCTCCACTTCTGCCAAAATAGTTCTCCTAGCAGCTGCTGTTGGCTCCTCCCCAGGCCCCTGCCTCCCCTCCCTTCTACCCCTGCAGGCATATCCTGGTCTCTAGCAATCACCCCGCTCTCCTCGCTTCTTTAACTGCCTGTTGCCTAGTGATTTGGTGATCTGGGAGAACAGACTCTCCTGCTTGGCCCCAGCCCCCTTGCCTGTGGCGGCATTTATCCTCACCAGGCTGGACTCTATCTGTTCTTCTTCCCCTGCCAGGGATCACCCAGGAGCCCTCACCTCACCCCAATATCCACATGAGAGACAGTTTGAACACCCCCAAGCACAGCTGCGATGGGTGGACTGCAAAGCAGGGCCATTTAAAGAAGGACATGAGCATGGACCACGATTTTGAAGGAGGTATTGACCAGAAAAAGGCCCTCTGATCCCACCCCTACGGTGGGGCTGAGCTCCGGGGGAGGAATTGGCCTTGGCAAAATGGGAGGGCTACAAGGGGGGGACTACCCAGTCCTCCACTTGCTCTGAGTGCATATGCTGTGTCGTGGGTCACTACTGTTGCCTCTTAGTGAACAGTGCCGACTAGGATGGGCCTTCAGGAGTGGGACCTCCTGAGAGCGGCTGACACGGCTGGGGGCACAGAGTCACGGACTCACGTTGCCAGGGCAGTGAGCCACTGCCCACTCCTCCCTCCGGGTCTTTCTCCTCCTTTACTAGTCCCTCTCCCCCCTTGTTCTCTCCTCCCACTCTCCTCCTGCTCTCCAAATTCACACCTGGCCTTCCACGTTGTTAGGATGGTGTCTTTGTCAAGGGACAAGGCTAGAGCATATTTTATTTAACAATAGCTTGATTTATAACGAAAAATATTCAGCCCTCTGGTCTGGACCTCCATGTGTACCTTTGCTTCAAATCTTAGGGGTGGCCTGGATCTTCTAACACATTATATAATTCACATTAATGGTCATGTTTCTTGCTTATTGTCTGTCAATAACCCACCCCCCACATAAGCTCTGTAAGGATGCAGATTTTTGTTTAGTGATGTCTAGATGAATGGCTGGCATGTAGTAGGAACTTTATGAATATTTGTGGAATAAATTTATTGAATAAATGAGTGAATGAATAGTTCTGTCATCTGTCCTGTGTGTAAATACTATGTCCTGTCCAAACAGCTTCTACTGGGTCTGAGAATTGGGGCAATTGATTTTATTGTAGAATGGGCATAAGAATACAACAGTTTCCTGGAGGTGTAAGGACTAAATAAGTTATATAATTTCTGAGCCTCAGTTTCCTCATCTATATAATGGGGATAACTAGAATATCTATTCCATGTGCTTTTTTGTGAGGTTTAAATAGATGACTTACGTGAAGTACTTAGCACAATGTCTGGAACAAAGAAGATAATACATGTTACACTTAAATGATTAATAACCTAAAGAAGGAAGCATGAAGGATGAAAATCTACAATTGGTGCCCAGAAAGGGCCCTTTCAGAGCCTCTCATGACAGCCAAAGAGGGTAGCTGCTCCAAAGTGCAGAAAGCCTGAGAAGCAGTGAGGTTTGCAATTGTTTACTCAGCATTTGGGTCCTAGAACTGAGGCTGGTCTGATCTCAACCCTCAGGCAGTGTCTACCTGACCCTGAGAAAGAGTAGGCAGTGAAAGCTGAACTCCCCCATCCTACACAAAGACAAGGGGGTCTTTACGCAAGAGGAGGGCTGGGCCCTCTCAGAGATTGTACCACCTGCAGAGACCATCACACTACTTTAAAGGATTCCGGGACCTTGACAATCCCCTGCTGAGAAATGACGTGAGGGTTACTGCAGCACTGCCCTTCTCGATCAGAGCACAGCCTGCATCCTGGGAAGAGCGACCTGGTATAGACAAGAGCCACCTTTCTTTTTTCTCTCTGACTTGTGTTCCCCTCATCATCCCAGCGTCCTGCCCCTCAGCACTCCTGGGCCACCTGACACACCCCACACCATGAAGGACCCTGTCTGGGGCAGCAAGGGAGCACAAGCTACAAAGACAAGGTCCCCACTCTCAAACTTACAGCAGGAGACGAGACCGGGCCTGATACAGAAGAGCAGCGTAAGGCAGACACAAGGGACAAAGCCCTGCAGATGAGCCCAGGGAAGTCCAGAGAAAGGGGTCAGGTTTGCGTTATCCAGGTAGGCTTCCTGGAAGAGGCAGTGGTGAGAGGGCACTGAAAGATGAGAAGGATGGGAGGAGGAGGAATAGTAGCAATGAGACAGGAGGGGAGGGATCAGGGCACAACCTTGAAAAGAACCACAAAGCCATTGAGGACACGACATAAACTGGTTAGAATCAAGTAGGTCCAAGATGGCTGAAGGTTCGACTTCCTGCAGACCTTGAGCCTCATTATATGCTCACTGTAATGCATTAGCATATGCTAAATGACACCCCCCCAGGGGCCATGACAGTTCCGAGGCCGACCATAAAAGGCAAAAAGTGGGCAGTGGCCCAGTTCCTAGAAATCCCTACTCCCTTCCCCAAAATAGTTGGAATAATCCTCCCACTCATTAGCCTATGAAATTACCCAGCCCATAAAACTAACCCCATATTTCGGGGCCACTCTCACTTTCTGAGACGGACCACATTCTGTCTATGGAATGTGTATCTCTCTAAATAAACCTGCTTTCACCTTACCACTATGACTCGCTCTTGAATTCTTGACCCTTACTTGGTGGCCCATCCCAGGGGCTCACCCAAGACCTGGGACATGACCATCCTCTCAAGCCCCGTTTTTTTTTTTTTTCCTGCAAAGGCAACAGTACTAGGCACAGCGCTTTGGAGACTTTTATCTCACTGACATTTCAGAACAGGTCTTTGAAAATTCAGTCTTGTTACCGCCATTTTATAAACGTGGAAACAGGTTTAGAAAGGTAGTTACCTGCCCAAGGTGAAAGCAATGGAACCAAACCTTGCTTGTTGTGGACTGCCTAAGCCAATTTTGTGATGCATACCCTGGGCTCTTTGGGGTAGATCTCAGTAGCTGCCAAAGGGGAAGCCTAGCTGCCCCCTAATGACCTCACAGACCACATTCAGAGATATGTAGACATTTTATTAGCAAGCAGGCCCTGAAGAGTCTTGGGGCCACTCTGAAAGCTCCATGAAGTGCCAGCTGTCTGTTTGGATGTTTCCAATAGTGTCTCGCAGGAAAGGTCCACCCAAGGCAAATGCCACTCTATTCCAGCCATAGGATCAGGCTGTCTACGGGAGTAAGACAACCAAGATGCCTCCCGGACAGCAGGGAGACGCAGGCAGCTTACAGATCCAGCCTGGGTGTCAGCCGTAAGGGTGACAGACCAAGGCCACTCTAGACTTGGGGGGGAAACTTTTTTACTGACATACAATACATACACAGAAAAGTGCGCAGATCATAAGGGGACGGCTCAATGATTTATTACAAAGTAAACATACCTGTTTGCCAGTTCAGAAAACAAAACTAAAGCAGCTCTCCAGAAGCCCTTTCATGCCCCCTCCTAGTCATGGCCTCTCCTCCCCCAAGGGCAACCACTAGACTGATTTCTAGCAGCACGGATTGTCTATTTTGTATTTTATGTAAATGGAATCACACAGTCTGTACTGTGCCTGGCTTCTTAAACTCAATACTGTGTTGTGAGGTTCATCTATGATGTTGTGTGTAGTTGTAAATCATTCATTCTCATGTCTACCTACTGTTCTATTGTATAACATCGCAAAATTCATTTATTCACTGGATAAATTTTCTGTTGCATTAAGGGTATACATATTTAGCTTTAGTAGATACTGCCAAAGTTTTCCAAAGTAGTTGTACCACTTGATACCCAAACCTGAGACAATGAAAGTTCTGGTTGTTCCACATCCTTAGTAAACCTTGATAAGTCTGCCTTTTTGATTTAGTCATTCTGGTGGGTGTGAAGTGGTATTGCAGTTTGATTTAAATTTGCATCTCCCTGATTACTAGGGAAATTGAAGACTCTCTAGTTTCTTATATCTTTTTTTTTTTAATATGGAGATTTGTCTTAAAATATCTTTGCCAATCTACTTATCTCAAACATCATTAATGTCACCTTTCTGACATCCTTTATGCTAATTAACAAGCTACCGGTTTCCTTAAGAATCCTTTTCTAGCATTCTTTGTGCTAATAACAAAACCCCCAGGAGTTGATGGGAGTTAAAAGAGAGCTGAAGCACTTGTAGTACCTTCTGAATAAACACTATTTACTCAATCAGCGGTCCATCCCTGGAGGGTGTATTCCTGATTAGGACAGCTGATCATCCTTCAGGTCTAGCTTAAGACATACCACACAAGTGGTATCATTGTCTAGGCTAAAGAACTTCAAAGTGAAAAACAGACTTCATGACGTGGCTTCTATGCTTTCTTTTCACTCCATCTCTCTGCCACCGTAAGCACTATGACGACACATGCTTTGTGGTTCAGTAATTTTATTGCATGGAGATCTTCAGGCTCCTAGTAATCCAAGCACTGGACTGTACTCAGGTACAAGGAAATAGAGGAGGACCAATCTTCCCATAGATTCCCTCTGCAAGAAATCTGTTAGACCCGCCGTTTCTCAGTTTGGAGGCAAAGCCACACAGACAGGCTTTCCTCAAGTAGCTCCGGAGCCACCTAACAACCCTTGTCGGGGACCAGTGGCCATGGCTTTCCTGCAATAGGCATGGCAGTGCTTGGCTTCCTCTCCCAGAACATGGTTGGGATTGAGGGAAGAGGTTCCAAACCAGGGACTTTGATCAGCAACTGACCTTTCTTATAGCTTCTGTGTGATTTGTGGAGCACACAGATTTTGGGAGGATGGATTTCCTCATCTCCAGGACTTTGGAGCTGTCTCTTCTGGACCACTAGGCAAGGGAGGTGTAGACTGGTCATATTTCATTCAGTGAAATGCTTGGAGATGTCTTCTGACCTCCTAAGAACAGCATCTTTTAATTCAGTTCTCTTTTTATTTAAACTCAGACACACTGGTGGGAAGCTTGCTTCTCCTGGGATGGTCACTTACTTAGAAACAGCTGCCTGAATCAGAGAGAAAAATAGATAAATACAACCTTCTTCTTGGAGTGGGTCTGGAGGTCCATGCTTACATCTCCAGGTAGGCAGACGATGTTGCTGGTGGGGGTGGGAGAGGGGACTGAGAAGCGAGTACCTTCAGGATGATATAGCAAAGTCATGGGAGGGCTTTTGAAGTGATTGTGAGGGCTGAAAGGGTGATAAGTTAGTCCATCTCCTTAGGATGGCCTGAGGATGACAAATCGTAAAACTGCAATCGTGCCCATAGCTCTTAAGAAACAGGGAGTTCCGGTTACTTGAAATTTCTGGTGTACTCCAGAGCATCCTTTTGAGTTTCAAACTTTCTTGAAAATGCTATGCTGGAGAAAGAAGAGGAGGAGCCTAGCAGGGGCAGTGCAACATGAGTGGAGTGTGAGAAAGGAGCCCCAGCGTGAAGGAGGAACCTGGAGAGCTCAGAGTCACTGTGATGGCCATGAACGCTGGTTGAGTGGCGGGGAGGGCGCAAGCCAAGCATGGCGCCCCACTGGCTAGCCTGCGCTCCAGGCCCAGCCTCCAAGGGGCTCCCAGCCTCGCAGGGGTTTCTAGGACTCCCAAGGCCTGAAGTTCTGAGCAGCCGGTCAGAAACTGAGTCCTGAAGACGCTTGAATGGGTTGCAAGGAGATCCAGCATTTGCTTCTCTAGAAAGATGAAAACCAAGTGCTCCTGGTGTTGCTTGCCCAACTGCTGGCACTCCAGGGCAGCTCCACACCCAGACAGCCCAGAGCCACATCCAGTCCGCTCAGGCGCCCTCCACGCCTCTGGCTGGCAGTCCCCGAAACACAGAGGCGAGGCAGGT
Organism: Balaenoptera acutorostrata; assembly: GCF_949987535.1. Lineage (NCBI taxonomy): Eukaryota > Metazoa > Chordata > Mammalia > Artiodactyla > Balaenopteridae > Balaenoptera > Balaenoptera acutorostrata. The sequence continues at coordinate 55,713,481 of NC_080075.1, forward strand.
GTGGGCATTGGGCGTTGCCAATATGGTCATTTGCATCCTTTGTGCATCTTCAAAGGGTAAGAGAAAAGCTGAGACCACATCTAGGTTTGGGAATTTGGAATCCCTAATGTCTAAAAGGCAGTGAGCTTCATTAGTGCCACCTTGACACTCACCAAGGAGATAAAAATGTTCATCAGGACTGAGAAATAAGATTTAACGTCATTGTATTTATTAGGTTCTGAAACAATACACATTCACATCCTTTTGAATACAGTACATTTGGCACAATAATGTTTACAATGAAATAACACTAATGAATGGCAAGAGATTAAAATTACATCCAGAAAGGGAAAAAATGTACAAATAAAGCATCACAATACAAAAAAAAAAAATCCCTAAAATTGAATACATTTTATATTTAGCCAGACTTATTTTGCACATAATTTAAAAAGAGGTAATTTTTTAGCCTTCTTTTTTTTTTTTTTTTTTTAAAGCAAGAATGCATTGCTTTTTCACCTTTGGAGGAAAAAAAAAAATGTTTCCACTTCACAAAGTCCATTATGAGAGGACACAGGAGAACAGCTATCCTTCATATATTTTTTTGGCATTTTTTTGCACTCCCGTCCCCCCCTTTTTTTTCTTAAAAAAAAAAAAAAAAGAGAGAGTGAGTGAGCGAGCTGGAAAGATGAGAAAGAACTGGCAGAAATGAAACAGTGTGGCTGCTTCCAAACTCTTGTGAAAGCTGAAATGAAACAATGACTACTCACGGAACACACAAGCCTTATTCTATAGACTACATGGGATTTGAATCTGCCTGTGTGAGAACTTGATGAGCTCCAGCCCCAAACAGGAGGCATCCCAGTGAGCCCAGCTTTGGGGGCTGGAAGGGGGCATCTCTGGGCCAGGCAACCCGCTGAGTGAGTGCCTGGAGCTGCCTGGTGGAATGTATTATTATTTGACTTCCCAACAAAAATGCCAGTTGTCCTTTAGGAAGGCCCAACCCCTGCTGACATGGGAATACCTTGGAGAAGGCCAGTTGGCATTATAGTTAGAGTTTGCTTGGTGTTTCAAAGTCCATCAGGGTGAAGGAAGCAGAGGAGAAAACAGAGAGCAGTGGTGATGCATGAGTAAGATGGGCAGTATTGTCATGTCTTCCTAAAAAATGAGATGATGCCACCATGAAGATGTTTCTGTGCTTGTCCTCAACTCCAGAAGACAGTCTCTCCCCAGTATGTCAAGTTACCGAAGATCAATTAATCTACTGTTCTTCATCTCTTCACTGGTATGCCAAACACACAAATTGATAGAGCATAATATTTGAAATTATCATAAGAACAGTTAATAATTACACCTGAGTTTTTAAAAAATCAAAACAAAAGAGAACTGAATGGCATCACTAGTAACCAAGGCTACGTGACCAGCCAGATACAAATATGGACACCAGCTAAGGGGCCCCAGCTAGTCACTGTCAAAACTTTGAAACCACCATCCAGAACATTCCTTTCTCTTTCCCATCTCTATCAGGGCATAACAGAGCGCAGGAGAACTATATGTGAGTTTACATCTTTTAAAATAAACCAAAATGAAATCAACAATACAAAGAACACCCCTCCCCCCCGAGAAGAAAAAAGAAAGAAGGAAACACACCTTATCTCTCGGTAACTTGAACCAATACACTCAGAGAGTATTGCACCTGGACATTATTATAATTATTCTTTCATAGACTAAAGTTTTATAATATGCCTGAACATGCAGCAGTTGATACCTCTAAATTCAATGAATTAATTCCACAGGCCTTGCAGCAAACACTATATACAAAAATCTCAAATGTACAAAAGGCAAAAAGCTTCATTAGTGCCACTTTGCCACTCACAAGTATATATATTTAGGGGCAGCTGGGAAATCCACGTGCAACAGTTGGAATGGATTCCATTCCCTGCTAAATCAGTTCAGTAAAATAGATAATCAAACGACCTCCAGGAAACATGTACACAAAGCCACAGAGAACCCTTGGAAATCAAAGAATGTAACACTGTTAGCATATCTACAGGAGGTAATGTCACATCCATTAAATAGTGTCCACATGAGTTGCCATTGCATGTCACACAGAAACAAAACTCCGAGCGCATCTTGCCACCCTGTCAGTTTTCAAATAAGTCGCTCTTCAATCTCCTGATACCCTCTGCATAACCCACGTTTAGCCTCACTCTGCTTGTTCCAAAAGCAGATATTTCATATTTAACTTTACACGTTTAATGTTTAAAAACCACAACACAGTAGTACTACCATTTGGTAGAAGTGCGCAAAAATTACACACTGCTGCAGAAAATAAATAGAGTTGATGCTGGGGACTTAGGACGAAACTGGAAAGAGAATTTGGGAGGCGAGTTTTGCTAGGACCCCAGGGCCTTGGCCATCTCTGCGGTGGCCTTGGAGTTCAGGCAGAACTTGAATAACACAGAGCACTGCTAGTTTCCTTTCCTCTCAATTCACGGAGCCCCACGTGCCACGAAAGTATTCAGAGCATAAACCTTGGACGATGATTTATTAGCCCTTTAATATCTACCTGTATTAACACTGGAATTTATATCTTTTGGCCAATTAGAAAGCAAATTTGATAATCTATTTTTCAAATGTTAACAGAGTTCAAAATCAAATTTCTTCTTCTACGGAGAGCGATTTCTTCCACAAGACACATGCTTACACAACTTTGGCATGCCCCAAAGCTAAAACCAAAGCAAGCGAGAATTAGCCATTCCAGAGCAAACCAACACAGGGAGCCAACCCGGGCATCTCCCAGCCTCTCTCCTTCCTGGGCATGCCTTGAGGGCGCCCATCTTTGGGCTGAAGAAGCACCAGTCTCTTCTTCTGGATAGAATGGCAGAGAGTGGCAGGCGGGGAGACCGGAGGGATGAGAAGCAAGAGTTGTCAGGACTCTGCGTCCACGAGCAGAGCCAGAGTCTCGTTAGCTTTTTTTTTTTTTTTTTTTCCTTTCCTTTTCAGTAAAAGACCTGAAGTTGCTTCCCTGCCAGAAGCCCCCGTGGAGTGAAGAAGCCAGGCTTGCCAACAGACCAGACTCGGCAGTGGGTCCAGTGAACTGCTGACGCCACACGATTCTGCATTACTGGTGAGACAAGAACCAAGAGTGCCTTCTGGTCACCAGGTGGGAAGAGGGAGGAGCTGGCCTGGGGCGAGGGAATGCAATAAATAGAGGGTGGACAAGGGACTGGGGCTCCGGGGAGGAGAAGTAGTTCAAGACCGTCCGACGGGAAAATAGGAATCTTCCCGGCGCCCCTGCTTGCAGCATCACCAAACTCCACCTGGAGCGGCTTCTCAGGGCATCAGGTCTTCACCAAAGTAGGAGAAGCCTTTGAATTCCTCCTGGTTGATCTGCTTCACAATCGCTTCGTCCACGAGCGTGAGTACCGGCTCTTCCCGGGTAAAGTCTTGGTCAAAATTATTGACGTCTCTTTTGGTTTTCTGTGGGAAGATAAGAGAAAGCACTGACTCCAGGCTGACCTTCCTCCCCAGGGCCCCCCGCAGGGAGTGGGCATCGCGCTGACCAGCCTCTCGCCAAAGCAGACCTCTAGCTACTGAGAGCAGACATCGAGCTGTTCCAATGAGGTAACGATGAATGGCCCCAGGACCGGGAGGTGATGGAGGACTTGGAGAGGAAGAATGAGTCCAGGTGAGAAGGAAGACGGGGTGAGAGGTATGATGGAAAAGCAGGGAAGTGGGATTCCCATAGACTGTGTGTGTGGGGTCGAGTGTGTGTGTGCGTGTCTGTGTGTGTGTGTGTGTGTGTTCCGGACACTCCCCCTTCCAGCATCTGCCCTAGCCCTCTGGCTCCACTGAGACCTCCCTTCCTGTGATCCAGGAAATGAACTTGAATCTCCCTCCCACAAGGTCTCCAGTGGTCTTTCTTCCATAAAGGTAAACCCCCATTACCTTGCCATGTCTGCTCCAGATGTCATCTTCTCTATAAGTAGGAGGATGCATAGGATGGGGGGGTGGGACCATCTTCTGGGAAACCTGCCTTGATCCTCACCTGCTATTTTGTGTTCCCACGTTATTTCTATTATTATACTCAAGACACTGACTTGCAGTGAATTGTTAATGCTTTTGTCCTGACCATGAGCTCCTTAAAGGCAGAAGCCTTGTCTGACTCAGCCTTGGGTCCCCAGCAGTCCCCTGCACTAAGCATCTACTGAATGAGTGAATACATCAGCAAGCCCACCACTGACTTCCCAGCTCAGAAAGACCCATACCCAGCCGGAGGTTCAAGTTACCAAAATTGGGCTTATGGTCTGTGGAGGGTGGAGGGCAGCAATCAAACACATCCTGGGTTTTGGAGAAAATCAGGAAGTATGAATAATGCTCTCTGCCTTTGGGGGTTCACTGCTGAATCGGGAATCAGTATTCCTGTCTAGAACACACTGCAATCATTAGAAAAACTTTCATGGAGTAGTCAGGGCCCGGCTGAGACTTGAAGGATGAGTTACAATCATGTTGGTAGAGATGGGAGGAAGGCACCTTGGCAGAGAGGAAGATGGTTAAGAAGATGGGAGCAAAGTTCTGCAGAACATGGTTTGGGAAGTGCTGCTTTACAGTTTACAGCATCTTCACGTTTATTTGCTCACTGATCCTTGGAACAGGCAGGTGTTATTATCCTGATTTTACAGATGTGGAAACCGTGGCTCACAGAGGTTTGGTGACTTGCCCAGAGTCACCCAGTGAGTTCAGAGCAGAGCCAGACTCAAATCCAGCTCTCAGCATGATGCCTCCCGTGGTGTAGAACGTCTGGAAAGCTGGGTACTGGAGACGTGGGAAGACACGGCAAGAGTCAAATTCAAACAGGAGACATTTAGGTCAAACCACTAGGCTGAAGCAAAGCCAGAACGACTTGCTGGTAAGCCAGCATGGTGGGAGACGTCTGTGGGTTGGGGAGAGAGTGGTGACATGGTGAGGTGAGCTCGGCAGGGGAGTCTGTTTTCGAACTTCCCCAGATTGAGATCTGAATCAGATGGACAGCACAGAGCGGAGATGAGCTAGTCTTTCCCATCTTTCAGCGCCCATTAGTCCTGCTTGGCGTCTTCTCTCTGGCCTTGAGCTGCATAGTTCAGTAGGTCTCAGAGACCTTGGAGGGGAGACAAAAGGGGGACACAGAAAAGCCCAAGGGATGGAAACAGGACTTGCCGCAGCAGGATGTGTGTGTCGCCCCTTGACATGGGAAAACTGAGGAGTGGCTTAGTCTTTTCTACAGGAGGGCTGGCCGCAGGCAAGAGGATGACACGTCTCCATCTCCAGTGTGTACAGAGCACGAGGAAAAGGGGGGCCCTCGTGGAGAGGGACTCCAGAGGAGAGCCACAAAGCCCAAACCCAAGTGACGCACGAGGGACACGGGAGGGCAGGTGCCTGGGGAAAGGGTGTGGTGACGCCTCTTCTGAAGATCCCAAGCGAAGGAGGGATGGGTTCACTTTGATTGAAGAGGGCTTATAGAGTATGGGCGCGTGGTGCTGGCGGAGCAGCAGGATGGGAGAAGGGGGCAGCAAGACTTTAAGACTTGGGAAGCGCTGAGTATCATCCCAGAAGGCGACCAAGGGGCACCCTCAGTGGGGGCAGGAGGAGAGGGGGAGCAGGGGCCTGAGGGGTGGGAGTTGGTGAAGAAAATTGGCAAGGAATAGGCCAGGAGGGAAACTCAATTGGTAACACCACCAATGGTGGGCTATGCCCAGGTACTTTCAGGGGCGGGACCACCTCTTTCCTGGCTCCCTCTCACTGGTCACTAATGGGGGAGGGGAGCCAGTGTATAGAGAACCTCGGGAAATCTGTAAACACTCTGGCATCGGCTCCCCTGTTTAACTACTTGTGCTTCACCTTTCAATCATGTGTGTCCATTAGTCATGGAAACTGGTTTCCTTTCCTGAGGTCAAATGAGCATAGTGACGGAGCTGGATTCCACAGGATGTCTGAATGTCCCAACTTGCTGACTGCTTACCAGGGAATCGGGCTCAGTCAATACAGTTAGGGACGTCATTCCCAGAGGGCCTCTAGCTCTATGGCGGGCTGGCTTGGGTAGCAATCTAGCTCAGCTCTGGGCTTTCCAGTGGTCCCAGAATCATCTGTGGCATTGGAGCGAGTGTGCCATTCTTCAAGAGCGCTACAGAAGAACACACGTGGCTCACGCAACCCTTATGCAACCCGGCCCAGGCCCTAGTTCCCCTGGAGACAGCTTAGGTGCATGTCAGTAACTCATTCCCAATTCAAATAACTAACAATTCCTGACTATTAATTAACCTTAGAGGCTTGGGGAGTTTTCCAAAGCAAGTATTTCTGAGAAACCCCATCCCCTGTTAATTGCATGTAGGCAGCATAGCATCCGCATATTTAGAGAGGACTGGGGATTTTATGCTTTACTCACTGGTTTTACTCTTTGGAAAGCCGCTGTCTCCCTTACAGAGTTGGCACGAGACTCCACTCCAAGGTTCTGATGGGCAAACTCCTAGAGACACTCCCTGTTTAGCTGGATCTTTAGTCACCCCATGTGCCTCTCCTAATATCTAAATGCCTGACTCTCAGCCCCCACCGCACAGCCTGAGAGGTGACACTGGGACAGTGGAACAGCCTTCTAACTCTTCGCACCTTATCTCCTCCATTAAGTCCTTCCCACGTCCTCTGACCCACACGGAAGGAAGGCTGCATGCAGGGGGAGAAAGAGCACTGGCTTGCCTCCCATCCTGGTACCGTCCCCCTTCCTGGTGAGACGACACTGTGAAGGTAACCTCTTTGAGCCTTGGTCTTTTCATCTGTAAAATGGGGGTGGTCACAGGTGCCCTGCAGATTGCCTTGAGGACTAAATGAGATGCCAGATGTGAGGTGCCTCCGTGCAGACCCCAACACACAATGGGCACCCGATAAATGTGAGATCCTACCCTGCCTCCGAGTCTTAGCACCGTGTGCTGTGGGCATGCCTCACTCTCTCCTTGGCTGTGTTCCCCAGCACAGCCCATGTGATCTGCCCACGGGTGCCATGAGCTTCGTGAGGGCAGGGCCTGAGCTCACAGTTCTCTGGATGCTTTCAAATCCTGAACTAGTGCTGAGCCAGGGCCTGTCTGAACGTCCCGTGCTTCCTCCAGCCACTGAGATTCTTCCAAAGGTGGCTTACTGCTCTCGGAAAAAGCCCCAGTTTCTTACCCACTTCTAAGGCCCTCTGGGATCTCGTCCCTGCCCACTTGCCCAGCTTCATCTCCTGGGCCCGGGGGAACCATGAAGTCCTCTGGACTCGCTGGCTTCCTCCTGCATCCGAGCCTTCGCTCAGCTAGTCCTCGGCCCGGAGTACCCGCTCCCCTCCTTGCCTTCTGCCCCATGTCTTCATCACCGAGCTGACTTCCGCTCACCTTTCCCATCTTGGCTCAGATGCCCTGCTTTCAGGAAGCCTTCTCTGTCCCTCCAGGCCTCTTATGGGGGTTCTATCACCTCTCCTAACTCTCATCACAGCACTTACCACCCTGGGTGTCCACCTCCTTTTGCAACTAATGTGTGCGCTCCTGGGGGCAGGGACTGGGTTGAACTCGCCATTCCATCTGCGGGATGGCGCACTGCCTGGCACATAGAGAGTGCTCAAGAAATACCAGAGGAAAAAAACAACTGAATGCACGTCTCCTGCTGCTGCTTTATCTAGAGCCACTGAAGTGATCTGGGTTCAGAACCTGTGGCACTCTTGTGCCAGAGGGTGTTTTTGTTTGGAGAAGGTTGAGGTCTGGCTCACAAAGAGCCTGGAGCAGGGCACCCCAGCCCATGGCTGCCCCACAGAGCCCTGAGAGGCAGGCAGGCTTAGGTCTGGTTAATGGGGTTTCCTCTCCCTGCAGTGGTCAGCCTGGGCCACTAGGGTTCCTTGACTGCTGGTCTGAGAAAGAAAGAGGATGAACCAGGGTTTGGGCAAATTCTACCAAGACAGATGGGCTAAGAGAAGTTTACGGACTTGGTGGGTATTTGCAGTTGGTGTCAGGGGAAAACAACATTCCTCTTCCCTTTGGCTTCATTGAGAAGTAAGGTCTTGGATTTGAGAGGTCTGGGGCTGACCCTGGGGGGAGGGCACACTTCTGGCATCTGCAGCAGGGGAGTGAGGTAGAACTTATGGAAACAGAGTTATAGGTCACTCCAGATGCCTCTGAGAAACTGCATTTGAGAGGCAAAGGTAGGCGACCTGCCTTTTAAATCGCCCTGAGGCCACTGAGGGCTGGAGGCTCAGCCAGCTGTGGCAGTGTTTAGACCCCAGCGCGGACATGGGCAGGCTGCCTGAATGCTCGCTTCCTGTCTGCCTGGCGCAATTCTTTCATAGCCCTCACTGAACTGAAGTCATAAATACAAGCTTTTAGAGGAGCCAGCGATTTCTGCTTCTGTCTTCTTCTGATTACGAGATCAACAGATGACTTTGTTCTAAAGCACCGAGAAAACTCCCTGGTCTTACAGGCCGGGGCACGGGGCTGTAGTCACCGTGCTGGTCCCAGACCACCTCTTCATCTGTGCCTGGTGTGACAGCAAGGGCATAGGCAGTAGAGTGACCACAAGCCAGGGTCCCCAGACCCATGTGTGTGACCATAACTTTCTGAGGAGACATGCTGTCTCCACGTGGTCTCCAAAAATCCAGCTTTCAGGTTCCACCTCCCTCTTGAGTCTCCCTGACTCCAGCCTCCCTCCCTCTCACCCTCCCCTGCAGTCCCCCACGGCACTTCCTGGAACATGCATTTGCTCCCTCCTTGTCATGTTTTTATGTGTGTCACATTTTCCTCTCGTATCCCTCAAGGTACCTACTGCAAAGCAGGGCACACGGCAATCCCTTAATACTCATTTGCTCAAAATCCTTTTATTCGCCGCAACAGTCAAACTCAAGATTCCTCTTAGCTCTGAAATGTCAATATTCTTATCTAAGCTCTTTCTTCTTTTAAATATCTTCAAAGAAAAAGTGAGAATTCAAATAATTAGAATGCTTGCTTAACATCAATTAACTGGATCTTTACATATACACATATATTCATTATACCCATATATTGACAAAGTACATGTGCATATGCTTATACACACATGCTCACCCATGAAGTTAAATGAAATGAGAAACGTATAACTGCATAGTGTTTTGCCTGACAAAAACGAGGCTTGGAACAGAAATTCAAGTCAACTATCATTTGCCTAGAAATCTCTCTCAACATATTCTTCTATCCCTTTCCCCCTTTTTTAATTTTGTTAACCAAGAATTGATCATACTTTTGGATTTTCCTTATAGAAAACAGAGCGAGACACATAGAGGGTTTGTCTAGGCTGCCAGTGGAAGCTTTCACAGCACCTATCTTGCCATGGTGGTGCCCTACCATTTTTTAATCCATTTCCTTCTTAGAATGTGGTGGCCAGAACTGACAGCTCGATTCCTGACTCCGTGGTCTGAGCAATGCCAAGGGAAGTGGTATGACCCTCTACTTGGTGGAAACTCTCAAATTAAATCAATGTCTAAAACGGTGTCAATGTTTTATCATTTCTGAGGTAACTGTGATAAAACAGTGACACTCTTACAGTTTTATCAATCCAATTTAACCTTGTTATGTGTTGAACTGTGTCTCCCCCAAAAGCTATGTTGAAATCCTAACCACCAGCACCTCAGCCTTATTTGGAAATAAGGTCTTTGCAGATGTAAGGTCATCAGGGTGGGGCCTGTCCAGTATGACTGGTGACCTTATAAGAAGGGGAAATTTGGACACAGAGGCAGACACGCACAGGGGGAGGACCCAATGAAGAGACACAGGGAGAACCCACATGAAGAGCAGAGTGATGCCACCACAAGCCAAGGAACATCTGTTGCCACCAGAAGCTGAAAGAGGCAAGGAAGGATTCCTCCCCTACGGGTTTCAGGGGGAGCGAGGCTCTGCAGGTGCCCTGATCAAAGACTTTCGCATCCAGAACTGAGAGACAATACACCTCTGTTGTTGTAGGCCACCCGGCGTGTGGAACTTTATAGTAGCCCTAGGAAACTAATACAAACCCCCATCTTCTGAAATGGATTTTTTGCATCCAGATGTAACCTCTGACACTTAACCTTGATTTCTTCTTATGGTGGTACTTATTTCTAGGTTGTTAAGATTACCATAAATAATGATTCTGTAATTTACCTCTCTGAATCTCAGTTTATTTACCAAGAAAGTGGGGATAATAAATCTACCTAGCTTGCTGAGGATTGCATGAGCGCGTATAAGTAAACCTCATGTAAACTCTAAAGTACTATATGAATGCCATTTTAATTCTGTCATCCATCTTTTCTGCCATATTCTTCAGATTTTTGTCATCCTAAAATTTGAATTGGCATGCCTCCCATCTCTTTAACAAGATGCATATAAAAATACTGTATAAGGGAAGTTCAGGCTCAGAGCCCTCTGACCTGCCCTCTGCAAAGAGCTCTCTCACAAAGCTGACCTACCCAGTCGTACCAGCACAGTTTGGGGGTATGGGTGTTAAATCCACTGTGAATCAACCAGCCATGGTCACTTTTTCCATCTTGTTCAGGAGCATGCTATCCGAGACTTTCAATTGTTTTGCTGGAATAAAGATACACAATGTCTGCAGCATTTCTCTCATCTATTAGTCTAGAGGTGAAGTTAATTGGCTCCAAGCAATTACCATTTTCCCCTAAGTGTCCACAAACTATCTTCTCATAAAACCTTCTAGAAACTTGCTTTAATCACATCCATCTCAGAGTATCCCAAACCTCATTTTCCCTCTTTCTGAATACTGGGAGACTGTTTGCCCATGTCCCATCATTTGGTACCACTGCTCTATTCCATCAAATCCAAATAACCAAATAGTGGGCATGGCTGATTCTTCACTAACCTGAGAGATAACTCACCTGGGTCTGGCATGGTGGCTTTCAAACTCGGCTGCACAACAGAACCACCATGGAACTTTAAATGAGAGTGACGCTACACCCACCCCAGAGACTCAGTGTAACTGCTCCAGGATCTGGCCTGGGTGAGTTATAGCTCCCAGGTGACTTCATTAGATACAATTCATTAATTCACTTCTCTTGGGTTTCAGTTCACCCAAGAGTGGTTTTTGCCCTAATCTTTGTACTTTGAAGACATTTCTCTTTGGGGAAAAGTTAGAGGCAAAATAACAGCCTTGCTATTTGTCATTGTTTTCAGTCAGTGGCTCTCCATCCTGCCTGTGTATCAGAAACAAACATGCATCTATATGGACACCTGGGCCTCAACCCACACCTCGTGAACTGGAATGTCCAGGGGTGGGGCCCAGACCTCTGTATTCTTTTTATAGCTCTGTGAGTGATTCTGATGTGCAGCCTTGTTGAGTCCCTCTGTGTAAAGGAGCAATGGATCTCTTTCTTCCTTCTTTTTCTTAGCAGTTTCAAAGGGACCACACAATATACTGGTATTCCTTCTGAATTTCATGCCATTCCTTAGTTATTTTACATCAGTCTTTATAAAATCAGGATACCCAAGAGCTCACTGGCAAACCACACTGGTTTCTTTAGATGTCGCCCTCTGAGAGGCAGCGTAGCCTAGTGGTTTAGCATGCACGCTAAACTTTGTGGCCTTGGGCAAATCATGAATTCTCTCTTGTGCCTCAGTTTCCTCATCTGTAAAATGGGGATATTAGTAGTCCTCCCCATATACTTGTTATAAGGATTAAGTGAAATAATCCATTTAAGTGATGAGAACATTACACAGCAGAGAGTAAATGTAAGTTATTAGTATTGCTTCTTTGTCAATATTGATCACAACAGTATGGTCAGAACAAAGAGCGTTGTCTTTGGGATGATCCCTGATCTCAGGCACAGAATAATCACTGTATTACCGGGGTAACCTGTGTGCTTTCATCTCCTGTGTACTCCAAATACTAGGACTAACCAGTCTTCTCTTAAAAGCTAAGAGCCAGAACTGTGACCCACCCAAGAGGACATTCCTGATCCTTTTATTGCCTTCCTAACCTTGTTTGTCTTTCCTCATTTTCACTGCCATTACATTTACAGTATGTGCTTTGTATACCCTAGTGGGCTATCTTTAAACTTTCTGGAATAAAGCAAGATAAGAAAAACAAAAAGGAAGAAAGAAGATGAATTTTACTTTTAGCAGTGCTGGCTATGACATCATTTCTTCTTTTCTCTGTAATGAGCCAGAGGGTGTGTGTGTGTCCACAGGGAGCTGTAGAGCTGGGGGCAAAGTGGGCAGTGCATGCCTCAGCAGCTGATGTGCTCCTTCAGGAACACAGACCCAGGCAGGGTTCCTAGGTCTTCTGAATTCCCAACAAATACCCGAGACACATTTTCATGTTAGAGCTCCTAATTTTTGCCAACTAATTCAATTAAAAATAGAGCAGCCTGGGGCTTCCCTGGTGGTGCAGTGGTTGAGAATCCGCCTGCCAATGCAGGGGACACGGGTTCGAGCCCTGGTCTGGGAAGATCCCACATGCTGCGGAGCAACTGGGCCCGTGAGCCACAACTACTGAGCCTGCGTGTCTGGAGCCTGTGCTCCACAACAAGAGAGGCCGCGACAGTGAGAGGCCCGCGCACCGCGATGAAGAGTGGCCCCCGCTTGCCGCAACTAGAGAAAGCCCTCGCACAGAAACGAAGACCCAACACAGCCATAAATAAATAAATAAATAAATTAAAAAAAAATAAAAATAGAGCAGCCTGGTTGAATGGGTTGCGCGGTCCTCCAGTTTGTGACCTCTGTTTAGTAAAGCTGTTCCCACCTTTTAGGGAAAAAGAAAATCAAGACCCATTTGCTTTTCAGGCACAAATGATTAGCTTCATGACATGTAAAAATGGGAAGCCACTTGGTTCCTGGCCATTCCCTGGCCCGCAGGAGAGAATCATGGCAGCAGGCTGGCCTCTGCTGCTAGCCTACAGAGATGGGGAGCCACCCAAGCCTCAGGTCGAACGCCCCCTCCCCCAGAATCTGGTCCACCGCCTCATCTAAACCATGTCTGAGGGAAAGCCGCTTCACTCCTGAGGCAGTCTGCATATGTAAATGTATTTTTTAAATGGACTAAGTCCCTCAGACCAACAGGCATTCTGAACAACCAACAACAGCTGAATTCTGTCAAATCCACTGCTTGATGGAATTCAACTATTCCCCCTCTCTCCTTGTCCCCTCGTAATTGTTTCCCAGACTATTAAAAAAATCCACATTTTTACAAAGTCCATTTGAAGAGTTGCTTTGGATTTGGGAGTTGCTCCTCCCTCACACCTAGAAATACTTCAGTGATCAAAGGAGTTCAGCCAACTACAATTTGTCTGTAAATCAGTGGTTTATAGGGGTCTACAGACTCAGCCCTCTGGGATCTCCTTTACAGGGGAGGGCAGGTATCCCTGTTATAAAGAAGCTGTTACCAAACGTGGAACATTTGTTATGGTGCTTTTTAAATAAAATTTTGGTGCTTCTACCTGAAGGTTCGTTTGGAAGGCAGGGCCAGCTTAGAAACCTACAGAAGCTTGAAAGGGGAACCCAAGATACAACTCCCTGTATCCCCTGCTCCCACAGAAGCAGGGAATGTGGTCCTTGATAAAGTGGGGAGCTTGTTGAGGGGATTTCCAAAGCTGCTTCTACCTGTATATTCCATGGCTCAGTCATTTTAAGTAAAACTAAAATATTTCAAACAAGACTTCTTGACCTGGGTTCCCACTCTTAGAGCATGGGTGGCACGTTTTCTGTGAAAGGCCAGCTAGTAAATATTTTAGGCTTTGTGGGCCATGGGGTCTCTGTCACAACCACTCCCCTCTGCCGTGTGGCACGAAGCAGCCCTAGACAAAGTGTCAGTGACTGCGAGTGGCTGTGTCCCAGTAACACTTTATTTATGGACACAGATATTCGAACTTCTTATAATGGTCAAGTGTCACCATTCTTCCTCAACCACTGAAGATAAATGTAAAACCCATTCTTAGTCTGAGGGCTGCACAAAAAGAGGCAGTGGGTTGGATCTGGCCAGCGGGTCAGAGTTTGCCAACCCCTGTACTAGACGAGGGACTTCAGGGCTTCCGGGAACCTCGTGAAATACAATCCAGTGTGCTGTATGTATGGGCACTTTTGGGTTTTCCTGGAGAGAGTTCACCGCAGCAGATTCTGGAAGGGGTGGCAACTTCACTGCTAAGTTAAGAGTCACAGATTTCAAAGTTTCCCCTCAAACAAGGCCTGAAATTCCCTGTGGTACAGTAACTCTGAGGAATCCACAGAGAGGAGAAAGCCCTGAGAAGCAGTCTCAGGGCCGGAAATGTCCCCTTTTGCTCAAGTCCCTCGTACCATGGAGGCCCCCAACATGGGGCGTTGCCTTTGGCCCGTGTGGTGCTCCATGGGAAGGCTGAAGGGTCCCTGTGAAAATGGTTGGGAAAAGTCCCCCGGACGCAGGCTCTCTGTCTAAGGCTATTTCAAGACCAGGTGGAACCACTTGTCTCGTAGCTTTAGCCTCACAGACACAGCATTTCTTCATTCCTTTTAGGGAAGGAGACATTTCTGGGCAGTTCTGAAGGGCGGTGCTGACACCTGCCTCCTGAAACCCTCCCAGGCCTGCCCAGGTCCACACGTGGACACACCTTTGGCTGTGACTATCTGCTGTTAAAACTTGGTAAAAAGTATAAAAGCATACATTTCAGCCAAGATTCATTGTGGGCCGTGTGGTTAAGGACACATCCTCATAGTCTGTACAGCACTCACTCGCCCTTGACGACGTTCAGTTTGGAGTTTTAAAAGGCCTAGAGGTGTCTCCAAGTGCCCCAAGAATCTTGGCTCCCTGGCAAGGCAAGTAGCATCTCGGGGCCACCTGCATCTTCTGTCACTCGCAGCACCCAGCTCACAGCCGGGCCTTAACTAAGTAGACCCTGCTGAGTCCCCAGGTGACGGCCCAGAGCAAGAGCTCTTCTCACATAGGGGAGCCCGCCCCCTCCAAGACAAGACGTGAGAGGAAAGAAGTGCCCGTTTCCCTCTCAAATGCTGCAAAGGAGCTCGGAAACCGTTCCTGAGGCCACAAGGCCTCCATCCTGCTGCTAATAAGAAGGGTCTGGAACTGCTATGTGGGAAAGAAATGCCCCTTCCTGGGGAACCATCCCGAACCCAGGCTGGTCCCCCTCACATACCTTGATCGCCCTGTGCCTCTCTTTCCCCGCCCTCCTTGTAACTGGGGCTAAAAAGTGACTTACTCAGTAACTGTCTCCTGCACAGGCTAGAGGCTCTGCTCGGGGGCCTGCCGTGTACTTCCAGCAGCGGCACGGCTCAGTCCCTCCGTGTGGACAACATAATAAAGCTCAGGGATGGAGACCTGCCTGATGCATTTAATCTCACAGTTACCCTAACTCCCGCTGCAAAGACTAGCAAGCAGCTGCCCAAGGTGGGCCCGCCCCGGGTGGAGCCAGGACTGGATTCAGCCTGTTCTGACCCTGGGCCGGGCCCCTGGTGTGTGCCGTCCTGCCTCCCGCTGACAGGCGTCAAGGCGGTCACCTGTGCAAAAGGGCCGAAGCGCTGAGCCCAGCCCAGGTGGCCAGCCACTGGCTTCCACCAATAGCATAGCTGCTGTGTTAAAAACCAACCAACCGACCAACCAACCAACCAACCAATCAGCCAACAAGCAAACAACTGCCTTCTGCCCTGCATCCCTCACAATGCATGAGGCCGCCATCCCCACTAGGCCTTTTGGGGTCATTTCTTAGACAGGAGGGGTGAAAGGGAATACAGCCCTTCGAAATTCTTCATTATGACCAAGAGTAAGAAATACATGTTATATATGACCTAGTGGACATCACCTCATTCCACTGTCCCCAAGAAAAGATGCAGCTCGCTACACTTTACCCTTACCAGATGTGATGCAGTCTATGTTCTAGTCTCTCTACTTTGTTCTTTTCTTTCCTTTTCTCTTCTTCTCTACCCTAAGTTCTACCCTATCCTAGTCTTCATTAAAAATGTTTTCTGCACCTGACCCACTAAATTGATTTTACAACCCACTGATGGGTAGACCTGGAAGTAGGGTAAAGGGGCACCCAGCAGGGGTGTCTGGAGCTGAAAATGTGTAGAAAATACAATGTCGATATGCAGGAATAAAGTCTTAGGAGGAGACAGCACCCTGCCTGCTGTGGCCTGCCCAAGGCCTGAGCCCCTGTGCCAGGCTCTGCAGCGAGCTGGCCCCATGCAGTGGGACGTGCAGCAGCGGGACCCGTGGCTGCTCCCGCTGAAAGTGGGCAGACACACAGTAGCAAAGCCAGCCCCACTCTGCCTCTAACCGGGGGGCCCTTTTTCATTTATCATCGACTTTTCAAAGCAGTGTCATTGTTGACAGCTGTTAAGTTTAGCTACTCTAGGGATGCTTTTGGGTACTCAAAGAAGAAACTTTCCAATCAGTCCTGGCAAAAGCCCTGATCCTGCACTCAACAATCCCCCACTCCAACCCCCCGCCCCATATTTATGAACATGTCCTGGATGGAGATCAAGCTCTCTTGGCCTGGGATTTATTGTTGCTCTGCCTACTGGCTTTGAAACGGGAACCGTAAACACTCTAATAGATGCCTCTCAAGTCACGATGAGGTCACCCACCTTCTCTTACCATTCAACAATTTCAGGTTTCCTAATGCAGGATCTTATCACCCCAAATTCCCAGGCACATACTGGGATAGATCTTGGGCCATAAAAGGTGAGAAGAGAATTTTGAGATGGAACTAAGAGAGAAACATTCTCTGGAAAAACACTGTAGAGCTACAGAATTCATTCATTCATTCCACACAGATATATGAATTACTACTATGTGCCAGGAGTTTTTGCTGAGGACGCAGCTGTGAACGAAACAGACACACATCCCTCCCCTAACACATTAAGCAGAGCTCGCTAGCAGTCTTTGCAGTTGGGTGATGGGCACATGGGGATTCCACTTTTCTTGCTACTTTTGTACATGCTTGAAATTTTCCATAATAAAAAGTTAAAAATATAAGTCTCAAACACATGATGCTGAGTGAAAGAAGCCAGACACAAAAGAGCGCATACAACATGACTGCATAAACGTGAAGCTCTAGGAAAGAGAAATCTCCTCTCCAGGGACAGAAAGCAGATCAGGGGCTGCCGGGGGCAGAGACACCTGGGAACTGCTTGGGTACAGAGATGTTCTTTACATTCATGAGCCGGTGGTTACACAGGTTTGTTAAAATGCATCAAAATGGACACTTTAAACAGGTAACTTTTCAGCTCTGTAAATGTTACTATAATAAAGTTGATTCAAAACCTGCACACATCCCTGCCCTCATGGAGCACGTTTACACAGAGTGCCTGGGGCTGGGAGAAATCTTAGGGACAATGCAAGTCCCTCACCTTACAGGAAAGGAGCAGAGAGATTCAGTGCCTTGTTCAGGGTTTCACAGACTCTCACAGCAGGGACCTGGACCCAGCCCCGTCCAGTGTTTTCCTCTCAGCTCACTGCCTGTGATACAGAGTTGGGGCTAAGTTCTGAAATCTCCTGTTCTGGGGTGAGGGTATTCTGCGTCATTCAGTGGAACACCCACATCCTAGGTACTTGGGTACCTGTAGCCTGAATCTGCCGCACCTCCCCGGGAGGACCATCAATCCTGTCGTTTCCAGCACTAGGGGAGGTGCCAGTTGCTTGCGGGGAGAAGGAAGGCGCGGCTGAAGCTCCCAGTCAAGGTCTGGTTTATTTTCTAAGTCATCTCAGCTGACAATCCCCACTCCAGTCTTATCTGCCCATCTCCCCACTTCAGGCAATGATCTTATTTCACTGTCCCCGCCATTCTGGACCCTCCTCCACACCTAGCTGGGCTCACACACCTGAAATACTCCACTGACATCCAAGCTCTGTGCTCAAGAAAACCCCTTTGGGGGTGGAGTAGGTCTCAGAACGGAGGAGCCCGAATAACATGCAGGCTCGAAAAGATGCAGGCCCGTGAGCCAGGTCTTCTCTCTTTGAAGAGACTGAGGTTGATGAACAACCTTAATGAAGCTTCACAAACCCAATGTGTGTTTGCTAGACCCTGGGACTCTAGAATAACGTTTGAGCATCTAGCTGAGGCCAAATCCAATTCTGTTATCACCCCTTATCCCAGCACAAACAATGGGGAGTAAACAGGGCACTGATCCCCCGAGATGCAAAACTGGGTTTCCAAGAGCTTCTCTCCGCTATGACAGATGCAGCCCTGGAGATTCAAGGTCCTGGACTTGTAGGCTGGTGTGGACGGGGAACCCTGTCAGCTGGCAAAATGTCCCTTGGTGCCTACACCCTTCAAAGAGCAAATGCTGGCTTGAGGGCTGGAGGACGGAGCCCCTCCATGGGAAAAGCTTGAGATTCTATCTGCTTTTACTTTGACGCACATTATCCAGCCTCTGACCACTATGCCCGCCCCCCTGGCTGCAGGACCACCCTGTAGCCTTCTCTGCAGAGACAGGCAGGAGGGCACTGCTCATCCAGCTACATGGCCCTCCTGGACAAGATCTTCTAGGAGACCTCGGGTGGGAAGTGGCTCCTGTGACCCACAGAGGCCTGACTGGGGAGGCCATCTTCTTCGTGCCATCTCTCCCGTTCTGTCCTCTAACCTCGACAGGCAAACCTCAAGACTCCCCTCCCAAAGTCAAATCCTGAATTTTATCCCATTGCCTGGTATTCCTCAAGTATTCCGTGTTCAGTATCTCCTCCTGCCATCTAAGCTCCTCACGTCACACGGTGAGGTGAACGTGTTTGTGTTCGTAGGGGATTCTTTTCTTCTGTTTACCTTCCCCTCCAGGGCTTCCCAGAAGGCACAGAGCACATGCTCACTAAATACCCATTAAAAAGAGCTGATCTGAATCCTGCCTTTCCCTTTTCCCTTTCATGCCTTGTCCCGTGTAGTTCTCTCTTCCTAACCCTTCCTGGCTTTCTCTGCCAAGATCCAGCAACTCTCGAGAACCTTCTCTGATGGCTCCTGCTCTCCCCACTTTGAATCAGGCACAGCCTAGTAGGTCCCATGCTCCCACGTAGGATGTGTGTGTTACCTTAAGTGTTCATGGGGCAGGGAGGAGATTAAATTCAATATACACTAGTTTGGTGAATCCATGAAGGCGAATCCCAACCTCACAGCTAGTAAGTCATAAATAAAAACTTTGGAGCTTATGGAAATGCCCAGCCTAGGGCTCAGATCCCTCCCCTGGGGTGGGTGCTGGGAGGACCAAAGTGAATCACAGGTGGGCCCTCCAGCCCTTGGCCACAGGGACGCTCCTGCAGTCAGAATTCCCTGATGGAGAAATCTCTTGTGTAGAGTCAAAGACGCCCCACTGAGGCTGTTTAGCTTAGAAATACTTGGGAAGCTGTGACTGCTACCATTTCAGGGCTGGGGCAGAGAGTCACACAGCCGTGCTCAGCAAAAACACTGCCGAGACCAAAGGCAAGAAGAGTAAAGCTGGTGAGCAAGTTCACAGAATAAAAGTTGGGGAACCTTGGGGGTCTTCCAAGGGGCAAAGGACTGGGAATATTGGCATCTGGGGTGAGTAACTGTCTTGCAGCACCTCGTTTCTAGTACTCCCCCAGCTCAGACCAGTGGCTGTGCCAGAATTAAGCCCCAGGAGGCTCTCGGGCAGAGTCTGAACTGTGTTCTCTGCCAGTCTCTGCCTTTCTGCCCTGTAATGGATGGCTGCTCCCCTGAGCACAGGGTGTCATCCCTCATCTGAACTCCTGGCCCCTCCACCCCTTTGGGACAGAAATATTGTCCAGACCGGCCTCCCTCAGCTTAGACCCCCACTGTCTCCATCACTATCAGCATCAGCGCCATCCCCAGCACTCACTGTGTATGAAGGGCTCTCCTAATCATCTCACATCATTAGCTTTTCCTCTCCTCACAGCAATCCAGTGTGGTAGATTTTATCATCCCCATTCTATGGATCAGCAGACTGAGGCTCAGAGAGATGAGGTGACTTTCCCAAGATCCTACAGCCCCAGTCGGAACCTGGCTGCACCTGATTCCACACCCCAGCCTCCAAATACCACACCACCTCCTGCAATCTTTAACTCTTGATTCTTGGAGTCTTGGGATAAGAGGGAGAGGGGCTTCAACAAGCTGGGTTGGGGGTGATGAATGGAGAGACAGGAACTAAAATTTATTGAGAATCTGTAGTATGCGAAGCATCTGAGGTTTGGAAACTAACCCTGTAGTAATTCTGAGAGCGGGTATTCTCAACCCCATTTTACACATAAGGAGGTCGTGGCTCTAGGAGGCTGGAAGTGAATTCCCAGGTTCACACGACTATCCTGTGACAGCAATTTTATTCCTACCCAAGTCTCTCCGGGGTGAAAGTGAGTGCCCTGTCCACTTTTCCATGCCATCACCTGGGCCAACTACTAAAAACAGGTTCCTGGACTTTTCCCATGCCCTCCAGCCCCGGGCCAACATCCTGGCTCTTGGCGGGACCCTGCAGCCTCTCGGAGGCTAAGGGCTCTCACTCTGGCATGGACACAGGCCAGCGGGATGTCCTCACATGTCTGCAGGGACCGACTGGGCCCCATTCCTGCTCTGCCAGGTGGAAGATGAGGACAGCCTCTCATGGTCCCCGGGGCTCTGTCTTCATGGTTCACGCTTTCAGGAGGTCCCTGGGCCAGTGGGCTGGCTTTAGGGGAAGGGGCTGCCTGTTCGGCAGGGCTCCTCCTCCAGCCGCTGAGTTGGTGAGGGTGTGAGGGTCTCAGGCCCACTTCCCAGTTTTCTCTCAGCACAGCCCAGTCATGCAGGAGCATGCAGGAAAGGCCTCCCTTGGGGGTCCCGCCATGCAGTGTGGATGGCTGGATGGAACAGATCATGAGGTTGAAAGGGGCCTCCATGTCACCCGGTCTGAGGGCTCACCTACCTGGAAAGACTCCCCACTCTGGAGGCCTTACCTTAAAGAGGGACATTCACACTGAAGCAAACTTGAAAAGAGAGAACACGTACACAAAGAGAAGTTTACTTGGCTGGCATTTCCCTCATTATCTTTGGCTTTCACTGAGGACAGCTAGGCTGCTGGGGAGGCAGACCTCTCCCTCCTCTGCTGGCTTCCCCCCCATTCCAGCGCCGAAGCCCCAGGAGCCATAATCTCAGAGCCTAATGCGTTTGGGGCGGGGGAGGTGTGTGCAGGAGAGAAGCTAGGAGTGAGCAAAATACCTCCAAGATCTACAGGGTTGGATGATGCCCTTCAACCACACCAAACACATCACTTCTCTCCCCTACAGTCCCCAAGGAAGACAAGCCCAATGGCAACACAAAAGCTAAATGGGCTACTTTTAACGGCAGCAAATGATGCCGCCATTTTGGAACCAAATCCCCAGTGGGATAGACCAGTGAATTCTATGCTTGGCGACTTTTTCCAGCATCAAAGGCCATGGATCCAGCCTCGCTGGCTTTCCTATTCCCCCACCCGTCCACTGCTGTACGCCCTTGCTCTGAAGCAAGCCGCCCCCAGAAAACTGATTTGAGCGCATGATGGTACCAAGTCTCTGGTTTGGTGTTGATGGCACGTTGCTTGTGCAACATCAGTCGAGTATGTGGGTGGATAAAGGGTGGACGGGAGCATAAAAAGGAAAGTGGAGGAGGGAGAATATACAAGATAAGATAGCCGGGAGGAAAGATGAGAAGGAAATCTCCACGCAGAAGCAAAAGCCACTGAAAAATGCCCTGAGGTGGGGTTAGTGCAAAGGGATGAAAAGCTGAAGGCAGGAAACCCAGTGGAATACTGACAGCGGGCGAGTCAGGGCAGTGGTTAGACACGGAGGCTCAGGCGCCAGGGAGCAGAAATCTCAGCTCAGCAAACATCTCAAGAAGGCGAAGGCCTGGAGGGGACAGCAGCCAATTGAAGTATGGGATGGAACCTGCCCAGAGGCCAAATTCCAGCTACGAAATCTGGACAGTCTCCTGGGTGATATCTCTAGAGGGGCGAGGCTTCCTGCAGAGGCGACGGAAACCAGGCCTGGGAGCTGTTCTCCTGCCATATCCTCAGCCCCTGTGGGGGTGATCCAGGGACCCCAGCCTCCAGCTGAGCCAGCCTGGGCAGAGTGCAGGCTTGCTGTGCCCACCAGCTGTGGAGGGGCTCCGTCTGTGCGGGGGAGTGGGGACGGTCAGGAGCTGTGGAATACAGGCCACTACGTCTTGTCTCTTCATAACTCCTAGACTGGATGACATGATCTCACCCAGTCTCCCCCCAGCCAGACAAAACCAACTCCTTCCTGAATCAGAAAGGCAGAATGCCCCCCCAGGGTGCTCAGATTCAGTAGGGCCAGCTGAGGAGTGGAGAGCAGCTATTCAGCAGGATCCTGGGGACTAGCGGTATCCTGGTGTGGCATCAGCGGGGCATGGGGAGGGAGCAAGAGGAGCCCTGGAGTTCCCTCACGAGCCCCAGGACCTTGACCGAACGCCCTGGGGATCTTCAGCCCGATGAGATAGGGGAGTCTGTGCGTCGCTTTCCTTGCTGCTAAAACTCATGCCCAGTGTCTTCTCCAGGCCACCACCAAGGTGCAGGGCTGCAGATGCTTGCTCATAGACTTGTCCCCTTCCTTCTCACAGTGGCTTTCCTTTGACTCGGAGTCTGTCCCTAAGATCTAAGAAACTCACACCATCCCTGGCTGCTTGCGACCCACCATCTTGGCCACTTGTTCCCAATGTCAGGCTCCAAACCAGTTTTCTTTCCTCCCTCCGACAAAACCTTTCTTCCGCTGCTCTCCTCGGAAGGCACCTGACGTGTCCTCAAGTCATGTGATACCTGAAGCCCACGGGAAGCCTGTCCTGTGTTGGAACTCCCTGCCCCGTGAACAGAAGATGACTTCCGTGAAGACATACCTCGGCTTCCCAGTGTCTCTCCAATGACCTCTGGTGTGTGGCCATCTATTCTGTCTGGGGGTGAGGCTGACCCTGCTTTTGGAGCACAGAGCCGTGCTCACCACTGGCATGTGAGCCGGGCAGGTCCCACACCCCCGCGGTGAGCCCTCAGGTGGTTAGTGGGGGTGATGGCTTATAAACGCCTGTGTGAGTTTTCACATTGGCCTCACAGGGCTTTTAGAGATGAGAAACACAGCATGTCCGCCACTGCAGCGGGCTTCAATTCAACGTAAAGTCTGTTTCTGTTGTACACAAGCCCGCAGATGACTCAGGGTGGTGCCGTGAACATTTTTCAGAAACGAGTTTTCATTTAAGGGACAGACTTGGGACACCTCTCCAACCTGCTAACTGGATGAAGGCTATTCTTCTCTTTTCCGATTTTAGTATGTCTCTGGGGAGACATCTCTAAGTCCCAAGGATATAATTGTGATCAGAGATCTAAATAACCTGAATACTTCTTGAATGACCTATAGCCGAGAACTCAGTAAGGATCAACATGACTCAGCTCCAAATGTGACCAGAAACACCTCTTGTACACACACATACACACACAGTTTCCCTTCTTACCCTTCCTTTGGATGTTCTAATTCTCTCCTCCAAACTGAATTCAAACCAACCAAATAAACGCCCTCTCCCCTGACCCCCAACAGTGTTGAGGATGACTCTGGAGGTCTGTGCGGGGCGAGTAGGAACATGCACAGAGGATGACTTCCAAGGCAATGATGAACTCAGTCTTTAGGAACGCTAAGACAGTTTTGAACTTGGTGGGAGCTCCTGGACGGCCCCTGGAAGCCTACTTGAGCCCCTCAGCGAAGGAAGCAAGCAGAGTCCTGCCCTCTGGTCCCAGGCCGGGGACCCTCGAGAGGCCCTGGGAAGGGAAGCGCACGGCCCTTGTGCTCTAGGTAGAGAGGTAGTCCCACCTGACCCACAGGATGGGCTTCTACTGCTGGTTCCTGGGGGGCCGTCACCCCCTGACCGCAGGAGCACCTGCACCCCTGGCCAGGGGCAGCTCTATGGTAGCGGACTGGGTCACCTGCTCGGCCTCCTGGTTCACGCTTCATCCCTCCCCCTTCCTCTGTCTGGTTCCTTGACCATCCTGCAGGTCCGCAGAAATCTCATACTTGTCCTTCCTGCCCTCGCCTTACTCCAGGGAAGCCAGGGACTGCTCAAAGTGTCACTCCGCTCAGGTCTGCATTTTCACTGGGCTCAGAGTTCAGACTGGAGGGTGGAAGCCCCACTGAGGAGCCCCTGGCATTGCTAGGGCTTTGGGAAGAGCTCCTGGAGACCAGAGCTACTCGGGTCTTTGGCCATCTCAGAGGAATCACCTCCACTGGATCTGAGTGACGATCTGCCACTATTCTACCCCAGTGAGAGACCCTTCTCTGTGAATCCATCCTTTAGAGCTTCCTTGCGCCTTTTATCACAAAGAGCTTCCCGAATTCCTTGCTTCCCTGTGGTCTCTCGGCAAAGACTCCCTGCCTGCCTCTGCCCCACCCAGGCCCCCTCTTCCCTTCACACACTTTGCTGATGGTCCCCTGGCGCTTGTCCCCTCCAGGCTGCATCCCCGGGAGAAAGCTGCTCCGCCAGTCCTCCCCCTCCCCCCACAAGGCTCGTGTCCAGTCCTTTTGTTGAGCTGGTGTCTAGACTGGAGTTCAAGTCATCTTGCAGACCTGCACTGGCCGATTGGTCCCTGCTCTCGTCCCAGGTTCCTGTTTGTTGGGCCTGGATTCCTTACTCAGTTCTACTTCTCAATTTTCTTTGGGTTGATTAAGTTAGATTGAACCTAAAATAACATTTCACCTTCAGATCTGAGTCTTCAGTTTCTCCTCCCCTGCCTGGCCTCTGGCCTCCTGCTTCCCCTCACTTTGTCTGGGGAACCCTGTCGGCTCATCTTGTCCTTAAAGGCCACCTTCAGAGACCCTCGGGATGGGGTGGGGTGGCCTTCAGGCAGGCTGGCACACGCGGTGAGCCCTGTCCTGAGCCCACAGCACGGGCTTTTGGCACGACAGGCCCCAGAACTGTGGGTGATGCTAACAAAGAAAGAAGGTAAACTTGAATTTAGCCTGGTCCAGGCTGTGTGCCAGCCAGTGAAAATCATAAAAACCCAAGAAGGAAGCAAACGAGGAATGGAGACAGGACTGAGTGTCCAGGGACCGTCCACCTGCCACGCTCTCATCTGGCTGAGGCCCGGACCACACCCTTCAGCTGAGAGTTACCCACGGCATGAAACATTTCACTCTCAACGACTGCCCCCCAGAAAACGTCTTGGAATATAGTAGATTTCCTCTCTGATGATTCCCAAAGCACAGGAGGGTCTTTTCTGTACTTGGAAGTGAGGAAGAAGGGGTCCTCTGACAGAATGTGGGGTGACTGAGGGCCGACTGGATAATCTCAGGTCTTCCCTGCCCGAGACCCCAGCCCCATGACTCTGGGGCTCTGCCCTATAACCTCCTATGTTACACACCCTCCCTCGCCCCCAGGACGCTATCCAGCTGGCTACCCAAAGTTTCAGTCTAAATGATGGCCTCCTTGGGCTAGGATCCAACAGAGCTAAGAATTTCCCCCCTCACACACAAACACACACATGCATACGTATGCACACCCACACCCACACTCTCTCTCTCTAATTTTAAGGAGAGCACCGCTGACCCTCTCCCCTTCCAGCAGAAGGTCACTGCCACGACACAGTCTCTGAGTTAAGCCCGGAATCGACAGGCCTATTCTTTTTTCCAACCTCTGAGCGTCAAACACCCTTTACTGCACCCTCCTCCGACTGGCATGAGCACAACAGGCCCAAGAACCTGGAAGGAGTGTGTGCTGAGGCTGGAGAGAAGGCAGAAGGGAGAGCGGATCAGAGAGGGCAGAGACGTGGCCTAAAGAAACAGCATCTTATAGAGCCAGCACCCATGGGCAGCCCTGGGGACAGTCTTCCTCAAATGGCCGTCTCTGAGTCTCAGCTTCACGCTCTGTGCTCGCTCCACAGAACGACTGCGACAATTAGTTACTTAATGTTTTTCTTTAAATTGACTCATTAAAAAAAAAGCTTATCTATAAGGAAACCTTATATATTGCTACCACACATGGAAAACCGGTATCATGTATAATTTTGATCAAGATAAATAAAATTTGATTAAAGTACAAAAGGTTCTTCTGTGTCCCATATAAATCATCACCTTGGTTACCGCTATCGGTTATGTGTTTTCGACAGTAAACTCCCAGGGCCAAGGAGACTCTCTTTTAGGGGGCCTCTTGGCGACCTCCTGCCCTTGTCATCTTGGCTGTAAAATGTGCCCAGACCCCCATCTCTGCGCACGGGAAGCAGGCCCGCCCGCGCCGTGGAACGAGCTCAGGGCCTACTTACAATTCGAGGTTTGAAGGGCGGCTTGATCTTCTTCTGCTCCAGGAGCAGCCAGTCGATCTCCTTGAAGAACGGGTGCTGCTTGATGGCATCCTCGCCGTTCTGTGCCGCCACACAGCCCAGGCGCTTGTGAGGGTTCTTGGTCATGAACTGCGGGGATGAGGAGAGAGACGGAATCGGTGACAAAGGCCCGGCAGGCACAGGCTGTGAGGGGAAGACGGAACTCAGCCAAGGCAGCACCTTTAGTATCACCTCCCAAGCCCATTTTCTACATTTTCGGGGGCTCTGCCCCTCAGGGTGCTCTTTAATTCTTACACAGAACTTACTGTGCGCCAGCCACTGTTCTACACGTAGTGTTACATATACACGCATTGATTCATTTCATCCAGCGTGACCCTCTGAGGTACTACCACGATCCCTACTTTATAAGTGAGGTAGTTGAGGCACAGAGAAGTTAATTAACTCGGCCAAGGTCAAACAGCCAGCAAGGTATCAAGTCAGGATTAGGAACTCAGACTCTTTCTAACCCTCTGATTCCCCCTCAGATTCTCAAGTCTTCTCATCAGGGAGACTGAGGTCTGATAAACTCATACTGAGAGGTCAGCAATCCTTTTTGAGGGAAGGAAAGAAGACCAGATATTCATGCTAAGGTCAATTATCAAAGGCACCTCCTCCTCTTTCCTTTTCCTGGACCTAGGCCCTCCTACTTTTTAAAAAAATTTGGCTTTGTAATCTCTAGCACAAAACCCCACATAGATTAACAGATAAAAAACAAGAAAAAGAAAGGCTTACTGCTCCTCAATGCTTGTCTGTAAAAAACACATTGATGTGTTTTGTACTTTTTGGCTGGTGTCTTGTGATCTCACAAACCCAGGTGAAATGATTATTCCTGTTAAATGAGTCAGTCCTGATGGCAAATGTTAATTTCATTGAGCAGATGTATAGTAACATAACCTTGAAACAAATCGGTGCTGGCAGGTGGAAATATTTCTGATAGCCACCCAGAATAAAGGTAGGGGTGTGTGTGTGCATGTGTGTCAGAGACTGAGTATTATATTTCATGGGGTGAAGGCTGAGAGTTTAGACTTAAACAAAGGAACCTAAGAGGACAAATTATAATGCAAAGGGATAAATCTATGATGATAGCATTTTAGGCTTCATCAGCAAGGGAGGTTCTCCTGGGCAGTAGGAGCCTCCTCTTGCCTCCTGCCTGGCACCCCTGAAAGGCAGGGGAGCCATGGACGAGAGAGTGAGGGGTTAGGAATGGTGCCAACACACTTCATCCTTCTAATCGAACAGCTGGCAGAGGTCACTCCTGCTTACACACCCCCGATTCCTATCGCCCACAGGATAAAGTCCATACCCCTTAGTTTGGCACACACAAACTACTCAGTCTGTAGCCAGTCTCTCTCGCTCGCCATCTGCATCCTTTACTTGCCTGGTCCAAGGCCCCTCTCTAGCCCCTAACTATCCTCTAAGAACCAGTCAAAATGCTGCCTCCTCTGTGAAGCCTCCCCAGATTCACTCTGTGGACATCTAAGACCCCATGCTTCTCGTTTATTTAAATTATAATTTGTCTAAACATCTCTTCTCCTTGGTGAGCTCTATGATATAGGAATCAGTTCCTTCTTCCCAGCATCTGGCTCAGTGCCTGGCTCCCACCGTGCACTCAGTACATTGAGATGAGTGAACAGCGGGTTGACGGCTGGGCCTCAGGGCACAGTGCTGAGGAAGGGAGGCAGCAGGACTGCCACTTACTGTTGCACAGGTTGTGCACTGCATAACTCTCTGGTGCAAATGGCCTTCTGGAGAGTTCTGCATGTAGGCAGCAGCCCTCGGAGACACAGATCAGTGGCCAGAGTCATGGAAAACCTGGCCTGGCCCTAGAATCAGGTGACAATGTGAGGAAGTGAAGTGTTCCAAGGCCAAGGGAGTAGAAGACTTCTCCTTGCTTCCTCAGCTCTTCCTGTCCTCCCACTTCTGGGAGGGGAAGTATCAGGGCTACGGATAAACATGCAGGTTTTAGTGTCTCAGGAAGCTGACCCCGAGCCAGAGGCTCTTCTCTTTTCCCAGAGACTTCACCCTCACCAACCAGCTGACACAGGCACGACCTCTTCTGAGTCTCTGTAGGCCAAAGTTTCTCAGCCTCTGTGCTAATGACATTTTGGACTGGATACTTCTTAGTTTGGGGGCTGTCCTGTGCAGTGCGGGATGCTTAGCAGCGTCCCTGGGCTTCACCTCCTAGATGCCAATAGCACCCCTCCCCTCCAAGTTGTGACCACTAAAAACATCTCCAGACGTTGCCGAATGCCTCTGGGGGATGATGGGGGACAAAATCACCCCTAGTTGAAGACCACTGCTCTAGGTCATCCATAATGAAAGGGCCCACCTGGGGTGCCGGCAGGGGGCTCACAGGAAAGTGTGTCAGGCTGGGGTTCAGGGCCCAGGGTGAGTGACCAGCTCTGCTGGCGGTGTTCTGGCTGCCTCGGGTGCTGCAGGATTTTCCGTAGCCGGCCCCTGGTAGAGTGTCTGGCACATCCTAGGTGCCCAGTAAATACGTGTTGAATAAATGAATGAGTGAATGAGCACACTCTGTTTGCTTCCTTCACTGCTCTTATCCCAGTTGTGACCACATATGGATGTGTTTTTTATTTATTGCCCACCTTCTCCCGCTGGATCACAAGCTCCACGAGGCAGGGATGACGGCTGTTACACTCACCACCAGTGCTTACTCAGCATTCTAGCACAATGCCCCGCACACTGGAAACACTCAACAAATGGTCGTTCATTGAATCAGTGAATGGGAGGGAGGGAGGGAGGAAAGGAGAAAGAGATGCAGAAGGGAGGAAAGAAATGAGGTGAGGGAAGGAAGGGAAGAGTAAGGAAAAAATGAACTGCACAAAGAAGCAACGTGTTTTGCTGTGGCATTTTCCAAAATATGATACATGTCCCCTGCCAGATACCTGCGAAATGATTTTAGGTCATTTTTACCATTTTCATGGGATAATTTATGTTAATTAATTATGACAAGTGATACTCTTTCCATTTATGATAGTTACATAACATTTCTTTATAAAATACATATAATTAGGTAGATTTGGGGACTTGATTGAAAAAACAAGAAAACTAAATCATGGTACAGCAGGTATTTGGATATGGCAAATTCTGTGACTGAGGCATGCCAACTCTGAACTTTGGGGCATTCTGATGGGTGAAAGGAGCCAGGACCGGAAGTCAAGATTCCTGGGCTGTCATGGCCTCAGCCCAGCGGGGTGACCCTTCCCAGGTAAGCTGGTCTGCTTACCTTAGGTGCACCTCAGCTCCCCCAGCATTCCAAGGGGGACAGGTAACTTCACTTACTTGCCACAGTACAAGTGTCTTACAATGCAGCAATGGGTGTGCTGAGCAGGTACTAAGCATTGTCACCTGTGAGGGATTATTTGTTGGCGGCGGTGGGGGGGGGGGCAGTCTCTCTATTACATCTGAATCCAGCGGGACCACAGGGATCTTAAGTGGACACATCTTTTTTGATCAGCAATGCTGTCGCGGACACAGGTGCACAATGCCTCCCTTCCCTCCCCCACTGCAGGCCCCGGAGGAAGACAGGCCATGGGTGGCAGGTAAGGAAGGAGGGTCCAGCCCCCAGAGTGCAAGCAGCAGGGGTGACCCCAGTGTAGCAGGGGTCGGCTCTACCCCCTCTACAGCACTGGAGGACCCAGGTGCATGGAGCCTTCCTCGGGAAACACAGACATGGTGTCCCTTTCCCACAAGAACAGTAATTTGTCCCAGACCCCCTTTCTGGCAGGAGCGGGTGCAGTGGGCCTGAGCTCCCAGCGGTGACTGCCCTCCGCCCCTTCTGTTCAGCAGTGAGCAGAGGTGGGACAGAGAGAGAGAGAGAGACAGAGACAGAGACAGAGACAGAGACAGAGACAGAGAAAGGAGGAGTGGGCGGGGAGAGGGAGAGGTGGGAAAGCCAGGGGACCAGAAGGTGGGTGAGGGCCAGTGACTCACTGCTTTCAGGATGCTGACGGCCTCCTTGCTGAGCCAGACCGGGTAGAGAACGTCGTCATGGAGGATGGACTCAAACAGATCGTCCTCGTTGTCGGCCTCGAAGGGGGGCTGACCAGCCATCATCTCGTACATCAGCACCCCCAGGGCCCACCAGTCCACCGAGGGGCCGTACTCCAACTCCTGCAGGATCTGTTTGGGACACGGGCAACGTCAGCATCCACCGAAGGCTGCCCTCTGTGGCTACACCTGCGCCACAAGCGCCCGTGGGAAGACGCGCGTCTCTATTTCCAGCTTGCTCCTCTGTAGGGCGGAGCTGCCTTACATAAAATTAGGTTCTAAATCAGCAAGTTGAGTGACAATTGAGTTTGGGAGGCACCATGTTGGGGGCCAGCTTTCAAAAACCAATACCCAGGGCTTCCCTGGTGGCACAGTGGTTGAGAATCCGCCTGCCAATGCAGGGGACACGGGTTCGAGCCCTGGTCTGGGAAGATCCCACATGCCGCGGAGCGGCTGGGCCCGTGAGCCACAACTACTGAGCCTGCGCATCTGGAGCCTGTGCTCCGCAACATGAGAGGCCGCGATAGTGAGAGGCCCGCGCACCGCGATGAAGAGTGGCCCCCACTTGCCGCAACTAGAGAAAGCCCTCGCACAGAAACGAAGACCCAACACAGTCAAAAATAAATAAATAAATAAATAAATTTATAAAAAAAAAAAACCACAACAATTCAGTTCAGTAATTAAAAAAAAAAAAAAACCAATACCCACAGTCTGTCTTCCAGGGGGAACAAATTGCTGCTGCTTTGCCTGAGCACCAGATGAAGTTCCTGACTTGAACTGAGGGCCATGTAAAAAGCTGTGCACATTTTTGACACTAAAATCGGGGTGAGTGCGTGCAGCAAATTTGGGTCTCCCATTGCACGCTCAGCCCAGGGCACGGCTCACTGAGTGGAAGGGTGAGCAGAATCTTAGTCCTCTTTAAATGGTGACAATGCTGAATTTACGGAGGCCTGTGCTCTTGGAAAAGAAACTAGAGTTAATAAATCTCCCCACCCATTTGTGTTCTAATCATAAAGGACCACTATGCTCTTGCATATTCTGAGAAAAGACCCATGACTTGCCTACGGCTCGCTGATGAATCCTTGTTTTCTTGCCTCTATAAAGCCCCAGACCCCCTTCTTTTTATCTGAGGTGTTCCATAAACATTCTCCCTATTCCAAGAGCTCGAATCAAATCCTCTCCTTGGTCGTCTGGTGCATTTTATCTTCGACGGTGGCCATTTTTCTTATCTATGTTCTCTGCCTCTCTCTCTTTTCTCCCTCTGGCCAAGTGTGTGGAGTCAAAGTCACTTAGGTTACATGCACGTATGACATGATGCTGAATACTCAGCACCATCGGCTTCCTGCAGAATGGTGTGTAAGGACTGCAGTTTTACAAACAGAATCAGAATGTCAGTACACAAGAGGAATTCTATTCCGAGTCAAGAAGCTGCAGAACTTTTTGAAAAGCAAGTAACTGCCCCATCCCAATTTTTCTTCAGTGCTGGCCATGTGCTGGAAGGAGATGGAAGATCAACCAGGTTGTATCCAGTTTCACTCCAAGTTTGGCATTAGATTTCTGGGTGATCTCAAGCCAGTCACTTGACTTCCTCATTTATCAGATGAGGCTCAGATTCTCAGCTTAACCTCACAAGATTAATTAAGGTGGAAGATTTTGAAAACCTACTGCAAAATACAAAGCTCTGTATAATTAGAAGGTGGTACTAAATCCAGTTTTTCTTCTATAAGGTTTGGTCTCCACGTTTATATAGAATGTAGCAGGTCATTGATGTGTGTTTGGCTCAGAGCAGAAATAATGCTCAGTCAGAGAAGGGCTAGGCATGGTACTGCCCAGAGACAGGCGGGTGGGTGGGAGGACATCTCTGGCTGCTCTCAGCGCTGTCATTCTATAAAGAACTCCAAAAGGTGAAGGCTGTGGAGGAGAAGCACGGCTGGAGTGCATGTACCCAAGGGGGGTGTATTTTGAGGACTCCCCCCACAAAATGGCAAGGGCCACTCCAGCTTGCAGGACACCCCAGGCAGGTAACTTCTCAGTTAACTTGTTACAGAACAAGGCTCCAGCTCAGTTCTCAGATTCCAAGATGGAAGAGAAGGCTGAACCCAAGTATCTAGACTGTCTCGGGTCTACTCAAAATGCCCTTCTAGAGGTTGTAGATTGCTTGGGATTAAATCAAAAGATGGGGAGAAGCATTTTGAAAACAGTAAAAACATGCACATTTTAGGACTCTTCAGAATTTAGAATGAAAAGGAATGTGAGCAAATGCAGCCAACTTTAAATTATTTGGGGCTGGTAAAGCTGCTTGGTTAGGACCTTTGGTCTCAGCCCAGTGGTCAACACAGGGTATCTGTAAGGTCAGAGCTATAGGCTCCACTGAGGAGCCAGTAACTCTGCTCTGTTCCAAAGGCAAAGGGAAAGCCAAAGGCCAAGACTCCCTCAACCTTGAAAGACCCAGCAGCCCAGCCTGGCTCACGGTGGTACCACCTTCAAGGTCATGGTTATCACCCATCTCCTCCAGAAAGCTTTCCTGGATTTCTCCAGCTTTTCTCCTCTCCTCTGACATCCTAAGACCCTTGCCCTAAGATCTGGCAGGCACTTTCCACATACTACCAGCAGTTGAGCTACTTTTTTCATGGTCAGCTGTCTCCCCAGGGCATCCATAAGCCACCAGAGGGTAGGGACTCTACATTTTTCTGAATCTACCCCTGGGACCAGCCCAGTTCCAACACTCAGGGAGACTGGCTGCCAGGTGTGCCCACCGTGTGTATCTTCCTGGGCATGCCCCCTTCTCTCCTGGGCGCTGAGGGCCTTGGTGCTAAGGAAGCCACCCTCCAGCCCTGGGGAGTGGCACAGCTGGGTTCTGTGCCTCCTCGGTGTGGTGGGGAGGTGGCCTCCGGGTGGCCCTGTGTGTGCTCAGACAGGATGGCGCTGGGTAAACCACAGAGCAGCCCTGCCCACCCTTCCCCAGGCCCCTCCAGAGCCTTCCTATTTTGGGTGGCATCTTTTCTAAAATTCCCCTTAGGCTTGGCCCTAATTATCTGTTTCCTAATCACCTTGTCACGGATGGAGCTGGTGAGAAGGGCAAGGCTTCACATGCCATGGGAGGGCACCTGGTGCAGCAGCCAACCCCTGGATGGGTCAGAGCTGGGGTAGAAGAGCAGGCGTTGGTCCCGATGACGCCAGGCACTACCCAGGGCTGGCCGCCATTTGATGGGGAGCGGCGGCTGGGCATGGAGAAAGGAGAGGGGGGTGCCATGGAGGTCAGCCAAGGGCACACCGTGGGAAGAGAAGCCCCAGGGCAGAGCTAATGCCTCAGAACGTGTCTCTGGTTTCGGGGTTAGCCAGGTGTCTCACAACCCCTCCTATCTGAATACAGGCTTATGCTTTCTGAAGCATTTCCATGCTCTAATCTCATTAGATTCTCAAAACAGCTTGATGAGGTGGGTAGGGCAGGACTTATTTTTCCATTTGAAAGATGAGGAACCTGAGGGTCAAAAACATTTTGCCACTTGGTCAAGATCGCATGGGGGCATTAGTGGGTAAGTCTGGCCTGGGATCTCAACTCTCAGGGCTGTGCTTTTCCCACCCCACTGCACAACCCGACGACCATGATGACTGTGATGCAGCCGCCGCTGACCCAGCACTTCCTGTGCGCCAGGCACTGTGCTCAATGCTTTAGCGGCATAATTTCATTTAACCTTCCCAATGACCCTTTGATAAAGGTAGCGATACCCTTATCAGCTGTAATTTGCCTACAGTAAGACCAGGGATTTCATTTCGCGTGGAGTGGCGATGCTGCAGAGTTGGCACAAGTGTAGAAGGGGAAGGAAGAGTGTCTAGGGCCCACTCTAAACAGAGACCAGAGTTATTCATTGTGAGTTTCACCAATGGATTGCCTTTTGGGAAAGTTGTGTGGGTGTTTTGTTCATCATAAAGTGAATGTTTATCTTGGGCTGGGTCCTTGACTAGTACACTGGGCTGTCAACCCTTTGACTCTGGCATCAATTCACAGAGGGCCTAGAACCAAGCATTCTGATGATAAAGAGTGAATGAGGAAGGTGGTGGAAAAAGCAAGTCTCAATCGAGAGCTCTTACTTTCAATGATTTCTCCTTGGAGGTTAAATTCCCAGTGTCCTTGCTAAGAGAACATACTAGTAGAGACAGACTGAAATCTCTATTCTTCAGATCTTTTAGAAGATGGAGGTTCCAGTGAGAATTTACCTATTACCATCCTTACTCTATGACCCTCCTCAGGCCTCCCTGTGTCTTGTGTGGGCTGTGGAAAGACTCTCAACCATCCTTCCCTGACCCTCTGGCTTCTGATCTACACTGCTGTTGCCTGTCTTCTTTCTGGGACAGGTCTGATGATGACCCTCCTTCCACTGGGAAACCCTCAGTGGGTCCACAGATCCTACAGAGTAAAGGCCACTTTCCTTGGTCCTGTTTCTTAATCTTGTTCATTACTAAGAGCACTAAGAAATCCTCTGTTCTAGCCACACTATCTTCCTTTCTAAAAAAGGCCAAGAATGTTCTCATCCCCTGGTCTTTGCTCATGTTGGAGTATCACAAGTTTTCATTCATTTATTCATTCAACAAACCATTACTAAGAGACTGACTAGTGTGCCGGAGCTTGGGAGTACCCAGATTAGAAACATAGCCCTGCCTTAAAGGATTCAGAGCCCAGGGATACTGGGCCTCCTTGCCTGCCCCACGCCCACTCCAGTCCTTCCTGCTGTTTTCAGGAATGCTCCCTACTCCATACCACCCAAGGAAATCCTGCTGATTCTCTACAACTCGATTCATCCACCAGGTGCTCTAAGAAACCCTCCCTGATCCCTGAGGTTACTGTCTTGTGTTGTGTACCTATTTATTCTGCTTAATTCATTGTTTACTTATCTGTCACTCTCTTTAGACACAAAGTCATTTTAGGAGAGCCACCAGGGTCTTAGTCAATTCTTCATCCCCACATTGCTTTGTGTCTAGCAGGTGCTCAAACAATGCCCACTGGAAGGAAATGAAAACTGGTTGTGCTAACCCCTACCCACCATGGACAACGCTTAAAGGGGATTGGTACTTCCTGCTCATCTCACATGTGTCAGAACACTCAGGACCATTTTCATTAAGTATCTATGACAGACTGTGTCTTAAACCTGAATCATACCACACTAGATATCTCTCAGTCTAGGCAAGACCGACCTGCAGAAACTGAAGGCAAACAAACACTTTATGATGAACAAAACACCCAAGCAACTCCCATGAAAGGCAACCTACTGGCGAGGCTTACCATGAACATCTCTGATCTCTATTAAAATGAGGCCCAGGCACTCTCCTCTTCCTGTTCAATCTGTGTGCCTGCTATGCGGAATCACTGCTGCACTAGAAATGGCAACTACTTCTTGGTTCCACTGTAGGCAAATTATAGCTGATAAAGCTAATCACTGCCTTTATCAATGGCTCTCCGTTATTCTGGTTATTAAAAATTGAAAGCAATCATACAAGTCAACAAATGTCTCTTGGTCCTAGTTTCGCTGGTAGTTCTGGACTGGGATGAGAGGATGTGAGGGCCTGGCCAGCTTTGGGGAATGGCCTGTTACTCTCAGTTCACCATTATCTCCCCATCACCACCACTTCCTTATGGAGAAATCGGCAAGCCTTTTACCTTTCCTTTTCTCCCTCCTCCCTGGAATCCATTCTGGTTTTCCAGAGCCTTCCCCAGCACCGCTAGATGACCCTGGCGTATGGGGATGGACTCAGGCCTCCGCCCTGGCAACAGGAGGAGGTGGCCCTTTGTCCAAGGTCTTACCTCGGGAGCAATGTAGTCAGGAGTCCCGCAGAATGTGGTGGTCGTCACACCATTCAGAATCCCTTCCTTGCACATTCCGAAGTCGGCCAGCTTGCAATGACCTTCTGCATCCAGAAGGATGTTGTCCAGTTTCAAATCCCTATAAGATGGGCCAGAACCACATGGTTAATGCTTCACTCATCCCAATATGACCTTCTTGAGGTGGAGAGGTATGCACATCTCAGGGAAATCTGCTACAGAAAGGAAAGTCTTCAAGGAGGCTTGATCTGCCAACAACCAACCCCAGTCCAGGGCTCTTGCCCACAATGGCCAACCCCCAAAAGTGCCCCCCATTCATTCCAGCCTGAGGGAGGAGCTTCCGTAACCTCAGGAATGTCTTAACACTGCTTTGGTTTAAAGAAGTCGGCAGCTATTTATTGAAGCCCTACTATATGCTGAAATTCGTATTATTCAGATCTTGATAAGAGAGAAAGAAGGAACTTATGCCCCTCCCTTTATGAGTTAATCATGGGGATCAGGTGGTGGGACAAGACTGACATATATTGGCACCAATGAAGCAGATAAACCACATAAGAACCAGATGCTACTTTATAGGGCACTGACTATGTGAGCTATTGTGTTTTGGGGGGAGTGGGGGAGGGAGATCATTGATGGCTGGTGCAGGCAGGGAGGGCTCCCAGGAAACTGACTCTCAAGAGAAGCTTGGCTAGGTGGTAAGGTTTGGACAGAACATTAAGAGGAAAGGTGGGAGGGAGGGGAAGGCCAACACAGTACATGCAAAAGGCAGTGAAGAGACCAGAGAACTGAGTCCCAGTAAATGGTGAGGCAAGACAGACATGTTGAAACCAAACACGAAGAGCCCAGAACGCCAGGAAGAGGGGTCTGAAATTCATGCTGAGGGGCTGAGCGTAACTGAAGCCCCAGCCTGCACGAGCACACACGACGCATTTGCAAGATCAGTCTCTTAGGGGCAAGCAGGCCAAGCAGGGGAAGGGTCTGGGTGCAGGAAGGAAGGTCCATTGGTTGCAATAACCAGGCCCCACAGAGCTGGGTGGTTCTCAGGCCTCAGCCAGTGCAGCTTCCATGTGGCCTATTTTACAGTTCGGGTTTCCCCTAAGATCTCGTATAGAATCTAGGGTTCTGGATAAGAATTCCCCTACCAAGTCTGCAAATTCCAGACCTGTCCCATATAAAGATCTCGATGGAGGTCCTCACCCTGGGTCTCTCTCAGCAGTCACTCTGGGGTGGGGGGAGTCTTGCAAAGAAGGCCGACTCCCCGGCACACAGAGCAAGAGGGGCCTTTCTCACAAGCCTGCTGGCGTCTGGACTTGAACTCCGGCCACCGTCAGGAATCCAGGCCTGAGTGCAAAGGTGGGGCAGGAAGCACTCTAAGGCCAGCCTGTCTTGCACCCGTGGCCCCATTTCCTCACACAGCTGGGACTTCTTGAGAAAAGACAAAGCACATAAAATGTGCTGCTCTAAGCAAATGCTTGGGAGCTACAGAAAGAAGAGTGCGCCCGAGCCCTTGGGACCAGGGCTCCCCGAGTCCCCACCCTGGCCACCGTGTGTGGTCAAGGCTCCGCTCTGGTTGGTGTGCGGGGGGAGCAGTGAGGGGAACATGACTCGGGTGCAGGCGGCCTGGGTTGCAATCACTACTGGGGTGTGGTCCTGGTGCAGTCATCTTGCTGGTCTGTAACCCCATGTGCTGGCGTGAAGGGTTACTGTGACGAGGTGTGTGAAAGTAGCCGGTCTTTAATACCCTAACACATGCTTCCTTCATGAGGAAACTGAGAGGGAGCAGGGTGTCCTGCAAACGTTTGAGTGGTTGAGAGGGTGACCCACGGCCCTGCTGAGTTAGGGCCCCTTACACGCTCTCCAGTCTATAGAGTTGCCTTTCCAAGACCTACCCTTGCCCACCATGATCACCATGGCAACACCCACGCTAATAGTAACCACAACCTGCGGAAAGCACCTGGTAGTCTACAAACCACATTCGTATTCTGAACAACGCTGAGAGTGAGGAAGAGCATGCTCTGCACGACGGTGGCAGAAACAAGCACAGGGAGACTGGAAGAGGGCAAGTGACTTCCGTAAGGTGACAGGGTGCTGGTGGGACTGTGACCTGAACTCAGGTCCCTGGCTCTGAAGGCTGGCACTGCCGCCTCTGTGTACTACACTCCCCTACCTTCCTGCCTTCTCAGTGGTGGATGACTTTCAGTGCCAGCCACCAACCCCGAATATATAAAGGACCCCGCATGCCATCGCTCGAGCACTCTCTTTTAAAGCCTTCGTTATGTCATAGGAAGGACTCGTTCTCATTTGTATGAATGGAATAGGTTCAGAAGATTCTGAGCCAACCTGAACCTTGCCCTTGTGCTGAAAATTGCGACTCAGTGTTTCCGGCCCATCAGGCTCAGCCTTTCCTTCTGCTCGGGGGGCTCCTACTCAGAGCAAGAGAAGGTGG
Organism: Balaenoptera acutorostrata; assembly: GCF_949987535.1. Lineage (NCBI taxonomy): Eukaryota > Metazoa > Chordata > Mammalia > Artiodactyla > Balaenopteridae > Balaenoptera > Balaenoptera acutorostrata. The sequence continues at coordinate 55,751,999 of NC_080075.1, forward strand.
ACCACCTAGTTTCTCCCCACCTCCCGCTCTTCTCTTCCTGCCCTGGCCCAGGTGCACACCGTCCCTGGGCTCCCTGCCCCTCTGCTCCCTGGAGAGAGAAATCACTCCTGCTGAAGGCCCAGGGCGGCCACCAGGGCTGAGCATGTTTTTCAGCAGCTGCCCCTCTGCTGTGGCGAAGGGAGGCCCCAGGCCAAAGCATTTCTTCCCACTGTCCTGTCTATGATGCCTGACGTCTTCCTTGGAGTCCCCCTCCACTGCCTGTATTTATCTAAACTCCAACTCCCCATGGGAAACCAAGTCCCAAGGAAGAGTGATTTATGTTCCTTTCCTTTTGTAACAGGAAAGATTAGCATAGCTTGAAAGACCCCTGGGGGCCAGAAAGGCCGCTACTGGAACTTTATTTCTCTGGGGGTCTTCAGTCTCATTAAAAAGAAAAATACTCATACCACAGAGACCAAATTTGTCTTGTCCCGGGCTCTAAGTGAGTTCCTGAGTGGGGTTTCAGGGGATGGGAGCACTCAGGGAAGCCCAGGGCCATGCTTGCTCAGGTGGAGAAAGAGAGAGGAGAGAGAATGCCCTTTCCTGCAAGGGAGAGGGGACAGAGCCTTCAGAAAGAAGGTGGTACCCCCAAAGTTCTGCTCGCTGCACAGCTGGCTGAGAGTGGTGGTCCCCTCATGATTTCCCTCGCCTTCTCCTACCAGCACTGCTGTGCCAGGACCCCTGCCTTTCTAGCTCCCATTCCTGCCCTAAGATTTCTCTACCTCTTGGCTTTTAGTGTTGTCTCTTCCCTAGGGGTCCCTAAGCCTCCCTGGGAAGCAGGGTCGGGAACAATCATTTCCCAGCCTTGCCTGCTCTGAAGCCCAGCTTGCAGGGCAGGGTGACTGGACTTTTCTTTTTGAGAGAAAGTTCCCCTGGCACTCGGGTCATGGTTGTGCACACAGTAGGTACCTGTCAAACTCGTGGACTGACAGTTTTGCAAAGAGGGGCTCCTGCCTAGACGTCAATCCCTCTCTACTCAGTCCCCAAATACAAGGCCAGGGCACTTCTGAGGACTGGGACATTTTTTAAGGAGTAGGGTTTTTTTCCTTTTTTTTTTTTTTTTTTAATAATGGAAACAGATACAGCAACATCCCTTTCCCTTTGAGCCAATGTAACTAGCCTTTATTTATTAAGTTGATCTATTAATAGTTTTATTCAATCTTTTTCAGTAGGTTAATACATTCATGTGTTCATAAAGTCCAAAGTGTAAAGGGCCTACAGGAAATATTCTCCCTCCTGCCTCTGTTCCCCAGACACCCCTTTCTCCCCCTACAGGCAATTGCTTTTTACTCATTCCTTGTGTACCCTCTTGGTCACACTTTATACGTAAGTAAGAAAATGTGGGGCTTCCCTGGTGGTGCAGTGGTTAAGAATCCGCCTGCCAATGAAGGGGACACGGGTTCGAGCCCTGGTCCGGGAAGATCCCACATGCCGCGGAGCAACTAAGCCCGTGCACCACAACTACTGAGACTGCGCTCTAGAGCCCACGAGCCACAACTACTGAGCCCGCATGCCACAACTACTGAAGCTCGTGTGCCTAGAGCCCATGCTCCACAACGAGAGAAGCCACCGCAATGAGAAGCCCGTGCACCACAACGAAGAGTAGCCCCCTCTCACCGCAACTAAGAAAGCCCGCGCGCAGCAACGGAGACCCAATACAGCCAAAAATAAATAAATAAAATAAATAAATTTATAAAAAAAAATGTGAATGTACGTTCATTTCCTCCCTTTTAACTGAATGGGAGCTTGTTATATGCACTCATTCATACCTTATATTTTCTACTTATATATTGGCTATATTGGAGATCTTTCTGTCTTGGCACATGAAGAGTCTCCTAATTCATTTTTATGGCTGTATGATACTCCACCATATTTTGGGGGGGGCCATTTAAGGTGCTTCTAATATTGTGCTATTATAAATAGTGCTGCTGTGATTAAGTTTGTACGTATGACATCTTGTGCGTATATGAAAGTAACTGTACACATATCTTAGAAATTTCTGAGTCAAATAGTAAAAAATGTGGATTTTGATGAATGTTGTCAAACTGCCCTCCTTAGAGGTTGAACAGTTTACATTTCCATAAGCATATATGATAGTCCCTGCTTGCTACCATGGTGTGCTACCAAGTTTCTGGTAGTCTGATAGGTAAAAACAGTATTTCAGTATATCCCTAGGTTTCTCTGTAAGTTTGGGCATTTTTCCTATATTTAAAAGTGATCTGTATTTTTTTTTTTCTGTGAACTGTTACCTATTTTCCTTTGGTGGTGTTTGTTTTTTATTGATTGTTAGGAGTTCTTTCTATATTAGGAAACAACCTTTGTGTGGGCTAAGAATTGCAAATGCTTGTCCCAGTTTACTCTTTGACTTTTGACATTGCTTATGCTGGTTTTTGCCAGGCCAATCTTATTTCTTTTGATGTAACTGAACTGACGTTTAACTTTATGGTTTTTGGAGTTTATGTTTTCATTTGAAAGTCTTTGTTTTACCCATTTCAAAGTTATAAAAGCATTCTCCCAAGGTTTCTCACTAGTACTTTTATGCTTTCATTTTATAAACATAAGTCTTTGATATAATTGGAATTTGTCCTGATAAAAGGTGTGAAGTATAGATCCAACTTTGTTTCCAGACTTCTAGTAAGTTGCCCCAATCCAATATGTTAAATAGTTCATCTTTTCCTCATTGATTGAAATACCACCTTTAATAAATACTGGTATTAAATGTCCATATATATTTGGATTTATTTCTGTACCCTTCACTCTATAACATTGATCTGTACCATACTTTTTAAATTATTGTAGGTTTAAAATATGTTTTAATAGCCAGCAGGACTGGTCCCCTTCTTCTTTTTCAAAATTTCCTGGCTACTCTTGTGTATTTACTTTTCCATACGAACTTTAGAATCATCTGTGTAGTTAAAAAAAAAATTCCTAGTGATGTTTTTTATTGGAAATGTGTTTAAAGTTATAAATTAACTCAAGGAGAATTGATCTTTCTATGATGTTGAGTCTTCCTATTCAATAACATTGTTTGTTTTTCCATTTGTTCAAATCTTGCCTGTGTCCTATAGGAGCATTTTAAAGTTCTCTCCTATAGATCTTGTAATACACTTTTGTTATATTTCATGGCAGCCTGCCGGTTGTCCCAATATTCATTCTCACTTTCTTCCTTAGTGAGAGAATGTTGATTTCTTTTAAGCCACGCACACAGTGATGCAGCCATAAACTAGAATTCAAAGCCTTCTTTAGAGCTGGGCATAGTTAAGTGACTAAGTTCTAGCCAATCAGATGTGTGGAAGTCTCCTTGAAAGGAGGAGCCTTACACTTCTTCTTCTTTCCTTCCTCTATCCTATTGCTTGAATGAGGATGTAATGCCTGGAGTCCTAGCAGCCACCTTCGACCATAAAGATAAGGACCACGCCCCAGGAATGGACTACCTATACTTCCAGATAACATTCATATGAAAAAGAAAAACTTGTATTTAATTTAAAGCACCGTTGTCTGGGTTTTATATGTTAACTGCAACTGAATCTACTTCTAAATAATCCAAGTTATTATTTTATATTTCCTATTGTAGATTCCTATTGTAAATAGGATCTTTTCTTCCATTATATCTTCTATCAGGTTACACATGTTTGTACTAACTATTGATTTCTGCTAACCATTCTGTGCCCTGCTGCTACACTGAATGATCTTTATTTTTGTAAAGGAGTTTTTCCAGTTGATTCTCCTGGATTTTCCAAATCATCTGTAATTAGTGATCATTTTTACCTCCTCCTTTTCAGTGATTATATTTCTAACTTATTTCTTCTGTCTGATTGTGTTGACTAGAACCTTGAGAACAATGCTAAAGAATAATGGTGGGAGTGAACACCTTTGGAAGTCCCTGATCTTAGGGGGTGGGGCTCCCAGAATTTCTTCCTCAGGCAGAATACCTTTATTATAGCCCCTGTCACATGGCACCTGGATCGAAGACTTCCTTACTGTACTTCTCCACTAGGCTGAGGATTGTGAGAACTTCCATGGAACCTCCCTGACTCCCCGAGCTGCCAGATGTCCCAATGGGCTGTGTGTGGGCTGGAGAGAAGTGGGTAAGGAGCAGGTCATGCACTGTCCCTCTGGTCCAGGGTTTCTCACCCTCGGCACACTGGAGCTGGACTGGCACTTGGGCTGGATACCTCTTTGTTGTGGGGAGCTGTCCTGTGCACTGTAGGATGTTTAGTAGCATCGCTGGTCTCCACACACTAGATGCTCTTAGCAACCCCCAACCAAGCTGTGACAACCAGAAACGGCTCCAGACATTGCCAAACGTCTCTTGGCAGGACCTCTGGCGGACAACTACTTCTCTGATTTAAGTCTTAACAGTGATCAAAGCTCCAAGACGGCCTAACCCAGATCATTAAGCCAAACAGGGATTTGGGAGCCATGCTCTGGCTATCAGGAAAGGGTGCATCTGCCTACAGTATCCTCTGCCATTTCATCCTAGGAGACAAGAACCCTGACCACACCAACCCTGCCGACATCTGCTATCATCAACCAGCTTTTTAAACGTATGAAGAAATGGAGGCTCACTTGCCCAAGGCAAGGCAAGTCACTTGCCCAATGTCACAGGGCTGGTAAGAAGCAGCGCTGAGCTGACTCCACACAGCTGCCCGTGATCACCTTACACCAAATGTAAGGCCCGTGAGCTGGGAATCTCCATCTGCTGATTGGACCCAAATTCCTTTGGGCTGGATAAGGAAGGCTTCGTGGTGACAAGGGGAATACAGAGGCCAAGAGGTCACAGTGGCTGACAAGGAAGGATTGATTTAGATGCAGGATGGTATGACCAAGGGTCCCTTGGGGCAGGAGCACAGATCTCTTCCAGAAACTCAAAAGGCACCAAGAAAAGAAATTCCCTAAACAACATACCTTTAAAAAAAAAAATTCTATAAAACCTATCGGGGTAGGGGTGAGACCTTGCAGTTGGTTTAAGGAGGGAAAAAAAAATGCTTTTCTTCTATGACCAACTGCACTACTTTATTGGGTTGGAAAATGGGAAAGGGATCTGTGAGTGAAAGCAAAGATCCCTAAAGTGAGTTTGTTGTGAGCTGGGGAAGAAATGGTCTTGTCCTGAGGATAAGTGAGGTGTAAAGAAGGTCTTCGTATCAGGGACATCTGTTACAGATGGGCCGAAATCTGCAGTAGATCAGATTACACTTTTACTTTTAACAAAAGTTTACTTCTAATATGACATGGAATCAGCTATTGCTCTCTCTAGAAATGTATCCACGACAATTTGAAATACATATTTTGTCTTCTAAGAATTGTACACCCCTGTCCCCCACGGCTATCTATGCACCTAATGGTTATGTCTAAGATGCTGTAGGTGCCTCCATGTTTTGATCTGAGATGCTGGCGGGGGGTGGGGGTCCCCCAACTTGTCTCTTCCTGATAGGCAGTGAGGCAGTTCTGAATCTGAATCCTAACTTGGCTACTTTCAAGCTGGATGATGTTCGGCTGGTCCAAAGTATCGTTGGGACTCAGTTTTCTTATCTGTAAAATGGGAAGAATACTGCCACGATTGACTGATGTAACCGACATGAAAGCTCTAGCACAGTGCCTGAGACATGGCAGTTACCCCAGAAATTCTGTCCTCTCCAGGGATCTCTAACAGTCATTTCTTAAAATACACCTGCCACGTGAGGGCAAGTCACTAGAATTTTTGAAAAATACTTATTACCTCTTATTGTGTATAAGCCACTGAGAGAGACACTGTGGGATGAAAAATAGGAAGCATATGCAACTGTAACATATGAAAGAAAGTGATGACTGATACTTAAATGAAACAGACAGAGATAGAGACTGAAACTTTCAGTCTAGTCCAGTGAGAAAAATCACAGATTCCTTTCCACTGGGCCTGGGGGAATGACACCTGATGGGAACACCTAGAGCCCCAGGGGAGAAAACAAGGGGTGGGAGGTAGGGAGTAGGGGGTGGGGCAATACAGGTGTTTCTAATCAGGATTGATGTGACAGCTTCCAGACCCTTAGTTAGCAAACTTCTCAGGACCTGGATCGCCATGCTGGGAGTGGGGCCTGAAGGGTTGCTGTGGTTCGCAGCTGTAACCTGTCCCTAAGCTCCAGGCTTACACACCTTAAGGCTATCACACGCCTTATCCCTCTTACCACACAGCCCTGGCAATGAGTAGCACCATCCCCAATTTACAGATGAAGAGCTTGGAAGGAAATAAAGCCTAGGGAGGTGAGCTGGGGCCTGCACTTCAGAAGTTGGGTGAAGTCCTCCATTCCTCCCATAGCACCTCAGCCATCTCAGCTGAAAATTCATCCTTTGCCATTTGTAAAATTATAGTGTCCCAATTTGACAGTAGATTCCCCGAGAATAAGGGCCAGAAAACTCTTCTGTAAACCACAGAGCAGTCAGCAAAGGGGTGGCACCCGTGAGACCCTTCACACACAAGAAAAAAGTGAAAAAAATTTTGTTTTGCTTGACTTGTAAACTTGCCCTAAAGGAAGAGATCCATATGCTCCTGTCTCCTTCACCCTGGCTCCATTTTTTTCTTTAATGCCCTCACTTCCTGGTGTGCTCACCCCACCGGCAGGCTAATTCCACAAAGCTCAGGCCTGAGTGCCACAGAAACGACAGCAAATTCTTCCGTTTACTTGAAGATAAGAGATGAGAAAGATTACTTCTCGGGATGCCAAGTATTTGGATCACCCTCCTCCCTCGGGGGAGGTTATGAAGAAACTCTGCTTGTTTTTTGGACAAGTAGTGGAGACTTGCAAATGACTGTGGTTAATCAGATGGGAATCCAGGCTCTTCTGGCAGATGATGTCAAACACTTTCATAAATTTAACAATATGTTCAAGAGAAAGACCATTTGCCCCTTCAGTGCAGTCAGACTCCCCTCAAGGTGGTGGCCAATGCTGGTGACGAGCCATCATGCTTTCTCCCAGCTTTCTCTGTTGCAGCCACCTCCCATCACTCCCAGGAAGGCCATCTCACTCAAGTACGACCCTACGCCAGACGGGATGGCAAGCGAGAAGCCTAGGAGAGTGTACCTCCTGCCTCTCCATCAAATAGAAAAGCATAATTTGCTTTCAGAACCAAGGTAAATGATTAAAAAATTCTCCATATCAGTGCTGATACCTGAGAGTTGACGATAGTATTTCGCTCTGGGCCAGTCTGCAGAGAAATCTTTCTCCAAGTCTTTTCATAGGAAAAGCTCAATCATTTAGGAACAAAATCATAACCACTATTTTTCTTTTTCAAATGCTTTTGCATGCTAGGCTCAGGGGTAAATCTTTTATATGCATTATCTCATTTAATCTCACAAATAGCCTATGAATCTGGTAAGACTATTATTATCTCCATTTTAAAGACGGTCTCAGGGGTCATTGACCTGGTCCAGAACACACAGGTGGCGAGTGACAGAGTCGGTGCTGCCTGACATCAGCTCCCATGTTCTTAATCACTTTGCTATGTTGCTTGGGGAGGAAAAAAAACAACAACAACACTGTAGCACGTTTTTGCCCTTTTGTGGGATTGGGAACACAACTGTTGCTCTTGGAGGGTGGTTGCTTTTGACTCACAGCAACATGGTTACAAGATGCAACTGATAAGCTAGACACTGCTGTTTTGACCAAACAGATGACCCCTTGTCTGAAGACAGCAGACTTTAAGCTACCACACTGACAGCTGAAAACCTGAGGTGTGAAAGAGCATCCCTGTTCACAGCCAAAATACACAGCCTGCGGCTGTACCTGAGCATTAAGACTTGGAATCACTGCAGGATCACTTATCTGATAGCATGATTTTCCAATTACTTTTTTCTCTTTAACCCACAGTAATTAAAGCAAATCCTTATCCTTAATACTCATGGATAATATCCTGACCTCCACTGATGGGAAATAGGCCTTGACTTGTGTCCCCAGCAAGTAGGATGGGCTGCCCTGACCATGATACTTACACCTAGTCCCCTCATTCCTCTCCAGGTCATCAATCAACTTGGCTTCGAAATGGCTATTTGGGATTCAGTGTACAGACCAGGACCAAGGACAATGGCGACCTCAAGCAAGCTGCTTTTCTGAGCCTTACTGTCTTCAAATATGAGATACGATGGCTGGATAAATTAATCCCCAAGGATCCTTCTCGTCTAAGATCCTGGGAAGCCAAGGCAGCTGGAGCACATGAAGCTTGAACTTGCAGTCCTAGCTGTTGGACACCAAATGTTTCCCTTTCCACTCTGGAGCAAACCTTTGCCAGCAGGAGTCTTTATACAAAATGTAAATCAGATGACGCTCTCCTCCTGCTTGCATTCTTCCAGGGCGCCCCATGAACTCGCTTCCTAACATGGTGCGCAAGACCCTGTGTGGTCTCCACCAGCCTGGCCTTTTAGCCTCATCCCTCACCCCACTCCCTCACAATCCAAACCTGGGGCCTGTGGGTGGCTCCCAGATGTGTGAGGCTGTCTCCTGCCTCAATGTCTTGGCAAACCCAGGCCCCACTGGGAGTATCTGTCTTCCACAACGGCCCACGCCTTCCACAACGGCAGGGCCTGGGAATCCCCCCAGTGCCTGACGCATCCTAGCTTCTCAATACCTGTTGGTCAAAGGGATGAAGGAAGGAGTGAGTAGAGAAGTGAATTTGTGGATCATGGCCCCTCCAGCCAGATGACCTTATTTTCAGATAATGTACGGAACTACTAAAATATATTATTATTAAAAAATATTAAAACTAACGCCAAAACCATCAGAGGCAGCTGAATCTGACGCTCTCTTGCACCTTCCAATCCATTCGCTGGTTATACTCAGGAAGAACCCCTTTTTGACCCCAGCAGCTTCCACGGCAGTCAGAGTAGCATCCGGGTGCCTTACTCTGGCCCTGGGGCTGGCCCTTCCCCATCTCATTTGGAGTCACCTTCCCCTTTGTCCAGCCACAGGGGTGTCTGACAGTTCCTCAAGCTCACCGAGCACTTTCCTGCCTTGAGACCTTTGCCACATCGCTGTTCCCTTTCCCTGGAAAACAGACTCATTGCCATCTGAGTCTCTGCCTCCATTTCCTTTCCTAAAAGACGCCTTTCTTGGCCACTCTGTCTAAAGTGTCCCACCACCACCAGCCCCCGACCCTTCCTGTATTCTCAGTAAACATGGTCATTTCCTTTGCAGCAGTGATCACAATTTGTAATCACTTTGCTTGTTTATGCCCTTGGGTTTACGGCTTCCCTCACATGAGCTCCATGAGAACTACGTCTTTGTGTTTGCATCTCGGTCCCCAGAGCCCTGCAAAGCACCTGGCACTCAATGTTTGTTGAGTGCCTGGATGAGCTAACGAGCAGGATCTGTATTAAGTCCATTCTAATGACAGTCTAGTTAACGGCATGACTACAACTCCTAATACATCCGTTGCCTACTTGGCCCTACTACATAATGCTCCACAATACTTACTGAGTTGCCACTCAGGGTCTGCTTTGGTGCTAGGAGGATACTGACAGAGGACGCAGTCCCTGTCCTCAAGGAAGGGTCCCTGTCCTCAAGGGAGAAGTGAACATGAATGAGTCCAGAATACTTGGGATGGTAAGTTCTACACCAGAAGGACAAACAGGACACCACCACTGTCCTTAGAAGGCAAGGGCTGCCGGTCTCGCCTTTTTTGGGCCCAGCGATTTGCAGCTCGGAACCCAGCCAGCACTCTGTCATCACAGAAAGGGCCACTCCAGCTAAAGGACCAAGAGTAACCTTTCTGGGGGCGTGCCTGGAGCCTGGCGGAAGTGGACTATGGAACCCTAGGCAGGGCCCAGAATTCCTGGACAGGAAGGCCAGAAAACTACTCCTCAAGCTCCTCTGTCAGTACGAGAAGCTGCCAGAACCAGTAAGTGTAGGGCTTCCGTGTGCAGCCACGCAAGAAGCCACGTGCTAAGAGAGTGGTCAGCGCCTTGCAGGTCAGCCCAGCCCAGATAAAGAGCTGAGGAAACGCAAATGCAACCCCGACAAGTTGAGGGGGATGTAGGGAAAGCACGTCTTCCTGCAAAGCGGGGGTCACCCAAGTTACTTGGAGGACATCAGAGGCCTCCGGCAAGGCCAGGGAGCTGAAAATGGACTGACCTCTAAAAGGACAGAAAACAGATTTTATTATTCTTAAAAAAAGAAGTTGTACATTTATATTTGTTTAATTTGGCCACGGAAGGTATTTGCTTTGAGACCGAGTGGCGCTTTTCAGCTGATCAGAGAGAGATGTGAATGCGCGTGCGTGTAGGCACACATGCCACGAGGGACAGGTACACGGTGTGTTCGTGCCACACGTGTGTTCGTCGGCTCAGGTCGAGGGGGATGCACAGGTCCATGAGGATGAGGCAAGGACCTGTGAAAGCTTCCTCTCTTTCATCAGGGAGGACACATCTGGTGGAGTTTATGAAACAAAGACGACCAGAGCTAAGAGCACCTCCAATGCTCCACTTGATAAATATTTACGGGGCACCTACTATGTACTGGTGAGGTCCAGGTTGTGGAGTGAGGGCAGGGATTGACCAGTAGTTCAATTTGCATATGCTGAGTCTGAGATGCCTTGGCGGCATCTAACTGCACATGATGGCCAGGTGATGATATATGAAGGTTTGGGCTGGAGAAATAATGAGTGTGGGTGGGATTTTCTGAGAAGATAGATAGTATAGTGTGAGAAGAGAAGAAAGCTAAGACTGGTCTGTGAGCAGGCCCAACGTTTAATGGGTGGGACTTGCAACGAAACCACCAGAGAGGAAACTCACGAGCCTGGATGTCCAGGAGGCCCAAGGAGGAGGGACAACCTCAACCAAAGGGCATGGCCAGTCACTGCCATGCTGCTGAGGGGTCTCAAGTTTGGTGATTCAGTAGCTCAGAGTTCTTTTTATCCAACTGAGGCCCAGGAGGTAGAGTCACTTGGCTTTATTTATATTTACTGATATTTTCTCTTTATGATTTGTGATTCCAATTTAGAAATAATAATAATAGTAGTGATAATAATAATAATAAATTTTACATTTCAAGAAACGACTTGAGGGGCTTCCCTGGTGGCGCAGTGGTTAAGAATCCGCCTGCCAATGCAGGGGACACGGGTTCGAGCCCTGGTCTGGGAAGATCCCACATGCCGCGGAGCGACTAGGCCCGTGAGCCACAACTACTGAGCCTGCGCGTCTGGAGCCTGTGCTCCGCAACAAGAGAGGCTGCAATAGTGAGAGGCCCGTGCACTGCGATGAAGAGTGGCCCCCACCTGCCACAACTGGAGAAAGCCCTCGCACAGAAACGAAGACCCGACACAGCCATAAATAAATAAATAAATAAAATTTAAAAGAAATAAGCAAAACTTTCTCTCTATAAATTTGATCTTTAAAAAAAAAAAAAAAAAGAAACGACTTGCCAGATCGACAGAGGTATCATGTACCAGGGCTGGCCCGGTGAACAGCTTTAGTAAAGAAAAGAAAATGTCAAACCTGTCAATGGGAAAAAGAGAAGGAGTTTCCAGAATTCCATTCAGGGGAAAAAATAAAGCAGTAATTCTGCAAGTGACACTGGGAGACATGTCTTTGTATAAGACGGTCTAGTCTCCATGTAGGAAGAATCCCCATTCAGAGAAAACCCACTGGAGCTCCATGTTTTCCAGAAGCCTTCCAGTCTCCAACCAAGAAGGACCTAGCAGCTTCCCCTCCTCCTCCTCCTCCCCCTCCGGGTGAGTGGGTGCACTGGCGCCCCAGCTCAACAACAGCCCAGCTTCCCGGGTCCCTCTCTCCGCTCCACCAGGCCCACTGCCTTCTGGCTGCCCTCCCTGGCACTCCCTACCTACTGCTCCATCTGAAGGGGCAACTGTACTCAGGATATTTCTTTACTCCCTTCCCTTTAAAAATCACTCTCCCCCAAACTACAAGCCCTTCTGAATGACTTGCAAATGTGTTCAATGTCATTAAGCTAAGCTAGGCATTTATGGCTTGATACGCAACTTCCCCCCAGGAACCTGCATAGACTGGTCAGAAGACTCTGGAGAGTTGGTGGAGGAGATGGAGCAGGGGCACAGCCTCAATACCACTTCTCCAATCCTGCGTGGAGGGGGCCGAGGTCCCCTCCAGGGCTCTCCTAGTGGCCACCTCCTTATCCCTGCCTCTGAGTCCAGCTTGAGTCAGCTGCTTTTTTTTTTTTTAACCCTAGGACCCTTCTTGGAGCAGGATTTGGATTTTCCTGATGTCAGTCAGCTAAAATTCAGAGTGCTGCTTATTCCCTGACTTGGCTGGCAATCACTAGCAGAATGTATCCTCACAGTAGAGCAGGTTGTTTGGCCATAGCTGTGGATGAAATAGTAGTAAGTTACATTCAATGGAGGGAGGTACTTATAAAAGGTTGGTCCATCTCTGCCTTGGGAAAAAGTGATACCTGGCTTTTGAACAAAGTCTCTTTCAATTACAGTCAAGGTCATGGAAGTGTACTGAGGGCATGGGGTACACACACATAGCACAGCAGACCCTCAGATTTAGCAGTTATAGCTTTCTATTCTTGAGGTACCCTGAGGATCCATGATAAGTAGCAATTTCTACCTACACAGGGTACATATTTTAATGGGTTTTTTAATGAAGCCAGTGCGTGGGGTCAGCCAGTGGGCCAATGAATGAGCTCAACCCAGTGGAGACAGTGACGAGGTCTGGGAGAGGAAGAGTTCTCAAACAGAATGCAAGTGCTTTGACCAAATTAAACACAGGAGTGTGCAGTGTGTTGGGGATTCAGATCTATGACAAACAAGTCCTCCAAATACTCTATTCTGCAATAAAGAAATCAAGATTTGTGAATTTTTTTTTTTTAGCAAGTGCTGTGGCAAAAATGGAAACTTTAGCGAAAACTAAAAAGGTGGCTAACGTGCTGTAGGATGTGCCCAGGCAATATATAACTCTCAACATCTCTCCTTATATGTACATTTCTATGTCATATTAGTCATGCTATATACTTTATTACATGCATACATCAGTATATATTACTGTATATGTACTTTATTATATATGTAATAAAACATATATCAATATTATGGTTAGTATAGAGAATATCAAATTAATATATAGAGAGACATAGATATATAGAGAGATATTGAGTTATGTGTTGCCCTGCAGTGATTATAGATATATATTTACACATATAAATATATATATAATGAAGTATGTATGCCAAAAGTAGTTAACATGTAGCGTGAGAATGAGCCCAGGCAACATATGACTCTCAATCTCTTTCTCTCATATATTAATCATATTAGATACTTTATTGTGTATATAATAAGGTATATATAATAAAGTACAATTGGCCCTTGAACAACATGGGTTTGAAGTGCATGGGTCCACTTATACATGGATTCTTTTCCAATAAATATGTACTACAGTACTACACACTCCATGGTTGGTTGAATCCGTGGGTGCGAAGGGCTGACTGTAAGTTATACATGGATTTTTGCATGGAAGGCTGGCTCCCCTAACCGCTGTGTTGTTCAAGGGTCAACTGTACATATATATAATAAATATACAGTAGGATTAATACATACCATATATAGAGAGAGATGTTGGGAGTCATGTGTTGCTTATATACACACATGCAATAAAGTATGTCTATGATAAAGCTTCTAGTTTAACATATATGACGAATATTTGGTATGATTATTTGGATATATGTATTTATATTCTATATATTATATGCACATACAGTATAATATATGTACATATAGCATATGCTTTACATAAAATCAGTAGAAGTCTGTGTGACTTCTTAGACTATATTTGGAGTTATTGGTTGCCTCCCAATTTTGCAACTTATTTTTACCTACTGGTTTATGCTAAACAGGGATAGAAACAAAAATTACTCTTGAACCTTCAGAGTATACAAATGCAAAATCTGTCATCTTATCAGGCTAAAAAAAAAAATCACTATCTTCATGCACTAACAGCTTCAAATAGAAGTTAATTAAACGAATGCTAATTTCCTAATCTGTTGATGACTGTCAGTTTTTATTGCCAGAGATTAGCTGTTAAGATATATGTATATATACCCAGAACCACATCAGCTCTTTTTTGAAACGTAAATATTCTGATTTAATGGAAAATTACTGCAGGGCACAAGTGTAAACTATAAAACAATTAAAATCATAAATCCAAATGGCAGCAATTCTCAGTGAGTCTTACAACATCAAACTAAGCAGCTGCCAATCTAGAAAGCTCTGCCCTGGGCCCCACAGGTGAGTTGGCTGGAGCTGGGGTGAGAGGCAGGCACAGGCCGCTTCCCATGGATGGCCTCCAGCAAGAACGCAAGGATGGCTGGAGTCCCTGTGGGACAGTGGGATGGTCAGCCCAGGGCTCAGGAGGTTCCAGGGCAGAGGCTGCCCACAGGTTTCTAGCCAGCTTATTTCCCTTTCATAGAAAAGACCATTTGTTCAGGCATTCAAATATTTACTGACCAACTACTGTGTCACATGTACTGTTCTTGGCACGGAGGAAACAAATTCCCTGCCCTGCCCTCATGGAGCTTACATTCTGATGTGGAAATTGACAATCAATTAACATAACAATAAATAGTATGTTAAGAAATGAAAGTGCTATGAGCATTTAGGCTGGGATGAACTCTGGTCCATGTCCTTGTTTTTTTTCCATTAAGTGACAAGTATTTATTGAGCACCTTCTAAGTGCCTGGGCCTTCGTGAAATGACTTTCAAGGGACAGAATTCTAAGACTTGGCTTCTGCCATCTACAGGTGGAGCCAGGAGAAAACCCTAAAGACACCAGGCTGTACCTCACGTGGATGATCTTATTTAATTCTCTTCCAAATTCTCTGAAATGGGACTACCATCACTCCCATTTTAAGGATGACAAAACTGAGGCTTATAGAGGGTAAATATCTTGCCTAGAAGCAAGGTGGGGGTGGGAATCAAGACTTGCACCTTGCAGAGCAAGCTCCTAACCACGTGTGTCTCCACTGGCTGGTGGAGACCACCTGCACTAAAGGAGCTCCTGAGAAGCTGTAAGCTCCCCGAAGAAGAAGCCACATCCGCTCCAACGTCCACATCCTCCCCAGGTCCATACTGCCTGCTCCAGTGCACGTGCCAGGAGAGGTCAGTAAACCAGACAGCCTGGTCGTTCTCTCATGCTCTCACTTCAGGATCACCCACCCAGATTTCCAGACCAGAAGGTCTTTGCGTGTGTGGTCATCCAGCCCTGACTTCCCAATAATGACATTCCATTGGCTTGTCAATCTTATTTTTAATGGTCTACCAATGATCTAGATTTGGGGCGCTTGGAAAACTGGTTAAAGACCAGTGACATAAGGATTAGGGGACATTCACCAAAACAGGGACTCTCTGTGATACCACGTAAGGATTAGTAAGGCAGAGAACCGGAGACCGAGCAGGAGAGACTGTGATGTCTCACAGATGTGAGTTTGAAGATTACTCTGGCTCTGACTTATTATCAACAATATGTCAGGACAGTGAGTGATCCTCACTGAGCCTCAGGCCCCTCGCCTGTAAAATGGGGATAACAATAACTCATTTCAAAGGCTTACTGTCGGGGCTTCCCTGGTGGCGCAGTGGTTGAGAATCTGCCTGCTGGTGCAGGGGACACGGGTTCGAGCCCTGGTCTGGGAAGATCCCACATGCCACGGAGCAGCTGGGCCCGTGAGCCACAACTACTGAGCCTGCGCGTCTGGAGCCTGTGCCCCGCAACGGGAGGGGCCGCGATAGTGAAAGGCCCGCGCACCGCGATGAAGAGCGGTCCCCGCACCGCGATAAAGAGTGGCCCCCGCTTGCCGCAACTAGAGAAAGCCCTCGCACGAACCGAAGACCCAACACAGCCAAAAATAAATAAATAAATAAAAAAAGTAGCTATAAAAAAAAAAAAAAAAAAAAAAAAAAAAAAAAAAGGCTTACTGTCATGCTTAAATGAGATAATATGTAAAGAATTCATTACAGTTCCTGGCACAGGGTGGGTGCTTGACTAATATTAGTTCCAATTCCCCTTCATGAGCAATTTCCAAACCTGATCATTCAAACCACTAGTTTCTTATTCCTCTCTCACTGACCAAAAAAATGACTGGCTGCCACACAGATTCGAATGTCTGCTGGTTTTTTTTTTAGACTGACTACATTTTAAGTGACACTGTAAGGGAGCAACACAGTGGCAAAGCACCACCGCCATGAACAGAAGGGGAAAGCAGAATGAGGACATAGAAATAGGAATTGTAGGATGGAGGCTGTGTTCTTGTGGCTCAGATTCTGTCTTAATTCGCCACTGTAGCTGACTTGTTATGGGTGGATGGGCAGGGTGCCTGGGGTGTGAATTGTGGAAGGACATGGGACACTCACACATGGCCATTTCGATACTCCTGTGACTTCTGTCTGAGGCAAGGGCACAAAGGTGAAGGAACTGTGAGCTGCCCACGCTGGGGTGCGCCGTGGTCATGTCTAAGAGGCATGGCTGTGTCCAGCCTCCTTGGTCCCTGCCCATTTTCCCCTTGATTTTCCAGCTTGCCTGTTGGATCTGTGACCTACCTCTTCTCTGTCCAGCAAATTCCTTTTCTGTACGAGTTAGCCAGAGCTATGCTTATTACTAAGACCCCTGACTAACCCTCCCAGTCCCAGGCCAATCTAAAAACCCCTCACTCACACAGGCTGCCCGTGATGACAGCTGCTCATTGTCAAAGGCTTACAAACTTGGAACTAGCTCAGGAGCTAGGCCAGTGTATTTTGAGAGGAGAGAGGCCCTGCCGGCCACCATACATTCACAACTGCCTGTTGACCACCTACTCTGTGCACAGCACTGGTTGGGAGCAGAGACCAACACTGAGAAGAGCAGTGAGGACAAGCAATGCCAAATGCATTGGTCTCCACGCTCTAAGAGAAGGTCGGGGCAAATAATAGCTACGCGGTGTATGTTGACATGACCCAGAAGCTCTCTTCCTTAAAAAAAAAAAAAAAAGTCTATACAGCTGTTTCTCCTCGAAGTTCAAAATAAGGGATATTATTAAAACCTAGAGGAATCATCGTGCAGGACACTGTATTAGGAGATTAAGAATCTAGGGTTACTAGATTAGCAATATGGGAAGAAAATATCAATGATGAACTGTTTAAGGGCAAGGATCAATGAGTTTGAACTGAACAAACTTGAAAGCTAAATAAAGAATCAAAACTGAAGCAGCAGCAGAGCTACTGGGAAGGCCCCAATCTCTAGGCTTTCTGGCCCTGAACCCTTGCTTTTTCCATACTTTGCCCTTCAACTCCTAGGCTAAGGGTCTGGAGGCTTAAAATAACACAAATGGACTCTAGTTTTTAAAGCTCAATGACAACACCCATATTTCAAAGGAGCTCATCTAGGGTAAGTCTATTAATGCTGGGCCTTAAGAAAACTGTGATGAGTTGGGAGACTGGGATTGACATATATACACTAATATGTATAAATAGATTGCTAATAAGAACCTGCTGTATAAAAAAATAAATAAAATAAAATTCAAAAATTCAAAAAAAAAAAAAAAGAAAGAAAGAAAACTGTAAATGAGTGAGGTGTGCCTTCACCATCCGGAGCTTTCCTCACCTCACCCCTGTCTGTCCTCAGTGGTGCCCTCTCCCTGGTCCAGGGCCTGCCGGCCTCTCTGCTCTTCCCGCTCCTCCCCACCAGCTCCTGCAAGAGGCTGTGGCAGCAGTATTCAGCCTCCAGTGTGAGTGCTCCAGGCAAGAGGGAAGGGCGCTCACATTTGTCAAACTCTTACCAAACACCAGGTTCCGTGGCAGCTTCTGTGCGGGAGACCCAAGGTCACTAAAGAAAGAGTTTCCACTGGGAAAAAAAGCTTCTAATCTGACACTAAAATGGGAAATATAGATTTAAGTATCAAGAAACGTGAAGTAAAAGGTATAAATATTGAGTGTTCACGTTTAGGTTTTTGCAGAAACTGTTTTCTCTGCCTGTAACACTTCCCCACTCCTCACTGGTCACCGCCCATCACTTCCTTCAAGAAGCTTTCACGGGCTCCTCCAATTAGGTTCACTGCTCTTCCTAAGAGGTGCCAAGGTATCCCCTGCCACAGTATTCGTGACAATGAAACGTGAATGCCTGTTTGTCTGTCTCCCCCACTGGGCACTAGGAGGGGACAAAGGGAACCAGTCAAGTTCACCACTTCATCCGCGCAGGACCCTGCACAGTGCCTGCGATGTAGCAGGCACTTCGTAAATGTCTGATGGCTGACTTCTTAAGACTGAACAGAGGCACTCAGAGGAGACCCGGAGAGAGCGCTGTGGGCTGAAGGGGGTCAGCTTCCTAGACAGCCAGCACCTTGGAGTACTTACTAAGGAAAGATCCATGAAGTAATTTTCTTCTGGAAACTTAGTATTGCCTGTGCCACAGCTTGGATGGCTGTGGCTAAAAGAACACCGCCTAACCCCACACTACGAGAGCCAACCTGCTGGGCTATTAGTACCCTGGCTTGGCGGCCCCAACCCTGTTGCTTAAGTTCGCTCTGCTGTTTGCACAGATTAACTTGCCTTAAATAAGTTTTAATCATTTTAAACAAGTACTTCACTTAGATACAATGGAGACACGTACAACTTGATTTTGATTCACACTCCATTTTGTTATGGCAGTAATTATGTACGGAATGGACTTTGATTTTCATGCTTATTTAATCCTAATGTGAATTAGGAATGACTCACTGTCATAGGCTGAAACATTTGTTTTTCTCAGAGGGTGCTTACTTACATACCTACTAAGTATTCTCGCACTGTTAATTTTTTTTTTTTAAGGTACGTATTTATTGGCGTGGGTGAACTTAGGAGAAGGGAATTATTCCAAGACACTAAAAAGTGGAAAAATTCCATCAGTTAGTTGTATTTGGCTAGATGAAGTCAATGACAAATTCATTTCCCTCCTGATGATACATAGTTAACCACATCCAGGAAATTGACATTCTGTCCCCCGCTACCCCCTTTAAGCCCTACATGGTAAGAGCCAAACTCTGGTACGATTTACCAACTTCAGAAAAGATTCCTCTGTTCCAGATAAATTGATTCCCATAAACTCAAACTTTTATTTTAAACTCAGTCATTGCTACCTAAAAATGTTCACCAAAAGTCACTGTTCTGTTCACTTATTGGCTGGTTCCAAAAAACTTTCTAGAGGAGCACAGTACATCAGAAACAAAACAATCCTCTTTGTCAACCCCATAATGGGGACCATGCCTATTTTTCCTTTCTATTAGAATTTGGATCACTGAGTTCCATGGAATGTGTGAACTGTGGTACAGGCCATCAGTTCATTTTCCCAACTACTCTTTCCAAAGACATTTTTACTAACATTTAGATAAATATAAATGCGAATCAATTAAACTCCAGTTTTCTAAAGTTTGTGTACATATATATAACTAAAGCATGGCAGTGAAGAATTTGAGAAATTGCTACAGGGAGAAAGTACTGGGCAATCAGTGGCTAAAGTAGGCAAGACAAATAATTACCGAAGTATCTTATTTGTGCCCCAGTGAGAGAATCCAAGTGTGACATCCCTTTTTCCAGAAAAGACTTAACTGTGTGTAAGGAGTTCTTTTCAAGACTCACCATATTTACCAATTATGTGGAGGCTGCTAGTAGAGAAATATTTTTAATTGTTCAGGGTCACCTAACGTTATATAAACATGCAACATAACCATCCTTATCATTTACCACATGGACTATGTAAAGATCTTTGTTAGATACAGTGGAAGATCAGAGAGATGTAAGACTTGTTCCCAGTCCTTAAAGAGTTTATAGCGTGTCAAAGCTATATCAATGAGTGAGGTACTGGGTCCTATGAATATGACCTCTTTGCTCTACTCAGAGGCCCTAACATAAATGTAGAGCTGTGGATTTATTTACATGATCAATTTTTTTTGACACAAGTAGGGATTTCCAGTTGGGGAGTGAACATGGAATTATAGGCTAGTGTCATGGGTACTGATCAAATAAGGTTTCATAGAGGAGGAGGGACTTGATTCTATTAATATCAGCTGATTAGATTGGAACTATTCCTTAAGAGGAAATTCTCCCTAGAAGGTTATTTATTCATACTCCTTATGATATCTCAGAAGGCAGCAATTCCATTTTAATTAGAAATAAGAATAGTGTCCACTGCTTGATGCTAACTAACGTTTCTTCATATACAAGCAAACATTTAAAATCACTTTTCAAACTGGGAAGACTTGACGAAATCGCTTGACTACTGCCAGTTGCTTGGACTCAGCCATGACTTGAGCTTGCTTCCCCTTCCATCAGCATGTACCTCATAAACATTGGTCTCTTCATTCATTGTTGGGAACCTGATTATTCTGTGCTTGGAAAGGCACTAATCCTTACAACCTAAGAGGGCTGAAGAAGAACTAAAATACAATGTAATGTAAAAACCAATACATTTGCTTTTGATCTATGTGATACAAAACAGAACTCTTGAATTAAAAAAAAAAATCGCACAAGGAATCAGAGGCAAAAAATATACAAATCAATATTCACTGCAAAGTAAAGGAGCTGTTACAGTGGAGGATTACTGGACTGAATGTCAATATTATGACATAGTATGAGTGTGTTTCGTGTTTGGTAATTGCAATCATTGTTGCTTTTGTTGTGGTCATCCATTTACAATGCTTGGTGTCAGTTTATTTATCTCTTGTAAAAACAAAATACAGTGTGTGTGTGTGAGTTGTGGAAAAAAAAACATATACACACTACTAAATATAAAATAGATAACTGAAAAAAAAAAACAAACAAAAAAAAACAGAACTCTTCAGGATCCTAAACAGTAAACAAGAGAGAAATCATTTCATTCCCCCAAGAGAAGTAATTCCTTGCCTTTTGACCCCCCCCCCCAGTTCTTTTATCCTCATTATCTCACTGAACCTTATTCTAGTCTCACTACTTCCCAGTAACTGTTCCACAATTGGAGGTAATAGTTTAAGACATTAAAGTGTGTGACTTGCTTATCTTTTTACTCTGAGTTTCCTTTGAGCAGTGTGTTGACAAAAAAAGGGGAGTGGGGGCTCGAGTATTTTCCTCTGTAAAGCTTTTCCTTTCCTTGTATTTGCACATTTTTGCTAGTGAACTTGAGTAAACTTATTTCTTGAATTTAAACATACATTACAGAGAGAGGTTTCAGACTCTGACCACTGTGCAGTAAATATTGCCACAATAACCAACGGCAAGGTGGTCTGGCCAAGTTTTCTAGAATCTCTTCTCCAGCTTTACTAGGGAATATTGAACTCAATTTTATAGGAAAAATAATTCGGCTTTGCTAGCTTTTCTAAGTATAACGGAAGCGAACGCTTGTTGGCACAGTGCTAAAGAATACAGACTATGGTATCAGATACAGCAAGGTTCCAATGCTGCTCCCCTACTTCCTGGTTCTGGAAACTTCTTGCTTCCTGTTACAACTTGAAGTCTCAGTTTCTTCATCTGTAAAATGGGAACAATACTGTCTACCTCACAGGCTGTGTTCCCAGGGGTTAAATGAAAGAACAGATGGAAAAACACTTATTGCCAGGCACAATTTAACTCAATAATTATTATTAATAATTTTCAAAGTGAGGAACTTCACATACCAACCCAGACTTGGGCAAGGTCAGAGGGATACAATGAGGGCTATTTAGGGTATTTCAGCACTAAGGTCAGTTTTAAAGAGACCTAAATATAAAACTTATTTATGGTCAGAAAGGTGCTTACCCCTGGGGCGGGGGGTGGTACTGACTGAAGGGGCATCAGCCTGCTGGGATGCTAGAAACAGTCTCTATCTCAGTCTGGGTTACACAGGTGTACATTCATGTAAAAATCTGTTAACATCTGAGAACTGTGGGCCTATTATACCTCACCATGAAAAAAGAAATAGAAAGGAAGGAAGGGAGGCAGAGAGGAAGGAAGAAAGGGAGGAAAGGAGGCAAAGAGGGAGGGAGGGAGAAAAAAAGAGGGGAAAAAAGGGGGGACAGGCATAAATGATGTTTCCTGTAGTCTACTTTGCTCTTTTTAAGCTACCCACAAGCCCAGTTCGGGAGAGGCCTATTCAGTGAATGAGCTGAATGACCGGAAAGAATTGGGCTCTTTCCTCCATGATCAGATACTAACTCCTGTTCCGAGGCATTCACGAGTGTCATTTCTGGTATGTATTTAGGTGTGTGAGGCCATGGGGGTAAGTGTTCAGAAACTGCATGCTGGTCTGTCTTCAGTCTGAATGTGCCTACTGACATGTGCCGAACACCTACTGTCATATGAGCCTCATACTGAAATTGATAAGCCTGACCATCACCCCAGAATTTCCCATCGACAAACTGGACAAATTTTCTAGCCATCCCCTACAAGCCCAGTGCCCTTCCGGGCCCTGTAAATTCCCCGTGGGCACCCATACCATCTCAGAGCCCACTGTGCTATGCTGTACAGACTGGGCAGGTATATTTGCAGGCATCCACCTGTGGCTGTCAAAGTCAGGGAGTGCATGCCCTGGGCACCCTGGTGTCAGAGAGAACAGACCCAGGAGACTCCTCTCAGTGTGCAGGGTGAGGCCCGTCCCAGGGCACGGGGAGGGTGCCTTCTCAGTCTGATCTCATGCCATAAAATGTTCAAGATAGTCTGGTCCCAAGAGCCATAAACAAGGCAATGTCTACTTTACGATGGGTGCACCGAAGTGGAAATGAAAATTGTCTGCCTGTGTATTCTTAATCCTTTTAATCCCAAGAACACCAAACCATTACTGGCATAAACTTCCCCATAAAAGACACTGAAAGGGTGGGGTAACATGAAGGTGCTCTGGTTAGATTGAGTTGTGATGGTAAAATGACTTTTGAAAAAATTTGTTTTTGAAATAAAATTTATCTGGAGAGGAGTGGATTTAGTTTGGAAATGGATATTGCCACATGTTCATGTGAAACATGCAGAAGAATCACAGAGGTGGGAAACTGATTTTAATGCATTAATAAGAAAAGATCATATTTAGACTATTCTAGTTTTTATAATATGAATAGATTAAATATCTTTCTTGATTTAACATTTACCAAAAACCAAAAAAACAACAACAAAAAAACCCCAACCCAACAACCTTTGGTTTTTCAAACATGGGTGGTACCCTTTGAAAGAAAAGCCAGTACAGTCTAAGAAGTTAAATTGTAGAACCTTGTTGAGTGGAGAAAAGGGAGAGGAAATGCCTTCCTCTGTCTTCAAAAGGGTTCAAAAAGCCTGATCTGCTTTCTTCAGGGTCTGAAAAGCCTGCAATTCTGGCTGTACCCCACTTAAGCTGCATAAACCTTACCAGCCAAAACAAGGGTCCTGTTAACTCCTGACCTCTCCAAGCCTTAGAGTTGCATAATCATAGAACTCCGGGGCAGGTTTATTATCCTCGTGCTACTGACAGCCCTGTGCATGGCAGGATGTTTAGCAGCGCCCTCGGCCTCCAGCCACTAGATGCCAGCAGCAGTGCCCCCTCCCCAGCTGCAACAACCAAAAATGACTCCAGACATTGTCAAATGTCCCCTGGAGGCAGAAGCACCAGCTGAGAACCACTGTGCCAGAGGAGCAGCAGGGATCAGCTGCTCTAATCTCATCAGAGGTGAAGAAACTATGGCCAATGACAGTGTTCCCAGCCTGAGATCAGTGCTTTTCCTCCTAAACAGGGCTGCTGTGTAAAAGCCAAATCCTCCTTTTTGCCTGAGCACCATGCTAAGGAACTGAGTTTCATAACTCTGTTGTCTAGAATGACAACACCTCTTGGAGCCTCTGGAACAAAGGAGCCTCATGGCCCTACCCGCGAATCACAGCATCTCCTGGGCAGTGCCCCAGTGAGTTTCTCATCTGCAAAATCCTAGGGTACCCCCAAATGAAAGCCAGGGGAATCCACAAATTCCCTGGTAGCATTTTAAAACACACTGTAACTACAGATTCCTCCTGTTCGATCCAATTTCCAGCCACAGAAATTGAGAATCCTAAAGCCAAAGTTAAGATATGTTAACTGAATTCCACTAACAGACTGGGTGGGATGTTGCTTGCTAGCTCCTGGTTAGTGAGAATCTAGCTGTCTCTCTGCTCCTGGAATATTGTGTGTCTCTTAGTCCATTGGCTCAGAAGGTCTCATTGCAGTAGTCTTCAATTTGCTAAAAAGTGATGGTTTCTAGGAAAAGAAATTGCTGGAAACAGTATTACCTCTCCTAGCACTAATGTAAGTCACACTGCAAAACCAGGCACTACACTAAAAAAACTAAATTCATCCTGTTCAGCCTAGAGAGATTAGAAATTGGAGGAAATTCAGAAAACATGAGCCCCCAGGACCAATAAACCATATTTAGAACCATCTGAATGTATTTTATATTTACAGGAATTGTATTTATGATAAGAATTTGAATGTCTTCTTTGCCCTGCCCTCCTCCTTATTCATAAAGATTAAATGACATCATTTAGCTAAAGTAAAGAATGCCCTAAAAAGAACTAATAGGCCAAGTTGTTTCTACCGTTTAGGAAAGGGAAAAAAAAAAAAAGGCAAAACCAAACCAAACCTAACAAACCCTGTTTTTTTCTCCTTCACAAAAATAACAGAAGGAAAGCTGCTACTGTAATCAGCAGTGATTGCAGGCATTTCCTGTATTTTTATATCAAGCTGGTTGTTTTTTTTCCATTACATACCCAGTGAACTCCATTTAGGTCAAGACTAGAGAAAAACAGGACCAATTATGCCTCCAAACCCACAAATCTGCCTACTTAACGCTGCTAATTTTATTGTGTTGACTCCATGGGTCCAAGGAGCTAGTGAAACGAAAATCTCCATTCACTCTACTCCTCCAGTCCTATCCCAGGTAGTTTCTAGCATCCCAAGAAGCATCCATCCCAGGCTGGGATTTGATCAGGTTGTTAAAATCAGAGGGTCTTGGGTCAAAAATCTGCTTTCTCAGAAGTTCCCGGGCTCCCTGGGGCCCATGTTCCAGGCCTACCTTTGGACAGGTCAATGCCTGAACCTCCAGGTCCATCACTCTTGTCCATCACTAGGATCTTCATTTTTATGTTTTATCTTCAAGAAGGGCAAGAAGGTCTTCTTCCATATTCCTCACCTTGCATCTCTTTGGCTTTAAGTCAATTTCTCCCTGATTTGTCTTCTCTGGTTACAAGATCGCATTAGGAGCTTCCGTAGTGAAGTCAGTTATAATGCAGTAATAATTAAACCACCTCATCACCATTTTTCTTTTTTGTTACTTCAAGGCGTTCCATGAATGGGATACTCTACTGTGTCTCTGCCTCCCCCTGCCTAATTTTAATATCTTGCTTATAATACCATACACACACTGGGTTTTGCAGTCAACACAGTGTTTTCATAGCTGCCAGTATCTATTCTCTCTTTCAAATCTTCTGAAAAGCTGCGAAAACCTTCTTTACCAACTTGAGATCATTGTAAGAAGGTGACAAGCTCTTTGGCCAACCTTGGGCACTCTCTCTTTCCCCACCCTGTCCCACAACTCCCCAAGGGCTCACTCTCCTTTGTTTGTGGAATTTCAGGTAAGTTTTCTTCTTGGCAATGCCTCTCAGGCCCAGGTTAAACAAATTACTTCATCGTCTTAAGTGTCGAGGCCACAGAGGAGTCTTTCCCGTTGACAATTCCACTAAAGTGTCCTAAGTTGGTTTTTCAAGATATTTCCCCCTAAGCTGTACCTATAAAGTTACTTGACTCTCTGACAGTTTATTCTTCAATTGTCTGTGCTACTTAGCACTTTTTCTTATTGTTCATATTAATTCCATTATCTGATGTAATAGTCAATTTCATAGACTATTAGAGCTGGGATGGACCTTCGAGGTAAATAAAGGCCATTCTGGAATAGTTTTATGGGATTAAGGATTAGAAATGTTTTCCTAGCCTTTCTGCAGTTACCTCAGACGACCCCACACTTCAAGTACAATTGTACTTTCAAGTCAAAACCGGACATATTCAGAATCAACCTTGCAACCAATCGACTAATATTTAGTGATTACCTACCACGTACTTGGCTCCACATTAAGGTATTATAAGGGAATATAATAACAATAAACAATTACTAAGCCTTTCCTATGTGTTTTTCAAGCATTACCTCATTTAATAGTCACAACAATCATACGTTATCCCAGGATTTAAATGAGGACATTGAAGGTCAGAAGGGAAGAACTGGCCAGCATGCAGAGCCAGGATCCCATCACCCCAGGTGTGTCTGGCCCACAGGTGTGTAATCACCCAGCCATGCTGCTGCATGTCGGGTTCCCTGGAGGTTATTGTGGAAAGGACTGAGGCTGCTGCCTCTGCCCACTTGCTTCCTGGACCATATGTAGAATGTCTTTCAGAATCCATCATTTCACGGCCACTCAGAGAAATCAGGGCTTTTCCATCATAGGCACACATTATTTTTGGTACAAAACGATGTTCAGAAACCAGATTTATCTCCAAAGCAGGATGATTAGACACAAAAGAGGCTATTCAAAGTAAAATCTAGAGAGGAGTACAAAAATATTCAAAGGAAAAGCCGTATTTTTGCCCTGAGAATAAAGTCTCCCAGGAGCACTCTTTTAAAGGAGATGATAATACTCATTTGGATGTGTAAACTCTGCTGTGTTTGCTTAAAAAAAAAAAAGTCAGTCTATTTCCTTATGACAGGATTGAGAAACTCCCAGTCCCTGAAGTCCTCACATGTTTTCTGGAAGAGCTAATTTGACAGGATTCTATAGCCCTTTTGGATAGTCCATTGTTGGTTTTTGTTTTTGTTTTTTTTTCTCACTTTCCTTCAAACATTAAATTGGGTTCTTAGCTAATAAAGATAAAATCCTTTGTTTCATGTTCCTTCTTCTATGAAATTTGACCTATAATTTTCTTTACTGATGGCTTCCTTTTAAGCAATAGCAAGAAAAACCACCACAAAATTCTTTAGATTCTCCAAGCAAAAGGTCTTTCTGCTACCCCTGGTTTCGTTTTCCCCTCTCCAAATCTAACTACCGAAGTATGTCCTCTTTTTGCTACTCTTTCTCCTTCCTCTAATTTCACTGTAGGATGTTTGTGTTTATTAAATTATTATTTGTGATGGTTAAATTATTGTTGCTGGCCAACCACAGGGCAGAGTGGGGACAAACGCATGGACCATAAACTTGGCTAGTAGGCACGTGAAGGCTGTGGTTTTAGGATCGTTATCAGCACAGACCAAATCCCATCAATTAAATGGCTCACATGGTTTCTTTTCTGTTATATTAATTCGTTTGTTTTACTTTTTAGATTCCATATATAAGTGATAACACAAAGTATTTGTCCTTCTCTGTCTGACTTATTTCACTAAGTATAATACCCTCCAGGTCCATCCATGTGGTTGCCAATGGCAGAATTTCATTATTTTCTATAGCTGAGTAGTATTCCATGGTATACATATACCCCATCTTCTTTATCCTTTCATCTGTTGATGGACACTTAGGTTGCTTCCATATCTTGGCTATGGTAGATAATGCTGCTATGAATATGGGGGTGCATATATCTTTTCGAATGACTGTTTTTGTTTTCTTCCACTGGTTTCTGCTAAGGGTAAATGGAGGTGGGGGGTGGGAGGAACACCATCAGAATATCCCAGCCTTCTTATTTCATAATTGTTCCAAGGTGTCAACAGCACTGGGTCACCAGCAGCTCACCAATCTCCTTTCACATTTTTCATCATCATCTTATTTTATTTGAAACTAGGATGAAAGTCTACAGGCAACAGTTACTGAATTGCTTAACACTCTGGATGTTTTAGATTAGAATCCAAGACTTTTCCTGTAGGTTGTAGCTGCCAAGCAGTTCATATCCATGTGCATACACTGTTCTCTGAGAAGTTCTAAAAGGCAACTCTCATTTGACATTCTCCATCTGCAGGAATGTGCCCACCTGCCAAACAGGGATATCCTCCCTGAAGTAGGCTTACCTCATATACAGCCCAATGCTGGGCACCTTGGAGGACCCAAGAGGAGGAGAGGTCATGTTCCCAGACCCCCAAGGGCTAACAATTTAAATTGGGAGACAAGACTAACAAAAGTGAAACATTTTGAGACTGAGCAAGCACTACATCCCTACCCACAGTCTGAAATCCCATAAGCCACTGTACAAATAAATACTCATTCATCTTTTGGGGAACTCTCACCCCAATCCCCCTGCCCCTGCAATATTATAAAGCAAGTTCTCTCTTTCTGCAACTTTAGGCCTTTGGTTCCTAATAGTAAGGAATTTTGTTTGTCTTATATTGAAAAGAAAAGCAAAGATGAAAACTTATATGCAAAGATAAAAGAAAAAAGAAGGCAAACGATGGGAAAACTCTCTCTGAGCTGCATTCCCCAGCGTACCCGCTGTAATGGGGTACTAATTACAGAGGGGTAAAGGAGCCTGTGCCTGATTCCAAGACGGTTCTAAATATAACTCTGTATCTTGCTTCCATCAAAAACACTGATTTATAATTCAGACAAACACACAAATAGAACCCAGTAGCTTTGAAGCAAGCACTGATGCACATATAGATAGCTCCCAAATCTGGCTTCATGCCTGCAAAGATATATTTCTCATTGATGGCTGGTACCATGTTGTATGCCTTTGACAATAAAGGGTCCCCACTGGAGAATTCCATGACATCTGCAGGAAAGTGGGGCTTCTGGATTCCTTACACCCCTCAGCTTATTCTTCTAGCCATGTGCTTAGCAGCTCAAGTCTCTGGACAAGACACACTGGGTGGACATTTTTCACTGGGTTTGGGGTCTAATGATATGTGTATTTCTTTGTGCAAAAAATAAGTTAGGTTTTCAGACTCTCACAAACAGCACATACCTCCACTACCTCACAGAAACCTGGAAAGGATGGGAAACAGAGTCTAAAAACAGACCTGTCAATGGAAGCTTGCAAGGTTGGGGGCGAAAGTCCAAGGTGACTCACTCAGCTTGAAAACTTTGTTCTGCTTTGGGTAGTTGACAGCTTGTGAAATAATACGCCCCTGACCCCTTACCAAGTATTGATATAACCTTACAGTGCTTAGGACTGAGGCTTGAGTTCCACTGTGGTCCAGGTGGGACACGGCATGGAGAAATTCTCCAGGGGTGTCATTCATGTGGAGGCCGACCCAGGACAGACTTGAAGCTCTGTGGAACTGTCGCTGACTTTCCTCAGCAGCCCAGCCCAATGGGACAGGATTTCCTGGGATCTTCTAGAACATATAATCTTGGAAAAAGGGATTCCCGAATATATATTATTGAGGCCTGAAATCCTTTTTCTCCAAATCCTGCCCTTTTCTTGGTTTGGGTAATCCAGATAATTGCTCTAATTCACCCTGTTGTTTTTTTTTTAACTCACATCAGTACATCACAAAATTCTCACTGAATCATAAAGCACAGCAAAGTATCTCTCTTGAGGTTAAGAATTTCAGATCCTTCTAGAAGCCTTGGGCTCTGGAAGGGCACTACTGTTTCCAGCCATGTTAGCCAGGCGATGCCCGGCCTCTGGGAAAGCTGCAGCCTTGACTCAGAAAAACCATGAACAAAGTCCCCCGACCACACAAAACTAGACAGACACAGAAATTTCCTCTAGGCGGGACTAGCTCTGCCCATGTTCAGTTTGATGCTGTCCAACACACCGCTACCACCATGAAACAGAGCCAAGCACTACAGGATCCTTCTGTCACTGTGCATCTCCTGCTCATCTGGGTCCAGAGGCCCAGCCTGGTGTTGTTCAGACACTAAAAATGTGTCTGGGGAGTGAAGAGACAGGGCGCTGGGTGATCCATTCCCATTAAACCCAAACTGCAGATTCAGGAAACAAAATTAAGAAAGCAAAGGAAAATGAATAAATAGCGTTATCTAGAATATTCTTGAGGAGAAAACTGCCTAGATGAAGCACAGTCACCCACCTGGTGTCCCCACAACAGCCAGGACCAACGAATACACAGCCGGCGTTCCTTCAGGATGCACTGCCTTACGATGGATGTGAGAAGGGTGGCTGCCGTCATGTTGCCCCTGCTGTGCTCGCATCCATCGGGAACCTCTTTTTTGCCTTAAAGCTGAGCCTCTCCAGGGCTTAGAGGGAACCTCCTATGTGAGGCATGCGAGGAAGGAGCCCCACCCCCTTTCCCCACTGCCAAATCTACCTGGAGAGATTGGTCCCTATGGTTCAAGGCATTTCCCCTGCTAATGTTTAAATTCTTCTATGCACTCATCAGGTCCTGCCTAGAGTTTTCCAGCTCAAAAAGGGATACTGAGGCACAGTAAGCATCTTATGTAGAGAAAGAGATAGGATGACAACTGATAATAATAATAGCTATGATTTGGGCGCCTGCTATGTCCTGACCACATTCTGTAAGGAAGGTATTAATATATACATTTACAAGTAAGGAAACTGAGTCTTAGAGAGGTTAAGAAATTTCTCAAGGTCATGCATCTGTAAGTGGTGAATCTGGGATTCAAATACGGGGCTGTCTGACCTCAGAGTTCTGTGTTTGACTGTGGACTACAGAACAAACAGGCCAAGAGAACATATTTGCAGTGAGTGACCACAAAAAACCTCAGTGCAGAACCATATGCCTATGCATTTAGGGCAATTATTCTCAACTGTGATGCAGTGATGGAACTGGGGTGTCTAGGTCAGCTGTGAGGTCCACAGAGTAACTGGGTAGGACTAATATAGTAATTATGGTAATGGTTAATATCTAGTGCTCACTGCCATACCAAAGACTGCACCAAGTACTTTGATGCACAGCCCTATTTAAGCTCTACAACCTCCTTATGGGGGGCGGGGTACTATGACCATGGTTCATAGATTCTAGAACACACTTTTAAAAAAATTGTTTTTACATTTTAACAATTTTGAAGTTAAGATGCATCTTACAATTACAACTGGCAATTTTTTTTTTTTTTTAGTAAGAAAGCAACAGAAAAAGTGGGGGAGAGGAAACAAAGAACAAATATAATGAGTAAAAAGTAGTTACAAAAATAGTAGATATCGATCCAACTCTATCAATAATCACTTTACATGTGAATGCTCTAAATACACCAATTAAAAGACAGAGATTGTCAAAGTGGATTAAGAAACAAACAGGGCTTCCCTGATGGCGCAGTGGTTACGAATCCGCCTGCCAATGAAGGGGACACGGGTTCGAGCCCTGGTCTGGGAAGATCCCACATGCCGCGGAGCAACTAAGCCCGTGTGCCACAACTACCGAGCCTGTGTTCTAGAGCCCGAGAGCCACAACTACTGAAGCCTGCACACCTAAAGCCCCTGCTCCACAACAAGAGGAGCCACTGCAAGGAGAAGCCCGCGCACCACAACAAAGAGTAGCCTCTACTCAATGCAACGAGAAAACCCGCGTGCAGCAACAAAGACCCAACACAGCCAAAAAAAAAAAAAAAAAAAAACCCAAGACCCAACTATATTTTGTCTATAAGAAACACACATTAAATAATAAAGATTTAGATAGATTAAAAGTAAAAGGATGGAGAAAGAAATACCAAGCTGACACTAATCAAAAGAAAGCTGGACTACCTATATTAACTTCAGACAAAGCAGACTTCACGGTAAGGAAAATTATCAGGAATAAGGTACATTACATAATGATGAAGGGGTCAATTCTTCAAGATGACCTAAAAATCCTAAACAGGTATGTACCGAACAAGAGAGTGTCTAAATACAGGTAAAAACTGATAGAACTCAAAACCACAATTAGATATACATCACATCCACTTGGATATATAATCAAAAAGGACAGACAATAACAAGTGTTGGTGAAGATGTGGAGTAACTGGAACCTTCATAGGTTGCTGGTGGGAATGTAAAATGATGCAGTCACTTTGGAAAGCAGCTTGACAGTTCTTCAAAAAGTTAAACCATCTGACCCAGCAATTCTACTCCTAGGTACATAAATGAAAGCGTATGTCCACTCAAACACTTGTACAGTAATATTAATAGCAGCAGGTGGACAATCCAAAGGCCCATCAACTGATGAGTGAATAAACAAAATGTGGTATACCCATAGACAAAACATTATTCAGCCATGAAAAGGAATGTGAAGCACTGATAAATGCTACGACATGGATGAACTTTGAAAACATGCTAAGTAAAAGAAGCCAGTTACAAGACACCACATGTTGTATAATTCTATGCATATGTAATGTCCAGAATAGACAAATCTATAGAGAAAGTAGATAAGTGGTTGCCCAGCCTAGGGCTGGGAGTGAGGGTGGGGGAGGACTGGGGGATGACGGTTAAAAGAAATAGAGTTTCTTTTTGGAGTGATGAAAATATTTTGGTGATAATTGCACAACTGTGTGAATATACTAAAAGCCACTGATTTGTACACTTTCAGCGGATGAACGGTATGGCATATGAATTAAATTGGACTAAAACTGTTAGAAAAAAGATGATTGAACTGAAAGGAGAAATGCACAAATGCCCTTTTTCAGTGATATATCAAACAGGCAGAAAACCAAGAAGGGTATAGTTGATCCGAACAGCACTGCCCAACTTAATCTATAGATTTCATTTTACAGTGGTGTACTGGTAAATATTTAACAATAGTTTTCCAGGGGAAACAAACTTTGATCTGTAGCATTTGCTGAGTTCCATGGTACAAATACTCCCACCATGGCTGACATCAACCTACCAACAAAATGTCACTGACCATGGAGCTGGGAAGAGACGTGCATAGCTTTCCCCCTTTGGTGCCAGCTCACAGATCAGATTGCTAAATTTTCAGGAGCTTTGTGAGCTGACTGTGAAACATGGGTAGCTTGAAATTTCCCCCCGGAGGGAATATTTACACCATGGAAATCAGCTACAAACCAGGTGCTTCTGTTTGTTTATTTGGAGTCAGTTTATCAGCCCACACTATCAAAAAACACCAGAGCCCCCACCAGTGGTTCTGTCTGCATCATCAGGAGACTGAATGACCTTGGACAAGTCATATCACCTCCCTAATTTATTCATCTATAAAAGATGGCGTTGGAGTAGCTGACCCCCAAGTTTACTCACACCTCTAAAATTCTATTAAATAGTAGGCCCTTCTTCCACAATTCCCACATATAACACAACCTAACAGCACAACAGTGTGCAGTCACGTGACTTCGGACAGTCATTCCATGGCCCCTCAGGATGCGGTCTGTGGTCTCCCCTCAAGCCTCGCTGCTCACCAAGCCTCCCTTTGTGCTTTGAGATCCAGGCATGTAGAAATTCTTTAGACCCACAGACCCCTTCGGCATCCCGCTTACCCAAGCCTTCACACATCCTGATCCCACTCCTTGGTACGCTCTCCCATGACCTCTTCCTCTGGCCAACTCTTACTTACCCCATTGGGCCTCTTTGGGAGAGGTCAATTCCCCCAGAAAGCCTTCCTTGATTTTCCCCATCCAGCTGAGGTATCTGTGCTATGTAGTTCCCTGGCACCCTATCCTTTCCCTATCACCATCTTTATTAGTTTTTTATTGTTATTGTTCATTTTATTGCCTGGCATCCCCACCCAAACTTAAGTGCCAAGAGGGCAGAGAGTGTGTGTCTCTTCCTTTTCATGGTATCTCCAAGGCCTACACCTGATACACCAAGGAGGCTTAACAGTCATTGCTGACTGAATAAATGAGCATCTGCTTAAACACACAGCTCTCTGAACAACAGAGCGGTACTCTTCAAGAAATGGTACAAACCCAAACTGAAATCCCTTTTGGACGAATGCTTTTGCATTAGCAGATTTCCCACAATGGAGGGAATTTCATCTGAGAGATTTCCTACTTCAGAGAAGGTTCTGAATCCTGGGGAGTGAGATTCTCAATCTTGATGGGACCACGACTTTCTAAGCAAACAGCCCTGCTCCTCAGACAGGAACTCTTGCCCATATGGTGGGTTATGGCCCTTGGAGGAAGCTCTGCTCACTACAGGGATAAACACTTAACTTGGCAGCATCAGACCCTTGAGAAACCATTTGTTTTGATTAAGAGGGGGGACTGTGGATACACTGGAGAGGGGGATCCACAGATGGCGATCTGACATTCAGAGCGCAGAGCATGGGACCACCTGCCAACGAAGTCTCATGTTCCAGGACCTCTAAACTCTCCAGAAGGCACCAGGCAGTTAAATACAGTTACCTCTGGAGCCTCACTGAGGTCATTTGCAGATGCCATTTTTTGAGATTCATTTTCAGAGTCTGTTCAAGGGATTCCCAGACCAACAACCTTAGGCTCACAGAGCCAGATCCTCCAATGCAGCCGTCATGTACAGAGCCGAGGTCCAGAGAGGAGAAGTAATTTGCCTGAGGTCACCCAACTGAGGCAAAGCTTTATCAGAGTTCTGGCCCGATTCCTGGCCCCACGTTCTTTCTACTGCAGCACTTCATCAGCCAGACACCGTGAAGAATAAAAAGACCGTGGAATGGGGCAGTGCGCACAGAAAGGAAGCCCAGGAAAATGTGGGTCCAGCAGGAAGTCCATTAGAAAGCGCATCCCTGTGGCCAAATATATTTAGAAAGTCCCCCTACCTCCCTGGAGGTGTTTTGCTTGATCCATTTGAGTAGGTTGGCCATGAACTCAAGGGCGATTGGATTCAACCTCAAGTTCAGCATAACCCGCAGAAGCTCTACAAGATCATTCAACCAAGAAACAGTTGTCAGTACAATGTGAGAAATGCTAGAATATAATGGAGTAGATGCAGCGTTAACGGGAGGAAGAAAGGACCAACTTTGCTTGAAAGGGCCAGGGGAAAATGAACTGAAGCTGAATCTTAAAGGATGGGC
Organism: Balaenoptera acutorostrata; assembly: GCF_949987535.1. Classification (NCBI taxonomy): domain Eukaryota; kingdom Metazoa; phylum Chordata; class Mammalia; order Artiodactyla; family Balaenopteridae; genus Balaenoptera; species Balaenoptera acutorostrata. Next base: position 55,786,777 of record NC_080075.1, read on the forward strand.
AAAAGTTAGAAAAAATAAAAAGTGAAAAAGAAGGTCTGGTATTCTAGGAAAATGTACGGTATTCCTAGGCAAAGAGAGGAGTCGACGTTGGGATCTGGGTGATAAATGCACAGTGTGTGTGGCTGTGTTGATGAGGACACCTTCCAGGGAGGAGCCTGGTGGGAGAAGCACTTGGGAAGGCAGGGTGGGTGGGAGGAGACCTGTGTGCAAAACCTGGAGAAGAAGTTAGTGAGAGGGTCAGCTTGGGGATGGCTTCAGGTAAGAGGTGGAAGAGTCTGGACAATATCCTGAGACAACATGGAGTCACTGCAGACTTCTGAGCAAGGAAGTGCCCCAACTCCTTATTTTATGATAGTTAATCTGTAGGTATGGTGGGAGAAGAGACCCAGAAGCAAGGAGAGAGAAGGTGGCAACAACCACCAGGATTAATCCATCAGCCTGTTACCACATGACCAAAGAGAGAAACAAAGCTAATTAACTGTGGCCCCTAATGCTTCCATGGGCTGAGGAGCGCCCCCAACAGCCTGAGTCATCTTGGACTCAGCCAGGGCTGAGACCGCGGGATTCACTCAGACGTTCACACAGACTCTGCTTACCACGTGGCAAAGCCGCCCATTGTTTGCTAAAACAGTTGCCATTTTTTGCAGTTCAATCATTAGCCAAAGGCATTGAAGAAACAAAATCGTAAGACGAAGCCCAGGAGAATTCAGGCTCTACTGTTGAATCCATTGCAGTAATACATGTTCCAAGATGTCTACTGTCTATAGAACACTGCATGGTCATAAAAGTTACATATACCTGGGCTTCCCTGGTGGCGCAGTGGTTGAGAATCTGCCTACCAATGCAGGGGACACGGGTTCGAGCCCTGGTCTGGGAAGATCCCACATGCCGCGGAGCGACTAGGCCCGTGAGCCACAACTACTGAGCCTGTGCGTCTGGAGCCTGTGCTCCGCAACAAGAGAGGCCGCGATAGTGAGAGGCCTGCGCACCGCGATGAAGAGTGGCCCCCACTTGCCGCAACTAGAGAAAGCCCTCGCACAGAAACGAAGACCCAACACAGCCATAAATAAATAAATAAAATTAAAAAAAAAAAAAAAAGCTACATATACCGAATTCTGCTTCATAAGACAGGTCCCAAGTCCTCAAACTAGCCTTTGTTTGGGAGACTCTAACCTGACAAGGTGTTTTCATCAGTTTGCCAGCTAGCAAGATACATTCATGGTAAACTTTTCGCGATGGACAAAGTGAACCTGACCAACTGTCTGCTCAGCCACTTGTGAAATAGAATAATGATGACAATAGCAGCAGCGAGCATTCAGTGAGTGTTTACTCTGTATCTGACACAATCGTAATGATTTTACACATATTAACATGTATTTGATTCTCACAATCTCTCTTTGAGGGAGGTAATTTTACAGATGAAGAAACTGAGGGTTAGAGAAGTAAGTCCCTTGCCGAAGATCACATATCTAATAAGCAGTGGAGACAGAGTTTGAGCCAGGAGTCCTTACCCACTACAATGTGTTCTCAGCTCTGTGGTAGGTATAATGAGAGACACAAAAGTAGATGACAGGGTCCCTGATCATTTTCTCTCTGAACACACACTATTAGCTGAAACACTCAGACACATTTAATCAGGAATTTCCCTCTGGTTCCAAACTTCCTGTTTGCTCTGAGCCTCCAATGTCAACGGAGTCAGCATTCTACTTCTGATCTGGTCGGCAATAACATGGCTTCCTCAGAAGAATATAAACTTGGCTTTCATCCCAACCAGCTCAGGCTCTGCTCTCTCTTCCCCTCCCCTTTATCATGTCACAACGACTTCACCCTACACTGTCATTGGCAGGTGACACTGCATGAAAGGAGTTTGGGGTGAAGATGGTCTCACCTAAGTAAACCTAGACCCACAAAAAAGTGACTACCCCTGAAACCCCACGATTACACTTAGTATTCCTTTATCAGAAGACAAGCCCTTCAATTATACAACATGGTAGAGGGACCAAATGACTCTCATTACCAACATGCACATTTTTGAAATCAGCTTTTTTGCTGAAGGTGGTCATGTAGGGACTGGGGGTTGGGGGCGGGGGGTGGAGTGGGAGCTCATGAAGATGGCAGATCTCCGTCAAGGAGGCCGAGGCACGTAAGTCAGACTCCGCAGATTTCCTATGCAAGCACACCCGCCGGCTGTTCCAGCCCATTGGACACAGTTAGGTGCATTTCTCAGTACTCTCTTACCCTGCCTCAGGGTCCCTGCGTGCTCACAGTATTGGAATAACGCCAAAGAGAGGCTCCCTTCCCCGGAAAACTGCCTGACCCTGAGATCTAGGCCCTGCCCTAGACAGGCCCTTGACCTGCATGGGGACAGAGCATCACATGTCCACCACCCTGCTCCCCACAAACAGGGTGTCATCGTTCCTGGGGTGTCTGCACCTCCCCACACCTCGCTGTGCCCCAAACAACTTATAGAGTCCTTTTATATCCATTAGCTTATTTAAAGCTTTCAATTTATGACAAGGCTGCAGGCCTGGCCATCTTATTTTGATTTGATATTTATTATCAGCTCCATTTTACAGATGAGGAAACTGTGGCTCAGAGAGATTAGGTCGTTTGCCCAGGGCTACACGGTTAGTAAGTGGCAATGTTGGGACTGCAACGTGCGTTCTCTATATTAGTTTGCTAGGGTTGCTATAGCCAAGTACCATACTCTGGGTGACTTAAGCAACAGAAATGTATTTCTCACAGTTCTGGAGGCTGGAAGTCCCAGATGGAGGGTTGGTTTCTTCTGAGATTTCTCTTTGGCCTGTAAATGGGTTTTCTCCTGGTGTCTTCATGGTCTCCCTCTGTGCATGTCTGTGTCCTAATCTCCTCGTCTTATTAAGACACTGGTCATATTGGATTAGGGATCACCCATGTGACCTTATTTTACCTCTTACCTCTTTAAAGGGCCTATCTCCAAATACAGCCACATTCTGAGGTACTAGGAGTTAGGACTTAAACATACGAATTTGGAGGGGACAGAATTCAGCCCATAACATCCTCTGACTCCATAACCCTCCTCCCACTCATTCATCCAACCAATATTTATGGAGCTTCCTAGGTGCCAAGAATTGCGCTCGGCACTTCAGCAAATGTTTTCTCATGTATTTTTCCACACAGTCCAGGGAGCTTTGCATTCTAATTCCCATGGTACAGTGAGGGAACTACACTTCAAACAGTTTAAGTATTCTGCCCAGGAAAACACAATAAAGATGAGACAGACACTGGATTCAGCCCCAGTTCCCCGACTCCAAATTCAGCACCGTGTCTCCAGCATACAACTTTGCTTCCCACGCAAGACCGCAGCTGGCAGCAACGGGACAGGGTGACCTGACAGTGGCGGCAGTGGGGCGGGATCTGGCAGGATCTCCTTCTTTGGAAATACCGTAAATCCCATGGATAATAGCTGTATCTACCGCACAGGGCTGTTGTGTGATGATTAACTGAGTTAATGGGTGCAAAGTGCTCAGAATAGAGTCTGGCTGGTAACGAAGGCTAAATGAGTATCTTGCTATCATCGCTGCTGTTGCTGCTACTGCTGTGGTGGTTATTATTTTTGTTATTGTTATGATTATTATTATTATTGACTTCTAGATATAAAATTATTGACTTCTCAAATACCTACAAATTATTTTTCTCTCCATCCCAAAATTACACACAAAGGTCTAAACACACAAAGATGGGGGCGAACAAGAGAAGAAAGAACAATGATGTAATTTTGGAAGCTGGAAAGCAGAGGGGTGAGTGGGACATGACTCAGTAGACCTGAGAAAGAGCTGAATCCTGAAGCAGCAATGGGGAAAGTCAAGAGTGATCAAATTTACTCTGTAGAATCTCCCACTTCCTGCTCTAACAAAGCTCAGGAATTTGCAGTAACCGTTACCTCTGGAGATGAGGATGATGTAGAAAGAGATAAAGTGAAGAGATCTGGTTGAAAAGCAATTATAAACTCACATTCTCTTCTTACTCTGCACAGCCCCTTCTCTACCTCAGAGATTTATTCTCTGCAGGGGAGAAACAGAAAGTCTCCAGGACCAGGGTGGAACGGGGGAGAGGGCAGGCACCAGCGTATAGAACTAAAAATAGGGCAATTGGATGGATATATGTATTCTGGGAGCTGGGCCTTCAACCCTCTTCTTTCATTTGGCTCACCTGGCTGCCAAGCCCTGTCTCTTCAGACAGGACTCTGGAAAAGTCTTCCCAGGGTAATCTGAGGACTCCAAGAGAAAAACTCTGAAAATATTGATAGTCAGAAGTTCCCCAAATAAGTGGCCCATGGGATGATTCATTGTAATGATGCTCAAGTTGACTACTCCAATATCTGAATGATAGTTACAGAAAGAGAAGAGAAGAAATCACTAAAGAAATTAGACATTTCCCAGAACTGAAGGACATGATTTTCTAAATTAAAAAGGTTTATCTAAGGCCCAGTGCAATGGATGAAAATGGGTCTACACCACATCATTAACATGTAATTAACAAGCTTCCAGAAAAAAGAAATAGGTCCATACGAAGGATCAACAACAAAATAGTTTTGGACTTCTTAATTAATAGCAACACTGGGAGTTGGAAGGCAGTGGAACAATACCTTCACATTTTGAGTGAAAATGGTTTTCAATCTAGAATTCTATACTTAGCCAAACTCTTTATCAAGTTTGAGAGTACAATCAAGATGGTTTTAGATATAAAAGGAAGGTCTCAAAAATTTACTTTCCATACTCTTTCTCAGAAGGTACATCACCACATCAAGAAAGTGTATCAAGAAAGAGGAGACATGTGATATAAGAGAGGAGCTCTCACATGGAAGAGGCAAAGACGCCTGGACAACAGTGAAGGGAGATCCCAGGGTGACAGCTCTGCAGCAGGCACTGAGGACAACCATTCAGACTGGAGCAGTTTAGAAGGCACTGGTAGAAATTTATCCAAGAATATTGATAGAATGCCTATTGCGCCTAGCCACCCTGAAGGGAGATGTGGACAATCTGGAGAGCATCTGTGTTATCTCCAGGGAAAACAAACAGAGAAAATGTATAGGAAAGGAAAAGTAATTATAGCTTATCAAGTGGCTTAGTTCCAAATAGTATTTCACAGTCATAATAATGTATACAATGTACATTCATTTAACAAAAATTACAGTAAAGTCTGTTGAGAAGATGGGAGGTTTGGAAGGCTATGTGGATGTGATGGGGTGGTGAGTAGGTAGTAGGTGAGGAAGAGAACTAAATTCTCACTTCCATATGGAAAGTCACTAGATAATGTCTAAAATAAAATTTAAAAAATAACATTAAGGGCTTCCCTGGTGGCGCAGTGGTTGAGAATCTGCCTGCTAATGCAGGGGAAACGGGTTCGTGCCCTGGTCTGGGAAGATCTCACATGCCACAGAGCAACTGGGCCCGTGAGCCACAACTGCTGAGCCTGCGCGTCTGGAGCCTGTGCCCCGCAACGGGAGGGGCCGCGATAGTGAGAGGCCCGCGCACCGCGATGAAGAGTGGCCCCCGCACCACGATGAAGAGTGGCCCCCACTTGCCACAGCTAGAGAAAGCCCTCGCACGAAACAAAGACCCAACACAGCTAAATAAATAAATAAAGTAGCTATTAATTAAAAAAAAAATAACATTAAAACATGTTATTTAGTACAATGAGGTATCACCTCACACTGGTCAGAATGGTCATCATTAAAAAGTACAAATAACAACTGCTGGAGAGGGTGTGGAGAAAAGGGAACCCTCCTACACTGTTGGTAGGAATATAAACTGGTGCAGCCACCATGGAAAACAATACAGAGGTTCGTTAAAAAACTAAAATAGAGTTGCCATATGATCCACCAATCCCACTCCTGGGCATATATCCAGAGAAAACTCTAATTTGAAAAGATACATGCATCCTAATGTTCAAAGCAGCACTATTTACAATAGCCAAGACATGGAAGCAACCTAAATGTCCATCGACGGATGAATGGATAAAGAGGATGTGGTATATATATCAATGGAATACTACTCAGCCATAAAAAATGAAATGATGCCATTTGCAGCAATATGGATGGACCTAGAGATTATCATACTAAGAGAAGTAAGCCAGCCAGAGAAAGACAAATGTCATATAATATCACTTATATGTGGAATCTAAATTATGATACAAATGAACTTATTTACAAAACAGATACAGACTCACAGACATAGAAAACCAATTTATGGTTACCAAAGAGCGAATGGGATGAAGGAGGGATAAATTAGGAGTTTGGGATTAGCAGACACAAACTATTATATTTAAAATAGATAAACAACAAGGTCCTACTGTACAGCATAGGGAAATATATTCAATATCCTATAATAAACCATAATGGGAAATATGAAAAAAAATATATATGTATAATTGAATCACTTTGCTGTACACCAGAAACTAACACAACACTGGAAATCAACTATACTTCAATTTAAAAAAAACAAAAACAAAAAGAAACATGTTATTTTGAAATACAAAGGTCCATATCAGAAGTGTCAGCTAAAAGAATTCTAAGTGGTTGTCTCTGTGGAAGGGGAAATTGGTGGGGAGGAAGGGCAGAAAATGGCTTCTCATTTCTTTAAGCACTGTGTAGAGCTGTTTGAATCTTTATCTATGTGAATATCTTGGATTAAAATAACATCTAAGCTTTATAACTCCTCACTGCATAAACTCGAGTGAGTTACTGCCCGATTTTGGTTTCCAAGTTCCGCGTCTATAAAATGGAGTTGGACTAGACAGCCTCTGAGGGCCTCCTTGATCTAACATTCACACTGCGATTCCTGCCACGGGAACTGGTGTCATCTCATTACACACTCAGCCCCTAGGTCCTTAGGAGCTTTACACTAAAGTATCATTTTCTACAATGGGTGGGGGAATGCTGACGGCTGAGAACAGCGCTCTGTGGGAACAAAGATCCCCACGTGATTTTCTAAGGGCCAGGTCCTAAGAAGACTGAGAAGGAAAGTGGAAGGGATCACGCCAATTCCTCCTCCTCCTCTGCTATGTATGCGCATTAGCTACATCGGAAATGTATTGAAAGAAGATGAGACTCTAAACAGTAGATTTTCCAGTTATTAACACAGCCTTTAACCAGAGACCTTCATCAACTCAGGAAACGCCTAACTGCCTGTGGCAGGAAAGCTTTCCAGGGATCAAGGCAGGCTATCATTCCCCAGACCAGGCACACAATCCCCTTAGACCACCAGGAAGGCAAGACTACGGCGCACATCACAACTCTGTATGCATTTCCCAGGGAGGCTGGGCTTGGAGAGCACAGCCAGGGACCTCTGTACGTCTTCAGCTCTTTCTAGGGAAATCCCTCCCAAGTCCCTCCTTTTGGGCTTTGTCCCCCAGCCCTGGAGAGGACCAGACATTTCCGACTCAGGCTTATCTGAGTCTAAACGAAATCTTTGCTCCCTGCTCTTAATTCTTAATTGACTTTTTATAAACATTATCATCAACAAGGAAAGCCTTTTCGAAGCCCCTCTAGAGTACAGAGCGATCTAGATGGGGCCAAAGCAGAAATGCCCTTCTCTCTCTTCCTGTCCCCTTACTGCCCCTCAGTTCTGGCACCAGACACATAACAGGCACCCAGGGCGGACTGACTTTTGGGGGGTGATGATGATGGCTCATTAAAGATTGAAAATCTTGGAGAATTAAAGGAGCAGGAGAGCTTTAAAACTTACAACTTCCTCTCCTGCTGGTTAAAGGCCAAATTTTAGTGCTTTTTAAGTGAGGAATGTTAATCATCAATCATACTTGACATAAATAAAACACCTTGTCATTCCCCACTTGTTTTTATATCTTTCACTTCTACCTGTACAGTCCGACTAGCCATGGTCACTCTCAACTACTTTAGAAAGGAGACAAGGCAGGTACTATCCGAACCCCACAGGGAAGCCAGTCATGAAGAGGGTCAGTCACTTGCTCAAGATTTCTTGAAGGGTTCTCTAGCAGCTGTTCAACTGTTTTGTCCTGGGTACCTATGAGGTCGGGGAAGAGAAAACTGACTTTACCTTTCTTTGCTGTTTAAATTTTGATTTTTTCCTATGACTACTACTTCTATAATTTAAAAAAAGGAATTCAATTTTATAAAAATGAAGGAAGGAATTCATTCCTCTAGTGTTAAGACACTTGGCCAGAGTGGCAGAAGCCATGTTCTTTACCACCCTCTGCCGCAGTACATGTGACTGTGAAAGAAGAAGATGCATTCCTGTCTGCCAAGCCTCTGGTTCTCCTCCCAGGGAACCCCCGCTGCCCTCTGTGTCTGAGGTGGATCCCACAGTCTCTCTTCCATGTCCCATGGTCAGAGGAGCAACCTCTGAGACTCAGCTGCTGTACTGAGCAGCTCAGAGGAAAACAGACAAGCTCTGAGCATGATGTAGAGTAGGAGAAAGTTTCCTGAATCAACTTTCGGAAGAAAGTCCACCCCTGAAAACCTCCCCCTGTCATGGTATGTGTGAGTGTGCAAGGGAGAGGAAGAGATTTTTAAAAGCCATAGTTAGGAAGCGTGGACACACAGTAAGCTAACGCCTGCTCCCACTGAAGCACACAGAGGATTCTCAGGAATGCTGGGCAGGGGACACAGAGACAGTGCCCTGTGCCGCCCATGGGGGGAGCCTGACCAGAGAGGGCCCAGAGGAAAGGAAGCCTGTCAGCCTGGGCTCGACTTCAAGTGTGAGCCCCCAGTCAGGGAAACGACTTCTTCCCTTAGTTCCTGAACCCTGGCCAATTAGCTGCTAATTAGTTTGTGTATAAATTCCAGCAGGAAAGCTGGAAAATTCTATCTCAACTTCAGCAATGAGGTTCCTCCTGCAAAATTTGGTCTTGCCAATCTCCCAGATAAACCCCTGTACCACCCAAAATATGGTCTCCACCTGGGCTTCGGAACAGCCAGAGGCGAATATGCGGAGACACATGCCATATAGCCTGTGTGCTGGCAGCTTCAAACAAAGCAGCATGGGAAAGAGAGATCACATGGTCCTCATTCATCTATGAATCGGGAGAGATAAAGGAAGGGGGACTGTTCAGGGTCAAAAAAAAAAAAAAAACAAAAAAACTGTGTGTGTGTTGCAGATGCTTCCGACACAGACTTTCAAAAGTGCACATGTATGAGGTAGCAACCCACTAGATGGGAAGGCTCTGGAGCATCAGAGACTAGAACAAGTATTTAGTGAACACCTACTACAAGCAGGGTACCATCCTAGGCCAGCCAGGTAAGCACACTTGCATGGAGTTCTCAATCACAGAATAGGTATCTTAGTGAAAATACAAGGTTGGCAAAGGGAACCAGCCTGATCCAGAGAGATGCTGTCACTCAGGGAAGGCGTGACCCCCACGGCAGGCTGGGTGGTCAGTGGAGGCCTCCCAGAGCTGGGGAATCTGACACAGTTCTGAGGGCAGAACGGAATTTTTCTAGACCCGTGGTCCCCAAATCACCTGAGGAATGTTTTAAGAAAGTACAGATTCCTGGACCCCATACCAGACCTACTGAATCAAAGGCTCTAGGAATGGTACCCTGGAATTGCTATTCTTTTTTAAAAAATTATGATTATTATGACAAATTCAAAACATACGAAAAAGCAGACAGAAGAGTGAACCCCCGTGTACCCATCACCCAGCTTCAGCGATCACCAACTCATGGCCACTCTTTCCTCACCTATATCCTTGTCTAGTCCCCTTGTCCAGTATTCTGGAATCTACCTATTTTTTAAACCAGGGACTCTAAGGCAGTCAGACCATAGATGTGACCTGGAAGCCACTCACTGATCAAGACACAGATTAGGAGCAAGGGAATTCCAGGGACAGTGGAGACAAAGACTAGGAGAAATGAAAGAGAAGGGTATTTGGGGGAGAATGGCCAAATTTGGAGGGCCTTGAGGGTGGGATACACGGTTGGGGGAAGGGGGATAAGGATCAAAAGATCGTTGGGGGCCATGAGGGCCCTGTCAGCATGCATGGTGTCTTTGTGAGAAACACAAAAAGCCATCTCCTCTGGGTAGAAAAAGCACCCCTTTCTGTGCTTTATCTTATGAGGGCTGAAGGATGCTAAGAAGGGGACCCTGTGACGATCAGCCTGTGCTTTGAAAGAACACTGGGCAGCGATGAAGAGGGAGGTGGACAGAGAGAAGGGCAGAAAACCGAGAGGCAGTGAGTGAGTCAAGTCAAGAAATTCTTGCAAACTAGCCAGGGAAGAAGGAAGAAGTCCTTGGAGGTTGTCTTGAAAGAGAGAGATCTTGTGCAGGGTTCTGGAGAGAGTGATATGGAAATCACGGGCACACAGGTGTCATTTGGAGGCATGCAAATGCTGAAATTGCTCAGGAGGAGTATTTGGGGATGAAGGCCGTGGGAAAAACCAGCATTTAGAAGAGAAGGGAGAGAAGGACAGGCCAGGTGATATAGAGATTGAAGAGAAATGGTCAAGGAGATGGGAAGGAGAGAAAGAGAGGGGGCATGTATGGCTCATAGAAGTCAATAGAACAAAAGTGTTCAAAGGTGTGATGAGAGGGAAGCATTCAAAGAGGGAAGTAGAAAGGAGAAGAGACCAGACATGTAAGAAAAAGTCAAGTTTTGGAGTCCCTGGAATGACTAGTAAAGAGTGTGGACTTGGACCTGATGAGCCCCATGACAAGTGTCATGATGTGTAGCACGAGCTTGCTGATCAGTTACACTTCCTAAGTCTGTCACTTACGGCCTGGGGCAAATTATTTAAGAGAAGTCTCTGAATCCCTGCTGGTAAACTGTGGATGATTATACCCACTCTAATAGGGAGGGGATGGGGATGATATATCAATGAATGACAATTCTTCTTGTCACTGGCACCTATCAGTGCACTCACTGCCTTGTAGTATGGGTGATCTTTTCACATATCTAACACCGGTATCTCTAACTAGCCTGCAACCAGTTTTGGGGGCAGAGATTAGGGTTTTAAACTAATTGAAGCCAATGGTCATTTGTTGACCATTTACTATGTGCAAGATAAGAAGAGGATGTAAAATAAGAAGATCGAAGGGTTAAAAAGAAGCAGCCATGGCCCTAGAGGAGAGGGTGTGACTTAGTGAAGGACCCACATGGATGCCTGACCCTAACACAAGGTGAAGAGTGGCAGGTGCAGCAACTAGTTTCAACTTGCAATTCATTCCCAAATTGCAAATAAAGTGTGGTGGATGGAGAGACTTGCTCTGGTTGGTGGGACCAGGCTTCGAGCTGGCAGGCAGTATTGCACGAGGCTTCTGGGCTGGACAGAAGAGGTGGAGAGGAGGGCAGAAAAATGAGGAAGTTGGGAATTGGCAGGTGAGTTTGAGGAAAGCTAAGAACCTTGGTAGGTTCAAAACAAGAGATCATGGGAAGTGAGGGGAGAAAGGTGTTCTGGGCTGTAGTAGACATAACCTAAGGTGACCCCCAAGGTGTCACACTCTGGTATAATCTCATACCTCCTCCCCTTGTATACGGTGGCGAAACTGTGACTTACCTCCAACCAAAACAATGTGGAAAAGGGATGTGATATCACTATTGAGATTATATGACATTAGAGGGCAAGGGCCAAGGGATTTGCATGTATAATTAAAGTCCCTAAGTCATTTGACTTTGAGTTAAACAAAAGAGAGATTAGCCTGGCTGCGCCCAATCTAATCAAATGCTCTGTTTCAAAGAGGGTCCAGGTCTCCCTGAAGTTAGAGACTCAAAGCAGGAAAGACTTTCTCTCCTGCTGGCCTTGAGGAAGCCACGTGAATGCTCCAGCTGCAAGGAAATGAATTCTGCCCGCAACCATGTAAGCCTGGAAGAGGAGCCCAAACTTCAGATAAGAATGCAGCCTGGCTGACACCTTGATCACAGCAGAGAAACCCAGGTGTGCCTTGCCTGGACTCCTGCCCCTGGAAACTGTGAGATAATCAATGGGTGTTGTTTTAAGCCACTGCGTTTGTGGTATTTGTTATGCAGTAACAGGAAACAAATACATAAGACTCCTGTCGTGGAGGGCCAGGAAAGCAGGCTAAAAAGTATGGGCTTTGTTATGCAGGCCATAGGGAGCCACTGACTATTTTTGAGCAGAGGGACTTTAGGAAGCTGGTGAGGGTTGGTCAGAACCCCTTGGAGAACATTTAGTCAGGGCATTGCTCCCGGGAGCAGGTCAGTGAAGTTCTGGTGAGGGATTAGTTCTGGGTTGAACCAAGCCAGCTATTCTTCTACACAATTTAAAAAAAAAAAAAAAAAAAAAAAAAAGGAGGAAGCAAAATCTGAGTAAAGAAATTGACAGTCATTGAAAAAACCTTAAGGAACTTTAGTGTCCTTGTTGCTAATTATAAATATTTACTCCTCCCAGAATTCCTGACCTCACAGAAGAGCCTGCGTAGTCTCGCTCTCTTACTGGAAAATTTTTGTGTGTGTGTGTTCGTTCTATGTTTTCTTGGAAGGGGGACAAGGCAGTAATAAGGGACTGGACGATCTGTAGAGAGTCACTTCCTGTTGGATATTGTCTAGTTCCCCTCCCCTCCTCCCCCCAAGATCATAAACCCTGAGACCCGCAAGGAACTCCTCCTTCTCCGATTCTATCTACTGGAGACAACTAAGCCAAACAAACTCAGGAAGTGGCAAGAGGTTGGGAAGGGGAGGAAGTTCATGGCACAGAAGGAAAAAGTAAAGAGAATGCCCTGATGTTCAAGGAAGAGGGTAGGGGGTGGGGCAGAGAGAAACGAAGGTCACCCCAAGGTTACTCGGCGCCGAGCCTTTAAAATGTTGTGCTTAAGCTTTCAATCAAAACTGGCACAAACAGTGGGTCAGATCTCCTGGGGCCATTCAAATATTAACATTCACAGTGATAAACAGCCCCCCAAAAAGCCCTCTGTAAGCAAATTGGAACAAACAACTAATCTAAAGCGGGTTGCTAAGAGACCAGTGGGGCGGGAGCCAAGTCAGTCCAAGCATCCGGAAAACTCTTTATTTTTTCGCTTTTGGGGAAGAGAGGAGGAGAGGAGAGGTACCTGTAGATGACTCCATGCTGGTGGAGGAACATGAGGGCTGACGTAACCTCTGCAGCATAGAACCGGGAACGAGGCTCGTCGAATTTTCGGGACCGCTGAATCTGGAACATGAGGTCTCCACCATTTACATACTCCATGACGAAAAAGAGGCGGTCCTGAAAGGAGAGGAGGAAATGCCATTTAGCGAATTCCACTGCAGCTGCCCACACAGGCCAGCAAGCGTACTGTGAGTCCAAAGTAACAGAACCGGGACTCAAGAACCCTAGTAGCACATGTTCCGGAGAGAAGACAAAGGAGTTAGGGTACGAAGTGTTATTCTAAAATCTTTCTGTCTTACTTTCATAGGCGTCAGCTTGGTCTAGTGGGAGAAGCCCAAAATTGACAGAAAGGAGATCTGGGTCTCTGTCTAATTTCTGTTATGACCTTGAAGTGTGACCTTGGACAAGTCTCTGTCCCTTTGCAGGCTCCAGTTACCTTGGTATGTGTGGTGGGTTATATCATGGCCCCTCCCGCAAAGGTATCCATGTCCTAATCCCTTAATGTGTGAATGTTACCTGAGATGGTAAAAAAGGACTTTACAGTTGTGATTAAGTTAAGGATCTTGAGTTGAGGAGATTATTTTGGATCACCAGAGTGGGTCTTAAATGCAGTCACGAACGTCCTTATTTTGGATCACCAGGGTGGACCCTAAATGCAGTCACAGATGTCCTTATAAGAGGGAGGCAGAGGCGATTTGAGAAGGGAGGAGAAAGCAACGTGACCAGGGAGGTGGAGATTAGAGTGATGCGGCCACGAGCCAAGGAGGGCGGTGCCAACAGAAGCTGGAAGAGGCAGGGAAGGATCCCTCCTAGAGTCTCTAGAGGGAGCATGGCCTGGCCGACACTTTGACTTCAGCCCAGGGACACTGGTCTCAGACGTCTGGCCTCCAGAACTGTGAGAGAACAGATTTCTATTATTTTAAACCACCAAGTTTGTGGTGATTTGCTACGGCAGTCCTAGGAAACTAATACAAAGCAACATGGACTAATGAGACAGTGAGAGCCCCTCCCATGAGGGCCACGTCTCACTCTGGAGGATGCTCCTTTTGGGATTCCCACCCTGGCGTGCTTCCTATGGATTCTGTCCTCAAGAATGGCCAAACCACAGTCATACCTCATTAGGGGTGGTGCCTTCGCATCTGCCCACCATTATGAGGTGGGAAGAAGATGGACTGAAATTCACTTTTGTACAGTTTCTTGCCTACAGTTTGCGGAGCCCGTAGAGTGTGGGGTGCTGTACTAGGCAGGAGGCAAAGAGTTATAAACCATCACTGTCCTGAGGCAGCAGGGGGTGGGGTGATTAAGATCCAGGGGCAGAGATGGGAAATGGGTAGAATGATGAAAACAAAATAGGAGCAGAGTGCCTTAAAGACACTGGGTGCTGAAAGGATTAGGAGAAAGGGGAGCTCTCTGAAGTGGGGGGGGGTCCATGGAGGATTCTAGAAGGAGCTAGGCCCTCCCTTAGAGGAGGAGGAGGTGCGGGAGGCATCAACAAATACCAGGACATGGGAACAGAGAGGGCTTGGGGACCGGTAAACTGACTACGTCAGCCGGGGAGGAAGGTTCATGGAGCAAAGGGGAAACAGCGAGGTTTGAGAGGCCAGAGGGTCAGAGTACATTCTTAACATACAGATACAGTCTCAGCGAAGCTGCCAGGAGGATGTCAGCATATTGTTTTCAATCAGAATTAGTAGAATCATTTCCATGAAGACTGAGCAAAAATCACAATGACATTTTATTCATGCAGCAGCCTTGACGGCATATCTACTTTATAATTGGCATCTCTTTGAAAATAAGTCCATCCTTAAGAATTGTTTATGAATTCAGACTACCTTCTCCCCCCATCACAACCTCCAGAATTATTCAAGCTTTACTGGTATTCACCAAGGCCCTGAGGTCTAGCTTCTCTTCCATTTGTCTTGACCCTCCCCTTCAAAGCCTGCCTTGTTTTCTCCCCCAAGTACAATTTTATACTCAGAAGTATTCAGAAGCCAACCATTCATTTAATCATCTAGTCCCCATTCAAATCCTTATTTCAAAAATCAAATGATCAGGCCAACCCCAATCCAATGAAACCAGAATTTCTGAGGATGGGACTCAGGCATCAGTAGTTTTCAAAGGTCCTCCTGTGATTCCAGCGGGCAGCCAGGCTGGAGAACCACTCTTCCATCTGGTTTCTGCCAAGGTGAGATACATGGATTATAAGTTATTGGAGTTTTCCTCTTTTTTCTTTTCAAGGATCTCCCAAGAACACAGGTTCTCAAACTTGTGCATCAGAATCTCACAGAGGCCTGTTAGAACATGTATTCCTCCCTCCCCCACTCCTCCCGCCCCGCAGAGTTTCTGATTCAGAAGATCTGGGTTGGAGCCTGAGAATCTGCATCTCTTAGTTCCCAGGTGATGTTATGCTGCTGGCCAGGGACCCCCACTTTGAGAACCACTGCCCTAGAGCACTTGGGGCAAGGCTTTCCCATGGCAAGAACAGCTGCGTCATGCATTCAACGCTGCCCTAATCTAGCTGAACCACCGTCAGAAACAGCTGCTGCAATGCCAGTCCATGGTCACCAACTTGGACTTGGGCTTCAGCAACAATGGAGTATTTCCTTGCCTGTGTCTGAAAGAATCCAAATTTCTAAAGAGGAAACATCTCCCCTCCCCATCCTGCCTCCCTGGCTGATTTTTATACTCCAACACTGGACACATGGCATTTAAGGATAGGGGCCGTGGAGTGAGAAAGAAGAGCTCCCACGCTGATGTCATCACTTACTGGCTGTGTGACCTCAGGCAAATGACTTCAGCCCTCTGTGCTCAGTTTTCTCATCTGTGAAAATGAGGATGATAATAGGACCCACCTTACAAAGTTCTTATGAGGATTAAATTACATGTTAAAGTGCCTGGCTCATAACTGTTGCTCCATAAAGACTGTCTGTTACTACTGTTACTAGAGTATTCTAGCTAGAGTATGATAGTTAATACGGTCATTATCAAGTCTTCGTTTTCCCTGTCCTTTCAGCAGTATTTTCCCCTGATCACCTCCTCTCCCAACAAACGCTTGCTCCCCTTAGCTTTCAGCTGGTTCTTCCCTGTGATTCTGGCAGGTTTTGCTCTGCCTTCTCTGTAGGCTTCTCCTCTCTCCAGCCTAACTTAAAGTTAGGTGTTGGAATCCCACAAGGCAGTGTTCTAGGCCCTCTCCTTTCTGTACTCGCTGAGTGATCTCATCCACACCCACGGTGGCTTCTGCACCTTGACACCTATGACTCACAAACGTCTCCCTCCATCCTAGACCTCTCCTCCAATCTGTGGACCCATTTACCCAGCTGTGTTTCTGACATCTCCCTCTGATGCCTCAAAGGCACTCAAACCCAACATGTTCAAAACTGCTTCATAATCTTCCCCCAGCAAACTGGTCCTCGTCCAGGGTGCCTGTCTCAGGGCAGGGCTTAACCATCCAGCCAAGTGTATAAGTCAGAAACCTGAAAGTCATTCTCAATACCTCCCTCTCCTTTATCCCTCATATCCATCACCAAGCCCTACTGCTTTTACCTTTTGTACCTTTGCACTTATTACCTCCGTACCTGCTACATTTGCCTTTCTGTTGTCACCACCATCATGGCCACCATTCTCGCCCAAGCAGTTATCATCTCTTGTCGAGATTCTTGCAAGTGCCTCTTACTGATGCTCCCTGCGTTGATTCCAGCTCTCCCCCACCCTGCCCCACCAAACACTCATCACACTATGGGCAGAGTTACCCTGCTGAAATGAAAATCTGATTACAATGCATCCCCCCCTTCCTTCCCTCATTCTACTAACTCTTTCAAAGGTTTCCTGATACTCTTGGAATAAATAGAAAACTCCCTAATATGCCGCACGGCCTGTGTGATCTGGCCCTATCTAATTCTTCTGAATAAGAAGCACTTTCAGCTGTTCCCTCCACCCCAACAGCAAACTCCCTCCTGCCACAGGGCCTTTGCTCATGCTGCTCCCTCTGCTTGGCGTGTTTTCCCCTCTCCTTTCACCTAATTAATCCCTCCTTGTCCTTCCGATTTCAGTGCAACCATCTTTTCTTCTAGGAAGCTGTCCCTAACTTTTCTGACCAGGTCAAATCCCCCTATTACATGCGACACTCTCCAGTGGGGCTTTGATTTGTGTCACTGATTTCTTTCTTTCTCGACCAGTAGTCTATATACTTCATGAGGGCGGGAACTATCGGTAATTCTGCCCTGTTGGTTTTTAAGGGAATTAGTCTAACCCCAAAGAAAAGCAGCTATAATTCCCTTTAAAAACAAGCATCATGTGGGGAGAAGAACTAAAAAAGTTTAGGGGGCTATAAGAGAGAAACGAAACCAAAGGGTGCTCTGATATTTGTATCTGCACTTTCTTACTGCTTAGGGAGTTAAAGGCTTCAAGATGAGTCAGCCTACTGTACTAGGCCTACTGCCTGCAGAATGTGCCCATGAGTGCCCACTCTGACCATTTCACCCTCAGGGGGTCTGTCTGTATCAGCACCCAATATTTGGTAGAGCTTTGAACAGTTCTTTGGTTCCATGGACAGATGTCTTCACCTCCCCGTGAGATGGTCAGTTCCTTGAGGAACACACCTTATACTTCCCAGCAATCGCCATCACCACTACCAGCTCAGAGGCGCTCAATAAAAATCTGCTCATCCAACGCTCACTCCATGTTAGCATCTTGAGGGAGGGATTCTCATTGGTTTAGTTCCTCATTGTACCCCCAGCAACTAGAATGGAGCCTGGCACAGAGTGGGTTCCTAGTGTATCTTTGTTAAATGCATGAGGTCTTAAATACCCACTGCAGATGAGGCCCTGGTTGCTGGAAATTCAACAGTAAACCAGAGTTGGTTTCCCCATGTTATTTCTATTGCTAACCTCGTTTCGAGTTATTCTAACTTTAGCCCATCTGAACTTCAGTTTTAACTTGGTTTTCTACTCAATACAGCTCAATATGCATGGTCCCAAAGCATGGTCAACCCTTTTGACAGAGGAGGGACTGTTTTTAAAGCAAGAGAAGTTTTTCACTTCTCCTCCCTCCATTCAGTGAGTCTGGATTGTTTCTGACCTCCACACCTAACACATCTGAGAAGCATGTTTTGATGCAGAGTGAGAACCTCAAGTCATTCTGGGAACTGCTTAATTACATAAACTGAAATCAAAAGAAAGCTGGCAAACCCAGCAGCTACTCATTAATCCCCTCTTGGCATCAGTAGAAAACAAAACAAAACAAAACCCCAACTTCCTTGTAAAGTAAGCAAATATGTTTTCTGAGGTAATCAAAGATTTTAAAAGCCTTATTCTACCTCCTCCTCCCTTAATCACACCTGAATGTCTGAAAAGTTATGGTCTTGTGATAGCAAGTAAAATAATAAAATTAGGAAAGAGATTATATGTCATGGCGATTTAGGGTAAGAATAGTTAGTAATGACCTACAAGCCGGAAGGGCCACGCCATGTGTTTGAAATTCCCATTGGGCTCCATTTTCCCAGAGTGCTAACCTTTCCTGACTTTGAAGGGAAAACTAGGCCCTCCCTGTTCATCTTTCAAGGTGTGATGGATAGCCAGAGGCTTCCTCTCAGCAGCACGGCATGTCCTGCCAATTGGCTTTGTTTAGACACACATTCTCCATCGTTTGTTAGCTGTTTATATGTGCAAAGATTCTATCATTTTTGAATCAATTTCACAGGAATGCCCAACAAAAGACTGGACTTGGAACAGTCCGCCTTTGATGCGCCAATGACAGGATGAACGATTTCTCTAAGGTACCATCTAAGGGAATCACGGGGCCTGACCTCACACACTCTGTAGCATCTCCTTTTCTCCCCATGTCTCCATCGTTTAACCTATCAACTCGACAGGTCTTTCCTGGGTGCTCTGCCCTGAGGTAGGTGACTGGGAGATGTGGAAGATGATACAAGCCATGGCGTTGATTTTGGGGAGCTAGGAATTGAACACAGGAAACCACAGAAAGCAACACAAAATGCTCTATCATTATGTGCTAAACCCTTCTGTATCAAATCACATTGTGAAACCTATGTATCTGGGACCTTATCTTCTTAGGCCGCTAGAGAAGAACTGTCTGTCATCCAGGCCTTAGCACTTACAGAAAATCATTATAAGAAACACTCATAAGAAAATTCTTTCTGTATTTTATTTTCCATAATACAACTGGTATTGATGGAACTAGCCATTGCTATAGGAATTTGGTTGAGACAAATCTGAATTAGGGAAAGACCACAATTGAGGTCTTGAACAACAGAAGGTGGAAGGAGTAGAGAGCCTGGCAAGCTGGAAGCACAGCCCTGAAGGGCAGAGGTAAGCAAAAGTGGCCATTGCATGTAGGGATGAGGAGGGCAAGAGTAAGCCAGTGAAAAAACTTGGATATAGGAATGAAGGAGACAGATTCGATGGTGGGGTGAGGCCAGATGGTTCTGAAACCACAGGTGGGAAGTAAAGAACTCTAGAGATCTTTTGAGTTGTAAAATGGCATAACTAAAGCTGATTTAAAAAAAACTATTCTAAAAGCAGAGTTTATGATGGATTGAAGGAAGGTTGCTCGAAGTTATTCCATCTCTTCCCTATTTCCACTGTGTTAAATGTTTTATTATCTTTGAGAAAGACCAACAAGCAACCCTCCCTCTTCTCTATTACACTTCCTGGATCGAACGAAAGGAAAGATCCAACCACTTTGGGAAACGTAACCACCTCAATTTTATTTCCCCACCAAGACGGAACAGCCAACATCACAATAAACTAAAAACAGTCAATCATGAGTGAGACTCTCCAGCTCTCAGGCAGACGTACCATATGTGGACTACGGGCAGAGCCTTGTTCAACTGGTGTCACAGACCTTCCACTAAGTTTGCTGAAAGAGAGCTGTAGATAATAAAAAGGAAGGATTTTTCTTCTCACTGAAGACTGTCAATTAACAGAGAATGAGAGTCTCATCTGAATAATAATTATGATCAGTGATGTAAATTTTCTTATGCAATAACACTAATAATTATCACCCAAAAAATGTCGTTTAAAAAAATTCATGTTCACACATTCTCAGCCCTTCTCAGCTTTCTCCCCCCTTTCACCTCCCATTGTGCAAGGCCTTACTCTGTTGTGGTCTTTGCCAAATTCAGATTTATCTCAACCAAATTCCTACAGCCATGGCCAATTCCATCAACGCCAAGAGTGGAACGGAGAATACAGAATGGGTTTTCACATCGCTGTTTCTTATAATAATCTTCTATAAGTCACAGATGGTAGACTCTACCCTCCTTTGGGTAAAAGGGGAGAAGTATTTTTTGTGGGGGAAGTATTAACCTAATCAGAATTGGCCAAATAGTAAAAGTTCCACACAAAAGTCTGCTGGTTGAGAAGGTATAAACTTCATTCATGTCCATCCGATATTTGTTCCCAACTGCTTTTAACTCTGCTTATTGGAAGTACACAGGACACCTCAAGTCTAAAGTGACCTAAAGCTGTACTAAACTGACTCACTCGATAAAGCTCAAAATAAACATTTCCTGCCTCTGATTAGAGCTGCACTTAGCCCAGGGAAAAACTTCAAGTTACTGCCAACCTGCCCCACGCACACTGATCTGTGTGTGAAAGCCAGGGGAAAGGGGGAAAGGCTTTGGTTCAATACGTCAGAGAACACTTGCCTTTCATAGGGTCATCAACATCTTTGGAAAAAGAAGTTTCTCTCACATGATATGATAGGACATAAAGAATAGCCCCCAAGGGCTTCCCTGGTGGCGCAGTGGTGGAGAATCTGCCTGCTAATGCAGGGGACACGGGTTCGAGCCCTGGTCTGGGAAGATCCCACATGCCACGGAGCAACTAGGCCCATGAGCCACAACTACTGAGCCTGCGCGTCTGGAGCCTGTGCTCCGCAACAAGAGAGGCCGCGATGGTGAGAGGCCCGCGCACCGCGATGAAGAGTGGCCCCCGCTTGCCACAACTAGAGAAAGCCCTATAAACAGAAACGAAGACCCAACACAGCAAAAATTAATTAATTAATTAATTAAAAAAAAAAAGTGTGAGCTACTAATAATAACTACCATCCTGTAGGAAAATACAAATGAATGTCTCCATTATGGGGAAAAAAAAAAAAAAAAGAATAGCCCCCAAATAGGCTACCTCTCAATGATGCTGACACCAGAGTGACCTCATGCCATAAATAAGAGCAACATCTAAAGGTAAGTAGGAATAATGGTTTGTTGTTAGTTTTCTCTTTGAAAATGATAGCACCAAGGGGGTTTAGATGGGGAACATGGCAGTGGAATGTGCAACGGTGTGGTTTTGCTGAAGCTCCTTCTTTTATTCCACTGCATTACCAGAGCGTCAGCATCACCTCACAGCACCAGGCTGCTTCCTGGTTGTTCACCCACTGGCTGCTCTCTCCATCAAGTGCCACTCCTGGGGTGTGGCTTCTGGCTACTGTCCTCTGTCCCTGGCTGTTGACCTGGACTCCAGGAAAGCAGCAAGGCATCAGGAACCTTGCCCTTCACTCGTCTGCCCAACTCAGCAGCCTGGCCATCTTGTAGACGTTTCACGCTCTGCAGTGTGCCTGTTGCCCACTGAGAATCTGGTCTGCCCGTTCTGGGCAAGATGGTGACACAGGCCAAATCTGTCTTTGATGACACCAAGAGTTAATTTAAACAGAAAGAAAACACTGTCACCACTGTCACCAGCAGTCAGCTGTCTGAAGCCAAAGTTAAGAACTGAATGAATGTTCCTTGTAAGTGTTTTTAAGCAAAGGAATGAAAGTATTCTTGTTCTAAGCCCATTGCCCCATCCAGCCAAGGCCCATGTGGTAGTCTTGTCCTTTACCAACACTCTTTTCATGAGCTCAGGCTTTCCCTCTCAATCCAGTGTGTGACTGCATCAAACTCTGACTGTCCCGCCAATACTTCCTGTGTCTCCAGCAGGATGTAAGGCCCAACAGGTGGGCCTCAAGACTCCCCTTTCTTGTGTATCTCCATCTTATCTAGGCTTGGTGCATGTCTAGCTGGTAAAGAAGAACTAAATGAGTATCTCTGGTCTCCAGCTCAGATGCTAGAGATGGACCCCAGGCAGAATGGAAGCAGCCCATGTAGCTGCTACTCTGATTCCAGAAACTTCAGATGTCACCTTCTTATTTCCCGTGCCCAACACAAAAAGAAGCCCCTACAGAGGTCACACTTGAGGTCTGATTTCCAGGAGGCTAATGCACCTACTGTTGTAAATAAAGCCTACAGTCCTGGGTCAGGCCAGCCATGAACTGTGTTACGGCTGCAATTGTTGTTGCTGTTTTCTCTCTCATTGTTTTTTGTTTCTTTGCTTGCTTGCTTGCTTGCTTAATTCGATTTAGAATGAAATCCTGCTAACCAATCCAGGGATTAGAATGTACCCACATCAATGTTAAAATGACCAGTCTATTCAGTGAAAAGTAATCAAGGAAATGTTCTTCCAATTTTACACATATGAAACAACCGTTCAGTTAACTTTACATCCAGCTGTCAACGTCACAATAGTTCCTCTTTTCTTACCTCTCCTGGTCTTCCCAAAGAATATACAAAGCTCTTGTGACAGTTTTAAACATAAGCAAATACCAGGTAGCTGACCCTAAAGAGAGAAGGTACATCACTATTTCTCTTCAGTTGTGGGAAGGAAACATAACCTGCTTAGATGGAAATACTTAGGTTGAGCCCACCGTACAGAGAAGAAAAGAAAGCTGCCCCTCACACCTCCTGGCTTGGTGTAGCAGTCAGAGCTGATCCTACATGTAGGGGGCAGTGATGTGGTGAGAACCTCTGTTTAGCCTGCAGACCGGATAACAGATGCACACTGTGGTCTATGCAGCAAATATCTGGGTTTCCAATGAAACATTATTTCTCCACTTGGAATGCTGGAAGGACGGCACTCTCTTCCATTCCAAAGCTTACCCATTCACTAGGACCTGGCTCACGCCCGATTCAGTCAACACTGACCTTTTCCCTTCCTGATCTGCTCCGGAGCTTTCCGTCTGCACCAGTTTGAGCTCTTGGTTATTCTTACAGCACTCTTTAGTAGAAGCAGGACACAGGTAGCAATTGCTCCTGTAGCAGTTGGACTCTGCTGGTCATACCGCATGGTCAGTGTGGTATCCGATTCTGGGCACCATATTTGATGCTGACAAACTAGAGTTCTTACAGAGGATGGCCAACAGGAGGGTGTGGAGAAGCTGAGACCTATAAGAAGCAGCTGAAGGAAGTGGCAATGGTCAGCCTCAAGAAACCCACTCTTAGAGGATGCTGAGAGTCCGAGCTGAATGAATGAATGAACAAATGAATTAGCTATCAAGCAAAGGAACAAACTGAAGAGGAACTCTCTTCAAACATCTGAAGTATTGCCATGTTGGTAATCAACTGCAGGACTGCCATGCTGGTAAAGACAATCTGTGTTATTGCAGATTAACTAAGACCAATGGGTAGAAGATAAACTGAGGCCCCTTTTATCAAAGTCTAGGAAAGACTTTAAAGAACTCCAGCCTTCTATCTGGATCCTGCTGCCTTGTTCTGCAGTGAATTCCTTCCAACCTGAGGATGCCAGCCTTGGATGGATTATCACTTTGCAGGGTTGTTAACAGAAACCCTCTTTGTTCATTGAGGGGATGGGCCAGATGAGCTGGCTGAGCCACAGAATCCCTCGGGAGCATTTTAAAGCATACAGATTTCCAGGCCCTTTGATCAGAGCTTCTAACTCTGGCTGGGCCCTGGGAACGTTCACTTCGTTTTAAATTCCCCAGGTAGCTCCAAATGCTCCGTGAAGTTTGGGAACCACTGGACAAGACAACTGTCCTGGCTTCTGACATCAAGATTTGGACAACTGTCCTGGCTTCTGACATCAAGATTTGGTGATTTCATTGCGTTTGGTTCTGAGTCTTTTTGTGAGAATTTCATGTGTTGGTAAGTCCAACCAAAGTGTAAATTCTTGGACCAGTGGTTTCTAGCTTTCCTTCAGCCCAGGACTCTGACAGACAAGGTGTACTCTCAGAAAAACCATGGTTTTCCACACAGGAGGTATCTCCTGGAGTGACCAGGGCCATGTCTCCTGCATCTGGCTGCATCCCTACAATGCTTCATACCATGCTGGGCTCATCCAAGCCACTCCACTAATGCCATAATAAAGCTCTTATGTGTAGCTGATACCATGCTGTACCGTGGTTTTGCAACTGCGGGGCCATCTGAAAACAAATCAAGGGCCTGAAATTCCCACCCGCGGTTAGAGAGCTGTGTTTTCACCACATTATTGTATTCTTTGTCTTTTCCTTTTTATCGGTCCCACTTGGCTTGACTTGCAGTCCTATAGACACCTTGTTGGATTCATATGCGTGGCTGCCCCAAACCAAATGAACCACACCACGATGGCAAGAAAGCTCTGCTGACGTCTCCACTGTGCTAAATTCCCTTTCATGTTCTGACTCCTTTAATAAAGCCGAAATGAAAATGTGCTAATCTGGGGGAAATTGGCAACTTGGAAATAATACACTAACGTATGCATACAACTCAATCTTGTGGATTCTGAACACTTGATCACATTGTTTTAAATCTTAAGTGGCATGGCTGGTGGTTGCCGGCAAGCTGAAGAGGATTTCCATACCACTTCACTAATACTTTCATTTGATGACAGATAGAGCATGAATAGAGGTTTTTCATTATTAAATTCTTTGATCTCCATACTTCCACCCAGGTTTACTCTGAACCCCAGGCAGTGTGGTGAGATAAACTTGTAAGTATTTGGTGTAATAGCACAGTGTCCTCTCCAAGGAACTGTTTAACCTCGGCTGGATTCCGGCATGTGTTGTTTTTTAAAAAAATCCATGAGTACAGACTCCAATCAACACTATGCAGTCTACATTCAGCAGGTGTAGGTGTTTGTAGAAGCAGAACAAAAACAGCCTGTGTTTAATCTGTTCACAAACCTTTTGTTCTTAATGACCTGAAAAGGTGATGAAATAGACAAAGCAAGTGAGAGTTTCAGGACCAAGTCACAGCTCTGATACAAACCGAGGGCCGGCAATTCCGAGGGGAGGCTGGTTTCTCTAAATGTAGAAATCCATGATCTAAATGGACTTGTTAATGACACGAATGAGAAAAAAGACTTGGAGAACCTCAAATGAAATGTTCACAACTTGACTGTAGTCGGTCCCCATTTGTAGAACTCTGTCAGTGGATGTTTTTGAATGTTCTGATAGCTTTCTCCATCCATATCCTCACCTGCATGGTGTAGTGGTCCAAACTCAGCCTCTGGACCCAGACTGCTTGTGTTCAAATCCTAGCTCAGCTACTCTCTGGCTGTGTGAACTGGACAATCAGGGGTGTTGGTTTCCCCATCTGTAAAATCAAGATTTGATAGTAGCTACTTCTTGGAAAATTATAATAGATTATCCTTATCGTAGGTGCCTGGCCCCCAAAAAACTGCTCAGGAAAATATTAGTTTCAATTTTTCATTCACAAGCCTCCATTCAGTGGCTTCATATGGCTCAGTGATGAACACATTTCAAATCAGTCCATTAGTTTGTATTTATAGAGGGCTTTCAAAAAGGCTACAGTCTAGTTGGAGGAATGAGAAGCTCCAATGAAATAAGAGTTGACACCACAGGAGGGTATTTTATTATTTGTGGATTTATGATGAAGAAATAGTGAAGGAAAGCTCCATGGAAGAGCTGGGACTTAGAGGTGGAAGGGAATCAAAACGAGGAGAGTCTGGGTCTTCCAGGTGTAGGAGAACCATGAACTCACAGAGATGGGATGCATTTGGTAGACTTTGGGAATGGTGAGGAGGTCTAGCTGTTTGAAGCAAACCATCTCTATCTCGGCCTTTTTGTTTTTTCTTAGAAAATTATAATCTAAGATTAATGTGAGGACACAATTAACAAGTGGAAACTGACAATGGCTATAATTTATTGAGCACCTACTACCTGTGAAGTATGAGCTACTTTTCCACTGATGCAACAATCTTGAAAGCAGGTGTTAATATCCCCATTTTCCACGAAGAAACAGTGGCTCAGAGGAGTAAGCTAACTTGCCTGAGGCTACTGGTAAGTAGTACAGGTAGAATTTGAACCCAGATCTGTCTGCCCCAAAGCCAGGGCTCTTTCCGTCACCCTCAGCATCATTCAATACAGCTGACAACAGAGTTCACATTTTATGTATCAAAAATAATGGTGCTTGGGGCTAAGGTTAGAGACTCTGTGTTCACGTCTGCACATTAAACCTCTGCTCAGGCTGTATTTGTAGAGGTGGTCTTGAATCTCTAGGACACAAATTCTGGTGCTTTTTGAAGCATCATGACAGGGATTTGTTCCTCTCTCTGGGACTCTTGACCCTCTTTAGAGTCAACACAGAATCTAGGTGAATACAACGTCATGTCTTTTATGCAGTGGTCTGCTCTTTGGCAAATTCCACCATCTGGACCACCACTGTGAAACTGTAAGTGGAAAAATGTCCCCTGAGTGGGGGAGAGAAAACACTGGTGCCGAGACCCATATTATCCATGACAACAGAAGCTAACACCACTCTCAAGTCCATGGGCCAAGGGCTACTTTGTGATACTGCAGGCAAAATTAAGGTTAGGATTTTAACCTTAAGAAAACTCCATTCTTCCTAGCTTATTGGAGCAGTAAGGTGGGAAATAAAGATAAAGGAGAATGCTAGAATTGACCAAAAAATTGCCAATCTGGGGCTGTTTAAAGTAGGAACAGCAGTCCTAACTTCTTATAGCCCTGAAGGTGTTATTATACCAAAGTCACCAAGTAAAACTAAAATAACATTCAAAACTCTTTCTACCAAGACTTAAAAATATGTGCTGATTTTATTATTACAACAGTAATTCTATTGGTATTAGTGATAATACAATGATATAGTCTGGAAAAAATTTTCCATCAAAAAGGTTTACTGGTTGACAAGAGCTCATATTACCTTTGTAACATGGAAATCTGAATTTCCTGATAAATGCCAGATAAATGAACTGATTTCAAAGTAGTGGAAACTAATTTTTTAAATGGTCAGAAAATATATGAACGAATATTATGTTTTAAACTGTAAAGCACCATATGTATTTGTTATTGTTGCTGATTCATATAGTTCTTGCAAAGCACACACTTAAAAAAAAAATCTCTACTTATAGAAACATACCACAGATGCATATCACACCGTTACCCAGACAAGACCTACCCTTAGCCTTCAGAAACCACTCCAAAGAACAGTTATATGACCTTAACTTTACCAGTTACATGACTGGCAATTTGGAGAGATTTCACCCTGCAGGTGGTGAGCTGTAGGTAAGGGAGAATTGTTAGTGAGAGTTCTAAAGAGGCTTCCATGTAAAAGACAGTATCCCAAATGCTCTAATTTGTTGCCTCACTGAAAAACATGCTACTTCTCCACTTAAGAGCCTTCAGTCACTTGGAACCAAACCCAAATTACCAGCAGTAGTGCTTTTCAAACTTTAGCATGCATAAGAGTCAACTGGACACTTTTTTAAAAACACAGATTCCTGGGCCCCAAAATACTGAGTCTGTAAGGTCTAGGTTGGGACGTGAGATTCCGCATTTCCCAGAATGAGGAATGAGCTTCGTCCCAACAAGCTCCCAGGTGATGCAATGCTGCTAGTCTAGGATCCCACTTTGAGTAGTTCAGATTAGAACCGCCCCCAGTCTGGTGGTAATCTAAATTTCAGTCTATCTCACGACTTCCTACTTGAGTTGATTTCTCTTCATATAGCAACCACTCCTTGCTCTTGGTCACTTCCGAACCATCCTGGCAACTCTGCTCCAGGTCCCTCCTCTCCACCTATCAAACACTTCCTATTCTCTTCCTCCTTGGTGGTACCTTTTCCAATGAAAACAATATTGAGAAAACTCTTCCTCCTGTGAATTCATGGCAGTACCTAAACCAGCCATGTGATGATTAATCACACCCTGTACATTATAACCTTATAACATTGGCTTACATTGTTAGGACAGAGAGGTTTATTTAACTCAGTGTTATTTTTTTTTAACCCCACTTCTTCAACTGGACTTTCTCAGTCCTTGAGAGCAGGAATTATACCTTTGCATATAATAGTCAAGCAATTAATAACGACTGATTAATTAGACTTACCGATCAATATAGTAATATAATTTTGGTTCGACTTAGGTAAGGTTGTCTAAATTACTAAGATGGGTGAGTATCATTACTCTAGACAAGCCAATTCAACACTGTTTCATGGTCTTGGTTCTCAGAGTGGCCCCTGAGGTCTCTCTCTGAATCCTTTATTGGACCTAACAGAGCAGGCATGCTCAGAAATTAGATGGTTGATTACTTGAGTGGCTCACCCAAATGGACTACTTCTCTTCCTCCTGGATACAAACCAGCTTAGGTTTATACCCATTCATGACTCTACTTTTAAGAATTCCACTGGGGAATCTACCCACCAATGATGTAAAGTACAGGCAAACCATCAGAGTCTCACATGGACCACGAAAACAAAAGATTTTTCAATTGCCTTCTGACTAATTCCTTACTTAGTGAAATAGTCAGTGAGCTGGTGAGGAAACCCTACTTTCAACCACAGTATTATGTAAAAAATGTGCATTCTCTTGCAATACTGACTTACAAACAATCCAATGCCAGGAAACTCTAACAAATGCCTGGAAAAGGGGTATATTTCCAGATTCACATGACTTTTACTGTTCCTCTGTGTTGCGTCAGATTCTTGGTTTGCCGCGTGGGAGGAGAGCTAAGAAACTATTACGACGTGAACTGGCTCCATAGGGATGGGCAATCCTGCAACTTGGGGCTTCCAGGCTCTGCTAAACTAACTGGAAGTTTGGTTCATTCATTTCATAAAAGGCAATCAATCTCTGGCAGATATTTTTTGAGCACCTACTAGATGCGAGACAGTCCAACCCGTAAACTGCTCATTCTCCCTCTCTCTCTCCAAACTACAAGACGTTGTCTACCCTTGAAATTATACATGTGGTTTCATTTTGTACCATGTCGGCTGGGCCTACACCTGAGTATCTGAATATGTAGATGAGATGAGCATGACTTTAAAACAGCACACAGCTCACTGCCTTGGGCTGAGAGATACCCTTTCACCTCTGCCTCCCAGGCATGGCCGAAACTGCTTCTCAGGGCTCTAAACCAATACTTTAATACCATGCTTTGCTCATGAAACCACTGCCCCAAAATATTTTGATGGACAAGGACTCACTATCTAGTACACTTCATCAGTCTGGCATTTGTTCAAATATGAGATTGTGATAGCTTGAACAGGAGCAAACTGGAAATATATCTTTATAAAGAAATACATTGCTTAGCCGATTGATAGCCAAGTCAAATGCTCAAATGTACAAACCTTTATAATTAATTTAAGAACACACATTTTTAAGTACATCAACAGCACCCATCTATTTGGCCAGTGTGCTAATTCAAATTACCCTTATCTTTTTATCAGGGAAGGTTCTGAGGAACCGCTACCTGGTGACAATCTGAGCAGTTCTAACTCCTGTCATCTTTTTGAACACATTCCATATATTTCAGGTTTACCACCAATTCTAATTGCCCAAATTAGTTTTCTTTTGCTATGCATCTGTTTGGATAAGATAAAACTCTGCCAACTTGGTTAAAACAGAAGCACTGACAAAAGAATCATTAGCAAGAGCTCCCCACTAACCCAAAGGCAGACCTCACCAGGACTAACTCTCCTCTTCTCTGTGAAGTCCTCGACCAAGTTCCCACGTACTTACAACCCAGGGTCAGCCAGTGGCAACAGTTGCCTGTAGCCTAACAGCACAGCGAGAAACTTCTGCCTTGCTCTAATCATCCAAATGGAAAATTTACAAGAGATACAGACAGATCAGTTCACAGACTATGTCTTGAGCACTAGAAATAACTTATTTTCACAATTTATTTGAACAACATGTACTGGGTAACATAAAGTTGTTAAATGAATATAAGCCTAGGATTTTCAATTGGAGTAGATGGTTCCCTGCCCTCTTTCCCAGAGACCAGACTATCAAGATGCAACCTACAGCCTTGGCCACTTCAACCTCGCCTTATCAACCTTCATTCATAAATTTTGGGGAAAAGAAAGGAAGAGCAGGAAAGCAAGATCTGAATAAAGGTAGGTGACTCTTATTACTTCAACACTTCCTTTGGGGTGACTTAAGCCAAGCCGACACTCAGATGGGCGTGCTGGCAGAAAAAGAGGGGAAACAACAAAACACAAGAAAGGAAATTTACAAACGCTTCCCCCTCACCTGATATTGCACTGGGCTATCTCACCTCCCCGAAGACCTGTGAAGCCCCTTACCACTTGCACATTCTTCCCCTAGGTCACAGCCTGTTACTCCTATATTCTCTCAAGGGAAATGCAAAGATTAAAATGGCTGAGCTATTGGCAGCCAGCCCTTTGGAATGCCTGTGAAATAGTAATCTCTGGAGGGTTGCTGCTGGATCTTTATAAATGGGTTGGGGGGTGAGGGCAGTGGTGCTGTGCAATACAGCCCCAGAAGAGAGAGTTAAGACAAATTAAACAGCAGCATTCCACCAGCCCCTTGTGCATAAGGCAAGGGTGCCTTAGCTCCCCAGGGGACAATGCCATCAGCTAAAGCATGAATCAACTGGTCTGTTCTATTTTCTAAACTTGCGCAAACACTTTCCTGGAATCGGCAACATGACTCAAAGCACCTGTGATCATTTATGGCTTGGAAATATAACACAAATACTTCAGGATAATTTTCCAATTGGAAAATATTTAAATTTTCTTTTTTGTATGTGTTTCTAACCTCCAGTGACATCAGATCTTGATCATTAAGATAATGCCAAGGCCGGTCAGAGGTAGCTAATTCTAGAATAAGAAGGTAAAAGGGATTCTGCTAAAATCTGAACAGTAATTTCTCCAGATTACTACAGTTACAACAGATCTTATCTGAACTGTGGTCCTCACACACAAATAACCGCTGGCTATTCAGATGGGAAGAATAACAAATTATTCACCAAAACGGGTGTGCTCCTTTTTTTTGTTTTGATTGTGAAGCTTAACTGCACAGACCGTAGCATGGAAGGCCTGTTGGTGGTATCAGAGAAAGTCTGTGCATAAAATGATGTCTGCTTTCGTTATTTCCAGAGTATGCGAGAAACTATGACAAACCCAAAACACTGCTTCTCACTGAGATTCTTGGAGGAGTTGTTTAGTTCACCCACAGACACATTCCCTGCTCTGGGGAGACTAGATAAACAGCATTCTTTCAAGGTGCAGGTCTTAAACAGTTGCTTCCCCCTTTTCTCTTCCCCTCTTAATAGTAGGCTTTTAGGTTTGAATAAGCCAGGAACTACATCAACCCCCCACTCCTTTACCCGTCTGAATACAAGAAGCTTGGAGAATTATTATCAGACACTCTATGATCCTAGCTCTGAAGTGGGGAAGAATTTAAATATTTTGAAGGGCCAAGAACGCGCAAGGGTAAAATAAGTTAAGAGCATGGTTTTGCAAGTTAGAAAGTCAATATTTTCTCCTCCATACTCTGGTTAAAAACGAAGAGCCACATCTGCAGAAAGCATACGCTTGCTGTCAGCAACAACAGGCCTCCCCTTCAATCCCCCCACAGTAGTTATACTACTAACTAAGGAGCCCAAAGGAAGAGCCCAAGGGAGTTAAAAAAAATAATAATTTTGCCACCTGTAGTAGTTTATGTGCTACCAGTTTTTGACCAATGAGGTACTTTCCAATTCCCATAGTTTGTACCCTCACCCAAATCAGAGTATAACCAGTCTCAGAAAATGTTTCCTTGTATCTCCCCAATTCTTCTTTCTATCTAATCTAGAAAAGAGATAGCATTCAGTAAGACTTTGCTTCTGCTGCAGGCTGCTGATGATAATCTAAATCCCTTGGGCTATGGTTTAAGCATTTGTTGCCAAGACTGTCCTTTCCATTATCATGTAATACCATGTTTTAAAGAAACCATCAGTGCAAGGAAATCTGATTAACTTGGGGTTACCTATCAGCCAGTATTAAGAAATACATCATTAACTGAAATTCATGTGAACTTCATTTATAAATATATTTAGATGATTTTGGGGTGTCAAAGGAATAACACTATATCTTAAAGGCAGTTAACCATTCTTATATTCATCAAAAATTAGCAAATTTGAGGACTAAACCACATTACAGTCGACAACTCTCAGGGTCAGGGAGGAACTAGGATTCTGTAAAGTCATCAGAAATGAATCTTCTACGCTCTTCCCGAGTTATTGAACAATTCGCTTCTCAAATGAATTTGATAGGAAACTGCTACTCCAATTTAGAAGTCACCAGTAAGGATTATTACAGCACAAAGAAAGGAGACTGTTACTGCTCTATCTGGCGAAACTGCAAATCCTTTCCTGCCCCTTTTAAGATGGTCACAATGGCAGAATCCTCTGTCCTGGGAGCATGCTTGACTTCCATTTTCAAATGCAGGGGAAAACAAACAAGCTTGGGCTGCTTCACAGAGCCTCAAATAGCTTTTTCCAAAGATGAGCTTCATCTCTCATCAGGTGGGTTTTTGAAGGCCCAGACCACAGAAACTGTCTGGGAGTCTGGGCTCAAAAGTCCAGAACAATTCAGAAATTATTTCAGCTGTTCTCAATTTAGAAGTAAAACAAAAACACCAAGTAGGAACAAACAAACCCATGCTTCTATGTATCTATTTTTAAAAGAACAGCACAGCTCTGCCCCTGACTTTTTGTCCATTCTTTTCTGCTTAACTTCAGGATCTTGCTCATAAAAAAAAAGTATATAGCAATTTCAAAATCTCTTCTCCTGGAATATCACAAATTCTCTCATCCAGCTAAGCCAAAAGCACTTTAGGTCTTCAGGCTGCTCTTTCTAGCCCTGTATCCATCAAACGTAATAACTAACCAGTTGCTATTTCGTCAGTATTCCCTGGTTCAATATTGACCATCTCAGCTCTACTTTTCCGACTGTGATCACCCTCTAGTGGCAAAAGATGTTAACTGCAAGCTACTCGGCAACTGGATCCTAAAGGAAAAAAATGATCAGCTTTACTCTTCTGCTTTCTGATTTCCAAGAATATACTTAGTTAAGTGAGACACATGTTTGAAGGTTATTGTGTGTTATTGTTTTCAATGTAGGAAAACCTTCATTAATAAGCTGAATTTTTATCTTTCAACCCCTAGTTAAAAGAATAGGGGTAGTAAAGTGGGGGCAGGGGGAGGGGTTAGTCAATCCAAAATAAAGAAAACTGAATGGTATTACATTACAGAGAACCTCAGCCCTCATTCTGCCCAATTTTCCTATTTACCTCTTAGTCCCCATAGTTTGTGTGCAGTCCCTACTTCCCCGGGATAGTTTTAGAATCACAGCAGGACTTTCTTGGCATGCTGGGCCTCTCATGGCTTCCTGATGAGGGGAACACTTTGCTTGAGGAGGCCAACCAGATCGGGTAAGACACATCGGCCCAGGGAGCACTCACAGGATGACCGGTCACCAGGACATACTGACTAGCCTGCGCACTGGGGCAGATTTCGTTCGTGACAGTCTAAAACCCTGCCCTCCGCAAGAGGGTAGGGGCCATGTCTAACTTACTCATTTCCATGTCACCAGCATCTGACGCAGCGCTTTATACCTAGTAGGAGAGTGAGAAATATTTCGCTTATGCATGAATGAGAAGATGCTGAAAGCATCACACTCAGGAAAGCAAGTGTGATGCTAATCTCCAGGAAACTCTGCCAGTCCCGATTTCCCCCAACAACTAAAAGAGGGGATTGAAAACTCTCCTCCAGGGATCTTACACGCCAAGGAGGTGCACTGGGGGCCAGCTGCCAGGCAGCCAAGTCCCATGGCTCCCTTGAATAAAAGGGGCTTCCCCTTGTATAATTTTACAGAGTGCACTGCTCTGCAGGTGTCATTCCCTTACTGTAAACAGCCCGAAACCACCGCTCTGGGACACTGGCCTCAGCAGAACAATGTATCAGAGAGAACTGGTTCTCTGCACCAGAGAATAATGCTAAAAAAGAATACAGAAAAAATTAGAACGAATAGGATACAATTAAAGAAAAAAAAAAATCTGACCGTAAGATTGACAGGACTAGACAGAGTATTCTTTTGGTCACTGAGATGGTCACTTCGATGTGAGCAGGGTTGAACATCTTAGAAGCATATAGAACTTTCCTGGAGCCCTGTTCCCACTGGCCCCCTGTAACTCGGCAGCACTGGAGGGAAGGGCTGCTCTGTGCAGCTTGTGCTGCACAGAGTGGGTGCTGTTTGCCTTCTCTGCTCTTGCCCACTTCCCTCTGGATGCCGGCTCTGTCTGTGTGTGTCTGTGGGCTGCCTAGGAGCAGTAGAGCTCTGAGACTTTACCCTCTGCTGCTTTGCCCACCCAAAATCTCATTCACAGCAGGTATCATGAAACCTCGGACAGAGTCATGCAGGTTCTTGGACTGTCCAGGCAGTGGACATGGAAGGGAAGGGCTGTCTGATCTTATGTGTAATGACTGTATGTGAACTTGCTTCCTCAGTCATTCATTTTGCTAAGCTCAGTTCTTGGTCGGGGTGGGGGGGTGTTGGGGGAGCTGAAAATGCATTCCTAAATTGAAGTACGCAGTATGTTCTTTAGAGAAAAGATACACAGCAAAACCATTCTTCTCCCAACATTTAACAGCACACAATTCAAAGACAAAAATATGCTCTGAAGTTAAAATACAGAATAATTCATGTTCAATTAATTCAATGCCTATTTTTTCTTAGTCCTTTAAAGTTTTTAATTTTGTTTGGTTTCCATTTTTACCGTATACGTGGTAATAGTGCAAACACATGACCTTAGCGTAAAGCAATACCAAAATGTCAAGTCAGCAATAAGAAACACTCTTGCTGGCTAATCTCTAAAAGGTCCAACATCTCTTGAATTTTAGTTTATTTAAAAGAAATAATTCAGATACTGTCTTAAAGGATCACATTACAAGTGGTGAGCAGATGGCCCAAACCAGGCCCTGGGCTTGGAGAAGATGCACAGGCATTTCAGGGGATAACCAAGATGATGAAATGCCTCTCCCACTGGCTGGGAACCATTAGCAAAATCACTAATCCCTGCAGAAGCAAGATGAATCCCAATGGTCTTGAAAATGGCTTTTTTTTCCTGAATCAGATTCTGGGTCTTTTGATTTATAAGAACTAACCTATCACTTACAGCCAGGCTTACTTGAAGGAGCTGAGGTGACAAGGATCGCCCTGGTTGATGGAATGATCTATGGACTGAGGCCACTATGCCCACAAAGTTGCAGAAGAGAACTTTAGAGGCCAAAGGAAAACAATTAAAGTGCAAGAAAATAGGCATTGATACTATTTTATTTCATTTAAAGGTATCATTTCAAGTAATAGAATGAAGGATCATTCCATGTGACTGAACCCATGGCAGGTGGTAAAACTGTTGTAACATCTGGAAAACTGGCAGCACCTCGGTCTGTCCTGCTTGGTGGGAGGCCAAGTCCCCTCTCACCAGGTGACGTGCAGACACCTGGACACTGTCGTGTCTTGCATTAACATCTTTCCCACAATTTTCTGACTGCAAACAACTCTCACCTCCTCTTCCCTGTTCCCTCCAAGCTGGGTTTGTGGGACTTAAAATTCAGAACCTTTGGCTTCTTCAGTTAAAGTTTGGATGGATCAAATAAATATTTAGCATCCTAAACAATGAGCCAGTTCCTCTGGAAACATTTCATTTCATCCCCACACAATGAGCACCTGGACCCCAGCCAGTCCTGGTCCAGCTTTCCAGAGGCTCCTCCTCTCGTCCTGACCTGCTGCAGGCCACTTGGCTCAGGACATTTGCCTCCTGTCAGAAGAGAAAGCTAAAGTCAGCTGCTCCCTACAGAAGCTGCAAACCGTGGCCCTCCCTCCAGCCACGTCTCCTGTCTGTGTGAGCTGCAGAAGGCCACTGAACCTCACAGGAATTGAACTACACGGTCTCTGAGGTTCCTTCTAGCTGGAACTGCAAAACACTGAGAAATCCATGAATTCACTCACTATTTTAATGTTGAAGGCCCAAAAGTGAGGGCAAAGGGGGAGCAGAAGAAAGGGAACTAGGTTAGGAGGTAACTCTTGAGGTCTGAATCTAACTGTTGCATTTCATCTGCCAGTCGGCTGCTGAGTGGACTTCTGCCTCTGCTCTGTATCGGCCACTGTAAGAGCACTGTGAATACTCCTAACGCAGATATTCACACTCAGATCTTTTCATAAGCTGTTGCTCTTCTGATCCTCACGACAGCTTGCCCCCAGGGACTTCAGCTCCCTGCCACCCTCACTGTTCCAACCACCCTCTGACTGCCCTGCACCAGAACCAACCGGCTGAGCCTCTAAGTTTTGAGGTGATCTCTTGCAGCAAAAGTAATCAAAACAGCTCCAAGTCCCATCTTTCAGTCAGAGCAGAAATGCTTCCATGTGTTTTATATACTTGGGTTTTCGTATTAGTATTAGAACTATTTCTCATTATTATTAGAACCATGGATTCCAGCACTAAAAATGAAAAGTTTGAAAGCCACCTTTAAGAATGGGAGAAGGTGGGGGCTTCCCTGGTGGCACAGTGGTTGAGAATCCGCCTGCCAATGCAGGGGACACGGGTTCGAGCCCTGGTCTGGGAGGATCCCATATGCCGCGGAGCAACTGGGCCCGTAAGCCACAACTACTGAGCCTGCGCGTCTGGAGGCTGTGCTCTGCAACAAGAGAGGCCGCGACAGTGAGAGGCCCGTGCACCGCGATGAAGAGTGGCCCCCACTCGCCGCAACTAGAGAAAGCCCTCGCACAGAAACGAAGACCCAACACAGCCAAAAATAAATAAATAAATTAATTAATTAAAAAAAAAAGAAGAAGAATG
Source organism: Balaenoptera acutorostrata (assembly GCF_949987535.1). Lineage (NCBI taxonomy): Eukaryota > Metazoa > Chordata > Mammalia > Artiodactyla > Balaenopteridae > Balaenoptera > Balaenoptera acutorostrata. The sequence continues at coordinate 55,823,723 of NC_080075.1, forward strand.
GGAGAAGGTGATTTCAGCTCTGCCACCACCCACTGGAAGCATGGTATGATGAGGACAAAATCTAACTCCACGCTTGGCTAGTATCCAATATTTAATTTTAGATAAAGAGATAGTTACTCATAATGCATAGTAAAGTTTCTAATGAATAGTGATTCAAAAGGAAAGGATCTAAAATCTGGAAACACCTAAATTCACTAATTGCTGCCAATTTCTATCTTAACACAATACCTTTTAAGAAAGGAAAGAAGAGAGGGTTTGAGGAAGGCAGCACACAATCCCTCCAGGTAATACACATGAAACGAACAGCTTTATCAGAAGGCTTCATTAGGACAAATTAACCCCATCTAAAAAGTACTATGTGCTCTACTCACAAGCAGGCGTGGTCAGATGGGTCAGGGGTTACTGAGCTCGGTCCTGGCTTCTGCTTTTTTGGGACAGATATTTGAAGAACGAGGGATACTAATAGTGAAGAAGTAAGACTGAGATAGAATGTAATTACTGTTTCCAACTATGGTAACAGTGAGCAGCTACTGAGCTCCTGCTGATGTGGATTAACTGACGCCTCCTCTAAACAGCCTGTTCCCATTTTACAGATGAAGAAACTAAGGCCTAAGGTTACAGAGAATGTTTGTGGCAGAGCCAGGATTCAAACCCAGGCAATCGGACTCCTGAGTCCTGCTTTTAACGACAAAGCCCTGACATGTAAAAATTAGACATACTGAGCATTGTTCCAGAGGGCAAAACCAAGATTAAGAATGCAAGTCACAGCAACGCCAATACCGACCAGTGCCCAAAAAGGAGAATTTTCTAGCTAGTAGGTACATCAAATAACTGACAGTTACAAGGTAGTGAGTTTCCTATTGCAGAAAATACACAAGCAGAAGCTACAGAAGAGCTGTTGATGAATTTTTAGCCCTGATAGAGAGACCGAACTAGGGGATTTCTAAGAGAAGTCTTTGAACCCCAGGATTCTGTGCATGGTTGAAATTGCAGAGATTCTAAACTGGGATAGGAGTTGCCCTAAGGGATGAAGGAATGAATGAAGATTTTCATTCTCTAGTAATTCTTCTCTACTAAACACCTTACCTATGAGGGCTGTGTGTTCTTAGTGGGGGACTGGGTGAGCACATGATACAGAAGCAAAACACTAGACAAAATGACACAGAACTTGCTGTTCAACCCTGCATAATCACTGTCCCTGCACTGCAGTTTCCTCAATTATCAAACACAAGTGATAAGAGGTGGCACTAGGCGTGGAATGGTCAGTCCTGTAATCACGCTGCCAGAATCTGTCTCCCAGCTCTGCGTCTTGCTAGCTGCAAGTCACAAAACCACTTTGGCCTCAATTTCCTCATCTGTAAAGTAGCAGTGATAACAGGATCCACCTCCTAGGGCTGTTGTGAGAATCCAGTGTCTTAGTAATTTGTAAAGTGCTCGGAGCAGAGCTTGGCACATGGCAAGCATGAGAGAAACGTTAGCTAAAATGAAGATGATGGCAACTCTTTTCCTAGGTCACCAGGAGATTGGGGTGGGGGTCGGGGGAAGCTACACATAGGAAATAAGAAGAATGTGAAATAAAAAGTAGCTATGTTATATTAAAAAGTAAGCTGCCTTATAACATAGTAAGGTCCCTTATTGAGCCCAAATTTCTTAGGCTGCAAATGACTAATGGAGTCTGAACAGTGACAGAAGGATGCTTCCTCCTCAGAGCAGGACTTCTCACCACGTTTTCACTGTTTTTTTCTCTCACACGCAGTTATTTCTTTGAAATCACTGAAGTTCTTGACAAAAAGATAATCTTACTGATACCTCTTCTGCTGGTGCTCCCAGCCTTTGACATTCTCAGCCTTTTAACTTCACAGGAAGTTGTATGACAAGCTCTTGTTTTTAGGTCCACTTTGAGTTAATTTTAGTGTATGGTGTGGGAAAAGAATCTAAATGTTCATCATTTATTGGAAAGACCATCCTTTCCTCATTCAATGGTCTTGTCACTATTGTGGAAAATCAATTAGCCATAAATGTAAAGGTTTATTTCTGGGCTCTCAATTTTGTTGCATTGATCTGTGTATTTTTATGCTAGCACCATACTGTTTTGGTTACTGTAGCTTTAGAGGAAGTTTTGAAATCAGGAAATGTGTATCCTCCAATTTTGTTCTTCTTTTTCCAGATTCCTTTGGCTTTTTTGAGTCCTTTAAACTTCCATATGAATTTTAAGTTCAGATTGTTAATGTCTGCAAAGAAACCTAATGAGATTTTGGTAGGAATTGCATTGTATATGTAAACCAACTTGGGGAGACATGCCATTTTAATGATGCTGAGTCTTTTAATCCATAAACATGAACTGTTTCTCCATTTATTTAGATCTTCCTTAATTTCTCTCAACAATGTTTTGTATTTTTTAGTATGTAAGTCCCCAGCTCCTTTGGTTAAATTTATTCCTAAGCATTTAATTCTTTCTGATGTCACTGTGAATGGAACTATTTTCTTAATTTCACTTTTGGATTGCTCACTGCTAGTATATAGAAATACAACTGATTTTCGTATATTGATCTCACATCCTGTGGCCCTCCTCTACTCATTTATTATTAGTTCTAGTAGGTCCTTTGTGTGTATGTTTGTGTGTATGTGTTCATTAATATTTTCTACATACAGGATCATGTTATTTGCACACACTGCCTTTTGAAAAGAGGCTCAAACCTTAGATATACTCAACAACCAGAGGAAAGAGGGGATCATGCTGACAGTGATACAACCTTAGATTACATAGCTTCTCTCCTCCCTCTCTCCATACACTGGAAATCATCCCTGAGTATTTGTGTCTCACTTTACTCCGGTGACGCCTTAAAAAAAAAAAAAAAATACAGACCATAATGCCTGCAAATGGTAAAGCACTAAAGAGACAGAACAGCCCCTAGGAAACTGATATGTAGCGTGACTTCAAATATCAGAGCCATCTTAAAATCCATGGCTGGTGAGAAGAATAGCAAGGATAGTGCCTCATACTCAGGGGACCGGCTATGACACGGGCTACATAACTTCTCTGAACCTCTGTTTCCTCATCTGGAAAAGTGAGATAAAGATTCCGCCCTGCTCGTGGTTTCCCAACCATTATGATCACAGCTGAGAGAGAAAGTGATAGCACGTGTGTGATACACTGAGGAATGCAGACAGATCCCTGCTACCAGGAACCACCAGCCCAGGGTCCCACCGCCCCGGGCTGCCCCAGGGCTATCCCCAGAGCTGACAGGAGGAGCTGCATCACAGCCTGCCTCTAATCCGTTCTCAGTACCCTGGCTGGGAAGGTCAGATCTGAGCGTCAAATGACATGAGCTGAACGAGTCTTGAGAACTGCAGTAGCAAAGAGAAGCTGACACCAGCGTAGCTCTTGTGGGAGGACTTGAGGTCACCTCAGCACTTATCCGTGGGCTTGCCACAGACAACGGCATCCGACCCCCCGGCATGGCACACCAGCTGTTCTCCCCCTTCCTCGCCAGTGGGCACAGGCTAGAAGTGCAGGGAGGGGAGAAGAGGATCATTAAGAATCAGGGCCTTCATGGGACTTCTTGGATGACGCACAGAGGATGCTGCTGCCCGTGGCGGGCATAAATCACTGCGTTGTGTTGTGTTGTTTTCCTGGAGAAGAGTGAGGCTTTGACAAAAAGAGAAACGGGAGAAGACACACCCAAAATGTGCCGGTGAGCCCCCCAATAACCCCAGGGACATTGCTGGAAAAAAAAAAATTAAATATATACCAAGTTATGTTCTTTCCGGGCCCTGGTGGCTGTGTCCTGAGATCACCCCGTTACCTTTGGAACCTCATCAAGGAGCCCTTGCTGGGGGAGCAGGAGGGAGGGGGAAACTGAAACCTTTGTTCTTTCCTACCCCCAAGGTCACACCTAACATTTTATAATCCACCAGCTCACGAGGGAGGGGCAAGGAGAGAGAGAGGAGGTGGGGAAGGCAGGAAATAAACCAAATGACTAGAAATGATGTTTTCTCTTGGCTGCAACCCATGTGGTTGAAAGCCATTAAACTCAGAGGTGATTACAGAAATTAGACACCTTTTGACGGGCAGAACACCAGAGCCTAGGTGTGCCCCGGGACAGGCATGCAGGGATGGCAAACAAATGCTCAGACAGCTTCTCACGGCTTGGGGATTAGAAGGAAGACTGGTGACTTAAATTTCATAAACTTGACAGTCACAAAAGGCTCATAAGAAATGACCAGTGCCGGAGTCTTGGTGGTAGTGTTTCTGTTAAGCTTTCCTGCTTCGGCTCTTTTCTTGTGAAAGGTAAACACGATTGAAGGGAAGTGGCTTTGTGGATTTGGGACTGTGCACCCCAGGCCGTGAGCTCACCTGAGCCATCCCAGGAACAGGACGGCAGAGGGAGCACTGGGAGGCCAACGGAGGAAACGCCAGGCCCTGAGAGCCCCTGCAAGGGCTTGGCACTTCCCTATCAGGTGCAGCTTGGTTTTTACCCTCCGGCCTCCAGTGCTGGCCCGGAGGACTGTGCTTCAGGGCCCTCTCACGGCAGGCACTCAGGAGCCAGTGTGTGCTGGAGTCAGCAGACACAAGGGCCTGGTCTTTGCCCCAAGGGTCTTCTAGGCATGATGGAGAATTAGAAGTCACAGAACATAAAATGCTACATCCTCAAGAACTATGTTGGCAAAAGGAATGAGGAATTGGGCAGAGGGAAACCAATGAAGGGAGATCAAGACAGACATTCTAGAACAGGTGGGGCTTACAAGAATTCATAGAAAAGCAGAGGTGAGGCCCCTCCACCCTTGGTGACCTACAAGGAATCAGGTAAGTGCTTTCCCACAGCCACAAGGAGACCAGAAGGTATTCCCTGCAGCAGGCATAAAACTCACAGATGCTCCTCCCTGACCAGAGGGCTTCTTGGGAGCCATTCAGGCTTAAACTGGCCTGGCTCCTCAAAGTCTGATCTGGGCTCACAGTTCATTGCAGAATGTGTGTGTAAAAGGCTCTGCCCCCCAATCTGCTGCATGCTCTCCCATCTCACCCTGTCTCGGACCACTTTAAGTCAACAGAGGCTTAAAGGATCTGGAGGCCTGAGAGAGGGCTGGGCTGTGTGCACTGTCAGGGCTGGAAAGAAAGCACAGCAGCATGATGCAGGAGTGGGGGCTTCCATCACACTCTAAGCCTAGTGACTGCCTGCGAAGCTTCTAAGCAGAAACCCTGAGGGCCCTGGAGACCACTAAATAGGGAAAGGGATGGGGTCAGTAAAACTCCAGCAAGGACAGGCTTGGACAGACAACCCTGCCCCAAGGTCAGTTCAGAAGGAGAAAGAAAGAGGCTTGTCTCATCCTTCTGCCCGTCCGACTCTGACTATAAAGGTCAATAATCTCTATCAGGGGACTCCAAGGAAAGCCTTGGGAATGCAGATAGCAGGGACGAGCCAATCAAATTGCTTTTAGAAACTCTGTTGAATTCCCCCTACCAAAGTCAGACATCCGGCGTCACTGGAGAGTTATATGACCCACAGCCAACTACTACACTCTGGTCTTTGCCATGGGGAGGTGTGAAAAGGGAGAGTGCATTCTCTCTGGGAAGGAGGAGGAAGAGGGCAAGAGTCACATCGAGTTGGGTCTTGCAGGATGGGCAGAATTTGTCCAGGTGGAGAATACCCTTTTGTATTCAAAGCACAATGCATTTCCTACCAAAAGGAAAAGCTCACCTGTCAGACACTGGTTTCCTTCACTGCCACCAAAATCCCCATGCAGAGCCGATCACCTGCCTCTCCCTGGAGAAAGGCCAAGTGTTAGGAAAAAAAGGGATCAAGGACAACTGGGCAGATGTCTACACTGGGCAAATCTGCCCACCCCTCTGTGCCCCTTGCTCAGAAAGCCAGCTGTTTGGTGGGAGGTGCAGGCAGAGGGGTACTGGTGGGACATAGTGCAGTCATCCCCACGTGGGTACCTATTGAAGGTGAGGAAGTGAAAAGTGGATGGGAGAATATAAAATACAAAAAAAACACATGGTGGGAATTTTCCATTTTATGAATACCCTTAGGACTTTTCAAAATGCTGCTGTTTAAGCCTCAGGACAGCCTTGAATGGAGTAGGCAAGGAATGTTGAACCCATTTCACAGATGAGGGAACTGAGGCTCAAAATAATCATCATGTAGCTGCCCTAAGGGCCTACAGCTAATCAGAAAAAGAACAGAACACAGAACTTAATCTTCCTCTTCCTTGTTTTCCCCATGTGCCCTTAAAGCAAGTCAGTAAACCCTGCTGTAGTGGGCAGTTGGGCTTATCTGTGGAATTCTGGCCCATTGTGGAAAAAAATGACTTAAATTAAGAGACACTGATTTCATGACTGTTGATAATAGTTAACATACATATGTTGGCCTCCTAATTTTCAAAGCACTTTTTACATTTAATGAGCCACCCACCTGGTCTGGGTGAAACCAAGAGAGAGAATTATATTCTAAAATCATGTTCAGTTTTCTAGGATTTGTTTGGTACTTGAGAGAAAACATCCTGTATGCAGGTCAAAGGTCAGAAATCAAAATGGAGATGCTTTGATGGGATTTTGTTTTTTAGGCCAAGATAGCCTCTCTCTTAAAAGAATGTCCGGGACTTCCCTGGTGGCGCAGTGGTTAAGAATCCGCCTGCCAATGCAGGGGACACGGGTTCGAGCCCTGGTCTGGGAAGATCCCACATGCTGTGGAGCAACTAAGCCTGTGTGCCACAGCTACTGAGCCTGCGCTCTAGAGCGCGCGAGCCACAACTACCGAGCCCGTGTGCCACAACTACTGAAGCCCGCGCCTAGTGCCTGTGCCCCGCAACAGGAGAAGCCACTGCAATGAGAGGCCCGCACACCACAACAAAGAGTAGCCCCCACTCACCGCAACTAGGGAAGCCCGCGCACAGCAACAAAGACCCCATGCAGCCAAAAATAAATAAATGAATTAATTTAGAAAAAAATTTTCCCCCAAGTTTTTGCTTTTGAGTCATCCAGCACTCTCACTCAAAAATAAATGAGTAGAGCATTGGCCCCTCTTGGAAGATCAGACTTCTGGAATCGATTTGGGTCCAGAATTGCATTACCCAAGGAATGTGGAGTATGCACAGTCCTTGACGGCTTGTGAACCACACTTCCTGAAGCTGGCCACCAGCCAGAGCTGAGGCCATCAGCATCTTCAAAATGAATTCTTTCTGAGACAAAGAACAATCCACCCGATTTCTGAAATCACTGAAGTAGAAAGCTTGCCTGGCTCCATGCTGTGAACTCATGAGAATGAAGAAGAGCCAGGCCAAGGGGAACCAAGGAGCCCAGGATGCAGGACCCAAAAGGTCTTCTGAGGAAGGGCTGACCTGGCCTCTATTTTAGGAGGCACCTTCAAGATGGCGGAGAAGTAAGACGTGGAGATCACCTTCCGCCCCACAAATACATCAAAACTACATCTACATGTAGAACAACTCCTACAGAACACCTACTGAACACTGGCAGAAGACCTCAGACTTCCCAAAAAACACCCTCAGGCGACCTACACGCAGAGGCAGGGCCAAATCCAAAGCTGAACCCCAGGAGCTGTGTGAACAAAGAACAGAAAGGGAAATTTCTGCCAGCAGCCTCAGGAGCAGTGGATCAAATCTCCACAATCAACTTGATGTATGCTGTATCTGTGGAATACCTGAATAGACAACGAATCATCCCAAAATTGAGGTGGTGGACTTTGGGAGCAACTGTAGACTTGGGGTTTGCTTTCTCCATCTAATTTGTTTCTGGTTTTATGTTTATCTTAGTTTAGTATTTACAGCTTATTATCACTGGTAGATTTGTTTACTGATTTGGTTGCTCTCTCCCTTTTTTTAATATTTATATATATATATATTATTTTTCCTTTTTCTCTTTTTGTGAGTGTGTATGTGTATGTGTATGCTTCTCTGTGTGATTTTGTCTGTATAGCTTTACTTTTGCCATCTGTCCTAGGGTTCTGACTGTCTGTTTTGTTTTGTTTTTTTTAGTATAGTTTTTAGCTCTTTTATCACTGGTGGATTTGGTTTTTGGTTTGGTTGCTCTTTTCTTTCTTTCTCTCTCTCTTTTTTTATTACTTCTTTATTTTTAATAATTTTTTTCTATTTTAATAACTTTATTTTATTCTCCTTCCCTCCCTCCCTCCCTCCCTCCCTCCTTCCTTCCTTCCTTCCTTCCTTCCTTCCTTCATTTCTTTCTTTTTCTCCCTTTTCTTCTAAGCTGTGTGGCTGACAGGGTCTTGGTGCTCTGGCCGGGTGTCAGGCTTGAGCCTCTGAGGTGGGAGAGCTGAGTTCAGGATATTGGTCCACCAGAGACCTCCCTGCCTCACATAATATCAAATGGTGAAAGCTCTCCCAGAGACCTCCATCTCAACCCTAAGACCCAGCTCCACTCAATGACCAGCAAGCTACAGTGCTGGACACCCTATGCCAAACAACTAGCAAGACAGGTACACAAACCCACCCATTAGGAGAGAGGCTGCCTAAGATCATAATAAGTTCACATACACCCCAAAACACACCACCGGACGTGGTCCTGCCCACCAGAAAGACAAGATCCAGCCTCATCCACCAGAACACAGGCACCAGTCCCCTCTACCAGGAAGCCTACACAACCCACTGAACCAACCTTACTCACTGGGAGCAGACACCAAAAACAAGAGGAACTACAAACCTGCAGCCTGCAGAATGGAGACCCCAAACACAGTAAGTTAAGCAAAATGAGAAGAGAGAGAAATACACAGCAGATGAAGGAGCAAGGTAAAAACCCACCAGATCAAACAAGTGAAGAGGAAATAGGCAGTCTACCTGAAAAAGAATTCAGAGTAATGATAGTAAAGATGACCCAAAATCTTGGAAATACAATGCAGAAAATACAAGAAACATTTAACAAGGACCTAGAAGAACTACAGAGCAAACAAATAATGATGAACCACACAATACATGAAATTAAAAATTCTGTAGAAGGAATCAATAGCAGAATAACTGAGGCAGAAGAACGGATAAGTGGTTTGGAAGATAAAATAGTGGAAATAACTACGGCAGAGCAGAATAAAGAAGAAAGAATGAAAAGAATTGAGGACAATCTCAGAGACCTCTGGGACAACATAAAACACACCAACATTCAAATTATAGGGGTCCCTGAGAAGAAGAGAAAAAAAAAAAGGGATGGAGAAAATATCTGAAGAGATTATAGTTGAAAACTTCCCTAATGTGGGTAAGGAAATAGTCAATCAAGTCCAGGAAGCACAGAGAGTCCCATACAGGATAAACCCAAGGAGAAACATGCCAAGACACGTATTAATCAAACTATCAAAAATTAAATACAAAGGAAAAAATATTAAAAGCAGCAAGGGAAAAGCAACACATAACATACAAGGGAATCCCCATAAGGTTAACAGCTGATCTTTCAGCAGAAACTCAGCAAGCCAGAGGGGAGTGGCAGGACATATTGAAAGTGATGAAAGGGAAAAACCTACAACCAAGATTGCTCTACCCAGCAAGGATCTCATTCAGATTAGATGGAGAAATTAAAACCTTTAGAGACAAGCAAAAGCTAAGAGAATTCAGCACCATCAAACCAGCTTTACAACAAATGCTAAAGGAACTTCTCTAGGCAGGAAACACAAGAGAAGGAAAAGACCTACAATAACAAACCCAAAACAATTAAGAAAATGGTAACAGGAACATAAACCACCATCACCCTGATACCAAAACCAGACAAAGATGCCACAAAAAAAAAGAAAACTACAGGCCAATATCACTGATGAACACAGATGTGAAAATCCTCAACAAAATACTAGCAAACAGATTCCAACAGCACATTCAAAGGATCATACACCATGATCAAGTGGGGTTTATCCCAGGAATGCAACGATTCTTCAATATATGCAAATCAATCAATGTGATACACCATATTAACAAGCTGAAGTAGAAAAACCATATGATCATCTCAACAGATGCAGAAAAACCTTTCAACAAAATTCAACACCCATTTATGATAAAAAAAAATCCTCCAGAAAGTAGGCATAGAGGGAACTTACCCCACATAATAAAGGCCATATATGACAAACCCACAGCCAACATCATTCTTAATGGTGAAAAGCTGAAACCATTTCCACTAAGATCAGGAACAAGACAACGTTGCCTACTCTCACCACTATTATTCAACATAGTTCTGGAAGTTTTAGCCATGGCAATCAGAGAAGACCAAGAAATAAAAGGAATCCAAATCAGAAAAGAAGTAAACCTGTCATTGTTTGCAGATGACATGATACTATACACAGAGAATCCTAAAGATGCTACCAGAAAACTACTAGAGCTAATCAATGAATTTGGTAAAGTATCAGGATACAAAATTAATGCACAGAAATGTCTTGCATTCCTATACACTAATGATGAAAAATGTGAAAGAGAAATTAAGGAAACACTCCCATTTACCACTGCAACAAAAAAATAAAATACCTAGGAATAAACCTACGTAAGGAGGCAAAAGACCTGTATTCAGAAAACTATAAGACACTGATGAAAGAAATTAAAGACAATACAAACAGATGGAGAGATATACCATGTTCTTGGATCGGAAGAATCAACATTGTGAAAATGACTATACTACCCAAAGCAATCTACAGATTCAGTGCAATCCCTATCAAACTACCAATGGCATTTTTCACAGAACTAGAACAAAAAATTTCACAATTTGCATGGAAACACAAAAGACCTCGAATAGCCAAAGCAATCTTGAGAAAGAAAAACAGAGCTGGAGGAATCAGGCTCCTGGACTTCAGACTATACGACAAAGCTACAGTAATCAAGACAGTATGGTACTGGCACAAAAACAGAAATATAGATCAATGGAACAACATAGAAAGCCCAGAGATAAACCCACGCACATACGGTCACTCTATCTTTGATAAAGGAGGCAAGAATATACAACGGAGAAAAGACAGCCTCTTCAGTAAGTAGTGCTGGGAAAACTGGACAGCTACATGTAAAAGAATGAAATTAGAACACTCCCTAACACCATACACAAAAATAAACTCAAAATGGATTAAAGACCTAAATGCAAGGCCAGACACTATAAAACTCTTAGAGGAAAACACAGGCAAAACACTCCATGACATAAATCACAGCAGGATCCTTTTTGACCCAGCTCCTAGAGAAATGGAAATAAAAACAAAAATAAACAAATGGGACCTAATGAAACTTGAAAAGCTTTTGCACAGCAAAGGAAACCATAAACAAGACAGAAAGACAACCCTCAGAATGGGAGAACATATTTGCAAAGGAAGCAACTGACAAAGGATTACTCTCCAAAATTTACAAGCAGCTCATGCAGCTCAGTATCAAAAAGAAAAAATACAACCCAATCCAAAAATGGGCAGAAGACTTAAACAGACTTTCTCCAAAGAAGATATACAGATTGCCAACAAATACATGAAAGGATGCTCAACATCACTAATCATTAGAGAAATGCAAATCAAAACTACAATGAGGTATCACCTCACACCAGTCAGAATGGCCATCATCAAAAAATCTACAAACAATAAATGCTGGACAGGGTTTGGAGAAAAGGGAACCCTCTTGCACTGTTGGTGGGAATGTAAATTGATACAGCCACTATGGAGAACAGTATGGAGGTTCCTCAAAAAACTAAAAACAGAACTACCATACGACCCAGCAATCCCACTACTGGGCATATACCCTGAGAAAACCATAATTCAAAAAGAGTCATGTACCAAAATGTTCACTGCAGCTCTATTTACAATAGCCAGGACATGGAAGCAACCTAAGTGTCCATCATCAGATGAATGGATAAAGAAGATGTGGCACATATATACAATGGAATATTACTCAGCCATAAAAAGAAATGAAATGGAGGTATTTGTAGTGAGGTGGATGGAGTTAGAGTCTGTCATACAGAGTGAAGTAAGTCAGAAAGAGAAAAACAAATACAGTATGCTAACACATATATATGGATTCTAAGGAAAAAAAAAAAAGGTCATGAAGAACCTAGTGGCAAGATGGGAATAAAGACACAGACCTACTAGAGAATGTACTTGAGGATATGGGGAGGGGGAGGGGTGAGATGTGACAGGGTGAGAGAGTGGCATGGACATATATACACTACCAAATGTAAAATAGCTAGCTAGTGGGAAGCAGCCGCATAGCACAGGGAGATCAGCTCGGTGCTTTGTGACCACCTAGAGGGGTGGGATAGGGAGGGTGGGAGGGAGGGAGATGCAAGAGGGAAGAGATATGGAAACATATGTATATGTATAATGGATTCACTTTGTTATAAAGCAGAAACTAACACACCATTGTAAAGCAATTATACTCCAATAAAGATGTTTAAAAAAAAAAAAAAAGAGTCATGTATCACAATGTTCACTGCAGCTCTATTTACAATAGCCAGGACATGGAAGCAACCTAAGTTTCCATCGACAGATGAATGGATAAAGAAGATGTGGCACATATATACAGTGGAATATTACTCAGCCATAAAAAGAAACAAAATTGAGTTATTTGTAGTGAGGTGGATGGACCTAGAGTCTGTCATACAGAGTGAAGTAAGTCAGAAAGAGAAAAACAAATACCATATGCTAACACATATATATGGAATCTAAAAAAAAAAATGGTTCTGAAGAACCTAGGGGCAGGACACGAATAAAGATGAAGACGTAGAGAATGGACTTGAGGACGTGGGGAGGGGGAAGGGTAAGCTGGGACGAAGTGAGAGAGTGGCATGGACATATATACACTACCAAATGTAAAATAGATAGCCAGTGGGAAGCAGCCACATAGCACAGGGAGATCAGCTCGGTGCTTTGTGACCATCTAGAGGGGTGGGATGGGGGGGTGGGAGGGAGACGCAAGAGGAAAGAGATATGGGGATATATGTATAGCTGATTCACTTTGTTATACAGCAGAAACTAACACACCATTGTAAAGGCATTATACTCCAATAAAGTTGTTAAAAAATAAGTAAATAAATGAGTTAACTAATTAAATAAGAGGAGGAGAGAAAGGGAACTGCTTTGATTTGAAGCTCTAAACAAGTGAAACAACAGACATTGCTGAGTCTGTCCTAAGCCACTTCAATGTTTTGAAATGCACAGCTTCTCCAACATTTAACATCTAAAATGGGATTAATGGCCTGAGCTCTATGGCAATCTCTGACTCAGTAAGTTATCCAGGATGTAGCCAGCAAAAGCCCTCCTTGTGTTGGTGATAACAGCACTGTGAGCTCCGGGACTTGCAGAAGGGGAGGTGACTTCCCAAGACCACGTCTTCCGAGACATGTGCTGTGTCTTCTTCTTGTTCCAGCCACTAGTCTTCGTCACTCTATAAAAGAGCACCTGCATCACCAGGTAAACTTGTATTTATCAGCCCCTAACGAGATCTTGTCAAGTCCAAGTGCCCTGGGTTCCCCTGGCCAACTGGAGATGAGATTTCTGTACTCTTTCTCTGATGAGTTTTTAGAAAACAGTTCAGTGAAGTGTTATCAGACATGGTCCAGCTCAGGGAGATCCGTTGGCTTGCCTGGCCCAGCCTCCTCTTAATCCTGTGCCTTTAAACTTCTCTAACTAGGGATAGATACAGCCAGGAAGGCCGGGTCTCCAGACAAAAAAAAAAAAGGCCACAGAATCTCTCCCTCAAATAGTCCTTGGATATCAGATACATCTCTCCTGACCTAAGAAGAATTCACTGCAGGAGAAGCGACAGAGAACAGGGCTGAGAAAAGCCCTTCCATGCTGAGCTGAGGAAAGAGGCAGAAGGCTCAGTGTCAGAACCACGACGGGCTTTTAAGAGCTGTTAACTGACAGACGAAAATGGAAATAGGGCTCTTCCAACAATATTCACTCATTATAGAAATAAACAGAGAATGTGGAATACCTCTTAAATCCCATCCAATTCCTTGTTTATCAGAGGGTATTTTCAAGAGGATTCCTGAAGGGGTCTTGCCCAAGATGTAGGCATTTAGAGCAGAGCTATCCTGCTGCTGCTGTAGATAAACAGTTGACTTTTTCACCCCCTTTTAAGTTTTCAAACAGTTATGTAAAAACCCTGACCAAGAAGAATAATCCCAAATTAAACCGTACCAAAAAATTAAAATATAACACACCCTTCAAGCTTAAGTTTTTCCATTTTTCAATGTGACGTGTATATCAAAGAAACACTAAAGCTGAGATTCTCAAACTTTAATGTGTAGAAGAATCTTCTGGAAGGCTTGTTAAAATCACTTGGGACTGGGACTTCCCTGGTGGCGCAGTGGTTAGGAATCCGCCTGCCAATGCAGGGGACACGGGTTTGACCCTGGTCCAGGAAGATTCCACATGCTGCGGAGCAACTAAGCCCGCGAGCCACAACTACTGAGCCCATGTACCACAACTACTGAAGCCCGCGTGCCTAAAGCCTGAGCTCCGCAACATGAGAAGCCACCGCAATGAGAAGCCTGTGCACCGTGACGAAGAGTAGCCCCCACTCAATGCAACTAGAGAAAGCCCGTGTGCAGCAATGAAGACCCAACGCAACCAAATAAATAAATACATTAATTAATTAATTAATTTTAAAAAATCACCTGGGACTCAGCCCAGAGGTTCTGCTTCAGCAGGTGACATTCATGTGAAGCCAAAGTTCTCTGGGCTATTCTTTGAGAAACACTGCCCTGTGGAGCTAGATATCACAACGTATTGCTGGGAAGAGTCATATCTAGCCCTGGAGGCCAGACAAGGCCCGGGCACACAGCGGATTGTTGGAGAATGCCAAGCCAGCCTGGAGACAGAGTCTGGCTGATTGGCTGACCTTTGAGCAGCCGGTTTGCTTGGAACAAAGGATGGCAGCTGATCCTTTAGGAATAGGGTCTGCCCCATGGCCCTCACCCCAGAACTTCCACTAGGAAGGCATCCCAGCCATTGCTTGCTGGGTGAGGGGGCGGGCACTGATCTCTCTAGAAGAAGGGGAGGCATTTCACTGACCATCAGACACCATCTTCCTGTGACCGGGGTTGGAGGTGGGGGGGGGGGAATCCTCTGGGATTCAGGCCTTCTTCCGGGAGTTGTCTTTGCCCTCTAGGGATGCTATTTTGGTCTCTCACCTGCTGACTCAGTTCCCCTGGCCAGGGCCCCACACTGTAGGCCAAAACCCACGTACACATACAAACAGGTGACTGAAATTAAGTTTCCCAAGATAACCCTTATCTTTACTCCATGTAGAAAATACAGGTACACTCTCATATTTTCTATCCTATTCTATTTCACTAAAGAAAAAATGCTCATAGAGACACACTAAGTGAATTTCATGACCCACTAGTCAAACATGACCTGGAGTTTGAAAAATACTACTTTAACTTGCCTGTAGAGTACAGGATATATGGTTTTGTGTATACTATTCTGTAAAATAAAATGTGAGTACAAATATACAACATATACAATAAAGTACACAATAGGATAATCAGATACAAGCACAGGATCTAACATACACTAGAATCACTCAGCGTAGAGCGATGCCCTCCTCCTGAGGAGATCCTCCCTGCTTGAGAGGCAGGGAGGAGCTGAAAACCCCTGAGCACGAGCAGGTCCACAGGTCACTCGCCTTAATTTATTTATTTGCCAACCACCTATAATTAAATGAGCATAAGCAAAAAGCTTTGTGTATGGTGACCCTATGGCATTCTTATTGCTTTCAGGAGCTGCTGGGAGTTCCAGGTTTCTCCAGGACTTTGCACTGAAAATACTGAAGGATATAAACCCCAAATTGAATAACCACATGCTAAATCAGCAACCCCCTCAGCTCCAGAGCAAGAACATGAAGAGAAAATTCTGAGCACTGGCTGGCATCAGAAAAGGGACCATGTCACAGCTTAATACAATAGTATTTAGTATACGGAATGGCTCCAGTCAAAAATTAAGCTGTCACTCTGGAATCAAAGCCCCGTAGCATCCTGTGAGATCACCTAAGGCCATTGCTAGCCTTCTTCGACACGTAAAAACAGTCTAGGGACCAGCAGATGCGGGAGGGGCGGGGGAAGGATTGGTAGAGCCATTGACCTCAGTATTTTGTAAGGAAAGATGCTGGAACCACTACACGAGAATGACAAAACCATTACATGGTACCACACACCCATGAAGACACACAGCCGTGGGGCGACCACTCAGAGATGGAGCTCTGGACCCACTGATGGGTTCACATCTGCTCCTCCGGCCAGCGGAAGAAAGTGGGTCAAACACATTCCTGCTTTGCCCGGTGTCATCCAATGAGGCAGTCTTTTCTCACAGTGAGATCTATGGCCCCTCCATTGTCTGGTCCCAACCTATCCACCCAAACTCTTCTTCCTGCCCCCCACTGTCCAGACAGGTGAGTTCCCTCATCGTCTGGTAGATTATTTACCATAATACCTTAGAGGCAGCAACTGCTTTCAGACTCACACATCTCTAGGAGTGTACTACATAACTGCCCCGAGTTAAAATTTTTTAATGTAATATGTTACAAAAAGATATCAACCAGGCATTTCTAATATTACTTAAAAAAAGAAACAAATAGGAATAACGACCACGTGTATGACTCCTCCTCTCCATTGTTGGACTGAAAGTTGTTTTTCTTGCCATATAAGCACGTCTATAAGAAGTCCAAACAAGCTCTGAGCTATATAACATATTTCACATTTTTGGGGGCTATAATTAGAGCGATAAGATTATGGCAGTAATCCTAGAACAGATTAAGGACATAATTGTGATGAAAGAGGGCTTTGGGTCAGTAAAAGAACAGATCTGAAACTTTTATTTGACATGATTTTGGCACAAGGAGGTGTAATAATCCCATATTTACACAACACCTTTCAAGAAGTGTTTTTCTGAAGGCCCCACGAAGTTTTCCTACTTCAAATGTTTAATTTGGATGGGCAGTTGTGAGTTTAGAATGAAATTATAAAACAAAGAGTCTCTCAGGAAACCACAATTTGAAAAGGCTTGAAAAGGCAGGAGCTACAGAGAGGACAATATAGTTTGTGACACTCTACTATGTTCTCCTTCTATTAAAAATCCTACGTACAAAACAACAGCATCAGTAGAGTGATGTCTGAAAATCAAAACGCTGACCAGGGCAGTGCCTATGAATAAGGATATATATGAAGAGGCCCAGAGTCAGGCTGGAGTAACCAGACTGGTTAACCTGGGAGAACTAGGAGTGAGCCCTTGCCCCTCGCCTCTGGGATTTTGTAAGATGGATAGAAGACTACCACGGAGAAGGCCTGGAGGAGATTTCTCCTCCCATTGGCTACTTAACAGTATACTGCTCAGGGCTCATGTCACTGGTTGAAGTTAAATAGAAGGACCAAGAGGGGGACATACCATGGGCTTTAAAGGGGGCCTCTGGCCCTGGTTCCTCCAGAGGCAAAGGGAAAAGAACCACAGGGTGGCATACGCACCTCTTAAGCCTGGCTGGCCATTCCACTCTGTGGCTAGACCTTGACCTTATTTAAATTTGGAACAGAATCTTGGACTCTAACCTCTCCTGTGTCTGTTTGTTTTCCCTTCTTGTTCCTTCTGAAAAAACCCCAACTCATCTAGGTAGTAAACAAATGGGAAAAACTCTGTTCCTCACCTCAATAAGAATAAAAGGGGGCAAGATTATGTTTTGGGAACTAGGACAGTACAGGGAAAAAGTGAATAGGAAGGGGGAACTCACAGAGACAGAATGTAGGTCAGCCGTGGAAGCCACCATCCTTCTTAGCTGGAGAAATCAATGAGCTGCACACACTATAAAGACCAGCAGGTACAGGTCCTTAATAAACAGCAGATTTGTCAATTTTGACTCTCTTTTTCACATTAACCTACTATTTTCAATAATGTTAATATTAACTGGCTGGTATTCCAAGCAGTCAGCTTTTGGAGTTTGGCAATAGCTCATATATTAAAAAAAAAAAAAAAAACAACAAAAAATAAAAATGGGATTCCTGGAAAGGGGACTGTCAAATCAAACTATATTACAACCTGTGATATAGAAGTCATACATTTTGATAACTAACAATCAACCACAGAAAAGCTCAATGTCCTATAATGTCTTTAGTGAGAAAATAAGAGTATTCAAGCTAAAATATTAAAAATGGAACCTGGCTTTTCCAACATTAAATTGTTGGCAGTGTGGTGCAGTTTTAGGGGAAATTCCTCCAGCTCAAAGAATTTTGCATTTAACTAAACAATGTAATGTACTCTGATCTCTACTTTGCTATGATGCATATGGAAAGGTTTCACAAGGAAACACTTCAGTACCATGTTGTTCATTCCTCATTAAGCCAAAAAAGCTCTTATTTGTGACTTGGCAGTTAGTTTGGTAAACAAACCCAAAGTCGCTGGCTTCATGGTTACTCAGGCCAATATTTGCTTGTCCAAGATTATGTGCTGAGATTCCTATAGCTCCTACAAATGCTACAACTTTCTGCACTGTAAAGTTTTCAGCCTTTCTTCTAGAAGCCAGCAGGGATATGACCAGAGTTCAGACAGGTGTAGGGAGAAATACGCATATGTGATTTTCTCCTTTTAACACCCAATATGTTCCCAAAGGGGTATGTATGCTGTATTAAGTGTATGTGACTTAATGAAAGCCCAAGCATCAGGTGATGACTTACAGAAGGAAAGACAGATGAATGGGTCCTTCCATGAGAAGCATTTTGTTTTGTTTTAATACTGCTTTAAAATTCTTACATAGGGCATGGGCATACCCAGGACTCCACAATCAAGGGTGATTATTTGCTAGTTTAAGTCCTATGGCTCAATGACTGGTACCAATATGAGACACACTTGAGACTGCGTCCTTGCTGTGAACTTGAACACCTGCAAAACCTAAACCTATTTAGGAAATGAACACCTTGTGTCACTTATGTTACTCATGAACAGAAATGATTTTTAAAAAGTCAGGATACAACAGTTAAATGGAATGATTTACTTTGAATACTGGAAATATAAACAGCACCCTAACTGACTCGCAAACTTCTCTTTCTTGATACATACAGCGACTTTTGATGTGACTTAGATATAGGGTGAAATCTGAACTACACTTAAAATTGAGATTCATCAGTTTGCAAGCGTTCAGGAAATTAGCAATGTTCAGAGTGCAAGGCTTACAATTAAGGGAAAGTAGCGGTAGTGAAGTCTTCAGAAGTCTGTAGCACTGCCCGTCCTGATTTTTACTAGTCCTTATTGATAATTCTGCCATGTCGTCAACAGATCTCTTTCACTGATTTTTTTACACAATTCTTTCTAGATCACTCTAAAATTCTAAACTCCAGCTTGAAAGACTTAGAGGCAGATTCTGCCATTTCCCCAAGACTGTTGGCAATTTATAATAAAAGGGGACTCCTGGTGTGGGACTCTCAACACAGTCTGTAAAGTGTCCCTAGAAACCCTAAGTCAGTGGTTCTCAACCTCCCCAGCTCCCACCCACAGGGATTCAGTTTTAACTGAACCAGGGTGAGGCCAGGAGGGTGAATGTCTTTAAAGTAGCCCATGAGATTCTAACCTGAAGCCAGAATAGGCAACACTGTTCTAAGGTATTCAAAGCACACAGCCATCAGCCTGCCCTCCAATCACTCTCATATGTAACTAAATTGCCGTTCACCCCCTGGTAATTCCTGCTTCCCACCTGTCTCTTCTTTCCCGTAGAAAATTCTCCCTGGAATACCTCTAGCTCTCCAGTCCTTCCAGCTAAATCCTCGTCATCCTTCGAGGCCCAGTTCAGTTCAATTTAGTTAACATTCTGTGGGTACCCACCGGAAGCCAGACCCTGTGTACAGCTCAGATGCCCAAGACACAGGACCTGCCTTCAGGGAGCTTCCAGCCATGGCTGAGAAGTCAAACTTTCCTGAGGTATCAGCCCAGATCAAATGTTCTACCTTTGGTAGCTAAAAAATGGCAATTCTAGAAACAGCACAGGCCTGGAAGCATAACAGCCCGGAAGCAGAACCAATTCGAGTGGAGGATGAATAGGTCTTGATTGCCATGGAGACCCACAGAGAATCCCAACGAGAGGAGACGGTGGTAGGACCCCAAACATCCTCCTCCTGAATCAGTGGTGAGCATGAGCCACAGAGGGAACCAGCAAGCTGAGACTCGGGGCCTCATCGAGGCAGCCTTGTTCCAACTGTCAGCATTGTCATCCTTAACTATTTCTTGAATAAACAATAAATAAGAAAAGAGATACTTGAAAGAATACTAGCCAGAGCAGTCTTCTGGAAGAGGAAGGCTGAACTAATCCAGTGATTCAACTTAGACCCTGGGTGCAAAGTTGGTTTTATTTATCCTTTTTTCTTTTTTTTTTAAATTAATAACATGAACCCATCATCATGCAGCCAGAGAAACACGGTCAGTAGAGATAAAGGGGACAGCCTAGGTCGAGGTTTATTTGAGGAGAAGGCCTTTTTTCCTACGTACCTGGTAAGCAGTCTGAGGAGAGCATGCGTGTCATTTCTGTGTTGGTGGGTACCTTGGTTGGGGTAAGATTGGGACTTAGATAAGCGTCCCCTTGGGACATCCTTATGTTTATTAGCTTCTAAGAAGTGCTGTAAGCACAATGGCAGGATTTGGAGATCTCAGTTCTCCTGTTCCCATCTTTTTATTCACTGTGACTAATAAGACTGTTGTTGATTTAGCAACAGATTTTAGGAACATCATTGTGGGGACCTGAGGCTCTGATGAGGCAAGTGCAATTGTGAAAAGAAAATGGCGTCAGAGCTGACAACTGGTTTCCAAGCTCCCTGTAACTACTGCTCTCACAGAGGAAGGTGTGAGAAGTGCAGAGAAACTGGTATAAGGCAGGAGAGAAATGGTAAATTTGAAGAGAACAGTAATAAATATCACAGCAAATTATATGTGTCATATAGTTTACTAAAGACTTCACATGATTCATTTATTGAATCCTCAAAAGTAGCTTTATTAGTTATTGTTATCTTCATGTTGCTGATGAAGAAAATGAAGCACAGAGAAGTTAAGTCGCTTGACCAAAATCACACAGCCAGTTAAAATAGAGATGGGATTTAAGCCAAGGCCATGATCTTACTACCACTAAACCGCATGTTAACAGTAGATATGATGCCTAAGGAACTAGATAAACTGCACCCGGAAGACATTTTCTGAATCTGTACTAGAAGCCAGGAATAATGCTGACACTTCAAATGTTGATTAGTAAGACCTAGGTCCCAACTTGAATACATTCATAGTTGCTACAGCAAAAAGCATGAAAATTCAAAAACTAAACCAGCATTTACAAAATGAATCCAAATAAATCATCTATTTTTGTCAATTCACTGGAGTTGGCAGAGCTTTTCATTATAAAGTATGGCTAAGCCTAGAAGCTTGATGTAATGGAACAAGAACTGTACTCCCAAGGAAGTATCTGGAAAAAGTGTTGAGAGTGAGAGTCTGCATTGGGGAGGGAGAGAGTTATCACCATGCCTTCATCTCATCTTTCCAGATTATTTAATACCGGATCCCCCAGGACTGTGGCAAGTATTGGGGAACGTGTAGGAGGCGGGAACATTTGTGGGTCAGAGCATTTTTTGAGCCACTTTTGAAGCCGGTTCATTTGAAGTTCACACAACACTTGGGAGCTAACAGTAGTTTGAACTTCTGGCCTGCAAGATATCGTGCCCAATGGTAAGTAAACATGTGGTGGGGACAAACAGGTTTTATACAACTCTTCATTGTACAATGATAAGATCTGGGGAAACTTCCACCCCACCCTCCCAGTTTAGATTTCTTTATTCAAAAATCACACTCAGAAATTCCCCATCCCAGTTTGCCAAGACCCAACATTTGCTCCCTTGTCTGGGAACTTCAATAATTTGGCAATTGTTGCCAGTATGTTTGTTTGTTTGTTTTTTAAAGACTTTTAAATGCTATGTAGCCTCTTAAATTTTTTTTCTCAAAATTATACCAGGAGTATAATTGGCTTAAAAAGAAGATAAATATAGAGGAAGGGCCTCCAGCCACTCAGTACCACACCCAACTGCCCTCCTTCTTGATTCCCCAGCTGATGCCAGCCAGGAAAGAAGGAAACTGGTATTATTTAGTCACTGTGTTAGGCACTTTTGTAGACTTTTGCACATCCAAACCTTGAAACAACTCTACGAGGTGGTCATTATCACCCTATCCCCATTTTTTCCCCCAGCTTTATTGAGATAATAATTGACACAACACATTGCATACAACCTGTTGATCTGATACACTTACACACTGCAAAATGATTACCTCCACAGCGTCAGCTAACACCTGCCCACTTTTTTTTTTTTAAGATGAGAACACTAAGGTTTAAGGAGTTTCAACAATTCGCTCAGAGTCAACCAAAAAGAGAGGTCACGCGTGTCTGGCTTTGAAGTCAGGGATCATCCTCTTTGCTAGAGCTAGGCTGCCATCTTTAAGACTCTCTAACTCCCAAAAGCCTCCTAATACTCCCTGTAATCTGACTGTAACCCAGAGCAGTTTCTGTAGGTTGAAAGGTGGCCTAGGAAGGAGCAACAGCCTCTCCACATCCTGCCCACAGAAGTAAGGTTTGGGAGTTGTGGTTGTTTCCTTCAAAATTATTATTACTAGGCTGAATAGTGGCTTGTGTATTTTTCCTCCCTCTTTTGAAAAATGGCAAGTAAAACAATACTCAGCTATAGTGTTACCAACCTGGGGATGTAAGCATTAGCTTGGGGGACATTTGAACTCCTCCAGAGTATTTTATGTAACAATGCATCTCTAAACCAAATGGCATTAGCGGCTAATCCCTTTTTGCCATGTCATATGGCAACAACGCCTCCCTGCTTTTCTCACACACAGGGCATTACTGATGGAAAGAAAGAGGTAAGTCTCAGGGTTTGCTTGCAGATAAGCCTGACTTGGAGTTGGGGATCCTTATCTTCAGCTCTCACATGCCTTTTTTAGTCCAGAAACTGAGCAATACTTTTCATAAGAATAGCTGCCCACCCTCTGCGTGTGGGAATCCAGTGGTTCCAGCAAGATGGAAAGAGAATTCCAGACCTCAAAGATTTATGCCTGCAGAGGGTGTCTGTGGTTGGGAGGGGACCTGGTTTGTGCCCCTGGCAGAGCCATAGTCATCACTGGAAGGGATACAGGAAAGTCTGAGTCAGCACAGAAGGGATGAACCCGAGGCAGGGCGACAGGCCTGGGCCGGGGCAGGGTTTGGGAAGATTTTAAGAGCCGGCATCTCCACTGGCCTGGGCCAAGCTGCCTGGCTTGGTAGGACGGAACGTGGGACAGGCAGGCTTCTGTTGATTTTTCACAACTTTCCTGTCCGCCATCCAAGGCCCTCTAAACACAGCCTCCACCTCTATGTTCCGCTTTACCTTCACCAGGCCCCTATGCAAACTCTACTCAGAGCATCCTTCACGTTTCTCCTGCCAGGAACATCCTCAGCCTTTACCTGGGTGCACTGTTTTCCCTCTGGTCAGTTTGAGTCCTAGTTCTTGCAGGGGGCCTTCCCTGACCACTCCCCAGCCCAGAGAGGATGCTCTCTCCTCTGTTTTAAAATCGACAGGGTCCCTTAGTCTGCGCTTACCACATCCCGCCTTGTCCCATTACCCAAGTTTTTATGAGACTATGTTCTTTCTTTTTTAGGATGATCAGGGTGCCTCCCCTCTGACCCATCTCCTCCTATCTTGTCCTTAGCTCACTCTGCTCCAGCCATGCTGGTCTCCTCAGTGTTCTTCAGAGTGTGCCCGGCACACTCCTGCCCCAGGGCCTTTGCACTGGCTGCTCCCTCTGTTTAGAATACTCGTCCCCTAGGTAAATGGCTCACACTTTAATGGCCCTGCTCAAATGTTACTGTAATTTATCAGAAAGGCTTCTGTGAATACCCCAGATTACAACAAATGAACAAATGCACTTTCCCAGAACTCCACTTTCATCTTCCCTCGCTTTTGTCCTTTGTTTTGTCTTATCACCACCTGACATCATGGACTTTTTAATCTGTTTATTGCCCTTTTCCCCCTACTTGAATATGTTCTATGAGAGCACAGATTTCCAGCTGTTTTGTTCACTGCTGGATCGCCAACACTTAGAACAGTGCCTTGTATGTAGTAGACACATAAGAAACAGGTGTTGAATGAATATCTCTATATTATTATAGCCCTTTTGCTTAGCATAGTGTTGGGCTATATGTCCTGTGTGTATTTGTCATATACATATGGTATATATCATATACAGACATACCATATATATGTAATTTACATTTACCATTTACAGTTTATATATATATGAGCATAAACGCTCAACAGATACTTGTTATAAATGACAATATCATTCTGTCCTTGGGTTCAGACCCCTATTGGTCTATTCATTTCACATGCTCCTTCCTCAAGGCTGGGAGGGCACGCCTTGGTCTGAAGAAGGGAGGTACTGGGGGAGGGGAGTGAAGCAGGCAGGGACTAGGAAGGACCAGGCGTCCTGTTATCACACTGTCTCCAACATTGCAATCTTGCAGCCAGGTTGGGCTCGTGCTCACAAGAGAACAGGAGAGTCACCCATTCAACACTTGGTTCAAGGATGAATTCCTGGCTGGCAGCCCTGAGAGGTCAATGGGGAACTTTTCAGGTTAGTCTGCATCTTTCTGAAGGGAGCCTCAGTGAGAGGCATGGACCAGTTGTACCAAGCCTTGGTACTTGGTACCTCTGTGCTTCCTGCTACCCAGGAGATCTGGACCTCATTCGTTCTCTGTGAGAAAGGAGCTCAGGTCCTTAGGGCCACAGGGAAGTCCCCGGGCTTTCAGCTCCGCTTCAATTCTGATGTTTCTACAGAAGTACCAAACAAGCCCTCAAGTGTGGTCTCGTGACCTGAGGTGTGGGCAGGCCTGCTGGTGGGCGGGGACCTGGAAGGCTGGCTGATGGAGGCTGTGAGCACTCTCTGCTCGTGAGCCCTGAGATCAGGGGTCAACCTGGATTTCCCCATCTCTGAACGTGGAAGTTGAATAGAAGACCTCTGACGTCACTCTTTTTATGTACATTAACTGAGGGTACTTCTCTGCCTGGCACTGGGCTCCTCTAGGGTAAGCAGAAATGGACAAGTCATAGTCCTGGCTGTCAAGGAACAGCCTGGAGGGATCCTCTCCAGCCATAAAATCTGAGGATCCATCTAAAAAGGACCCTTCTAGGCTGCCTCAGGGAGTCTGAACTCCTCGGTCAGCTCTCCCAGCTCCTTGGAGTCAAGACCCAGGCTATTCTCCATCTGCCGGATTCGTCTGTGAGCACCAGCCTCTTCCAGCCTCCCTGCTGGGGCTCATGCTATTTCCTAGCCCCACCCAACATTCCTAATGAAGCAGCAGCTCATCCAAAGGACCAGTCTCCCCACCTCCTTCACGGTATCTGCGCTTCCTCTTTTTCCAAACTCCTCCATCATTTACTGCCTGGCCCATCCCATTTAACACATCATTACTTATTGGCATATGTGTCTCTACTTATCTTGTATGTTTCAGCCTTGTTTCCCGGATATGGCTTATACTTTTTGACTTCCCACAGCAAGTAATGCGAAACCATGCATGTAAAAGAATTCAGAGCTTGTCTACAAGTTCCATCGAGGTTGTCTCTTTGCCAAGAAGGGGTTCTAAGTTAGACAACCTTGTCTCAAGTCCACTCCTCTCAAAGGTGAGCTGTGTCACTTTGGGAAAGTTACTTAGTTTTTTCCAAGCCTCGGGTTCTTCATATATAAAAAGGAAATGGTAATAGCACCTTCTTCATAGAACTGTGTGAGGATTAAATGATCAGTACCTGACAACAGTGAAAGCTCAATATCAGCTGCCCTTATGACTGTGGTAGGTGGTCTCCAAAGATGGCCCATCAGTCCCCCCTTTCCCTGATGAGCATATGCTCCTCCCATCAAAAGGTAGAGTCTGCTTCCCTCCGCTTGAGCCTGGGCTGGCCTTGTGGCTTGCTGTGGCCAACTGAATGCACGGAAGTGATGGTAACCATGCCAGTTCTGGGTCTAACTTTTAAGAGGTCTGGTCGCCTCTGCTTTTGTGCTCTTGGAGGCAGCCAACCAACCACCATGCTGGAAAGCAGCTTGGGCTCAGCCAGCCACCAAAGGATAAGACCTCATGTGGAGAGCACCAAATATGTGGGTGAAGGCACCTGGCACCTTCCAGCCCAGCCCAGCCCAGCCCAGCCCAGCCCAGCCCAGCCCAGCCCAGCCCCGCCCCACCCCGCCCCGCCCAGCCACCAAGTGAATGCAGCCAAGCGCGAGACACGGGCTGATGACACATGGAGCAAAAAAACCACCCAGCCCAGTTTCCTGAGTTCCTGGTCCACAGAACAAGGAGACATAATTTATTGTTGTTTTAAGCCACTAAGTTTTGAGGTGGTTTGTTGCACAGCCATAGATAACTGAATCAATCAATATAACCATTGTAATTCTTATGATTAGGTAGACTGAAGTCAATCAGTAAGTTCACACTGAGGGGCTACTAAGTGCAAACAAGCATTTTTATCCATTATGATCCTAAGAGTCAAAGCAGAGGAAAAAGAAAAAAAGTGTGACTACTATCTAACTCCTTGCCTCAAGGTTTTTATAGTCTAGTGTGATGGGAAATACCATCACAGACATAATTACCATATAAAGAAGCAGAGGGGACATAGTACTGTAGAGTAAAAGTCATAGGGAGATAAAAGGAAGAAGAAATTAGACTTGTTTAGAAGGAAGTGGGGGGGGGGTCACAGATCACGAAGCTATTTGCAAAGAAAGAGACTTGAAGACCAATAAGAGAAGAAATATTTTTTTAAAGAGACAGAGCTTTAAAAATGACTCTAAGGGCTTCCCTGGTGGCGCTGTGGTTGAGAGTCTGCCTGCCAATGCAGGGGACACGGGTTCGAGCCCTGGTCTGGGAGGATCCCACATGCCGCGGAGCAGCTGGGCCCATGAGCCACAGTTGCTGAGCCTGTGCGTCTGGAGCCTGTGGTCCGCAACGAGTGAGGCCGCGGTGGTGAGAGGCCCGCGCGCTGCGATGAAGAGTGGCCCCCGCTTGCCACAACTGGAGAAAGCCCTCACACAGAAACGGGGACCCAACACAGCCATAAATAAATAAATAAAATAAATTAAAAAAAAAAAAAAATGACTCTAAGAGCTCTGGTCCTCTCATGCAACCTTTCTCAGTATGGCAGTAGGATAATCTTAGCTGGGGGGCACAGGGCCTGTACAAGAGACTCAATTCCACCCCATATCTCTGTGAGAATTTCAAGAACACCCCACCTGTTTTCTTACCCATTAAAGGAGGTGACAGTCCCCTAAGTCCCACCTCAGGATCATGGAGAATTGAGCGCTTTGAAATTTGGAACACATTTTACAAGTAACATCAAGGTATAAATACTGGGGTTCTGAACTCTCAAACACCACAGTCTATGGTGACCCCAGATACCCTCTATTTCTGAGCAAAATCTCCAAAAGCCCAGTGTTGTTTGTCATTTCCAGCATGGTCTGGGCTGAGTCCTCACCTGCTGATGGTGGGCTGGGCCACTGCTCAGACTTGGTGCCTGTTCCAGGTTCATTAACACCAGATTTCAAGGAGCCTTGGCCAAACGCCTGCTAAGCCTATGACTTACTTGAAACCGAGACATAGGTTTTCAGGCTGGTGAAGTATCAAGCTCAAGGCTGCCTACACACTGGTAGCCCCTCATCAGAAATGCCCTCTTTCCCCTCTGAGCCATCAGTGCAAACCCTGCAATCCCCCAGGCCCAGTGGAGCCCCACCACCCCGCCCAGCGGGCCCTGACTCTCCAGCCCTCTTGGTACCCCAACGTCCCGGCACCTGATTCTGGCAAATCCTGCGCTTCCCACTCCACTCCTAATATACTCTTCTTAAGGATAAGGCTCATAGCATATGAATCTTTTGCAAATCCCAGCAGGCCTAGGACACTGCCTAGGGCAGTCACTTGGTGATTAATTTTAAAGCCAGCTGTCTCCAAAAGTAGGTAACGATGCCACTATCAGGCAGTGTTTCTCAAAGTGCTGCCAGCACCCACCTTGCATTAAAAAATGCTAACCAGGGTCCTACTGAATCTGAATCTCCAGGGGTGGGACCTACCATTTGCCATTTAACCAGCTCCTTGGGAGATGCAATGCACACCAGTACTGAGAACCCTGCCATAAGGGTGATGCACTCATTCACTCAGACAGCAAGATCCATGTCTGACGGCGATCATAACACAGAACGTGGGGTTCTGCTGTGGAGACCAAGGAGATCTACCGCTTGGGGGGGACTTCCCAGTATCCTGCCTAGTGAAAGAGATGGGGAGCAATGGCTCCCTGACCTCTCTCTTGCCCCCAAATGCCCACGTGGTGACGTGTTGTCATTCCTGTTGCTGAAAATGATCTAAGTCCATAACTAATGTTTGGTTCACCTTTTCTCCTCTCTAATCCTCCCAGAAATGGCTCATCTTTGTAAATACATGTTGACCTCTCGCCATCGCATCATGAGTGGAGACCATCCGATCCATGCTTCTACACCCTTCGTGCTGTCTGCACACAAGAATGGACCTTTCTCTTCCAGCTGGATGGCTCCAGTTCTATAAATGAAACCGTGACCTTTAGCAGCAGCACTGATGATAAATGCTTCATTTTCCATACTTTCCTGTTTCCAGTACATGACGAATTCTTGGCAAAGAGTTCCTTTCTCACTGATGAAAACACTGGCAGACCGCAGATGTGGAAGCCTGAGCTGGGAAACCTGAAATTTCATTAATATCCCGAAAAGCACACACCTCAGGAGAGAAACTTTACCCATGACTGGTGAGAGTAATGCGGAGACTACGGAGAGGATTAAGACGCTTCATCCCTTTCTCTCAGCCTCCGGATTAGGAGCTCCTAGGGTTACAGGGCTTTTCCTAAATCACCCCTTGCTTAGCCAGCCCGCCTCCAAGCATCAAGGCCTATCACTCCCTGAGCATTTTTCAGCCGAGCCCATAAAATCTCCCAAGTCATCCTGGAACTTTCTGGGATAACTAGGATGTAAGACAAATACACAGTATTTTAACCTTTCACAAATCCTACTGCTGGCCGCAAGCAGAGGTGAAGGTTCCGGAAGGCTGGGCGTGAGGAGGCAGCCTGACCATAATGACGGCAAGTCCTGCCGACACACTCACGCCCACTTTAAAAGACGGATGGTAGCTTCCTCAGCAGAAGCCAGGGGCTGGGGTTCCTTCCACAGGCGAAGGCTGCCCTCTCTCCCGCCACCCCACAACGAATGCTGCCAGGAGGAGGAGCACTGGAGCGGGCGGGGAAAGCCCTCAGATCCAGACCCGGCTCTTCATGAATCACAGGCCCCGAGCAAGTCCTTTCACTGATCTGTGCCTGTCTCCTCACCTAATCAAAGGAAAATACGCTAGCACCCTGTCCGTCTCATAGGTTCTGTGAAGATCAAGTGAGGCCATGATGATGTACAAAGGACTCCGGAAAGCAATTTAAGAGTTGCGTGCGTGCTACCTGCCAGGCACTCTGCTAAAGGCCATGCAAGTTATCACTGAATTCTCAGGGCAGCCCCTCTGAGGGCAGCGCTGCTACAGTCATCCCTCGGTATCCAAAGGGGATTGGCTCCAGGGCCCCCATGGACACCAAATTCTGTGGATGCTTAAGTCCCTTATATAAAATGGTGAAGTATTTGCACATGAGCTACACACATCCTCCTGCATACTTTAAATCATCTCTAGATTACTTATGATACCTAATACAATGTAAATGCTATGGAAATAGTTGCTGGCAAAGCAAATTCAAGTTTTGCTTTTTGGAACTTTTTTCCGAATATTTTCCATCCGTGGTTGCCTGAATCCATGGATGTGGAACCCAAGGATGCAGAGGACCAACTGTACTTCCACTTTGTGGAGGAGGAAACCAAGATTCATGAGCAGTCTTAATATCTGCTGTAAGTTTTCTAAAAACCAGACAAAGTAATAGGTCTCTGAAAACTAAACGCCTGTTCAAAGTGAGATTCTCTCTAAGGGGCTGACAGATGAGTGTGTTTAAGGTGAGAAGCAGTTTAAAAAAAAAAAAAAAAAAAAAAAGGTTTGGATTCTCTCCCATGCTAATTGCAATCAATCAGTAGGAGCTGTGAGGATCATTGTGGCTAGAATAGAATAGAATCCTATTCAGGATTCTACAGCCATATGCTGAAAGAGGGAGAATGATGGATTAGCTGCAAGACAGTCACTGTTAAATCAGCTGATTTTAATTCCCCAAACGATTCCTGCTGGGTATAATCACACTAGTTCTCACTACCATACCCGCCACAGGATGCTTTTACTGAGCACTTACTCTCCATAAGTACGTGGGCTTCTCCTATGCATACCTACACATGCACACATGCACGCACACACACGGGAAGGGCACAGACAGGTAGAAAAGTTTGTGTCAGCCTTTGGATGTTTATAGTTGGCTTGGGGAGATAAGTCGTTGGTGCATACAAATCTAACAGCCAGTCATGCTGTATATTCTGGGTGCCAAGTGAGAAAAGTCATTAATAAACACTAAAGGGGTTCGAACGAACTGAAGGATTCACAGAAGAGGGGGGATGTGAGAGTAGCAGCGGGAGACATGGATAATCAGAGAAGCGGGGCTGCGTCATCCCAGGCGAGGGGAACAGGCAGGAAGGCAGGGATCTGCCTGGCAGTATCCAGAAAGGGGGCAGTGAAATTGAAGAGGGCAGGTGGAGATGGGACAAATGACATTTTATTTTACAGGCCGTGGGCGGTGTCCAAAGTCTCAGAAGAGGGTGGCAAAAGTGGGCAAGCTCTTTTGCTGTATTTGTAAAACTCCTTCGAGGAGCGGTTCATTTCAAATAAAAATCAAACAGTTATCCCACTATAATCTGTTGCTCCTGTTACCACCCAAAATAGTATTTAAGGGAAGCCCATTTAAATATTTATCCTTACACACATGGAGCTGGCTACATCACTCACAAGAAAGCTGTATAAAACTAGGAGGCCCTACAGCAGTGGTTCCCAACCTTTTTGGCACCAGGGACCGGTTTCGCGGAAGACAATTTTTCCACGGACCGATGGGGGTGGGGCAAGGGTTCAGGCGGTAATGGGAGCGATGGGGAGCGGCAGATGAAGCTTTGTTTACTCTCCCGCCGCTCACCTCCTGCTGTGCGGACCAGTTCCTAAGGGTCCAGTCCGTGGACTGGGGGTTGGGGACCCCAGCCCTACAGGTAATGAATGCTAGGGCAAGTGCAAGATACACACCCCAGAGAAGTTCCCACCTAGCGGAAAAGGAAACACAGAATGAAAACTACTGCTCTTAGGGTAAAGAAACGTACTTATTCTATGGATGACAAAGATGGCAAGGATCCTAGGGTTTGCGGGGGGGCAGGTCAGGAAGAGAGGGACTGTCCCACATCATGCGGGACCAGGAGAAACAAGTGGTGGATTGGAGGGGGAAAAGGGAAAATTCATTTAAGTGGGTATTCCCTTTTTGCTGGGACATAGTTACAGTTTGCTATAGGAAAGCATTACTATAGCAGCAACTCTAGGAGACATTCATTCTGGCAATCCTAAAGGCAGCAGCTTTATATCTTCTACATCCCTCAATCACCTCTGAAAGATGCAATCGCTTTTCAGAAGTAACACCGATGGAAGAGGACAGATAGCACTTCAGAACCTTCGGGGTGGGCGCATGGTTGGAAAAGCCCACAGGTGATTTGGATAATTGCATCTTCTGCGCTTCTGGTCACCCCCACAGCCAAGTACCACCGCTACTGAGCGATTCTGGGTTGACATGGAAAGCTAAAGTCAGGCAACTAGGAAGGCCCTCCAGAAAGTCCTAGTGTGGATTTAAAGGATGCGGACATTGGACAAGGTGATTTATGGCTGGGGCACTGGTGTTTTCTCAGCAAGTCTTCTGTGTTTCTGACTGTATCCTTATCTGGAAGGTTCTGCAGTGCTGTATTCTCAGTGCAGGGGGGTACCTAGAATTTTGTCCCTGTTCTTAGACAATGGAGACAGAGATAATCATACATGTTCCACCCCCAGGATTCAAGGACCACAAACAGCTGTCAGCTCTATCACCCCACTCAGCCACCTAGCAGTTTTGCAAGTGAGGACTTTTCACCACTCCCTGTTGGGAGGTAGCTTAACTTTCTAATGGGTTTAGAGAGTCTTTTGGCCATGCTTTCTGGGTGTACTTTCTTCCTTACATCACAGCGAGGGCGTTGAGAAGAAAGCGTTTACTCAAATATGCAGCTTGGGAAGGGGGCTGTTATTCACAGAGCCTTCTGTTACATGGACCCCAGCAAATCCCCCTAAACCTCATTTCCTCCACTTATATTTTTAAAAAAGAGAGAGAGCGAGCTGGAGGAGTTTGATATTTTCTTACAGCTTCCTTTTTCCTGACTCTCTCTGTACAGGATGATGTAGTTGTTTACTTTAAGGCTCAGGAGTCAGCCAGCATTGTACGAAAAGCTTTCCCACCAAAAAAACCCCACAGTAAGACAAACTCCTTTCCATGATGTTTAAGCAATTAGTAACACATGAACGGGCTTGCTCACCCTCTCACTCCGGGGTCTGCTCTTTCCTCCCGCTGCAGGGGCCACTCACCCTGGGATTGGGGGAAAGGGAAGACTTTCCATTTCACGGGGAGGTGAAGGGGGGGTTGGTGTGTGGGGCTGTGTGTATGAAGGAGTGGGACAGGGGATGAACAAAGGAGATCTTCCTTGGTCCCATCTCCCATGCTTCGCTTCGTGAAATGAAATTCCAAACCTCGGTAGGCTTATCCATAAAATGGGGGAATAATAAAACTGTAAGAGATGTGGTAAGTCAATCACACCTGCAAAGTGGGTAGCATGTTATGTGAGGCGGCACAGAATAGGGAGCACTAGGAGAACAGAGTGGACACTGCCTGGGTTCAGATCCCAGTTGTACTACTTATTTGCTGTGTGACTGTGACAAGGCATTCTACCTCCCTGTGCCTCAGGATACGCCTACCTCGTAAGGCCCTTGCAAGGATGATATCATCAATATGTGTCAAGAGCTTTGCAAATGGTCCATTGTAAATGCTGTAAAAGTGTCAGCTGCTATTATTTTGGGCTTATAGAAAACATTCTATAAATGTTTGCTGCTGGTGATGGCAGCAAGGAAAGCTATTTTCAACCTGTGGTATGGGGGAGGGGGGAGGGAGGCACAGGAAGGGGCATGTCCCCCACAGAGGATATGTCAGGATCTGGAGAGAACATGTATGCATATGGCTTAAAAGCGGTTAATTTATAATATAATTTTGTAGATGGAAAATGAAAAGACGTCTATGGTTTTCATAATAAAAGTCACCAAAAAAAATGTTTGACGACATCTTCTTGGCTATAAGACAGGATTTTAAAATGTTGAGAAACACTGAAGTAGTGGAGAGTAGGAAAGATTTCTTCCCTAGTCAGAGCTGCGTGCTGAAAGGGTGAGGCTGAGTGGGGTTACTCCTTAAGAATTCGCAACCTGTGAACGGGAGGACCCAGGCTGGGCAGAAGATGGGCCAGCGCCTCTGTGGATAACCCCTAGACTTCAGCTCCCTCTTGGCCTTGGTCTTGGCAAGGGGATGGGTCCTATGCTTTATCCTTCCAGCTAAACAGACCATGGGACCAGTGGCCACACTTCCTGTCCTTGAGACAGACCTCACTGCCAAAGACAACAGGAAAATCAAGACTTTAGTGGCAAAATAATGATATGCAGACATTGTCCTCAAGCTCAGTTTTTACTACAGTGAGAATTTTGGGGGTTTTTTTGATGGTAGTTTGGATACTTTCATGATCTTGTTCTCCTCTCCCCCTTTTCATTACATAATATACCTACAGAAGAATATGTAAGATATATATTTTAAAGAATAATCAAAACAAACTTCCTTTTAGCCATATGCATCTTGACAAAAAAGAGATGGTTGCTGGTCCTCAAAAGCTTCTTTAACCCTCTCTGATTGCATCCTGTCCCCCACTCCCCGCCCAGAGGTAGGGGTAACCACCAAGGTAATCACTGCCTTGTTTTTCTTTATAGTTTCATCACCTACATGTTTATCTCTAAACAATATATTGTTTAGCATTTCCTGTTTGGGAACTCTATGTAAATGCAGTTATGCTGCACAGCTCTTTCTTGGACTGACTTGCACTTTTGGTCTGTGTTTCCTCCTTTTTAATCACCAGCTCTTCTGGATGAGGTCTCAGTTCTTAAGGGTCTCACTCTTTCTCTTTTAAAAGTGCCCTTAAAAAACATCCTTGAAACATTCTCCCTAAAATACCATGACACAACAACTGAACTGGGTCATTCTTTTCCCTTGGGTGTGAACTGTCTGCCACATTTCGGTAAGCTGTGGCCAGTTCCTCAACTTTTGGATGAAAATATTTCCTGACATCAAAGTGACATTTTTGGTAGATTTAAAGATCGAAGAAATGCATTCAAACCTTCCAAATGATAACCATCTTCCAAAAGGAGACATTTTCCCCCAAGCACCATATTCCTAATATTTTTTGCACAGTCTTCTATGTTTCTCTCCAGTTTTGTCCAACAGCTCACACTCCTATTCTTGTCCTTCCTTACCTATGAAATCTAAATGTCCCTTTTTATGGAATTAGGATTTTAAATTTCGCATCACTACCATAACCTTTGAACAACTTGTATGGATTTTCACAAAGCCCTCTAACTTTGTATTTTTCCCTCCCACAAAAATACCTATTTGGATCAAGTGGAATTTTTACTCTCATAGTCCTGCAAACTGTTAGTACGATTTCCTAAAGAGGAGGAAGGAGCATCTGAATGTCTGCATTTTGTGCTGAACTTAGTGTCTTCAAGATCCAGGAATTAACAAGTAGCTCAAAGAGCTAAATAGAATCTGCCTTTCAGGAGATGTAGATGCAAGGTTTTTGAGCTGGAAGCAGCCATATATCATTTTAAGTTTTTGGAAGGACCCGGTTTGTTCCTGCCTGTGGCATCCGCAAGATACTGACTTCCTGTGTTTACCCAGTGCCTAGGACACTGGGCTCTCTTCAGTTCCCATGGCGATGGGCTGATTCCCCCTCCCCCACCCATAGGCTGCTGTGGTTTAAAGCTGCAGAGATCAGCACTGGGTGGGCAGCTGGATGGGAGGATCTGAACTACATCAACATGCAGAGCTGTCTCAGTCAGGGTTTGTCACACAATGTCACACAGTGACGGGACCGTACTGTGCCAATCCCATAGATTCTAATGGGCTCTCACCACTGTACTCCCCTAGGATAGATGGGACCCAGGGTTCTTACTCCTGTGACAACGTTCTTTGTATGTGAGAGGAGAGTGCCCCTCCCAGCTGTAGGAGTATGCTTACTCCTCCCGCCCACCCACAGTGCTTCTTCCTCTAACTTTCTAAGCTAATTTCTGCGCCACTCGTTTTTACACAGAATCATATTTCATTTTCTGGCTCAACTGTGCTAGTCTTACCTCCCTAGATAAACTAGAAGTTCTTGGGATAAAGGCTGTGTCTTTTTCCATCCCTGCCATACCTGGTACGAAGCTGAAGACATACCAGGTTCTGGGAAAATATTGGTTGTTGACTGTTTACTAAAGCAGAGCACTTCCTCCCTGATAGACGGGATGTGTTCCCTGTGTCTTCCTCTCCCTGTACTGCTCCTCTCCTGCTGCTGTTTTTAACACTTCAGGTTTGTTACTCTGCCTAATACATCTACCCCTCAGCCACCCCACCTGGCAATCCAAATGGGTCTTGCCAACCCAAAGTGGTGAATTCTTTTATGAACATTTTATAAAAGGAGTTGGCTTTTGCAAGGTGAACCACCACACCTACATTTATAATTATTATTTTTGAAAGCCAGATTTTATTTTCAAGTTTTCTTCTAGTGGACCTACTTGTACTTCTTTGTTACATTCCCTTTCAATTTATATACATCAAGAAATACTTCCCACATCTCTAATCAACTCCCCACAAAGAACAAAACTCTGGGTGAATTAGACTATGGAAGTATTTCAACATGGATGGCAACGTGTTTCATTTGGTTGCATTTGTGTGGTTTTAGTGTTAACACTGGTGCATCTAGAAAACGTTCATAAATTAGGGCTTGATAAAGGAGGTTGAATTTAGTTATTAGCTGAAAACAAAACTGGCATGGGTTGGATAAATGGTGGAAGAAACATCGAGAACAAAGACATCAGCTTCTCCAACCACTCCCATCCTCAGACCCTTACTGGACTGCACCTTTTGGAGGATGAGGTAAGGCCACAGTCCCCATCACCACCCATGTCATTCACTATCAGTCGGTCAGGTTCAAACCAAGCTGTAGAGCCAGGAGGCTTCAGCTCTAAGAGGCAGGGCCAGGTAATGAGCTTAGTTCCCTAGCAACCTGCACACAAGTGTTCCAGACAAAATGGATTACATACTGCTGCTGAATTCCAAGTGAATATCCTATTGACCCAACAAAGGAGTTAATTTGTACCTCTTACCACACTACAGGGGTCAACTAAGAGAATTCTTTTTGTCTGTGATCCCTCCTGGCATTCTCCCTGGAATGTCATGGTAAAATAAAATGCTCTGATGGGGTCAAAAGTGGATGGTTCAACTTCCCATTGCCTCTGGAAAAAAACGTCCTCATAACAGGAAGAAGAGCGTCTGTTTCTCCTTCTATTGCTTTCCTAATACAATCTGGATTGCCTAAAATAATATCCCCAAAGGGTTATTCCAGGGACCCTGGGTAACAGGCGTAAGTATCTGGTCACCCCACTATAAATTAACCAACTGCCATTTTATTGTTTTATTTACACCTTGGTCTCTTGAGATTTTGATTTGTGTTCATTAATCCTCAGAAGCCTAATCTCCCCTGGGCACTCAGACAAAATGAAGTTTCTGGAAGCCAACTACCTGGGTTTGAATCTAGGATCTGCCACTTCCAGCTGTGTGACCTCTCTTTGGGATAATAGTCCTACTAGAAGGTTGATGTGAAGATTAAATGAGTTAATACATGTAAAATGCTTGACATTAAACCTGGCATTTAATACGTACTGTATACATTTTTGTTCTGGTTGTTATTATTGAGCCAAGGATGACCCTGAAATGGTAGCTGATGAGTAGCCCACCTGGATGACCCATGTCTCTCTCATTTCTTGGCTTAGGACAGCAGCCTCCAAAGACAAACCACCAAGGGGGCAGTTCTAAGATGTTCTTTACTGGAACCAGAAACCTTTTCTTCTCACGTTGGGGAGTCAGTCCTAAATATGACCAACCCCCCCACCAGTGATAACAAGGAGACAAAGGGTCCAGCAAGAATTCACCGGAATCTTGTGGATGAAAAAAATCATTCAGAGGAACCATGCAGAAGCCAATGTCATGGTGACCCACTTGTACTGGCCCCAGTTCAATCTATGTGTCAGGCAGTCAGAAGGACAAGCTACCTGACTCCTAGGGACACAAAATCAAAGTCATGTTCTTCACATTAACTACTCACACTTCTAAATTCACTAGATTTTATAATTAAGATTTAAGAATTGATTTTGTAATTAAGAAACAAAAATGATATAATAAGGCATTCATCCTCTGGTTGGGCATAGATTTCTTCTAGGAGAAGAGATGGCTCTTGGTAATCTTTTGCTTGATGCCCTCCTGATATACTTGTGAGATGACTAGACAGGTTAAGAGGTTGGGCCATAGCTGTAGTTAAGGACATCTGGGCTCAGGTTAGGGGTTAGGTAATATATATTTTCTCTTTATGAAGCTAGTGTACCTGGGGGTTCAAACCTACCAACAATGGTTTCTCAATTTTGTTTCATGAATGTTTGGCCAGCTGGTCAGAAAAGGTCATCCCTATAGGCTAACAGAAACATGGCAAAGCTCTCAGTCCAGCTTGGGGGCAGGGGTGGAGTATTTATATAAAGCATACTGAAACTGTTAACTGGATAAGACAGAAGCTAAAATTTATTGTGCCTGCTGTGTGCTAGAAACTGTGCTGTGCTTTAGTAAGACAACTATAATACCTCCCGGTAGGCCTCCTGATGCATGACCATCAGTCGTTCAAAGTGTGTTTGAATTTGGAACCGTAATGTAGAATGACAGTCTTGTGAACATAAAGGCATTGCTTGAGGTGGGATCATTTTCTGAATTGAGCTTTGAAAAATGAACACTAAACAGAAGCACTTTTCATGTGACCTTATCACTGTTCTTTTCTCACTCATGCATCAGCAACAAGTCAGTCTGTAATGGTCTCACGTATAGTTCCCAATGCTGCATTTTCACAGATATTTAGAATCAGATTTAGGAATCTTATAGATCATGTCGTCTAACTCCCCTCTCTGTGCCCTCCCTCATCTTTTATTATGAGTGAGGAAATCAATGCACAGAGAAATGTCTCAGCCAAGCATCTGTGGCAGAAGCCAGAGCTAGAAGCAGAGTTTCTTGCATAACAGTGCCCTCTTTCCTGGATCCCGTGTTCTTTACCAATGAAGAGGGCACACATGAACACAAGTAGCCAAATGGGACATACCCGCCCCTGGGCAAAATCTTCAAAGCCAAAGAACCAAGGGGCAGCAGAGTTATCAGAAGTATCTGAGACCATTGGAAGAAAAAGCCCAGGTTATATGAGGAAAGCCCATTGCTTAAGCTGAATAATCTCAACAGACTGGGTAGAAGCTTCTCTACAAAATGCCCCATGTAGAAAACAACACCAGTCCACTATCAAATTCAACTAGGATCTAAAAATAGACACAATAAAAAACAAGGTAAATCCTGAAATCGAATAGATGGCACTTGGGGGGAGATGGGAGGTCTGATGTTAACCAATGAGGAAACTGGCTTTGTTCCACGAACAGGTTAGATAACTTGGACCTCTGGTTTTAGATTTCAAGCTGAAACTTTTAATTTAAATTCGATCATTATGTACCCATTGACTGTGGGCAAATGACACCGTAGAAGTGTGCAGGTCACTTAACCCAACTGGCTGCAACCGCAGTTCTTGTTTCTAATCAGCTCGGGGTTGTACGATTGATATTTTCCAGAGGATTAAATGCAGTGCTCTACTTCCTTCTCAGGTAGGCCCGCCTTCCCAGATGCAGAGGGGAAACAGAACGGTCTACAGCAATTCTTCCTTCAGAAATTCTTCCCCCACCACCTCCAGACTTGCGGCCGTTGAAATACCCTCCACACAGATAGCTCGGCTTTTTATTTTCCCCTTTAATCCAAACCACACAGAGCTGCCACGCTATGCTTCCTAAGTCATCACTTCCTGTAACACCTTCAAGGAATCTGTTACTTCCAGGATAAGTCCAAACTCCTTGTCTGAAATTTTAAGAACTCCACGGCTTAGCCAGACTCTCCTTACAAAGTGGTCTTTCTCATGCCTTCCCAATGTAAGCCTGCTTTTCTGGTACATGTCATCACTCCTCCTAAATTTGGGGGTCAAACTCCTCCCTCCCTCAGACTTGCTGTGCCCTGCTCCTCCCCCTCTCCTGCAGTGACATCATCCCCCCAAACTCCCCCACCCAGTACACATTCCTCATTCACAGTGGTCCTTCTCTCCCATAGGAGGCGAGGGTGGGGATGGTTGATCTGAATCCCACCACTAAACTATCTGTGTGACCCTGGCCAAGTTGTAAAGCCTCCCCTAGTCTCAGCTTCTTCCTCTGCCCAGAGAAAGGACAATACCTATACACCATGGGATTTGGGTAAGATTAAAGAAATTGGTCCTTGCACCAGGCTTGCCACTTAACAGGCGCTCCATAAGTCTTTCCTTCCTCTTTATCACATACCACCTTTATTCTAAGTTACTGTTTTATGTATGTTATATCATCTGTTCTTGCACATAAGAGTCCCAGTTCTGACTATCTCCCAGTGGCACCTAATAAGGTTCTGGTACAGAGCAGATTCTCACGATCAAATTGCTTGTCATCAGAGTAATGTTATAACCCAGCTATATTCTCTCTACCTTACTCTCTCTATGGTGGAAAACCTTTCTCAGTGAGCCGAAGTGGTTTCTATTAATGAGCCAACCGAACTAGAGACAGCACTCACAGAGAATAGGAGAAATGTTAAGTTTTGAATCTGCTTCCAAAATTCTATCTCTACCTAAGTCTCAGGAATGTGCCCATTTTAATAATGGAAGGACATTTCTAATGGAAACCTTCAAGAAATGACATCTGCGTATATATATCCGATTATACATAGGTAGGTTAAAACCATCAAGACTTACTCCAAACTGTCAGCGGAAGTTGCAGTGGCTTTAAACTTTTTTTTCCCAAGGTAAAATCCTTTCTTCAAATGACGTCTTACTTGGAATACTAACACGAGAAGCAGCTGAAGGTGGGGACTGCTCTGGGTGGCTAGAAAGAAGAGTGTGGAAGTCCTCTCTTCATAGCACACACAGGGTCTGTTTGCCCAGATGTGTGTGTGTGTGTGTACATGTGCACACACACACAGCAACTCCTGAGGCACCTCCACAAAACCTAATTCAGAAACTACAGCTTAGCAGAATAAGCAAATCGTTTAGGAGGACAGGTAAATATACTCCACACTGGTGAAAAAACATCTACTAAACAAACATATATACACGTACATGATGTCAAAGGAATTTAACTCTTGTTCTACAAGATGCCAATGTCAGAATATTTACAAGCTGTACTCAAGTTTATGTTACAGAAAGAGAGAAACAAAAACAGAAAGAGGCTATTCTGCTGCATAGAGGCAAATGGTATCTCTGCGCAACACTGGGCAGTGCTTTCTGGTTCACTTACTGCTAACATCAGCTCCATGGGAAGCCAAGCATTTACTGGAGACCCGCAACCCTCAAACTCAGGATTTCTCTACAGGAGGCCCTCGGATACTGTGAACCTTAGAAATCATTTGGTTAAAGAACACTTAGTGACAACAGAAATAGCTACAATATATCTTTGGTGAAACAGTTGAAAGTATGATATCAATTTTTAAAATATATATGTATAAACAGATACATATTTTTAAACTGGAAATATACACATCAAAATGTTAGTAGTAGTCATTAGAATAATTCTTTTTGTCCTTTTCTGAATTTTCCAAATTTTCTACAATTAACAAATATTCTTTGTGATTAAAAAAATATTATTATTATTTTTTAAAGGCCAAGGCCAACAGTTTCTGAAGGCGAACAAAGCAATGAGTTCACCATTAAATTGCTGTCAGGTAGCATGGCGTCCCACAATGCCCATGGCACAGTACACTGGGTACATAGTAGATGGTCAATAAACAGTGGCTGAATGGACAGGTGTGAGGGCCTCGTCCTGCTCCAGCCCATTTTGGATATAATCCCTATGCCCATGCCCCCTTTCTCCTCTCTCCTCTCTTGCACTTTCAGAAAACAGAAAAGTTTCCAGAAACAGGCTGAAAGATCTTGCTACTCTCACCAGCTTAAGGGGCATTAATTTTTTAAAAATTCCAATCTCACTGAATCCAGGTAAAACAGAGCGGTCATTCAGACCCTTTCTCATGTGTGTGACAGCAAATGCGGACTGGGGAGAGAGGGGCTGGGGGTAAGAACATGTGAAGTAGAGAACTTGGACAAGAGGGAGGTGTTGGAGACAGAAGAGCATCCTGTGAACAACAAAGGCCTTCAGCACACCTTGCTTCCAAGCTGGGTTCCATTACAGACAAGCTGTAAGACCTCTCTGGGCCTCGGTTTTCTCATCCATAGAAGGGAGTGACCTTACTTGTCTCACAGAGACATCTTTAGGAACGTGTGGGAAGGCTGATCTAAATGAAATGAAGGCATTTGTAAAAGTAACTGTCCTATTCAAATACAAGGTTTCCTTGGAGG
This sequence comes from Balaenoptera acutorostrata, assembly GCF_949987535.1. NCBI lineage: Eukaryota > Metazoa > Chordata > Mammalia > Artiodactyla > Balaenopteridae > Balaenoptera > Balaenoptera acutorostrata. Next base: position 55,865,482 of record NC_080075.1, read on the forward strand.
CAAAGAAGTTTCCTGGGGCAGCAGCACCTTAGATTAAGAGCCAACACACACACACACACACACACACACACACACACACACACACACACACACACACACACCTCTCTGCCCCCCAGGGGGCACATGAGCAGTAATTAACTCTGTAACTTTTCCTTTCATCATGCAGAATGCATCCTGTTATGCTTCTAGACCTGGTCCTCCACCTCTGTGAAGACTTGCTTGCTTATGAAAACTGTGATCTCCTCTCTCCAACTGGGTTGGGCACCCCTGGTAGGTCTGCGTGATCTCCTCTCTCCAACTGGGTTGGGCACCCCTGGTAGGTCTGCACATAGACACGCCCCTCCCCACCACACACACACTCATTCACATACTCTCTTTCTCTCTCTCCCTACCAACCCACCCCCCAACTCAATCCCCACCAGCCCTCCACAGGCCTCAGCCCATCCTCCTCAAGTGAATAGTGATTATAACCACTACTCTGACAGAGGTCCTATCATAAAAGTCTTGTAAAGCCTCGCGGTGATTTGCACGCTGCAGGCCCTTGCTGAAGATGTCTTCTTGGCTGATTAAAAGCAGTGGCTCTGCTGACCGGCTTGCTCTAGGGCAGGATGGCGTTTGGAAGTAAGGAGATAGAGTCTGCTGGAGTCCCATCACTTTGACAATGGCTTCTGCCAACGGTAAGCCTGTGTCCTCTACCATAGATCTCATTTCACTGAAATCTGTTAGAAAACTACGGAGGCTATCTCTTTTACTAGCAAGCATATCGATTCCCAGGTGGCTGCCTGACCCACATACCATCTCACGGTGTTGAACGTCTCAGTCTACGCTCGTGAGGCACTCGTCAAGTCCAATCAAAGCCCCTCCAACCCCTCAGACACCATGCTGCCTCACATGGTGTGCTCTAGTACAAAAGAGACCCATACTTCATTCTCAGATTTTTTAGATTTAATCTGACACGGTCACCTCTTTTTTTTTTTTTTTTAAATCTACCAGTGCCCTAATTTTTACTGTTTTTGCTTTCGCGTTTGCCGCTCTTCAGAATTGACAGTCACAAGAATGTCCAAGTTCCTTGAAACCACAGTTTTCCCCCTGCATAGTCAACACTCCTTTCCCAGCAGTTTTCACTCCCTGCTCACACAGCTTATTAAAACTCATTTGAAAAATGTCTCCGGTTGCTTTTTAAGGATTTTTCCATCCTGCATTTCCCCCAGGGCAGCGAGGGAGGTTGGCCAAGGGAGATTCTCTAGTTCACCCTCTGTTTCCTTCTTAGCGACTCACACTGACCAAGCCCTCCAGGAGTTGTCTTCCCAGGCCTGGCAGGAAATGCCAAAGAGTGGGGGATGAGGACAATTAGGTAGAGACTCATATTTTTAAAGAGGAAAAATCACAGATGAATTTATTCAAGTCGGGTTTAGTTGGAAGGGATGATTTCACAATGGGGATCACATGCAGCAGCTCAAAATGCCTGAGAATTTTCTTTCTTTTAACTAGAAAAACAAAAGCAAAAACAAACCTACCACTCAGTGGCTCTCCCAACCCCAGCCTTCCGTGGATGAGTGGGAAGCCAGAAGAGGCAATTCCTGAAATCACGCCTCCCCCTAAGCCCTGACGTTGAGCAGCCCGTAACTTTTAGAGCCCAAAGAAGCAGGGTCCCAGTATTATCTCCCCTCTCTACCACTCAACATCTGATCTTGCAGACGCAGGAAGCTCCCTCTTTATTTTCCAAATACCCTCCCTTTCTTCTTCTCCTTCCCTGTGGTTGTTTAGCCGTTGACATTTCCTTGGAAGAAGCAGGACACAGACTGAGGTGGGAGTTCCAGTGTTGGAAAAATAACGGTGAAAATGAGAGTTGGAGATAAGTTCTAGGCTTCTTCAGCATCTCTTTGCCTTTATCCTTTTCCAAATGCTGCCCGCGCTTCACGGCCCAAGTTAGGTGCCACCTCTTTCAGGAAGCCTTCCCAACTGCCTTCTGCAGAGCTTCAAATGAATCACCTACAGGGCTCTACTAGAAGAGTTACAATGCTGTAGAATATCACTCATTGCATGTCTATCTCCCCACTAAACAGCAATCTCCATGCGTTCAGAACTGGTATGTTTTGAGCTTTGTAGCCCCAGAACCTAGCAGTGTCTAGCATATAACAGATGCCCAATAAATACTTGTATATTCATTGAATTAATTACAGGCCATACATTTTTTTAACCAAGAAAAAATTATTTTGTGTATGGAAATATTAAGTGTGCTGTTAATTTAACATTATCCATTAAAAAATCAGTTTAAAATATGAAAATTTTAGTTTCTCATCCATATCAACAGATAGTACAATGTCTATAATTCTTTATGGCTATGCCAGTCTTGATGAGCATAATGCTTTTATAAAATAAGAATTATGCCCAGGGTTTTTTTTTTGTTGTAAGAGGGAGGGCCTGAGAGAAATGAGACTACTCCATCTCTGCTGGAGTGGAAAGTCCCTTCGCCCCCCTTTTCATACCATATGTTTGCTATTTAGTCAAATATAGTTTTGTAGATTTCTCTAGTTGTTTCAGGTGATTCCAGCATTCCAAAGAGCACACAGCATAGTGGGAACTCCAGTCAAACATACTGGTGTGAATTTGATTGAAATTGAAGTTATTGGCTTAATTTGGGGGGCTTTCTGCCTTTTCTCACAAGCACTGGAGCCATTTCATTTGCTTTTTCCTTCTAGATCCCATGGAGAATGATCAGAGTACAGAAGCCAAGGGCAGGTGGGCTTGGCACAGAAAAGGCCACAGCCTTCTTTAACTGTAACTTGGTCATTCAGTGGGCTGTGGTAACCAGACCTAACTCATGACCTGACGTCACGATTGGCGCCAGTAGGCTTACACAATCATTGCCATTGGTCACCGTACCAGACATGGGACCTCACACACTTCCAAGTCCTGTGAGGCAATCTGCGTAGTGCGTGCCCGGAAGCCATGTGCAATCCCTCAGGAACTTCTCAAAGGAATGCTTCCGTAGGGGCTGTTTCTTCTACATACCGAATAAAGGCCCGTCTAAAAATAATCAAACCTGACAACATTATTGCTGCTCTCTGTGTCATAATCAAACAAGAATGAAAGAAATCTTAATAGGATTGCAAGCAGGTCTTGTGTTCCTTAATCATGTATTAGAGTCTTAGTCAAAACCAGGCTTAACGGTGGCTCAGAAACACTGTCCTTTCTTTTCAGGAAAAGTGAAACTAAAGCTGGACCGAACTATGGCCACTGAACTCGGCTCCCATTCCCACCCAAGTCCTGTCCCAGTCCTCCCCACTCTGCAGAGCCTAGATTGAGCTCTTTCCCCACCTCCAGACTCTAAAGCGCACCCCCTCCTCTGAGTCCTCCCAGCTCGAACACCTCCACCCAGAATGTACCGTCTCAAGGCTGTTTGCTATGGAAGTTAGTATAACTCCCCACCCCCATCCTTTATTTATTTATTTTACATCAAAATTTGACTAGTAGTTTCTTTTCTTTTCTTTTTTTAACATCCTTATTGGAGTATAATTGCTTTACAATGGTGTGTTAGTTTCTGCTGTATAACAAAGTGAATCAGCTATACATATACATACATCCCCATATCTCCTCCCTCTTGCATCGCACCGAGCTGGTCTCCCTATGCCATGCGGCTGCTTCCCACTAACTATCTATTTTACATTTGGTAGTGTATATATGTCCATGCCACTCTCTCACTTCGTCCCAGCTTACCCTTCCCCCTCCCCGTGTCCTCAAGTCCATTCTCTATGTCTGCAACTTTATTCATGTCCTGCCCCTAGGTTTTTCAGAACCATTTTTTTTTTTTTAGATTCCATATATATGTGTTAGCATATGGTATTTGTTTTTCTCTTTCTGACTTACTTCACTCTGTATGACAGACTCTAGGTCCATCCACCTCACTACAAATAACTTAATTTCGTTTCTTTTTATGGCTGAGTAATATTCCATTGTATATATGTGCCACATCTTCTTTATCTATTCATCTGTCAATGGACACTTAGGTTGCTTCCATGTCCTGGCTATTGTAAATAGAGCTGCAATGAACACTGTGGTACATGACTCTTTTGGAATTATGGTTTTCTCAGGGTATATGCCCAGTAGTGGGATTGCTGGGTCGTATGGTAGTTCTGTTTTTAGTTTTTTGAGGAACCTCCATACTGTTCTCCATAGTGGCTGTATCAATTTACATTCCCACCAACAGTGCAAGAGGGTTCCCTTTTCTCCACACCCTCTCCAGCATTTGTTTGTAGATTTTTTGATGATGGCCATTCTGACTGGTGTGAGGTGATACCTCATTGTAGTTTTGATTTGCATTTGTCTAATGATTAGTGATGTTGAGCATCCTTTCATGTGTTTGTTGGCAATCTGTGTATCTTCTTTGGAGAAATGTCTATTTAGGTCTTCTGCCCATTTTTTGGATTGGGTTGTTTGTTTTTTTGATATTGAGCTGCATGAGCTGCTTGTAAATCTTGGAGAGTAATCCTTTGTCAGTTGCTTCGTTTGCAACTATTTTCTCCCATTCTGAGGGTTGTCTTTTCATCTTGTTTATGGTTTCCTTTGCTGTGTAAAAACTTTTAAGCCCCATCCCTTATTGAGTAAACTCTTCCACTTGAGAATCACCTTCCTTTTTGCTGATAACTCCATACCCAGCACCGACCTCAGAGTCAGGTGAACAACAGCTCCTTTTTAAAAACATGATGACTGGTTGCCATAGGAAAAGCCACATTTTCTGATGGTTAAGCTGGGGGGTTACAAGATGATTCCTCATAAGAGTCCTCTCTAGTAAGCAGAGGTCCTTCGGCGAGGTTAAAATATGATTTGCTTTAGAAAAATGAGATGAGCGCACCTCTGTCACGTAAAGTGAGATGCGCCATGTTCTACTGAGCAACGGTGGTCTGGGACTTGCTCCTGCAACCGTCGCTACCTGACACTGGCCTCAGAGAAGAGGTAGCAAACCTCTGAACTTCAGAGGAGAGTCCCTCCTCTCCCCAGCCTCACCCTCTGCCACCCAGATACCGATCTCCATGTCACTTTGGTCACTGTTCTGCCGTAAAGGAAACTCATGGTGTTGTACGATGCCATCTTGTGCTCCAAGAGCAGCCACACAATGAGGACCCTCAGCCTATTCTAATCGCACAGAAGAGAACACTGCTGACGCTGAGGACATCGTTCCTGCTCCCTCACTCATTCACCAAGAGGGCAGGGAAGCAGAGCCTCCGCTCTGGCTCTCCAGGTCCACCACGTACAGGGGGTTCACAGGGTCCCTACAACCGGACTGGATCCCTCCTGGGATGTCAGACCTCTTGGCAACGTGTCCAAAGAAAGCAAGCTCGTGTGGATCCCTGCCTAGGAAACCAGCTCAGTGGGTGAAAGAGATGGCACAGCTGCTAGACGCAGGGGAAGAGGGGGGGCTCTCCCCACAGAGGGGATACAACGTGATGTCAGAGCAAGTCCCCACTGGACTGGGAGTCGCAGAGATGAGACGGTAAGTTCGACTTGGCCAATACCAAGTATCTGTGGGCAAAAGACTTACTTCTCTGAAACGTGACTTTCTCACTGGTGCAAAAAGACTAGAAGAGAGAATTTTTAAAAAATCTTCCAACCCTCCAATTCTGAGAGTGACAACCTACCGGTTGTGAGGCCCTCTGACAGGTACCATGGAAGATAAAGAGATATAGGGTACATTTCTCATTAATCCAGGATCATGCTCATGTGGAGAAAAGAGGAAAGCTGACCTCGTGACTGACCCTCTATTATCACACTGGATTCTGCGCGTGTACACATACACACACATGCACGGACCCACAAATATCAGGCAATACATACTAGATATCCTTGTTTTGGATGTGTGTTAAGTGCTATACTTGTTCAGAAAAGAGATTTCCAGATCTTCAGGAGCTATTTTATATTCTCCTGAGAGATTTCAGAGGGTTAGGAAAAATTTCATTAGATCAGTGTTTGGAACGGGTAGTGACAGTGAGGTAAAGCTTGGGATCACATCATTGGGAAATAGTAGATTAAGTAAAGGTAATATATATATTTTTCCATTGCAGGTCTCCTCAGCAACTTTGACAAGCAAATGTATGTTGAGACACTCTAAGAGAGGTCAAGACTGCAGTGTCCCAAATTATGGGCCACAGAGTCTTTCATTCTTTTTTTTTTCTTTTAACATCTTTATTGGAGTATAATTGCTTTACCATGTTGTTAGTTTCTGCTGTATAACAAAGTGAATCCCCTATACGTATACATATATCCCCATATCTCCTCCCTCTTGTGTCTCCCTCCCACCCTCCCTATCCCACCCCTCTAGGTGGTCACAAAGCACCGAGCTGATCTCCCTGTGCGATGCAGCTGCTTCCCACTAGCTATCTATTTTACATTTGGTAGTGTATATATGTCCATGCCACTCTCTCACTTCGTCCCTTTTATTCTGAAAAGTTTCTCAAGTGAGGAAGGTTCAGAGAACTACCCTGTGGGAAACAGTGTACCAAAGAGACTGTAAATTCCCTGAGGTCGGGGACTGGGCCTTGCTCACCACTGTCTCCCCCCAGCACGTGGCACGACACTGGGCACGTGGAAAGGACTCAATAAAATATAATAAAATAAACATTGGCCAAATGACCAAATGAGTAATTGTTGAATTCCAAGTGGAAAGACTGGCATTCGCAATGAGAGTATGCCAAGGAGCAAGGAATCATCTGTCCAAGGTGGAACCCGTCACTGTCTGGGCTCCAGATGGATGCGGGTAAGCGTTTCAGGTGAGGCTGCCTTTGCCTCCTCAAGGAGCCAAGGGCTACAAATCCTTAAGGCATCCTGAAAGACTTTCACTCATTTTATTCCCCAAAATGGGGTAATAAAAGAGCTTCATGAAGAATGTTGGCATTTCTCTTCTTTACTAAGAATAAGTAACAAATGAGTTAAGGATACTCATCGGTCAGACTCCATAATGTACTTACAGATTATTTTCATTTCTTTACTGCCACCTTCTGGTCCCCAGGCACCTACTTGGTAGTTTTAAAATGCTACCTTACATTTGCGGTTCACGATGGCATCCTATTTTTTTTTTTTTTTTGTCATGCCATATCGCTTGTGGGATCTTAGTTCCCAGACCACAGATCGAACCCAGGCCGGCAGTGAAAGCGTCGAATCCTAACCACTGGACCGCCAGGGAATTCCCCACGATGGCATTTTAAGCACTTGTTCACATCCTTTACCTCATATGACATTATACAGGTTAGATGTGGTTTGGGTAGCCTTTACTCTTTTTTCATTTCATCTGAAGGCCATAAAGAACTTAAGGGATTTGCCTAGTGACAGAAAGTTAGGAGCTGAGAAAGGACTAACCATGCCTGTTGTTTTCTCCAAGGAGCAAACACTGGGGTTAGTCATTCGGCTTTGTCCAGTTACATTTGCAAAGACTTCTATCGCCCTTTCATCCCTTCACAAGCACAACCTTGAACGGAAAATCCCTTGCCCTTAAAAAAGAGAATACTGTTCAAATATACCTTGATCTTTTCAAGGGTAAAATCCATTCCACTTTACAAGGTCTTTGAGAAAAGAATGTAGGGGATCTATGATTGATTTTTTTACCTCACAGTCAAGATACCATAGTGTCCTACAGCACAACCCCAAGATGGAGGTCCACCAGCTTCTTCTGAAACATACCTTGGTCTGGAAGCAGCAATAGAGTTGGGTTAGGTATGGGTGTTTCCGCGCCAAAGCCAAAATCCTCTTCTCTGTCATTGTGCAGTCTACATCATCATCCTGAAGGATGACATCCTTCTTCAGGACCTTCACAGCATATACTTCATCTTTGCCTTTGAGCTCCGCCAACATGACCTGTAATCAACCAAAACCATCCCGTAAGTCTATACTTGTAGGGAATCAAAAGAAACCCAAGTCAACATCAAATGCTTTAAAAACTAACTCCTTTTTTTCTTTAATTTTAAATAGCATAATAGTATTTAAAATGTAAAGACTACCCATCCTAATACAGCTACTACAATTTATTTATTTTTAATCTCTAACAGTGTCCAGGCAAAGAAAAGTTCAATGCACATCTATTAAATAATTACTCATATGTTCATATAATTTGTCATACTTGCAATTAGAGTACAGCAAATAGATTTGTTTTTAACTGAACATTATTTCATAAGCATTTCTCTACATGGTCTCCACCATATCATGGTTGTTGATACTCAATTCAAGTATATCAGTAACAGTTTAACCATTTACCTCATATTAGACACTTGAGTTACATCTAATTATTAAGTATTATATAAATAAACTGCATCAAGCATTTTTATACATATAATTTTTTCTTTCTTTTATACCACAGTTTTAAGATGGAAAGCCTTAGAAGTGGATTATAGAGTTAAATATTTTGCACATTTCCTAACTGACTTTCAAAGAGGATGTGCAATTTAATCTGCCACTAGCAATGTAGAAATGCTTTAGTTTCATGCAAATTTACCAACAGTGGGTGCTTTCACTTAAAAAACATTTTTGCTCATGTCATGGGTGTGAAATGTTACCTCAATGCTGTTTTAATTTGTAATGAAACTAAAAATATTTGTTTTCTAATTATATTTATTTTTTGTGCGAATTATTTGTCAATTTCCTCCGTCTAGTTATCTATTTTCTTACACATCTGTATGACTTTGGTATATAAAGTTACTACCACTTTACTTTTTGCCAATGTTTTTCTAAGACTGTTTTATGATTTTCTGTTATCTTTTTCTATTGAACAGGGTCCCCTATCTTATGTAGTCGAATCTGTCCTTGTTTACCTTTATGGTTTCCTCTATAGCTTTAAAGCTGGGAATGTGATTCCTTCTCTAGAGAGCAAATTAACAGTTCTATTTTCTTAAAGTTTTCCTATCATTTGATATTTTTGCACTCATTTCCCTATAAATGTGACAAGACTTTCTCCCATTAAATAACTCCTAAGTACAGTATTCTAGTAGAGCTAAAGAACAGTAACTCAGAGACTTCACGAGGGTGTTCAGGATGTTACCCTGAAGACCTTTGTCATGACATATAGTACAAACTCTTTAAAACTGGCTCAAACTTTGGCTGCAATTTCTCTGAAGAAGCAACCTAAATACTCTGGAGTCATCAGAGTTCCCATCCTGCTTATACCCTATGGAAAGCTGGAAACTCTGAGCCTGCTTCTTTCCCCTTGAATCTTGCTTAAAATTTAACCAGGTCCTGCTCACATCCCAGAGTTATGCCTCCTCAGAGGACTGGGGTCTGTTTCTTATTTAACCAGTCTCCAAAGAATGTGATTGCTTCAGCTTTTGCCATTTAAGCCAATACCAGTTCCTTTCCTGCCACTGCGATCTCAGGATGAGATGGGGCAGGTGAGATGGGTTAAGAACCGGGTCTCATAGCCTGGGGGTTCCAGAGAGCCACTCCCTTCAGAGAGAAGTGGAGCAGGTCTGCAGCTCAGCCTGCAAAAGTCCAGGACGCGTGAGGGCACGGGACCCCTGGGAGCTCCCAGAGCCAGGCACCTGGGCCCCAGAGCACCGGCGCTCTGCTCTGGGAGGTCCTGGAAAGATGACTCCCATAGACCCCCAGGCATGGCTTTGTGAAGAGCAGGAATAATCAAGGGTCTGAACTGAAGTGTTAACCAGCTTCCTAGGCTCTCTGCCCTTCCATCTTCTTTCTAAAATAAACCGGGATTATTTTTCCATCTCACCCCACCTTCAGAATGCTGGCTGATCACTGCAAATGCTTTAGCGGGCACACTCTGCACCCACGCCCCACATGGCTGTGTCGGGCTCGGGGTGAGCAGGAGAGGGAGAATGGAACCGAGGGCAGTGGCCCCTCATTCAAGACATGAGACAGTTGTGCTCAATCTCTTGCCAGGTGCAGAGGATAAACAAGACATTTAGTCAGGGGCAGAAAAGTCAGTTGAATAACATTATATTTCCAAAGTAATACATGCTAAGATTTCCTTTGAGCCCCAAGTTCACTGAGGGCAGAGATTCTAGAGTTCACTTCCAAAGTCTTCATGATGAATTAAAACCAGAATTTCAGACGGATCTCTGAAGGGAAGAAAGCTATCGTTACTATTATCGATAATGGCATGCCAAGCACACGTAATGCAATTTAAACCGTTCCAAGTGCTTTCTCCCCCACTCTCTCACTTGATTCCTATCCCCATTTGACAAACGAGAAAAACCAAATCCCAGAGAGGTGGAATGACTACACTGAAGTCCCACGGCTAGTTAGCAGCAGAACCCTGGCTCCTGTCTGCTTGGCCTCAGGCCATTTGCACTCAACAAGGAAGGAAAATATAATCAGACTAGGCTGAAATGTTCATCACTTAATCTTGGATCAAACCAGCAGCCCTGCCCCTGCATGTCACAGACCTTGCCGAAGCTGCCTTTGCCCAACACCTTGATGAAGTTGAACTCATCCAGGCCCAAGCGCTTGGCCTGGCCTTGCCGGACTTCACCATTCTCGCCCGGGCTCGCCAGCTGGCCGTCGGTGGATGCTGCTGCCCTGTGCTCCTCCCCTCGGTTGTCAAATGACAAGGCCTTCCGGATGTTGTTTTCAAGTTCTTTTATTTCTAGGGCCAAGGGTGACAAGATACTGCATTAGCGCATACCTCACGAGCCCTTCCCATTAGGATTTAATACTCAGAATTTACCCCCATGAGCTCTCAGCCCTCTTTCTGGTTTTTCATAGCAGCAGACCCAGTGGGGCATCCCTTTACGTGCCTTCATGTGCTCTGCACACTTTCCTTGGCACCTAACGTAGAGCAAGGCCTAGGCATGCAAAGAGGAGGCCGTCCCCGCCAACCAGCTCCTTCAGATCTTCCTTTTACTCTGGGACCAGACCACCTCTCCGAAAGCCCCCTTCAGCCAGTACCCTGTTTATTCCATTATTCTAGGTGTAATGCAGGAATCCTGGCCTTCTCTGGAACCTCGCAGAGTCCCAAAGGCAACAGGTACCCTTCAAGGTTCCTTTGAAAATTAGAACAATGACTAATGGAGAACAATTGTTACAGTAATTATTGGTGAGGTGATTATTTCAATAGCTGGGACTAAGAAGCCTTTACCTTCTAAGGGACTTTATTTGGCCTTGTTGCTGGGTTTATTCTAAACACCCATCTTACACAAGGTTATTTAACAAAATGAGCAATGGGCTTATCATTACCAAAAGAACTGCTTCCCAAGAGTGACATGCTGCAAATTTATCTTGGACGGGACAGGGATTCCTCAGTACAATTTCACAACTATGATACAGCCTTGTGCCCCTCCAGAGTATGTGACCTGAATTACCTGGGGATGATAAGGCTGGATGATCCTTTGACCTTTTCTATTTGAGGAAGCTTTATTGTTAGCTATATATTCACCAAGACGTACACTCCTCTGTGTAGAAATGGGCATCTTAAGCATAACCCATTTTTAAAAGATGCTCGTGAATAACTGGGATCACAGGAGGGGAACACAAACTACTGACCCTTGGGAATCAGAATCACGCATTAGTGACCACATGCTGCTTGACATAAAGACAACTTTGGCTTCTTTTCAGAAGGACTGAGGCCCATGAGAGCTCACTCCAGGAACCTGGAGATCTTCCTTAGATCTGGAGTTTGACTCCTCTGAGATGTGTCGGGACAGGGTAGAGGGGAGGGGTGAAGACAGCTTCCGAGTCTACAGATATGCCCACGCCAATTCTGCAGTTTTCTATCTCTTACTCTTAACTAAGTATAACTTTTGGTCTCAGCACAGAGCTTCTCAGCATAACTTCCAAGGCAAGTTAATAAATGGATTTTGGAAGACAGAACTTGGATGCTTGGGGATATTAAAACTTGAAGACAATGTCTTTCTATGTGTTCTTACAACAGAGGGAAGAGGAATAGCGCCTTATTTCTGCTCTGCAATAATGCCATGTCTTGCTAAGAGGGTTTTCACATCCCTTTGCGCTCACAACACTGCTGGGGAATGCCGTAATTGCACTGACTGGGGCCAAAGAGAGGTCTTGAGGGGCACGGTGTCCTGCCAAGGCTGGACAGCACTCTGGGCAGGGACCAGGCCTAGAAACCCGGGCACCTCATCCCTTACTTGGGGTCTCTTTACCATATGACCCTGTCTCCTTGAAGCTCTCAAAGGAGCTCTCAGCATTAAAAAAGGGAAACATGAAAATACCCACACTGGGCCAGGATAGTACCTGCTTGCTTGGAGGCCCCAGAGTACCGTCAGCTTACTAACAGATGGGTCAAACCTCTTTTGAAATGAAGCAGAGTATAAAGATGCAGAAAGTAAACCAGAGCAGCATGAAGAGGGACTCAGACCAATTATTTTGTGGCCTCAGGACTGGCACACTCCCTTGCAGCTGTTTTATTTACTCCTAGGTAAGAAGGGCTGGGTCACAGTGATGACCCCCAGGGGGGGTTCGATGGCATGGATTCTGAGAATGGGGTCCCTATGCCAGGAGGGGCGCAGTCTCACCCTTACCACTGACTTAGTTCCTGACCTTTGGACAAACCTTTTCAACTCTCTGCCTTCCACTTCCCACCCTGTAACCTGGGGACAGTAAGGGAGCATGGACAAGAGAGTTGGCGTGAGCATAAAATTAGGATAAGGAAGACGAAAGAAAAGGGGCTACAGAACATCAAGGCACTACTGTTATGATTCATTAATGATTGTGAATGTTCTGCCGATGCAAAAATCCCTTCCCAGTGAGATCTGGTTCTGGTCACCAGAGGGGAAGAAGGTCTTAAACGTGTAAGTCCCTCCTCAGCCTCGGCATCCTTGGATGCCTGTAGAATTCAGAAACCTTTGATGACTTTCAGCACCTTCTGACAGGGAAGGAAATGTCCTGAGCTGAGCCCTAGAGGGGAGTCAGTCCTAGAGCTGGCTTCCTCCCCACTGCTTCTCGCAGGCTCTTCGCCAGCTTCACCTTCCTATCCCCACCCATCCCCCGACTCCTGCCCTGTTCTCAGGTTTCGGGTACCATGATGAGAGTCAGGGAGGAAGGAAGTCAGACTCAACTGAGCAGTGCTGACAGGCCTGGGAGCAGACGCTGGGCAGCGGGGTAAGAGAAGGGCTTCTCCCTCTCCTGAACGTGGAACCAGGGAGAGGCAAAAGAAAAGAAAGAACCACAGCACCCCAGCTCTCTCTCTCTCACCCTGCCTGGGGGGGCATTTCAGGCTGGCACAGCCATTTAGTACCTCACCCCCAAGAAAGGCTTGTAGAGGGAAAGCACAGCTAAGGAGTCAGCTGGGAAAGGTCATCTGGAGACGCTCCAGGGCTGCTGGCTGTTTCTGCTCACAAGGCCATTCTTGGATGAAGAGGCCTCGGGCTCCCTCGTCCTTCCAAGGACAGAGCTCAGAGGTAAAGAAGCAGATCTGAGAGTCTCACCTTGGTCACAAGGGGAGGTGGGGGCCGACTTGGATCGATCTTCCTCAGACGGTGAGCTTCCAGAAGCAGGCTGCGGGGACTCAGCACCAGCAATGAGCTAGAGAGAGGGGGAGAAGGAGGGGAGAGAGGGATCAGAAGGGAGCGTGGGGAGTTTCCCTGAGGTCAAAAGCATCAAGAAACGATGCCAGGGGCCCTAGGAGTCCCTGGCGCACAGTAGCAGTTGCTGAATTGACAATTTGAAGGCAGAGACTCAAGGTTTCATTTGCCAGTTAAAGGGAAGAAAACAAGAGATGTCAGTTTGCTTGATTTTTATTCTATCCAAATACAGCTGACCTTTCCAAGCAAAGCCCAACCTTACCCCTTCCATGAAACCTCCTTTGCCTACCCAAGAAACGCAAGTTACCTCATCCAGAGCAACTTGACACTTGCCTCTAACAGCCGCTTGCCATTTATTCATTACCTTGTTCAGCTTTATTTAGTTTGGGGCTCTCTACTCAGGTAGACTGTAGGTTCTTTGAAAGTAAGACCCTATCTAGTATTTGTATTGCCCCTGGTGATTGCACAGAGTGATACACATAACAGAAGCTCAATAAACATCTTCAGGCGTATCGGTATTTGTCGGCAATTGGCAAATTTTAGCAGGACACCCCCAGTGAAGTCTATTTCCTGGCATAGATGCTGGCATATCCACTTTAAGTTCCCATTTAAGTCAGAGGTTTAGACTCAGAGATTGCAAGCCCTTCTGCTCCCTTTTACTCTTGATCTACCTGCTGTGCACACACGTTCTTTCTGGATGATGGACTACTTGCAAGGGGCAATATGAAGGGAACCAAAGCTCTAGCAAGCCTGATGCTCCTGCAAAAAAGCCCTTTAAGCTTCTGGCCAAGGGGACTTGTCTCCCATCCTCTCGTACTAACTTGAGCTACTATTTGGTTCACTTGACTTTTTCCAGCTTTTGCATTAGAAGCATCAAAGCAATAAAAATATCAGGACTGAAGTCCTTTAGTCTTTGACTTTGTTCCTTCCTAAATTTCTCCACGTTGGCTTCTTACCTCCAGGATCTCCCAAATCCAGGACAGATAGACAATGCCTGGCTACTGCCATTATGGCCCATGTAAATACAGGGGAGGGGGCAGGTACTGAGTTTTCTCTGAAATGTTTCATGACAATAAGGATTATGTCTCAGTTTACTTCTAGCAAGAAACCAAACCATGTCTCCTGAACAGGGCTCTCTGTAGAGCTCATAAATGTGTGTGTTCAACACTGTCATCGCAGGGTGTTCGTCTAACCCGCCTCCTCGGTGGGGCCCCAGCATTCTGGGTGCTGACATTCTGCTTGCAACTCCAATGTCTTGGGTCAATAACTGAAGTCCTGTTTCCACCAGTGGGACTGACAGAGCTGAGAAGAGCCCCCAGAAGCACAAAATCTCACAGTTAACCAGAGAAGAGAATGTTTTTTTCTCCAATCCTTAAAAAACTGCTTTGTTTATTGGAAAGGTAAGGAAGAAGCAGTTTAAGAAGATGGAAACAACCCAAACCTTCCCATTCAAGGGAAAAGGCTCCTCTGAGAGGCAGCAGGGAAAAGGCGTGGGCAGCTTCTAAAATGCCCTTCAGAAGGTATTTCAAGGGAAAATTCAGGGACAACATTTAGGAGTCAAGTTGGAGAGGCCCCAGAGTCAGGCTTGTTTTCTAGTAAAAAAAAAAAAAAAAAAAAAAAGCCTGATACTGGGCAACAAGGGCCACCCACCCCCACCAGGATTTCTTGCCCAGTTAACATGGTTCCAATTTTCTCATAACTTAGTCTTTCAGAGAATTCTTACATTTTCTAGGCTAGGAGCCAAGGCTAAGAAGGGCCTTCAAACAAAATGCTACGGATACCTTTAGCTCTATTTACACCTGTGGGCCCTGACTTACCAAAATAACATTTTAGCAAATGGATCTCTTCCTACTGACATTCAGAATGTCACACGGATAGAGACAGGGCTTTGGTCTCCAAAGACAGGCCCAGATGTTTCATGTCGCGGGACACAACAATATTCCTCGGGCAGCCGAGTGCTGGCACTATCACAAATCTTCTTGGCTTGCTCCCTAGAAAAGAATGTGGTCCCAGCCCTTCATCCATTTATCCTCATTACAGTGATCCCAGAGGCAGAGTCTGAGCACTGACATTGCTTTCATGCCAGTCCTGGAGGCAGATCGGTCTATTTCCCTGTCTAGAGTTGAGTCTCTTCTGGAGGGGATTCCAGAGTCCTCATTTTGAAGCTGACGTTCCCCTAAGAAACACCACACTTGAGACTTGCTTAGCTTTTCCCCACCTCTGGAACCGAAGGAGACTGTCATGTTACCTGCCTGACCTTTTCTTTTTTCTTGAAGCACGTGCTGCTTCAAGTCCAGTGTCTCAAACCCAGCAGTCTCAGAACTTCGCTCCAAGTGACACTCGGGAAGCCAACACAGAGATGCTGGCTCACAAAGAGCTCCAGAAACACCACCAAAGAGCCAGTTACCTTTTTCCTCCTCTGGCCACTGTTGGTGATTTTGTCTGGAGTGACGCCCAGGTCGGCCAGCACTTTGGCAATGCCCCTGGCGTCCACGCCACAGTTGGGGGCCACGTTGGTCTCGCAGCGCCGGTGAACGTTCATCTTGCAGACTGTAAGGAAGCACAGAGGAGAGGCTTCCAAATGGTCACAGCCTAAAACATTACCTTATTTTGTGCTGCTTGTAAAAGGAACACATGTTCATTTGTTAGAATTTGGAAAATGGAGAAAGACAAAAAAAGAAAAATGAAAGGTCACCCACCATCCCCTCACACAGAACTAAAATCATCCATCAAACCACCATACGGAGATAACCAGTTTATGGATAAATAAAAATCACATTGAAATTTCCTTTCAGGGAGCAGAACACTGACTGTAGAACTTAATTGGTTTCTCTGAAGAAAGTTCATTTGGATGTTGAACCCAAATGGGTCCCCCGTACTCAGTTCACTCTATTACTCTGCTGAAATGTGGGAATATTCCCGAGAGAGGAATGCCCACAGTACAGCCTATCAAGATGCTCATCTGAAAACAAGGAGACTGAATGAGGTGACCTCCAAGGCCCCTTTCAAATCCAAAATCTGGGCTCAAAGGAACAAAGGCCATGCTTGAATGTCTTTGTTTTGTCCACATCACTTCGTTGTCCTTGGTGTAGGACATCAAAGGCGAAGACGTAAACTGTCTGGGTTTCCAGTCCAGCACGTAAGGAGCTTGGAAGTTGTTGGTCTGCCCTAATGAATAAAAAGCTGAACAAACTGGAAAATCAACAACTCTTCTTAAGATTTATCAGAGAAGTAAGGTCACAGGGCAAACCGCTGCCCTGAGGGAGAGACAGACAGGTAACTATATGAATCACAACTTAGTGGAGCAGAAACTCCCGAGCCGCAGCCCCGTGGAAACCAGCGCAGGGTAGGGAAGCTGGCACTGAAATTGGCGAACTGCTGGGGTCCCAGAGTGGACAGGTCTGAGAGTCAAAGACTCTAGGCTGACCCCGTCATAGGGGTCCCCGCACTTGGGGGAGCTTTACCTCTAGTTGTCTGACCAGGTTTCTCACAGTGAATACTGGAGAAAAATTCCCTCCTGCTTATGACAGGGGGAGAGGGAAAGGATTTTGAAACATACCAGAGCACCCTGTTCTTAACAAGGCCTACTCTCAGGAGAAGCTATTTCGCCACAGACTGGACTATTGTAGTTTTATCAGATCCTAAGCAACATGGGGGAAGGGAAATACCAACTCCAGTCCATGCTAGCTATCCTGTCCCACATAGGTGGGGGGGGGGGACCCTGAGAAACATGTGTAAGGCTCATACTTCAGAGGCACAGGCTCACAGAAAGACTAAGATCTAATCATAGGACTACAGAATGCTTCCCCTCCCCCAACACCTTAGCACCATGTTACTAAAGGCCTTTTATTGCAGTTCCTGTTACCCAACACATCGTGTCTGACGATCAGAAAAAAAAAAAAAAAAATTACAAGGCATACTAAACGGCAAAAAACTGTTTGAAGAGACAGGGCAAGCAGCAGAACCAGACTGAGACATGGCAGGGATGTTAGAATAACCAGACCAGGAATTTACAACAACTATGATTGATATGTTACAGGCTCTAATCAATAAAGTAGACAGCATGTAAGAACAGATGGGCAAGCAGAGAGATGGAAATTCTAAGAAAGACTCAGAAGGAAATGCTGGAACTCAAAAACACTGTAACAGAAACGAAGAAGGTCACTGATGGGCCCATTAGTAGAATGGACATAACTGAGAAAAGAATCTCTGAGGCTGAGGATATGTCAATAGAAACTTCCAAAACAGAAAAGCAAGGGAAACATACTGAAAAAAAGGAAAAGAATATCTAAGAAATGTGGAATGATTACAAAAGGTGTAACATATGTGTATGGGAATACTAGAAGGACAAAAAAGGGAAAAATGAACAAAAGAAATATTTGAAGCAAAAATGACTGAGAGTGCCCTCAAATTAAAGTCAGACACCAAACCACAGACCCAGTAAGCTTAGAGAACACCAAGCAGGATAAATGACAAAAATCAAAACCAATAACAAACTACACCTAGGCATATCATATACAAGCTGCATAAAATCAAAGATAAAGAAAAATAATCCTGAAAGAAACCAGAAGGAAATAACACCTTACCTACAGAGAAGCAAAGATAAGAATTACATCTGACTTCTTCTCAGAAACCACATAAGCAAGAAGAGAGTACAGTGAAATATTTAAAGTACTGAGAGGGAAAAAAAAATTGCAGAATTCTGTAGCCTGTGAAATTATCCTTCAAAAGTGAAGGAGAAATAAAGACTTTCTCAGACAAATAAAAATTGAGGGAATTTGTTGCCAATAGACCTGCCTTGCAAGAAATGTTAAAAGAAGTTCTTCAGGCAGAAGGGGAGAGGCAGCATGTGGAAAGGAGGGCCTCTGGAGTGTGGAGTTCCCGAGTTTGGAGGCTATTAGCAAAAGATGGTGGCTCGCTTGGCAAACAGTGAAGCAAATACTAGATGTAAAAATATAGTAGAAAACTGTTTTGGAGCTGCTGGCCAACCCTTAACTATACCTGGACGGGTTCTTATTGGAGAAGGAGTATTGACTAAGTTGTGCAGAAAAAAAGCCTAAAGCAAGGCGGTTTTTCTTATTTAATGATATTCTTGTATATGGCAATATTGTCATCCAGAAGAAAAAATATAACAAATAACATATTATTCCCCTGGAAAATGTCACAATTGATTCTATCAAAGATGAGGGAGACTTGAGGAATGGATGGCTGATCAAGACACCAACTAAATCATTTGCAGTTTATTCTGCCACTGCCACTGAGAAATCAGAATGGATGAATCACATAAGTGAACGTGTTACTGATTTGCTCTCCAAAAGTGGGAAGACACCCGGTAATGACCATGCTGCTATCTGGGTTCCTGACTCTGAGGCAACTGTATGTATGCGCTGTCAGAGAGCAAAATTCACACCTGTTAATCGTCGCCACCACTGCCGCAAATGTGGTTTTGTTGTCTGTGGGCCCTGCTCTGAAAAGAGACTTCTTCTTCCCAGCCAGTCCTCTAAGCCTGTGAGGATTTGTGACTTCCACTATGACCTGCTTTCTACTGGGGATGTGGCCAGGTGCCAGCCTACTAGATCAGACTCTTATAGTCAGTCATTGAAGTTTCCTTTAAATGATGTATCTGATGATGATGATGATGATGATGATGATGATGATGGTGATAGCAGTGACTAAAGGCATATTTTGAAATATTTAATCGGATGTGACTATCTGAGAAATCAGCTCTGGGGGGAATGTAAAATCCTGAGCTTTCTGTCAATTTTGCTCTAGCCATGAATTTGCCTGAGAAACTTTTAACCTATGTGCCTCAATATATTCTATAGAAAATAGGTCCTGTTACCAACCCCCAACCCCAACTGCTGCTGCCACTCTCTCCTCACCTCACCCAGCTCCCTATTCTTCTACAGGCATAGACTATTGCAAATATATCAGAAAAATTTTTGGTTTCTTATTCTTGTTTTAATTCTACACTATTTTCTTGAATGGTTGGGAAAAGATGTTTATTTAACATATCACGTACTATACTGTTGTTTATTATATGTTCTGTAATATGGAAAAACTAAAAGCAAAGAATGATGGAAAAGGAGTATGATGTGGTTAGCTAATAATGTTATTAGCTTTTTTCTAACCTTACCAGTTACAGAAATACACGCTTTGGAAATACTTTGTTTGGCTTTTTCATATACCAGGTGGTGCCTTATCATAATAGCACTGTTGCATGTAATAAGCCCCTACCGTCTCACTTTTTAGTTTGTTTTAAAAATACACCGGTGCTCTTTGAGGTGTAAAATGAATGTTATAAATGGGTGTAATTAGAAAATACTTCTCATTTGACAGCTACAAATAACTAAATTTAGAGGTTCTTTATTCCATATGAATAAATATTTTTCCATAAAATAGTTGTGATTACTGTATATTTTTACTTTTTGTAGGTACCAAATTATAATTGTCATTCTGAGGAATTTGGTTTGAAATTTATCAAATACAAATTGTCATTGCATTATTTCTACTTTTAATAAGACATATTTTTAGGTGTAAATTCATCTGCTTTGTTTCTAGAATGAAAAATCTTATACAACTTCTCGAAATTAACCAATCTCTTTAAAAAAATCTCATGCTAGAGCACAGATCTACTTAGGTTGAAGCTCTGGAAGAAATAATGTGTGAGAATGGTTAGGAGAGACCAGTTAAGTTTGACTAGACTTCATATTTCTGGAAGTATTTTCTATTTCAGTGTGCAACTATCTTGAATTTACAAATATAGTGTTATATTTTATAAAGTTTTGTAAAGTCCCAAACAATATTTCTATTTTTGTAAAACAATTGTATGTTTAATCTGTTTCTGAAATCATTTTGCAATCTATGGAAATAGAGTAGCAATTGATCTTTCTAAATTGTGAACTTTATTGAGTCAGTCTAAATTGCTTTTAAGAAGACGTAATTTTTCACTCTTTGCTTTTGAAGCAGCCATTAGGTTGAAAGTATATTTATCATATAAAACGATGCATTTTGCACTACTCTCTCCATTTGTATGCTGCAAATAACTGTAGTCTTTCAAATATGAAAAATCAGTCTGAAGTTTGTTTTAAATTCTAAATTCTTTTGTTTTAAAATCTTTAAATCTGGATATATTGCAAATGTCAAGAAAGGTTTGATTTAATAACTTGTGATGGAGGATTCTTTGGTTTGGTTAAGGCACTAACTTTACTTTTAAATTGTGAAAGCACCTGAGATATATAGATCTCCCTGTAGGAAATGTGAAAGAAAGGCACAACAGGTTTTTTTGTTTGTTTTAATATCATATGGACTTCTGTTTCTAAGCAATATTTACATATAATCAATAAACATATCCAAAAAGGACCATGAAATCTGAGAAGTGCTAATGGAGACTTGCTGGTACATAGGAACCTAGCAAATTCAGGAACCAAGGGGAAATGTTCTGAGATAACATTTATATTGTCAACCTCTATTGACTCTGTTTTTACAATAAAAAATATTTTACAACTTAAAAAAAAAAGTTCTTCAGAAAGAAGGAAAATGATATCAGTCAAAAACTCAGATCTACATAAAGAAAGGAAGAGCATCAGAGAAGGAATAAGTGATGCTAAAATAAAAACTTTTAGTTTTTAAATTCTTACTTGATCTAACAGATAATTTTTCAAAATAATAATAGCAACAATATTTTCAATTATTATGCTTATATATATGTATAGAAAATATATGCTTATGTATAAGTGAAATGAATGACTACAACAATATAAGGAGTGGGACAGAGGAACTAGGAGTATTTTGTTATTATAAGGTACTTGCACTACCCATGAAGTATTAGAGTGGTGTTTGAAAGTGGACTTGGATTAGTTGTAAATGTATATTGCAAACTCTAGGGTAAGCACTAAAATAAGAAAAAAGGAGGAGGAGGGGGTGAGGAGGGGGATGAGGGGGAGGGGGATGAGGGGGAGAGGAAGGGGGAGGAGGAGAAGAACTGATATGCTAAGAAGAGAAAATGGAATCATATAAAATGTTCAATTAAAACCACAAAAGGTGGAAAGAATGTGGAAGACAAAAACAGGAACAGAGAACAAGGGCATCAAATGGAAAACAAGAGCAAAAAAGGTAGTCATTAATCCAACTATGCTGATAATCAATTTAAATGTCAATGGTCTAAATACACCAATTAGAAGACAGGGATTGTCAGAATGGATCACAAAACAAGACCCAGTACATATCATCTACAAGAAACACACTTTAAATATAAGACACATATAGATTAAAATTAAAGTTATAGAGAAAGATATACCACGTTAACACTAATCAAAAGAAGGCAGGAGTAGCTATATTAATTTCTGACAGGGCAGACTTCAGAGCAAGGAAAGTTATCAGAGACATCAAAGGGCACAATGATAAAGGGGTCAATTCTCCAAGAAGACATTAAAAACCTTAATATGTATGCACCTAACAACAGAGCACCAAAATACGTAAGGCCAAAACAGCGAACTGCAAGGAGAAATAGATGAACCAACTATTATGGTTGAAGACTTTAACACCCCTCTATCAGAAATGGACAGATACAGAAGGCAGAAAATCAGTAAGGACATAGTTGAAGTCAACAGTCACATTAATCAACTGGATATTTATTCACTGCCTCATCCAACAACAGCAGAACACACATTCTTCTCAAGCTCACATGGAACATTTACCAAGACAGAGCACAATCTGAGGCATAAAACACATCTTAACAATTTTAAAATAATAGAAATCATACAATATCTGTTCTCAGACCACAGTGGAATTAAATCAGAAATCAATAAAAGAAACATATTTGGAAAAATCCCCAAATACTTGGAAATTAAATAACATACTGCTAAGTAACATATGGGTCAAAGAAGAAATCTCATGAGAAATTTTTAAATATTTTGAACTGATTGAAAATGAAAATACAACTTTTCATAATTAGCAGGATGCAGCAAAAGCATCCTTGAAAGATACAATCTGTCAAAGCTCACACATGTAATACAGTGTAAAAGATCTATATCTATTAAAGAAATAAAATCAGTAATTAATAGCCTTCCAAGACAGATAGTACCAGGCTCAGATAGGTTCACTAGTGAATTCCAGGACCACACACTTAAGGAAGAAATTATACCAATCCTCTACAATATCTTCTAGAAGATGGAAGCAAAGGAAACATTTCCTAACTCCTTTTATGAGACCAGCATTACCCTAACACCAAAACCAACAAAGCCATTACAAGAAAAGACAACTGCAGACCAATATCTCTCACAAATATAGATGTAGAAATCCTCAACAAAATACTACCAAATTGAATCCAACAATGTATAAAAAGAAATATATATCATGACAAAGTGTGATTTATCTCAGGTATGGAAGGCTAGTTCAATATTTGAAAATCAGTTAATGTAATCCATCACATCAACAGGCTAAAGAAGAAAAATCACAAAGCTTATCAATCAATGCAAAAAAAAAAGCATTTGACAAAATCCAACACCCATTCATAATAAAATCTCTCAGCAACAAAGAAATAGAGGGGAACCGCCTTAACTTGATAAAGAACATCTACAAAAACCTACAACTAACATCACGCTTAATGGTAAGAAACCAGAAGCTTTCTAGTTCCAAGAACAAGGCAAGGATGTCCCCTCTCACCACTCCTTTCCAGTATTGCATTGGAAGTACTAGCTAATGCAACAAGACAAGAAAAGGAGGTAAAAGGTATAGTGCTTGAAAGGAAGAAATAAAACTGTCTTTGTTTGCAGATGACATGATTATCTATGCAGAAAATCTGAAAGAACTGACCAAAAAACTGGAACTAATAAGTGATTATAGCAATGTTGTAGGATACAAGGCTAATATACAAAGCCAATCACTTTCCTATTTATCAATAATGATTAAGTGGAATTTAAAATTAAGAACATGATATCATTTGCATTAGCACCTAAAAAATGAAATACTTAGGTATAAATCTAAGAAAATATGTACAAGACTATGAGGAAAACTACAAAACTGATGAAAGAAACCGAAACAGAACTAAATACATGTAAAGATATTCCACGTTCATGGGTAGGAAGTCTCAATGTTGTAAGGAGGACAGTTCTTCTCAGTGTGATCTATAGATTCACTGAAATCTCAATCAAAATCCCAGGAAATTATTTTGTGGAGATTGACAAACTGATTCTAAAGTTCACATGGAGATGCAAAAGACCCAGAATAGCCAACACAATATTGAAGAAGTGTTGGACAACCAACACTACCTGACTTCAAGATTTACTGTAAAGCTATAGTAATCAAGGCAGTGTACTGGTGAAAGAATAGACAAACAGATCAATGGCACAGAATAGAGAACCCAGAAATAGACCTCCATAAACATACAACTGATTTTCGACAAAGGAGCAAAGGTAATACAAGGGAGTAAAGATAGTCTTCTCAACAAATGGCACTGGAACAACTGGACATCTGTTGAAAAAAAAAAAAAAAAAGAACCTAGACACAGATTTACACCCTTCACAAAAATTAACTCTAAATGGGTCATAAACCTAAATATAAAACTCAAAACTATGAAACTCCTAGAAGATAACATAGGAGGAAATCTAGGTGCCCTTGGATATGGCAATGACTTTTTAAATATAACACCAAAGGCATGATTAATGAAAGAAATAATTGATAAGCTGGACTTCATTAAAATTAAAATATTTTGCTCTGCAAAAGACACTGTCAAGAGAATGAGAAGATAAGCCACAGACTGGGAGAAAATATTTGCACAAGACATATCTGATAAAAGCTTATCCAAAATATGCAAGAACCCTTAAAACTCAACAATAAGAAAATGAACAACCCAATTAAAAAATAGGCAAAAGACTTGAGCGGAAACCTCACCAAAGAAGATATACAGATAGCATACAAGCATATGAGAAGATGCTCCACATCATATGTCATCAGGGAATTGCAAATTAAAACAAGATACCACTACACACATTTTAGAATGGCCAAAATCTAAAACACTGACAACACCAAATGCTGGTGAGGATATGGAGCAACAGGAATTCTCATTCATTCCTAGTGGGAATGAAAAATGTCTTCCACTTTGGAAGACAGTTTGGTAGTTTCTTACAAAACTAAACATACTCTTAGCTTACAATCCAGCGATCACACTCCTGGTATTTACCCAAATTAGATGAAAATGTATGTCTACACAAAAGCCAGCACATGGATGTCTACAGTAGTTTTATTCATAATTATGAAAACTTGGAAACCACTAAGATTCCCTTTAGTAGGTGAACGGCTAAATAAACTGTGGTAAATTCATACAATGGAATATTATTCAGCACTAAAAATACATTAGTTATTAACCCATGAAAGACATAGAGGAAACTTATGAACATTACTAAGTGAAAGAAGGCAATCTGAAAAGACTATATATATTGTATGATTCCAACTATATGACTTTCTGGAAAAGCAGAACCACAGAGACAGTAAAAAGATCAGTGATTGCCAGGGGTTGCGGGGAGGCAGGAATGAACAGCCAAAGCACAGAGCATTTTTAGGGCAGTGAAACTAACCGTATGATACTATAATGGTGGATACAACACACTGTACATTTGTCCAAACCCACAGTATGTCCTACACCAAGAGGGAACCCTAATGTAAACTGAGGGATAATGATGTATGAATTTAAGTTCACTGATAGTAACAAATGTATCACTCAGGTGGGGACTTGATAGTGAGGGAGGCTGTCCCGTGACTGGGGATAGGAGGGTATATTGGAAATCTCTGTACTTGCTCCTCAATTTTGCTGTGAACCTAAAACTGCTCTAAAAGTTAAAGTCTATTAAAACACACACACACACACACACAGTTTCACGGCCTGGTCCCTGACCTAGAGGGAGGGACAGTGCAGACTCCACTCCCCCTCCTTCCCAACCCAGGCTTGAAGAGTTCAAGTGAATTATGGAGCTGAAGATGCCCACAGAACCAAAGGCAGGGGTGTGGGGATGGGGGAGCATGTGTGCTGATGGGAGGGGAGCTTTCTCAGACAATATAAACAAACGAGAAAGCTCCACCACAGCCTGGTCATGGTGCCAAATCCATTAACAGTTATTACTAACAATGCCTGAAAATCCTTAGAGTCTCCCAGACCCCAGGCAACAGCACTCAGCTCTGAATCCTCTGTCCCACTCCCCTTAGCAACAGCTACCCTTGGACACACAGCCCACCTCACCTGCACCTGCCCACCAACTTCATGCAAGTCGTCTTCTGTCTCTTCTTGAGGTGACAGAAAGGACAAGAATGAAGCAACCAAAAGAAGAGAGAGAATTTCTTAGCAAGGGCAGCTTATCTAGGTGATTTAGTCACTGGTGCCCCCTGGTGTTGTAACGCCAGACCTGTCCATCCTAATGAAACAATTAGCTCAGGTTGGCTGGTCAGCAAGATAGGATCGGTCTTAGGAGACTTTTTCATTTTTTAAAAAATTCTGTTATTTCCCTAGGAGAACTGTGTAGTTGTCCCAATAAGTTAAGTTAAAAAAAAAATCCAATAACATGTCAGTTAAAATGGACCACATGAAAAAGCAACTTTGAAAGTGCTATGAAAAGTCTGGAAACAAGAGGGCAAAGCTGGCTGAGGGAGGGGAACTTGACATAATTTAGGCAGCCACAGCGGGGCTCCTGGAAGCTGTAAGGTGACACCCAGAGGCTGCCGATCAGTAAGAGAAAGTGGATGTGCCAGCTGGAATCAAAAGTAAGGGGAGGGGCTTCCCTGGTGGCGCAGTGGTTGAGAGTCTGCCTGCCAATGCAGGGGACACGGGTTCGAGCCCTGGTCTGGGAAGATCCCACATGCCGCGGAGCAACTGGGCCCGTGAGCCACAGTTGCTGAGCCTGCGCGTCTGGAGCCTGTGCTCCGCAACAAGAGAGGCCGCGACGGTGAGAGGCCCGCGCACCGCGATGAAGAGTGGCCCCCGCTTGCCACAACTAGAGAAAGCCCTCGCACAGAAACGAAGACCCAACACAGCCAAAAATATAAATAAATAAATATTAAAAAAAAAAAAAAAAAAAGTAAGGGGAAACGTTTGGGGCAGACAAACCAGCCACATCACCCCTTCTGCACTGCTCTGCCCCATCCCGATTGGTGAGCACCCAGGCCCGGTGGTAAGGCTCCCAGCCCCCTCATAGCTTGAGGCTGCCCCTAAGGCTTCCCTTTCCAGGCAGCTTCATATTGTTCATTTTCAACTGTTCCACCTGGATGAAGTGCACTGGGAAGAAACAGAGCTGCCTTGCTGGGGCTCTTCTAAAAGGAGGATCATTATAGTACTACTACCTAGTTTTTCATCACATATTTGTTGAGCTCCTACTCTGTGCTGGAGGGTACTGCAGCAGCAGTGTCATCCTCAGGACAGATGGGGGCTCGAGCACTCTGACTTTCATTTTGGTTTCCATGTTTCCACCCTTTTCATAGCTGAGATTAAAGCGAGGGTTGCAATGGGGTGAGTCAGGCTGTTGGGATTTCTCCCAAAGCAAGCGGATGACATTGTCAGAACAATGACAAAGGGAGATGGGCAGGCCTATGTGTCCTGCAGAAATCTCTCTCCATGAGGGTTATTTGGCCCTAGAGGGTAAGCCAGGGCAGTGGTTTGATTTCATAACAGATTACAGTCAGCCATGCCATACTCAGAGGCAGAGCACACACAATTTTGAACAGGAAATTGTGTGCTTGTGCCATGGAGGTTGGCAGGGGCGGGAGAGTGACTGATGCAGAGTCCTGGGCAGAAGATGAGAACAGGAGGTTAGAGGGGAGCTCCTTGGGGGTCACACTGGGCACCAACTGTCGCCAGATAGAGACTGGGCACTGGAACCACCATTCAAAGCTTTCCAGAAGCAATGACTGGCCAGCTGTCTGCTACCTGGCATTCCTCAGACGAAAACTCTGACTGAGTCTCCCACTGACCTTCCACTCATGATGCGGGGCATTTGTCATGATCCCCAGGCATTGCCAGCTGCTACTGCAAGGATTCAGAATCAACCAAGGAGGCTCCTGTGGCATTTCAGTGCTGAGCAGGGAACTGCTTCTTCCTCCCCTGCCCTCTAGGTATAACTCGTTACCTACCTAGAACATCTTCCCTTGCCCTCCTTTCCAGGTCCTTCTCCTCCCTCAAGGTGTAGCTCAAGCCCCATCCCCCCCAGAAAGCCTGTCCTGACCAAGTTCCTGTTGGCCTCTCTTGCCCTTGAACTGCTCACACGTATTTCTGATTCACTGCTTGAATTATTGTCTATATTTAACTTATGTTTTAATGCCCAAGTAGAGGGCAAGTTTCTAGAAAACTAAAGTAATGTTTTATCTCCAAGTTCTCCCTGATGCCTTGCACAAACCAGGATGCCATGCTTTTCAGTGTATTCTAACTGTGGAAATTAGTTAACACATAGGCAGCAAAAATGACCAGACCCCAGCAGATAACAGGTAACTGAAATCCTAAAGTCACTACATAGGCATTTTCTGATCATGCAAAATTAAATGTCAAGGCACAAGAAGGTGAAGCAGTCAGTGAACATGACTTATGTAAAAACAAATAAGCAACAAACAGACGAAAAGTGTCCTTATGTAATTCCCTCCTTATGTGGTTCAACCACAAAAGATAGGGCTTGAAGTTACTACAGGACTTCTACAAGCATTTCTTCATAATTATTCATACAAATGCATGAAGATGCATATATGAGGATGTCTGCAGCAGCATTAAATGGTGAGGACACAGAAACAAGTAAATGTCCATCAAGAAGGTAAGCTTTAAATAATGTATGGAATGGCCCATGATGTGGAATATTAAGCAGCCAGTAAAAAGAATGGTGTAACCTTATATACGCTGACTTGTAGGAAAAGCAAATTACAGAACAATGCATATAGCATTTAATTAACAAACATTTGTTGAATGCTAATGTGTCCAGCACTGTTCTAGATGCTGGGGAAACAGCAGAGAACCAAACAGACCAAAAAAACCTCTGCCCTCATGGACCTTATATTCTGATTAGGAGAGAAAAAATAAACATAAAATATAGGTAATTTAAGTTATTAGAAGGTGACAATTGTTGTAAAGACAAAAAAAAAGCAGAGGAAGGTGAAGGAAGTTAAGAGATGGGAGCTTCAGTTTTTAAAAGGGTAGACCTCCCAGAGAAGGTGATCATATTTCTGTGTGTGTGTGTGTATGGTGGGAAGCGGGGTGGGTGGCTTCTAAGTTGGCTTATAATAAATCTCCACCTTCTGGTATCTGACCCTTCATACCATTCCCTCCCATTAAATGGGGGGCTGGACGTAGTGATTCTCTTTTAATGAACAGAAAATGTCAAAAGTGATGGGATG
Organism: Balaenoptera acutorostrata; assembly: GCF_949987535.1. NCBI lineage: Eukaryota > Metazoa > Chordata > Mammalia > Artiodactyla > Balaenopteridae > Balaenoptera > Balaenoptera acutorostrata. The sequence continues at coordinate 55,894,323 of NC_080075.1, forward strand.
TCATTTTTGAGATTAGGTTACAAAACAGTATGGCTTCTGTTTTGGACATCCCCTCTTGCTTTCTTGTTTGCTTGCTCTGAAGGAAACCAGCTTCCATGCTGTAAGTTGCCCTATGGAGAGGCCCATGTGGCAAAGAACTGATGTCTCTAGCCAACAGCAACATGAGTGAGCTTGGAAGGGATTCTCTTCCAGTTGAACCTTCAGATGAGACCAAAGCCCCACCTGTCAGCTTCATGCAAACTCATGCGAAAACCTAAGTCAGAAGCACTCAACTAAGCTGCATTCAGATTTTTAACACAGAGAAACTCTGAGGTAATAAATATTGGTTGTTTTAAGCCACTAGGTTTTCGCATAATTTGTTATGCACCAATAGATGCCTATTACAGTGTATATAAGTATTCATGCAACAAACGCACACAGAAAGGCTTGAAAGGATCCATAGCAAATTGTTAGTAGCAGTTAAGGCTGGGGATGGATGTGGAAAAAGAACACAAAGGACTTTAATATTTTTTATACATATGCTTAAGACTTAAGTCTTGCTTGAACCTTTTCTAGTGAGAATTATTTATGTATTATTTGTGGCTTTGTTTGTTTGTTTGTCTTTTGGCCATGCTGTGCGGCATGAGGGATCTTAGTTCCCTGAGCAGGGATTGAACCCATGGCCCCTGCCACGGAAGTGTGGAGTCTTAACCACCGGACTGCCAGGGAAGTCCTTGTGTTTTTTCTTTAATTCTAAAAAAATACAAATAAAAGTTGAAGATATGACAAGGAACCTAGTTGTCAAAAAATAATAGTGAAGGGCTGATATTTTCAAAAATGATGAGAATAAAAATCCTTTCTCATGTCTCTAACATTTTTCAAATATCCATAAAGGAAGGAAGGGAGGGAGGGAGGGAGAGAGAAGACCTTTCCTTCCTCCTATCTTTATGGCTCTTACAGCCACTCCACGAGGTATATACAGCTAAGATCACTCTGTTTTCATTATAATTCTCAGAAAGCAGGTGGGCAGTTGGGGTTAAAAGCAAGTCCAGGGTCACCTGGCCAGTGGGGCCTGCCTGCAATTGCCCAGCCAGGCAGTGACAGAACCAGGACAGACCAGTTCCCTGGACTCCTAATCTGGGATCTTCACTGGACACAGCTCTCTGCCTAAGGGGTTTGCCCCAAACAAGATGGCCTGTTCTTCATTACCCGCGGGAAAGTGACACTCTGCCCCTTAGCCCACAAAAGCAGGCTCGGATCACAGCTGTTACTAGGATAGGATCTGAGAGAGAGTCAGGCAGCCAGGAAGGAGATTCTTCAGGAATTTCCAGGCCAGAACTTTCCCAGCTGTACCTATCCTCCACCTCGGTACAGAGCTGCAGTCAGAGGGGACAGGCTGGAGCAGGGCGCCCACCGCAGATGGGGATGGAAAAACCAGGGCTGCCGCAGGGCCCTGCAGGGCACACTGTGGATTGTGTAAAGAGGTCTGCCTTTCTGTTAAATTGCCCCTCGGTGCCTGATGACTTCAGGGCAGCTGTGCTGGAGACATGAGTGTGAGCTCATGGTCAGAAGAGAAGTGGGCGGTGACCCACAGGACAGGTGAGAACCCCACATCTTCCTTAGAGAAGGAAACAAAAATCCTAAGGTATTGGGAGTCTTTACCTCCACAGGGAAATAACTCCATGAGTCAATGGAAAAACAAAACACAGGTGCAAAAGGACCCTGGGGGTTCACTGTGCAGGTGGTCAGGTTGGGGAAGCAGCACAGTTCAAATAAAGTGAAGAACAAAAAGGGTTCAAATGCCTCAGTGACGCTAATATTTGAACGTTTGAAGCTAATTTCTGGGCTAATAGTGGCTGAGGGCTCAGAAAGACCCTCAGCGAGCCTGGAGAGAGACACAGAGACTGTGCCAGCACTCAAATCATAAGACAAAAGACAGGAGGGAATTCCCTGGCAGTCCAGTAGTTAGGACTCCGTGCTTTCACTGCCGAGGGCGCAGGTTCAATCCCTGGTCGGGGAACTAAGATCCTGCAAGCCACGTGGCACAGCTAAAAACAAAAACAAAAACAAAACAAACAAACAAACAAAAAAGGACAGGAATGAAATATTTTGCCTTATCACTTAGTGCTGGTGTTTTTCTGCCCTGATTAAGGACTCAGTTACCAAAAACAGCCCGTGAGCATCCTCCAAGCATCTGTCCCCTCTGGGCCGTGGGAGGGAGGTGGCAGCCCAGAGGACAGAGGTGTGTCCCACAGGCCCCTTGTTGTATCCCCTTGTGCACATTGTTCTCCATTCTCCACCGGTAAAACAGGGGTAATTATTTCCCTCTCCCTGGCTGACAGAGGGACGATCCCTGAAAGAGTATATGCACCACACTTGAACCCATGGGGCTCAGGCAATTTTAGGCTGAAGGGAGAGTGACCAGGACAGTCTCATGGATCCTTCCCTATAGACCCAGGCTTGAGAGAAACTGGTTTCACTAAAAATACCTAAACCGATTATCGCCAGGAGCGGGACGGGCAACAGAGCTGAAGCCAAAGACCAGCAGGCCAAGTGGCTGGTGTCCCACCACGACCAGGGGACAGGGGCTCCAGCCCAGGAGGCCAAGCCAGCCTGATCCAGCAGAGGTGAGGATTCTGATGGAGTCTCCCCGAGCCGGAGAGGGTGTGGAGCACGGGTCAGAGCCAGGGCAGGAGCCCGCTGCCTGGGTTTAACTCCAGCTCCATGGAGACTTGCCCTGGGACCCCGGGCAGGTAACTTAAGTCTTGATTTCCTTTTCTTAACAATCATAGGAGCGGAACCAGGCTTAGACCCAGACACGAGGGGCCCCTGCCCTGGCCCTTCCTGGCCTCTTCTGGTCATCAACCTCTCCACAGGGTAAGGGGCCTGCAGGGGCAGAAAGACTTGAGGTTGAAAAAGGATCAAAAGCGAGAAGCACAAGGAATTGGGGGGGGGGGGGCGGGGGCGGGCAGTGAAACCACTCTGTATGATACGTGTCATCATACATTTGTCAAAACCCATAGAGTATCCGACACCAAGAGTGAAATTAATGTAAATTGTGGACATTGGGTGATTATGATGTGTCAATGTAAGTTCAGCGACTGGAAGAAATGTATCACTCTGGTGGAGATGTTGATGGTGGCGGAGGCTCAGTGTATGTGGGGTCAGGGGGTATATGGGAAATCTCTGTACCTTCAGTTCAGTTCTGCTGTGAATCCAAAACTACTCTAAAAATAATAAAGTCTATTAATTGAGAGAGAGAGAAAGGAACAGCAAGAGTAGGAAAGGAGCAAGGAAGAAGTGGCCAAGTCATGGTAGCAGAGGAAAAGGACAGGGAAGATCTGTGAACTTTTGCTGGGGGCCCTAAATTCTGAACAGCCTTTACCCTCTTGTCTCTGTGTGGCCTGACCCCCTCACGTTCCCCTGGGCTCCAGTGAACAGGAATCCTTGCTCTAGGCAGCCTCGTTCACCCCATCCTTTACTTGAGCAGGCTTGAGAGTGTTTCCTGCCAAAAGAGCTGAATACACTGTCCCTGGGTGGGCCCTGCCTTCTCCCGGGGTCATCCAGGGACCCACAGCCCTAGTTGCTGCGTCTGGGCATCTGGGCTGCTTTCTTAAGATATCAATATTTATGATATGACGAATCTTCATTTAGATTCTCTAGATAGATTAATAATTAATAGATTTACTAAAAACCAGACATGGCTTCATCAGAGTCCCATCCAAAGCAGGCACTCTGCTTCCCAGCAACCCCACTCAACTTCCCAAAAATGCAGCACTCCTCTGAAAACATTTGAGATTCCTGCTGCATTTTTTTCTTTCTCTTCCTTTGTTTTAATGTCACGTAACGGCAAAAAGGATTTCAGGTAGGCCCTGTTTCTTTCAGGTCATGTGCTAGAATTCTAGAAAGGGAAATGTGAATGTCTGGGAAGCTCACACAGGACACGAGATGTGTCAGCAGCCAGCACTTCCTCCTGTCCTGGGGCAGGTTGTCCTCACTTCCCGCGACAGCTGTTTCCAACCCTGCTCACGCCTTCTACACCACCCCCACTTCTCACCTCAACTTTGAACAGGATCTCCTGTTTCAGAAATAAGGGCACTTATTTTTATTTGCAATGCCCTCAAAAGATTCACAACTTAAATGATCACTCTGCCCAATCACCTCCTCCTGGACTCCCTTCCCCAACATAGGACACATATCTGTACCCTGGCCTGGCCTTGAGGCTTTCCCTCCACTGGGAGATGGGGTATCCATCTCTCTGTCCCTGTTCTGTCAATGGTCCCCTGTCTCTCCTGGCTCACCATTTCCACTGTCTTTTTCCTGATTATATAAAATAACCTGAAAATACTTCACCCTCCATTCTCACCTCAGCCTCTGCACTTGGGCATCGATCCCCACTGCCCCACCAAGACAGCTCCTGCTGAGGGCACTAGTGACCTCCTTGCTGTTAAATCCAACCCCATGTTCGAATTTTTTTTTTTTTAATTTTTATTGAAGCATAATTGACCTATAACACTATGTTAGTTCCAGTGAATATTGAATAGTGATTCAATATTTCTATATATTACAAAATGAGCACCACAATAAGTCTAGTTACCATCTGCCACCATACAAGGATACTCCAGTATTATTGAGTCTGTGCCCCATGCTGTACATTTCATCCTTGTGACTGGCTCACTTATTTTGTAACTGGAAGTTTTTACCTCAATCTCCCTTACCTATTTCACTCATCCCCCCCTCCCCCGCCATCAACCACCTGTTTGTTCTCTGTATCTATGTTTCTGTTTTGTGTTTGTTCATTTGATGTTTTATAGATTCCACATATAAGTGAAATCATACAGTGCTTGTTTTTCTCTGACTCATCTAACTTAGCATAATACCCTCTAGGTCTATCCATGTTGTTGCAAATGGCAAGATTTAATTAATTTTTATGGCTGAGTACTATTCCATTGTGTGTGTGTGTGTGTGTGTGTGTGTGTGTGTGTGTGTGTATACACACCACCTCTTCTTTATCCATTCATCTATCAATGGACACTTAGGTTGCTTCCATATCTTGGCTATTGTAAATAATGCTGCAATGAACACAGGGGTGCATGTATCTTTTCAAATTAGTGTTTCTATTTTCTTCAGGAAAATACCCAGAAGTGGAATTGCTGGATCATATGATAGTTCTATTTTCCCATGTTCTACTTCTTACTTTAAATAACTTCTTGGAACCATTTGGCACTATCCATCATTTCCTTCTTCAAATTTTAAAAAAAATACTCTCTACTTTCTTGGCTTCCATGAGGCCATTCCTTGCTACTTTTCCTCCTACCTCTGAGGTCTTTCCCTCCCAGTTCCTTTGTACGCTCATCCTAGGATGTTGGTGACCCACCGCACCCCCCAGATTCCCAAGTTGTTTTCTTCTTTCTTCACACTCAAGGTACTTATCCTGGGGATGACATCTACTTTATAGGTTTAACTACTACTTAGACATTGACAAATCCCAAATCTAAATGCTCAGTCTAGACTTCTCCTCTGAGTTTTGATGAGAATGTCCAACAGTCAGACAGCTCCATGTAAACTTCCCACAGGCACCTCAAAGTTAACATGCCCCCAACTCAACTCCACCATCACTGCCTCCAGCCCTGCCCTCCCTCATGTGCTCCCTGTCTCAGCGAGTAGTGTCGCCATCCTCCCAGTTGGATCTCGTCACTACAGCCAATAAATCACTCCTTGATACCTCTTAAGTTCGTTTCCTTCTCTATTCCCACTACAGCCAGTACCTTATTTCCAGTCCTCATAATTTCTCATTGGGAACCCTTCAATGACCAATTGGTTCATGGCTTCAGCTTTCTTTCTTACACTGTACCTCTTTCTCCAATTTTTCCACAATAGGTATTTATCAATAATACATTCACTAATAATAAAATAGTGTTTTTATAACATAAAATAATTTCATAAAATTTAATATGTTTTTCATTTTTAAATTAACTTTAAAATAATAAAACACTGTTTTTAAATAATGTCCATGAGACATTCCTGCCCAATAGTTCGTGGTTGTCCAACTCTGTGAGCAGGTTGGGACCAGCTTGTGAAACTGGACACTCTATCCAGGCCCCCAGGGTATGTCCCCACCTCCCCATATTACATGCCATTACCTGTGTCAATTAGCACACTCATTTGAGCAGAAATCAATTCACAGGCAGGACAGCAGGAAACAGAGGAAGAAACTCAGGACTCAGAAGTCAAGGTTCAAACCCTACTTCTGCTCACAAGCTACATGACATGATCAAATTACTTAGTCTCTGAGCCTGTTTCCTCAGGGGGGCCATGGGCATAATATAACATCTATCACAGGCCTACAAAGGATCAATAAGATGTGACAGTGCTTTAGCAGTGTTCCTTCCAAGAGTAAGCTCTGAACCACAGATGGTGACAGAAAAATCTCTATGACTTATTTCAGGGCCTAACTCCGAAAACTTTTCTTCCCTTCTACTCTAATGTATTTTTTCCTTAAATTTCTTCTGCATTTTCATAGACTCATCTTGTCTCCCCAGCTTGTTCACTATCTTAAAAGATGGAGCCATGCCTTCCTTCTTCTGGTTCCCTCTACAGAGTCCCTTGAATGGCCTCTGCACAGAGACTGCTTAACAAATGCTCGGAGTTACTAATAAGGGCTTAGCGAGGGCTTGGGCTCAGTCCTCTGGCCAGGCCTGGAACGCACTCTCAAGGCTACGAAAAGATTCTTTAAGAGGAGGGACATCGGGGCGCAGGTGCGGGGGGGAGGAGGCCAGGACCAGCGCCTTACCTTTGCACTGCAAACCCTGCCGCAAGAGGCCCCAGAGCAAGGAGCCGCAGTGGTCGCAGAAGGTGGGAACCTTGTAGTTGTGGATCCCGAACTTGTGGGGCATGTTGACACTGAACCGCTGGGAGCCCACCTGCAGGGACGGCAAAACACAGGGTCACCGCTAAGCTCCTTGCTCTGAAAGCTGCCCTGGGAAGGAGGTGAAGAGAACCTCCCTGCTGGGACCCTTATCCCACTCTCTCTGCTGCTCTGCTGGACTCTGCTCCCCCATCAGTCCCCTCTGGGACTCCAGACCTCCAACTCCCACGGCACACAGCACTCAACCTGTACCTCACGTTTTGACCTTAAAGAATTGTCATTATGTGCTTTTAATGCTGCTTGAGCACCAAAGCCTAGCTAGGCAGAGTCTTTCTGCAGCTTGATGGTGGATGTGGGATTCTGTGAACACCCAAGAACCCAGCACAGCCGTGGAAACTGTAGGTCATCAGTTAGGACAAACAACCATCACGATGGAGATGGCTAACACGGAGTGGTGACCACTAAGGGCGCTAAGGTGTCGGTGCTGACCACGGGCCAGGCACCACCGGCTCAGTTAAACCTCACCAGCACCCTATGGGGTAGGCACGAGTTTACAAATGAGGAAATTAAGGAACAGGGAGATTAAGAGATGTGCCTGCAGGCGGCTGCGTGGCAGAGCCAGGATCTGAGGCTGTGGGTCTGAATTCAGGGCCCAGGCTTTCTAACCACTATGCTGCCACTTATTGTTTAAAAGGAGTGAAGAGAAGGGGGCAAGGCGGAAGGGCAGAGGATGGGGGAGAGGAGTCCAGGCATCTGATCTGCAGGCCTGGGTCTGCCACCAGCCCCCCGTGAGGTCTCAGGCAAGCCTCCTGACTTCTCGGGGCTTTGGATTCCTTATCTGGCAAATAAGGATGGCGCCCCCCAACCCACCTAATATGACAGGATTGTGGGGTCCATGAGACGCTGGGGGTGGAAGAGGTGGGAAACATTAACTGAAGCAAGAGGTCAGCAGGGGTCTCCCTCTGCCCTCTAAGAGATGCTCTCCACCTACCGATACATCTCTGGTGGAGCAGCCACACGAACAAAATCTGCCCCTCTCAGGACAGCAGGGCACCATCCCCTGAGAGCCCCTGGGCTCGGGAGAGCATCACTCTTGCTACTCCAGGCGTTAGGGACAGCACACAGCAGAGGAGCTGTCCTTGGCTCACTGCTGCCCGGTGAGGGAAAAGCCCTCACGGCGGGGTGAGAGCTGGGCATGGACGTGAACGTGAACACAAACTCCGAGGTATGTGCACACACACCCTCAGGGTCACTCAGCTTCATAACAACCTCCTTATCACCCGGCAGCAAGGAGTGGCTCATCCTGCCGCTGCACCAGCATCTTACTGAGCCCTGCGTGAGGTGCATCGGCCGCCTACTGCGCACTTACCCCAGTACCAGCATCCCAGATTTACTGAAAACAATCGTGCCCACCCCTCCGTAGATTTGTAGCATAGGTGTGCCTATTTGTGAATATAAATAAACCTGTAGAGGTTCGCACTTGATAAGATTTACGAGATTTTTTTTTTTTTAACTTACTGAGACTTATGAGATCCTTGAAAGCAGGAATCATGTATTCCTCTTTATTTCACTGGGACATGGAACAATTATCTGGCATACAGGAAGTGCTCAATAAACGCTCAATAAAATGTCCATAAGAAGGAAGACAGACAGACAGCAAGCTAATCATCTTTTTCTTTCATTTACTTAAACTAATGAGGGTAACAACATACTTCGGGTTATGATCCTAGACCAGGAGCCAGGAGACCCGGGTGACCGTGACTTGCAATTCCTACCCTGTCAGTAGAACCTCTGTAAATAATTTCGGTGCTTTGTACTGCCTGCCCTCCAGGGACATGGGACACTCAATCTAAGCGTCGTCCCTTCCTGATTTCCAGAGATGGCGTGAAATCAAAAGGAGATAAAAGATGGAAAATGCTTTGGATGTTGAGATGTCACTTGGTTGAATTATTTTTAAGAAGCAGGTAGAAGATCTCTATAAGCAACTCCTTTTAGAAGCCAAAGTATATACCCATTTGATTATAAACCCAGTTGATTATAAATCCACCCAAGGCCTCTCTGACTCCCAAATCTAATGGCCTATGATTATACAGTATTTATTTATTTCACCGAGAATTAAAATCATGTCTTTGAAATCAATTGTCATGAACACAGATAACTTCTCTACTTAGATTCACACCTGTCATCTTCCCCAAAAGGTTTTTACATCTGTTAGTGGAACCACTCTTCTCCTAATCACTCAGTTAGGAGAAACCTGGCTTCAAGTCGAATTTTCTCTCTTCCTTACCCCTAACAACTTCTCTAACAGTCAATCTAACACTAGTTTCTAAGATTAAGAGAACATAGTGGTCAAGGGCTCAGACTCCGGAACTGACTAGCTGGATTTGAACGTGGCTTTTTCACATACTGGGCTGTGAGGTTTGGGACAAGTTAATTTGACCTCTCTATGCTCCTATTCTCTCTGTTGGAAAGTGAAGGTAATAACAACACGGATCTCGTTAAGGTTGTTACGGCTTTAAATAATATATGATAAAGTGCTTAAATCAGGGCACGGCAAGTACCCAATGAATGTCAGCTATTATTGTTATTATTGCGGTTCTTTCAGGCTCCTAAGTGTTTCTTAGATTTGCTAATCCCACTCCATTCCCCCATCAGCTCATAAAGATAAGGTTCCTGCTTGAGTGTTGTGTCTCTTACTATTTATGAACCGTGTGGATCCCTTGACATGTCAGTGAGCCCCTTCACTGTTCCGATGAGATAATGACATAAAATAACTCACATTTTCCTTGTGGGCTTTCATTTGGGGATCACACAGCTCTTGGCATCCTATTCACACACCTAAACCCGACTCTGAGCCGCACTCATTCCGTAGGCTGTACCTCATATCGGAAGACTGTGGACAACTCCCTTCATTTTTGATCAACACAACAAAGACAGCAGCGGGACCTCAAAGAGATAAGGTTTCTCTTGGGGACCACAGAGGAGGCAGTGGAAGGTGGGGATGGCGGTGAAGAAAGCCCAGAATTTCAATGTTATAAATATTTACCTCGTCGGGAGTTTCCTGTTTCTTTAATCCAGCGCACTTCGTAATTATGAGCTCATGGCATCGCTTGTGGACCACGCAAGTGCAAACTGCAAAGAGCAAAACACGAGAGGGCTGAGCGACAAGTAGGGGAAGAAAGGTTCCAACGTGAGATTCATTCGATTAGGTCTCTGCAGAGGAGCGAGGGGAGCCGCGCCCTTCTGTCTCTGTAGCCAAGTCTTAATGTAATGCCCTACCTGAAGCCCTTTATGCAGTCATTTCAAAGCACTCTGCCATCAGAGCCATTAGGGTTTCCTAAATGCTCTGGAGAAGAATGGACCATTTATATCCAAAGGACATCAGCAGTTTTCTCTAGTTCCAGGAGTATCAATCAATTTTCTTGTTTCTCTATGCCAAGGTCAGGGAACAATGGCCCAGCCGTGAAGCACTGTCTACCCAGGGAACTGCTGCTCTGAATGTGCTCCATTCAGGGTCCCACCAGGGTTGGCTGGGGTGACAGGCAGGCCGGCCGGCCGGCCGGCAGCAGGCAAATGGATGTTTTGTGGCACAGAAGTGCTCAAGCTTCTTGATCTGGTTGTGCCCTTCTGTGCCAAACAAAAAATTTCATTTAATGTAATACTTCCCCAAGAAGTGGCCTATAGCTCTGTCTTTAGTGTCATGGGCCAGTTTGGGCAGCAGGTGGCTGTAAGTAACCTAAGAAGTGTCACGTGTGTAACGTGTAACTGCGTACATGCTACCCCCAAGGCACAGCCATGTCCCACAGAAGCTACCCCAGTCCCCCAGGGGTGAGACCCAAGTCAACCAGTGGCTGGGCAAGGAGACGGGATGGTCTCCCAGCTCCAACCACAGAGAAACCTCAACATGACCTCATCACATACCCACCATCCAGTTCTGGACAACTTAACCTTACATCTGTAGTCAGTTAACTGGGGAAAAAACCAAACCCTCCCATACTTTCAAGTGACTGTTAAATGTTTAAGAGCTAATGACGGCACTGAAGAGACAAAAAAGAGAACCAGCAAGGACCATTAGTGATACTGAATAAAACAAGCAGGCGAGGGAGCTTCTTCAGGGAGTGGGAGAGTGAGGGAGCTGACAGAACACATAGAACCCGGCTCAGGACACAGGCGGCCTCTAATGGGCATCTTACTGAAGTTTTACATTTCACGGGGAAAGAAGAAGGTGCACCAGAAAGGCTACAAAACAAGGCTGAGACCCCTGGGACACCTGCAGATGGTGGTCCCGCACATCTGCTCCCACACAGTTATGGGGGAGAGATGGTCAGGCAGGGACAAAGGAAAATCAGGGACTTGCTTTGTGGGGAGGGAGCGTAAGCACGCCCAGCGAACAGAGCTCTGGATGTCATCCAACCCAGCACCCGCCTCCCACGAGCAGTGGTGATCTGGATCGACCTGCGGGCCCCAAGGATTTACTTCATACAATACCCTCTTACCTTGACATTGGTATCCCTGCTTTCCTATGACACCCCTGAAAAGAAGAATACGGCCCTTTAAGAAAATGAATTTCAGCAGGTCAAAAGCCACACAAAGCCACCCCATTCCCATCATTCTAGTCGCTGCCCACAGTGCATCAAGCACACTGGAGTCCACCCCGCAGTGCGGTAGTGATCTCACTCCCAGTTGCAGGGTGCCTTAAAATGACTCTCTCTGAAGGCCACTGAGTGCAGCCCTAGCTCTTGGAATGGGTGCAAGGTTTGGTCAGTGTCAGGGCTCAGTTTCGTATACAAACAACCATTCCAGGGGCCCAGCTGTGCTCTGGAAAGCCACGAAGACTCTGCTTGCTTTCCACAGGCCTCGAGTCGTCGAGTGTGTCCTTCTTCGTGGATAATCGTGGAGGAGGGCTGTCGCTGGCAGGCACAGTCCCTGAGCATTCCAGAAGCAGCCAAGGGTTATGGGGCAGTCTGTGGCCAGGACTGGGAGCTCAATCTACCATGTGAAGGTCAACATCAGCGAGTCCTTCCATGGCCAGAGTAGGGTACCCTAGGGCAGGTATAGGGTCAGCCTGGACACAGAACAATCCAACCCGCCTGGCCTGAGCCCTGTCCTCAGGGCACCACCACCAAGTGGTCAGCTCCCTGCAGTGCCCAGCCCAGTGAAAGGAGCCAGAAGTCACTAGGGCTGCAGCTAAGGAAACCTAGAGTTCAGTGGTGCTGGCCATGGGTTACAGAAGACCTGAGTCTCTAAGACTAAGCTTTCAGAACCTGTTCCCCCTGTTCTTGACCAAAATACAGAGATGGAGGTCAGATGGTTGTCAGCCCCAGGAATGAGACATGTCTGCGGGTGGAGTGGGGCATTATTTCTGCTTCAGTCAGGTTGACTTTGCTCTAAGCTGTGTCACCTCAGATGTCCACGCCAACCTCTATGATTAGTTCTAGAACACCATGAGGATGAGATGAGGCTTTCCTGGATACCATGGGAATCCAGGGGGTCCTCAGTGCAATTCGAATGTCCCCCTTCTGGGTTCATGTTGCAGTGTGGCCTTGTTCACTCTCCCCTGCAGGATCCCAGGGTGTTGGCAAACTCCACATCAGTTTCAGAGAGGTTGCCAGGAAGACTGGGCATGAGCTATTAGTCGTGCTCGCCAGGGGTGGAATCAGGCCTCTGACACTTCCTAGCTGGAGGGCCGTAGAGTGGTCTCGTTTCTGAGCCTCAGTACTGTTGTTAGTGGAATGGGGTTCATAATACATAGTTCATAGGATGCTGGGAAGAGTTAATTAGAGATTTCCAGAGCCAAAGAGAGACCCTGGCACATGGTAGGTATTCATCAAAAGTTCCCCGCTTATCCCCAAGGCCCGTGTTCCTTATGTTTCTCCACCTCCCCAAAAGGCCTACTACTTACCTATCTCTGCCTATCAAAATCCTAGTCATCATGAAAGGAGAAATGCCACCTCCTCCAGGAAGCCTTCCCTGAGCACTCCAGCCAACGTTCCTCTCTCCCTCCTCTGAAATCTTAGCATCCTATCAGCACCAGTGTTATGACAGTTACTAAGAACTGCTTTGTATTATAAATATTGGCAATCAGATATTTTAAGCTTATTATGGAAAAATTCAAATGTATATTAAAATAGAGAGATGAATATAGTGGACCCTCATGTACCCATCACCCAGCTCCAACAACGATCAATACATGGCCAGCCTTGTTTCATCTCTACCCCTGGCCCCTCACCCCTCCTTCCAGCTTATTTTTTTCCTTAACAAATCTGAGACATCCTATCATTTCATTTGTAAATAATTCAGCTTGTCTCTCTAAAAGATAAGGATTTTTTAAAAAAACAAACCACAATACCATTATTGGTTATAAAATCTTAACTCCTTAAATATGATGTATGATATGATCCTAAGTATAGAGGCACCAGGAACCATAGTTTCTTCTTTCCATCTATCCCCCCAAGTACCACTCAGCCTTCCAGAAAAGTCTTCTGTAGTCAGAAAAAGAAATAAAGCACATCAGCATTTTTTACATAAAGTTTCTAATCTCCTGACCCATTCCCCCCACCTCTCATCGCCAAGAAAGCATAACTAGAGGTTTCCAGGAAAGAGGGCCTTACCAGATAAAATCCCTGCAGTGGGAACAGTAGGTGGGTTGCCGAAGGTAGGTAGCCATGAACTTGTGGCCGTTGACCTGGTGGACCCTGCGCCTGACAGCCCCCTGCCGCTTCCTGGGCCGCATGCGCTCCCGGAACACACGTTCTTCATTGTCTTTGGGGGCTGGGGAAGGATAAGAGCACAGGAGAAAACACAGTCTGGATTAGCGTCCCTTGAAATAACCTCCTGCAGGAGAGCTACTGCAGCCTCGGGGATATGGAGGTAGAAGGGGGCGTGGGGGCAGCCTCCACTGGTAGAGGGACTCAGGGGTCTGAGGTACTTCACCGCTCAGCTCCAGCGAGCAAGCACCACGTGACGGGAAGGCCCAGACTGTGCACTTTGCCATGACAGCTGCACTCAGCATCCATCCCAACCCCGATCCTGCTCCAGGTGAGGCCGCTCCACTCCTCCCCACACCAGCTACATGTTGCAAGGGTGCAGGGTCAGAAGGCTCAGGGTTCAAATCTCACTGAAACTTCTGAGCAGAGTGACCTTGGACTGCTGGTGTTCCTGGCCCAGAGCCTCTGCGGGCACTGTCCTCTGTCAATGGGGATAACACCAAGGGGTGTGGCCTGGAGTCAGTGGTGTGACTTCCCTCCACCCCCAGCTGCCTAATAAACCTGACTTTTCTTCCTTCTCCCTCTTATCTAGACTAGGACAATAAAGAGCCTTTCCCCAAAGGTTAAAAGGAGAGGGAAATAAAACACTGTGAAAGCACACAGTTTCCAGAAGGCTCAAGAACCACCACCATGGGCTTGAAGACCCTACTGGAGACAAAAAGAGCTTCTTCATTTCTTCCTTCCCTCCCCCTGGAAGACTGTCCCAAACCTAAGAACACCCTGCAAAGGGACAACAAAAATAATAATATTGTTATGGACTGAATGTTTGTGCCACCCCTGCCCTCCCCTCCCCATTCATATGTTAAAGCCCTGAACCCCAATGCGATAGCATTTGGAGGGGGTGCCTTTGGGGGGTAATTAGGTTTAGATGCAGGCATGAGGGTGGGGCCCCCATGATGGGATTAATACCATTATAAGAAAAGGAAAAGTGGGACTTCCCTGGTGGTCCAGTGGGTAATACTCCGTGCTCCCAATGCAGGGGTCCCAGTTCGATCCCTGGTCAGGGAACTAGATCCTGCATGTATGCCACAACTAAGAGTCCGCATGCCACAACTAAGAGTCCACATGCCGCAACTGAGACCCGGCGCAGCCAAAATAAATAAATAATAAATAAATAAATATTTAAAAAGGAAAAGACCTGAGCTGGCTCACTCTCTGCCATGTGAGGACACAGTGAGAAGGTGGTCGTCAACCAGCCAGGAAGAGAGTCCTCACCAGAACCCAACCATGCTGGCATCTTGATCTCAGACTTCCAGCCTCCAGAACTGTGAGAAATAAATATCTGCTATCTAAGCCTCCCAGTCTATGGTATTTTGTTACGGCAGCCTGAGGAGACTAAGACAGTGATGATAACGGCTAATGTTTGTCGAGGGCTTACACTCCGGCAGGTGCTATGCTAAATGCATGACACGTGTCATCACAACAACCCCACCTGAGGGGTACTGCTATTACCCCCCCTTTTGCAGGTGTGAAAGCTGAGGAATGAAGAGTTCAAGTAACCTGTTTCTGTTAATACAGCTGTCTAGTGGTGGAGCCCAGATTCTAATCCAGAGAGGGAGACGTCAAGTTTCCACTGGCCACATGCTGCTCTGAGGGACAGCCCACTCTCCCTACAGTAAGTCCCCAGAGCTCTCATGGGGTGGTTCTCGTTAAGGAAGAGCTGAGCTGCCTGTGGCTTTCCCGAGGGCAGAGGATGCAGGCTGTGGGTCTCCTACCAAGCTCCTGTCACTCTCAAGTATGCCCTGGAACGTCACCTGCATGGCACAACTGAAAATGCACTGGGAAGGCTCTGTGCCCCCCAAATCCCCCCTGCACCAGCCAGTGCCCAACACTCCAGCATAACAGCGTCAGTCCTCAGGGGAACAAGCTTTGTTCCTCCTGGACCTCTTTGACAATAAGGTTCCCTGCAGCGGAGGTCATGTGTGTGAGCCAAACATCTGTTTAATCCAAGGGCATCTTGTCAATCCAGAGAGGGTAGGGGTGGAGAGAAAATCAAACTGAAGGAGGAAAAAGGCAAGAACAACGGGGAACAAACGCCTAGCGAGTGCTTTTAGAGGGACGCAGCCTGCAAGCAAACAGGCAGGGCCGTCGACTGGAGGCTGCCCTCTGCGCTCCCAGGCTGCATCCTCAGCACTGACCCTGATGACCCAGATGGGGGTCTGCCTGTGGACCTCCTGCTTCACAGCCCCCACCCTGCCTGGGTTTCCTTTTTAACCGGTGCTTATTGTTTCAAAAAGTCTCTGACACCGACTACCTCTGGGTATAGAAAGCCCACCACCTCCTACTTGGCCACAACCTAGGGGGTGAGACCCAGCTGAGCAAATTCTCACAGGAAGATCCCAGTTCTAACTAGAGACATCTACACACACACACACACACACACACACACACACACGCATGCAAAAATATGACAATCATCACTCAACTGTACAATTAGAGGTGACTTTCTCCTTCATACTTTTCGGTATATTTAGACTATTCTATTTTTATAAGCTGGAAAAAATGTGGTATTTTAAAAAAACAAATCTTTTCAATAGCCCTTACTTGCTACAAACCTGATCTACAAAAATCCAAACCCCAAAACTCAGCCCTGGGCAGCTCAGGCCAGGGGATGGGGATTCTCTTTGTACAAGGCACCCTTCAAATTCTTTCAAAGAAGGATTCACCACGGAATATATGCCAACAGTAAGCCCTAATGTGTTTAAGATGCAGTTTGATTTACGAATCTCTCAGATTTGTGAGTCATTTTGATCCTGGAAATTGTGTTTTCAGTTAAAATGGTGATGAGTTCAATCTAGTCTTCTCAAGGGAGCGCTGCTATAACGGGGGTTATAGGGCTCCCTGAGGGCCTTATTTCTCAACCTTTTAGAGAAATGACCACAGCAACCAAACTGAACATTCTAAACTGTGTTTACACTGACTTAATAGATAAATGCAGCAACCAATTAATTTAATTCCATTTACTTTTGAAGACCTCTTGGTGGGGTGCACTGACACCGGGGGAAAAGCTGCTTCAAGCCTGCAGAGGGTGGGGGCTGGGGGATGGGAGGGTCTTGGGCGCAGGGTAGATAGAGAGCCAAGGACGGCTCCTGCTAAGGTGGGGTCTCTCTGATCTAACTTCCCCAAAGGGTTCCGTTACCCTGCCCCAAAGCATATGCGCACTGCCTTTTAAAAGTCAGATTCTGCATCCAAGATGTGGGGAGACAAAAGGCTACAGGAGAGGAAGAACACAGGTAAACTTCATGCTCCAAGGAGGCCTGCACACAAAGCTGCAGGAGAAAGGGGGTGGGGCCCCTGGCTGATGAAAACACCCCCATTCCACACACCTCTGCACAGGGGGGCCATGAGGTTCCGCAGCCCCAGAGAACCTCCCTGCTGGGCCTGGAGTCACTGCTAGCAATGGCTCCCTTCAGCATTTCCCACTGATGTGAAGGGTCTCTATTAAAATGCAGCTTCCACAGGGAAGGGAGTAATGCACTGTGTGTGTGTGCAGGCACACTCATGCGTGGGTAAGAGAGTGCATGGTGCAGGGGTAAAAGATTTACAAATACATATATATATTTGTGTGTATAATATCAATTAACATATATATCAAATACATCATGCATAATTTATATACTATATACTTACATATAATATAGCATAATATATTAATATATGTACGCTATTAACATAATATCATTACGATATATTATATTATGACATGATTATAATTATATTAATTACAATATATTATTGCATAATATGAAATACATGATAGACAGATGCATAGTTTTGCCGAACCATTTGAAGCAACACTTCACCCCTAAATACATCAGCCTTTATCTCCTAAGAACAAAGACATTCTCCTACATAATCACAGTATCAAAGTCAAGAAATTTAACATTGACATAACTATCCAATATACAGTTCATATTCAAATCTCCCTGATTGTCCCCAAAATGTCCTTTACGTTGCTGTTGTTTTTAAAAGTTTAATCCAGGAGCTAATTAGAGTTCATGCATTTGTTGCCATGTCTCTTTAATCTCCTAATCTAGAACAATTTTCTTGACATTTTTCCTTTTTATGATACATTTATGAAAAATATAGGATATTGTCTTATGGAACATTCTACAACTTGGATTTGTTTGTTCACTTTTGATTAGTTTCCAATTCAATGGCAAGCATACCATAGAGATCTACGTATCAACAAATCCAAATATATTCATCAAGGGACTTCCCTGGTGGCACAGTGATTAAGAATCCGCCTGCCAACGCGGGGGACACGGGTTTGATTCCTGGTCCAGGAAGGTCCCACATGCCGCGGAGCAACTAAGCCCATGTGCCACAACTACTGAGCCTGCGAGCCACAACTACTGAAAGCCCACATGCCTAGAGCCCGTGCTCCACAATAAGAGAAGCCACCGCAATGAGAAGCCTGCGCACCGCAGTGAAGAGTAGCCCCCGCTCACCACAACTAGAGAAAGCCCGTGCGCAGCAACGAAGACCCAATGCAGCCAAAAATAAATAAATAAAATGAAAAAAATGTATTAAAAAAACACATAAAAACAAATATATTCATCAAGATCTTTATCTATAGATAAATGTGTAAATGACATGAACATAAAATTTATAGGAGGAGAGAAATATAAAATATTCACTCTTACTAGGAATTCTTAAAATGCAAAGCAGAGCAGTCTAGACATACCACTGACATACCATTTAATGCCTAATAAAGAAACAAATTTGTTTTAAAATGGTATTATCAGCTATTTGGAAGGCTGCTGTGAAACTGATTTATTCTTTCACTGCTAGAGGCAATGTCACATAATATTTTCAGAAGCAATATTACAGTACATAGCAAACATCACAAACAGATTCATAACCTCTGATTAAGCTTTAATTCCTAAGGAATTGCCAAGTCAATAATTAAACAGAAACTAAAAGCTATACACTTATAACTTATAGAGTTCCCCATGGCATGTCTAATCGGCCATCAAATAGAAATAACTTGATTGTCTCACATTAGGAGAATGGTCTAATGAATTATATTACATCTATAGCAATTTAAAAATGGTAGGGAAAGACTATGTAGGAACATGGGGAAACAGAAGGCACAGAAACACAACCCTACGTAAAACACATTTGCAGGTTGAAGGCAACATGAAAGTAAGAATTATGTTACACGAGGATGATGGGATTATGTATTTGTATATTTGAAAAAATGTTCTCTAATGCTCTTTAATGACTTTTAAAAGCAGTTCTTTCTGCCTAAAGCATTAGGTAATGGAAGGGTCCCTCGTCTTGCAGGAGTGGGGGGCTGCATGGCATGAATGAGGAGGAAAGGGCACCAGATGTTGGCATGGACATCAGGAGAGACAATATACATTTTATCGGCTTCCCCAATTGCCTGTGGTTCTGAACTGAGTGAAGAGTCACACCAGCTGCCCCCACATCTGTGACTTACTCTGAAGGATGCTCTCTGCCGTCACTGGATGCACTCAGTCACACCCACCTGGGGCAACGTTTCATTTGCCACAGCCCATGAGGCAAAACCAATGCTGGCTTTCCTCCCAGATGGCCCTTCCTGCCCTACACAGATCCTTTGTTTTATGGCTGCATCTACCACACAGTAGAAGGGGTGACTCAAGTCAGGGAGAGGCCAACGCAAAGTTGGATAACTCTTGTGAAACTTTCTGTGGAAATGAAGATCTTGGCCGGTCAGATACAATGACAAGAATTCACAAAGGCATAAAGCTAAGCAGACACCCTATGAAGCAGCTGTGAGATCCTCAGCAATTCCAATCTCTAACAACATTCCAGGAATGTTTTCTGCTTGGTTTGATTTGCCTATAAGCTCAAACTCCTAGGGGCTTCTACACCAATAGTTATCTTACAGCCCCCGTACTCAAAAGAATCTATGACAGGTTGCAGGCAAGTGGCAGGAGAAGCACAAAGAACCCACACCTCGCAGTTATTGTTCTGTTGATCAATCTCAGCCGGCCTCTTTTCCTTGGGCTGAGACTTCTCAGTCTAGACCAGAGGGACACTCACAGACACAGGGAGAGGCAGCCCCTGGCACCAAACCCTATGCCACCTCTTCTGGCCAGTCTGATTACTGAAGGTCTCACTGCTTCATCATCACCTCCCTCACCTCATCTCATGTCCTCCTGCACAAAAAGAGGGCTGAGCTGACAGGAATGAACACAATCCCCCACACAAGGTCATGGGCACCCTTAACCTCAGTGCTCTTGGAATGCCTTACAGTTAAAGAATATCCAGCAGGGAATTTCTAATAGGCTAACGCTGACGAACTCCCAGATGCCAGAACTTCCTCCCCGGGTATGTGTAACAAGGACTGCCAAACCCAAGGATCAAGCTTGCCCAAGACCCTTGACCTGGGAGCCTGGACCAGTCAGAAGGACCAATATGCATGACCGGCCACCTCTGGGCACCAGTGTCATTCCTCACTGCAGGAAGGTCACCTACTCTTGATGTTCAGGGCACACAGGGGTCTTTTCCACAAGCAAGTATGTCATGGGTGGTCTTCTTTATTTTTTCTGACCTCCCTCTTTTGACCTTCTCTTTCTACCAGTATGGTTATAATAGGTGCTGGGAGACTGGACAAATTTTGCCTTTGCCCCAAACTTGCTTTATATCCTAGAACAAGTCATTTAACCTCTTTGGGCTTCTGTTTTCTTATCCATCAAGAAGAGCTAGTGCAACGGCTCTGCCTAAACACCAAGCTGGCACATTCTCTCCCCCAGGTGCCAACACGGCACCTTCTTACTGAGAGGGAGTGAAACTGCCTCATCCCCTGCCCAGCAAAACCTACCCCTGCTGGGGTCCGGCTGCCTCCAGATGGTCCACCCCTGCCGCTGTGAATAACAGAGAGAGTCGTCATGGCCTTCCCCAACCCCATCCATCAGAGGCTCTGGAGAAGCAGACTCCATCTTCAGACTTGGAGAACTCTCGGGAAGACTGGGCTGGGCAAGGAGCACTGACTCAGCTCCAGGACAAAAGCAGTAAGAAATGTGACTAGTTCGAGAAAAGGCTGGGAACGTCCTCGGACGGCTCGTCTTGGAACCCAAGCAAAGAGTGAATACAGTCTTCAAGGCAGGTTGTTTCACAACACAAAGAAAACAACTCAACCATCCCAGTATTTTTGTCTAAATAACTGTCAAATCTTGGATAATTCTGAAGCTGAAAAATAACAGCTAGCATGTATGGGCATGTGCTAAGCACCATTCTAAGCATCTTACATCTATGAGGTATTATTCTATATATGAGGTACTGTTACACATCTATGAGGTACTATTACAGATACATGAGATATTATTACGTATACATGAGGTATTATTACAGATACATGAGATATTATTACGTATACATGAGGTATTATTACATATACACGAGGTATGAAAGCAACTTACACACACCCTCTAATATCATGAGGTGGTATTCTTCTTGACTTACAAATGAAGAAACCGAGGCCCCAAGACGTTAATAACTGATTTGTTCAAGGTCACACAGCTAACAGGGAATGTCAGTTCAGGAATTCTCACCCTGGCCCGTCCATCCACACCTCCCAAGGATGGCGGAATAGCCTAGATCCCTGGTACCCAACTGTGTGTATGGAAGTCTCTTCCCGGCTGCTGCCCACCCACCTCTCCACACATTCATCCTGCTCTCGTCTAGAGACTTAGAAAAGAAAGCTAAAGGGGACTGATTAATTCATAACACACCCACATAGTAAAATTTAATGCAGTGGATTCAAAAAGCAGATATGCTAAGTCCACCTAGAAACAATAAGTAGAAAAAGAAAACTAGGAAACATGTGTATAGTGTATATTTGAATAAAATAAGAAAGAGAAAAGGATAAATATCCTCGAAGAGCATAAGGAGAAATACACATTGAGACTTTCTGAAGGGTAAAAAACTGTACATCCTAAAACACGTTTATTATGTGGATACTGGTTGGAAGGCAGGGCTCTGAGCACAGACTCTTGGCCACAATGGAAGGGCCATAGCCACTCTCTAAATTATTCTTCTCAAATACTTTGGATTCGGTCCTTAATAGATAAGTCTCCACTAACAAAGCAAGGAATTACCATCAAAGTCCAGACAACAGTGATTATGACTGGGGTGTGGGGAGGAGCTCCTGACAGAGACTAAATGGAATTTTTCCCACTCAGTCTCTGAGGAGTTTACTTAATTTTCCCTCTCAGTAAATCTCTGGTTTAACTTTATGGACTTACTGTTAAAAATGCAAGATCACGGAAACAAAACAAAACAAAACAAAACTAGGTACTGAAAATCAAAGGAGCAGTGCCTTTTCATTTTATTTTCCATGAGGAAGATGGATTATAATATTTTCAAGTTGAAATCAATGCTACATGACAGTGAGTTTTAATGACTAAGTAAATATTTATGTGGTGCCGAAGACTATGTTCTACATGTTGTACTCACACAATAAAGAAAATTTCTGTTCAAAACAGGAAAGAGGAAACAGCAATTAATTCCACGAGAGAGATTAGTCTGTGCTATCTATGTCTTCCCAAAGAGCCACACAATGTGAAGCAGAAATGTCTAGGAGGAGAGGTTTGGAATTGTCTGCATGTGTTATTCTGTATGTAATCTAATCAGAAGAGCACTGGTGGCATTTCAAGATTAGCATCTCAAATTTAATGTAAACCATTTTCTTCTTTCTCATCTTTACTTTCTGAATGACCTGTTTTGTGTTCATGGCAGGGCGTATGCTCTGTCCACTTATTTAAAATAAAGCTTAAGCTAGTTTGTGCTTTGTTGGGGGGAAAAAAAAAACGTGAAAAATCTGGACACTTGACAGGGTAGGGAGAGTAGCGCTAGGGTAAACTAAGGTCAAACCCAGTGGTGGCAGGACAGTGGGATGGCCACTGAGGGAGAGCACCCCAGGGAGAAAGGGGGCGGGCAGCCCCCCAATCCCACCACCCAGGCTCTGATGCAAAGCACATGGGGACATGGAGAACCACTGGAGAACAGTGATCGTACTTAAGCAGGAAGTCTCCTTGCCTCCTGCCTGTCCGCATTTATTCATTCCCTCCCTTCCTCCCTCCTCCATCCATTCAAAATTACACATTGCAGTCACATTGGAACTACTACATGCTTCTGGTACCCAGGAAAAGTCACTACTTGCCAGGAGAAAAACCGCAGAGCAAAACCCCTCCAGGCAGACCTGCTAAATGCTCAAAGAGCCTTCTCATCCAGGGAAATCAGCCAAGTGCAGCACCAGCCAAGGGCGGGGCCAGAGACCTCACTGGTGCCAGCGATGGTCCTGTGATTCACATCACAGGAAACTTAGCTGCTGCTGAATTCCTGGGCACCTGAGCCCTGTGGAGCTCATGTCCATGAGGTCATGTCTGTGGTTCATGTTTCTAAAATGCTCTATTAAAAAATGCCTGTGGGAAAGCAGTGGCAGAAGTCTCAGCAGAGCATCTGTCCATTCCCAGGTGCTAGCTGGTGGTCATGGGCGGAGGGGGGGGGGCGTCAATGCCAAGTGAAGGTTGACACCCCCCTTTTCAAATATATCATAAGCCTTTTAATGACAAGGTAGCCCAGCCAAAAAAGGTTATGGGATTATTTACTGAAAAACCCACACCCATCAGTGTTGTTGCTATCAGCCGTTCGACATCATTCAGTCAGCGGCAGGCAGGATTCGGAAAGGTTCACGTACAGTGACCTAAAAATCACACCCTCTAATGCCCAAGTGGTCCCCTTACCTCGTCATACCAGGCTCCAGAGACCTTCTCAAAATTAACTGCCTGCACAATTTCCCAAAATACCACAATGAACTCACTCTTTATTTTCCCCAAACTCCTCTGTTTGCTAAGGCAGTTTTGTACTGTCACTAATATTTTAAAGTTAAAATTAAAAAGAAAAACCATAGCCTTTCCCAGAGAGATCTGAAGTCCTGAGCAGGGTTCCCAGGAAGTTGGCCAGATGGGTATTTATCAGGCTAACTAGGAAAGAAGAATAGTTTCAGGGAATCAGAAGATAAAAACAAAACAACAACAAAAAAATAGGCAATGAAAGACTTGTAAGACAAAGGAGATGGAGAAAGAAGATTAAAAGAAGTAAAGATGATTACTAAGTCACAAAGTCCAGGCTGGTCATTGGCCAAGTGAATCCCACACCTTTCCAGAAAGCAGATGGATTTGTCTTAAGTCACACAATCTATTCTCCCCATCCCTTGGACCACTAAGTGAGCTCACCTTCCTTCCATTGTCCCTCCAAGTAACCCAGGTCTAGCCAGTTTCTAGGGCAGGGTATTGGGAGGATGGACTTTCCTTGGGAAGCTTAACATAGGTGAACAAGCCCCAGGTCCCTACAGATACAGCCATCATGGCCATAGTGCCCGTGGAACTTACATCTTTTCCCTTGGCTTCAAAAACCTGCTTAAATTAAACTTTTTCTGAAAAGTTTTATGTTCCATGGAGACTATGACCAGAATTCTATTCTGCATGTAGAGAGAGGGATAACGAGGTCAAAAACAATAATGCTTTCAATAACTGAAAGCAAAGCAATCCAGAATCCAACCCTGTGCTCCTTCAAGGCACACAGGCTCTAACTACACACACACACACACACACACACACACACACACACACACACGCAATGTGTCCCACCCACCCGATGCTGACACCTCTTTCCAGGGAACACTGCAGTCTGGAAAAATTAATGAATTTCCAGGATTGCTTCTTAGGGCCTCAGAAACTCCTATCTCTCCATGAGATGTCTTCCAGAGAGACAGGAGAATGTTGGGGAAAGAATAGTCACTATGTGAGGAGAAAAATGTATTTCTAAGAGCTCTACAAAACAACAGAGACATCTGCTAAATTTGGGGTCTCAAATCTATAAACTCCCATACACAGAAAATGAAAAACATCAAGAACAAAAGATGGGGGTGGGGGAGGGGAAAACCTTTTTTTCTTTGCAGTTTAATGAACCTAAGAAAATATTCTGAAGCCATAGATGCTTAAGGGAGATCCAGTTAGCTTAGGTCTTAGTGCTAATGAAGTACAAATGGAGATCAATTCCCCAAATGAGTAAGTTATCTCTGTCCAGAGGGAAAATATTACCGGCCACAGGCCCTGCCTTGAATCTCAGCAAACTTCTTGCACGTATCCATTCTTGGTCACCAGGGCTCTGGGGAAGAAGTAGTTATGGCCAAATATTACCCAACTTCTCTCCTAAAAACCCAACTCCTATCCTATACCTTACTCCCTCAGGGCAGCCCCAGAGCTGTGTCTTTACTTACAGAAGATGGCACTTTCCTAAACTGGAAATCTGGGCCCTGAATACAGTGCAGTCACCTGCCCACCCTTTCAGTAGGTCTTGGCTTAAGCATTAACTGGGACTAGACAACAAAGGTTAAGCTGCAGTTAAGGTCTACCACAGTCTTAAGAATTCAAGAATCCCTAGTGATGTTTTAGCACTGGCCCTGGCCAAAGCACATCTCTACAGTGCTAGTGAGTCTGGCTACCCCTAATAGGTCGTGAGATGCCTAGGAGGAGAGAATTGAAATCTACCTAGAGGAAAGCCTTGAAAAGAAACTTCATTTTCTGGGAGAAAAAAGAAAGGGTTGAATGAGAGGTATGGTGGCCAGTCTCCACAATGACCCCCAGGGATCCCTACCTCCTGGTATTAACACCTTCAATGTAGGCCCCTCCTACAATGACTAGAGATGCCCTGCTGACTCGTGTGACCAAAAAGATTTTGCAGAAATGACAGAGTGTGACTTCTGAGGCTAGGTCATAAAAGACATTGCAGCTTCCACCTTGCTCTTTCTTGGATCACTCTTGGAAAGCCAGCTGCCATGTTCTGAGGACACGCAAACAGCCCTACGGAGAGGTCCATTCGGTGGGAAACTGAAACCTCCTGCCAGTCAACACTGACTCATGAGTCAGGTGTGTCAGCCATCCTGGAATTGGATCCTCCAGCCCCATTTGAGCCCTTGGTCAGCCACAGCCCTGGCCAACATCTTGACTGCACCCTCACGAGAGACCACAGGCCAGAGCCATCCAGCTAAAGCTACTCCTGAATTCCTGACCCACAGAAACTGTAAGGAATAATACCAATTTCTTATTGTCTTAAGCTACTAAATTTGGGATAATCTGTTACTCAGCAATAGATATCTAATTCAGGAGGTAATAGATAAACCAAGCAGGAGAGACTTAGGGTAAACATCAGAAGGAAAATGTTTTAACTGTGAGAACTGTTCATTCAACTCAACCAATATTTACTGAGTGCCTCCGGGATGCTAGGTACCAGGCCTTTGTGTTACACATTTATCCTGCCTATGGGGAGGGACAAAGGAAAATAAATACTGAGAGGAAAGATTATATTAGAATGACTATCACATGGATCCTAGCGCCTATGTAAAAGTGAGTTAGGCTGACCTGGCTCCTGAGAGCTGGAAATTCAGAGGTACTGGTGTCCTGAAAACCAAATGATCCCTGTTACTTTCAGCTCCACTGTGTCAGCTTTATCCCTCAAGCTTGAGGCTTAAAGCCCTGTTAAAACACAGATCCTGTGGGAGGGCCATTATGAGTTTAGTATGAATGAATTTCAGATCCTTTTTGGGGAGGTTGTACTGGGAAGCTAGAAAAATCATGTAGAACCTGCAGGGAGAGTGGTGTTAGGAGATAAACTTTGGAAATTTTACAGTCTAAAGCAAAAGACAAAATCCATTTGTAAACAAATCTAATAATAGAAATAATAGGTACCATTTACTGTACGGTGTGTGATTAAAACATATTTTCTCTGCTTCTTGAAAGGATCCTACAAGATCAGTATTATTCTCTCCACTATGCAAATGAGGAAACTGGGGCTAAGAAAATCTCGATAACTCACCCAAGGGTGCATTGTTATTAAGTGGTAGAGCCTGATTTTGTACCAAGGACTGTCTTGCTCCAAAGTTCACAAGTTCATGGTTTCCCCACCATGCTACACATAGTAAAGAAAATAAAACGGACATTTTTCTCCCCTTTCTTCTTATATAGAAACTGGAAAAAAAACACTCAAGAAAATTCAAGCATGCTGTTTCTGTTATTCTAACGGTGGTTTATAGATTTTTTTTTAAAATGAACTTTCTTTCTCCAATGCTGTAAATGAAAAAGCTATGTGAAAAATTAATAGCAGATTGGAAGGAGAGAGACCCATTTCTTTTAAGTGAATGTAGGGTTTGATGAGAAATTCTGAAAGTTGTTTTGGAAAACAGGCAGCTGGCAAAGTAACAGAAAATGAAAATTCATAGAGACGACAGTCTCTCATCACACAGCACACATGCCAGGGAGCTCAGGGGAGTGACAGGAATACGACCAGAGCCCCTGCTTTCAGCCGATTTGTACTGCTTCCAGGCATTTCCTACAGAATTGTGAAAGGCAGGAGGAGACGTGAGGTATGATGCAGGAGCAGATATACTCACCACATAGGCAACAACCTCCTGGAACAAAAAGTTTCTATCTGCTTGAGCCAAGCAAGGAAGAAAGCTTTAGGTCAAGGTGTTCCCTAAACCTGCCTCAAGCCAGCTTGAGGTCGGCAGGAACACGGGGTCAAGAAGGAAAGCGTATTCTCTTTTCCACCTCAGTCCCCTCTTCACTCCTGAGGCTACAAAAAAATTAGAAGTGAGAAGCTAAAATAGCAAGTGTGCGTGTGTGTGTGTTTTTAAGGTAGAAGTATTAAAATGACGATATGACATTATATCTTTTATTCTTTCAAATCATCTTCCTGAGAAAAAAAGACTGCAGTGTTGAAGAAGGCAAGGCATCCCTCCTTTATTCTGGAGCTGCTCTGGCCACTCTGGTGAGCAGTCTGGCCCAAATGACCTACTGGAAAGGAGAGCTCTTAATGCATCTACTGCTGGTGGGTAGAACAGGACAACAATTTTGTTCTTGCACTAGGGAAGTCTGGGGTTTTTTTAATAAGCTCGCACAATATTCTTCCCCCTTATTTGCTGCTCAAGAGGATGCCAGTTGATCTCTGGGTGAGAGCGACCTGAAACTTGACAAATCATTAACCAGAACTTCTGGTTGATTCTCAACCTATCAACCTGAAATGTACACCCATTAGACCCCCAACTTGGCTCTCTCTCACGTTGATGCCCTGCTTGAAAACCTATCTAGCTATCAGAAATGGCTTCTCACTCCTCAAGGGGACATCTCATTTCCTGTTGGAGTGTGATGGCAAGGGAGCTCAGAATAAAAGGCCAGAAGGAATGGAAAAAAGGTTCTTCTCTCTTTCAGATAAAGCCAGAGTCAATGGCCATTGTCAGACAACGGCCACAGTTTCTTATCAAATCTGAATTAGAGGGACTTCCCTGGTGGTGCAGTGGTTAAGAATCCGCCTGCCAATGCAGGGGACATGGGTTCGAGCCCTGGTCTGGGAAGATCCCACATGCGGCGGAGCAACTAAGCCCGGGCGCCACAACTACTGAGCCTGAGCTCTAGAGCCTGCAAGCCACAACTACTGAGCCTGTGTGCCACAACTACTGAAGCCTGCACGCCTAGAGCCAGTGCTCTGCAACAAGAGAAGTCACTGAATGAGAAGCCAGTGCACCACAACTAAGAGTAGCCCCCGCGCGCTGCAACTAGAGAAAGTCCATGCGCAGCAACAAAGACCCAACGCAGCCAAAAAAAAAAAAAAACAAAAAACAAAAAACTGAATTAGAAAACAGAAGAACCCAAATTAAGTCCAGTAACATAGTTCCATCACTGTTTTCTTCTAAATAACCTAAATTCACCTCCTTAAAGTCTCAAACTCCAACATGCACCAGAATTGCTTGGAGAACTTCTTGAAACATACTGCTGGACCCATCCCCAGAGTTTCTGATTCAGCAAGTTTGGGGAGGGGCTGAGAATTTCATTTCTAATAAGTTGGCAGGTGATCCTAATGCTGCTGGTCCAGGACCAAATTCTAAGAACAGTCTAGACCACATTATCCCTTATCGGAATCACCTAAAAGTGATACACTTATTTATTCAAAAGAAATTAGGGCCTTGCTTAGGATGTAGAAAAAGCTGGAAAGACCATCACTTCCACCATTACAACAAAAAATAGACAAATAAATCAATGGACCAGAACAGAGTCCAGAGATTAGTCTACACATACAGTTTCAACTGATTTTCAATAAGGTAGAAAGGCAATTCAAAGGAGAAATTACAGTCTTTTCAACAAATGATGCTGGAATAATTGAATATCCACATGCAAAAAATAAGCACAGTTTCATACCTTGCATATTGTACAAAAATTAACTCAGAATAAATGACAGAAAAAATGTGAAACCTAAAACTATAAAACATCTGGAGAAAAATGTTGGAAAAAAATCTTTGTGACCACAAGGTTAGGCAAAGCTTTATTAGCTATGACACTAAAAGTATAATTCATAAAAGATTGATAAATTGAACATCAAGATTAATAACTGCTGTTCAAAAGACATTGTTAATAGAATGAAAAGATAAGTCCCCAAATGGGGAAAATATCTGCAAAATACATAGCTGGTAAAGCCGATATCTAGAATATACAGAACTCTCAAAACCCAGTAATAAGGAAACAACCCAAATTTTAAAAAATGGGCTATTTGAAAGCCAGCTCACCAAAAAAGATATATGGATGGCAATTAATCATAAAAAGATGCTGAACATCACTTTTAGGAAAATGAAAATTAAAACCACAGTGAAACCACTACATTTGTTAGAATGACTAACATTAAAATAACAACAACAATAGTATTAACATAAAGCTTGAAAATATCAAGTGCTGGTGAGGATGCAGCGTAATTGGAACTTTCATTGCTGGTGGGAAAACAAAATAGTTTCTCCACTTAGGAAAACAGTTTGCAGTTTCTTACAAAATCAAACACACACTTACCATGCACGATCCAGCAGTCCCATCCCTAGGTATTTACTCAAATGAAATGAAAACTTATATTCACATGAAAACCTATATGCAAATATCCATAGCAGCTTTATTTGTAATCATCAAAAACTGGAAATAATCCAAAGGTCCCTCAACTGGGGGACAGGTAAACAAACTGGTGTACATCCATACGGTGGAATTCTACTTAGCAAAGGAAGGAACAAATTACTGATACAGTCATCAACATGGATGAATCTTAAACGTACCATGCTAAATGAGAAAAAAAAAAAAGCTAAGCTCAGTGGGTTACATACTGTATAATTCCATGTGAATGACATTGTAGAAAAGGCAATACTTTAGGCACTGAAAAAGAATCAGTGGTTGCCAGGGCTTGGGGGAGAGCAAAGGGTTTGACTATGACAGGGAAAGATAATGGGAGAATTTTGGAAGGTGGTGAAACTATTCTATATTTTGATCGTAGTAGAGGATACCTGACTGTATGTATTTGTCAAAACTCACAAAACTGTATGCTAAAACAAGTGAATGTTGCTGTATCTACATGATACCTTTTTTTCCCTAAAAAAAGGGAAAAAAATAATAATAGGGAGGACCTACTATAGCCTCAGCTCTGTGTCAAAAGCTACTAAAGATACAAAGAACTGCCCTGAGGACAGTTTAGAGTGAACATCTGCCTAAACAGGTTTTACAACTAAGACCTCAGGTGAGCAGAATAGACTGTAAACATGAGTCCAGAGAAAGCCAGGGTATCTGGTATAAACAGGGTCCCCTCCACTGTCTGCTTCTGCCTTTAATCCGTGGGCTTTTCGTTCTGCCTTCCCCTCTCTCACCACCCTAACCAGGTGGATCGCCCGACTGCCCCCTCACAGAAGTCAATTTAATCCTCCCTCCAAGCTTCTAATTACATCAGCTCTCCTGTCTAGGACACAGCTTTCTCCCCTCTCCTAATCTCAATCTTTCCCATCCTTTAAGATCTAAACCTTTGGGGCTTCCCTGGTGGCGCAGTGGTTGAGAATCCGCCTGCCAATGCAGGGGACACGGGTTCGAGCCCTGGTCTGGGAAGATCCCACATGCCGTGGAGCAACTAGGCCCGTGCGCCACAACTACTGAGCCTGCGCATCTGGAGCCTGTGCTCCGCAACAAGAGAGGCCGCAATAGTGAAAGGCCCGCGCACCGCGATGAAGAGTGGCCCCCGCTTGCTGCAACTAGAGAAAGCCCTCGCACAGAAACGAAGACCCAACGCAGTCAAAAATAAATAAATTTAAAAAAATAATCTGTTTAAAAAAAAACAAACAAAAACAAAAAAAAACAACACTTAATAAAAAAAAAAAAAAAAAAAAAAAGATCTAAACCTTCCATGAAACTTTCCCTACCAGAGCAGGGATCTCCTCCTCTTTGAAGCACCTTAGGACTTGGAGTCTTCACTATTCAATTTGATATTCATCCATTAAACATTCATTATACACTTTGCGTGCTTGAAGTGGTTTTCCTTTTGTTTCCTATTGTAACTACACTGCTAGTTACTTTAGAAGAGGAAGCCCTTAAGATTTCTCGTGTCCATCTCCCCAACCTCACCCCAGCACCTCCATTGCCTAATTCAAACCATCAACTGAATGAAATATCAACCACAGTAGGTAAGAGATGCAATGTGGTATTAAACATATTGCAATTCATCTGCTCATGGCTCAAAATCTTTGTAGATTTTTTCCTTGCATACAAGGTGATTAAAATGTCTTTTCACAAAATAAAAGCCATTCCTGGTACTAAGCAATTTAACAATCCCTAAAGGATCCACAATAGCACAGTAAGTACATGCATTTCTTGATGTGTAATTGTTTCCACTGTATTAGATTCATTTCCTGATGTCACATTAAAATGAGGGTTGGGTTATTTTCTTTTTTTTTAAACAATAATCAAATAAATTCTATACATTTATTTTTTTTTCTTCTAGAAGTCTTTGGCCAAGCATCTTGAGCTAATAGACCCCCTCTACAGATGTTTCCAATTTTCATGCATGCTTATGTTTAACTTAGATAGGCCAATTTAATTAGTCTTTTAATCCTGCAGAACAGTGATGCAAGAAGAACATCATGCTGGGTTATTGCCATTGTATTCCGAATCTCATGTTACATTTCATTATTTGTCCTTTGCTTAGTTTATGGTAAATAATAAATGGAAAATGCAATATTGATAAAGAAATTATTTTTTCTTCAGAAATTTTCCAGCTGGCATTTAAACTCTTTTGACTCTAGGGCTTCCCTGGTGGCGCAGTGGTTGAGAATCTGCCTGCTAATGCAGGAGACACGGGTTCGAGCCCTGGTCTGGGAAGATCCCACATGCCATGGAGCAGCTGGGCCCGTGAGCCACAGCTGCTGAGCCTGCGCGTCTGGAGCCTGTGCCCCGCAACGGGAGGGGCCGCGATAGTGAAAGGCCCGCGCACCGCGATGAAGAGCGGTCCCCGCACCGCGATGAAGAGTGGCCCCCACTTGCCGCAACTAGAGAAAGCCCTCGCACGAACCGAAGACCCAGCACAGCCAAAAATAAATAAATAAAATAAACTCTTTTGACTCTGTATTGAATTTCTAGCAATAAGGAAGCCATCAGCCTTCACTTCGTTTGGATATACAGACTCCATTCAATAATATCATAGTCATGTGTGTGGATGAGTTTGAGAACTGTTTTCTTCCCTGCCCAGAATCACTGGGGCTGCACAAAGATCCCGCGCCCCTCTAAGGCCCCCTTCAAAGTGGAAGGGAGCATTGAAAAGGCCTGGAAAGTTGACGAGATCACTGTCCAAGCTGATAATTTTGCCAAAGGCCAGCCCTTTCTAGTTATAGCCTAAAGGTTCGCGTTTAGGTATTACGACCAGGTAGACAAAATAAAATAGACATGCACGTGCTACTATACCAGTGAATACAAAACAAAACCACTAGGCCAGTGGTTCTCAAACTTTAGCCTGCATCAGAATCCCCGGAGGTTTGTTAAAGCACAGGTTGCTGGGCCCCACCTGGGTTTCTATTCAGGAGCTCTGGGTTGGGACCTGAGAATGTGCATTTCTAATAAGCTCACTGGTGACACTGATGCCGCTGGGCCATCAAGGGGGTGCACTTTAAGAATCACGGACTGCCTGAGACTATCTATGGTCCTGTGGGTCACCAGAATTATCAGAGAATTCTGGACTGAGAGATGGGAAATAGCCCCAGAGAAAAGAGGAGCAACAGAGACTTCTTTAATCCATCAGTGCTCTGAACCATCCCTCCATCAAGACAGCCCCAGGGGGCCCCAGGGAGGGAGACTCCAGAGGCATTCTTTTTTAATTGAAGTATCACTGATTTACAATATTATGTTAGTTTCAGGTATAAAGTACAGTGATTTTTTGGAGCAGATTATATTCCATTATAGGTAATTACAAGATATTGGGTATAATTACCTGTGCTATACAGCAAATCCTTGTTGCTTATCTATTTGATATACAGTAGCTCGTATCTTTTAATCCCACTCTCCTAATCTCTCCCTCCCTCTCCCCTCTGGCAACGATAAATTTGTTTTCTACATCTGAGTCTGTTACTCTTTTGTATATAGATTCATTTGAATTACTTTTTGGGCTCCACCTATAAGTAATATTTCAGAACAGTCATCATCAAAAAGTCTACAAATAGTAAATGCTGAGACAGTCTCAAAAGCAGTGTTCCCAGGGAGTCTGCAGCTCCCACATCTTGTGAATCTCTGATAGAAGCTTCTAGGAGCAGAACTACTGGGTCAGCCAGGAAGCATCTCCTGAGAGCAGGTGACTGAGACTAGGGACTTGATTGGCCGTCGAGCAAACAGTCGTGTGAAGGATATGTAGGTTCAAAAGGGAGAGCAGCACCACCGACAGGAGAACCCTGCAATTCCACGTCCACCCCAGAGAGCCTGCTGTGCCCAGAACTGAGCCTGGCTCTTCCAGAGGCTGAAGGAGGGACTGTGGGGAATGCACTTCACCCCCAGGAGAGGGCACTGAAGGCTGCACACCCAGATCTGCACTCTTCCGGGGTTTCACCACCTTGGAGAAGCCCTGGTTTAGGATTAGCTTCTTCCTATGTTCTCCCAGCGATAGACCCTGGGGACTTTAAGCTTTAAAACACACAGAGGCCTTGGCCCTACCCTCAGAGACTCCCATTTAAATGGGGCTGGCCCTCCACAGGGAATTTTTAAACGTTTCCCAGGTGATCTTAACCTGGAGTCAAAATTGAGATCCACTGGTGAACCAGATCTGGGCTCTGTGGCCCAAAAGAAGCCTATGTTCTTCTTCTCCCTGCCCTTCATCTGGTGATAAGAGCATTTCCACAGCCAAGAGATTTGTTTTATTGCCCAAACCAAAAGAGTTATAGAAAGTGGCATTTCAATATGTCCTTTTAATTTTTCTGAATAGGCAAAGGCACTAGGTAAGATTGCAGGGGAGGGGTGGTACAGCTTCTGTGCCTTGTTAGGAAAATAGACAGCTTTGGTGAATCCATTCACCTCCTTAAGTGTGCTGCACCCACATCAACTGGCAAATGAGGGTCAGCAGGTGCACAAAAATAACTAGACCTAATACTGCATGACACGCGCCCTCGATCCTGCCTGCGCATTAGACTCACCTGGAGAGTCCCGAGATTTGCTGGTGCCCACGGCCTACCCCAGACAACTGACTCACAATCTCTGTGGGTGAAGCCCAGGCACCAGTACTTTAAAGCCCACCAGGAGATTATAATGTGCAGCCAGTGTGGAGAAGCACCCACATTTTTAATGGTGGGGCCATTAAAAATCAGGAGAGGCCCAGGGGGACATCAGCATTGATCAAGCCAGCGGTTTCTGACTCAGCAGCTGCCAGTGACACTGAACGAGGGTTTGGGTTCAATGTCTTGGGGCATGACTCAGAAATGGATATTGCAGGGGAGGCAGTCCAAGAGGGAAAGAGAGGGAGAAGGAAAGGGAGTTGGTATTCAGGAAGAGGGAAGGAGAGTAGAAGAGGGAGGGACAATTTTAAATTGCCCAGGACTGAGAGCCTGGTGATGGAAGATAAAGTCTTGGATCTGACACTAATCATATATGTGACCCCGAGGTGAGCCATTTCTCTTGCCTTGGCCTCAGCTTCCTCCATATTACATGGATAGCTGTGTGTTTTCAAGTCCCTTCTGCTTCTGAGATTCTCCAGGTGTGTTTTACCAACATCACTTCAGTGTTCAGTAGACATTAGCTTGGACCCCACAGCAAAGGGGAAGAAGAAGAGGCATCAGAGCTGAGTATCGTCTAGGCAATTGAATGCAAAGGCTAAAGTTTGAGGACAGGTGGTGGAGGGTTATTTTGGAGCTCTCAATTATTTGAGAATTTCATCATCTCAAACATCACTCAAAAATGTCAAAAAAAAAAAAAAAGGCAGCTGACTTGACCTTCCTCCACCTTTAAGGGTGAACTCAGCTTCCCAAGTAAAACAAATTCTCATTCTGTAATCTGTAGGTTTATTTGGTTACTGTGTTTTGTCCTGTTAGTTCATAAGCTCCTTGAAGCAGGAACTGGTTGTCTAACAGAACCTTTGCGTCGTGGGGCAGGGCTTAAACACAGCACTCAGTGTTCTTACTTTTTCTACAAAAGTTGTGTTCCTAGAAAGCTGTGTGTCAATGGAATTTCCATCAATCATATTCTATTTTAAATGTACATTAAGTGCTATATAAGGGAGCCTTGTGGTGAGTGCTTTTGAAGAGTGACAATTTTGGGGGTAATGCTAATAATTGTACCTTAATTCAACTGTTTGGTAAAACTAAATTTTAACATAGCAATTTCAATGTAAAATAGAGGTTGTTTTATGTTCCCTTAATTTGAACCCTTAAGGGGTTTGGGGTACGTTATAATAAATTCTGCTGTAGTTCATGTTCCTTCAGAATATCTGCAGCAAAAGGAGGGGTGTTTTATTGGTTTAAACTCTACTGCGCTTCTTTGTGTTGAGCCACTTACATACACAGAACAGAACAATGATGACTTGCCTGTGCTTACAAAGGCCCAGGAGCCACATGGTGCAATGAAATGAGCTGAATCATTATGGGTTGGGGTCCGAGGTCCTTCTGCTCACCACCGGCTAGTTGTGTGCCGTTGAGGGGGTTCCTTTCCTTTTCTGGGCTTTAGCTTATTTATTTGTGTGTCAGAAATATTGGACTAGGTGATTTCTAAAGTCCTTTTCAGCTCTGGCATTTTAGAATTTTAGGCTTCTTTGAAGAGTCTGGATCATCCAAGGTTGTC
Source organism: Balaenoptera acutorostrata (assembly GCF_949987535.1). Taxonomy (NCBI): domain Eukaryota; kingdom Metazoa; phylum Chordata; class Mammalia; order Artiodactyla; family Balaenopteridae; genus Balaenoptera; species Balaenoptera acutorostrata. The sequence continues at coordinate 55,930,082 of NC_080075.1, forward strand.
AAATTTTACAGTCCTAGAACCACTCTATTAGTGCTTTACTCAGAGGATGAGGTGTGGGAGAACCAAGCTCACTGTGTGCGGTCATGCAGGTTGTACACTGCACAAAAGTACTCAGCCTTTGCAACATCTGCCCCCAGCACAGGGCTGTATTAGCTCAGTTGGGGATCCCCGTTGCATTAGGTGCTGCATGCTCTAGCCTGGCCCTGGTGAGAGCAGCACCTTTAAACCTAACAGCAGCAAAGCACAATTCTTGTGGTTAACATCAAAGTGGGGTCCCATGACAAAAGGCTATCCTTCTGGGCCCAGAGGAGGTGTGGAGATCATGTACACATAAATATCACCTAGTTTGAGTGCAGAAGTCAGGGTTAAGGGGGATTTATGGAAGCCCAAAGACTTGCAAGGCAGAGGGACATATGTAAAGAAATGACTGTGACTGGAAACATTAGTCACTGAACAGTCTTTATGAAGCTGTTTCCTAGATGACCTGGTTCCTTCCTAGAGTCCTAGGTTAAAATTGTACAGAGCAGTGGTTCCCAAAACCTGGATGCTTATTGGAGTGACCTGTGAAGTTGGTGCAGCCACAGACTCCTGAACCACTCCCCAACCCCACTGAGTGAAGCTTAAAAATCTGTCATTTCAATCAGCTCCCCAGGGCATCTAGTGCCACCAACACAGCACAGACGACATGGCAGTGTCTGAAGAACACTGGTTACAGTGATTGTCTGGGCCCCAAGTACTAGTTGTGGAAGAATTGGAGAATAATTCACAATCGCGACCAGGGATAGACGATACCAGGAGAAGTGCAAGAACACCGTTTGGGGCTTTCTGTCATGGTGGCCAAGTGAACATGGTCCCAGGCAGACAATCTGGGCCACCCAGTGGGCAAAGAGAGACCAAGGAAATGAGCCTGGTAGTCTGAGGACATTTAATTAAGGGAGCCGAGTTCTCAGAGGTACTCAAGGAAAGCCAGTCCTCCCACTTGCCCTCCAGCTGCTACTCATCCACGAACACCTGTCACCTTGAGGCCAACAGGAGTTTGAACCACGCAGACAGGGCAGACACCGCGCTGACCTGCATCCCGCCCCCTCAGCACCCATCCCTCTCTGCCCTCTATGTGCTTGCAGTAATCTCTTTTACTCCGTTGCTTATGAAGACACTTGGCCTGGGGCATCGTCAAACCAGGCATCTGGTACTCCCTGGGAAAACTGGGGTGGAGTCAAGAAGAAAGCCCGGTGATGACCTTGAAAGCTAATTTCTCCTCACCCAGCCAGAGCTCCCCATGCAAATGCGCTGTGACATCTTTAACAGCTACCCTCGAAATTAGAAAGTGAGAAGCAGAAATACATTAACTCTCAGTGAGTGCAACTGAAATTCTGCCAGCAAATTTCAAGATAAAGCTTTTCATAAGAAAATATGAAAGTCAAACGCACTCATCTAAAGATCAGAGGTTGGCTGATGTTCACTACGGGGTAATAAATTATCTGATCTATAAAGCAGTGATGTGTGTTTATGACTAGTGTTAAAACTAAGCATTCGTTTTGGGTAAGTATATTGATTTTAGTAAAGGCAAAACCCAACTTAGCTGAAGATAGCTTCAGTCTTTGATCAAAATTGCATTCACAGAAAGCCATCTTTGTTGTGTTCCCAGGATGCTAATTAGGAAAATATTTTCCAAGAATTTATTTTAGGCAAGTGTTTTGTTTCATAAATTTAACACAGGAAGAAATTAAAAACCTGAATAGATCTATAATCACTTTTTAAATCAGTATCTCAAAAATTAATGCATTTAAATCCCAAAAGGTCTCTCATGGGATTTGAGAAGCTGATCCTAAAATTCACAAAAGAAAAATGGCCAAAAATTGCAAAAAAAAAACAATTGACAAATAAGAATAAAGAATGGGGGCTTCCCTGGTGGCACAGTGGTTGAGAATCTGCCTGTTAATGCAGGGGACACGGGTTCGAGCCCTGGTCTGGGAAGATCCCACATGCCACGGAGCAGCTGGGCCCGTGAGCCACAACTACTAAGCCTGCGCGTCTGGAGCCTGTGCCCCGCAACGGGAGGGGCCGCGATAGTGAGAGGCCCGCGCACCGCGATGAAGAGCGGTCCCCGCACCGCGATGAAGAGTGGCCCCCGCTTGCCGCAACTATAGAAAGCCCTCGCACGAACCGAAGACCCAACACAGCCAAAAATAAATAATAAATAAAATAAATAAAGTAGCTATAAAATTTAAAAAAAAAAAAAGAATAAAGAATGGGAGCATGCTCTACAGGTACCAAGATTTGTTTCATAGTTAGAGCAATTAAAACAATGTGTGTTGGCTCAGAGATGGACAGACAGACCAAAGGAATAGAACAGAGATCTGAAGCAGGAGGATCAGTGGAGAAAACAGGGAATGATCACAACCTGAACCTAGGTCCACAGGTTGTCAAAATGGAAAAAGAAAAAAAAAAAAAAAAGAACTAGATCCAAGTGTAAAAAGCAAAACACTCAAACTTTTACTTAAAAAATACAAAAATATTTCTGTCATTTAGATACAGAAGTATTTATTCATCAGAATGCAAAATGCACAAACTAAAAATATAATATTAAAATGTAAAACTGCACAGCAGAAGACACCAGAAATAAATTATAAGGACAAGCCAGAGACACTATGAGAAGACATCTGCCACACATAATAGACTCAGATTTGGTAGTTCAGTATATATCAAAAACTCCTACCATCAATAAGAAGATGACCAATAATCCAAAAGAAATATTAGCAAAGGATATGCACAGTTTCTTCTCAGTGGACATACAGTTGGCCAATAATCCTAACAGGGTCCTCAACCTTACAGGTAATCAGGGAAATGCAGATTAAAACAATAATGAGTGCCACGTTATACTTATTGGTTGGTAAAAATTAAAAATCTGACATTCCTAAGTTTTGATGAGGATGTAAAGAAGCAAACTCTTATATACTGTCCCAAGGGGGTGTGAACTAATATAACCAGGCTGAAGAACAATATGGTAATAATGAGCTAAGCTGAGAATGTACATAGCCTACAACCCAGCAGTTCTATCCTAAGTACATACCCTAGGGAAATCTGCACACATACACCCAATGAGATTCACACAATGATGTTCACTGGAACACTGTGGTAGTTTAAAAAAAAAAAAAAAAACACCTAAAAACAACTTGAATGTCCACCAACAAGTGAATGGATAAAAACTGTGATATTGTCATACAAGGAATATCATCTAGTAGTTAAAATGAGTGTACTAGATGTACTATGTCGACAGAGACAAATCTTCAAAACATGTTTCCTTAATAAAACAAGTTACGAAAGAAAATGTACACAATGTTACCGTTTATATAAAATCAAATTCACAAAACATTTATGGACACACACACGTTTTATATATTCTATATATACATATATATATATATATATATATATATATATATATATGAATATACACACATGCACGCACATGAATAGGCTAAACACCAACTTCAGCCCAGTGGTTACCTCTGGGGAAAGAGGAGTAGAAATCCCTTCTCAAGGGAATTCCAACTGTTATCTCATGTCTTTAACAAACAATGAAAAAGATCTGAAGCAAATATTACATTTTTATATTTGCTAACTAGGGGTTGTGAGATTGCCACTAAATTATTCCTGCTTTTTCACCTAACCACAGCTGTAGTTACTAGCCAGGGTCTAACATGTAGACAATAGACACTTATACTGAGCAATGCCTGAACACTGTCTAGGATGGGGGTGGGAGAGGGAGTTTTATTACTGCTTAACAAGAACACTGCTGACCTCACATGTCCATTGTGCTCTGACTTCCTCCTGCTTCTCAGGCATTTTTACATCTCCAAACTTTATTGGGTAAAACAGACTAGAAAAGGAACATAAATTTCATTGCAAGGAATGTTGACTGAATAGTCCATCTCCAAAGAAATAATCCTAAAGACATTTTTTAGTTCTACAGAACAGAAACACTGTCTATCGTAATCACCACTATCGCAACAAATCTGGAGCCATGAATGCCTACCAATTGGAAAATAATTAAACGAGATATCAAACTGATCGAATACAAATGATAATTATAAAGACTAAGTAACAAAATGGACAAATGTTTGCTAAAAAGAACAGTGAAAAGAGTACATTGAGGCTATAACCACATAAAAAGGTGTTTTCAAGTAGCTGAAGATCAGAAGATAGGTAAAAATTAAAACAGTTGTGTTAGCATTGTATTATTATAAACATTATTTTAATCTTTTAATATGTTGATACATTCATTCCTTAACTATCTTTTTTTGGTAACAGCTTTATTGGGACATAATGTCCCAATATCATGGGTCACTGTACCACTGTCCCACTTAGAGTGTGTCATCAATGGTCTTTTGTATATTCACAGAGTCCAACCATCTCCACAAACAATCTTAGAACATGTTCATCACACCAAAAAGAAACCCCCATACGCTTTAGCAGGCATCCCCCATTTCCCTCCCTCTGTCCCTGGCAATCACCAATGTACCTTCTGTCTCTATGGATTTGCCTATTCTGGACGTGTCGTATAAATGGAATCATACAGTATGTGGCCTTTTGAGTCTGGCTGCTTTCACTTAGCATAATATTTTCAAGGTTCATCCATACTGTAGCATGTATCAGTACTTCATTTCTCTTTATTGCTGAATAACGTTCCATTGAATGGATATACCACACTTCATTTATGTGGTACTATCTTTACAATAGCAATAAGAACTCTATGTGATGGAAAGAGGTTTGGAGCGTTTTCTGTCTACCCTATTCTAACATGAATTACTTTTGGTGGCTGAATGATGACCTCAGGGTAGTGACTGTCTCATAGAGTCTAGGTCTACTGGGTCATTATTGGGACCTGGCTGATGGGTAGGACAGGCCAGACTGGAGGCGCTGAATCCAGGGACCAGAGTCTCTAGAAGGGCAGAGTTGACAACTAGTGCAGTCCGGTAGAGAGAAAAGGAAGCAACGGGGGCAGGGTGGGCAGGGGTGTTAGCACAAGTAGGAAGGGCTAGACAGGCGGGAGCTGGGAAATAGAGTGCAGGGCAGAGGAGAGGCAGAGGGGCCTACAGGCGACCAGCTGCCCAGGGAGATCCAGCCACTGGAGGAGGGGCCCAAGCATGGCACTGGGCTCAAGGGCAGGCCCAGATGCATGGAAAGTCCTGGGACACTGAGCAGGAGGCCAGAGCATGGACCTGGCTGTGGGGTCAGAGCAGCTCCGCGCTACAGAAAGCCTGGTCAAGGCAGAGCTGGGGCTACTCAGCCAGGAGTTTGAGGCCAGAGAAGCACCAGAGAAGGCAGAGTGAAGAGGACGCTGTCCCCTGGGTCCTAGAGACTGAACTTGACTTAAGGATTACAGAAGCCATGCAACTCAAGGGCCTAGGAGGGAGGAAAGGATTCAGTCACTGTCATAACAGCAGGCACCACTGATTACTTGCTATGCACCCAGCATGGTGACAGGTGGTTTAATGTATATTATCAGTAATCCTCACAACCACTTACAAGGAAAGTACCCTCACTACCCTAATTTTACAGACAAGAAGACTAAAATTTACAGAGGTACAACAGTGATACAACAGAAAGTGACAAAGCAGGCTTTGAACCCAAGTCTGATTCCAAAGTCTACCCCTGCAGTTCTGAGGGTGGCAGTGACGATTTGCTGAATCCACAGCAGACAGCAGTTTCTGGAGCACCAGGCCACTGCAAAGCCAAGACAAGTTCACTCTTCAACCCATGGTGTGTAGGAGTTGTCCCCTTGGAGGGCGGTGAGAGCCAAGGTTTGCACTGGGGCAGCATTCTGAACTACTCAAGAGGGTGGTCACACACCCCCACCCCCCTTCATCCAGACTTTCTCGCCTGGGAAACTCCATGAGGCAAGCAAGGGAGGATTAACCCCGCAAATCATGTTGGCACCTTCATCACCGTCTTGGTTCTGCCGACCTTTAATTCATCTCTTCCTCCACGGCACTCCAATAAGAACCTCTTACAACTGTAACTGGCTATTTCCCAGGGTGCTGGCATGGATCTCAAAAAGATTAAGGGGCAGTGAGCTGGCAGGGTGACTCCCCCCATCTCTCACCATCGCTGACCTTCTTCTTTGAACAAGAGCTCAAGGCTGACGTCTTCGGGATTAGACAGCTCTGTTCTCCAGGCCCTCTCCTTCTCTCCGCTCAAGCGGACAGATGTGTCAGCTGTCCCTGCAAACCCTGGGAAGAGTTGAGCCAGCATGTCCCAATGTTCTGACTTGGGTCGCTTATAACTCATTTCATTTCTATAAAATTTAAATGGAAAATAGATTCAGGTGAAGTGATCCAGAAGACAAATAGGCCAAGTGGCCTTACTGCACGGCCAGTCACAGGGTGATGATGCATGACTCACAGCCACGGATGATCTGATCAAGGGTCCTGAGGGCAGGGAGCCCGGTGGACGGCAGGGGTTTGAGAGACACAGGGCTCCTCGGGGCTCCTTTGCAGAATGGGTCTGCAAACTCTGGTCACCTTGGTTGATATTCAGCCTACATCCTATACCCTGGGAGGGCCTCTGTCAACTTCACAATAAATCCTGGCCTTGCAGATGGGGGGGTTAATGGCAGCCCTAGTTGTTTTGTGTTCATTAATGACTTATACATGCAGAGCACTGAATCCAGTCCATTTTTGGGTTTGGCATCACGGCCATCCAATGTTGGCCATACCCCTAGATATAGGTGGCTATTCACGTGGTCTCACTGAAGGAGATGAAAAAGCCCTTCACCAAAGGGTCTTCCTCACCAGCGCCCGACCCTCTACTGTGAGCAAGTCATTCTTTCCTCTCGAGCACAGGGCCTGGCACACAGTACGTGCTCAACCAGTGCCAGCTGTGCAGTGTGGCCCTCTTAGGTCCTCCTCTGAGACTAAAGTCCTCCCAGAACACACCCTACTCTTAGTGCTCTGGTGTGGCAGTCCTTTCCCTGCCTGATGGGACCAACCTATGGCAGCTGGAGGCCCATGGGAGGTAGGTGGAGGGTTGGAAGAGGAGCAGGAAATGGAAAAACCATTCCCGGAGAGGAAAAGTTCAGTGAAAGGGATGGCTGGGAGCAGAAGACAAGAGCCCCCACTTAACTGAGTGACACCTCTGTAACCACCGCAAAGTGGTTCTGAAGGTAGGTGGAACTTACCCACCGAGATACCCAAGGATCTACAAGTGAAGTCATTTGAATGTTTTTTTTTTTAAATTAAATATTCATTTACAGAAAGTAGAAGGCGGAGATCGCAAGTGTCAAGTCAATGAGTTCTGACAAACGTATACACAAGTGCAGCCAGCATCCCAAGCTGAGCTGTCTTTTCTGTACTGGCTTGAAGGCGTTCCACGCACAGCTCACGCATCAGGAACGCCCACTGGGAAGACACGGACCTTCCCCTACAGCCTGATGCCTGCAGCAAGCCATAAGGTGCAGAACAAAAGCGGCACCGAGAAGCCTAAACGGAGTAAATGGAACTAGTGAAGCAGAATGGGTGGTAGAACTGAGTCACCAACTAGGTGATTCAATTCTAAAGGCTGTGGTATCAATGAATCCAGGCAAGAATCTACAAGCAATGGCCCTGTGGGAGGACCATGATGGCTGAGCACTGGAACTGACTCATGACACCTAGGTTCTTTCCCACACCTGACTCGGCCATCTCCTCCCCATCTAACTGTCTTGGGGTAAATCACATCACAGCTCTGTGCCTCAGTCTCCAAACCCTGTAAAACAACGCTTTTGTGGACCGAACGCTCATCTGTGTCTTTTCTGGCTCTAGCAACTTAATTCTGTGTTGATGATCTAGATAGGGCAGTTTCACTGCATGGGGACTCCAAATTCTCCCTTGTTTACTCAACACAGACACAGCCTCCCCTGCAGTTTTCTGGTTCGTTCTGCAAATGGGGACTCTTCATAAGGAGGACCCAGGAAAGCAGGAGCGGAGGCTGGGTTTATGCCAAGATAGTGTAACTCAGCTGACACATTTTTATACCGTGGTGTCATCTGGTGAGAACTTTATATTACTGTGTCCTCCTCAAGGGCATTGGGGGCGGTGGAATTCAAAAACATTTCAGAAAGAAAAAAGGAATCTGGAAAGAAGAAATTCTGGTCTGTGTAATCTCAAAGATTTCAAGTTTTCTAGATAAACTAGTTCTCATCTTGTATGTCTTAATTCTAACTCACCTGCAAGACCCAGGTCAAATGTCACCTCCTCCCAGGAGGCCCCTGGCTAGAGGGGTCCGTGGACAATTCCTGTGGCCCTCTACCCACACGCCTCTTTACACACATATACCCGATACTGTATATAGTTTCCAGCGTGCAACTCCTATCTCCCGGCTGAGATGGTTATGGTCCTTTTAATCTTTCATAGGCTGGTTAAGTGCTTTGTATATGGTAAGTGCAAAAATCCCTTTTTTAAATGGAGGAATAAATGGAGGAGTGTTAGGTTTAGGGGAAACTGAATGATGTCCTTTAACAAAGGAATCTGCCTCCTATAATAAAAGTAGACAAATAGAAAATTACCTATAATGGGCTCTTAAATCCTCCTGAATCTTCTTTGCTATATCCTAGCTCACAAGATGTAATCATTCTCTTTGGCTAAAATGATTTGTCAATTTACAAAACACTATAAAAGTTGAAAGATTACCTGAAATAAATCATAGTCACATGTATCTGTGTAGCACTTTGACATATATAAAAGAAAGGGACAGCAGCTGACTTCCGGGAAGGGGATGCGAGAGGTCAGGCAACTTTCACTTTACTCCCTAAAGCATTCCTCCTTGTTATTCAGTCCTTTCCTGTAAGCACATATGGTATTTATTATTTAAATAATCTGTAAGACTAAAGTTTACAGAGAGTTTTGACATCCATATACTCATTTAATGACATGTGTATTATAATACATACAATGCATTTTATTGTCAAAAAACTGAATCTCAAGGAGATTAAATGGCTTGCCCAGGAATTAATTGTAGAATCAGAAAACAGTGTGCTTCTGTAACAAAGCACAGGGAAGAGAATTCGTAATCCATTCATGTTCTAAGCTTTCCTATGAGGACATGATCATCAGGCCAACACAATTCACTAAGCGCACGGCCTTTGCCAGTCCCTGCCGGTCCCCTACTGAGAGCTATTGGGACTTTTCGCATCACAAGGGCTGTTCCTCTGTACATGACACATGCGTGAAATGTACACGAGATGGGCTCAGTTATATCACCTAAATGGGTTCTAAGAAGGAAATGTTGCCTATATACAATTTGGATGCCATCAACCAAATGATGTTATCATGGTAATTATCCCTTCCCACATGTAAATCTTTTCCAGGCATCTCAGGGTACACCCAGAAAGGCGTTGTCTTTGGCCGAAATGTTTAATTGGTGTCTTTGGAACTTAACTAGCACAACAATTCATTCTGTCAATATTTAACAGGTAGAAATAGAATCGTATTAATCTGCCTCAGATGAACACGACAAGTAAAAAATATTTGTTTTTCATGCCTGATTCCTACACTTCTCTCTCTAAGCAAGATTGCTCACATTCCATGGACCAGGCTAGGGGTGTTATGCCCCAAGAAGAAATAAATTCTGAACAGCAATTAGGTTTGGTTTCTAAGAGTTTGCTTTGATAACTATTTGGAAAGACAGACCCCACTCAGACAGAACTTCCAGCTAACCGCAGCAGCCTTTTGCCTGGACCTCCTGTTTCAATCAGCATAGAAGAGGTAAACCTCTCCAGCAACAGGGGTCTTTTATCCCAAAGAACGACCTCCCCATAATCAGTGAATTTATCACCTTCTTAGCCAGAGCCAGCCAGGAAAGACTGTCATGTCATCATAAAATCCCAGGGCTCAAGTGAACCTTAAAGGGTGTCTAACTCAATAACTTTCCATCACTTGAAATCCCTCTAGGCTCCTCCAGTGCATGCTTGAACTGCCCAATGACCAGGGGGCTACTCACTTCAGAATAAGTGACTTAAGCTCCCCTGATCCTCAGCCCCTCAACAGACAGAACTGTGCTGGCTGAATCTTCCCTTCCCTCTCCCTTTTTTTTTTTTAAATAAATTTATTTATTTATTTATATATTTATGGCGGTGTTGGGTCTTCGTTTCTGTGCGAGGGCTTTCTCTAGTTGCGGCAAGCGGGGGCCACTCGTCATCGCGGTGCGCGGGCCTCTCACTATCGTGGCCTCTCTTGTTGCGGAGCACAGGCTCCAGACACGCAGGCTCAGTAGTTGTGGCTCACGGGCCCAGTTGCTCTGCGGCATGTGGGATCTTCCCAGACCAGGGCTCGAACCCGTGTCCCCTGCATTGGCAGGCGGATTCTCAACCACTGCGCCACCAGGGAAGCCCCCCTCTCCTTTTTTAATTCAACCATTCATCCCTCAATGCCCAGCAGGAGTTCTGCTTTTTCTTCAAACCCCTCCCACTGACCTCCTGTCCCTCCTTCCTCTTAACTGCTTCTCAGTCTAAACACCTGTCAGTGCCTAGTTGACATAGGTCTGTATAATCTCCCAATCCAGATACTAAGTGTCTTTAAAGTCTAGAGACCATGTCTTTCCCTCTCACCTGCCCTCATGTCACCTGATCTACAGATGACTACATTGATGGTGTTGAATATGCAGAAGATGTCCCGGTTGCTAAGCTTCAGCATGTGCGTGCTGGACGCTGACTTCCTGAGGCTCAGGTCTGATGCCAACCATCAGAATGAGTTAAGTCAGGCAGCAAGTGGCCACTAGCGTGTCTCCAAGGGATTAACTGTGCTGCTTCCCCTTGGGAATAGGTGTCTATTAAGTTTATTAAGCAAAAGGTGCATTGTGTTTGACAGCATGTGGTGTATGTGTGTGTATGTGTGTGTATGTGTGTGTATGTGAGTGTGAGAGTTGGGGGGGAGCATGGGAGTTTGTGTTTGTGAATGAATATAAGTGGGAGTGAGTATGTGCAGGAGTGAGTGAAGGTAGGTGTGTATCTGTGATACACATGTGGTAAGTGGGTGTAGTAAGTATGAGTGATGTGTGTGTCAATATAATCATGTGGGTGTGAGCACATGCGTGAGTGTGCACATGCAAGCTGTGGGTATAGCTTGTGTGAGTGCATGAGTGTGCATGCACAAGTGTGTGTACATGACCCTGAACACAAGTAATCACCTTCGCTCTTGCTCTGATTAACATGCTCTCTGCTTCTCCCATTCCTTGGACCTATTTGGATCGACTAAGCCAAAGGTCTCCAAGTATTTTTGGCTTCAAGTATCAGTAAAAACTTTGACATATAAGTTTATTTTCTTATCAATTATAAACATGTAGCCCTGGCAATCCATATATTAAATACTAAAATGAAATCATTTTCTTGTTTCTTAGGTAATAGATACAAATGGAAGGACTATTGTTTGTTTCCCATTTCCCAGTGGCTCATCTGGCCTAACCCACACCATATGCAAGTTCTACATTGGAGGCCACGCCTCTAAACCATAATGGCCCCTAATCCGGCTTCTCACCCCTTTCTTAGGCACACATGCACATGTGCACACACACACACACACACACACACACACACACACACACACACCTTGCTGAGGGTTAGCACTGGATTATTCAAAGCAAATGCCAGGCTGGAAATGGGGTCCTTTGCACATGAGGACAACCTCCAATTTGCATTGCTGGTGCTACTTTCTAGAAGCCAGTAAGTGAGGGACAAAAGGAAGCACCCAGGAAGATGCAGAGATGAGTTCTAAAACATGAAGTCAACTAAGCAAGGAGACTCTTTAAGGTTATATGGGGCGAGGGCGTGTGTGTGCGCCTGTTTTCTGAATGTACTTGCCAGCCCAGCATGGTGAGGGGATGGGTTACACCCACATCTCAGAAATGACAGCAGATTCCCGCAACAATTTACAGCAAGCATGACTTAACACTGCATTAGCTAACTGGCGCTGGAATCACTTAAGGAAAACAGTTTTGTTTTCTTTTTTTAAGTCATTGCATTTTCTCTTAATGACATGGAGTTGGAAATGTCTCTTTGAAAGCCTTAGTAATCTAGTGAAAGAGAGTGCCCAGATTCTACTCTCCAGGACAGTGGGATATAAAATGATGATAGAGCAGCAAAAAGGTCAGCTCCAGGGCCTGACCACCTGACAGCAGGGCTGCTTATTAGGGAATGTAAATGGTGACCCCTGAGGAAGGCAGTGGTGCTGACTTTACACAAGCCTGTCTCCTGTCTGTCACTATTGGGGCGCTACCAAGATAAACTCTTAGGATGTTTAATAATAGTATTTCACACTTCTATCCAATTTCTCTTTCTGTAGGCACACTGATACCGATTATTTCACTATGGACTCACAGTAACCGCAGGAAGGAGGCGCACAGGAGTACGATGTATACAGGTCTGCTTTCGTTTGTTGTTTTTTTTTTTTCACCTTTTCCAGGAGAAGAAATAACTTGGTAAGTGACAAGCCAGCACCTCCTCCACTCTGGCGGGGTGCTCTGGGCTGGATCTCGCTGGGGTTGGAGCCAGTAGGGAACTAACCTGCTGCGCTGGATTCCTGAGTGCTGACTCAGCCACGGAACTCCGAGCACCCAGGCAGAGCTACAAGCGCTAGGGCCCATGCGGTGCCCACCACGCCTAACTGGGCAAGAGGACCAGCCTCTGCCCCCGGGGGTTTACAATGTCATGTACCATGAATGGGGCGGATATTTTTGAGATCGTAATAAATGAGTGAGAAAGAAAAGTGTCACAATTTCGTAAATATACGCTTACTCAGTTTAAGCAAATTTGTACGTCTGTTCCTTCTGTTCCAAAAGTTGCTGAATAAGGCATGATACAACGAATTTACAGTCAAATAATCAGGGAAAGGCAAAGCTTAGGCAAAAGAGAAGGGGCCTATAAGTTAGAAAAGAACGAAAACTGGAGGCCAGAACAAGTTTGCTCCCTGAATAAACGGCTGTTGTAAGGATTGATGATGGCGAGAAGAGTAGGTACCAAAATGTTAAAAGGGACCCAGAGGCCGATCATAAAAGCAGCGTGAGAAATACAGGACAGGTATAGAGCAGGAAGGGAGAACGTAGGTTCTGGTTCACCCAGGGGAGTCCTGGGATTCACCTGTTTTCCTGGAGTCATCATGAATAGCACCACCTCTCCCTCTCAACTGTGTTCTTTCTTGGAGGATAAACTCCTCAACCTTGTTCTCAAAGCCCATAAGATGCACTGAATTGCCAGATAGCACCCCTTTCAGCCAAGCCATCTACACTGGCTTCTACATTTGCACAGCCTCTCCAAGGGACTGAAAATTGCCCTCTCAGCCTGCCCTGAGGCAGGGAGAGCTCCCATTTCCTCCTGAACAGATGGTAATAGTGTGAGGTTCCAATTCTTCACTTCTGGGGCCACACTGGCTCCTGAGGATGCGAGAGGAACAGGGTGAGGGGGCTGGTGAGGAGGAGAGAGAGTAGAGCTGGAAGGGGAGAGAGACAGTGGGGATCTGGGGACTGGAGCCCTCAGAGGGGCATGAATGGAGCTCGCTGTCACCAAGGAGAAGCCAGCAAGGGGGGAGAGAACAGGGTCTAGCGAGATCTGGGTTCTGCTCCAGATCCCAGCGCCATTTGCTAAGTCTTCGTCTCCTCATCTCTAAATAAAGGTTAATAACATCTGCTTCCAAAGTTAGTGTGACCTTTACAACGCACTCATTATAAAGTATCAGGCACACAGTAGGCACTCAAGAATGGTAGCTATTATTGGAATAATGATGTAGACCTAAGAGGAATTTTCCTAAAATCAAACGACCTACAACGGGGGCCCATCAGGTTTTAGCCCCTACCCCATAACATCGTGGCTTAGGTCACCTCAGGCGGAGAGACATGGGAAGTCACAGGGTATTCTGCAGATGACCTCAGTGGTAGGTCAAGGAATACAGCCATGCCGGGGCACCAACAGTATCTGCTAACCATCCCCCCAACACACACACAGGTATTTTTACTGAAGTACCATTATAAAACTACACACAATGGGAAAATTTTTAAAGAAGCAGATTTTTTAAATGGATGGAATTTGAATCTTCTTCCCAAAGAGGATCACATTGCTCATCCCTTGCGGAGCACATCTCCTCTCTCGTCATCACTGCCCGAAGGATCCATAAAAGAAGGTCCAGACCTCTGTGGAACTCAAAATCCAAGCACTGGGAGCCTTGTATCCATAGTAGGCCCTGGTCTCAATGCTGGAAATTCGATAGCTCGGCCCTAGCAGGTGCAAACACCTGCTGATTTATTATAGCCTGAAAGTGTAAAAGGGACAGGCAGAGCTATAGCTTTTGTTCTTGTCCCTTTTTAATAAAAAACATGCACCAGTAATAGGCTGTGGGTTGGGGGAAGTCTCCCAGAATCAGGAGGGGGCGTTGCTTACACCTACAGAAAATCTGCGGGCTCCAAAAGCCATGCCTTGTAACTCGAGTTGAATAAGACCTGAGGATGCTTAACTGTTAAGAAATAAGAGCAATAAAAAAACTCTTAAAAAAAAGAAAAGCTCACCTTGACACTACTATGACCAAGTTATGATTATAATAAAATCACATAATTTTTCATAAGAATCAACATATTCACTAAATTAACCATTATAATTTAAACGGCTGAATAAATTTTGGAAAAATATAATAGAAATAAGCAATCAAAGATTATGCAAAATGTCTGCTTTTGTAAGGTGTGTGCACGGGTCGCAGGCTGCCCGCTGCCTTCTCCGGTCGTGGGGAAAGGAAAACCTGGCCGCATTTTCCAAACCCGCCCACCATGGCCACACGGGGGCGCGCGAGTCAACGCCTTGATCTGGGCTTCCCGCAGGCTTCCTCTCCGGAAAAGTCAGAAACAACGTTGGAGGAGGAGGACGACGTCGGTGAGCGGAGAAGCGCTACTGGATGATTCCTGCCTTGGCGGGAGTGACTCAGGTTGACTGCCCCGGGTGTTTCAGAACTGTGTGGGCGCCGGCCCAACAGGTTTCCCCTCGCTTCCTAAGCACTTTCCCAGCACCGTGGCCTGGGGCACCGGTTACCCGTTATTACACCCGGGGAGGGGGGCGGGGTGGGGTGGAGGAGAATGGAACTAATAAATGAAATTTACCGGTAAAATAACCACCTACCCTGCCACCGGAGGGAGCAGATGAATACACGCCAAAGGGGAGCCTTGGAGGGCGGGGGTTGGGAGTGGGGTGGGGGGAGCGGAGCAACAGACTGTTTTTCAGTGTGTCACATGGTGTCCTTGGCGTGAGAGGCATGCTCGCCCTCTGTGCCTGCCAGCTCTGCTCACAGGGGAGCGAATCCAGCCTGAGAGGCAGGGCAGCAGACTGGCCCCCAGACAGTGCAGTACTGAGCTTCTGGAATGGAGGGGCTCCCGCACCCACAGAGATCAGCATCCTCACCGCCGCATACACATGTGTCCACACCCCGAGGGCAGGACGGTGGCCCCGACGCCCAGCTTCACCAGGCACCGCATGGCACGGGCAAGCCCGCATCCCAGGACTGCAGGGCACGGGCATGGTGATGCCAGAAAAATCACCATGGATTCCAATGGCACTGATCCAGCAGATACATTAGAAGGCGACTTAAATCCCCAAACTCCTACCACGGAAGAACTCAGCTGAGCTGTGGTTTTATTTGAAGATTTTGAAAAAGAAAAATGCTTATTTTTATTTTGTTTTTAAACATGGAGTAAAATGCAAATTGTGAAGTATTAATACTTTTTTTTTTTTTTAAGACAAAACAGTACTTCACAGAAGTTCCTAGCTTGAGGATGGCCGCGGGAGGGGAGGGATTCCTACCCCTCCACCCTCTTATCTATGACGAAAGGAACAGCGCTTAGTTAACAAAGAGTCAATTAAAGCAGAGACTCATGCAAAAATAAGACATCTATATACTTTAAGTATTTTAACTGACAGCATCCATCCAAACTTCAAACATTTATCTGAAAATATGCACACCCATGGGCCAGTAACAAAGCCAAAGACTTTTCTTGAAAGGATGCTCCCTGTTTCGCGTTCTGCACTCTCTCTCCTGGATAATGGAGTATCTACCATTTCTAATTTTGATTTCTTTATAGTGGAGCAAAAACTTAAAGATAATATGAACAATATGAATTGAGAATCTTTTTAGAGCTTTATTATCTGGCCCCCTCCCCCTTTTAGGATTCTACTGTTTTCCCTCTTGCACATAATTCAACAGCGATTTTATTAGCAGTTTATCTTCAGTGACTCTTTCCAACACATTCAACTTAGTTTTCATAGAAACATTTTCTTTCCGTGCTCCTACTTCATACATTAAATGAGATTAGATCAAAATTATGTAATTACAAGAAGAACAACAAACAAGTGACTTTTGACAAATATACGACTAAAATGATGGAGACAGAAGTGCAGGGAGTTGTAGAGAGCAGGCTGCTGTACCGTAGATGCGAGCTTTCAAGTGTGCTCCTGGGGGTCAGAAGGAGTGGGAGGTACAGTGAGTCTAGCAAGTCTGTAAAGCAGAGATGGGTTAGGAGAATACCTCCTAAACTTTGGTGGAAATGTCTGAAAAGCTGCAGACTTGACCTTTATGATATGGCCAAAATTGCTAGATAGAATTTACATGTAACTCTTCAGAAAACAAATCTGATGCCCAAGCAAGGAAAACCTGCACCCATGTAGGGTTCTACCAATCACCTGAGCCAGTTACCACTTGCCCAAATTAATGTGGTTTCACTATAGTGCTGCCCACATCCTAGGCTTGCACTGTGAACCCCAGTTTCCCTAGGATTGAAAACTACTCCTAATTGAAAAAGCGGACACTAGATGAAAGTGAAAACAATAAGGTTTCTGGAAGAAAACAAAGGTGGATATACCATGACCCTCAGGTAGGCAACACTTTCTTAAGTAGAACACACACAAAAATGCTAGCCATAAAGAAAAAAAAAAATGGATGCATTGGACTACATTCATTGAGAACTTCTATTTATCAAACTATATTCTTAAGGAGTGAAAAGGCAAGCCACAGATTAGAAGGAAGGACTTGCAATTCATATATTCAGCAAAGACTCGGATCTGGAATATGTAAAGTTCTCCTACAAATCAGTAAGAAAAAGGCAGACAATCCAACAGGAAAACGGATATCATCCTTTAGAAATGCCTGCTTAAGTCTTCTGCCCAAACAGCTACTGATCAAATAAAAGGTGCTCAAGAGAAATGCAAAGTTATTAGACAAATGCAAATTAAAATCAGAATGAAATCAAAAGATGAACAGATCAATAGAATGTGGTACATACATATCATGGAATATCATTCAGCCTTAAAAAGAAAGGAATTTCTGGCACATGCTATAACATGGATGAGTCTTGAATACATTATGCAAGTAAGATAAACCAGTAACAAAATAATAAATACTGCACAATTCTACTTATATGAGGCACCTAGAGTAGTGAAATTCATAGAGAGAAAGTAGACTGGTGGGTGTCAGCCGTGAAGGGAGGGGAAATGGGGAGTTAGTGTTTAATGGGTACAAAGTGTCAATCTGGAAAACCAAAAAAAGTTCCGGAGGTAGATGGTGGTGATGATGGCACAAAGATGTGAATGTTCTTAATGACACTGAACCGTACCTTAAAAATGGTAAGTCTGTTAGGCATATTTTTCCACAATAATAAAAGGAGAAAAATTACAATGAAACGCACCCACTAGAACAGCTGAAAGTGGATTAGAGATGAACAATATCAAGTTTTGGCAGAGCTGTGGAGCAACTGGAACTCTTCACACACAGTTGGTGGGACAGTAAATCAGTACAGCCATTTTGGGACACAGACAGAATCTACTGAAGCCGAACAGTGGCCACCTCATGACTCAGCAATCCCATTCCTAGGTATGTGTGCACCACCACCACGTACATTTGTTCACCAAAAGATGCGAACTGGAATGTTCATAGCAACATCATTTGTACTACTTCTAAACTGGAAATAACCACGTGTCTATCAATGAGAGAATGGATAGATATTCCCACAATTCCACAGCAATGAGAATGAAAGCAAACTACACACAACAACATGGATGAATCTCATAAACAGAATGTTGAATGAAAGAAACCAGTTACAAAAGAGTATACGGTCATCCCTCAGTATCCGCAGAGGCGGCTGGTTCCAGGAGCCCAGGCGGATAGCAAAATCTGAGGATGCTCAAGACCCATAGTCATCCCTCTGTGTCCATGGTTCCGCATCCACAAATTTAACTAACTGCAGATTGGTAGTACTGTAGTACTGGGGAAAAAGAAACCAAAAAATCACGTTCAAGTGGACCCGTGAAGTGCAAACCCATGTTGTTCAAGGGTTAACTGTATATCATATGAATCCATCTATTTAAAGTTCAAAACCAAGGAGAACTATTCCATGCCCTTGGAAGTCAAGATGGCGGGAGAGGGGGACAGGGACAGGAAGGCGGCATGCAAGAGGCTGGTCATATTGTTTCTTCATCTTGATGCTGATCACACGGTGTATTTGCTTTGTGAAAATTCACTGAGCTGTACACTTATATGCTATGCATTTTTCTGTGTGTATATGTCACTTTAGTTTAAAAGTTGACATAAAATAAGAAAGTCAGTCATATGCAGCACTGCATATAATAACACATTCAATTATGGACTATTTAGGACACAAGAGTGTGGGGAAGTCAAGCCCTAATGGAACATTGGTGGAGCGAAATATAAAGCACCTGGCTTCAACTGGAATGTAATTCACCATCAGGGAGTCATTTAGGAGTGGGGAAAATTCAGATCAACGCGCTGATGGCACCAGAAGGTGCCGTTAGGGCATTTACCACCTATGTCATTCACCTTGGCATCCAATCACATGGTGCGTTGTTTTGTTATGTAAAGGTCTGATGAGTATTCACCTTAACTATAAGCTCCCTGAAAGCAGGGACTCTGGTGCTATTTCTCTAGTATAAACCAGAACCTAGCACAGGGCCAGGCATGCTGTAAGAATCAAAACCACTTGTTCAGTAATAATATACAATACTAGAATTACATGACAATGATATAGTAAATATTAAATGTGTTGTCAGCTAATGTGGGGACTTAGTAATATTAGACTATGTATCCGGGGCAACTTCATAATAAAGGAAGAGCTTTGGCTTTGAAGCATGACAGATCTTGGGCAGGTGTATATAATATCCCTGGCCTGTACTTTGCAACCTCCAAGTGAGGATAGTAGTGACCTCATCAGGCTGGTGTAAGGATGAGATAAATTATATGAGATAAAGCTGAGGAAATGGGGGATCCGGGACACATTTACGTGCCCAGCAGCACACAGGCAAGTACGGCAGTTGTCTTCTCCTAAAGCCTGTGTAGACTTCTGATCTTAAGCAGAAAAGAAGGTGGAATCTAGATCCTTCTTCATGCTTCATTTCCTCAAATCTTCTGGAAGCCGGCTCCCAGGGTTGGGGGACTGCACATCACGCCCTTCTGACTTATCCCCTGGAACCCTTTTGCATCCACACATTTTTTTCCATGAACCAGATGCCTCTTTATTAATTTCACAGTTCTAGTCTTAAGGCCCATGACTCATGAATAATTTGATACCCCAGTTAGGGCAGGGGTTGGTTATAAAAAGCCTTATAAAGTTCTAAGTACAAACATGTACCCCATGCTACACTTAAGTGTTACAAGTCTCTTCCCCAGGTCTCCCTCCATCAAGGCCCTTTCCTTTCCCTGACCCAGCACCTGCTGAGAGCCTCCTACTGTTGGAGGAGCAGGTGTTGGGATCCCACAGCCCTGCTGTGATTCTCAGAGGGGACACTCTGGACAGTGGGTGGGGAACCCAGGGAATGAGATCCTGTCCAGTCTCTGCCATCCTCTGCCTTTGAGATGTGCGACCACCAAACTCCCCTCTTTGGACCTCAGTGTTCTCCTACCTGAAAAGTGAGGAATTGGATGCTCTGCTTCCTTCCTACTCCAATGTTAGATCAGCTCAGCTTCTTTCATTTGCAAGTAACAGAGACTAAAAGAAACTGCTTCAGCACAAAGGGGAATTTACTGGGAAGACCTGGACCATCTCACGGAGTCCAAGGAAGACCTGAACCCCAAGCCATAGGAAGAGCAAAGCAGGGCTGCCCAGGACACCCCAGCAATGGAAGGCTGTGGAGTGGACCTCTCATCAACATGACTCAGCTCTAGGCAGGCACAAATTTTTGAGTCAGCCAAAGATGGATGAAGTAGATTGTAGGTGGAATAAATCACGTGAGTGATGGTGATGGGCTCCCAATGACAAGGCAGCAAAGTTCATTACAGAGTAACTGCTATGCCCTCCACAGAGCAAAGACAGGCATTCAAATTGAAAGGTGGGCAGCGAGAGCCTTCCCTGGAGCTACCTGTGTGGGGGGGAGGGCGGCCCAGCATCACGGATCAATGGATGTTTCCGTTCTCCCCCGTGAGGGGCACAGTGGTGTCTGTGGAAGGCTCTGAACTTGGGTTCCAAAGACTTACCCTGTGCTTGTTTGTAAGATTTATTAAGCAGCCAACATAAGCCAGCAGGCACTGGCCTGGAACTGCCACTCACTAACCATGTCATTTTGGCCAAATTTTCTGAATAGCCTAGGGTCTCCATTTTCTCATTTTAAAACTGATCAGTAATACCAGGTCACCTCCAGATCTTTAATCAAACCCATATGCTCTCCAAACACTACAACTTGTTCAGCTATCTTTAGAGTCCTCGTGTCCTCATTGTGGGGTGTCACACAGAACAGTCATCAGGTGACGGATGAGCTAGATGAAGTGTCATCTGACTGTCAAGGACACCAGCATCAGATCTGAATAAGAAGAACAGGGTTCATATCTTTCACACTATATTTTTCGGAAATCATAACACATCCCCTTTGGTTTGCCCATTCACTGATCCATTGAATGATTGATTTATTCAACAAGCAAGGATTTGGTGCTCACTTTGGACCAGGCATTGTACTAGGCCCTGAGCCAGACCAAGGCCCTGCCCTCAGGGTGCTCTTGCTCTATAGGAAATGCAGAGCCTAATCATTAATCACACACAATATAGCACAATAAGGGAGGACAGAGCATGTTGTAGGCAGAGGGGAAGCCAGGAGAAAAAGCAATTAGAGATGCCAAGAGAAGGAGAGGAGATAATTGACAGAGTGAGGACCTGGGGGGCAGGGAGGTGCAGATGGGGATGGAACTGGAATAAAACAGTTATCTTCTTCAGTTTTAGAAAAATCCCTAATGTTAATTTCCAGAGCAGAAAGAATCCTTTGATAATTTGAGTCTTCTGAGTGTTTGGTTTTGGAAGCTGTCAGAAGTGGGAGCTCTATTTACCATCTTGACATCTGGCCACACCCCTAGACACCACCTCCTCCTCCTGCTCTGAAGGGGCAGAAGCTCTCTCCATCTTTTCTTTGATGCTCCCTTAGTCTTGGTTTCTGCTGCCCGAATTCAGTCTCGTGGGGGGATGAGTGGGAACTGAACACGGTTGAAAAGCCACAAAAAGGAGAGTACGCACAGAGTAAAATGATTTATATATGGGCATCTTCCGCTGGGAGAAACTGCTTCCCCATCACTCTTTGGTGTCTCAGACTAAGGCTTAAGCGCAACTCATTTTTCGCTTTTCCATTCCAATTAGCTACATATTTTTAGCACGTGTTATATAAGGCTCATCTGCCCGAATTCATTGGCTTGGGGCCTCTCCTTCCTTTCATTTCACTGGTGGATTGACCCGCATGGTGGGATGACAAGTCTGTAAATAGCCTGCTCGAGGAGGGGTGGATGGAAAGAGCTCTCGAGATGAAGTGAGGGTTTGTATTTGGCATGCCAGGGCTAAATCCAGCCCTTCTAAAAGGGGAAAGCAGCAAGAACGCACAATTCTGAACTAAACGGTAACACATTAGGAAGGGCTGCTCCGCCCTGCAAGCACGAAGAAGCAGGGCTCAGACAGGTAGGGCCGGACTCCCACCGAGAGGCCCCTGATGCACCTGAGCCAGGCCTGAGGAGGCCGGCCACAGGTCCCAAATGCGCCGAGGGCTCTCTCAGCTGCAAAAGAATCCTCTAACGCTGGCTGCGCGTGTAACTATGCGCGAGTTGCAGGGCTTTCTAGGAAAAATAAAAGCTCATCAGCACTGTCGCTGGGAGGCGGGAAAGAGCATGAAGCGGGACTATGAAAACCCTGCACTCGCCCCATCCCTGCCGTCAACTCTTGCCGTCCCAGGGAAAGCACTTCACCTCTCTCGGAGTCGGCCGGCATCCTTGTGTTAAAAATATCCACATCACTTCTATACACGGGGTGTGGGAGGACTAAAATGGAACAATAAACATGTCCAGAAAAGTAAAAGGTTATATTCAGATGTAAAGCATTATTGTCATGAGTCTGACCTGTAATCCATGATTACACACCCCGAGTAAAATTTGCAGAGGGCATGGGGGCTAAGCTAAGCCACCTCCTCCCAGAGGTCACAGCACAGGACAAGTTCCTCTAGAAACCAGAGCCCAGAGAGGAGGAGAGAGGGAGCCCTAGAAGTCAAGGGGTGTAGCGCTGGGGTATGACCTTAGTGTCCCCAAAGAACATACAAAAGCCAGACAGCCTTCCCCAGGTGCTGGGCTCATCAAAGCTAAGTCCACGCCCACTGGGATCTTTCAGCCCATCCATCCTCCTCCTTCTCCTCCCAGGACATGTAATGGGCAACAGTTACTATGGAAGGTGCACACCTGAATGAAACCTCGGATATCTCAAAGACTGTCCAAAGTCACTACAGAAAAGTCTTTCCAGAGCTAAAGAAAAATAAAGCCGTATTCTTCCTCAGCCTACACCAGCAGTTAGCAGTTATATGTTTACCTATTTAATGGGAAGACAGATATTCAAATCCACCGCAGGAAAGAGTACCAGCCTCTATGAGATAGAGGTGACCTCCTGCTGATTTGCAGTTCTGGAGACGAAACCCCGTCTCCAACGCCCCTCAACCTGGCTGCAAAATCACTAAGACACCCCAGGCTGCGGACTTTCGGGCCGGCAGCTACACCCCACACTCAGCATCCCTGGTAGAAAGTTATGACCCGAGGCCTGGATTCGTGTGGTTTTTCTAGGTGACTTTGAGGAAGGTATTTATTTTGTTTATGTGTCAGTTTTCAACTGTATAAAGTGGAGACAACAGTATCTGCTTCACAGGGAGGTTGTGAGGATTAAATTAGGTAATATATAAAAAAGGACACATTTTTAAAAGGTATATAAAAAGCACAGGACCTGGCACATTGAGCAGTGTTCAATAAATATTAACTTCCTTCTCTTCTCTGGGTTCCAATTCCAGAGGAATCCAACATGATTTGTAAGTTCACAGATTGTATCTCTACTTTCCAATCTCCCTTTTCTCTGACAACCCCCCTGCCCCCAACACACACACTCACACATGCACATATATACATTCTAACACCTTCGACTCTTCCCGTGTCCTACTTTTCAGCCAAAACTTCTAAGCTCAAATTCTAGTTCCAGAAACCCTTTCTGGTGGCTCTGGCCCACAGGAGCCCTTCTTTGTCTGAACACTTTTATCTATGACTGTCAATGCTACTCATCTGACACTCACTGGCAAGAGACACAGTGACGTAAAACAAACAAACAAAACAACAACCCTGGCTTACAAATTCTCTGAATCCCAGCCTGCGTCTTTCAGTTGGCAATAACAATACCTATTCTGCCTACCTCACAGTTTTGCTTTAGGCTCAAGTAAAATTACCTGTATAGAAAAGCTACATAATCTGCCATAACTATGTAAGTCTAAGGTCTCCACTGCTTCATCCCATCACTGTCACCACCATTCCTACCACCACTCCCACAACTGCCATCATAATCATCACCACCACCACCATCATGACTATCACCATCACCTCCATAATCACCACCATTATCATCATTACTATCATTATCACCACCACCACCATCAATACTGCTACCACCATCACCACCACCGCTACCATCATGATCACTACTGCTACCACCATTGCTGCCACCAACATCACTGCAACTACCACCACCACCATCACCATCATCATGACACACAAAGGATCCTTAGGATGTAAGTACTCATTTAACTCATTGAATTCACTAGCTCCTTCCTGACTTGCTGTGTAATGGAAATTTGTGTCAGGCTTTACTTTGAAGAAAGTGCTTATGGATGGCAGTTGCCCTGAAGCAAGGAGGATAACCCCTCTTCCCTAAACATCCTTGGCCAGGCTCTGGAGAAAGGAGAATTCAAAATTAGCCAACCAAGTTCCCATGCATATCATTGCAAGCCCCAGCACACGCAGCTGCTGAGCAGCCGACTGAAAATTTATGCCTGCCAACCCTGTCATTTCTCAAAATTTCTGAGTTATTTATACTGTACCAGTCTGTGAGATTCAAATCCCCAGTTTCCTGAGATGTAGGAGAAACTGGCAAAATGCTCTTCTAGAAATTCCCAACCCAAAGTGGATGGCACCGAGGCACTGCCTACTGAATTTCTCCTAATCTGATCCTACCCACTTAAATTAGCCTTGACCACCCCTTCCCCACTGAATCCCACTCTCATGGTACCCCTACTTGGGGGCCAGGAGTGTCTACCCCATCATTCTGTCTGCTTATGAAGACCCTGACGTCCATGGCCAAGTCCCACCTTTGCTGGAAGTCGGCCCAGGCTTTCCTAGCCCTCAATGATTGACAGCAGCTTTCTCTCATCAACATCATAGATCTTCGCTCTTGAGAAAAGTAACTTCCGTCTAAGTGATCCTTGACCAGCCTGTGAGCTCCCTGAACTTGGGCTCCAAAATTCTTCCTTGGTTCAATGCTAGTTGGATGTATCTTAGGGACACAGTAAGTACTTGCTGATAATAACTGATGATAGAAAGGCAGGATGCTTAGTAAGATCAGGTAAAGTAAGTTATCAGGACAATTTGCCTGTAAGAAAGGATAGGAGAAAAGCCCCACCCTTCAGTACAAGTCATATGTGTCAAAAATGAGAAACTGGACATCTTAAAGAATAGTCCTCAGGTCCTGGTTGCCTGGTATCAGGCTCCAGATAGTTCTCTCTACTTGAAGATTTTAGCAAGCTTACCCTTGTGGCAGGACTGGATACCTTTAAGACACCCTGCCCACCCTCGTGTGCCCTGATCCTCTTCAATGTTCCTCAGTTTCCCTTCACTGGGCTACCCAAGAACTCTGGCTGCTCAGCCCTGGCTGCCACGGGCCCTCAGGCTGGTCCCCTGTCCTCTGTGCTCCGAGCTGCCCACATCCCAGCTCGCTGAGGCATCCAGGGCTCTGCTGGTTTCTGCACAGCCCGGGTCAGGCCTGGCTTTGGTCACTGGCCTACGCCCTCCATCATATCTGTGCTCAATCCACGTTCTGCATTCAGCCTCGCTTCTCCCATCAATTAATTTCTGTGGAACTCTTTGCTGCAACCAACACAGAATGAAACACCCGTCTTTCTCAGCGTTGTGTTTGAGGCCGGTAATAAAACTGCATCTCTTACTAACATTTACTTGAGCACATACTATTTGCCAAGCACTCTTTCAAACCCTTTATATGTATGTGTATTCAACCCTGTAAGGATTACAACAACTCCATGAAGCAGGGAGGTGGGTACTGGTATTTTCCCTGGTGAGTTGAATAATCAGCCCAAGGGCCCCTGCTGCTGGGAAGTGGCAGAGCCCCGATCCAGTCTGGAGCGGGAGGCTGCACTCCCAGCCTCTCTGCCATCCTGCCTCCACAGAACACCCACTACAGTGCAGAATGCTTCACTGACCCCAGCAATCACACTTTTCTTAATGTCTCCTCTGCCTTCAGTCCTTCACCTTCCTGTTCAGAAACAACTGGTCTGGTAAAGCCTCAAATTTGGCACGAGGATTTCTTTCTTCTGGCAGTGGACATATTTGCTTTACCTTTGTTTCCCTTTGTTACAATGATCAAGAAACCAATTACTTAGCAACTGAATAGCCAGGCGTGAAAGTCAATTCCACCGCCTGTTTCCCACCTACAAGGAGAGGCTCCTGTGGAAGTTTCTGCAGGCTTAAGTCCCAGGAGAGAAGGGAGAATGTGGCCCAGTGGGTTGGGTCCATTTGTTTATGGGGAATCAAGGCTTGCGGAGGGAGTGCTCACACCCACGTCCCCTGCCCCAGCACCTCAAGGAGCCAGGACATAGCAAACTCATGTTGAAATGTTGATTTATTTACGCCACTCTTCTCAAAGCTTCCCGTAACTCTCTCTCCCCGCATCGTCGGCTGCCCCTGAGAATATTCGGCTCAGGTGAGCTCGTTCCCACACATTCCTACTACATTTCAAGCTCACTCCAACCACTGCACCTTTGGTTACCGGGCCCCTCCTGCCTGGAATTTCCTCCCTCCATCCCCTCTGCTCATAGAAATGCATCCTCCAGGGCCAGCTCCAGCCCCACCTCCCATGGAGCCTCCAGAATCCCTGGAATCCTGAGGGCAAGCTCCCTGCTGTGTTCCTACCTGCAAAGTCTTTGCTACTAAAGTCAGTGCTTAATTATACACCGTCACACATTAGTTTCACGTGTGTCTTCTCAACTAGTCTGGGGGGAGAAATCACGTGTCTTGTGCTCCTGTATCTGCCACCGCATCTGAAATGGGGCTGGGAACACATAGAGGTGATGAACACACTTGGCTGGCTGATGGAAACTGGAGGACTCCCTGGGCTTCGGCTGCTCTACCTCCAAGACCAGTGTCAAATGGACAAATTGCAGGCCAGAGTCACAGATCCTACCAACCCCCTGTGGCATCTCCTCCCCAAACCTCCAGACCCTGCTCTGTGAGCCTCGGGGCTGTCAGTGGCTCCTCCTGGACGCTGTTCTGGGCGCGCACGCGCGCGCACACACGCGCGCACACACGCACGCACGCGCGCGCACACACACACACACACACACACACACACACACACACACTTACTTCTGGCGGAACGACGGGTTAAATCCTGCCATATCATCCAGCACTCCTATCTCTGGATCTGAAAGTTGCCAATACCTCAAGAAAAGGTAAATGTGTCACAGCATCAGCCCGGGGGTCCAGGGACCTTAATTTCTTCATTTTCTAAAAGATTTGTAGTGCCAAAGTCTCTCCCACAGGAACTTTCTGAAATGCTCTCCACTCAGTGAGGCCTACTCCTCTAATTATTGCTCCCCCTACAAATAAATAGTGACTTTGAGGAAAATTCACAAGCACTGTTTTCCTCCCCTCCATTATAAGCACAAAGGCTCAGTTTCTGTTTCTTCCCTTTATCCTGCTTTACAGAAGACATGTGTTATTATATCGCTCTCCCCTCCTATATCCTGAAGAATTGCCGATCCCTATAAACCCAGGGGTATCAGAACATGATCTTTTGTGCACTTATTATTTCCAATGACTAACATGTGAAGGATGTATCCTCAAGTTCCAGGGATTTAATGTAAAATCAGAGCTGCAAAAGAAAGGTTTGGTGGTTCTTAGGCATCCAAGCACATCCCAGCGCAGAATGAGACACACATTTCCATCTGCGGTCTCGACTCCATGATAATCTCCAGGCAACCAAAAGCCAGTGCTTAGCGACACAAGCTGGAGGATCAGCCCGCGTATTTCTATTAAAGAGCGGCTCTGGCCTGGTGGGAAGCACAGATCTGAGCCGGTGGCCCCCAGGCAGAGACCAGCCACGTGGGTTTGGGTTTGGGGTAGGGCAGGAGGAAGGGTTTAATGAAGACAGTCAGTGGGAACGGAGTGGGTGGCAGGTTGTCCAGAAGTTAAAGGAGGAATTCAAAATGAGGCACAGGGAAGGCAGTTAACCCCCTCGGGGGAGGCCTGAAGCATCTCCTTGCACTTAACCTCTTACTCCCCTCTCTCCCTCTCTAGATGCTATGCCCCTTGAGGGTGCAAGGAGACTTGGCTTAATTCCCTGGTGGGCCAGTGGTTAGGACTCTGTGCTTCCACTGCAGGGGGCACGGGTTTGATTCCTGGTCA
Organism: Balaenoptera acutorostrata; assembly: GCF_949987535.1. Taxonomy (NCBI): domain Eukaryota; kingdom Metazoa; phylum Chordata; class Mammalia; order Artiodactyla; family Balaenopteridae; genus Balaenoptera; species Balaenoptera acutorostrata. The sequence goes on from NC_080075.1 coordinate 55,958,053, forward strand.
GGGAACTAAGATCCAGCATGCCACGCAGCGCAGCCAAAAAGAAAACAAAACAAAACCAGTACGAGGGAGCTTGGCTTCAGAAATTTGAATTTGGGGGCCTCTAGTCTATCTTTCCCAATGAATCACGCTAAATATAATAGGAAAGCTAACAGAGATTCCTGAAGTCATGATCTGACAGATTTTTATGGAGCTCAAGCTTTCCCAGATGCTGTGAGAGGCAGAAACAAGAATCTAGGATCAGAGAGCACGTGGCGATTTCGGACCTAGGATACATGGGCTGGCTAGTGACCTCCACTAACCAGCTCTGGAACTGGAAAAAAGTACTTCCCAAGCCTCATCCATAAAAGAGGGATAATAGTACTTGCCCTGCTCGTCCCCGGGTTGTTGATCAGAGGAGAAAATTGTGTGTCTGGAAGAAGTTTTGCCTGTCTATAGGGCCGGTGTATTAATACACTGATATCCTAGGAAGGGGCTAAACTGGATAGAGAGAGGCCAACACATCAAACAATGCAAAACAGTAAACCGGTGCAGGGCAGAGCTGCAGGACAAGGGAACCAAGAGACGGGACTCTCCTTTTCATACTGCCCAGTTTAGTCACCTCTTGCCTGAAAGCTGGGCAATGGAAAGTATAGGAAAAGCAATTCACACCAATCCAGAGGGTTCCTTGGGGACAGCGCCTTTGTAGTAGGTCTTAACTGGTGTGTCCTGAACCAGTTCCATGGATTTTAATTCTCCAGGCCACAGCAATCCCCCAGGATCAGAGTCAACCTCAAACTGATGTCAACAGAGAAACACTCATGCCATCTCCACCCCAGATCTTTCAACTTGACCTCCCAGAGGGACATCAGCTCATTAGCAACCACATTCACACCATGGGGTACCCTTAAGAAAATCAAGTCCCAAGGAGGAAGAAGTCCCCGATGCAGAAAGGGTTTGTTTTTGAGATCTCGGAGCACCTGCCCCCTGTAATCTCATTTGAACCTTAGTCATTTCCTCTATATAAGGGCATATATGGATAAATATTTTTATAATGATAATTCTATGCCCACTACTAAACCAAATATCAAAAACAATGTAGAAATCAGTTAACTGCCTCCATTTATTATACATCCAAATTAACTCAGTCCAAGGCAATAAATATGTATTGAGCCCTTTCTATAAGCCGGCAGGCATCACACCAGGAAGAGAGATCAAAATGAAGACAACCCTAGGTCTCCCCTCAAAGGTCTCACAGAAGGGCTCTGGCGTTCTGTAACTCCACCTTTGTTATAGAATGGGGTGTGTGAAAAGTGATAATGTTTGATCAGCACATAGAGGTAACTGAATGAAGCTGCTCACAATGGGCCCAGGGGCTCTGGCCACTAGGACCACCCTGGCAATTTCCTCCAGTTCTACCACTTACCAGCTGTATGACCTTGGGCAAGTGACCCAACTACTTGTGACTGAACTTCCTAATCTAGAAAATGGGGATAGTAATAGCAAATAACTCATTGGCTTGTTGTGAGGAACAAATACGCTAATACACACAAAACTTATAAAACCGTGCCTGACATGGAATAAGTGCTCAATTAATGTCAAACCATCACCATTTTCCCCATCTTTTCTTTTAAGAGGACCCTGTTAACCCTTTTTATGACACTGTACCTTATTCATTTTTATTTTCTATAATCCTTGACCATAGTTCCTCTCAGAAGCTGTTAAGAATTTCAGCAGCTCCAACTCTGCATACATTTCTCCTGGGTACCAAGTCTCCACAAGAACTTCAGGAGTTCTACTCGGGGCTCTGCAGTGTAAAGTACCCCCTCCCGACACTTTGGCCGTATTCTTCAGTCTCCTTTGGTTCACTGAAGACCTCTGCCCAATCCATCTATTGTGTGACAATATTTTTAGGTTAAATTTTTTAGGGCTGGGCTACCGGTAGACTTCCTTGCATTGCACTTATGTCTTATAGTGAGCGAGCCTCTTGTCTCCTCAGCTCAGCAGGGAAGAGCCGAGAGCCTGGCTGGTGGCTGGAAAAGCCTAATTACAGGCATGTGCCTGCGGTAGGGGAGGGGGAGTGGGGGCAGGACAGAAGGAGTAGGATGGACGCAGGGACACTTGGTTGGTTTTTTTAAAAAACAACTTTGAGATATACATTTGTCTCTCTGTATTCATGTAGGATTGGTACCAGGACCTGCCACAGATACCAAAATCCATGGATGTCCAAGTCCCTTATGTAAAATGGTGTAGTACGGTTGGTCCACCATATCCAGGGAGTTCCTGCACCTGTGTATTCAACCAGTTGCGGATGGAATTTCCAATTGCTTGGTTGAGTCTGAAGATACAGAACCCCATTGCACCCCCATATGAAGAGCCAACTATAATTCACATACCATGAGTTCATTCATTTTAACTGCACAATTTGGTGGGTTTTGGTTTTTTTTTTTTTTTGGTATAATGACAGATACGTGCAACCATAACCACAGTCCATATTATAACACTTTCCTCACCTCAAAAAGAAATCTACCTTTTAACTATCACACCCAACCCTCCAATTCCCCACCTCCAGCCTAGACAACCACGAATCTGCTTTCTGTCTCTATAGTCCTCCTTATTTGGGACGCTTCATATAAGCCAAATCATACAACACATGGTCTTATGTGTCTGGTTTCTTTTATTCACACACAATATTTTCAAGGTTCATCCATGGTGTTGCATGTATCAGTACTTCATTCTTTTCTACAGCTCCATAAGAGTCCCTTGTATGAATATTCCACATTTTATTTATCCACTCAACAGTTGTTGGGCATTTGAATCATCTCTGTTTTTTGACCATTATGAAGAATGCTACTGTAAACAATACAAGTTTTTGTGTGAACATATGTTCTCATTTCTCTTGGGAATATACCTGGGCATGGAATTGCTGGGTCACACGGTAACTCTATGTGTAATCGTTTGAGAATGTTTTCCAAAACAGCTGCCCATTTAACATTCTGCCATTTAGTTAATTATTGGACAGTTAGAAAGTCTCAAGCTGAGGCCTTAGTGTATACTCATCTTCTAAATTTTTAGCCTCAAGCTAATGTCACTTTACTCTCCCCTCCATGAGATCTTAGGAGCAAAGTTTTTCTCTTGTCAAAGAGAAACTTGATTGTGAGATTGCTCTGCCCCTGCTTGACTGTCAAAGAGTGAAGCTGTGTCCTTACCTTCCAGGGGGGACTACAAGTTCTTGTCCTACCAGCCTCGGGGCTACAGGAGATTAAGAGGGCAGGGCTGTATCTGCACTGGCCGGGCCCACCGTGCCTGCATGTGGAAACGAGGAGGAGGAGATGCGTCGGCCAGCCCGAGGTCACTCAGCAACGGGCAGGGTCAGGATGAGTGGAGCCGGTTCCTGAGTCCTCCCTCTACCCAACCACCCGCCTCCTTTCCATTCCTAAAGGTCTCACTAGTGCTCGCCTGAACAGTGAAGACGTCACACACGTGTTTGTTTACCTCTTTTGGAGAGGTTCTTTCATTTATTTCCTCTGCTCTCATTTGTCAGAAGGACCCCACACAGGCTGTGACAAGTGCCCACAGGCTGTTTACTTCGTGCTTTTCTCGGGCCCTCGCCCTACAGCCACAGAAGGCCTGGATTTTTTTTTAAAAAAGGGCAGTTCCTGACAACAATCTGTGTTCTCTTGGGCTGCCTCCTTACTCTTCCATGGCCTTTGTCTTCTGCCTTGCCCACCCCAGATTTTCTCAGCGTTATCCAAAGTGTGAGCCTGACACCATGAGCACCCCTGGGCGCTGGCTCACCCCAGGAAAGAGGGAGGAGAGGCGTGGGCTCCCCCAGAGGAGGAGGGTCCCCCAATTCAAGCCAGAAACAAGGCATAAACACACACCTCAGTGGAAAGGTAGCAAATCAAGTGAGACTGGAGGGTAGAAGGCAGACACCTTCACAAACACTGGCTTTTCTGTGGTCTCCATCGCCAAGTAATTTGGAGATCCCGAGCTCTGGCAAGGAAGGGGACCTCTGAGGCCAAGCCGGGCCTGGAGGACCCGGCTCAGCCTGCCCATGCCTGGTCTTCTCAGCTAAACTGATGCTGACCCCTGTCTGCCTGCCTTCACTCCCCGGACAGGCTGCCTGCACTGCCTCATCCCACGAGCCCAGCTCATCGTCTCTTCTCCCCTCTGTCCACCCACCTCCCCCGTCTCGTCTCCCCAACCCTGATGTTCTCTTGTTTTCAGTTAAACTAAAGTGAAACCAGCTGTTTCCGTATAACACCCTTCATTTACATAAACCGCCTTATCAAACCCAAATGGGCTGGCTCCAGGCCTAACTGTTCCGACACGCTCTCTGGGTGGCTGTCCAGCCCAGTTGTGACACTCCGGCCGCTGCCATATCCCACCAGCTCTGCCCAGGCGAGCGCGTCCACGCCCCTGAAGCTGCTACGCTCTCCGCCCGCCGCCCTTTCCGCCCCGGCCTGCGTTTCCCGTCCACAGACGCCTTCCCAGGCTTCAGCCCACAATGGCCCCGGCCCACGCACTGTGCGTGCCACCCTCTCTGGTGTTCATTTTCATCTGCTGTGACATCTCTTAAATAGCTACCTTTTAATAGTCTTTTCATCATAAATACTATACAAGATTATTAAAGAAAATCTGGCAAACTGAACAAGAATGAAAGAAAAATCATTCAGAACTCTACCATCCAAACACAACACTATGTATTCTGAAGTATTTCCTCTCAGGGGTGTGTGTGTGTTCACATCATAGATCTTGCCTTGTTGTTTAGCTTTTCAGTTCTGCCTCCCCTTGAAGACAATGACTGTTTGACAAGAAAGGGGAACATAACTTGGGCCCTGAAAGGAGCTGTGAAAACTTCCAACCTCAGATGTTCTGTATGACATAGTCCACAAAACACAGACGGACTCATACGTAGGCCAGGCTCTGAGGACATGGCTTCTGCCTTCCCTGTCCTGCCCCCTTGCCAACCTGGGCCCCCTACCATGCTCCTGTGTGCCTCACCTCTCCCCCCAGCCTTCGCTTGCCCACCATGGAGGACTCAAGCCAGCAATAAACCTGGCCCACAGAAAGTAATTCCTACAAGTGCCTTGACTTTCCGGCTGGTGGGCAGATTGGTTTACTATACACAACCATGAAAGCTTCAGGGATCTGAGCTGAATTTGAATCATCTGGTTTTAAAGGAACTATAGAAACCTAAAAATAATTTATACGGTGACTTTTCTCTCCTCCAATTGCACTTATTGTCTCAACCCTTTTCGGGTCTTTAATCCTACGTGGTCTTTTATAGCTGTCATTTAAGCCTGTGTTTTGCAAGCACAGGCCTTAATAACACCAACGGTAACAGCTACCTTTACCTTGACCCTTTAACAAGTCCAGGTGCTTCTTGATTCTGGTCCTGTTTTCCTCCACTGTCCTTGCAAAATGTTAGCTGAATAGGAGAGGCTTAATCTCAAATGTGTGTTGTTGATAAGCACTGTCTGGTACAACGATCAGAGCCTCACTAAAAATAAATGAGTTACAATTTTGAAAAAGAGTCAGAGAAGTCTTGTTAGAGACTAGACATTAAGAGATAAAGCTAAAGCCATCCTTACAAACTTCCCACTCACGGTGGGGAACGAAATGCTCCACCTACCTCTTCTACAGCTAGCATATGAAGTTTTATCTGCAATATTAAGTAAATTTATGAATAACAGACACTCTGTAATGAGTCTTTACTGTGTTTGGATCTGATGCTCCTTTAAAAGAATAGAGCATCTAAGATTCTCTATTTGGCTAAAGAAACCCTCAATGTGAGAGGATGTGAAAATTGCCCAGATAAAACATTATTCCTACAGACTTACCTTTCTAAAGTAAGAAATTTCCTCAATACAAAGAAAGCTATTGCTCTCTCCTGTCCTAAGAACTCCGCATCCTAGATTACTTTAAAGAAAAAATAAGTAGCGACAGACAAGACCAACACAAAACCTACCAGATACCACATCGGTCGTTCTCTGTGTCCACAGAGCTCCTTCTCAATAAAACCATCTCTTCTCACATGAGCCCCAGAACCATACCCTCCAAATTCTGCCCTCTTTTCACCGTAAGTGGTAAGCTCCCTCAGACAAATTCAGAAAATCGTCCCTACTTTTTCCTGGCTGATGTCAATTTCGTTCTAAGAGGGTGCAGGTGCTGCAGAAGTCACCACGGGGGTGGGCGTGGGACATAGCCCGCCGTCCACCCACATCTCTTGCCATTTCCCTCTTGAGACCAAGGTCACACATAACTGAGTGACACCAAAACAAGGCCATGACTTAGCCCCACCAGCACCACCCTCTGCCGAGCTAATCGGCAAACGCGGAAGAGCTCATGTGGGTTTAGTAAAACCTGGGGGAGGCTTGAACATCTACATCCACCTCTAGGAGGCTCAAACGTCTTTCATTTGTCCTTTGTTCACGTGTCAGGTAGAAAGCACTTGCTCCTAGAAAGGCCCCCAGGGAACCTCACTCTCTAATGAGGAGGAGCTGAGTTCTTCAGGGTTCACCAGAGCTTCAGTGAATTCTAAAATGCTCATACAGAAGAGCCAATTCCCAATCTTATTAATATTTAAAACCTTCCTTCTTGCAAATTCATGCCCTGGATCCCTAAGATGTGCTTAGAGGCCAACAACAACAGATGCACTGGCTGGACATTTTCTTTTAAATCTAATTATTGTTAAAACAAAATAAAACAAAAAATGAAGACTCTCATTGGGCTGAAAGGACAGCATGCCCTAGTCCTCCATTACTTTAAATTATTTTGCATAAAACTTCAGGGTAAGCAAAGAACAATAATCTCTTCAGTCTAAAACACACTATGGTAAATTCTAGCAAAAGGATACTTTTTCAGGGGCTGATCATAAGGGAAAATAGAAATTTGAGGAGGGAAGCCCAAGAAAGGGTTCTCTATTGGGTGTGCATGTGTAATCCCTAAGAGCTGGGTGCTTCTGGAGAGCTATGCGTGGTATTCATTCCTTCCCATGTGTGACAAGCCAATAAAAGCAACACTTGATTAAATTGCCATCAATGAAAGACCCTATGGACTCTCAAAAAATTCCTAATCTGATTATGGCTTGTTGACTTTAACATGAAATGAGAATCATATTTTCTGTTGAGAGCCATTTACCCTCCTCCCAGTTAATGCTAAAACCAGAACTTTGTAAAGTGGGTCACTCAGCCAAGCAGCCTCACTAGACAAATGAGGAAACCCAGGACCAGAGAGACGAGGTGGCTTGTCCAGGGTCACATCACTGGTTCTAACAGAAGTGGAACTCCTGGCTCACAGCGCTGTTTACACTGTATTCAGTGAACTGTGTTCTCCTTTCGACAAAAGAGTAGTTCAGAGATGCTAAAGTAGGATGAGGAAGAGTACTGCTACTGTAACCGATAAAGGACGCTTTAAGACCCTAGAATTACTTCGCTTGAGAAAAGGAAGCTGTAGGAGAAAATAAAAGCTGCTCTTTAGTCTCTGAAGGGCTGTCAGTGTGGAGGACATGACAGATGTGCTCTGTAGAACTCCAGGGGATTGACCACTGGAGCCTGCAAGAATGAAAGCTGCGGGCAAGCTGGGTTTGGATCAGTCCCCAGAAGTTTCTAACGAGAAGGCACATCCCACAAGGCCGGGGCTGCGTGCTGTTCTTCGGGGAAGCGTGCTCACAAATTAGGCTCTTCATACGTATGCTTGGTGTGAACACGGAGAGAATGCTGGCACCCAGAGGCCTGAGTGTCACCTGCCGAAATAATATTAAAGGGAATCCTCCTTGGGGTGGGAGTTTGAACCACACCAGCAGATCTTAAACATGGTTGATGGTTGGAATCTCTGGGAATGCTTTCAAATACAGATTACTGAAACCAAAGGGTGGAAATAGGTAATTGAAAAACATTCTATGATTTCAATGATTCTATAAATAGGGAACCACTGAAATGGATCAGTGGCTCTCTTACTTTTTGACAGTGACCCGTAGGATGGAAACCATCTTTGCACTGAAACTCAGGATATGCATATTTACATAACTGAAACAGAAGTTTCACAAAACATTTGGTGCCCCTATTGCAGGTGATGCACTTTGATATGTTCTATTTCATTTTGTATATTTTTTTAAAACATTGGTTGAGACTCACTAAATTCATTTCACAACCAACTCATGAAAACACTGAACTACATAACCTCCAAGACACAGAAAGTAAAGGTGAGAAAAAGAAAGTGTGCCCACAGGAAGAAGGAACCATGGGTTTAGATTCTCTTGGCGTTTGGCATGTGGTTTGGTTGTTTTAGGTACAGGAGAGAAGGGACCAAACAGAACCTTGAAGGGAGCACTCATTCAAAAACAAGTATTCAAAGAGGAGACTGCTGTAATTAAAAAACATCACAGGTAGGCAGTTACTGAATCCTTGAGAAGCAAAACATCTGAGCAAATCTCCATGCATGTGAGTTATCTTCCCTTGGAGAGGGAGCAAAGATCAGACTAATCTATGCAGCTTAATTATGCTAGCGATTGAAAGGGTGTTTTGCTTCCTTTGCATCTGCATTATTATCTGGAGAAAATGGCTGTTAATTAAAATGTAGCAAAGCTTACTCAAAGCCCAATGTGCTCCATCATCCTGTGGTGAAGCAGGCCCCTCCCAGGCTCTATGGAAAGCCTTAGGGGCCAGTGGATGCCCTTCATGGTGAAGATGAGCTTTAGAAGGTCAGCTGAGGACATGTAGATGTCTTGTGCCACTCAGGGAAAGGAGGACGTTGCATGCCCCTCCCACCCATTTCTCTGCTTTTATGTCAACTTGATAATTCATGTCCTCCTTACCTGATACCTGGATTACTAAAACATGGTAGAGCGGAAAGACCAGAGCGGTGCCTCTCACACTTCAATGTGCATGTGCATCACCTGAATCTTGTTAAGATGCCGTCTGAGTAGGTCTGGGTGGGATATGAGAATGTGCATTTCTAACCAGGTCCCAGGTGATGCCCATGTTACCGGCCCCCAGACTACACTCTGAGTAGCAAAGACTTAGACTTCAGAGCCAGGTATATTAGGATTTGAATCCCCACTTTGCCACTTTCTTTTTTGTAAATGTTTTGGAAACATTTTTAATAATAACCTTTATTGGGGTGGAGGGAAGTTTCTGTTCATAATAGTAATGTAGGAAAGGGCAAATTATTTCACATCCCTGAACTCAGTCTCGTCTGTCAACAGAAATTAACCCCCACCTTTGGGCTGGGGGTTGGGGAAGGATAGTGAAAGCTCTCACCCATGCTCTCTCCTGCCCTTACAGTCCTAAAAGTGGGGTCTTCCTACACTTCCCACTCCTTCACTGCCCCTCTCTTCTAGTGCACTCTGGCCTCTGCCCTTGACTTCCCCTTGAGACTGCTCTCCCCAAGGACGCCAGGATCCAACAGGTGCTGCAGCTCATTTTGATCCCTCTTGAATACAGACTGTTAACAACCCCCTTTGTTCTCAAAATGCTCTTTGGTTTGGGGACCAGCCTCCACTGCACTCCAGCATCTCACACCTGCTCCTCTGGTCAGTCTCCCTCTGTCTGTTCCATGCACTTGGAGCTTCCTCAGGCTGTGTCCTTAGCTTGGGTTTCTGTCATATTCTTTCTACACATACTTCCTTGACCATCATGGCATTGTATCCTCTGAATGTTAATCCCCAAATTGAGATCTACAGCACAGAACACTCCTCCCAGCTCCAGGCCCAGAGATCCCCCAGCCCTCTGGTTATGATGTCCCCAAGGCATATCCAACACTCTGTGTGTCCAAACAGAACTTGTCACTTCCCCTTGTATTCCCATAGGCAGCCCAAGGACCTACCATCCACCCATCTTATTAGCTATTCTAGGCCTTCTGTCATTTACCCTCCACCGGCTTGCACCATTATTTTTTGAATTCACACATGGATTTATTATCTCCCTAATAATTATATAGTAAATGCCTTAATGCCCTCACAGCACCTAGCATGATACCATATTTATATTTGTAACTTAAGTCACCAATAAGTTATTTCAGGACCAGAATGTGAATTACACTTTGCTACACATGCAGAGAAAACTGCATCCATGGGGCTTCCCTGGTGGTGCAGCAGTTGAGAGTCTGCCTGCTAATGCAGGGGACACGGGTTCGAGCCCTGGTCTGGGAAGATCCCACATGCCACAGAGCAACTAGGCCCATGAGCCAAAACTACTGAGCCTGCGCATCTGGAACCTGTGCTCCCCAACAAGAGAGGCCACGATAGTGAGAGGCCCGTGCACCGCGATGAAGAGTGGCCCCCTCTTGCCGCAACTACAGAACGCCCTCACACAGAAACGAAGACCCAACACAGCCAATAAATAAATAAATAAATAAAATTAAAAAAAAAAAAACAAAACTGCATCCACTAACAGCTCTTGACATTGTCAATGGTTTCTACCCAGGAAGAAAAGTACTAGACTCCATTAAGTTTGTAGGCCACAAATTAAACCTCCACAAATTCTGCATCAAAAAAAATGGGGTAGAGGGCTTCCCTGGTGGCTCAGTGGTTGAGAATCTGCCTGCCAAGGCAGGGGACACGGGTTCGAGCCCTGGTCCGGGAAGATCCCACATGCCGCAGAGCAACTAAGCCCATGCACCACAACTACTGAGCCTGCGCCCTAGAGCCCATGAGCCACAACTACTGAGCCCACGAGCCACAACTACTGAGCCCGCGTGCCACAACTACCGAAGCCTGCGCGCCTAGAGCCCATGCTCTGCAACAAGAGAAGCCACCGCAATGAGAAGCCCATGCACCGCAACAAAGAGTAGCCCCCGCTCGCCGCAGCTAGAGAAAGCCCGTGAGCAGCAACGAAGACCCAACGCAGCCAAAAATAAATAAATTAAATAAATAAATTTTTTAAAAAATGGGGTAGAGGGAAGAATCCCTGTTTCTCTAGCACTTGAGGAACAGACACTCAAGTTTTGGCTGGCTGGCATTATCAGGAAAGTCATGGAATCATCATGACAGAGATACATAGTATTGCACTATAACCTTTATACATCTGGCTCCTCTCCTTGACTATACACGAAGCACCTGGGCGGCAGGGGCAATGTCTGCAGGTTATAGCCCCAGAAGTCTAGGGCTGTGCTCAATATATTAGAGTTGTTGAGTGAGTGAGTGAGTGAGAAAATGGACAGGTAGACAGAGAAACTAGTCTACTGATCCTGAAGTAGGTCTTTCAGCCACAAGTCCTGAAAACTGGGGCTGATGAGATTAGGCTGGTCCTCAAAGACTTTAAGCAGCTCTCAGTGAGAATCATCTAATCCAAGGAACACCAGAACCCCAGTGTGCCACTGAGCAGAGTCTGGACCAGGAGCCAAGACTTCTTGCCTCACTGAATAAAAGCAACCACTTCTCAGCAGTGCCTCCTTGGTGTCTGACTGTGCCTTCTCCTTACACAAACCATTCACAGGCTCTGTCTTACTTCTTCTCCATGAACCCATGGGTCAGACAAGACACCTATGATGAGGGTACTTGTCTAGCTGCCTCATTAAGGAAAGCGGTTCCTAAGCACCAAATCCCACACATTTTCAACAATGCCGTCATGTTACTGCTGTGTCCCCAGAGTGGCCCAGTGAAGTGTGGGCTTGAACTTCAGCAGGACACTCATTCTAGGCTCTGGCATGGGTCGGTCAGTGACCCCCAGGAGGCTTCCAGGAAGCAGACTGCCAATCTCCACATGGCCCCTTTCCAGATTTCTGAGCTAAGTTAACCTATTCTGTCATTTCCAAACCCTTCATCTCACAGACTCTTTTCTCTTCAAAGCTTTCCCTTTGAAATCTACTCTGTGTTAGAAGCCTTCAAGTTCCATCTGGCTGAAGCCAGAGGCCAAGAAGGGGTCCCGGCTGCTCCACATGGTGGTTTCTGCCAAGAGATGCTTCTAAGGTACATTTCTGAGGCCACTCCATGCCACCTGCAAAGCCTGTCTCTCACTGTCCCCAGAGAGGCTCCTAGCAGCCTCCTGAATTATCCCCACTGCTGGAAGCTGTCAGACGCCTTCTCCCTGACGATGGCTTAGACTCACCCTCCGCAATCAGGGTCCTGCAGCATGTGGCCCTCCACCCACCAGGCAGGAGGCTACACTCCCAATGCGGCAGAGCCCCTGCTCCACACACCTGAAGCACAGTAGACACAGGGTGACGGCCATGTGTGATGTCTTTCCTACTTCTTCCCTTATCCTGCCACACCTGGAGCTCACTCCGAGGGCAATGCCACTGCAGCTGCGGAGGCATGGATTAGGTCCTCCATCTGTCACAGACTAGTTGTGTGGGTCCCAGCAGGACAGTGACCTCTCATCTGCTCTCTGATCCAGGATCACACCCTCCCTGCCTATCTTTCAGAGTACCGTAAAGATCCATCGAGACTACGAAAGTACTTTGGAAAATGCTTGCTTTTATTACCGGTATTATTCTAATACTACCACCAATATATCCCCCCACCCAGGAAGCTGTTCTGGTGGAGAGAGAAAGAGCCCAAAACACACTCACTCCCTTGAACTCAGTTACCAAAAGGTTTGAGCAGGATTCCCCTGGCTCCCCGGCAAACTAAAGATTCTCTCTCTTTCTCTAGTTTCTTTGTCAACACCCCCACCTGTAGCCACTGCACCACACTGTCTCCAGTCCCGGAAGCCAGACAACATGAGCGGTCCAGTTATCCTTTGGCCTGGAGGGTTCCTGAAGTCTCAGGAAACTGAGACTGACAGACACTGAGTGCTCATCTCATCAATCCACCCTCTGCCTCCACGCAGGGCTTGCAAAGAATAGTCTTGCAAAGCAGTTTCTCATACGGTCTCCAGGGTTTAGGGGAAATGAGACCACGTGCAGCCCAGGGGCATGGCCTCCTGGAGATGGAGAGTCACAGCTGCTCGGGCCACATTTGGGATTCACTGACCTGTCATCCCGAGAGACCGCCACGCTCCGGGTGCACAACGCAGCGCCTCTGGAAAGCAGAACACTCATCCTCTGGTGCTGGGCAGGCGTCGTCCACGCCGCAGCCCATTTCCTCAGCAATTTGTGTTTTCAGAAATGTTGGGGAGAGGTGCATAGTGGTGGGGCTGGGGAAGGCGTTTATAGGAAAAGACACAGCTTTTTCTTGTTTGTTGGTCTTAAATGACCCATATCTTCTTAATGTTGATTGAGAAGCATTTTCCCTGGATTCCGGTCCAGGGCAAGTTGTAAAGAAAACTGCTTTAGGCGGAAAATGCCAATGGTCAGTACCTCTTGGGACACTGAGGCGGAAGACACAAGCCCTTCCTTAAGTCTGAACCACGGCGCACACACGTGAGCAGCCCACAGCGATCGGCCCAGCTCAACAACACTGAAATCATCCACCCATGCACAGCAGTTCCGGTTTTCATTCTGTGATGGGCATCGCTTCTTGCCTCAGTCCCCATTCCCTCCCCCCGCCCCGAGAGCCGTGACCTCGACAAGCTGCCCTCAGCACACACTCCTCACAGGCCCCCACGCCACGTGGGCTGCTGCTGGGCCGGGAATTCGCGGTGGGTCTCTGCCCAGCATCTGCCGGGACTGCTCACTGCCCCTTCCACACCCACAGCTCCGGCCCCCAAGCCCTGGCTGTGCTGTCGCCCAGCCTCGGGACCTCCCTGCCCACCCCTCCGTCCCTGCCCCACCCTCCTCTATGGGTGGGAAGGAGAAGACTGAACTAGCGTCGTCCACCGAGGACCTGCTTCGTGCTGGGCTCTTCAACACACACCAGGTCACGTGATGCTCGTGACCACCTTCCTGAGGAAGGAGAAAGAAGCTGGGGCTCTAAAATATTAAGAAACTCACCCGAAGACCCTGAGCTGGTAAGTGAAAGAGTCAGGATCTGACCCGCAGCCTGCCTCTGCGCCCGGTGCCCCCGTGCCCCTGCCCACCGAGTGGCCTGAGCCCCAAGGCAGCGCTAGAATCGGAAAGGCATGTTCGGGCCCCATTTCAGCGCTCTCCAGATTCCTCACCACCGCCTCCTCCCACTTCCCAGTTGCTCCCAGTCCAGGACTAAGCACGCAGCCCCCTCCGGACTCCAGAACAACCGGTCCATGGTGACAATGGCCTTCAGAGACTGTTTTGTGGGGAGGCTCCCGTTGTGCGTGGTGACATTTTTTTTTTTAAACAGCAACTTAGCAGTGGCATTCCTAGAATCATTAACTACACATAGAACTTAGAAGTGATTATTCTCAGGTGTTTTGTTTTGCTTTGCTTTTTAAGTACCCTGCAGCGTGAGTTTGGGTGCCCTGCTCACACATTCCTGGGCACTTGGCTGGGTGGAGGCGGTGGGGGGAGTTTACTGGAAAGGGCCATTTACAGAAATGCCGCTCTGTCGCTTCTACCTTGCACATAAGCAGAAAAGAGATTCCGGCTCTGTCTGAGGGAGGAGGCAGCAGACGGTCTCCATGGCAACCCTAAGCAGCCTGTGGAATAAGGACCTAAAGAAGGTTTGGGGGAAATTAAGTTGTGGTTGTCCATGTGTTTGGCCTACCTTGTCACGGGCAGTGGCTTGGAATGCCTGTCCGAAGGAAGGACACAGGTATGGTGACCCGGAGGGGACGTTCCAGGAACGACTTCAACAAGCACTGCACGACCGATCCCTGCCTGGATGGCTTTTCTAAATGCTTCACTGTGGAAGGTTAACCCTGCCAGGAAAGCTAACACTAAGCAGAGCAGAGAGAGAGAGAGAGAGAGAGAGAGAGAGAGAGAGAGAGAGAGAGAAAGAGAGAGAAAGAGAGAGAGATGGAGAGAGATTGTGTGTGTGTGTGTGTGTGTGTGTGTGTGTGTGTGTGTGTGTAGAGGAAGAGAGGAAGGGAGAGGTTGAATAATTTAAAACACATTTTCTAGCTTATTTCCCTATGGTTTTATTTGTTTGTTTTTGCTGATTTTGTTGGCTTTAGTTGCTATTTTAACACTTCTTAAACTTCAGAGCATTCTCAGCTATGCACTTTAGGAACAATATGGCCAACATCATTTCAGGAACAGTCCTAAACACTCAGCTACGGGTTGACCACACCTTAACAGTCTTCCTTGGTATGGAATCACAGTGTTTGGGATGAGGCAAATTATGACCTGCCGCGTCGGCAAGTCTGTGGAACTGTCAATATCACTCTAATAAAATGTGCACGCATCCCAGTTCTGTTAGCCACTGCCCTGTGACCTTTGGCAAGCTCCTAAACCAATCTGAGCCTCAGTTTCCTGAAGACAATAATCTCCTTTCATCTCATAAAGGCAGTTTGAGTATCAAATAGGATAATGACTGTGAACGTGCTTTGTAAAACATAATAATCTACAAATGGAAGAGAGTGGTATTATCATACTATTAATAATTACAGGATTTAATGCAAAGAGGTTGTATTACTAATGACAACATTATTTTGGCAAAACAATTTGCTGTTTTTCTTCCCTCATCTTTCTCTAAGTTCAAAGACAATGAAAGACAGAAGCCTGCATGGCTGGCTGGCTGGCTTCAAGGTCAAAACTCAGTCATGCATTTTTACGTGGCACAAAGAGTGGCCAATCGATTGGACACAGAAATCAGAGCGCTAAGTAGAAAGCTGCCTGAACAGATGACTGCAGGGCTCGGAGGAAGGAGGAGGGGGGCACAGCCTGCCTGCTCCCCTCTCGCCAGGGTTTTGCCAACCCTGGAGAATAGTCCTTTCCTCTCGGGGAAAGCAACACCTCAGAGACGTCTCCACTTTGCCCCGGTGGGACCTCATTAGCCTCACTCAGCCTTGTTCCCATCTGGCTGGTGTTGAGAAACCTGTGAGCGTGAGGAGGAAAATAGAGCGCGTGCACAGGAGGGAGGGCTCTTGATGGAAAGACACCCAGGCCAGGCAGCGTGCCCTCTAGATCCTCACTTCTCGACGAGGTCCCTGAACAGCAGCCTCAGCAAGACTGGCAGCCGGGTAGACACACAGAATCGGCGGCCATACCCTTACCCCCTGAGTCAGAATCTGCATGGTAACGCGATGCATACTCCTGTGCAGTTAACATTTGAGGAAACGCTGCTCTGGTACCCGAGAGCTAGGGAGTGGGGTGGTGGTGGCAGGGGTGAGACTCCTTGGTTGGGTATGTGGTGAACTTTTACCATCTGCCTGAATCCTGATGAGTTACTGTAGCCCCTGCATCCTGATCGTCTGGTAAGGAGCAGGATCCCCACGCAGGCCATGCCGGCTTCTAGCAAGAAACCGATAGGCTAGATGGGCCCCTTCAGATGACAGCTTTCTCCTCCTCTCCACTCAGGACAACCTGTGGGTCGGCCCCTTTGGCACTGTGGGGAATGTGTCTTTCCAGATGCTAGGCCTTTGTCCAAAGGGCATGAGTGGCTGGAGTGGCCACTTCCGGTCACACTTCCTTAGCACTCAGAAGTAGGCTGTGCTCTGAGCTTTCACGCCGAGACCCTGGAGCCCTCCCCTTCCCTCCTCCCTCCATCCAGGCTGTGCAGCAACTGGCCTGCCAGCCTCCTCCCATGGCCAGGGGCCCGGCTGCCTCCTCAGCACTGTTTCTTCCCAATGCCTAGGACTTGCTTTATCATCTTCATCCTGTGCCTTAGAAGCGGGCCCCTAGGGCCAATGACAAGACTGGGGAATGGAGAACAGTCGGGGTCCCTCAACTCTAATGCAATTCCTTCCCCTTCTGAACCCAGTTCTTGGTTTTCCATCCATTAACCAACCACCTGCACTCAGAAAATGTACCCAAAGTCTCCTTGTGCTTTTCCTATCTCCAAAATAAGGTGATAATCACACTTTAGAGATTAGAAGATGAAACAGAATTACAGAAGTGAAAACTGGGAGAGACATGAGATCATTTTGGACAATGTTTTCTTTATTAAAATAGATGCCAGGCACTGTTCTCAGCACTCTATAAATCCTAACCCATCTAATCGGCACAAGGCTAGAAGCAGATACTACCGGTGTGCCCGGTTTAGGATGAGGCCCAGGGACCCAGAGAGGCAAGGAGTTTGCTGATGGTCACCCAAGTGGGGAAGTGCCAGAGCGATGCCGGGACGCAAGCAGGCTCAGATCTGCTCTGCTCAGCCTTGGGAGCAGGCCCAGGGCAGATCTGGGCCTTGGAACCAGGCTTCCCACTTGGCTCTAGGCCGCTGCTCCTTCTCCAGGATAGAACAGTTCGTGATGCAATCAAACCATGCAGACTGGCTTTGGGGGAAAACACAAGGCGTATGCATGACAAGAGTCAGCCACACCCCCGAGTGCCACCTCCACAGCAGGGAAAGTCTAGTAGGACAAGCGGGAAATGCATTCTACCGTGGTTACCTTCCCGCCAGGGATAAATCCAGTCCAGTCTGATTTTTTCCTAATTCTGCAGGAGAGTAACCCCAGAAGCTCTTCAGAAAACACAGAAGGGCCTCAGACATTCTTAGCCTCTGAAACCAAACATAATCCAGTACATTCAAATGTTTCCTCAATATCCAGTCGGTCTGCCTCTAATTCCTGAAAGTAGCTCAACAGGGGCCAATTCATTTCTCCCTTTTGCCAACTTAAAACCCTTTCACTCCCAGTCAGATGCTCCGTGATACTTAAGACTCAATTTTCTTCTCTCCCGCTTCCTCCTCCATTTCTGATCCAATCACTTCAAGGGTTTTAACCTTTGCTCTTCAGCAATTTAATGCACTCGGGGCCCCTCTGACAGCCTTTCTCCCCTCTTCGCCACACCTACCCTTCCCCTCCCTTGTTCTGGAGCTGACCAGGGGCACCACCCAGCACGGTGCCCACAGTGGGCGTGAGAGGGATGCCATCTGTGCGCCCTCATCCACCCAGGACCCCCACCAGGTCCTCTGGGCCTGGACTGATGAGAAGCCCAGTGCAGCCCTCCAGGCAGACCCAGCCAAGCGGGGGAACCAATCTCCAACAGTGCTGCTCCCTTCCCCCACCCCATTCCCCCAGCCCTGGCCTCAGCAGGCCTTGCACACCCAGCCAGGCATCTCAGAAGCTGCTGGAACACTGACACCCAGAGCTCCTGCCTGACAGAGGGCGGTGGGCCAGCAGCAACAGATCACGGCCCCTGCTCCCGCTGCCCCTTAACCAGGGGACATGTGGAGGAACACAGCACCCTGCTGAGACAAAGGCAGCTGCCCACCATGCCCCGGCAGAGGGTAAGACTGAGGAATGACCCGGGGTCACACCAGCCAGGCCTGTGTTCAGAATCAGATGAAAGATATTCAGAGAGAACGTGGGAAACCCTAAAACCCTCCCCCGACTCAAACCGAGCGGAGAAGTGCACAGCACCACAGGGAGAAGGGGCTCACCTTGGTTTAATTGTGGGTGTTTGGGCTTTGTTTTAGTAAATGCACAATTTAAAATCTCCAGAGTATCTCAGAGCAGTTCCCCAGCTGGAGAGCTGTAAGGGCCTAACTAACCTAATTACCTGCAACTTCCTGCCTCCAGAAACCTGTCCTCCAAAACTTGACAGTGTCCTGGCCCAGGCTATGCCCTATGTGCAGCACTAGACCCCCAAACTCAGCATCTCTATACCCAGCAGAAGCCCAAAGGAGCAGGAGATGCCCGACAGGCCAGGAGCTCGAGACTCTTCAACTTGGCCTTAGTGACCATCTGACTGGCTCTGGCCCAGCTAATTAAGAGGAGAATTTATATTAGATTCCAGTGTGTTCCGGGAAACCATGTCATGCTCCATACCTGGGAAGTGTGGGTGGGGAAGGAAGGCTGAAGTGCTTCACTGAAAGCACCCCCCCTGCACACACCCGTGCGTACACACACACTCGAACACCATACTGCACACAAACACAGCCTTCCTCCTACTGAGCCTCTTGGATAAAAAGACCGTAAAGGGAACTCCTTCCCACTGTGGGAACCACAGCTCGCTCAGTTTGTGACCTGTGTGTCCCGAGAACAGAGCTGGGTCAGCAGTTCAGGTCGGCATGTGTGTGCACTGACCACAGGGGCCAAGAGCCAGTCCTCACGCACCCTTCATGAAGCACACATCGTGTTTTCACATCACAGCTGAAAGGCTTACCCCCTTGCCTCCACCCTCCCTGCCTGTCTCCCTCTGTTCATCCCAGCACCAGTGGAGGCTTCAGCGGGGCCCTGGTCAGCCCATCTGTCCCTTAGGAAGAGCCTGCAGGGCCATGATGCAGGGCCCAGTGAAAGCCCTGCTCTGCCTGGCTTTCAGGAAAGTACACGAGGGCTCTGATGTGCTGAAGCTGTGTTTTACTGGATGGCAGGATGTTTTTAGCTGATTATTAAAGTCACAGTCTACTATAGCCCATCAACAACCAATTTGGTCCCAGTAAAATGGATTCCAAGTCCCTCAGCACTAGTCTCCTAGCAATAAGCTCATCAATATACATAATGTTTAGAAGCTGGATATTGATTGTGGAGTTTAATGGACTCATTATTCAGGGTTCCGCTTGACCTCTGGAATAACATTTTATTGGAGCTTCCCTCTCCTCCCACTACCAAATTCCAAAACTGGGGAGCTGGGGGGAGGGGTAGCAGGGATGTTGGAGAGGAAGCAAAGAGGTTCCTGGAGCTTGGCCATAAATCAAGGATGCTCATGACCTGGGCTCACATTGGTTTTGCCCAGCCAATGTGAAGTAGCCTGTAATACCGCCTGCCTCCAGCATCACTAAATTAACAAGGAGCTACTGTTGCCATAGGATACAGCAAGCACCCGTGGTGTGATTTACTTTGGTGGCAGCCAGTGATCCTCTGTGCCACAATGCCCGCAGAGGCACCTTAGAGTCCCTGCCAGTGTCTGTACAACAGTCAGCAGAAGCGCCAAGCCCTGCTCTCAAACACAGCCCCCACGGCCCAGCTCCCCAGCACCCCTGACTCCTCCGCCAGGACCGGCGGACACATCCACAGCACAGGGGCTGCCCCCATGCTCCCCCCAAGTCCCTGCTCTCAGGAGCATGTCCCGTGCAGGGCTGGGGGGAAAGGTGAGCTTCTGGGGCAGAGAGGAGAGGTGTGAGTCCTTGAAAAGAAGAATGCAGATGGGACGGGCGGTCCAGCCCCCCAGCAGGTCACAGGGAGACTTCTTCCACAAAGAGATTAGCTTGATTCTTTTTCCTCCCTATGAGATCCCTGAGCAGAGCCCGCTGGTAAGCCCTGGCCACTTAGTAATCATCACCGAGTGTGGAGCTAAGACATTTCACCTCTTGGCAGGGAAAGGAACACCCGGAACCTCCTGTACCCCAAACAAGCCCATCTCTCCCTCGCAAAACTCTCATCTCGAGTCAATACAAAGTCCACATTTTTAAACCACTGCTTTATTTTCACATGTGAGGTTATTCGGTGTCCTCAATTACATTTTAAATTCCAAACCTGGAGGGTGGGGTATTCAGAAACCGTATCTTCCTTCTCTTCTCCCCCACCCTGACATTTGCCCTGGACTACACTGGGCCAGCCCTCATTGTGTTCACTGCAGGCAGGGAATTTGTAGTCCTTCTGGGTTCAAGATTTCTAGGTTCAGATACAACTGGCTTCCTTCTATGAAACTATATGCTTTTTGCATTTTCCAAAGAAGCTGAAAATCTGTGCCTTTTTTTACCCAAAGGTGAAGTTTTGGACCTTACATTTGTTTGTTTTTAAAAGTGTGTGAGCCAAATAAAATACCATCCAGGTTGCAGCCTCTCGTATATAAACTCTCCCAAACTGAGGGAGATGTAATAAAGGTGAATGGGAGTGGAGAGGGAACTTGAGGATGTAGTGACCCATCTCCCAGGAGAAGGACCCAGGCTCTCAAGAACTCGTAATAGATCCGTGCTACCTTGCCTTTACATTTTAAGTCACTTTCTGGTCCACATGTCTAGGTTTCCCAAGCATTCTGTGCAAGGGTGTCAGATTTAGAAAACAAAAACACATGATGTCCAGTTAAATTTCAATTTCAGATAAACAATGAAAACTTTTTTTGTCTTAGTATGCCCAGTGCACTATTTGGGACACAGTTAATATTGAAAATGATGCAGAGTTGATGTGAAGTTCAGTGTGACTGGGCAGCCTGTATTTTTTTCTGCAACTCCAGTCCTGCAGGCTCTGAGTTGTACCTTCACTAACGGCCCCACCTGCTGTGACCCAGGGTTCTGTCCCCATGGTGAGGCTGTACTGTTGATGCAAAATCCTTCCCCGTATTTCAAGAGAAGGAAGGATATTAACAAAAATAGTATTTTTTTTTAAGCCAATGTTAAGTGTCTCAATATACTGAGGAATAACTTCTGAATTAAGATGGCCCCAGGGTATTTTACTCCAGTCTGAGCTCTCTTGGAGGACCACTCACATTCACTGGTTTCTTTAAATGAAGTCCCTCTAACTTCCTTCCAATCAGTCCCCTTGGGCTTTCAGACCACTGAAAACATGGCTCTATTGCTAGTGACTTGCATTAAAAAACACATTGAAATAAAATCATTTAGGCTAGCATTTCCCCAACTCAATTATACTTTTTGGAACTCTATTCCCACAGGATCCTCCTGGAAGAAACAGGGTTCTGTGGTTGAATAAGCAGGAAACTGCACGCTGTCTATGCCCATCTGGGAAAGTCACTGTGAACATCAGTGTACGAAAGGCCTGAGGAGTCTTGCAGGGGAAACTCTGAGATGCTTATTCCAGCACGATCCAAACTTACTCGACCACAGAGCACACGAGCTGCCACTCCCCCCATCTAATGCCTCTTAACCCTACAGATAACAACTGGGATGCTAGAAACAGGTGAATGTGTTTCAAACAAAACTAAACCTTTAGATAGTATTTCTTTCTATGCCCTAGTTTAGGTCTGCGGCTCTGGGTTCTTTAGAAGTGTTCCTGTCCCTGATCCAAGACCCCTTCTGTCACCATCTTCCTTCAAGGCCCACCCAAGCTCCACCTGCTCCACGAAGCCTCCCTGACCTCCTGGCCTCACCAGCCACACTGACCACTTCCTTCTTTGTTTCTCTGACTTTTCATTCAGCAATTATTCCCAGCACACCAATTCACATATCCCATGCCCTCAGGACATTAATCCAAGTATGTTGATTTGATTCTTTAGCTATTGTTTTCTGATTCTTTATATGTTGGCTCCTCAACCAGGCTTGAAGCTACTTGGGGTGACACTTTTCCTGCTTCACCATAGCCCCTTATTGCAAGACGGGCCGGGCATCCAGTAGGCCTTTGGTAAATGCTTTTTGACAGAAGTATGTCTCTTCATGCCCCCGTGTTCTAATCGTTACAGGTTTCAGAAACAACGGATGGTTTTCCTAAAAGAGTCATGAGCTGGCTTCTCTTGTGCGCCAGGAAAGGTGAAAAGCTTAACCTCAGAGTTGCCTTCTGAGCCATGCATTGTGTGCCCCCTCGCATCAGTCACCACCCCCCAGCAGACACCCTAACTCCAACCCAAACCAGTGGAGGAGGGAAAGACCTGCGAAGACCAGAGATTTCCATGAGGGTCAAATAATTCCCCAATTAGTTTATAGGTCAAAATTCCCAAATATGATAGGATCTGCAGCTTTGAAATTCAAATGATTTCAATTCTTCCGTCCTGGGAAATACCATTTCACTATCCTAAGGCAAAGATGGCCATGTACTCTGATAAAAAAGAACAGATTGCAAAATGACCTACTCTCCAGCAGTGAAGTCACAGGACTCTTTTATTTAATGTGCCTGGCAGGGCTTCAGGGTTTTACAGACATTGCGCTGTGAGCTCCATCATGAATTAAGGCCTGTGCAATGCAGATTTCTAACAATTCCACTGCATTTCCATAGTCTTCATGGAGTTCTCATCTTCTACGCTGAGACTCTGATTTAAAAAGAAAAATCTGGGCAACAACAGGGGAGTCTCTAAAATACATAATCGGAAATCTAAACACATCATACAAATCAACTGTGCACACAATTCATTGTCCCAGAAGCATATTTCTTTCCATCTCAAGCCATAATTTGTATAATTATACAAAAAATGTCAAACTCCACACTCAAAGCTTTAAATAAATAGCCCTGGTTTCCAAGGTGAAATAGACTTATCTCCTTTTGAATGATAACAAGTGATAAAAATATCAGTAATAAACTGATTTTTGTAAATCAATGATTTTCTAAAAAGCATAAAAGGCTTTCCAAGAAGGCCCATGGCAAACTTCATTGGATTCAGTTCCTGGAAAAATATGTGAACCAGCTAACACATTTCCTGGGTGAAAACACTGCCAGGTCTGAGCACGTGGTATTTGGTAAGAAACACTGTAACATTCTAGACTGCTAATGCCTTCTTTGTCCCCATCTCAATCCTCAAGCAATCAATTAGGAATAGCAACACAGACACACTTGTTTTGCAAGCACAATTCATAGTAAATTTTGGATTTTGTAGCCATTTCTGTATCTCAGAAATCTCAATGAAATTTCAGGTAAAATGGGGTCCAGATACATTCAGTAGTTTGATCAAATCATTTCTCATCATTCAGGACTTAGCCCAAATATCAACTCTTCAGAGTCCTTCCCGGGGCCACCCCAGCTGAAGCCCCCCCCACCCCCACCCCACACACAAGTACGAGACAGCTCTCTACCACATTCACTCCTGATTTTATGTTTCTCAAAGTCCTTATAGTACCTGTATTACCTTCCTCATGCTTTAAATGTTTATCGTCCATCCCCCATCAGTAGAAAATAATCTAAAAGATCTCCTTGCAGTCAGGTCCTCTGCGTGGTTCAATGTTGTATCCCCAGAGCCTCATTCAGGACTGGTGATGGCAGTGCAACTATCACCACCATCCATTTCATATTCCCAAACTGAAACTCTGTACCATTAAACGCTAACCCCTTCAACCTCACCTCCCCCATCCCCTAGCAACCATTATTCTACTTTCTGTCCCTATGAATTTGACTACTCTAGGACCTCATATAAGTGGAATCATACAAGATTTGGCCATGTTGTAGCATGTGTCAGAATTCCATTGTATGGATATACCACATTTTGTTAATCCATTCATCTATCAATGGGCATTTGAGTTGTTTCCACCTTTTGGCTATCATGAATAATATTGCACTGAACACTGGTGTACAAATATTTGTTTGAGTCCCTGCTTTCAGTTTTTTGGAGTATACACCCAAGAGCAGAATTTCTGAGTCATATGGTAATTCTATGTTTAATTTTTTGAGGAACCGCCATATTGTTTTCCATAATGGCTGCACCATTTTACATTCCTGCCATCAGTGCACAAGGGGTTCCAATTTCTCCACATTCTCATCAACATTTGTTATTTTCTGGCTTGTTTTTTGTTTGGGGATTTGTTTTTTTGTTTTTTGTTTCTGTTTTTGCTAATTGAATTTATCTGAAGCAACAGTTCCCAGTTAGGTCTGTTATAGATTAATGGTTCTAATGAGAAAAAACTTTGACTTGGTTTACCACCTAAGACACAGTCAGAAGTCATGAACAGCTAAATAAAAATAATTTACCTTTCACAGTTCAGCCTAGGCTCACAGAACAAGGATTATTTCTGAATATTTAGAGTACCTCCCAGTAGAAATATAAGCAAGTAAAAGAAAAGAGAACCAACTACTGGGTAGCTTTCTCACCATACTGGTGTCAACCTTTTCTGCAGAGAGCCCCAGCTGACAGCAAGCGGAATCTCAGGCAGGAGCTGCTCTGTGCAGCACTAACTACAGGCCCTGCCATTTCTGGAAGAGCATGAAAGGGCCTTTGGAAACTGTGTGGTGTTGGCCATTAAGACTTGGAAGGAAGGAGGAGTGGAAATTACAGCCATCTGAATGCAATTGCCTGGCTTTATCTTTGCCCAACACTCCAAGAGCCTATAAACATCAGTGGAGGGAAAAGGGTTTAATCTCCAAAGACATAAAATTTTCAGAGCTATGTGACCTCTGAAAGAATAAGGCCATCTGAGAAAACTATTTCCTGAAACTCAAATCCAGGCTTGGGGAACGAGGCCACCAGCCAAGGCTCAGTCTTCAACTTTTCAAAATGTTTGCACATCAGCCTTTCCGGCTGGATTTGGATGCTGGGGAGAAAAAGTTGTGGCCGGTTTAACTGTATCTCCCTGGCCCTTAGCACAGGGCTTGGCACCCAGCTGGGAATGAATACATAGTTCCTGAAACAATGAATGAATGCATGACACCAATCTAAGAAGAGTGAGGACTTTCTGATCCCAGAGACTGGAGAATGTTGTCTTCTTGACACATTCTACCCTGGTAGTCGCCTTTCTCATGGACTAGGTTTTGTGTTCTGTAAGGACCCAACACAGCACTCCTTCACAGAAATCCCTATAACTGTCATGGCCTCATGTGAGTTCATGGTTGAGATAGGCCTTCTCCAGCCCTAGGAAATACTCATCTGGCTAGAATGGTTTTCAATTCCCTTTCTCTACTCCCTAGTCCATGTCTGTGTCCCACTCTTCCCTGACTCTCACACGGGTACCCCTTTCCAACAATAACAATAGTGGGGGTAATAGTGTCAGCAAGAGCCAGCTTCTTTTACTGCTTTACAGTTTCCATAGGGCTCTCAACTGCATTAGTTTATTTGACTCCAGCACAACCTAATAGGAAAAACCGAGTAGACACCTGATTTACCGAAGGTATGCGAGCAATGTGTGGTAGAACCAAGTCTCTAGGCTCGAAAAACCCAGTCCTGTTTTGGTGAGTGGCTTTCTGTTCCTTAAACATTACCAAGCACATATTAATCTCAAAACCAAAACTCTCACTCCTTTAGGACTCTTCTCAATTACCCACTGAGAGGAAAGACGGCTCCTAGTGGATAGATCCTAACCGTGCTGATGTGTTAATGATCGCAAATGACTTCATGTTTGTGACTGTATGAATATATGTCTACAAATTCTTTCATGTTCCTCTCTTCAAGAGGTGGAGCTTAATACCCCTCCCTTTGAGCATGGGCTGGACTTAGTATATTGCCTCTAAGGAATAAAAAAGGTGAAGTGATGATGCGTGATTTCAGAGACTAGGTCGTAAGAGCCACTGTGGCTTCATCCTTGCTCTCTCCAATCACTCTCTGTGGAGGAAGCCAGCTGCCATGTTGTAAGGACACTCAAGTACCTCGATGAACAGACTCACATAGCAAGACTGAGGCCTCCTGCCAACAGCCATATGAGAGAATCATTTTGGAAGTGGATCCTCCAACTCCAGTGAAACCTTTGGATGACTTTACTACCAGACGGAAGACTGACTGCAGCCTCATGAGAGTCCCTGAGCCAGAACCACAAAGTTAAGCTCCTCTGGAATTCCTGACCCACAAAAACTGCAAGCTAATGTTTATTATATAAAGCAGCTAAATTTCAGGGGTAATTTGTTCTGCATCAACAGGTACCTAATACAGTTTTCCATCACTTAGGAAATATATATACTTTAAGAAGGTTTACTTTTAAAATAACTTTTTTATACTATTAATCTATGCTTATTTTACTAAAATTTTAAATATAGATAAAAACAAAGACAAAATTTTTAAATTACTCATTCTCATCCAGATAACTAATTTTATCATTTTGATATAACTTTTCATGTTTCCTACTTGTGTGTGTTTTTTGGTGCTGTTTATTTTTCTTACAAAAATGAGCTCATATTACTTAGAATCTGCTTTCTGCCATTTAACAATACTGAACTCTATTTCAAGTCATTAAAGTTAAAATTACAACAGTATTTGGAATAGCCACATAGTATTTTATTAAGTATATCAAAATACATTTAAGCAATCCTTTTTTTTTTTTTAATAAGTGATTTAGGCTCTTGTCAGTTGTCTTTATCATTAACAAGGCTGCCGTGGGAAACTGTCCATGTGCTCTTTGTGTGCTTGTTGGCTGTGTCCTTAGCATAAATTGATAAACGTGGAACTGCTGGATAAGAAAAGGTATATACTTCTTAAATGAGTGCTATACACACTGACAAATTATACCAAAGACTGGGAAAATTTATATCTTCCCAACAGTTTATCAGGGTGTCCCTCTCACCAAACTCTGGCCGGCCAATTAAAAGCCAATTCTTAACTCAAAGAATTGAATCTCCAGTGATGGAGTTTCTGGCAGCTGGCAGACCAAATAGATAGCTAGTGGGAAGCAGCCGCATAGCACAGGGAGATCAGCTCGATGCTTTGTGACCACCTAGAGGGGTGGGATGGGGAGGGTGGGAGGAAGGGAGATGCAAGAGGGAAGAGAAATGGGAACATATTGTATATGTATAACTGATTCACTTTGTTATAAAGCAGAAGCTAACACACCATTGTAAGGCAATTATACTTCAATAAAGATGTTTTAAAAAAAAAAAAAAGATATTTGGGTGGCTGGGGAAGCTTTCCTCTCAAACCATACACCATATTGCCACGTTCCCTCCATCTAAGTCACCACTGCACTGACTTTGACTCCTCTTTCTTCAGCCTGACCACCCAAGAGAGAAGACAGACCAGCTCTGCCGTGAAAGGCACCAAATGCAGTTGCAGAAAATGTGGCACCGTCTCCTGTACACCACTCGACATCTGGCAGTTATCTTGGGCAAAAATGCCATTTATCCTCTAACGATCCTCAATTGCGTTATCTTCTGTAACACTAGCTATTCATTCATCCCTTTGACCTATGTAAACTTTCCTCAGGTTTTTAAAAATAAAAATATAAAATAAAAACCATCAAATGACTTATTTCTGTGAGCATGGACCAAAATGGGCAGCCTGACTAAAAAGAGGAGCCTTGATTCATCAGACCCACTGGCACACTGCCTTGAACAGCAATTCCCGAGCTGTGTTATGAGGAAAAGCAATGTCCTACAAATGGTCTGAAGGTATCACCTTCCATGAAATAGAGCCTAGGGGATGGATGGACGGATAGATGGATAAGCCAGACACTAACGCCTATACTTCTTCTTGAACTAAAGAGTGGACAGTTCTCTATTTGAGTGCATACTTAATACAAGTTTAGCTATTTCAAAGGACATATTATATTTAATGAAACCACCAATCCAGTTACTAATGGTCATTATTTTTTCCTCTTACATCCCTGATTTTAAAAGCTGCACATGAAGCTCTGAATCACAAGCAGGTTACCTCTGGGTTTTAGGAACACGTATATATTTCATCTCAGGATTATTTACCAACTGCATATATTTTCTCTATAATCCATTCAAATAAAAGTATTTGTGTACTTCACTCCTTTGATGGGGGTATATTGACTCAAAATTGTCTGTCTTAAAAAGGAAAATATTTACATTATGCTGTTTACAAAAAAACAAAACTAATTACTTGATTCAAATAGGTAAATCCAATCTATAAAAAGCCAAGGAAGGGAAATGCAGAAAAAAGGCTGAAAGGGAAAACCAGGCATTCAGGTGGTCATATCATCCTTGTAGGAGGACTGGGAGATGAAACTTCCAGGAGAGAGGATGGAACAAAGAGCTCTCTCTTAGCCATGGCCACTTAAAGCCCAGGACTACAAATTTCTTCCCCTGGAGCCTATACAGACCACCTATAGGCAGGTTGGGGATGACTAGGACCATTGAACCAAACTACAAAGAGCTATGTGCCCCTGAAAGAGGTTAAGCGACTTGGACAAGGTAACAGAGCCAGGTCGAAGGTGAGAACCAGAACCCAGATCCTCCCACACCCACCGTGCAGGGGCAACACCAAGGTAACACACGCTCCTTCGTGGATGACCGCCCTGGTTTAGGCACGTCCAGGACAGGAATCGTAAAGAGCTGGGACTCTGCCTGAAGCGCCCTCCTCCACCTTCCTCAGTGAGCCGCAACCACAGCCCAAACACCAGCTCCTCTGGAACCCCCAGCCCGTGCCCCTCACCCTTCTGTATTCGTGTCTCCTCCCTCTGTGGTCCCACAGCACTTCCTCTACACCTGAGCAGATCTCACCTTGCTGAGATGATTCTTGCTTTCCTAATACACTGGGATGGGCACCATGCCCTCTTCTGCTTGGTTTCCCCAGCCCCTAACACAGATGCCGAAGGGCTCAAATTTGACTCGGCTGAGATGGAAACGCTGACATCATCAACCCTGCATGCCTCAAGAGTGACTTCGACCAAATGATGAATAAAACATGATCACTTTGCATAAACTCAGAAAAGCATTTTTTTCCCCTAGCCAAACTAGAGAAGTAAAGAATGAATTAGGCTTTTCCTGGTGTCCTGTTAGTCCTTCTAAAATCATCACACGGCTGTCTTGCCTTAGTTGGCTGTACCATTTATCCCCACGGTCTAGGGTCCAGCCAAATGACATCAGGGTGCAAAGTGACAGCCAGACCTCTGTAGAGCAAGAGCTTCTTTTTTTTTTTTTTTTTTTTTTTTAAAAGAGAAAGTCCCTCTTCTATTCTTTGAAATTTCCCAGAGTTAGTATTACCGGCATCAGGCTCACCCTTGCTAGGAGCTACTGTTACTGTGGCTGTCTGTGTTCCAGGGGAGCACACCTAGTGACCATGAATGAAAAAACAGAAATCAACTGGTGAAAATGTATCTGATCAACACCATTTGTCCTGGAAAAAATTTCATTTCTCAGCAGACATTCTCCTCAGCCTGCGGCCAAACCCTTACAACTAATGTCCTCAACAAGCACCTCTGTCTAAGTCCCTAGTTTACCCAGGGAGAGATAGAAGGATAGATGACACTGATGAGCTCACTTTTAAAATGAACATTTTTTTTTTAGAGGGAAATGGAAGGGGACTCCTGTGTGCCAGGCAACACGGCGAGTGTTTCACATACGCTGTCAAATCCCGTCTTCACCAAATGGAGCAGACTACGTGCAACGAGAATGACTCTTAAAACTTCATAAGGAAGCCAGCCACAAGAGAATATGTTGTCTACGATGCCATTTTTATGAAATCCTAGAAAATGTAAAGCTTTAGATTAATAAAGCAGATAACTGCCAGTGGCCAGAGGTGAAATGAGGGAACTGACTGCCAAGGGGCATAAGGGAACTTTGAGGATGATGGCAATGTCGACATCATGATTGTGGTGGTGACTAGACGATTGTATACATTTGTCAAAACTCATCAAATTTACACTTAAAATTGGTAAATTTTATTATATGTACATATTTCAATAAAACTTGATTAAAAAATTTTTTAATCTCATTTTCACATCAACTCTGTGAAATGGCATTATTACTCCCATTCTAGGGTTAAGGAAACTTGAGCTCAGATGCTCTGAGTAACTTGCAGAAATCTGCCCTCCCAGACATACTGGCAGGCTGCCTCCCCTTAGAAGATCCTTGGGTGTTACTATAACACTTTCTCACTCCAAGGCATTCATCTATTTTTCCCCTTAAGTTTCCCCTATTCATTTTTATTGTTCCCTTTACTGGATGCTTAACTTCCTCTCTCTTAAGATGTCTCTATCTGGCATTAGCCAGACATTCATTGCTCAGCAATTAGTTGCCTTAATCTTCCTTTATCAAACAACCTGTTTCTTTAATCACTTGCAGTAAGACAAGTTCCAGGATTCCCCTCAGCAGTTCTAGTTCTGAATGCTTGCAGGTTAAAAGCTGAGCTCTAAAGGAGACCTTCACAACTGGTATCACGACAACTCTCATCACCTTTAATCTACAGACATGTATTGATGAAACAACTATAACATACCGATCCTGTGTGGCAACATGTATGGGCTGCAGGATATGGGAGGGTGGTCATCCAGACTGTGTTTGCTGGACGCTGAGTGCCAGCTATGTCTGGGGACATCACACATGTTACCTCTTTAATCTGAGATATGTTTTTATCTATTTTACAAATGAGCAGACTTAGGTTGGAAGTCCTTCACCGAGAAGCAGGGAGGAAGGATTATGGCCCTAGAGCCCCAGCCCCTCTGGTGGTCTCCCACTGCTGCTCAGGGCAGTGCTAAGGGCCCTAGGGTCTATACAGAACAAACCAGCCCCGGGATCAGAGCTCCAGCCTAGCTGTTCAATAGAAAAGCGACCTACAATTCAAGCGAGTGTTTGCAGCAGGATCGATGAGTGTCCCAACAGGAGTGGCCCCTGCAGTGGGAGGAGATGGCACTTAGGGAGGTTCCGAGCAGGACGTGAGCCAGGCTGTGATGACGGGGAGAGAGGCTGACCCCGACGGCCAGCCTCTCCTGAGAGTCCCCAGCACGCTGACCCTGCCAGACAGTGGTCATCTTCATGGGGCGTTCCCTCCTATCACCAACTCTCCACACAGTCTCTCAAGGCACAGGTCACTTCCTTCTTTGTTTCCGCCAAACTGTCCAGCTGAACACCCTCCAGGTGCCCCAACCCTTCTCAACTCTCCCTTCTCATTCTTTTGTACTTGAATCTGTAGACATGGCCTTCAGGGTTCTGTGAACCCTGCAGAGAGGCAAACAGTAGGCCCAAATCGGGGGCCCCTTGCAACATTTCTCTGAACAGCTGAACAAGGCTGACGGGATAATGGGCAGGAGGCCCAGGCTGACTTGCACAGTGATGCCCTGGGCCGTCTGGGGATGCTGCCCTAGAGAAGTCCTCAGTCAGGAGCAACCCCAGGGGGTGCATCCCTGACCGTTACACATTTCTGCTCCCTCTTCCTGCAAAGCGCACAAGGATACACATCAAAGTGCCACGCGGGTGCAAGCTGTGAGGACAATCCGCCTGCCATCAGTGTGTGCCGGGAAATCCATATCCCATCAGCAGCCAAGGCTGCTCCAGCACCTGCCACTCTTACTGCTATTTACACAGACACGCGCTCGAGTCTCCAGAAATCCTTGCTGTCTGACTGTTGGCCACCTCCAGACCATCCTTTTAAACCAGGTGAGCACTCGTACACCTGGGAGCATAGAACCGAAGTGTTTCCATCTGGTTTACACCACAGAGCAAATACCTAACCAACCACTCCATCTTCCCAAACTCGCCTCCCACTCCGGCTTGCCTCCGTCCTCAAGTCCTCAGCCTGCTGACCTCAACTTCTGACTTCAGCATTTCTACCTCTGTGTTTTGCATTTAACCGTCCCTATTTCTAATTCCCTCCCTGTTCTCTCCTTCTATGAAAAAAGGAAACCTCAAATATCTAGTGAACTCCCGTATGCCCAGCCCTGTGCTGGCACAGGAGAGAAACACGCACACGTGCAGCAGGCTGCACAGCAGGTCTACACAGACAGATGCCAGGGCCGAAAGGGCCTCAGAGCAAGGCACACACGTGCCACAGGAGTGAAAGGAAGCAGTCACCTCTCTCCAGGGAGGTCAGCAGAACGTGAGCAGAACAAGGATTCTGTTAGGAGAGGGGAGGGCCCCCAAGCAACAGAGCTACCGACGAGCAATGCACGGAGCTGGCGAGGCACAGCGTGTGCCTGGGGACCTGCTTAGCCAGAGACGAGGGTTTCTGGAATGACAGATAAGGCTGAAAATGGAGACCAGGTGTCAACTAGTGGAAGGCAGGGCCAGTATAAAAAGTTAGCCTTTGTCTTCCAGGCAACAGGAGGATATCAAAGATGTTTTGAGCTGCCGTGCTGTTTTGGTGGAGATGAAAGCAGTGGCGGCAGCACTGTGTAGGCAGGAGTGGAGGTGGGAGCGACTAGAAGCAGGAAAACTGCACAGGAGATGCTCTGGGGCACCTGGGCGCTCGCAGTTGCCATGGGGATGGGAAACCGGGAGCAACAGACGCAAACGGCTTTTTTAAGGAAAACGAAGACCTTGTCTGTGCTGAAAACAATGGAGAGGAAATAGTCTAAGATGACAGGGATGTTCAGAGTGGACCCTTATCTTTTTGGGCGCTTAGGATCTAAAACCCCTTTATGTCTGGGAAGACCCCTCACTGCATGCTTCTTGCTGGAAGGCAGAGCCCATGTCTTCTAGAGAAGCTAAAGGTGACAAAGCCCTGTTCCTGTCTCCCCCAGCCCTGACCCCGGGCAGCCACCGTTCTGGTGTGTGACCCACTCCACCAATCAGACGGTCTCATCGGGACTTGGAAACTTGAGGGGTGACAAAGACATAGGGACAGTTTAGGATGCAACCCTAGAGGAGGCATCCGGCAGCAATGGCCAGCCTCAGACATAGTAATGGAGCCAAAGAGCTCTTGTGGTACAACTTGGGCTGAGCTTCCTGTGGTCTGGCAGCCACGCTTCAGTCTGACGATTCCTAATTTAGTCGCCCAGTGGGCTCCCAACAAATTCCTGTAGTCAGAATCGTGCTGATAGCAATATCCAACCAAATCCATGCTCTGTGCCCCTCCTCAAAATCTTCATCCCCAAATTCCCAGACCACACAGCCCCTTGCTCTGCTGAGCCACCCTAGCACATCTGAACAGAGATGCTCATTGGGCCCCTAACCTGCGCTCGCTCAGTCAGCCTGCATCCCAAGGACCAACTGGACTGCAAGGGTTATCAGAGCAGAGCCCACAGCTTCTCCTGAGTGTGGGCACATCTGCCGCCTCACTCCCCCGCCATCCAACAAAACCTGACCCGCTCCCACACCTAGCACAGGGCCCTGTGCTGGGGAGCCACTCTGTTTATGCCTGCAGATCCATCTGGATTACATGTACATATTCAAGGCAAAATCTGGAAAAGTTAAAAGTCCTTATCGCTGCAATGTTTAGAAAATTATATAAAAATACTGAGAAACAGAGTAGAGAAATCAGGGTAGAATAACAAAAATATTTTTATGATTTTTTTTGTTTGTTTCAAAATAATGGGGGAGAGGAAACAAGGCTGGCCAGGCATGAGCACATAACTCTTACGCTAGGAATAGGGACATGGGAATTTATTACACTATTCTCTCTACTTTCGATACTGAAATTTCCCATAATTAAAGCTTTAGAAGACTGAATAATAACTATCAAAAATTTCGTTTTTATAGCCATTTAAGACTATCCCTGAGAACCTTAGAACACATGGAGAGGGGATTGAAATCTCTGGTGACTGTGTGATAATTGCTTAGGATAGACAGTAAGCACCGAACGCCATGTTTTTAGGAAAAGCTGGGATTTAGTAATAATGTAAAACCTCCATTTAATAAAGTGCTTACAGAGAAAAACAAAAGGCGCTTCAATAAGGTAATCAGCACAGAGGTATTTGAGTCCAAAGAACACAGCAGGCGGGAGGGGTAGTGAGACCCTCCACTGCATGGCTCCTGCCCTTCCCACCCCCATCCCCCTCTGGACCGGAACTGGAGGAGAAGCAGTCGACACCATGAGATGCCTTTGTATACACAGGACCCTGGTAACCAGCCCGTAACTTCAGGTTCACTCAGTCAGAACACAGAAAAACTTAGGGAGTCAGAAACATGCTTGTGATTCTGTACAGACATAACTCCCACCTTTCAGCAAAGCAATTTAATCGTCTAACTCCCATTTCCTGGTTCCCAGGAAGGCTGCGCATAAATCCACTTAAGGCATGTCTGATTGCATTCCTAGTGTTGAGACACAGAGGAGCACACCCAGATTTGAGTGCTTTTTCAAACGGCCAGTGCTCTGTTTCAGTGCTTAAACTCAAACTTCAAAAAGATTTGCTTGAGAATGACGCACACATGCCACAAACTCTTTGTTAGATGGTTAAGGTAGAAAATTAAAATCAATGAACGTATAGATAACTAATAAGGACCTACCGTACAGCACAGGGAACTCTACTCAATACTCTCATGGCCTATATGGAAAAGAATCCAAAAAAGAGTGGACATATGTATAACTGAGTCACTTTGCTGTACACCTGAAACTAACACAACATAGTAAATCCACTATAGTCCAATAAAATTAAAAAAATAAAATAAAATCAATGAACGATGCACTATATGATCTAAGTTCATCTCTGAAGGTGTCTTCTCTTGCCTTCCTCTGCAGCACCTGATTTTTGGAAGGTGATTACTGACTACTGGTTCGATTCTCATCACTATCTCTAGGCCTTTGCCGTCATGGCTGCAAATCTTTCCAAGCAGGGTTCTGCCTTCTCCTGTCCTCATGCATTTCATGCTCTGCTCCGCTGTGGTTGTCACTCACACAGAAGTCTCCTGCACTCACACCCCCACTGTCCCCTCCTCCACTCAGGACACTCTCACCAGAGAATGAATTCCCTATCCTGCTGCCCTTGTTTTCCTTGAGCTAAACACAGTTCCTTTTCTGTAACACCATCTGCTTCTATAACAGATCAACACACGAGATATGGTCAACAACTGATTAATACCTTGTTACTGTTGTAACTTCTACTAGTGATTACAAAGCTACCTCCTTAGAGGTCTCTAAGGATGACTCTCATGCCATGTGGGTTCCTAAGAGAACCCTCTGTCCGCACAGGCTCATTTCACTGGGCAGTGTCTCTTCTTTTTTAGTCCTTCTTGAAGGGCAGAGTGCTATCCTCAGTATAGAAAATCCTATCATTTCAATGGTAAATGTGCCCGATCGAGGTCACTGAAAAGGTCAATTCCTTGGAAATAAAACAAACCTTTCCTCCAAGGTGCTCCTTGGCTTCCTCTTTGAAATAGCATTTCTCACGTATATTGGGAAACAGTACTTCTGCAGCTTTTAAAAGTGGGGCTTTCCTGTGGCCAGATAAATTTGAGGAACCCCTGCATGCTGCATCCCCATCTGGAAAGTCACATACATTAGCATAGTAAAGACTGCAATTAAGACATGTATCGTATATTTTTATCATATCGTTTCCCCTAATAACATCCAGTGAGAGCTGAGTTCTCTAGAACTCCCCCTTGGGATGCTGCAACTATAGCTTAACCATCCCAAAGAAGCTAAGCAGAAGCCAGAGGGCAAACCCATGGCCTTTTGCTACTCTTAACTCTTTGCTGCCTATTATCTGGGGTCATCGACACACAACCCCAAAAAGATTCCCAACCATTCCATGCTCTAGCTATAACCTCAGTTCTGTACTCTTCAGCTGACTCTGGAAATCAAGGTCCGTTTCTACTAACCATCGGGCCTAGGGGATACGACGGATTTGTTTCCAAGAATTTCTAGTGTGTCCACCTGCCCTGCAGGGGTGAAGAGCTAAAACCACATCCCCCAGATGTCTTACAGCGAAGGTTCCAAGTGTGAGTTAGGTTTGGCCAACCAGATGTACCTTTGTGAAATTTGGAAAGAAAACTGAGGCAGAGATCATACTTCTGCAGTTGCTGCTCTTTCCTCATCAAGCAAAGTCCAGGAGGCACCCGATTCTTCTGTGACAGCTTTAGCCAAGGTGCCAGCATCCAGGTGCCAGCTCCATGGCTGCCAGGAGGCAGGACCAAGACACCTGTTTGCAGGCCTGGATCATAGCGGCGTGGCATGGTTCTGATCATGGGAGCCTCTCCATCATGGCCATCCCCACGTGGTTGTGGAAAAGCTGCTTGATGATCGTGGAAGCAGCAGCAGCTTCCTGGGTGCTCCAGTTCCTTAGCGTGGCATTGAGACACTCATTCCTGAAACCTCCGCTAGAGAGTTGTGTCTTCAGAACTCTCCATAAGCCTTCAAGCCATTTCATATCCTACCATGAATCCCTTCCTCCTGAATTTTGCCCGAGTGGATTCTGCTTTCTTCGACTGAATCCCGACCAACACTCCAACTCAAGTGGTGTTTCAGCAAGGATGATCGAACCTCTCAGTCTCACCTTGACGGCTGTGGGATTCCAAACTGAGTCACTGCCCATACTCCATCCAGGTGGGGAGCCTCCCATACGGCAGACTGCAGCCAAATGCTGGAAACTTACAAAGCTGGCTTTCGGTAGCCAAGCATGCATCTTGGGTCAGGTCAACATAGATGTCTGCCTCCCAAGCAGTAATGATGCCCAACTCCTTCTGGAGCAGCAGCTATACATAGAAACCATGTAAAACCCAAACAGAAGGGTTTACAGGAAGGAACAACATGCCTGGGTTCTAATTCCAACCCATGTCACTTAAACTGAGTTGCAGACCTGTTCTTCCAAGTGGGGACAGTGACATCATTTACCTCATGGGAGGGAGGAGGGTAGACCTCGAAGGCCTTTGGGGAAAGTGTTCTATTAAAAGGGTAGCATTACTATGACTGACTAATATTATCACTAGCATTCAGAAATCATAACCAAGAAAAAGAGGCCTTTCTTTCCACACTCTTAAAGAAACTTGCTAAATTTAATACATATAACTTTTTAGCACATTGCATTTAGAGACAGTTTTTTTTTAATGAAGATTATTTAAAATACGGTTTTATCAAATGTGAAAAACCCTTTGAAAATGACAGACCTCAGTGTGTTATTTGCAATAAGATTCTTTTATTTTAATTTTATTTTTTTATACAGCAGGTTCTTATTACTTATCTGTTTTATACATATTAGTGTATACATGTCAATCCCAATCTCCCAATTCATCCCACCACCACCTCCACCCCCACTCCCCCCACCGCTTTCCCTTGGTGTCCATACGTTTGTTCTCTACATCTGGGTCTCTATTTCTGCCCTGCAAACCGGTTCATCTGTACCATTTTTCTAGGTTCCACATACATGCGTTAATATACGATATTTGTTTTTCTCTTTCTGACTTACTTCACTCTGTATGACAGTCTCACATTTAGAGACAGTTTTATGAGCTTCATTAAAAAACCAGAGCACTGGAAGTGCAATACTTCCTTTAGATTATAGCCAAGCACTGGAAAGGTTTTTAAAAAAAATCATTTCACTTCAACAGGATTCTCAAGACTCATTGCAAGGTTGTTGTTTTCACGTCAGTTGTCCTTTTGTGCCATCATACAAGATGGCTGGAAGATTTCCTGTACCCACATAGTTCTGAGTTTTTGTTGTTGCTGCTGCTGTTTGTTTGTTTTTGTTTTTAAGCAGGCATCACTCCTGTTTCTTCAGTTTTTGACACAACAGAAAATCAATATGGCAGGTTTGTTTCATTGCTAGCCTTAAAATGCCATGTCCCCTGGAAGCAAATCCTCTTGACACAATCTGTAAGCGCTGCTCTAAGCTAACAGACAGCCACAAGGCAGGGGTTCTCAGGAAGAAACAGTCTAAATAGGCAGGAAAGCAGGCAGCAGCCAGACCAAAGGGAGGAGCTCGGAGCTCTCAGTGTGCAGAGGGGGAGGGGGAGGGGGTTAGGAATTGGGACAAGTGACAGGAGGGGAATTGGAGTCACCAACAGCCAGAGCTCCCGGGGCTGAGGACAGCTCTGCAATCAACTCACCATGCATTTCAGAGCCCAAAACAGAAGACAGCCAGCACGTGGGGCCCAAAGCCCATGGGCCAGGCAATGTAAGGGTGTTACACCTGTCAGCAAGAGCTGGGTCTGCGGCAAGAGCCCAAGCAGGCCTTTTGATTAAGAGGAGGAGGGAGAGGCCACTGATCTGGGAGTCCTGAGGGAAGGACTCAGGCCCTCAAGAGGGCTGGGCCCAACATCCCTTCCATACCTGATTCTTGGGTTTACAGGACCAAAAAGCCCTCATTAAAACAAAACAGAACAAAACATTTAACTCCACAGGATTCCTTTAAGGCTCCCTAGTGCATTTAAAATAGAAGATTTAGCTTTCTAAACTGTCTGATGCATAACATTTTGGGAAAACAGCAACATAAAAAAGCACTCAAACCCCACAAATCTGCAGATTTTTTTTAACCGTAAGAAAAACCATTTCACACTGCAACATGAAATCCGAGGAGCTGCTCTAACCCCAAAATATGCCCTTTAGGGTGTCTGAAGTGTTTGCTTTAACTAGAGAACTAGACCCCATTTGTCATCAACAACAGGCAAAGAAATCTGGTTATGGTTTGATGATGCACTGCCCAAACAGCATTATCAAAGGGATGTATGAATTCATGTAGATTAGCTGCTTTTTAAAATAAAGTTGGCTGGGCTTTTTTTGTGTGTAGGAAGACATATTTTAAAAAATACATAGCCACCCTCTGCAACCCGATTAATGACAACAGCTTCCTCCAAGGACAGTAAAGAGTGAGCTGCAAATAAAAACATCCCAGGCAGGAGGGCTCTGAAAGCAGGGTCTTTGGAAGAGAGCTTTGCTGTATTCTCTAGGATCTAAAAAAAGGGAAGCTTTCTCAGGTCCCTTCCCTCCAGACACACACATCATTTTATCTGGAAGTCACATGGTGTGATTAAATTTAACTGGGTGGAGTAGTGGAAAACCACAGAATTAACAACATAATTCTTTTTGGGGAGAGATTCTGCCAAGTGCAAGAGAGACCATTCTGAAAGCCTCGAGCCGCTAGGCACTGCTTTCACCATTTGTTTTAAATCCAGGGCACCAAGGTGGAAGTGTGTCTCTGCTCACTCTGCCATTGCATCTAATAACCGAAGTACTAGAAACTACCTGGATCTTCACCATTTGGGCTTTTGGTGAAAAAAATTATGACCCATATATAATCGACTACATGCAGCATATATACTTATATATGTACACATCTGTGTGTATCCATGTGTCTAGGTAATTACTGGAAGGTTACACAAGAAGTAAACAGAAGTCATCTCTGGGGAGTAGAACTGATAGAGGGAAGGGTGTCTTTCACTCTACACCCGTCTGTCCTAGTAGACTTTTTACCATGAATATTACTTTTTTAACTAGAAAATCTAGCCATGAACACATCACTTCAAGAGCCCACAGGCCAGGAACTTTGAAGAGCTCAGTGTCAGCCCTGCTCATCACCAAGAAGCTGTAATGATAGAACTGTTCTGCAGCTATAAAATTCCTTACAGTTTATAAGGCATAGACTGCCTCCCTTTATTCCTGTAACGTTGTCATAGGCGTCAAGATAAGACACTCTGGAGACACTACTCCCATTTTACCTCTACAAAACAGAGGTTCTGGAGACTAAATGTCCTGCCTGGGGCCACAGGGGCTGTACTGAGGGCACCTGGAATTGATCTCAGGCCTCCTTCCTCACCACTATCCTGTCTTTACACTGTGAACCTTGGTCAGGTCACTTCTGGGTCTTGATTCACCCATCAACAACATGGAGACACTATCACAGGCATCCTTTCAACAAATGAGTAAACAGTATTCTATTTTACCGAAGAGGATACTGAAATCAGAAAGGACAAGTAACCTGCTCAGTGACACACAGGACTTGAACCCAGAAACCCTCTCACTCCACTTCCTGGCTGCTATTCCAGGCCACCTCTTCAGCTGTCTCCTCCACCTAAAACAGTGCTGGTTTCAGGCCTCCAGATGTTCACAATGGTCTTGATTTGTGGCAATTTGCAAAAACACGTGTACTAGAAACTGTGTGGCGGGAACAAGGGCCGACGGGCAGTCCACAGAGCCACCCACTCTAAGGGCAGTTGCCAGAACACAGCTCCCGCGCCCCAGAGGGCCTGGAGCAGCCTCAAGGATTCCAAGCTGCTCTGCAGAAAAGATTTAAAAACAAAACAAAACAAAAAAAACCCTCAGTTCTGCAGAGCACTGACAATTAGGAAAGCAACTTCAAGGAAAGATTCCCAGGCCCTTTCCCCAAAGCTTGAGCCTGGGTACCTCCCAGGGCTGGTGTGGGGTGTAAGGGAAGGGACTTCTCCCGCCCACCCCCTGCCGCCTGTACTGTGACCCCACCCTGTTCCCACACTGGTTGTGCAAAATGGACTTGTTGGTCCTTGCTGCCCTTCCAGCAAGGAGGAGGGCAACTCCTTCCTAAGGAGCCTTCTGACGCCATCCGCCCAGGGGTGGTGGAGTGGCACTGTGGCTGTGAGGGCTCACTTTCAGCACCTGCGCGAGAATAACTATAAATGCGAGAAAAAACAGGGTATGAATTTAACTCCTCCCACCCCCAAAAAAAGCAACACCCCACAAGGCCGAGCCAGGAGGAGGAGTTGATCCGAATGGCAGAGGCAGCCCTAGCACCTGGCCCCAGGAGCCTTCCACACAGGCCTGGCTCCCACAGGGCCTTAGGCTCTGGCCATGGGGTGGGGTAACAGGCCTCGGGCACTCACCCACATCCCGGAGGCGGCCGGCCAAGAGGCACCCCTGCAGGGCCCTCAGAGTCCTGTCTGGAATGCTCTGCTGCCTTCAATCAATGCAAACTCAATGACCAGTTAATCTCTACAAAATCAGAATCCATACTTGGCTCTATTCAGGACCAGTCTGTTTAGGGCAGCCCTCACATGGCAGGGCTCAAAGGCAGTGGACACATGCGACGCTGGCTGGAGAGCGAATACCTAAAAACAGTGCTAAGACGTGGATCTGAATATGTGAGGACTTTTGTTTTAAACCCCACTGAGATTTAAGGCCCAGAGAGCCAACTGTCTCAGCAGTGACTGGTCACCACCACACACTGCTGTAGAGTGTGGCTTTAGTCCAGCTTTGCCAGGTGAACCAACAGCAAACCTTTACACTTCTGAGAAGTGGCCGCTCTATTAACAACTTCCAAGTCCTTCAGAATGGAGCTTGCCTGTGCTCACACAGGGTCATCCGGCTGGCGGCAGGGACAGAGCCAGAGCTGTCCTGGAATCGGCAGACTCAGAGGGGTCTGAAGATTTAAAAAGAAAAGTTCGGCGCAGGCCCAAAGGGGCAGGCGGGATCAGAAATTCCAGCTCATCAGGCAGGCTCTTTCTATTCACTTCCTTCTTCAGCCTTCTCCTCCATTTGTGGACAGGTCCTCAGGGTGAGGGAGTCATTGAGAATTAGGCCAATTCTCTGGGTAATTCAGAAAAGAAAAATGCCCTCCAAATATCGAGGGAAAAGCATCTGCGAGGAGACCAACCAACACCTTATACTGCAATGATAACTTTCCAAACATCATTTCCCCAGAGTCCTTGAAGGCCAGTCCCTAACACCTCTTCGTATTCTTCAATCCCATCAGCTGATCCAACAGGACAGGATAACTGACCAACGAAGCAACCCCCAAGAGGTCACCACCTCAGACCACTGTGTGACTGAGAGCATCGGGCAAGGGTGTCACACTAACCCACAGGTGCCCCTTCACAGCTTCTACAAGGAGGTGTACCAACAGGACAGCCTCTCCCCTAAATTCAGAACCTGCTCTCCATATATTATTAATTACGTCACCATGAAATAGGAAGGAAGTAGGTGAGACAAGTCACCAAAGAGGAGAAACAGCTATAATAGGGCAATGTCATCTCTGAGCTTTAAAAAATATTTCCATATGTTTGGTTTTTTTCTCTTTCCACAGAAACGCCTTTCCCCTTAGCCAGTCAGATCTGACATATCAGCTTTCTGGAAATAATTCATAAATCCAGCAGCAGGCAGGGAACAGTCCCTACAGAGGCTGTGGTAGAACGATGCACGGAGCTCCCTATACCCAGAGGTCTGCCAGCTAACACCAAGCTTCTGGTCAACCTGCACAGCTGCACGTAGCCCTGGGTAGCCTGGAAAAGCCACTTATCACTCAATCTTGCTCCTTGTAACAGTAGAGCATAAGATTAAGAACACAGACATCAGAAGCCAGGACAGCTGTGCTCAAATCTTGGCTCTTCCTCTTTCTGTGTGACCTAGTTACTCCATCACCCTGGGCCTCAGTGTCCTCATCTGTAAAAATGGGGATGATAATAGGACCCACCATATAGTGCTGCTGAAACGATTAAATGAATCACTTTACATAACATGGCTAAAATAATTACAGGCATGCAGTAAGCGCTGAGTTGGCTATTATTAATGCACATTTACTGAGGACCTACTAAGCACTGTGACTAAAAGACTTAAACTGCAACAAAAATTTATTACACTCATAAATTTCTGGCTTAGGTACTTAAAGGTTATCTGTACTATATATTATCAAAAATTAGTAAGAAGGCCTGGAAATTGTCAATTTAAAATGGGCACACCTAGATATTTTTCAGCGTGTACACCTAGTTCACAACACTGGCCTCATCCTCGGTTTTTCAGTATGTACAGCACAAAGTTAAAACACAACACGTTCTATATATGATTGCCTTAATTCCACGGTTCTGCTTCTTCCGACAGATACGGCACAGAGCAGGGGAAGGTGAGCGCATTAAGATGTCGGCTGCAGTCCCCAAAGGCAAAAAGCACCCTGAAATCTTGAAAGAGCTGT
The DNA here is from genome assembly GCF_949987535.1 of Balaenoptera acutorostrata. Lineage (NCBI taxonomy): Eukaryota > Metazoa > Chordata > Mammalia > Artiodactyla > Balaenopteridae > Balaenoptera > Balaenoptera acutorostrata. Next base: position 56,000,870 of record NC_080075.1, read on the forward strand.
TGCAAGCCCTTAATATCTATTTCTCACTTACTGGTCTATAAAAATGGGACAATTTGTGCTTCTTTGCAAAACTGCATTCAAACCACCCTAGTCCTTTGCATCTTGCCAGGCACCTACTTATCAACAAATACTCTGCTGCATTTATCTTTTGAGGGACCAGATATTGATTGTGCCCTTAGTGAGAACTAGCCACTATGCTAGGCACTGGTCCACATATACTTCCTGACCTCACATAGCCATCGAGGCAGTAAACAGAATCTTTAATCATAAAGGTATAAATTGAGATAAATGTCATGAAGGAAAAAAACAGGGTTATGAAAGTGTATAACAAGGAGTCTTAATTAAGACTGGGCTCAGCCAAGTCTCGACTGAAGAAGTGGCATTCAAAGTGAGACCTCCAGTTTCTCGCAATCAGACTACATTATTTGAGCCAACTGTACCACTAAAAATAGCCCAGAAAAAATGCTGGATAAAATTGTTAAAATTCTTCTCTAAAGTATCAAAGTATAGACAAAATAGTAGTGAAGAACTAGGGAAATGGAAGAAAAATAGGAACCCAGGGAGGCACTTTTGCCCTCGGGGCATTTGCCAATCCTAGAAAATTAAAATTTGGAAGATTTTTCAAGATCAGGAGGACAAAAATAAAAGATTAGGGCATGCTCAAAGAAGAGATCCAAATGAGAGACCCTCCTCTCAATATGCTAGGACCCAAAAGGTCCCAAGCCTTAGCATAAGGGTAGACTGGAAATAAACCCTTATATAGATCTGTGACTTGGGAGACAGTTACAGACTTCATGTTTATGCTGCCATAATCAAAATTCATCTGTTCAAATTCATCAAAATTCAAATGTTAAATCCTAATGCCAGTGTGATGGTATTTGGAGGTGAGGACTTTGGGAGGTGATTCGGTCATGATGGTGGAAACGTCATGGATGAGATTAGTGCCTTTATAAAAGAGATCTCAGAAAGATACCTTGCCTTTTCTACCATGTGAGAGCACAGCAAAAGAACCAAGAAGCAGGCCCTCTACAGACACTGAATCTGCTAGCACCTTGATCTTTGACTTCCCAGCCTCCAGGACTGTAAGAAAATAAATTTCTGTTGTTTATAAGCCACCCAGTCTATGATATTTTGTTATAGCAGCCCAAACAGACTAAGACAGAAATAGCAGCCCGGATGGACTAAGACAGAGATTCAAGCCCTAAATTTGGCTTAAGTTGGATCTGGATACTAGGCAGCCGCAGAAGCAAACACTGGAGGAAGTACTTTCATAACAGGTCACAAATAAAAATTTCAGCACAATGAACCCAAGATAACCAAGTCTGCAAGGAAAGAAGGTACCATGTGCAAGAATCACCTGAAAAAGCATATTAAGGACAGAACTACAAAACCTTCAAGTACTGAAATTATCACACTGTAAATGATGCTTATAATGTCAAATGTTTAAAAAAAGGAGAAGTTTGAAAATATCTGACAGGAACAGTAAACGTAGTGACCTAGAAGATTTTTTAAAAAACCAAATAGAAATTCTGGAAATTAAAAAACACAATACCAAAATTTAAAAACTCAAGAAGAGTTTAATATTAAATTAGATACAGCTGGCGAGAGACTTGAACAGTCAAAAGAAACCATCTAGAGTGTACCATGAAAAGACAAAAAGATGGAAAATACAGCAGAGAAGATAGAAGATGTAAAAGAAAGAGTGAGAGAATGGAGTATATGTAATCAGGATCCCAGAAAGAGGAAAAAAGGATGGGGCAGAGGTAATATCTAAAGAGACATGACTGATAATTTTCCAGAACTTTTGAAAGATAATAATATGTAAGTTCAAAAGTCCACTGGAGTCTGAGAAGGAAAAATAAAAAGCCAAACCTAGACACATTGCTATGAAAATGTACACCATCAAAGACAAGGAGAAAAATCTTAAAGGGGTCCTGAGAAACAAAAAACATATTACCAGGCTTCCCTGGTGGTGCAGTGGTTAAGAATCTGCCTGCCAATGCAGGGGACATGGGTTTGGGCCTGGCCTGGGAAGATCCCATATGCTGCGGAGCAACTAAGCCCGTGCACCACAACTACTGAGCCTGTGCTCTAGAGCTTGTAAGCCACAACTACTGAAGCCCACGCGCCTAGAGCCCATGCTCCGCAACAAGCCACCGCAATGAGAAGCCCGTACACTGCTACGAAGAGTAGCCCCCGCTCGCCACAACTAGAGAAAGCCTGCGCGCAGCAACGAAGACCCAATGCAGCCAAAAATAAATAAATAAATATATATATATAAAAAAAATATTACCTTCAAAAGAGCAACAGACTGGCAGATGACTTCTCAATGACAACAACCCAAGATAGTGAAATACCTTTAATATGCTGAAAGAAAATAACTCCCTACCTAGAATTCTATATAGCAACAACAAAATCATTCAAAAATAAAGGTGACTGACAATATTTTCAAACAAATAAAACTAAGATTGAAAAATATTTTCAAACAAATAAAACATCAGCACACTGAATGTGAAATGCAAGGGAATTTACAAAGGATGTACTTTAGGTAGAAGAAAATTATCCAAAATGGTAGGTCTAAAGTATAGGAAAGAATGAAGGGCAAAGAAAGTGGTAAATATATGGATATATCAATATAAAAATTAGCTGCATAAAACAAATATAATGTTTTGTAGAGTGTCCCTCAATATAATTAAAATTTTCATCAACACTAGTATGTAAGATGAGCATGGGGAAAGTAAATATAATTAATTATTCTAAGGTCCTTATATTATCCAGAAAGAGTATAAAAGTTTGATTAACATTAAAACTTGATAAGTAGGCATAAGTAGGCATAAATATATTTAAGTGGTAATTTCCAAGGTAATCACTAAAAGAATAGAAAGAGAATACAGAAGAGGAACCAAGATGGCGGAGTAGAAGGAAGTGCTCTCACTCCCTCTTGTGAGAACACCAGAATCACAACTAGCTGCTAGACAATCATCGACAGGAAGACACTGGAACTCACCAAAAAAGATACCCCACATCCAAAGACAAAGGAGAAGCCACAATGAGACGGTAGAGGGGCGCAATCACAGTAAAATCAAATCCCATAACTGCTGGGTGGGTGACTCACAGACTGGAGAACACTTATACCACAGAAGTCCACCCACTGGAGTGAAGGTTCTGAGCCCCACGTCAGGCTTCCCAACCTGGGGGTCCGGCAATGGGAGGAGAAATTCCTAGAGAATCAGACACTGAAGCCTAGTGGGATTTGATTGCAGGACTTCGACAGGACTGGGGGAAACAGAAACTCCACTCTTGGAGGGCACACACAAAGTAGTGTCCGCATCGGGACACAGGGGAAGGAGCAGTGACCCCAGGGGAGACTGAACCAGACCTACGTGCTAGTGTTGGAGGGTCTCCTGCAGAGGCGGGGGGTGGCTGTGGCTCACTGTGGGGACAAGGACACTGGCAGCAGAAGTTCTGGGACATACTCCTTGGCGTAAGCCCTCCCAGAGTCTGTCATTAGCCCCACCAAAGAGCTCCAGTGTTGGCTTGCCTCAAGCCAAATGACCAAAACAAAGGGAACCCAGCCCCATCCATCAGCAGTCAAGTGGATTAAAGTTTTACTGAGCTCTGCCCACCAGAGCAACAGTCAGCTCTACCCACCACCAGTCCCTCCCATCGGGAAACTTACACAAGCCTCTTAGATAGCCTCATCCACCAGAGGGCAGACAGCAGAAACAAGAAGAACTACAATCCTGCAGCCTGTGGAACAAAAACCACATTCACAGAAAGATACACAAGATGAAAAGGCAGAGGGCTATGTACCAGATGAAGGAACAAGATAAAACCCCAGAAAAACAACTAAATGAAGTGGAGATAGGCAACCTTCCAGAAAAAGAATTCAGAATAATGACAGTGAAGATGATCCAGGACCCCGGAAAAAGAATGGAGGCAAAGATCGAGAAGATGCAAGAAATGTTTAACAAAGACCTAGAAGAATTAAAGAACAAACAAACAGAGATGAACAATACAATAACTGAAATGAAAACTACACTAGAAGGAATCAATAGCAGAATAACTGAGGCAGAAGAACGGATAAGTGACCTGGAAGACAGAACGGTGGAATTCACTGCTGCAGAACAGAATAAAGAAAAAAAAAGGAAAAGAAATGAAGACAGCCTAAGAGACCTCTGGGACAACATTAAACACAACAACATTCGCGTTATAGGGGTCCCAGAAGGAGAAGAGAGAGAGAAAGGACCCGAGAAAATATTTGAGGAGATTATAGTCAAAAACTTCTCTAACATGGGAAAGGAAATAGCCACCCAAGTCCAGAAAGTGCAGCAAGTCCCATACAGGATAAACCCAAGGAGAAACATGCCAAGACACATAGTAATCAAATTGGCAAAAATTAAAGACAAAGAAAAATTATTGAAAGCAGCAAGGGAAAAATGACAAATAACATACAAGGGAACTCCCATAAGGTTAACAGCTGATTTCTCAGCAGAAACTCTAAAAGCCAGAAGGGAGTGGCATGATATACTTAAAGTGATGAAAGAGAGGAACCTACAACCAAGATTACTCTACCTGGCAAGGATCTCATTCAGATTCAATGGAGAAATCAAAATCTTTACAGACAAGCAAAAGCTAAGAGAATTCAGCACCACCAAACCAGCTCTACAACAAATGCTAAAGGAACTCCTCTAAGTGGGAAACACAAGAGAAGTAAAGGACCTACAAAAACAAACCCAAAACAATTAAGAAAATGGTCAAAAGAACATACATATCAATAATTACCTTAAACGTGAATGGATTAAATGCTCCCACCAAAAGACACAGGCTTGCTGAATGGATACAAAAACAAGACCTATCTATATGCTGTCTACAAGAGACCCACTTCAGACCTAGGAACACATACAGACTGAAAGTGAGGGGATGGAAAAAGATATTCCATGTAAATGGAAATCAAAAGAAAGTTGGAGCAGCATGACTCATATCAGATAAAATAGACTTTAAAATAAAGAATGTAACAAGAGACAAGGAAGGACACTACATAATGATCAAGGGATCAATCCAAGAAGAAGATATAACAATTATAAATATATATGCACCCAACATAGGAGCACCTCAATACATAAGGCAACTGCTAACAGCTATAAAAGAGGAAATCGACAGTAACACAATAATAGTGGGGGACTTTAACACCTCACTTACACCAATGGACAGATCATCCAAAATGAAAATAAATAAGGAAACAGAAGCTTTAAAAGACACAATAGGCCAGATAGATTTAATTGATGTTTATAGGACATTCCATTCAAAAACAGCAGATCACACTTTCTTCTCAAGTGCACATGGAACATTCTCCAGGATAGATCACATCTTGGGTCACAAATCAAGCCTCAGTAAATTTAAGAAAATTGAAATCATATCAAGCATCTTTTCTGACCACAACGCTATGAGATTAGAAATGAATTACAGGGAAAAAAACGTAAAAAAGACAAACACATGGAGGCTAAACAATACGTTACTAAATAACCAAGAGATCACTGAAGAAATCAAACAGGAAATAAAAAAATATCTAGAGACAAATGACAATGAAAACACGATGACCCAAAACCTATGGGATGCAGCAAAAGCGGTTCTAAGAGGGAAGTTTATAGCTATACAAGCCTACCTAAAGAAACAAGAAAAATCTCAAGTAAACAATCTAACCTTACACCTAAAGAAACTAGAGAAAGAAGAACAAACAAAACCCAAAGTTAGCAGAAGGAAAGAAATCATAAAGATCAGAGCAGAAATAAATGAAATAGAAACAAAGAAAACAATAGCAAAGATCAATAAAACTAAAAGTTGGTTCTTTGAGAAGATAAACAAAATTGATAAGCCATTAGCCAGACTCATCAAGAAAAAGAGGGAGAGGACTCAAATCAATAAAATCAGAAATGAAAAAGGAGAAGTTACAGCAGACACCGCAGAAATACAAAACATCCTAAGAGACTACTACAAGCAACTTTATGCCAATAAAATGGACAACCTGGAAAAAATGGACAAATTCGTAGAAAGGTAAAACCTTTCTAGACTGAATCAGGAAGAAACAGAAAATATGAACAGACCAATCACAAGTAATGAAATTGAAACTGTGATTAAAAATCTTCCAACAAACAAAAGTCCAGGACCAGATGGCTTCACAGGTGAATTCTATCAAACATTTAGAGAAGAGCTAACACCCATCCTTCTCAAACTCTTCCAAAAAATTGCAGAGGAAGGAACTCTCCCAAACTCATTCTATGAGGCCACCATCACCCTGATACCAAAGCCAGACAAAGACACTACAAAAAAAGAAAATTACAGACCAATATCACTGATGAATATAGATGCAAAAATCCTCAACCAAATACTAGCAAACAGAATCCAACAACAGATTAAAAGGATCATACACCACGATCAAGTGGGATTTATCCCAGGGATGCAAGGATTCTTCAATATACGCAAATCAATCAATGTGATACACCATATTAACAAATTGAAGAATAAAAACCATATGATCATCTCAATAGATGCAGAAAAAGCTTTTGACAAAATTCAACACCCGTTTATGATAAAAACTCTCCAGAAAGTGGGCATAGAGGGAACCTACCTCAACATAATAAAGGCCATATATGACAAACCCACAGCAAACATCATTCTCAATGGTGAAAAACTGAAAGCATTTCCTCTAAGATCAGGAACGAGACAAGGATGTCCACTCTCACCACTATTATTCAACATAGTTCTGGAAGCCCTAGCCACAGCAATCAGAGAAGAAAAAGAAATAAAAGGAATACAAATTGGAAAAGAAGAAGTAAAACTGTCACTGTTTGCGGATGACATGATACTATACATAGAGAATCCTAAAACTGCCACCAAAAAACTGCTAGAGCTAATTAATGAATATGGTAAAGTTGCAGGTTACAAAATTAATGCACAGAAATCTCTTGCATTCCTATACACTAATGATGAAAACTCTGAAAGAGAAATTATGGAAACACTCCCATTTACCATTGCAACAAAAAGAATAAAATACCTAGGAATAAACCTACCTAGGGAGACAAAAGACCTGTATGCAGAAAACTATAAGACACTGATGAAAGAAATTAAAGATGATACCAACAGATGGAGAGATATACCATGTTCTTGGATTGGAAGAATCAACATTGTGAAAATGAGTATACTACCCAAAGCAATCTACAGATTCAATGCAATCCCTATCAAATTACCAATGGCATTTTTTAAGGAGCTAGAACAAATCATCTTAAAATTTGTATGGAGACACAAAAGACCCCGAATAGCCAAAGCAGTCTTGAGGGGAAAAAATGGAGCTGGAGGAATCAGACTCCCTGACTTCAGACTATATGACAAAGCTACAGTAATCAAGACAATATGGTACTGGCACAAAAACAGAAACATAGATCAATGGAACAAGATAGAAAGCCCAGAGATTAACCCACGCACCTATGGTCAACTAATCTATGACAAAGGAGGCAAAGATATACAATGGAGAAAAGACAGTCTCTTCAATAAGTGGTGCTGGGAAAACTGGACAGCTACATGTAAAAGAATGAAATTAGAATACTCCCTAACACCATACACAAAAATAAACTCAAAATGGATTAGAGACCTAAATATAAGACTGGACACTATAAAACTCTTAGAGGAAAACATAGGAAGAACACTCTTTGACATAAATCACAGCAAGATCTTTTTTGATCCACCTCCTAGAGTAATGGAAATAAAAACAAAAATAAACAAGTGGGACCTAATGAAACTTCAAAGCTTTTGCACAGCAAAGGAAACCATAAACAAGACGAAAAGACAACCCTCAGAATGGGAGAAAATATTTGCAAATGAATCAACGGACAAAGGATTAATCTCCAAAATATACAAACAGCTCATTCAGCTCAATATCAAAGAAACAAACACCCCAATCCAAAAATGAGCAGAAGACCTAAATAGACATTTCTCCAAAGAAGACATACAGACGGCCACGAAGCACATGAAAAGATGCTCAACATCACTAATTATTAGAGAAATGCAAATCAAAACTACAATGAGGTATCACCTCACTCCTGTTAGAATGGGCATCATCAGAAAATCTACAAACAACAAATGCTGGAGAGGGTGTGGAGAAAAGGGAACCCTCTTGCACTGTTGGTGGGAATGTAAATTGATACAGCCACTATGGAGAACAATATGGAGGTTCCTTAAAAAACTAAAAATAGAATTACCATATGACCCAGCAATCCCACTACTGGGCATATACCCAGAGAAAACCGTAATTCAAAAAGACACATGCACCCGAATGTTCATTGCAGCACTATTTACAATAGCCAGGTCATGGAAGCAACCTAAATGCCCATCAACAGACGAATGGTTAAAGAAGTTGTGGTACATATATACAATGGAATATTACTCAGCCATAAAAAGGAACGAAATTGGGTCATTTGTAGAGATGTGGATGGATCTAGAGACTATCATACAGAGTGAAGTAAGTCAGAAAGAGAAAAACAAATATCGTATATTAACGCATGTATGTGGAACCTAGAAAAATGGTACAGATGAACCGGTTTGCAGGGCAGAAATAGAGACACAGATGTAGAGAACAAACGTATGGACACCAAGGGGGGAAAGTGGCGGGGGGCGGGTGGTGGTGTGATGAATTGGGAGACTGGGATTGACATGTATACACTGATGTGTATAAAACTGATGACTAATAAGAACCTGCTGCATAAAAAAATAAGTAAAATAAAATTCAAAAATTTAAAGAAAAAAAAACTAATACTAAAAAAAAAAAAAAAAAGGCATGAGAATACACATTTTCCTAAGTAGTAAATGGGGAAAACAAATTTTTAAAAAAAATTCAGTCCAGGGCTTACCTGGTAGCGCAGTGGTTGAGAGCCCACCTGCCAATGCAGGGGACATGGGTTCGAGCCCTGGTCCAGGATGATCCCACATGCTGCGGAGCCGCTGGGCCTGTGTGCCACAGATGCTGAGCCTGCGCTCTGGAGCCCGTGAGCCGCAACTACTGAGCCAACGTGCTGCAATTCCTGAAGCCCGTGTGCCTAGAGCCCATGCTCTGCAACAAGAGAAGCTACCACATGAGGCCCGCACACCGCAACAAAGAGTAGCCCTGCTTGCTGTAACTAGAGAAAGCCCGTGAGCAGCAACAAAGACCCAATGCAGCCAAAAATAAAACAAAATTAAAAAAAAAAAAATTCAGTCCAAAAAAAAATCAAGAAAGGAAAGAAACAAATGCAGATCAGGGCACATGTAGAAGGAATAAAATGTTAGATTTAAATCCAAATATATCAGTAATTACATTAAATGTAAGTAGACTACTTATTTAGTTAAAAGACAAAGACTGTCAGACTGGATTTTTAAACATCCAGTGGTATGCTGTGTAGAAGAGACAAAGTAAATGATAAGGAACGAGCTGTCAACCTGGCCAAGAACAGTTTTCCAGGTAGAAGTAACAGCATCTGTGAAGGTCCAGTAGTAGGAAAGCATAACTGATAGAAGGTCAGTATGGTTAAGGTGTAGAGATTAAAGGAAATATGGCCTGAAGCAAGTCTGGAGGGCTAGTCTTGGCCAATCCACACAGGAGCAAGCCAAAAGAATCACAGAATGTATCCTAAATGGTTGAAAAGTATTAGAAGAGGTACAGGGGCACCATTTATGATCTCAAACTGCAATACAATAACTAGACTTAAGCACAGATAATAAACAGCAACTTGGTCTATTTGGGAAATGATGTGGCTGAAGCGTGAATCTGGAGATGAGGATAAGCTGAAGATGACCTGAAAAGAACCACAGGGGCCAGATGATAGACGGTTTGTATTCTGAAAAGGAATTAACATTTATATTTTGCAGATGATAGGGAACTGCTAAAGGATTTTAAACTGGAGAGTAATTTGATCAGATCTGCATTTAAAGCCACTCAGGCAAGGCTGTGTAAGATGAAATAAGAGGGACACTGGAAGGAGAGAGACCACTTAGACCACTGTTGATTTCAGAGCCACAGTCAACATACTCAGTGATGTACAAGAAGCATGGATTCTTATTCCCTACTCCCCAGATGGAAACACCAAATTCTGGGAGGCAGAGGTGGATTTTTCAGCACCCATAGAAGGTTACTGCCACCACTGTTATCAAACTCTTCAAAAATCAGCTTAATTTTGAAATTCCAAAATCTGCTCACTGTACTGTTAACCAGTAAACAGTTATTTATTTAGCATTTTCTAAGGACTGGGTATCTGCCTAGCACTGTGGGAAATACAAAAAACTCAGCACTTTTAACTAGGAAGATATATCATTCATTTTCTAAAAAGTCTATGATGAGTTTGCAAACTCATTTAGTCCAACCTCCCAGGCATTGCTGGAATCCATTTTAGGCAGAGAGTAAGCCGATATCTGCATGAACACTCAGGGTGATGGGAGCTCACCACCTCCACAAAGCAGCCAATTTAACTGTGGGAAGTCTTTATCGTGACCTTACATTTTTACCCCACTGGCCTTTACTCTGTTTTCCTGATCAATGCAGAACACACTGAACTTATATCTATATAACCACCCTTCCCATGGAAATGACTGACTTGAGGGGCTTGATACGTGCAAGGTGTCTCTTCTATCGACCCTCCTCCATCAGAGCCTCTGGACCCCTCTCCTTGTTCCTCCGGAGCTGGGCTCTGTTATGCCAACATCTTCCTTAGTATGTGACACCAGAACTGACCCCCAATTTGAAGAGTCTTCAACACAGTTGTGGACATTGAATCAGTAGGCTTTAAATCATAGCACCTTGAGGCAATGGATGAAAATGCTAAGACATGGAATTAGATATGCTGAATTTTACCACAAATATTGATGGCTGAACCTTGGACTTAAATGTACGACTTTCTCTTTCAACAGACAAGGAAATCTGCATTTGCTTATTCTTTCCTCCCAGATTCTGCTGTACCATTTCTGCTCTGAGTCTCACCTGGAGGAGCTGGTTGAAGGCCTGTGCACTCCCGTCCCTCATGCCTGTGTCACCCACATGCTCGATCCTGCAGCATCTAAGGGGATTCAGGGAGACCAGGTGCACCTGTTTGAGATGTACTCTCTCCCTCTCCATACACATACGCATATATATATACACATATATTTCATAATTAATTCACATATCTGTATATATTTCCTCTCAATGAAATAAGAAAAACAGGACACTCTTACCTGCTTGAAACATAGGCCAAATAGATTTAAGCTATATCCCCAAATTAAAAGAGGCCAGAACCATACAAATAGAATGAGGCACTTAATTCCCAAATATTCCCAGTTACCATCTCTTCAGTGGCATATTCTGAAATCTCTGACATCCAGGGCAGGCAGTGAGCAGAAAGCAGGAACCCTCCCTCTCTGTAAACAGTGGGATGCAGCTTTGGGAACGATAAGCCATCAGCTGCATATTAATCACCGGGAATTTAGAACCTGAAGGCAAGGGTTACCCTAAATGGCACTTTAATAAGAATAAAACAAGTGAGGCCCCCAAGCTTGATGTCTGACACACCCCACGGCCATGCCCTGCCCAACGTGACTCTTCCAAAGACCCAAATCAGAGAGTTAGGAGGAAGGAGGCAGGGAGCCCTGAAAAAGTGGTAATTGGCAACCGTCTCAGAGGCAAGTGACCAGTGGGAAAGACAGCTCTGGGAGGCTTTGCCCAACTGGAGGGAGGACCTATCCCATCGCTGGCAGCCTGCTCTAGGCTGAAGAGCCTCCTCCTTCATTCAGCCTTGAAGATAGCAGAGTGGGAGATGAGAGGACAGGTACAAGTTCAGGGCGAGCCAAGGCAATCGCCGAAGCCCCTACAGCCTCCTCCTTTGGTCACCAGCAGGAATGGAGCCCTGTGGAGTTGTGGGTGAATATCCTACATGGCAGCCTGTCCAGCAACTTGGGATCCAGCATATGGACCACAGATCCTATAGGCAGACAAGGCAGGGAAGGGAGGGACAGGGAAAGGAGGGTCCCAGAGTGAGGAGTTTGAGAGATGGAAGACTGGAGCAAGTCTGGATCCTAAGGAGGAAATTATCCCCATGGTGTGACTTGATAGAACTTTTACTGACAATCTCTTTAGCACCAGTTCCTCTACTAGGCACCCTACACCACTATTTCATCTAACCTCCCAACATTGCTCTGACCTGCAGATTATTGCCCCATTTCTAGAGAGGGAAGGATGAAATGCAGAAAGGTTAACAATGTCGGCTGTCCGAGGTCTATCTCCCTCCAAAACTCCTATTCTTTCTACAATAGCTCAGTGCCTCCCTCTAGACTGAAGCCAAAATATATCTCCTCCCTTGAAATGCCAAGATGAGAGACTCAGTTCTTGGGGGTTACACGCATGCCTTAGTGCACAATGCTGGGGTCACCTGCCACCTGCCCCTCTCAGTGTTCCTAATGTGACCCCCAAGCCCTAGTGGTGGTCAGTGTGGCTAGTTCCTTCTCAATTAGTGGTCAGATTTTAGAAGCAAGTGCACAATGCTTGTGTCGTTGGGAGAACTGCTCTCGGGAAAGACTGATGAACACTGAGCTGAGAAGCATGCTGTCTCCAGGGAGATGGTTACAGTGCAGCCACAGGCCCTCCAGGAGGAGAGAGGAGAAATCTGAGATGCCTCGAGGGGAAAGGTAATCTGCTGACTTCATCGTTTGGCAAAAGATACAACCTGAGCCTCAGACAACAGTAAAAGGAGCACAGGATCCTGAACATACATCTAACAAGCATTTACTGTTTTCCTCAGCAGGCATCATGCTGGGGCTGAGCTTCTCAAACTACCTGGGGTGACATACCTGTGTTTCTTACTTATTTGTTTGCAATCTAACACACGGTCCTACTATGCACAACTAATAGGCAGCCCGTACCACGAACGAGTTATCACCGGAGATCAGCAACACCCAAACCTGTCCCCACCCTGTTCGACAAGGTGAGTCCACCGGTGTCACCCTTGGATGCTGTGGCGATGTTGAATTGTCACGAGTTTCTAATGCTTCCCATCAATTTCTGGTCTCATCTGTCACCGCCAGCAGCAGACAGCTCACGGGCAGCACCATCCCTGAGCAGCACTCTAGGGCTTAGGCTGGAAGACTGAGGAGTGGCCGCCCCACATGAGGACAGCGGAGTGTGTCATATGTGGGAGGGCTGCCTCCTGTCACCCGGACTTCAGCAATCACCGCCAGCTCTACAGCTCCAGCCAAAAACCCTGTAAAGAGGTGTAGCTGGGTAGGCCTTAGCAGACCCAGGTTCTAAGCCAGATTTTCCACCGACTCAAGGTATAGCCCTGGGTATAATCCTTAACTTGCAGGTGATTGAGTTTCCCTTGAGAAGATGACCAGTTTGAACCAGGCAGCTACTAAGGACCCTTCCAGCTCCCAGGTGCCATGCTCTCCTCCAGACTCACAGCTCTCTAGCCTACCTACATGCTCAGGACTCTTCAGTTTATGTCTCCAGCCTGGACCTCTCCCCTGAACGCCGGAGCCATACATCCAGCTGCCTACTTAACATCTGCCCTCAACACCTCCCAGACATCTCAAATTTAACCTGATCAGGACGGAGCCCCAAAACAGGCCCCCACCCCTCACAGTCTTGCCCCATCAGTTAATGGCAACTCCATCCTTCCAATTGCTTAGACCAAAGATCTTGAAGTCATCCTTGATTTCTCCCTTTATCTCACAACTCACTGTGAACATATCAATACAGCTCTCAACTTACCTGCTCAAACATATCCAAAATCCAACTTCTTCTTATTATCCCACCACCGCTATCCAGGCCACTGCCATCTCATCACCGGCCTGGCTCATGGCAGCGGCTCCTGATAGGCCCCTCCGCCGCCCGCTCTTACGCCGTGGCCTGAATGATCTTCCTAAAACCCAGATGGGCCACTCCTCTGCTCAGAATCCTCCGGGGGCCCCGCCTTTCTTGAGAGCAAAGGCCAGGGTCCTGCCTGTGACCTGTAAAGCCCCGTGCCCCGCACACCCGAGCCAGCTCCCTACCGCCTCTCTGACCTGCTTTCTGCCCTTTGCCTCCCTATCTTCTCAGCTCCAGTCACGTTTCCTTGCCTGCAAGGTCTTTGCACTTGCTGTTTTCTCTGCCCAGAATGTTCTTCTTTCATCCCTGCATGGCTCATTCCCTCATTTCTTTCAGGACTTTCCCCAAAGGTCTCCCTGGTCCCCTAACATCTCAGGGTCCTCCCTCCCTACAGTTCACATCCCCCTTTCCTGCTTAACTTTTTCTCCCTAGCAGTTACGGTGATGTAACAGTTACCTATCTTGTCTGTGATCTGTCTCCTCCAGCAGAAGGTAAGGGCCACGAGGGCAGAGATTTCTGTGCCTTTTGTCCATGTGACAGCCCCAGTGTCTGCCCCAGTACCTGGCACACAGGAGTTCAGTACATTTGTGCAACGAGGGAGGAGTTCTGTGGGTCACTGTCTGGCTGGTCCGAGGTCCTCCGGTTGCCCCTTCTCCACTTGGTCACCAGACCCAGACAACAAACATCTCAGCATCTAAGGGGATGACTCCAACAGGTGTGAAAGAGGCCTGTGTCCCATCTCTGGGCACTGTCTCTGCAGGGGAGTGTGGAAAAGTCTGCTCTTCACCACTGACCTGCCTTCCAAAGCCACTACTTTGCACCCTCATCTCTGCAAAGCAAAATACCCTCTAGGAGGGCTTTTTAAAAAACTCCATCCCATGTAAAGCCTTCAGCTGTTTACCTGAATTCCATTTAATCTCCTATAGAGATGCCTCTAAATCATCTGCTCTCAAGGAGTCAGGGAAAAACTAGCTCCTCCTCTGAGATGGTTTTATCACCCTTGCTGCTGAGAAAACACACTTTAATTTCTATCAAGAGAAGAAGCACAAAGCAACAGAGCAATTATTGACAGTTTTTTCCCCCCGTGCTGGATTCTCTAACCACAGGTCTCACAGGTAAAGGGTTTTATCCATGTAAATGCACCTCTGGACAAAGATCCTGAGTCCCAGATGCAGGTGCATGTGTCGACCTGCTGGACCTTCCATTTGTCCCACCAGGGAGGGTATAAAATGCTCTCAAAGCCAGAGCCATACACAAATGAGGTTCTCCTCTCCAGGGACAGGGGTGAGGCCAACAGGCCAGGCCAGCTACTTGGAGGTGGGGGAAAGAGGGTCTCTTCCCATCTCGGTGGTTAACTGAGGTGACTGCTTGATCGTTCCACACCCAACCGCAGTCCCTCTGAAGGAACAGGACATCCCGGATTCTGTGAAGACAAGAAGCATCTGGAGGCCCCTGGAGCATGCCACTCTCTGAGAAGTCCCTTCCACGATGCCCCTGACAGCCAGGCCCCAATGTATGCCCAAATGATTCTGGGGACAGAGCATTCCCTCACTGTCTTCTGGGAAGCCTGCTCCTCCTAAGTGCCATTGGTCCCCAGGTTCATCCTCTTCAAAGATCTCGGGTCTTTGTAATCACTGACTCTCACTAGGCACCCAGCATTTAACATGCTTTCCCTCATTTAATCACCAGAGCCCAAGGAGAGGGGGAGAGAATTATCATCCCCATTTCCCAGATGAGGAAACGGAGGCTTCCACTCCTTCCCACCCCTTCAGAGCCACTCTCCTTGTGACACGGTTGCTAACGTGGCATTTTATTTTTTGAGTGTTGTAACCATTACCTGAGTCTACGTCATTCTTATACTAGAAACAGGCTACCACTTTACAGAAGCACAGATCTATTCAAGGCCCCAAAGACACAGAGGAAAAAGCACAGCGTGTTTAGCCTAAACACCGAGAAAGAAACTAAGGAACACCCAGGTTCATCACATGATCAAATAATCAGGCAAGTCATTCCCTCATCTGAGGGAAGACTCAAAATGTGCCGACCAACCTGGGCATCTTCATTTCACCAAAGCCCTCTATCAGTGTTTTTTCAATTAATAGACTATTTTAGAGCAGCTTTAGGTTTATAGAAAAATTGATAAGGAAGTACAAAGTTCCCAAATACCCCTTGCCCCTCCACAAACACAGTTTCCTGTTATTTACATCTTGTATTAGTGTGGTATGTTTGTTACAATTGATGAACCAATATTGATACATTAACATCCATAGTTTACATTAGGATTCACTCTGGATCATACGTTATATGGGTTTTGACAGATATATCATGACACGCGTCCATCGTTACTGTAAAGAATAATTTCACTGCCCTAAAAATCCCCTATGCTCTACCTATTCATCCCTCCCTCCCTCCTTCCCCTCCCACAACCCAAACCTCTGGCAACTGCTGATCCCAAATAACTGACCAAAAAAATCCTGGAACTAATAAGCAATTGGAGAAAGGTTGCAGAATACAAGGTTAATATACAAAATTCAATTGTTTATCTATATACTAGCCATGAACAATTTGAGTTTGAACTTAAAAACACATTAGTGCACACACACACAAAAGCCCACACAGGCACATGATCTGCATGAGGAAAACTACAGACCTCTGATAAAAGAAATCAAAGAAGATCTAAATAAATGTGCAGTCCTACACTGAATTTTAAAAGCAAACTCTCCAACTCTGTTAACCTGATCTCAAATCAGAGGTTTAGAAATGCGTTCCTTCACAATGATGGTTAACAGAAAAATCCCCTAAATGAAGGCAGTAGCCTCATGGATGTGCAGCTACAAATGAAAACCTCAGGGCCTCTACCCACTGTGGGCGCAAAGAGATACCAACATACAGTTTCCAGATAAAATACAAATAAGTGTTTAGTATATGTATGTCCCAAATATTGCACGGAACATATTAAAGAATTTAAAAGGTATTTGTAGTTTAGTTAAAATTCAAATTGAACTGGGTCTCCTGTATTTTTCTTTGCGTTATCTGGCAACCCTACCCTAAGGCCTCACTGTGGTAAGACCTGGAACAAGGAAAAGCATCAAACCTCTTAGTGTATTCAGCGCTTGACATTTTTCGAAGCCTTTTCAACCCTTTTCTCTCCGGATTTTACTACGTCTGAGAGGCAAGCAGGACAAATCTCTCTCCACCCTCATTAACCAGAAGAGAGAGAGAGAAAAAAATGTACCAAACAATGGAGTGAAGGCTATGCAGGTCAGGAACACAGCTGGCTCTAATCATTCTTAAGCCCACCTGTTCAATTAGCCCAGGGTCAGGGGTTCAACCCTGGCTGAACCTTGGAATCACCTGGGGAGCCGCAAAAACCCCACTGATGTCCGGGCCCCCACTCCTAATGCCTGAGCATCTTTTTAAAACATTTTACCAAAAAAAAAGTAAAGATATATAAAAGTAGACAAGAAAGGAGAATGAACCCGCAGGTACCCAGTCACCCAGCTTCAATAATTATCAACTCCTGGTCAATCTCGTTTCATATACCAGTGCTGCCCAATAGAATTTTCTGCAGCAACGGAAATGTTCCATATCCATGTCGTCCAATATAGCTGCTAGCCACATGTGACTAATGAGCACTTGAAATGTGCCTGGGGTCCCGGAGGAACTGCATTTTCAGTTTTTAAAAAAGGTTAATTAATTTCGATTTAAATAGCCACAGGTGGCTGATGGCTACATATTGGATAGTACAGATCGATACTCTCACCCATTTCTCTTCCCACCATGTTATTTGGAAGCAAATCCCAGACATCATATTATTTCATCCATGTATCAATATCTTTTCAAGCTTTCCAGATGATTCAAATGTGAAACCACAGTCGGAGGCCAGTGATTAGTCAATCAAATATTTAATACTGTGACTCTCCATTTAATTACAGGACAGACTTTCAGCAACTTCACAGCCTTAAGAACAAGGTTCTCAACCTTGAGTGCACATCCAATCACCTGGGCAGCTGGACCCACGCTCAGGCTCCACCCCCAGAAATTCAGGTTTTTCTGTTTGGAGACATAACTTTTTTTTCTTCCCCTCCTCCTCCTCCATCATTTTTCCACAAGCTCTTCACGTGATTTGAATGTGTGGTCAGAATGGAGAACCACTGCTTTAAAGTCTTTCTATAGCGAGCAGGATCCGCAGATCAGCATTTACCAGCATCATCTGGGAGCCAGTTAGAAAGGCAGAATCTCGGGGCCCACCCCAGACCTTCTGCATCAGAATTTAAGTTCTGCCCAGGTTCCCCAGGTGACTTGGGTGCACATTCAATTTGAGAAAGGCTATTTTATACGAGTTGTTCTCAAAGAGCAGAACTTGTTAGGAATGCAAATTCTTGGGCCTCACCCCAGGCCTACAGAATCAGAAACTCCGGGGGTGGGGCCCGGCAGGCTGTGTGTACGTTAACCAGCCCTTCTGGTAACACTGATGCACGCTCAAGTTTGAGACCCACTACTTTGGCGTCTAGAACATAACTCCATATTGCCCAAGCAGGAAGTAGTGATTATAAGCACAGCAATTCACTTCCAAAGAGAAACTGAAGCCACCCTCAGGCTCCCACGCAAACAATTACACATCAATTAAGATCTCTCTTTATAACCCATGACACAGGACAAGTAAGTAGGAGTGGTGGGGAAGAATTAAAAACAAAGCCACCTGGGGTCCTCAGAAAACTACAGGCTAACAACTGATGTTCATAAAAATGTCTAAAACATTAAACACGTCAGCTGTGTTCAGTACATTCTCCTTAAGGAGGCAACCAAGTTTACATTTTAGAAATATTTCTATTACAACATTTTACATTTCTTTCAAGTGAAAAATAATTGCTAAGAACCGTCTATTGTGTCAAGTATTTCATTCCTAAATATTTGGGGGGGCGTCGGAGGGGGCAGAAACAAGAAGAAAGGTTACACCAGGGTGGCATGGTAGGACCCGAGACCATTTTCCAAAGCAATTACCGTTAAGGTTTTTGAGGTCCTGAATTCTTCTGAAACTGGAGCAAAGCTATAAACTTTCTGCTCTTAAAATGCGTGTCCAGAATATACAGAAAACCTTTTATGCAATGTCAGAGGAGTCAAGGTCCCTAGGCCAAGGGGTCTGATGCTAAGGACGCCTACTGTGACCTGGAAAGCAGGCCAGGAAAACAGAACGCAGCTCTTTTAGGGGTCCTGTCTTCAGGTAGGAAATAGCAAGAGCCACATTAGTAGGCAACATGGTGGGTGGCCCTGAGACCCTCCGTTTTCCTAAAGAGTCGAGTTTTTTAAACAAAATTGGCAGTAGGATCTAGGCCCGATGCTAATGGTATGTCAGGCCATGGGGAGCCTAGCTCGGTTTACCCTCCTTCCCAGAACCCCAAACCCACAATAACAGGACAAACTGGGAGTCTGGCTGCCCCTTCCCACAACCCTACAGCCACTCAAACACCACATACTGTCCCGAACCACTCCCTTCCCCCCAGCAGGGTCCCAGCAAACTGGGGAGAGCGGGGCTGTGGAGCCTTTGGCACCAGGGACCAAGAACTGAGAACCAGGAAGGCTGTGTTTCAAAATGGTTCTCAGCCAGAACACTCAATCTGGGGCAGGAGGGTACCTGAGTTTCCAGCGCCGATGTAGCATCAGTCGAGCTAGGAGCCCAGGAGCGGCCGCACAAGTGATCACGAGCTCACGTGTGCGTGTGAACGTGCACGTACGTGTGCGTGTGAACGTGCACGTACGTGCGTGAGGACGGGTGCAGCGCATGTGCACAAACAGCCTTGCGGGGGCGGGGGGGGCGGGCAGAACAGAGTTAACTTTGGTAAATGAGCTACCTGCCCTTACCGCAGCACCCAAAGCCCTGGGCCTTGCACCCTTATTTACATCACCTGTGGGATGACCTAGACATAGGTTTCCTAGCCCGGCAGCCCTTGGAAATGGGCCGTAAAGTCAGTGACTCAGACTCCAGTTCCAGGGACACGGGAAGCCAAAAGAGCCAGGCAAAGAGACCCCTGCCTCTCAGACTGCACAGGTGGCTAGTACCTGATGCCGTCTCATACCCAGTACCGTCTTCCCTCCTGACAGTCTGGTTGGCCGGTAGTCGACACCACAAAATAAGGCAGAGAACGACCTCAGAGAGGCCTAATGCATTGCTGAGTTGTATGACCAGGGAGTTCTGTGGGGCTTCAGAAAGGAGAACAAACCACACCAGGGAGGGTCCAGGAGGTGTTATGCAGGTGCTGAGGCCCGGAAGGGAGAGGGAGGAGCAAATTGTTGGGGGAAAGGTAGTCATGTATACTAGGAGGTAATATAATGAGGAATTCAGAAGAACAGATTTAAAATATTTATAAGCTCAAGGGAAAAAGATCAATGAGTTCAAAGGACATGGGAGGAAAGCAAAAGTCCTTTGGTCTGCCTTCCCACTTTTCAGAGGTAAAAGTTTTTGTGTACACAAGTCTAGTGTGTGTGTATGTATGTGTGTTTCTTTTTTCACAAATGACATTACACACACTATTCCAACTTTTTAAATTTAACCATTTATTTTGAACATATTTCCCCATTAATATATACAAATCAGCCTTAAAAATTTATAAGTTGCTTATTATTCCATTATAGGGAGGTACAAAATGCTCCTTAGCTATAGACATTTACCTTGTTTTCTACATTTTTCTGTTTCAAATCTGGTGATTTGTCTTTACATCACCTCAGCAGGTTTGCCAGTGGGATAAACCTGCAGAAGAATTTCTGGGTCAAGGGAAACTAATTGTATTCCTATCAACAGTTCAAGTGGCACTTACTGAATACCTACCATATGCAAGAAAAACAAGAGCTCTTATTTTAATGACACTGAAGGTAAACTGATCTTGGGCACCTGACCTCAAGTAGGACGAGGCCATTTATTGAGGGATAAGTTAAGGGCATTTCTACTCTTCCTATGTTTTTTCTATTGTGTATACATGTATTTTTTATGATAAATATTAAATGTGCAACCTAACACATGGGTTATAAAACATTACTGCAGAACAGGTAATCACATGGCATATTTATCCCAATCTATTATATATCGTAAATTCTTTTCACTGTTTTCAGCACAACCCAGTGTGTGATAAATTATATGCATAAAATAAAAATCACCCTGTGCTTTTTCAGAATTATCTCCCAGGGGTTTCAAGGATTGCCTGCGGAGGTGAGAACCAAATTAGTCTCCAGCCTCAAGCCCACCCCCAACCTTAATATCAGCCCCAGCTTGAAGGAGCATTAACATTAGGCAATAGCTCAGCTTGCTGTTTTCTCAGCCAGAAAACCAGTGAGCAGGAAGCAGGGCTCCCTGCTTAGGCTCTGATTTCCTGAAAAGCCAAATCCTCATTGCTTTCCCTACACAGACCCTTTCTCTGCTCCCGCCCTTTTAGCAAAAGTGAAAGTCTTCCTGCAGCAGCCCACAAGCCTTGGCATCAAAGATCTGCGTTACTCACTGGTTCCCAAAAAAACGCTTGTCTGGGACACGGGTTAAGGAGCAGCCAAGAAGAGGTCATTGATCGCTGTCTCCAGGGCTCAGCGGCTCTGGCATGGGGAGGGACCAAGGCTTTCCAGATGTTCCACTGAAGGGCTGGACTGGAGCCAGGGGAGCCCTGCAGATCTACAAAGAGATGCCTGTTCCCCAAGTGTGCACCATTCGAAATCAAAAGCTCTCTGAAGAGAGTCACTGCCCAAGTGGGCAGGGCCTTCCCAGAGACTTCTGTCTCTTCCTGCTGTCCTCACTTACTCCATGTCCATGGCCACCACCCAGCTCTGGTTCTCCTCCACTTCCACAACACGCCCCTCCCCCAGCACTCACGTGCACACATATTTCCCCCAAACTACCAGCTCCGGTTTCCGTAGCAACAAAGCAAAAGCCAACTGGGTTTGAAAAAGCAGCGAATTTGACAGAGACCATGCAGAAGGAGAAAAAAAAAAAAAATAGCCTGGGAAATTCTGGTCTCACCCTAGAAATCTGCCCTCAGAGGAGTGCCAGCCCATCAGGGCGCCCCAGCTACAAGTCTAAAAACTGAGCTCTCAGATTCCCTAGGGCACAATTCCCTTCCTCTGGCTCCACCCACCCTCTCTGGAAAGGAAAAGGCCAGAGATACACTGAACAATACACTGCATCATTTTGAAAGTTATTTGAACAGGGAGCAAATCCTAAAAACAGCATTTGGATGATTACATAGCAATGGTATCATGACTACTACTAACACCATTGGCTTAGTCATTCATTGAACAAATATTTTTTGAGCACCTACTATGTGCCAAGCACTATTCCAAGTTGCTAGGGATGCAGTGATAAACAAGTAAGATAAAATTCTTGCCCTCTGGGACTTACATGCTAGAGGGACAAACAAACAAGTGAACAAACAATTTTAAAAAAGCACCAAGTGCTATTAAAAAAAGCAGCTCAAAAACAAAAAATAGTCCCAAAGAGTATGTTTTAGTATAAAAATGGCGGAAGTATGATAATGTAGAAAGAAAACTAGACTTTCTGTATACGTAGTTGGTGTTTTACTTTCAAATTGTGCCTTCCTGCATATCAACCCATTTTGCCATCACTCACTGTTGAGTGGGATGCATCAGTGTGCTCATTTACCCAAGCAGAAACAGAAGCCCAGACGTGAAAAATGACTTGTTCAAGGTCCACCAAGTTTCATTCTTTGGATTTCTATTTATCAGTTGGCTGTAGAGAAAGTGAAAAGATTAGCTACAAATTAGTGGGAGATGTTTGCAACAAATATAACTGCCTCTGAAGCAATAAGACCAAAAGCATAACAGAAAAATGCACCAAAGGAATGAACAGATATTTTTCAGGAAAGATCAAAAACCTGTAGATACATGAAAAGATTCTCAATTTCACTAATAATCAGAGAAATACAAATTAAAAGTATAATGACACACCACCCACCACGCTAGCAGAAATTTAAAAGTCTGTTTTAAAGTATTTGTGAGGATATAAAGTAACAGGAAACTGCAAACTAAAGTACATTTATGTCTGGTGGTAGCATCCACTGGTATAGTCACTTTGGAAAACAATTTATCATTACCTAGTAAATAATTTATCATTACTTAGTAACGTTGGACATGCAAAGACCTTTTGAAACATCAGTTCCACACCTAAGTAAATAATGTAGAAAACTATAGGTGCAAGTGTGCCCCCAGAATACAGTATTGTCCCTAATAGCAAAAACGTGAAAATAACCCAGGTGTCCATGAATAGGAAAACGGATAAATGAATTTTGATATATTAATAAATGGAATAATATGAACTACAGTCACACGTCAATATGGATGAATCAAAGAATTTATATAGGATGGTACTCTTAAAAAAGCTAAAAAGTAGGTAAGACAAAACAATATATTATTTTAAAAAACGTGCATATAGGTGGTAAAATCATAAAGAAATGCAAAAAAAAATAATTTAACACAAAATTCAGGATAGTAGTTACCTTTGGGAATAAAAGGCAAAGACAAGGTCAGTGAAGGGCCCCGGAGGCTGCAAAGGTGCCAGAAACGTTTTTTCTTAATCTGGCTCATAGTTACATATGACTAGCGGGAGGGGGGGAAGGTAAGGCTGATTTAAATTAATCCCAAAGGACAGATTGATTCAAGGGAAACAAATCACCGAGGGTATTTTTTCCTTAAGTCAAACAAAAGAATTATCATTTGTTGGTTTTCCAAGGCAAGGAAGCCTGGTGAAGGCCTCATGCAGTATAGGAAGTGAGTGTTAAATCCAAAGGACACTGGTTTGATTTCTGTTTTAAAAAATTAAAAATAAAAGCAAAATAGGTCCCTCTCTAGGCAGTGCTAGGTGATTCTAGTTGGCCTGGCAGTATAGTGGCTACAAGGGCCATAATTACAGCCAGGGAGAGGTCGAGTAGCTAGATGGCCATCTGTAATTAAGCAGGTGAAGTCTGTCTTCCAGGCTCCAGGCGCACTGCCGACGGCCCTGGTGACCCCAAACCCACCTATTACAGGCAGTTCTTGACTTTCATACTTTTCGCCTTCAAACAACACACAGGCCAAACAGGGACACTCGCCACCAGCCAGCAATGACATTTCACAGCAGTGCTCTCTGTCTGCCAAGCCCCGGTGCCGCCTCCACACCTTTGCCACGTTCACCTGGACAGTGGTCGCTCATTAATCCCTGGAACAAATATGTCCTAAGCACTGCTGTACGCTGGCACTGAGGCCAAGAAAGTCCAGCAGAGACCAAAATAGACACAGTCCTGGCCTTCTCAGAGTTTAGAGTCTAAAGAAAGCGCTTGTGCATTTGTTGAATATTTTATTGCTCCTGCCCTTTTTTGTTAAATAAAAATGATGGGTAAGGAAAAAAGTGAAAATATTGGCCCTTGTGATAAGATGCATCTTTTCTCCTTTAGAGAACAGAGCAAATCAGCAAAGGGTCCTCAGGGGGCTGCAAAGGCGCCTATTTAGCCTCAGCTGGATCCTCCTAGCACTTAAGCAGGTTGACACGCCACCTGTATGACCCAATGAGAAAAAAAAGAAAAAAAAGATGCTGGAAATATTACTAAAAATTGTGTCTACACAATGAGACATGATGAGAGGATTTTGTAAGATACTTTCATTTTCTGGGAATGGAATCTCCCATTGTAACATTTAACTCATCTCCCATTGTAACATTTAACTCAGTTATTCAAACTTTCACTCCTTTGCCCTTCAGACATGTTTTTTTAGAAAGCAACATGCACAAAATTAGGGGACTGCAAACCTGGCTGCTGGTACTTCATGCATGAGGAGGTTAAAAAGACAGGATTTCATCTTTCTACAAGGGTTTGTTCTTTGGGTTTGGTTTGTTTTTGTTTTGTTTGTTCTTGTTTTTGTTTTTTTGAGGGAAGGAGGAGTTAACTACGTAATGGCATCAAAAAACAACAACAGTGTGAAAGCTCTGAAGGTAATTTCAAGCATTAGATAAAAGGTAGGTCAATGGTTGGGGGCAGGGTGTCAACTACCTTCCTGGTACCTCCACCTTACATAGGCAGTAAATGGTTTAGCCTGTTCATGACCATCATCACCCACCATAGTGAGAAGCTATCTACCCAAAATCAAACCCTTTCTTGGGGCAAGAGGCTAAGAGGCAAAGAAACCTCAGTTTCTTCCCACTTCTGTAGCTTCCATGCAATACCCTCATAAATTTAAGGAGAAAATCCTTACCTCCCAGCAGACATGGACAAGCATGACAAAATGATGTTTTCCCTCAAGTCAGGGACCTCTGTTGCCCTTTTTCCTTCCCCCACATGGGCCTGCTCAACCAATGGACCACTCTTTAATTGAACTCCACGTGCATCCCCATGTGAGACAGAGTTAAGGAGCGAGATTGGTGTTACAAGAGATTATTCCACTTAAAAAAAGGCTTCCAGGAGGGGTTCACACAATTTGGGGTCCACTCAAATAGAATCCTTCCCTAGATCTTTGGAAATAAGACTCAAGTTTCAACACTTCCATTTTTGACTAAATTTTCAAGAAATAGAACTATTCTGTAAATAGATGCTGCGATCCAACTGATTCCCTTTTCCCATTATTTCATACACTCTTTTTCTCTACCTTTTTTTCCATGCAGACCTTGGATTTTTTTCAAACAAGATAAACAGTTGCCTTATCCTCCATTTGTAGATACTTATGGAAGTTGTTATTTACAGATATTCACATCTTACAAAAGACTATTAGAAGAGGAATCTTTTCTGCAATTTTTGAAGACGCTCGTTCAGTATCTGAATACCTGCAGAGATGGAAAGCTCCCTACTTACCGCTCAGATGTACTTAACTGCTAACGAGTAGTTACTAAACTAAGCTTAAAGTTGCCTCCCTGTAACTTCTACCCCTCTGGTCCCAGAGCTGCCCTAAGGAGCCACAGGATAAGTTCTCTCCCTATTTGTCTTGGCAACACTTTAAGTTCTTAAGATACCCACCATGCCTCACCCACTACTCAGGGTCCTGTGCTTTGGTGAGGAATAACTGAGTCTGGCTCCCTCATGATAAGTATAAAGAGAGATTAGGAACCCTTCTCATTGGCTCACACCTGTATTCAGAGAGTCTTAAATCTGAGAATCCAAAATCCTGAGCATTCACTGAATCATAGCATCTTAACGCCTTTGATGCAATCCAGCTGAGGGCCAAAAACAATCATTTGTTCACCTTCAACCGGCCGGTTAGAAGCAGGGCCAGGAACAGAATCCAGGCTTCTGATTTCAGTAAAGAGGTTGCTCCCACTACACTTCATCAGAAGGCTGCTTATGCTGAATTCAGTGTAACTAACTGGGGGCCTTGTGCCCAGCACTACAAGGCCCTGTGATATCAGGACTCCCATGGACTTTGTCGGTGCCGGCATCATAGCCAGGCCCACAGTGGCTTGGGGTTGTCTGGCTCCCCGGTGGACAAAGAGGCCCCAGCTACAGAGATGGCCCTTGTTCCCAGTCTAGCTTTGTGTAGTCCGAATGGCAGGACAGCACACTAAGCTCAGTGCGGCTATATCACGAGACCAGCTGGGAGCCTCATGTGCACTGGGCCAGCTCTCAGCTTGAAGCCCATGTTCCAGAAGGCTCTGCCCTTGAATAACTTGTGGCTCACTGGGGTAGGCAGGGTACAACCAGGACTCTAGTTATAGACACAATGTAAATATCTGAGTACATGCTTGTACAGAAAGACACAGAGGAGTGTGGGAGCACAGTGTGTGAACCAGCATGCTGGGGTGGGTGGGCCGGCGTGGGAAGGCCCCCAGGAGGAGACAAACTTGAAATCAAATTCTGAAAGAATAGAGAAGTTGAATTAACAGGAAGGGGACAGGATATTATAATAGTGGACTTGGTGCGTGTGGAGACCCTGAGGTGGCCTCAGAGCGCCCCTAATAAGTACCAGGCACAGAAAGTAATCATGCAGGCCCACGCCCACCCGCAAAACTGACTGTACACTGGAATATGAAACAACCGGTTATCCAAAGCAACATCAGTCCCAACATCTTGTTTATCTCCATAATTTCCTTTTATAGTGACACTTCTGTTATTTCATTTAGTCACGCATTCATTTATGTGACAAGTTAAAAATTATGCCCCTACTGTGTACCCAGCACCTAAGCCAGAACTCCCCCTGCGTTTCCCCATCCATTAAAGGCAGGTGCAACTTGCCTACCTCAGAGGAGGATCACGTAGAGGTAAGTTTTAGCAAGGTCCCTGGGTGAGTTATTTTAATTAAAGCCCCAGGAACCAGGAGAAAATTAGCACAGTGGAATCAAATTCAAGCACCACTCAATACCTGAGGGTATTTATAGAAAAACAAACACAAAAACAAAAAAATCCAATACGCTGACTGGTTGCTTTTTGGTTTCCTGGCATAAACTGGTGCCTGTTCTCCTAGCTGAAGAACACTGATGCTATCCATTTTGACCTTCTGCAGATGATTAAAGCTGGGACTGGAACACCAGGGCCTGGACATTGCCTACCTCCCTAAGAATATGCCAAGTGCCTTCCTAGCCCTTTTCCAGAAGAAAGGAGAAGGTGGGGGGAAGGATACTAAACAAAAAGGGATTCAAAATTCTTGACTTTGAGAAAGACTAAATGATTGGAAGTTGGGGAAGAGAGAAAGCAGATTTCCCTCTTAATTTTCAATCCCATAGAAACTGGTTCAGAGGGGAAATCACAGGTCTTAAGAGTCTCTCACTCCTCAAAGTGTTGTCCCCCTCAGGCCCCACCCCAGGCCCACTGAGTTGGAATCTGCATCTTCACAGGATCCGGGTGATTCACATTCTTAAAACTCTTTAAGCCTCAGTTTTCCCATCTGTAAAATAGGGATGATAAAATGGCAGATCCATTTACGCTTAAATAAAATAATCTCTGTACAGAGATTTGGCTTAAAATTTTTGTTCTCTCTCCCTTCTTCCTTCCAGGTGCCCAGCTCTATGCAAACTTCTCTTGGTTTTAACTCAGCACTGCAGAGAGCCACGGGGCCGTTAGTCCCACCTCCCTCTCTGTGTACCAAGGAGGCCACGGAGGTCCAAGTGGAACAGATGACTTGTTGCCCGATGTGCCCTAGCTTGGGAGCTCCTCAAGGGCAAGGCCTATGTCTTTAACATCTTTGTTTCTCCAGCTCTTGCATGGTGCTGGGCAGGCAACAGACTCTCCAGATACATCTGTTGAATCAATCGGTACATTCAGTAATTAACTAACTGTGGAACAAAAGCTAAAATCCAGGTGTCTACGAAATCCTAGTCCCAACAACACACAGATACACCTGAAAGTGGACTTAACTTCCCCTGACTCCATTCTTCCTGACAGTTCCCAAAGAATTTATACCCGGCTAATAGTCGAGACCGTGGGTTTCTGCTGCAGACAACAGCTCTCTGAACTAAACATCACCATTATTCTCAGTGTCAGGAAACAGGCAAACTTGAGTGTCTGGAGAGTAGGAATAACCCACTGACAGCCAGTGCGCCCTACTTAGCTGGGCAGAAGGGACCCCAGCTAGTGAAGCCTCTCAGTGTGTGGAGATGGCCAAGCTCGGGACAGGAGCAGCTGACCCTAAACGCTGGAGAGTGCTGCCTGGCACTAGTAAAAACACCCACGTGGGATTGTCCATCCAGAGGGGTGCAGCCTCTCAGCAGCAGGACTGGGCATGCAGAGGCCAGCGGCTCCCTGGAGTGAACGCTCTGTGTGCGTCGTTCATCCATCACTCGCTCCATGGAGTCTGGCTACCTAGCGCACCTGCCTCTCCATGTTGGGAGCATTCAGTCCTCGGTGACAGGCACTATTGGAGGGAATCCTGAATTTCAGTATTTCCCACTCCAAATCAGAGGTGTCTTGAGCGATGGAGGACATGAAGTGGGCCATGTGCATTATTTCTGAGCTCCCTGCCCTTAGACGTTCATGCTGTGGATTAAGCCGGTCATTCCTCTCTGCCTGGGTCTTCTGAAACCTGTCGTAACCTCTGGCCATGGGCAAGTCACGGTCTCCGTATGTATGGGAATGGTCACATTTCCACTTAATTCATTTTGTTTCAAATTTTCTAAGTAATCGTTTTAGCAGCTCATACACATCAATGGGAAAGAAAACCAAGATTATCGGCATTGACAAGAAAGGTTTCCTCCTTTCTAAATTCACCCTTTCCCTTCCCCAGAGACAACTGCTGTTCCCAGTGTGTGATGTATCTTGAAGAGACAGCTGACACACAGGCAAGCATGTCCACTAGAATGGAAGGCGCCTAAGGACAGGAATTTCCGTTTTCACTGTTCACTTCTGTGCCCCTAGTACTGAGAAGAGTAACTGGCAAAGGTGCCCAATAGCTCTATGTTGAATAAATTAATTTATAAATCAGATGTATTCCTGAAAAGTTCACATTTTGATAAATCAAGTCCTACTCTGCCTTTATTTTATCTTCTGATTGGATGCACCTTCAGTGGGCAGCAGCTCTGTCTCCTCAACCAAGAAAAGAGGATAACAGTTATTATCTGCCTTTCAGGGTTGCCATGGAGCTGATGAGAGCACATGGAAGGAAGTATCGGTGGTTGTCATTTACTGACTGCTACTCTAGAAAGAGCAGTCTCCGTGGCGGTCCCACTGCACCCTGTTCTCCCAACAGCTACCCAACTGATAAAACACGTTACTGCGCTTACTGGTCTAGTGCCTGCCTCCTTCTGTAAGAGTACAGATGCCCTAGAGCAGGGACCATCTTCATTAACTCTATACTCCCAGGGCCTAGTACTTCTTAGATAAGTAAATAAATGATGACTCCAATGAGGGACAATGAGGACGAAGGGGAGCTAGAATAGGAGATTCACAGACGTTCGTTCTCAGCTCTATGTATATGGGCAAAAGCACACACCCTCACAGGCGCCGACAAGCTCACACCAAAGATTTATAATAAAGGAGGAAAATAAAAGCCCCAGTGTTAGCAGCTTGAATAAGATGGTGAATGCACTTGATTGTGAAAATGTGAATGTTTCAACGAAGCTAGGTAATAAGGAAAATCAATAAAACTGTCAGCACTGGCCAATTTCAACTGGATAAAAGAAGAAAGTAATTGGTCCTGAAAGACAACTCTCTAAATTAGGTTAGATGAATGGAAATACCCTTTTGTTTTAAGCCAAATCACAAGGACATCAACAACAGTAAACAATTAAATTATAAGCCACTTTGACCCAGTACGATCTGAGCTGCAAACACGAATTTCCTGAATGATCTTCTTTATAAGACACAGAAATGATGTATAGCAAGACAACAGAGACAGAATTGGAGGCCACGCCAGGAAACACGGGGCTCACTTCTTGACTAAGGATCTATTATAAACCCACCCTCTCTATAAGCTTATTTCTTCAACGTGAGTATTCCTCCTTCAATTATTTCATTAGTAAAACAGGCACACAAGTCAATAGAAAATGCACATCTACGCTCCCATAATGGCCGAGAGGAAGGAGGCTTTAGTAGTGATCTTAAAGGGCTCTGCTCTCCAAACACTCAGGATTCAATTCTGTTTTTCATCTGCTAATGGTTGGCATTTGGTGTTGTTAACTGTGGATGATTCATTTCAGAGGAACTGCCGTGCACCCCGAGCCTATCTGGAAGGAAATGAGGGTTTCTTGGCTTATTTCTCATCAAGCATTTTAGCATTGTCTCTGTGACATTATAAACCTCTTGATGGGGGTTCACTACTCATTGCTCTCAAGCTGACTCCCCCTATCTCATCTGGTGCATATAGCCACTTGCAGGAACAAGCATTTATTCTATCAGGACAAAGGATGGAGACAAAAATCTGGAAAAAAGAGACCCACTCCCTGAGTCTGAGTATCAACGGCAAGTAGTGATGCTGGGTGGGGGGAATGCGGGGTACACATTGCAAGATCAATGTTTTTGAACATCTGACTTTTGTTATTTCCACCCTTATCAAATGCTGAGGCTGTTTCTGTTCCCCACATGCTACTGGAGAATCCAACTTGTCCATGGATGTCTGGGGACCCCGTGGGGTGAGCAGGACCACCGTCTTATTGCCTGAGGCACCTCACAGGAGGCAGACGCATCAGCTCCTTGGAGCAAGTGCCTGACTTTGAAATCCCCGATTTGGGAGGGTAAGGGCTCCCTTTAACATGTCAAGCAATGTTTCTCATTAGAGACTGGACAGAACTTGAAAAGGGTGGGAGTGTCAGGGCTTGATGCTGGGACACTAGCTAGATAGTCTGGAGAGGAGGAGAAGGTTGAGGGTGGTGGAGGGCTTACCATGGGACTCCATAAGACTGCTGAGGGAGAAACAAGAGAGTGCAGAAAAGATATAAAGGGATGCCTGTACCAGGCTTGACCTAATCACTTAAGTCCCATGCTTATAAAATGTGCTCTACTCAATGTCCCAGACTTGACCTAGAACATCCCTTCTCCCTGTGACCAAGGTGAGTGAGAAACCTTGACCATGAAGACACACCCAAAAAGAACTACCTTCAGTCTTCAAATACAGCTTAATCATTTAAGGTATTTCATTTTCTTGTTTGAAAGTATCTGTCTGCCACATTGATGACTGTCTTTGTTTGGAAGCTCCTTGAGAACACAAATTGCATCTATTTAAGTTATCGTGTCTCTCCAGACTTACCTAAAAATAAGAGCTTCAAAGCTGTCTTTGATAATGATGGCATGATCCCCTCTACTCAGAATGGCTTCCCTGGGACTTTCCTGGTGGTCCAGTGGTTAAGACTCTGCGCTCCTGATGCAGGAGGCCCAGGTTAGATCCCTGGTCAGGGAACTAGGTCCCACATGCCACAACTAGGAGCCCACATGTGGCAATGAAGATCCCTTGTGCAGTCACTATGACCCGGTGTAGCCAAATAAATAAGTATTAAAAAAAAAAAAAAAAAAAAGAATGGCCTCCCTGCTTCTTCCCTGTCAATCTGGTCTACCTAACTTTTCCTTTTCAGCCCGAGCCCTGCCTCTTTCTTGAATTTCCCTGGGTTATTCTGGCTTCAATTTATTCCCATTTGGAGAACTCCTTGTAACACCAAATTAGGCACTCAATGTGATATGGCCTTGCCTTGTTCCCTAATGCTTTTGTCCTTCAGGTAAGTCTAGGATTCCTAATTGAATTGCAAGCTCCTTGAAGTCAAGGGCCATGTGTTCTTGTAAATGCCATCTCTCATTTTCCACTCCCCTGTCCCCCAATTCAGCATGGGCACCAAACTGGGCACATTTGCTAAAGTGCATTAGTGACGACTTTTCATTTGAATGAATGGTTCTTCTTAATTATCTGATCATTAGAAGGCATTGGATTAAATAATGCAGAAATTCTAAGGAAAAGGGTAGAATTCTTATGAACTGAAGCTTCAGTGGGACTCCGGAATCTGAAAGATGTTATCTAGATAGAAACTACCAGTGGCAGAGGGTCAAGAGGAAGGCCTACCTCTCTATTTCAACCCTGGAGGCAGTGCTCTAATGCTTGCCATGGACACAGGTAAGAAAGATTACTAACCTGCTGGGATGAGTCCAACCAAGACTTCGTTATGGATCCACCTTACAGAGAGCCTGAGAAGGAGCTGACCAGTCCTGAACTGGGACCATGGAAGTTTTCATTTCAAAGAGAGTGGAAAAGAGATCTGCTTATTTATGAAAGGGACTTTCTGGGTCATCTTTGGATTCAAAGCTATAAACTTTACCTTCCTATTTCTGTAAAAAGCTTCCTGAAGAAAAGAACTAAAATGTTAAAAGCAGTGAGGAGGTCTTTGTTGGCAAACTCATTATTGGGGCCATGACTAGGGCCATGATCCAGGCAGGGCCCTGGATCGTAGCCTGGGGTCTGGACCCAGCAGGGCCTTGTAATCAACTGTTTGGCCTCAGGCACATCACTTGACCTCTCAAAGTCACCATCTCCCACCAGGGGGGTAATACTTGCTATACACACATTATCATTTTAGAACGAAGCAAAGCAGGTTTGGTCATGTCTACCTGTCTGTGCAACTTGAAAAAAAGTCCAGAAGAGAGCTGCAAAGATGAGATAAGATTTCTAAACTCTCTCTTCACAAAGGTTAAGGGGTTTGATTGATTCAGCCTGAAGAAGAGAGATTTAATAACTGTCTTCAAATATATGCAGGGCTTTTACCCAGGACCAATGAGAGTGTTAAGGACAACATGTTCTGTCTGCACTGAGAAGAGAGGGCACAAGCCCAGGCTCTGACAAGGAGACATTTCTAACATTAAGGGCCACAGGACACAGACAAGCTAAAGAATGCTCTTCTGGGAAATACTTCAATGGGGGAAGGGTTGGGAAGAAAGAGAAAGACAGAAAATGGGGCAAAACTATGGGAAGGTCTGAACTCTGCAAAAAGCAATCTCATAGCCCCTGCCGGATATAGATATTATTCTATGAATTGCCTCTTTGTCACCTTGCTCTGTTCTTGGACCTTTTCACATGCCACACCCCAGAGTCAGAAACCTGCCCTCAAACTGCTTCCCTGGATACCCTGCCTGCTGCTCCTTGGCACTGGGTTAGAACGTTGCTCACCTCCCTGCCCTCGGGTCTCCAGGGACTTTAGGATATTTATTGAGCATCACCTTTATGTGAGGGCACTGTCCTTACAGCAGTCCTATCACAGTACCTACCATACATCCCATTATCCCCATTGATGGGTGAGAAATCTGAAGCTCTAAACTGGTAGGCACTGGAGCCAGGATTTACATTCAGGACTGACGGACTCCTAAGTCTCTCTCTTTCTTCTCTCTGCTGCCGCTCCCAGAGAGGATACTGAATGCTTTCTGAAGCCTGTGGCTATAGAAAGAAGGGCAGAGGGCTGGATCCTGAGCCCACCTCTTCATCTTCTGCTTCCACAATATGCACTCACTCATTCCACAACCTGATCTAACCACAGTATTTGTGATGGACGTGCTGCAAAAACCATTCCCATTACTTTGTATCTTTGGCATTTTATTGGAGAAACAGTTTGGGGACCCAAACATACCACTGAGGCCCACTTCTTGTTCTTTCTATTGTTGTCTAAGACTCTGAAAAACTCTCCTGGGTGAACACGACACCTGGATGGAAGGTGGGGGAAGAGGAGCCTAGAAATCCCTGGGTCAGACCCTGACTGCCCCCTCCTCTGGGAGCCTGTAAATGATGGTTCACTGTCATATTACTATGAAGAATAGAAGTAATATACAAATTACATCACAAAAAAGGAAGAAATATTAACTAATGTCCACAACAGGAAATAATAATTTGCACAATTGAGAACTACATCCATTGTTGTTTATGCTTCTGTTGCCTGGGCTAATTATGCTCTGATTTAAGTATCTGGTGATCCTGTAGTGCCATGTTTACGAGGAAGCCCCATGGTCATTACTTAAAGCAAACACTAAGAGGCACCCGAGCCTGGAGCAACACACAAAACATCCTAAGAAGGTTTACTACATGGGATAACATAGGTAAAGTTCCTGGCACTGTACCTGTCAATCCCTTCTACTGGCTACAGATATTAGCCAGCCTTCAGCCTTGAGCTCTGATAGATGTCTATTCAAATTATACCGACGATCAAAATTGCATAACCAGAAATGACCTTAACTGTCATCCAGCCTGACCCCTTACACCTGGGGTTAGGTTGCCTGGTTTAGCTAAAGCACACACCAGTCAAATCCCATTATGATGAACTGCACAGGACATGAAAGCAATGGAATTTTATTAAATAGTTAGAAAGCACATTAACTCCAGCTCTAGCAGACGTAAACATCCAGGCTTTCTACAGTGCGTAAGCAAGAAAAAAGAATCCTTTAGCACATCCCAGAAGAAGGGGGTGTATTCACACAGTCTCACCCCCATATCTTTCTCTGGGCTCTTTGGTATTTGCATGTGGTGTAAAGTTTGTGCAATTGCTACGAATATCTTTTTTTTCCATTGATGGGACTGACTGGAGCACTTGAAATAGGTGAGCTGAAGGGATGCTTGATGGCAGAATAATAGAGCAGTGAAAATGTCAGCTGTGCCTCATTTCAATTCTCTTTTTCACCCTTTCTCAGAATACAGAGTTAGGAATTTTCACTAAAGAAAGGGACCTAAATAAGAATCAGTGAATGTCCATAGTCTGGGTGTGACAACCGTGTTTTGCCCTGGACCCTTCCCATGCAATCCAGGTAGCAAATGTTGTGGCTACTCATTCTCCCATTCCTCTTCTCACCCTCTCAATCTTTCCAAAAACAAAGCCACCTCTGGGCCAGGAGCCCTCACTGTCCCAGCAGCAGGAGTGGGAGAACAGATGTGTAGAACACAAACGGAACACACCAAGGTCAGCTTCTAGGAAGAGGTTACTGGAAGTCCTTCCCACTATCCAGAGAAAGAATTCCAAATCCAGAAACAGCAGTTAAGAAAAAGCAGAAAAACTTCTTTTCTTCAGAGCAACACAGGCTAACACTTTACAGAGTCTGGCATGTGTCAGCATTTCTGAAGTAAACTCTATTTTCTTTAGATGAAAGAGATAAAAAAAATAGGCTAAGAGTTCAGTCCAATGAAAACTGCTTTGGTCATTCACATGCAATAAGCTGTAGAAGCAAGAAGAAAAAAATCAATTGCCTCTGATTTATTTATTCATTCATTTGTCCATATCCTTTCCCTCTAATGTAAAAAAGGATGTCTTCTATAATTTTGCAAGTCGTTAATCTTTTCAAAGAAAAAAATAATCCAAGCCTCCCACTGATTGCCCAGCATCTTGGCACAGGGAATACATATTTAGTTAATTATCCTGTTGCATATACATTATGTAAGGAAAAAGGGGGATTGATTTTGCTCAGCAAATGTTTCACCAGTATCAACAATCAGGAGATCACTGTAATATTGTGAAGTCTGGTAAATTTGGGATCACACGCTGTGTTAAAAGTAAGGCAAGGCTTTACATTACTGGATGCTTTATTTCTTAATCTGGGTGGCGGGTACACTGGTACCCATTTTATTATACTTTAGGCCCTTTTGTACATCTTGAATAATTCATACTAAATATTGCTAAATCTCCAAATCTTCTACAATAGTTTCTATTCTGGGCTGTTCAGAGCTGAGAGTAGAGAGGGAAAGTTGGAAACGCCAAAATGTAATTGCAATAAAGAGCAGAAAATGTTAAGAGACCAATTCTGGAAGGATGTTTAAAGTTTTAAACCTATGCCAAATAATTGAGATCTATTAAGAGAGGACTGAATTCTATCATGAGCTCCATATACACACAATTATTGAATTATTCTGAACACCTGTTGAAATCAGGTGATTAAATTAGTTAAATGAAAGTCATCAGGCCCCACTGTCAAGTGCATCATTTGACCAGCTCATTTAAATTTGCTTACATAGTCCCTCCTCCATTATAGAAACTTAAACTAGAGCTTCATCCCCAAAACTGTGGGGTTGTGACTTTGTGCTTATAATCCCCAGTATTCTGGGGAGATGCTGTAAAAGGCCCAAATCTCCCAGCCAGGAGCTGTGCCTTTCCCTTTGGGCCACAACCTCTAATCCCCATTTTTTCTCATTGCCAAGAAGAACCCGCCTGGCTCGTCCCATCTTTCTGCCATGACATTAAAGCCAATTGTTCTGTCCCCTGCCCACAAAGAGAAGAGGAGAAGAAAGATGGTCCCAGTAACTAAACTTTAGTCCTAATTCCCAACCTCCCTAGAGCCCAAGTCTGCCACCATCTCCCTGTTTCCACGTGGAGAAGGTTTTATTGTCCAGTCTTCCCTTCTACCCCGACTGCTCAGCCCTCACCACGCGGCAAGCCTTGAAAGGTAGTAAGTGAGCAAAGACAGGATGGAGAGAAGAGGGTGTAAGAAGAAGAAAGAATGAAAATCCAACGATCAGAGAACATTTATACCCTACTTAATCAGCTAGTGGGGAGCAGATATCCTCACCCCATTATTTCTCTTTAAGAGCAGAGCTTTTGCCTGGGT
This sequence comes from Balaenoptera acutorostrata, assembly GCF_949987535.1. Taxonomy (NCBI): domain Eukaryota; kingdom Metazoa; phylum Chordata; class Mammalia; order Artiodactyla; family Balaenopteridae; genus Balaenoptera; species Balaenoptera acutorostrata. The sequence continues at coordinate 56,037,659 of NC_080075.1, forward strand.
AAAGAACTGGTAAAGAGAAGTAACACTTCTTTATTTTTATTTTTTTGATTCAGTTATACACACACACATATACATAAAAAATATGTATATATACATATAAATATATATGTATATATACATATAAATTCTTTTTACCTTATAGATTATTACAAGATACTGAGTATAGTTCCCTGTGCTATACAGTAGGTCCTTGTTGGTTATCTATTATATATAGTAGTGTGTATATGTTAATCCCAAACTCCTCATTTATCCCTCTTTATAGAAGTAACATTTCTGATTCTGAAATTTGACACCTCATTTGTTTCATTTCTGAATACCGTGAGACCAACTGGTGTTACTTCCTGGCCACCACACACACACACTGACCCCACGCGCTCCTCCGGGGAGAGCAGCCGCCCCACCGAAGCCTGCCTGGGCAGCCGCGCGCAGGAACGCCTGCTTTACTGGCCTCACTCCGTAAGTCGAAAATCTTCCCTCTGCTCCACCAAAGCTAACAGATGGCTGGTCCCTTTTGGTACACAGGCGTAAGCATCTTCAAAATAACCTTTTCCTTTAAAGGGTGCCAATTAATTAAATGTCACTGTAATATGTCTCAGCCAAGGAGGGAAGGGAGAGACCAAAAGACAAAAGGGTCGATGGACAAGAACAATGACGAGAGCTCACACTCTCCTACCTTCACCCGATGACCCCGAGAGATCAATGATCACATACACTCTTCCTTCTGGCTCCAGATCAATCTGCAATTAAGAAAATGACAGTGACTCTGTTAGTGCATTGTAGGGGCAACCCGAGAGTTCATGGCATTTCCACCCCAAACTGCTAAAACCTAGAGTCACAGCTCCATTCAATCCATGAATCTGCAACAGGCCGAGTGCTGGGTGAATGAGGGATGAAGGAGAATCAGCATTTGTGGAATGTCTACTATGTTCTGGATGCAGTAACAATGAGGTCTGATGCATACCCAACAGGTACTGTCATCCCAGTGGTTCCCAACTGGAAGCAATTTTGCTGCACAAGGGAAACCTGACATGAGGTACTACACTGGGGACACCTGACATAAGGAACGTTTTGGAGGACACGAAAGTATCTGGAGACGTTTTTGATTGTTACGATTGGAGAGGGAGTGGTGCTACTGGCATCTAATGGGTGGAGGTCAAGGATGTGCTAAACATCCTACAGCAGACAGGACAGTCCCCACAACAAAGGATTATCCAGCCCCAAATGCCAACAGTGTCAAGGTCGAGAAACCCTGTGTTAAACTCCGTTTCACAAATAAGGAAACTGAGCTCAAAGTTCCAAGGTAAATGGCAATGCTGAGATTCAATGCCAAGACTGTCTACAGAAGCCCCTGTTCTTTATACTACACAAGTTGCTCACGGGAGATAAGAAAAGCATAAGACATTAGTCCCACTCTCAAGGTGTTTACAATCTCACTGGGGAGTCTAAAAACAAAAAACAAAAAACAGAACAATGCTGAACCCAGCTTAATGATGAGGGACAGAGAATAACTGATAAAAAGTATCTGGTGGACCTGAAATCAGTGTGAAAGAGCAGCCTGGGAAGACTTCACGAAGGCCAGAAAGGGAAAGCACTCCAGGTGGAAGCAACAGAATAAGCAAAGGCTGGGCATGTGAGTGGTGCTTGTGGGGGACTGAAGGGCCACCATGCTCGGTGTATGCTGGCGCATGCGTGTTGCAAACCCCGGACTCTACCAGGGTTGTAAGGAGAGAGCCGATGTCGCTAAATTCTCACCACCAACCTTCTCTACCCACCCTCGTGCCCTCCCTCCCCACCTCCCAATCCAGCAAGCTACTGGCCCAATACAGAAGCAGGATGACGAGGAGAGCCAGAGGGGCTGGGCCGCTTGCAGTCGACATCCTTCCAAGGTCTGCACTGTCCTCACAGAGACCATGTTCTCCCTGAGAGAGTAGCGACTCTGGAAACCCTGGATCACTGAGTACCCCTGTACCCACCCCGCCTCCACAGTCCCATCTGTCTGTGCGGAGCTCCAATTGGCTCAGATGTGCCAGGCTGGTCTCCTCAACAAGCTGTGAGTTTCTTGAGGGCAGGAGCCACGAGCCCCTCCCTTTCTTTTCCATGGTCCTCAGCAAGGAGCAGGCACACATTTAACAAGTACTACTTGGGAAGAGTTAGCCTGGTGAACACCTCCTGCTCCTCCAAGGTCAAGGTCAGTTATTGCCTCCTCTCTGAAGCCTTTGCAGATATTCCGAGTCAGAATTAACTACCCTCCCTTGTGTTCTTATAGTACACATACATATCTCAACCGCGGCTCCAGTATGTCTCTCTCCTCGGCTAGACAGAGACTATGACAATCCTATTTGCACCCCTAGTGTTTAGTGTACTGTCTGTTGGTCAGGAGACACCCAATAAACCTTTGTGGAGGTGGGAAAATGTTCTGTGTCCCAGAGCCTATTCTGGGATTATTCACTCCTGCAAGCCCCTTCCTTAGGAAGGAAGGAAGGCAGGGGATCTGTACTAAAATGATGTTCCAATGAGGCAAGAGGGGAAGAAGAGGCAGCTATACCAGGAGTACCATATACTCCCTATGAGGTAAAAACTCACCTTGAACGGATGCTCTCTGTGTCCCTTCCCCCGACATCTCACTCCACTCCTAATCCAGATTCCCTGAGCCATTCGTGAGCCTCTCTTTATTTCCAGACTCAGCCTCTTAGTGGTTGAGAGTGCTTATGGTTTCCCTCAAAGTTATAGTTCCACCAACACGGGTCTTCAATGCCCCCCAGATGAGGTCCCTGTGATATTGCAGGTACTCTGTCAGGGCAGAGAGTGAGGGAGGGCAGGGAGCTCTCAGGTAGCCCCACAGGGACCGCTCACCTGGGTTTGGGATCTTGAGCTTGGGATCCAGATGAGACCCAAATAACACACTGGTGATGCCAAAGAGTCCACGATTTCAGGTTTCTGGGTAAAGAAAATGTTCTCCACCACCCTCACCACTAATACTGTCCCGTGCCACAAGCATAACCTGGCCCCTGCACTGTATTACAAACAGGAAAAACAACAGAGCCCAACCAGAATCCTGCCCCTGCCACAGTTCAAAAGTATCAGGGGCCCCCTTGTCTGAAAGCATGGAATTTAAATAATGTGTGCCTCTTAGAGATTAGGTCATCCCTATTAAACCCCGCCGGCAAAATGAAACACTTTCTCATATCCTCCAAGCCAAAGATTTCCCACGACTGTGGATTTCATTGGCAAAGTACAATGGTATCTGAGAAAAGCAGGGAGGGAGGCAGCAAAGGAATGAGATGGGCCGCGAGGCCTATCGGAAGGCAGGCAGCGTGCCTTTCTTTGCAAAAGGGGAGTGAGAACTCGTGGCGGGGGACAGGTCATTGATGATAAAATGTATTAGGATATTAACATTCAAGATAGCAATCAGAAACCATTTTAGCACCCTCTGCTGCCTCAGTGCCGATGAACTGCATTTTCAAACAGAAAAATAGAAATTAAGCTATTAAACATGCCAAGAGCAACAAAGAGCTTTGCAGCCTGGGCAGATGGCCGCAGAGCACTGGCTGAGTGCCAGCCAGCCAAGTAAGGAGGCTCTAAGAATCCATGCAGGGTGGTGGGACTTCAACGTGGATGACTAGAGGAGTTATCAGGTACAAAAGGGGGTGGAATGCCTTGTAACTTCATGGCCAAATTAACTTAATCACAATTCTGTTCACAATTATGTGGCCCGGATAATGAAGCAATGTCGGTGCCCAGCCCTGCACAACCACTGCAAGCTGATAGCTGGCATCACCACCAGGCAGCTGGCACTACATAAAAGCAGGCCTCCTCCCTCCTCCCAACCATTCCCAGGGTTTCTTCTCAGCTCCTTCTCCCGGGCTTCAGGTTCCTCCCAAAACCCCCTTTATCAAATCTCCTTGAACCTCATACCTTTATTTGATTCACTTTCCCATATACTATCTCTGTTTTGGACTGTGATTCTCTTTCAACCTCCAGCTGAGGCCAGAAGCAAGGCAGTAGAACCATGGGGGAGACAAACACAGCCTTTGGAGTCACACCAGGACTGAATCCCAGTTTTGTCACTTACAGGTCAGGCAATTATTTATTCTCCCTGAACTTCAACCTCTGTCTCTTCATCTGTGAAACAGGTTATTGTAACAATTCCATGAGACACACAGGCAAAGCACTTGGCACTTAGGAGTTACTCAGTATATGGTGGTTAACAGTGAACTTACTGGCTCTCTGGCCTGAAGCAAGCAACTATCTTCTCTAAGACTCAGAATGCTCCTCAGTGAAATGGAGCTAATAACAGGTCCTGTGACACTGGGGGTGTCACAATGTAAAATGTGAAAATCTACATACAGTGCATAGCATGGTGCCTGGCACAGAACACTCGGTCATTGTTGCTGCTATTGTTATTAAAAAGCCAAGTCTTCAAATCTGTTACTTAATCCGATGTGATGTTCTTTCCACTCTATGAAACTTCCCACCCACCAAAAAGCATTTTCTTGCCCCAAATTGATGTTATTACATATTATTTCAGGACATCTGATGATTTTACAGTGCTGTGAATATCAGATGTAGAACTAAGGTGAGAATTTCTCACCCAGCCCTGGAGGAAACCCAGTGGGAAAAAAGGCTATAGCCCTGGTCATCAGAGGGCCATGAGGTGATGACGAGAGGAGAAGCTGAGGATAACCATGTATTGTCTGAGCACCTGCTAGGCCTGGGACACTGTACTGAGGTTTCACCTGCATTAGTTCATCTAATCTCCTGGGAGGCCAGCAATACATATTCCCTACTTTTCAGATAGAAAAACTGGGGTACAGAGAGCTTTCAGCCGGATTCCCACGCAGCGCTGCTGCCTGGAGCACACAGGAGAGATGACTCTGACAGCGGGAGCTCCCATCTCCAGCCCCACAAAGCCTTCTCTGACAACTCAGTCTCAGGGTTCTCATAACTCTAAGCCTCTGGCTGTCCTCCGTGGGTTCATTCTCCTTCTCAGGTGCAACTGGCTCCCCAGCCAGGCCGGTTTAAGTCAGAGCAACGCGTTGAACACCTTGCCCACCCCTTCCCACCCACCCCCAGCCCCCCAGAGCCTTTGGGGAAGGTCTGGGCATAAACAAGAGCTCCATTCCTGCGAGTTAGGTACAAAGCAATGGGGAAAGAGCCCAAACCACAGAAACCAGGAAAAAGCCATCTCTGAAAATCAAAAAGACACACAGACACTTTCTGGGGTGGTGCCTGAGCATTCACAAAGTCCTTCACAAGCATTATTTCATTGATTCCTCACAATTAACCTGTAAGGTAACAAGTATTATTAGCAACATTGTACGTACGAGAAAACTGAGGTTAAGGAAGATAAGCAGGGCTAGTGAGAGCACACACACGGCACAACTGCAGGGGCACCGTTCACACGGTAGTCTCTGAGGACAAGTCCTCCAGAGCTGAACAGCCAGAGGTAAGAGGCAGAGTCATAACTTGCACCCTCAGCTCCTGACTCTCAGAGTCCTATACTCCTCCCAGCACACCACACGTGTCCAGCAAGAACCCTGACCACTGGGCTAGCACCCCAGCCATGCAGCCTGCTTAGCTGTCACCGCTGTGTGTCACTGTGACCCATAGGTGTCTGTATGCCTGTGTTTGGGGGTAATCGAGTTTGAGACAAAGGAGGCAAGAAATTCATAGTCAAGCTTCCTCCTGACCATAGGCTCAACTTTCACTGGGGACCTCTAGGCAAACCTCTCCTCAGAACAGCCCGCGAGGGTCACACAGACCCAATTTGAGCTTCACTTCCTTTTCCATCTGTTGTCAGGCAACAGGGCCTAGAAAGAAGCAAAAGGGAGGGGGGGGGCGGTCAGAAAAGGATGACTCCAGAAGGGAGGAAAAGGAGGAAAAGAGGCTGCACTGCCCATGTTGCACCCATTAAGTCCTAGATAATAGGCTGTTTCTTTTTTTTCCTGGAGGAGGGTGGGGAGTGAAGGAGGAGGAGGTGGGAAGGAGAAGAAGAGAGAAGACTCAGAGCTTCTTTCCCAAGGCAGAGGACCCGCTTCCCAAGGTCTGCACCCCCTGGATTGCTGGCTATTTTCCCCTGGAGGCCTCTCAGGCACGTACTGTCCCCAGAGGTGCCTGGCATGGAAGAGGCAAGCCAGACAGAGCAGGAGATCTTCAAGCAGCCCCAGCTGCTGCTTTTGGAAAGCACAAAACGTGCAGGCGCTATGATGGGCAGCTCTTGAGCAGCTGCTGGGTGGTGATTTTGGAGCTAGCCACCAATTACACTAAAGACTCTTCATTTGAGGAGTTGCTACTAGATCTATTGGTAGAGTGCACTGGCTAGTTAAAAAGCAGAGGGTGCACATATAATTAAATATTTTAAGAGCTCCACTCGGTTCACAGGCTTCGAATAGCACTTACTTTCATAAAACAGGAGGAGAGGAGGATTGCTCCTTTCTCATATGCCTTCCATGGTAGTGCAAAGACGTTATGTGGGCTTTCGTGTACATCCCTGAAGGGCAGAACCCTGTCTGTCCAGCACATGGAAGGAATAATAATACATATTTATACATGTTGGCTCAATGGACGAATGGCCCGATTTTAAACTGGACCTGCACAACTGAATTATGGAGATGATTTACTTGGGAAGCCATCAACCTGTACAGAAGTGTTCCTAGCAGCTTCATTCATAACAGCCAAATACTGGAAACAACCCAAATGTCCAAGAACAGATAAATGAATAAGCAAACCATGCTGTATCCATATGACAGACTTTTACTCAGCAGTAAAGAATGAACTCCTGGTACATGCAACAAAACGAATGCTATGGGAAAGAAGCCAAACGCAAGAGATTACGATTCCACTTACATAATGTTCCAGAACAGGCAAAATGAATCTATCGTGACAGAAAGCGTATTGGTGATTTCCTGGAGGTGGACATGGGAAATGGATTCAAAGAGGCACAGGGGATGATTGAATGATTTTGAGTATTGTATTTTACAATAGTAAAGTATATATTCAATAAAAAAGAAAAGAGGCACAGAAGAACTTTTGGGGAAGGTGAAAGTCTTCTGTATGTTGATTGGGTGGTGGTGACATGAATGTATACGTTTGTTAAACTGAATCAAGCCACACACTTAAAATGGATGCATTCTTTTTTTTGCCTGTAAATTATACCTCAATAAAGTCGCTTTTGAAAAAGGAAAAAAAGAAGTCATCATTTCACATAAGGATTGCTCTACAATTTTCCTTTAAATAACAAATCATCTTCCCACCCTCAGGGCATTTAAGATTTCATATTCCATTTTTAAAAATAAAAGGGTTCATTCAGAGTTTTTCAAGAACACATCTGTCACCCAACATAATGTACACCTACCTGTGTAGGCACACATTCACACACCCACCCACGTGTGCAAAACACACTCAAACCCACCTTCTCTTGTCTTCTGTGATCAAAATACGGTAATAGCAAGAAAAACACATCCAAAATGTAGGTTCCCTGCTGAATTATTTAAACCTTTCTGTGTGTGGATCTCAATTTCCTCATATGCAAAACAAAAAAAATTAGGCCAAATGCTCTAGAATGGCTTTTAACAACCTCAAGGACCTAAATATCCATGAATAGGAGGGAGTTTAAATAAATTATGGGACACCGTTTGGTAGATCTCTATGCAAGCCCTAAAAAAAGAATAAAAAGATCTAAATGTACTGACTTATATGAAACTATCTCTGGGATATATTAAGTGGGAAAAAAGTATGGTGTAATGTGTTTCTTATGCTAGGCTATCATGTGAATAAAATGGGTGTGCATGTGGGTAAACACACACAGACACACACACACACTGTCACACTTGTTTGGCATAGATTACCTCTAGAAGGAGTCTTAATCAACAGGAAACAGGGGTTGCCTCAAGAGATGGAAACTAGGGAGATTAACCAAGATGGCGGAGTAGAAGGACGTGCTCTCACTCCCTCTTGCGAGAGCACCAGAATCACAACTGGCTGCTGGACAATCATTGACAGGAAGACCCTGGACTTCACCAAGGAGGACACCCCACGTCCAAGGACAGAGGAGAAGCCACAGTGAGACGGTAGGAGGGGCTCAATCAGAGTAAAATCAAATCCCATAACTGCTGGGTGGGTGACTCACAGACTGGCGAACACTTATACCACAGAAGTCCACCCACTGGAGTGAAGGTTCTGAGCCCCACCTCAGGCTTCCCAACCTGGGGGTCCTGCAACGGGAGGAGGAATTCCTAGAGAATCAGACTTTGAAGTCTAGTGGGAATTGATTGCAGGACTGTGACAGGACTGGGGGAAACAGAGACCCCACTCTTGGAGGGCACACACAAAGTAATGTGTGCATCGGGACCCAGGGGAAGGAGCAGTGACCCTGGGGGAGACTGAACCAGACGTACCTGCTGGTGTTGGGGGGTCTCCTGCAGAGGCGAGTGGTGGCTCTGTTTCACCGTGGGGATAAGGACACTGGCAGCAGAGGTCCTGGGAAGTTCTCCTTGGCGTGAGCCCTCCCAGAGTCTGCCATTAACCCCACCAAAGAGCACGGGTAGGCTCCAGTGTTGGGTTGCCTCAGGCAAAACAACCAACAGGGAGGGAACCCAGCCCCACCCATCAACAGTCAAGTGGATTAAGGTTTTACTGGGCTCTGATCGCCACAGCAACAGGGAGGGAACCCAGCCCCACCCATCAACAGTCAAGTGGATTAAGGTTTTACTGAGCTCTGACCGCCACAGCAACAGTCAGCTCTACCCACCACCAGAGCCTCCCATCAAGCCTCTTAGATAGCCTCAACCACCAGAGGGCAGACAACAGAAGCAAGAAAAACTACAATCCTGCAGCCTGTGGACCAAAAACCACAGTTACAGAAAGACAGAGAAGATGAAAAGGCAGAGGGCTATGTACCAGATGAAGGAACAAGAAAAAACCCCAGAAAAACAACTAAATGAAGTGGAGATAGGCAACCTTCCAGAAAAAGAATTCAGAATAATGATAGTGAAGATGATCCAGGACCTCGGAATAAGAATGGAGGCAAAGATTGAGAAGATGCAAGAAATGATTAACAAAGACCTAGAAGAATTAAAGAACAAACAAACAGAGATGACCAATACAATAACTGAAATGAAAACTACACTAGAAGGAATCAATAGCAGAATAACTGAGGCAGAAGAACGGATAAGTGACCTGGAAGACAGAATGGTGGAATTCACTGCTGCGGAACAGACTAAAGAAAAAAGAATAAAAAGAAATGAAGACAGCCTAAGAGACCTCTGGGACAACATTAAACGCAACAACATTCGCATTATAGGGGTCCCAGAAGGAGAAGAGAGAGAGAAAGGACCAGAGAAAATATTTGAAGAGATTATAATCGAAAACTTCCCTAACATGGGAAAGGAAATAGCCACCCAAGTCCAGGAAGCGCAGAGAGTCCCATACAGAATAAACCCAAGGAGAAACACGCCGAGACACATAGTAATCAAAGTGGCAAAAATTAAAGACAAAGAAAAATTATTGAAAGCAGCAAGGGAAAAACGACAAATAACATACAAGGGAACCCCCATAAGGTTAACAGCTGATTTCTCAGCAGAAACTCTGCAAGCCAGAAGGGAGTGGCATGAAATACTTAAAGTGATGAAAGGGAAGAACCTACAACCAAGATTACTCTACCCAGCAAGGATCTCATTTAGATTTGATGGAGAAATCAAAAGCTTTACAGACAAGCAAAAGCTAAGAGAATTCAGCACCACCAAACCAGCTCTACAACAAATGCTAAAGGAACTTCTCTAAGTGGGAAACACAAGAGAAGAAAAGGACCTACAAAAACAAACCCAAAACAATTAAGAAAATGGTCATAGGAACATACATATCGATAATTACCTTAAACGTGAATGGATTAAATGCCCCAACCAAAAGACATAGACTGGCTGAATGGATACAAAAACAAGACCCATATATATGCTGTCTACAAGAGACCCACTTCAGACCTAGGGACACATACAGACTGAAAGTGAGGGGATGGAAAAAGATATTCCATGCAAATGGAAATCAAAAGAAAGCTGGAGTAGCTATACTCGTATCAGATAAAATAGACTTTAAAATAAAGAATGTTACAAGAGACAAGGAAGGACACTACATAATGATCCAGGGATCAATCCAAGAAGAAGATATAACAATTATAAATATATATGCACCCAACATAGGAGCACCTCAATACATAAGGCAACTGCTAACAGCTATAAAAGAGGAAATCGACAGTAACACAATAATAGTGGGGGACTTTAACACCTCACTTACACCAATGGACAGATCATCCAAAATGAAAATAAATAAGGAAACAGAAGCTTTAAATGACACAATAGACCAGATAGATTTAATTGATATATATAGGACATTCCATCCAAAAACGGCAGATTACACGTTCTTCTCAAGTGCACACGGAACATTCTCCAGGATAGATCACATCTTGGGTCACAAATCAAGCCTCAGTAAATTTAAGAAAATTGAAATCATATCAAGCATCTTTTCTGACCACAACGCTATGAGATTAGAAATGAATTACAGGGAAAAAAACGTAAAAAAGACAAACACATGGAGGCTAAACAATACGTTACTAAATAACCAAGAGATCACTGAAGAAATCAAACAGGAAATAAAAAAATACCTAGAGACAAATGACAATGAAAACACGACGACCCAAAACCTATGGGATGCAGCAAAAGCGGTTCTAAGAGGGAAGTTTATAGCTATACAAGCCTACCTAAAGAAACAAGAAAAATCTCAAGTAAACAATCTAACTTTACACCTAAAGAAACTAGAGAAAGAAGAACAAACAAAACCCAAAGTTAGCAGAAGGAAAGAAATCATAAAGATCAGAGCAGAAATAAATGAAATAGAAACAAAGAAAACAATAGCAAAGATCAATAAAACTAAAAGTTGGTTCTTTGAGAAGATAAACAAAATTGATAAGCCATTAGCCAGACTCATCAAGAAAAAGAGGGAGAGGACTCAAATCAATAAAATCAGAAATGAAAAAGGAGAAGTTACAACAGACACCGCAGAAATACAAAACATCCTAAGAGACTACTACAAGCAACTTTATGCCAATAAAATGGACAACCTGGAAGAAATGGACAAATTCTTAGAAAGGTATAACCTTCCAAGACTGAACCAGGAAGAAACAGAAAATATCAACAGACCAATCACAAGTAATGAAATTGAAACTGTGATTAAAAATCTTCCAACAAACAAAAGTCCAGGACCAGATGGCTTCACAGGTGAATTCTATCAAACATTTAGAGAAGAGCTAACACCCATCCTTCTCAAACTCTTCCAAAAAATTGCAGAGGAAGGAACTCTCCCAAACTCATTCTATGAGGCCACCATCACCCTGATACCAAAACCAGACAAAGACACTACAAAAAAAGAAAATTACAGACCAATATCACTGATGAATATAGATGCAAAAATCCTCAACAAAATACTAGCAAACAGAATCCAACAACACATTAAAAGGATCATACACCACGATCAAGTGGGATTTATCCCAGGGATGCAAGGATTCTTCAATATACGCAAATCAATCAATGTGATACACCATATTAACAAATTGAAGAATAAAAACCATATGATCATCTCAATAGATGCAGAAAAAGCTTTTGACAAAATTCAACACCCATTTATGATAAAAACTCTCCAGAAAGTGGGCATAGAGGGAACCTACCTCAACATAATAAAGGCCATATATGACAAACCCACAGCAAACATCATTCTCAATGGTGAAAAACTGAAAGCATTTCCTCTAAGATCAGGAACGAGACAAGGATGTCCACTCTCACCACTATTATTCAACATAGTTCTGGAAGTCCTAGCCACGGCAATCAGAGAAGAAAAAGAAATAAAAGGAATACAAATTGGAAAAGAAGAAGTAAAACTGTCACTGTTTGCGGATGACATGATACTATACATAGAGAATCCTAAAACTGCCACCAGAAAACTGCTAGAGCTAATTAATGAATATGGTAAAGTTGCAGGTTACAAAATTAATGCACAGAAATCTCTTGCATTCCTATACACTAATGATGAAAAATCTGAAAGAGAAATTATGGAAACACTCCCATTTACCATTGCAACAAAAAGAATAAAATACCTAGGAATAAACCTACCTAGGGAGACAAAAGACCTGTATGCAGAAAACTATAAGACACTGATGAAAGAAATTAAAGATGATACCAACAGATGGAGAGATATACCATGTTCTTGGATTGGAAGAATCAACATTGTGAAAATGAGTATACTACCCAAAGCAATCTACAGATTCAATGCAATCCCTATCAAATTATCAATGGCATTTTTTACGGAGCTAGAACAAATCATCTTAAAATTTGTATGGAGACACAAAAGACCCCGAATAGCCAAAGCAGTCTTGAGGCAAAAAAATGGAGCTGGAGGAATCAGACTCCCTGACTTCAGACTATACTACAAAGCTACAGTAATCAAGACAATATGGTACTGGCACAAAAACAGAAACATAGATCAATGGAACAAGATAGAAAGCCCAGAGATTAACCCACGCACCTATGGTCAACTAATCTATGACAAAGGAGGCAAAGATATAAAATGGAGAAAAGACAGTCTCTTCAATAAGTGGTGCTGGGAAAACTGGACAGCCACATGTAAAAGAATGAAATTAGAATACTCCCTAACACCATACACAAAAATAAACTCAAAATGGATTAGAGACCTAAATATAAGACTGGACACTATAAAACTCTTAGAGGAAAACATAGGAAGAACACTCTTTGACATAAATCACAGCAAGATCTTTTTCGATCCACCTCCTAGAGTAATGGAAATAAAAACAAAAATAAACAAGTGGGACCTAATGAAACTTCAAAGCTTTTGCACAGCAAAGGAAACCATAAACAAGACGAAAAGACAACCCTCAGAATGGGAGAAAATATTTGCAAATGAATCAACGGACAAAGGATTAATCTCCAAAATATATAAACAGCTCATTCAGCTCAATATCAAAGAAACAAACACCCCAATCCAAAAATGGGCAGAAGACCTAAATAGACATTTCTCCAAAGAAGACATACAGACGGCCACGAAGCACATGAAAAGATGCTCAACATCACTAATTATTAGAGAAATGCAAATCAAAACTACAATGAGGTATCACCTCACTCCTGTTAGAATGGGCATCATCAGAAAATCTACAAACAACAAATGCTGGAGAGGGTGTGGAGAAAAGGGAACCCTCTTGCACTGTTGGTGGGAATGTAAATTGATACAGCCACTATGGAGAACAATATGGAGGTTCCTTAAAAAACTAAAAATAGAATTACCATATGACCCAGCAATCCCACTACTGGGCATATACCCAGAGAAAACCGTAATTCAAAAAGACACGTGCACCCGAATGTTCATTGCAGCACTATTTACAATAGCCAGGTCATGGAAGCAACCTAAATGCCCATCAACAGACGAATGGATAAAGAAGTTGTGGTACATATATACGATGGAATATTATTCAGCCATAAAAAGGAACGAAATTGAGTCATTTGTTGAGAAGTGGATGGATCTAGAGACTGTCATACAGAGTGAAGTAAGTCAGAAAGAGAAAAACAAATATCGTATGTTAATGCATGTATGTGGAACGTAGAAAAATGGTACAGATGAGCCAGTTTGCAGGGCAGAAGTTGAGACACAGATGTAGAGAATGGACATATGGACACCAAGGGGCGAAAACTACGATGAGGTGGGGATGGTGATGTGCTGAATTGGGCGATTGGGATTGACATGTATACACTGATGTGTATAAAACTGATGCCTAATAAGAACCTGCAGTATAAAAAAACAAACAAAACAACTAATACTAAACTTTCATTGGGTTATTTGTATGGAAATATGTTAATATAAATGTTTCAGACATTACATGAAATTTCTAAAAATCTTATATTTGTATTTGTATGGAAATATGTATGGAAATATGTTAATATAAATGTTTCAGACAGTACATGAAATTTCTAAAAATCTTATATTTGTATTTGTATGGAAATATGTATGGAAATATGTTAATATAAATGTTTCAGACATTACATGAAATTTCTAAAAATCTTATATTTGTATTTGTATGGAAATATGTATGGAGATATGTTAATATAAATGTTTCAGACATTACATGAAATTTCTAAAAATCTTATATTTGTATTTGTATGGAAATATGTATGGAGATATGTTAATATAAATGTTTCAGACATTACATGAAATTTCTAAAAATCTTATATTTGTATTTGTATGGAAATATGTATGGAAATATGTTAATACAAATGTTTCAGACATTACATGAAATTTCTAAAAATCTTATATTTGTATTTGTATGGAAATATGTATGGAAATATGTTAATATAAATGTTTCAGACATTACATGAAATTTCTAAAAATCTTATATTTGTATTTGTATGGAAATATGTATGGAAATATGTTAATATAAATGTTTCAGACATTACATGAAATTTCTAAAAATCTTATATTTGTATTTGTATGGAAATATGTATGGAAATATGTTAATATAAATGTTTCAGACATTACATGAAATTTCTAAAAATCTTATATTTGTATTTGTATGGAAATATGTATGGAAATATGTTAATATAAATGTTTCAGACATTACATGAAATTTCTAAAAATCTTATATTTGTATTTGTATGGAAATATGTATGGAAATATGTTAATATAAATGTTTCAGACATTACAGGAAACGTCTAAAAATCTTATATGTTCTGGTATAATGTTATAAGTAATAATCCTAGTTATTACTTTAAAATGTATATCTCAGAAATAACTAATTTTCTTGTCAACTGCATTATTATGAACTTTCATCAAATCTTTAACCATGGTCATTTTTAAGTCTTTTGTCATTTACAGACAGTTCTGGGTGTACTCTGATGATTTTGCAAATATGTTCCTATAAAAGAGTTTCATCTTCAAGAAATTCATGGAAAAGACTCTGACAAGTACAGGTTTCTGGTAACTGACTGTACTGCTGAACTGAATGAATAAGCATTTTCAGAACTCTAATGAAAAACTGATGAACTCATAAAAGTGCTAACAAAAGATCAAGATGAAAAAAAAGAAATTAATTACATGGGACTGAGTGAACTGATGAGGATGAGTATAATTTTTGTGACTTTCTGTCTGAATTAAAAAAAAAAAAAATCCCACAAGGACTCAGAGGAAAAGAATATACAAATCAATTCTCACTGCAAAGTAAAGGAGCTGTTACAGTGGAGGATTACTGGACTGAATGTCAATGTTATGACATAGTATAAGTGTGTTTCATGTTTGGTAATTGCAATCATTGTTGCTTTTGTTGTGGTCATCCATGTACAATGCTTGGTGTCAGTCTATCTATCTCTTGTAAAAATAAAATACAGTGTGTGTGTGTGGAAAAAAAAAAAAAAAAAAAAAAAAAAAAAAAAAAAGAGATGGAAACTAGAGGATCGAGGGGTGAGAAATCAGGAAAGGGGCATTATTCTTCACTCTATGCTCTTTTGAACCATTTGATTTTTAAAATCGTGTCCTTGAGTGAACTTGTCACAATATTTGTCAACATCTTTTTTCACTACCTATTTCTAACCCAGTCCCCCAGAGAGCAGCTTGCTTCAGTTCCCAGACACTTCGTAAAGAAACGCCCCTCAAAATTGGCTGACACATTGCTTGTCCATCCCCGGTACCCAGGTCCCAGACACCAACCGAGCAGCAGCCATCATCTCCACATGAAAGTCCCGTTGGCTGGACCGGATGCCTACCTTACAGATCCCAGCTCCCCACAGGCCACAAATGGAGTAAACTCAAGCTAGTACCTGCTTCCTCTTTTCAACAGGCGCAGAATAGACCCAGAGAGCTGGCTCCCTCTGATGACAGAGGTGGCTAAAAACAAATAAGTCTGTGTACGCAGATGCTTTTCTGAGCTGAGAAAACATCCAGAAGTGCCAAACCTAATGTCAAGAGTGTGCAATGGCTTACGAAGCATTGCCTGGTCATGGTGTCGTTTTCGTTTTCCTCTCTTCTTTCAGGGAAATGGCAGTACATGACTGTACTCCCACTGACTCCCACGAGGAGATGCTGAGTGCAAACAGCAGGAAATGTAGCCACTTACCCTCAGTGTTCTCAAGTGAAAAATACCCACTACCCATGCGCACTTTGTATTTTGCTTTGCAGTGCTCTCTGTCACTGGGTGCACTTTTATCCATGTGTTTTATTCCACGTTTCCTATTTTTTACACTAAGCCAATTGCGGCGATTGAGAGTCAAGGCTCTGAAGCTAACCTACCTGGGTCCAAACCCCAGCTCTGCCTGTCACAAGCTGTGTGGCCCTTGCTTCGATTTCCTCATCTACACATTGAGAATGTCAGTGGCACCTGCTTCTGAATGTTGGGAGGATCAAATGGGAGGGTGAAGCACTTGGAGCCATGCCTAGCACACGGCTAGCATCCTCTAAATGTCAGCTGTCAAGTCATTAGGGTTATTTCCCGCCTAGACTGTGAGCCCCTCTTGGGAAGAGCCACGTGTCCCTTGGTGGGGAGGTTTCCACAGTTCTTGATCCACAGCTGGGCGCATGGCAGGGAATCAGTAGAGACTCCAAGTGGAACTGAATGGATCCACGTGGAACAGAGCCGAGATCAGTCGGGAGCTCAAGATTGTGCAACCAGAAAAATTATCTCCAGACCAGGAACTTTTCTGTCTCTGTTATATCACAACCTAGCAAGACCTTTCACCAACAGCTGCTCACAAAGACATTCAGTTCCTGACTCCCTTCAAAACCTAAGACATTATAATTGTTATTCAGCACTTTGAGCTCCTCATGGAGACTCTTTTATTCACAATAATAATCACAACTCTAATAAACACCCTTTATTGAGCACTTTACATGTGTTATCTGAGTGAGGGAGGCCATATCCTTATCTGAACCATTTCAGGAATGAGAGAACAGAGGCTCATGGATTTGAGTGGCTTGCCCACATTCTCACAGCTTGAAGAAGAGCAGCCTGAATTAAGGCAGGGCTCTCCGACTCCCAATCCGATGCTCCGGTTACCTTGGACCCAGCCAAGGGCACGGACTCAAGGAGATCCTGCGGAAAGAACACTTCATGAGCTGTTCAAGGAGTCCATGCTGTGTGCGTGATGGTGGAGTCACTTCTTGGGCACAAGAACAATGAAAGTAAAGCTTTTTCATTGTCCTCCTGGAGCTCATAGTTGAAGGAATACTAATCCCACAGCAAAACAGCTGGGAGGCTCAGACTATGAGACACAAACACAGGGTAGGACGCCCAGCTTCAGGGAGTAAATGCCCTCTTGGAAATATTGCTGTATTGGGATTTTCCGTATAGCAAGTCCTATTTGCCACTGCTTTGCATCGTATAGTTGGAAACATGTCCAATGAGGAAGAGTTTTATAAAAATCACAGAAGCATGAAAGCTAACAGTCATAAGCAACTTTGAAATCACTTGGTTCAAATAAGCAAAGAAATACAAATTTAAACAAGGGTAAGAATTTTTTTCTTTTGCCTAACAATTTAGCCAAAGTTTCTTTGGGGCTATGTATCCTTGTGTTATTTCTTTATTAATATATAAACAAAATTAAGTATCATGATGTGTTCAGTTTAAAAATCAAAACTTACAATGAGAGGCAGCAGTCTCTTGCCCTATACTCCCCAGAGGGAGCCAATTTTAATAACTTCTATTTGGGTTTTTCTGGTCATCACTGCCATGTCCCTAAATAAAATGTTTATACCTCAATTTCCTGATTTCTTGTTTTAGACATTCACTCTTGCCCTGCTGCTGTGAGAGATGAGGATTTAGTTCACTCACCACCTCACTCCACTTTCCTCCCTTCACAAAATAATTACACATCGCAATTCTCAGTTCCTTCTCTATCCTTCTTTACAACTGCAAAAAAAAAATAGCAATCTAAATGTCAATTTCTTGTTCCATCAACTATAGGCAATATCCCTTGACCCTACACATTCTAACTGGAGGACATGAGTGCTTCCCGCCCTCCCCACCCTCTGCATTTTTACTGTTATACTATCAACATTGACAAAACTGACATTTTTTTCTAATTGTAGTTGAGTTCCATGCTTTGTGTATATGCTGGTTCCAAAATCTGAGGATGAATTAATAGTGTTTACTTAATATTATAACTTTGTAAATGATATCACATATACTTTCTTTTCCACAGGTCCAATGTGACAACTCATCTACCACTCAATGGAGAATATACCTAGCAGCAAATTCGAATGGATTCTTTTTTTTTTTTTTTCACTCTACCAATTGCCTTTCTCAGATCCTCAAGTTTCCCCTGGGTCCCCTTCTCTCAGGGTCTGCCCTTCTGGAGACCCTCACTGTCCACTTTTCCCTAATCTGGGCTGACTACTCTCTGGTCTCCTGCACAACTGTAGTACCGTGACTTATTTTCACTGCTCTGCTGGAAGCAGTCACTGTTTCTGGAATCCATCATCTTCCTTGTTCTGGGTTATTCCCTTGTTTTGCCAGTAAAGTACATTCTGATTGAAATATTGATTAAGAGTGCATAGAAAGCTAGCTTTCTAAGACCTTGCATGCTTGTCCTCACACATGATTGATAGTTTGGCTGGATATAGAATTCTAGGTTAAAAAAAATAAAAATCATTACCTATCAGAACTTTCTTCTAACATCAGTATTGCCTGTGGACTCTGATGTCAGCCTGGTTACTGTTGTTTAGTATGTGACTTTGTTTTGTTTTCACTCTCTAGAAGTTTTATCATCTTTTTTTATCCTCAGTGTTCTGAAATTCCAACATGATATGTCTCAGGGTATCTTTTTTTGATTCACTGTACTTGTTCTTTTGATTCACTGAATTTGTGGGAGATATTCTTCTAATTTGTCCTTTGCTATTGGCCTCTTCATTTTCTGTATGAAACTCCCATTATTTGGCTATTGGACCAGTAGAATTAATCCCTATGTCTCTTACTATTTGTTATATATATTTCCATCTCTTTTCTCCTTTTAGTCTATATTCTAAATTTCTTTGAATATATCTTACAACCCTTCCACTGAACTTTTATTTCTGACAATAGTATGTTAAGATTCCAGAAGCACCTTCTTATTTTCTGCAGCTTCTTTCTCCTCACAGCATCCTTTTCTTTTTTTGTTTTATGGACACAACCTATTTCTGTGAACACAGGGTTACAGAGTGGGAGCTGGCCATGATAGCAGGGGTCCCCACCATCTATGATAGCTCTCCCAAAACCATTATTCCGTTGCTTTTTAAAAGAACCTTCCAATTTCTGACCCTGGGGGTCAGGGTCTGGCTCCAGGTCCTTCAGCAGTGAGAAGAGTGAGTATACTCACTACACATGCCACATACAGACTTTCAAATAGTCACTTGCTTTCAGCTGCACATCTCACTCCTGCCTCTGGGGTGACTACAGTTTCCATGCCCAGAGCTCCTTAAGGGTCCTGCAGAACAGCTGGCTCTAGGCTAGGCTCCAGTAGTCCCCCGCACATGTTCTGGGCTGTGGCTCCTTTGTACTTCTATTCTGTTCCATAGTTTCCACGCTGCCCTCTCCTTTCTTTTCCCAGAAATTCACTGAAATAGCTTAATGATGGCATCCTTCTGCTTACTTACTAGTTATAAAATTGTATCCCCCCCGACCTTTTTCCTTTTCTGTTATCTAAATGGGATCTTGAGTAGGCAAAGCAATAAACATATTTGCTCCTAGACCACCTTGAATGAAAATTCCAAAAACTCATCATCTTAAATGATATTATCCAGGGCTGGTAAGAGTGGAGGAGAAATAGGCCCCCTTACACACTGCTAATGAAGTATAAATTGGCACAAAATTTGTAGGGTAGTTTGGCATTATATAACAAAAATCCTTTGACCTAGCAATTCCATTTCTGGGAATTTATCCCAAATCACACATGTGCAAAAAGATTTAAATACAGAGATCATTATTACAACATTTTGAAGCGCGTAAAATTAGAAACTAATTGTCCAATAATAGCAAACTATTTAAATAAATTGTAGCATATTCAAATCATTAGATACCACGCCATCACAAAAAAATCTTGCAGAATTATATTTAATGGCATGGAAAGATATTCAAAATATGGTATTAAAAGTAGAGGAAAAATGAGATTATAAAGGAATATATTACTATGATCCAATTTTTAAAAAATAAAATGTGTGTAAGTAGGTACATATACAAAGGAAAAAACCAGTTATCTACAGGAGAGTAAAATAATGTGATTTTTTTCTTTGTGCATATCCGTAGTTTTTCTAAACTGTCTTTTAAATCTTCTACTTTCTATTATAACTTTTGTGATAAAAAAAAAATCAAACAATAAACTTGTTGCTTGAAGGACATTATGTGGCTCAGTCCCCTCATTTACAGGTAAGGAAACTGAAGCACAGTGAGGTCAAGCAACCCACTCAGGCATCTCAGTAAATTAACCATAGCTGAAAAAAAAAAAAAAAAAGATACTCAGTTGTCCCGATTTTCACTGCAGAATTCTTTAAGGTGCAAGTTAAAAATGGGACAAATTATGTTAAATTTACTTACTTCTTTAAAAGTGTAATTTTCTGGTCAAATGGTTCACAGCACTACTCAATCCTAATCACCAGTTATGAGGGGTTAGTAGCCAGGCATATTCCTCAGTTGAATACAGGTAGAACATCTTAAGAGAAGCTTCAATAGCTCAACCAAATAGAACACACTCATTTAAAAATCCTTTGCTTTGATCAAATTTCCTTCTCTGCACGATGCTCTTCCTCAATTTTTGTGGGGTGGTGTGGCCCACATTTTTATACCTTATACACGGTTAACCTCTAAACTACCTTGTATGTGATAAACTTCCATAACAACATAGACTTTGTCAATCAGGTAATGAGCAAACATTTCTGCTATGACATAACCATACTGTGCTCTCACCTAGCCATGCAGTGTCACCATCTTTGTTTTTACAGGAGTTCTTTGGAATATATTCTCCCATTTGTCCCCAGTGTCTAATAAGGTGTATAATTTTTTTAATTTATAAAAAATTTAAAATGCTGGTTCTAAGAAAACCAAGCATAGGTCTCAAACATGAAATATAGAGGAAAATGGAATTTATTAGGCAGGTCAACATCAGCAAAATCTTACCCTCAATTAGATGTTCATCAGTTGACTGTTGAATTTTGAAGGAAAACATTAAATTTTTAAAACTTTTAGATTTTGTATCAAAATAGTAAAGATATAAATAAAAAGTCTGACATAATTTCCAGCTTTATGGGACAAAGCCTACCTTAACATGTAACCTAATGAGCATGTGTGAATGTTCAACTGGATTTTTCCTATAGATAAATGAATACATAGGTTTTCAGGTACAAGTAATATATGAAAGCAGGGACCATCTATTCTCTGAAAATGGGCAACTCTCCTTATAATTCTCTGCTTGGTTTCTACACCTTTATGAAGTTGCAGGCATTGTAAAATGAACAGGCTAATGAAGCTGGACTCACAAATCAGATTTACATGTGCTGAAACCCCACCAATAACTGAACTAGAAGGGAAGATATTTCCTGAAGCACATAGCAAAGGGGATCAGAAAATTGTCCAAGCTCTGAATGTCAGAATAGTTCTGAATTTGTGGCTTTCTCTTGTGTACATCAGATTTCCATATATTTTGGACAAGCACAGAAAAGACAAATCACAAGTATGTCATGTTATATACAGACCATATGGGAGGGATTCTATGAATTCCATCTACTTTGTGAGGATAGTTTAGGGCTATCTATAATCATTAATTGATGAAGTCAGGGCTTGAAATAAATAGAAGAAAGCACAAAAAAAGTCCAAGCACAAAAAACGTCCTTGGCCTTTCAGAGGCATCAAAGGAAAATAAAGTTTAAATCTTTCAAGTCTATCCTTAGAATAGTCAATGCTCTGTTCATTGCCCAGAGTTGACGTAACTGGAACCAAGTTTTAGTTAATAGATCTTTTCTAACGTGTTGAACCTTTTGTTGGTTTCCCTTTAGAGTATTTCATGTCTTGTTTGTCAAAAGGCAAATTTCAAAGTTTGGGTTTGGTGACTGAGGGTTCATTTATCTAAGATCATCAAGGAAAGCCTTCTTGATACTCAAGGAGTCAGGCCTGCGGATTTCTGGGAGGATACCAGGATCGTAACAAGCAGAGGGAAGGGCAAGTGCAAAGGCGGGGAGGTGGGAGAGGACTTGACCTTTGCCAGGGTAGGAGATGGAGTGGCAGGAGCAGAGTGATGGAGGTCACTGGTGACAAGGTCACAGAGGTGGAACACGGTAAGGACTGGACTTTGGCGCTGAGCGAGATGGGAAGCCAGAGGTGAGTTTGAGCATAGAAGTGACATGCTGTGACTTACACTTTGACAGGATCAGTCTGGCTACTGTGTGGAGAATAAATTTTAGGGGCGAGTGAGGAAGCAGGAAGGCCACTTATGAGGCTATCGTGATAATCCAGGTGAGAGCTGGAGGCTATCATAATAATCCAGGGGAGATGATGGTGGCTAGGAAGGGATGGGATAGTGGAGGTGATGCGAAGTGGTCAATTTCGGAATATATTTTGAAGGTGGAGCCAAAAGGATTGCCGGTGGATTGGACGCAGTGTATAAGATAATGAGAGGGCTCGAGGCTAGTGTGGAGATTTGGAGCCTGAGCAAAACATGAAGCTGTCCTTGGCTGAGCAGGAGAGGACTGGGAGGGGGGCAGGGCAGGAGTGGGGCACCCAGAGCAGGGTTTGGACAGGTACGGTTGGAGACACCTCTGAGACAGCCAAGGGCAGGGGAAAGGTCCAAGCTTAAGATCTGAATTCGGAAGTCACTAGCAGAGAGACAGTACAGATCCGAAACCCCTGACCCACAACACTGACATCCAAAATGCTCTAAAACCTGGACTCTTTTTGAAGTTTGGGTCAAAATCCTTTGGCCACAAACCCTGACCCAAGCTGACACATGGCTATTTATTGTCTCCATTTATTCCACTTAGTGTAAATAGTCATACAATTGGGTTATAAAAATATTAACTTGTTTCCTCATAAAGGACTGCCCCAGAATCTGCTGGAGATGTTATGTATTCAGTAATATACAGAATAACCTTCTAGAACAGGGGTCCCCAACCCCTGGGCCGCGGACTGCTACCTGTCCGCAGCCTGTTAGGAACCGGGCCGCACAGCAGGAGGTGGGCGGCGGGGGAGTGAGCGAAGCTTCATCTGCTGCTCCCCATCGCTCCCCATCGCCCCCATCACCGCCTGAACCATCGCTCGCTTTACCGCCTGAACCACCACTGCCCTGCCCCGGTCTGCGGAAAAATTGTCTTCCACGAAACTGGTCCCTGGTGCCAAAAAGGTTGGGGACCGCTGTTCAAGAATACAAAAAAGTCTGAATTACTAAATAAATCTGGCCTTGGGGGTTTTTGGATAAGGGATGTGGCTCTGTAGTTTGAGCCAGGAGGACACATAGAGACTGGGAAGACCAGAGGGACCTGCCCTGATGTCAGAAAGACTTCGATACAGAGGTCCAACCTCGACCGCCCTGGGTGGAGTCTGCTTTGACTTCCCACCTTCCTCCCTCCAAACCACCACCACCAAACATGCACACTCATCCCAGACTTGGGGATGATAAAAGCCTTGTTTTTTTAGCTTTCTCTATGTCTTCAAAAGAGAAGGCAGAAAACCTCTCTACCCACCCCCCCCAAAACACACACACACACAGTAGTTTTTGTTAAGCCTGATGTGACGCTGACTTCATGCACCACTGAACTAACTGGCTGTATCTGCTGCAAGGTGGGGTTTGTGTGGTGAGAAAAAAAAACTGTAGAAAAACTGAAATAATGCTTTAGGTTCGCATAAAGGCATTTCCTGTTTCTGGGAAGCCTGTCTGTCTGCTGCTGCTGTTCTACCAGATTGAGTATCCCTCCCCCCACCATTAAACACACCAACTCTAAATTCAGTCAGGACGTAGTGGCAGGGGGGCTGCGGTGGGGCACCCCAAGTCCCAGGCCCGGTGCAAGAAAATAATGGAGCAAGAGGTTGGGTGCCTGAACCCCCATCCAAGTTGCCCTCTTAGACTACAGAGGCACAAGATTCCCATAGAGGATCCTTTGTGTGTTCTAAGGCAAGACACAGGAAAGGGTTGAGAGGATTTAGAACCTCAGCCAGGTAAAGGTGAGGCTAAGGTAGCTGCTCTCATGGAAGCTATTATTCCTATGTTAATTCCTGTGGATAAATGTGCTCCACGGTGGGCGGCTTGGCTGCAGATAAGTGGCCTTGTCAACAGTTAAAAATAAAAATGAAAAGATATTTCACTCACCCATCCCTCTAGACCACCAAATGGACCCAGGTTCTGTTGTCTTCCCAGGCCCCATGACCCAACCTCCCTCATCCACTTCTCCTGCCCTGGCTGCAGCTTCCTAGGATCAGAAAACCTCCGTATCAACCTAAATTGTTGGCCCGTTCTACCTCTAAGGAAGAAAAAGAAGAAGAGACAAGAAATCTCTACCAGAAATTCCGGGAGCCCTATCATTCATAAACAGATGAGCGACATACAATGAAAAAGAAAAATCTCCAGAGAGGCAGGGGGTGGTGATAATTAAATATCATCAACTGGAAAACTGGTTGTTGGTCATGATCACTGTTGAAACTAGGTGGTAGATACACAGGAATCCATCATTCTACTCGGTTTACTTCCGTAGGTGTTTGAAATTTTCCATAGTAAGAGATAAAGAAGAGGAAGAGGAGAAGGAGGAGGGAAGAAAAGAGGGAAAGAGGAAGGGAGGGAGAAAGTGGACAACTTCTATACCCCAACTGGACCGATGTCCCACAGCTCATCTTAGCCTTTCTTAAAGACCTTAACTGGGGAGTGTAGTACCTCACATAACCCAAGCCTTTCCCACCTCCTGTTCCAACCGGTCTAAGCCAATGCCCCACGGGGGACATGGGATGAAAAACCCCAAGCCACAGCTGTCCATTTGGCCCTTCTCATGCCCCTCTGAAGAGACTCCCCAAGTCCTTTCCCTTATCCTCTCATGCACATACAGTAGGTGGTGGCTTTTTTTTTTTTTTTTTAGTCAGGATTCACAATGATAAGTGCTTTGAAGAAAAAAGGAGTTGATCACTTCATCCTTTCCTTTCTTCACAGAGATGTTTTCCCTGACTTCAAAAGCCATCTGTTTACCTTAGATGATTAGGAAAGATTAATGGAACTAATTGTGTTAACAAAGTGACTGTCCTGCTGAAGCCTGCAAATTATCCCTGATTTGCTTTGATTGCCTGGAGATTACCTCACCACCACTAAACCCAGTAAGCTTGCATATGACCACACTAGGCTGTGCCCCGGTAGTGAGCCAGGGTGCAAAGTCAGCCTTCTGCCGGGACGGAGGCTGTGGTAGCCTCCAGAGTATGAAGTAAGCCTGCCAACCTCCCGGCGGTGCCCAGGGAAAGCCAGCGATCCGATGGGCATATATGCTCTGGGAGTGCAAAGCTTGGGCCATGTCAGCCCAAGCCAGACACCCTGCCCTCATGCACCCCTTGGGCTGTGACCCTCTGGCTGGTATCTACCGTACAAAACCTCCACCAGCACAAGAACAGAAACAGCTGCCCAGAGCACACACATCTCAGATGCCTCTGCGGCTGCTGGCAAGCCCTCGGAGGTGGAACTGGGCTCAGAGGACAGCCTGGGAAATAAGCAAAATGCAGCCAGAGGAAGGGATGGAAAACCTGAAGTTCTCTGTCACAGACGGATGGAAGACACTCCCCTTGGAAGCCTGCAGGGAGCATCAAACCAAGCAGCTGGGGGATGGCGGGGTGGGTGGGGAGGTGCCGCCAGGGCCCACTCATGGCTGCCTTGTGACCCCTCCCCCGACGACTTTGTCACTGTGGGTAAATCTCCTGGAGCATAACATAGACCCTAGCACCCATTTAGTCAAATATGAGAAAATCCACCACTTGCTTCTCGCAAGTCAAGTTACTCTGAGTCTTTAATTCACAAACCTAAGGGCGAATCACAGGTTTCCTAACTTAAGGGACCCAAAGCTTGCCAGAGCCTTCCTGAGAAAGTGATTTCAATGGCTCAGCCATTTGGTGTGAAATATTTTCCAACAAATTCCAACTTCTTTTCATCCAGAGAGAGCAGAGGATCAAAGTTACTGCTGAAAAACCTGGCAGTCCCAGGGGTGTTGCTTAAGGCAGTGGGAAGGATGTGCTTGTCCGGCCAGCTTCTCAAGCCTTAAGAATCACCGTCCTGGGAATTCACTCCAATGCTCAGAGCCCTAATGGAGCTCACCTCACTCTTTGCCAAGTCACCTGGGGCGCCGGGCTTGACAACGGAGAACCACCTCAGCGGGAGCCTGGGCTCTTCTGGGACAGTTTCCCATGGGTCTTTGTCTCCCCAGGCCCGGCCTGGCACCTGGGCAACTGGGGTGGGGTTGGGGGGAACAGGCATCAGTTACAGGGAAGTGACTACCAGGACCCAATCAGAAGACTCAAGAGGAACTTCACTTACCTGGTGTTACATTTTGTTTGGGCCATTAACTATCAATCATAGGACCTCTTAGAGGGGATAAGGATAATTATTAACATGAGTTTATGTTTTACATAAGGGAATCATTGCCAAAATTAAAAGAAGCAACTCTCCTCACTGAGAGAGAAGGTTATAAAGCAAACACTCCTAATGGAAAGAGAAAAGTCAGTCTTATGAGAAAGATTTAACCCCTAATTATGCAACTCATTCAGTGAATGACATCGATTTGTATCTCTTACCCACAGTAGCCCCAGCTGCACCCCTACCGCCACCTCAATGGCCAAGCCACCTGAGTTAAGCAGGTTGAAGGTGCAAAGCCCAGTGGCATAAAGCTCTCTACTGCTCAGAGTACATACAGGGCATCCATCCCCAGGAAAAAAGGAAGAAAGTAGCTGTGCAGAGTTGGGGATCCCTAGTGGTTATCCTCTACTTCCAACAACAAACTCATCCACAGGCAACCCCAACTGTGCAGGCAGGAGGGGGGAGCTCCAGCGGGCTTACACCTGCTTACAACCTTATCTACTGGGGCCACTCGTGGGTGCACGATTTGGGCTGCCTTCTCATTTTTCCCAAGAGCCACAGCGCTTCTCTCCAGGGTTGGCCCAAGTTTCATCCTCTGGAAACCAGCTGCTCTTAAAATGCCATGGGCCTTCCCCAAACTACAAAATTACTCTTCTCCCCTCTGGAGATGACAGGAACATAAGCTTTCCTGTCTCCCTGTGCCTTTGTATACACACGTATTTGATATACACAATAACTGATATATGCTGACTTAACACAATAACCTCTGAGACGATATATACAAAGAACTGGGAAAGAGAGAGCGCTGGACAAGCGCCCGAACATTTTGCAGCCCGTTCTCCCAGGCCCTTCACTTGGAGCCGTCTCCAGGTCCTCCCACACTCTGCCCCTCCTATCTCATCAGTCACTGAGCCCCAAAACTTTCTTCATAAGCTTCTGTGCCTACACTTTGGCTCCATGCTCACCCCTGGTGCCAGTCCTCATATTGAATAGAATCCACCCAGTAGCTCCTAGATCTTCCTTATTCTCAGCACTAATCCACCCTTCTGGAAACCCAACCCACTGATGTACAATACAGTCATCATAATGATGCCTCTTTCACCAAAACTTCCCTCTGCCCATAGGATGACATTCAGTTCCTCAACATGGCAGCCCACTTCCTCTACGCTGTGCCATTTTCCTCTTATTCCTTATTTGCCACCGCAGATGCCTGGTGCTGCAGCCAGGCTCACGTAGCTACCATCCTGCCCAAGCCCCCCAACACGTGCCTTACCCTGGGCTCCAGTGCGTTCCTTCCTGGGACCCAGCCTGCCTCCTCCAGGCTCCTCCTGAGCCCTTCTGAGCCAGTCCTTTGGCATGGAGTGTCATTTAGGTTGTCAGGAACTCTCTTCTCACCTATATTACCAGTCCCCAAAGGTACTTTTTCAGGGGCATCGCCTTCGCCCTGTATTCCTTCTTCCCTAACCCCCACCCCTATCCCTCAGCTTCTAGGACCTAGTAGAGCAGCCCACAAAGGAGCTCTTCAATAAACATTTATCTGTTGCTTGCTTCCACTCCAGGCTGTGGTGTTCCATCTTTTCCTTTAGCATCTGTAACTTAGGAGAGATAATTCCTTCAACTTCTAGGTGTTCGATGTTGAGTAAACTGACTCTAGACACAAACAATAATTTTTAAATGCTACACCTCCTGTCCATATGTCAACCAGTTTCTAAATAGCACAAAAAGGTAGTGTGTCTACTACAGCCTATGAGGTGACCACAGGGTATGGGCTGGGGGAGACGGGGAGCTTGAAGGGGTGAATTATCCCAGACCAGCCTTGTAAGTTCTGAACCAGAGGCTCCCCCATTTCCCTACCCTGAGCTTGGCTCCCCCAACCCTTGAGGCTCAGAGACGCTGGCTCTATGCAGTCTTGTGTAAGATGATCTGTCACCAGGCCTAAACAGGCTCTCTGTAGGGGAGGGAGCTAGACCTCATAGGATTTCAGTTCGTCGTCATGGGGGAGAAGAGCCCGAAGGCCAAGTTTCTCACCCTGGCCTCTGCCACTAAGGTCCACATGACCCGGGACAATCTCTCGGAGCTTTAATTGCCTCAACTGTAAACTCCCACAGGGGCAGGGAAGAGATCTGCCACAATCATGCATAAACCAGAATGTTTAGAATAGTCGAGAACTCAACAAATGAAGAGAATGAAGCTATCAGTTTGAAAACTTCAAAGGCCTTTGGGTTCTGAATCAAGACTTAAGGATAGAAGGCCCTCTAGGAAACTCACTTCCAAATAACAAAGTTAAAATCTTCAACTCTGTAATTCCTACTGCCGCAAGTCACAACTTCTCTTGCTGGCATTTAACATTCTTTAAAACTGGGCCCCAACTGGAATTTCCAGCTCTTTCTCCCACCCCCTTATGTTTCAGCCATATTGCTCTCCTACTGTACCAGGCCTTTCGCATCCCACTCTCCCTTCCTCAGCACACTTTGTACCTTCCAAACCACCCCTCACCAAAAGCCCAAATAAAATCTACCTAAACTTTCAGGGCTATCTCCACCTGAATCTGCTTCCCCTCTCAACACTGGGGTCCCTCAAAGGCAGGTCCTCTCCTATATCCTTTTTTTTTTTTTCTCCTATATCCTTGTAGCTCATCCCTGGAGAGTCCCCTCTCCCCACCGGGAGCACATGGAACACTGCTGAAAAGTGCTCAATAAACCCTTGTTTGTTAAATGATGTAACACCCAGAAAAACTGAGACTCCGTGAAGTTTCCATTACATTCAGCTGGAAAATCCCATTGAAGATTCACTCCTTGGGTCCAACCCCCTGAAAACATCCTCCTTTATTTTGCTGCCGAGCTCATCTCGGTCCTGTAAAAGTGCTGCATCCAACTTCCATCTGCATTCCCCAGACCAGTGATCACTTCCAACCCCCATTAAACTCCCCATTACTTTTCAAAGAAGCAGCCACCCCAGATCCATACATTACAAAGGCAGTGGGCTGTGCAATGACACGGCCCACACCCATCTTGATGCAATTATTTCCTTGTGTTGTTGCTTCTCTGCAGTCTTACCATTGTTCTTCATTTACCCAGAGAGCTAGGTCTGAAGCTTTATAGGAGAAATGAAGTATGACTTGCTTTATATTCCACACTCCCCAGCACACCAACATGGGTTTCAAAGCTTTTACTGGTGACTCTCAAGCCTCTGTGGAGAGCAATTTCACAAACCACCTTGCTATACGGTGTCATCCAGAACTAACCTCCATCCTCCAACCTCCCACATCCCATCCGTACTATGCGTGTGCTGCCTTTCCATCACCTGGACTCTCATCCCCAGTCCAGGAACAGGAAAAACCACATGCTGACGACCAGCCAGCCTGGCAGAGAACGAGCTGGAAGAAGAGAATCATCCCTGAAACCCCAGGCTTGGAGGGACAGAA
Organism: Balaenoptera acutorostrata; assembly: GCF_949987535.1. Classification (NCBI taxonomy): domain Eukaryota; kingdom Metazoa; phylum Chordata; class Mammalia; order Artiodactyla; family Balaenopteridae; genus Balaenoptera; species Balaenoptera acutorostrata. Next base: position 56,067,671 of record NC_080075.1, read on the forward strand.
TGGCCACTCAGCTCCATGGCTGTAACTGACAGTGTGTCCCCTTGGATCAACTCTAGATCTGGACTCACGAGAGTGGTGTTCTCCCTGACCGCCCCAGAGGAAAGGCAGCATTCTGAGCCAGGTGAGTTCTTAAGAAGTAAAGCCATAGCACATGGTGCAGGAAGTGGACTTGGGAGCCAGACTTCCTGGGCACCAGCTCCATTTAATAGCAGTGTGACCTTGGGCAAGTCAATTATTCCTCACTCTCAATCTGCAGACTGGGGATAACAACATTACCTACCTCATAGCGTTGTTGTTAATTTATATAAGATGCATAGAAACTATGCCTGACAGAGTAAATATTTATTATTATTATTATTATCATCATCATCAGCATCATTGTGGTTATTATTATTAATTCCTCTCCTTTGCTTTATTTAGGCACAAAAGCAAATGCCTCACCCTCAACACAGATTTTCCTGTCACTGGAGACTACGTTCCAAATCCTTTTTTTTCTACCTCCTTTTTTCACCTCCTATATCTCAAACATTAAATATCCATTCAAGCATTCAAACCATCACGGTGAACTGATCTCACGTGCTTCCTCTCCTCAGCCAACACCCCACATTTCTTGTGAGCTACTGGATCCGCTTGGTGGCAAATACAATAATGCTTATACAGGTTTTTATCATTATACGTGTTTTGGAAACATGTGTGGTGAGTGCTGAAGCAGGGCAGAGGAGAAAGCAAGGCATTAAAAAGATCAAAAACAGGTCTCCGCCTCCTCATCTTAAAACTGCAGTGGTCAGTCTCCACCAAAGCCACAGGCTCGCTGAGTCTTTTGTTCTTCCGAATTCAACCCGTGGGCCCCAAGAGCCGGCCTGGGAAGGAGATAAGGCAGATGGGAAAAACTGAGGATGAAATCAGGGTAAAGGGTTGAACCCCAAAGTGTAAGATGAACCCTTTAGATGTCCTCATTTAATAACATAGTTTCTGAGACTTGCCCATCAGTCCTGTCCTTCCTGAGCAAAACATCTGTTATGGTGACTGAGACTCAGGGTAGTTTATTCTTTCTTTGCTAAAACTTCCGTTGGGGTGTTGATCTCGTAAATGTTATTCTTATGGCTCAGATGAAAGTCAATGTTCAAATCCAGAAGGGGGTGTGGGGCTGCCAGACTATCTATCCATCTTCTGAAGCCAAAGAGATAGAAATCTACAAGTCACAGGATTGATTTTTGTTTACGCCTTCAATCCCAAATATTTGGAATGACCGCTTTGATGTAACAAAAACATGTCCTATGAATGCCAAAAAATAAAAACAGAACCTCCATTTCTATGTAACAGATAATCAAGGTTACCTTATGGACCGACTGCTTATGCAAAATGATTGTGAAATTCCTACTGCACCCAAAGGAAGAAAGTCACCAAATCAATGCCTGACCTTCTTTTCTCCTTTCATACTTGAAAGACCAAACTGATTTAAATTCTGCAGGACTCCAGGGTTAACAAGGAGAAATTCCAAGGAGACTGAGCCTCTCCTGATTCCTAACACAGCTGGATGAAACCCTGCCTCTTGCTTGCCCAGAACCCTGAAAGCAGGCGGGGAGCTGGCCCTGCTCTTCCCGGCTCTCTGCAGGCAGGTAGAGCAAACACTGCCCTTGCCTTAAGACACAGGGCTCCATTCCTGGCTTCTCCTCTGTTAAGGGTGGAGTCAGACAGGCCACTAAACCCAGTTAAGCCTCAGGATCAGCAGAGTTTGAGGGTTATTTGAGGAATTTAAAAGATAAGATATTTGAAAGTTGGTACTTGGCAAACTGTAAAGCCCTATTGCACGTGACCTGCAACCCCCAATAAGAAGTTAGCTACTGCTATTATTCGAAAGGATAGTGTTGCAGCTGGTGGTGGAGAGGAGTGCCAGAGGGAGGCCTGTCCCTCCCCTGGGGCATATTCCTACCCAAAACACACACACACAGAGACTCACACACACTCCCTGCAGACATTCTGTCACTTGAGTAATTTCCTTACAGAACAATCATTTTTCCCCCACTTTCTATGCCCCTAAGGATTTTAGTAGTTCTGTTATTACAAAAGTTCACAGTAGTAACTGTAAAAAAGAGAAATAAAACAGAAAAAAATTACCATAATCTCACTACCCGTAGATAATTTGCAATATATTCCTTCCAGTCTTTCATAGCTGTTTGTGTGTATATGTATATGTGTGCATAAGTGATTTTTTAATAATAATAGCTAACGTATTGAATACTTATTGTGTGCCAGGTACGGAATTAACCACTTTACATATTTTTAGTCATATAATCCTCTCAACAATCCCCGAGTAGGTACTGTTCATCCTTTATTTTACAGATGAGGAAACTGAAACTCAGAGAAGTTAAGAAACATGTCCAAGGTCACACAGCTTGTAAGTGGCAGAGCCTGGGTTCAAACCCAGGCAGAGTCCACTGAGTCACCAAACCAAACATAAGATATGACCTGCAAACTTTGCCACTTAATATATATTGAAAATCTTTGTATTTTATTCATTATGTTTTCTACTGTCATTATTACACACTCTCCCATAGTATGGATGAGCCAAGTTTTAATCAGTTGTTTACATTGACTAATTCTGAGTATCTACAACATACTCCTGTTTGGGATATTTATTTTCTAACTTTTTAATAATTTAAGCAACACTATAAAAGAACACCCTTTATACCTATCTATGATCATTCTTACCTAGAAGTGGAATTGCTGGGTCAAGAGAAATGCATGTTTTTAAAGTCCTTGATATTTTTTGTCATATTGCCCTCCTGAAAGATTTCATAAATTATACTTTCGCTTGCAGTGTATGAATAAATTCTTACATCTTCATCAACACTAAGCAGTATCATTATTTCGTTCTCTAAAACATTCTCTTTTAAAGTGCAACAACTCTGAAGGGAATTACACTTACCCCCTGGTTCATACCTTGGGCCAGTTCACCCTCTAACACTTAGGGAGAAGAAAATGGAGGCTGACAGGAAGACCAAGGAGGCATGGGGGGAACCAGAAGGCAGGGAAGGGGCATCTGATGGATGCGGATGGGGACGCAGTACAGCATGCGGAGGGGCCAGGGACGGGAGAAGGGGTGTGGAGGAGAGGACAGAAGAGAAAGCAAGAGCATGCCAAAAACAATGTCCTGGCACTTGAAAAATAATTATAATAATAAAATGGCAGGAACCTAAGGATAAGGAAAGAAAGATTAATTGAAAACAAAACAAAACAAACAGAAGCCAGAAGGTTCACAAGAAGCTTGGAGTCTGGCCAGCGCGGCATTGCTTCTGTCTAGTTGACACAGAAAGTCAAGTACGCCTCTAGGTGTGAGGGATAATGAGGTCCCGAGTTATCCACCTGTGTTCTACATCCTGGACAAAGTGCACCTGGTCTCATCTCCAAGACAAATCACTGAAAGACTTCCTAGGTCCAGAGGGCATCCCCAAAACATTAAACCTTACCACAGCCCAGGGGAGAGAGCACAAATTCCATTCAGCCTGGTCATTAAGGACAAACTGTCCCTCCCCATTCGCAAGTCGGTCTGGGACTCAGGGAAGTGGTAAATGGGGCCTTTAAAGCAGAATCCTGAGATCGTACATTCACCGGGGAAGGCCACACAGCAAACCTCCGTATTACGCAGTGCCAGGCGATGACAGTAGTAGAAATTTCAGTAGTTGTGATAATAGGCAAGCAGATGAATAAATACAAATATAAATCAAGACGTGTCTTTTCAGTACTCCTGACGGACCAAGAGAAAATGGTTAAATGAGAGACCCATCTCCACCTGGGATGTGTCTTGCCTTAATTGCCAAATTCATGGAGGTGCTCATGTTAACACCCTTATCTCACTTGGACTATAAGCCTTCACATCCATCATGCCAGCGCAGGCACTGGATTGGTGGGGCGGATACCATCACTGCCATTTTTCAGAGGAGAAATCAAAAGTTGAGGATGATTTACCCAAGATCATCTAACAGGAAGCAGAGGCACAAGTTCTACTAGTAGTAACAACCAGGAGGGCTGATTTCCTACTCCGACTCCATGTCACCCCTCAGCCACATCGCCTAGTTCTTTCTTATAAACAAAATAGAGAAAGTGGTATATTTGCTGGAATATTCTATCAATAAAACGCTCTCCCTGCACAGGGGCTGGAGGCTCTGGCTGAACTTTGGGTTACTTCCAATTGCCTGAGGGATTTTCACTTAGGCCACCTCCCCTCTGAAGTGACTGATAAGGATGTGATCTTTGGCCAGTGGAGGGAACCCAGGAAGAAAATGACAGAGCATCCAAGGTTGGAAAGCTGAAAGGAGGCAATGAAATGCAAAGTAAGAACAGTATCCAGTAAGACTCGGTTAAGGGAGAGGATGGACCTCTTGGGGAGTCTGGGAAGACTCCACCTGCGCTCTGGGGCAGAGGATTCAAAACTCCTGGAATCACAGCCCGCCTGCTATGGTCACACCTCAAAGAACACACTGCTTTCTTTTGGTTCTAGAACCAGCACTTGACCAAACACATTTCTTGTTGAACATTGTTTAAAAAAAAAAAAAAAAGTCATATTCTTGACCACCGAAGAGAAGAGAAGGCGGGGGTGGGCGTGAGGACTTCTGTATCAGATTTCCTGCATAATCCTCTTATGAGATTAGTGCCTTCTTAAATGGTAATGAGGTTCTGGCTTGGGAACTAAATTATACCACTGGGTAATTCTCCTCTGGGGGAGAGGGGGATGCTTGATTCTATGACGCAGGGTGGAAACACAGACCTGTGATCCCCTGCTCTAAATGGGTGCGACTGGAGCCATTTCAAACCAGGAGCATGGAGCTTTAGAGCCGAAAGGAAGTTAAAACCTAACCCAATGCCCTTGTAGGTTCATATGCGGAAAAATCATATTGCCACAGCCTCCAAGCCTGGGACGTGGGAGGGCGTCCCCACACCCCTTCTTGGGTCTCCTCTCCTCCTTAGGGGCCATCCAGACAAGTGCAGCTTGTAGCTGAGGTGCTACGAAAACTCTCCTCCCTCTTCCCTCCCACTTCTTCTCTCCCACCTTCTCCCTCCTCCCTCCTCCCCCCTCCTCCTCTCCACTCCTCCCTCCAGAGAGTGTAAAGTGCCCTGCAAGACACTGTCCAGGGCTAGGACATTTCAGCAACTCTGCTGCACCAAATATTCTTGGCGCCTAAGCCCCTCCTGAATGTGCCTGAGGCCTGAAAGAATCGAGATGCTTGGCTTGCACCCTCGAGCAGCCCGGACCCCAGGAGAATTGGGGCTGCACATTTCCTTTCAAACTGGTGGGGATGCGGAACTATCCACCCCTCCTTTTGCACATACAGCTACATATTTTCTCCATGAGTTTTATTTGCCTTCCCGGTTTTCAGCATGAAAGATTCCTAAAATCCCACTGGAGGAGGAGTGAGCCCGGACCCCAGCAGTGGTGCCAGGAATGAAACTGGAGATCTGGAAAGAGGCAGGGCTCTGACCTCCCCAGCTGTCCCCTGGAAAGGCTGGCTTCCTTGCAGGGAGCACTTCTGCAAAGTCACCTGACAGTCCCTGGCTGCAGGGCAGGGGGACAGGGACCGCCGGGTTACTCAGGTCTGCGGGCTCCGCATCCTTCCTGATGGGCTGAATTTGATCAGACCCAACCAGTTTGCCATTTCCAGTCTCCAGCTCTGACTTCAAGATTCTTCTCAACCTGGTGGCAAAGTCACGCCCGGGTTCCTGGCCACCACAAGCCTCATCACAATGGCTGGGGGGGTGGTTACCCTCTACTCACTCCAACCTGCACTCACATCTCATTTTTTTCTCAAATTAATCTCCTGGGGGTGGGGGGCCAGGATGGGCCTTTTCTGATTATTCTACTTACCATGGGGGCTCTGTTCCCTGATAAGTGTCAATTGAAATGGTTCGTGTTGGATTCACAGAAACTATACTCATTTTTGAGTCACTGTACTTGCTCTTGGAGGTTTAGATTTCACAGGTAGGCAGCTAAACTCAGCTGTATTTATGCCCTAACGGTAGAGAACGAATGCAGACATTCTGGGGCATGTAGTCGGTGAGCCATATCAGGCACTTTACACCATCTCAAAGATTCCTGACACACACCCTACAGGGTTATTTCTATTTGCAGAGGAAAACTCCTGACTGGCCATCATCTGGTCCCTGCTCTGCCTGCTTCCCCACCCCCTCCCCGCCCAGACTGGGACTCTGAGGGCCGGAGCGCTGGGCCTGCTTTGGCCCAAGTTTCTGGGTGACCTCTTCACACCTCCCTGAGCCCCAATTTTCTCCTCTGTAAAAGGGCAGGGGTGGCTCCTGAGGTCCCTTCATGTCCCACATGCATTTTGCTGGGGGCTGGGCACAGGGAAGGAAAGAACGAAACTGCCCCTCCCCCTCCTCTCAGCTCAGGGACAAACCCTGTCCTCATTAGCACCTCCATCTGCTTCGTGCCAGAGTCGCCAGCGAGAGCCATCTGCACCCCTCCAGCCATTAACCCCAAGAGCCCCTTCCTGCTCGTGCAGCCAGGGGTCACTTTTAGGCCCTTTTAAAAAATGACCCGTGACTGGCCAGCCCTAAGGCCCTGGCAGAGGGAAGCCTGTGAGCCCAGCCCAGGACCTCAGAGAAACGCCTCAGGAAGGTGCAGTGGCCTCCTGGCTGGTGGTCAGCACACTGGATGAGATAATGCCAAATTCCCTGAAGTTTTGCAGCCTGGAACTAGACGCCAAGAGCTTATTAACTCCATCCCCAACGAGGCTCATTCCTGGGCTGCGAGCGGGGCCAGGAAACCCAGAAATGGAATTTCCAATAGCCATTTTCTTCTAATTGCCCTTCGTGTTTTTTGCAACCAAGCTCTCCTTAAGAGAGTTAAGTAAACCCTCCTTGTTACCCTGACAAAGCTTCATGACTCTAATATGCCCGCTGGACACTAAAATACTCACCTGGTATACTGTTATTTTGCTAGTGTGCGTTGTTTCACAGGAGTCTTTCCTCCACTAGACTGTAAGTCACACAAGAGCAGAGAACAACGCTATTAACACTTCTGTGTCTTCACTCCCACCACCACACTTACCGTGAGGCCACCCATGGGCTTCAGGCCCTGCGCTGGCTACTTTACAAATCAATAGCACATTTCATGACCATCACCTGCTGAGGCACAGCATTTCATAGCATTGACCGTGTGCCAGGCATGTTTGTTATGTGTTTTCATACATCTATTAACTCATTTAATCCTCAAAATGAACCTATGCGGTGGGCACTAATATTACCCCGATTGTACAGGACACTGAGGCACAGAGAGGCTAAGTCACCAGCCTGAGGTCACCCAGCAGGCGGGAGGGGAGCCAGCAGTCCTGGAGTTGGCGCTCTTCACCATCACACTCCACTGCCCCACCCCCCGCTGTCCTTGACACAGGGCTGACACACACCATGCTCCATAAATACTAGTCTTACTGGCAGACAGTTCCTCAGTTCACTCTTCGGCTTCATGTTTCAGACAGCCTCTCTGCTGCCTACGATTGAATTTCCTATCTGAGATCTGAGATCCGTGGCTTCTTCTGTCAGTGGGTAATAATAGTCCTTTGCACTTGAACAATGCTTTACATTTTTTACAAGCGCCAACAGATCACCTCTCCCCCAAACACAAATCTGAGAATGTTCCTGTAACGTAAGTAGAACAAGTGTGTGTAAGCTTCTTCTGATGAGGCGGAACCTTTACCCAGAGAGGTGGCATGACTCATCCAAAGTCACACAGCTTTTCTGGGTTGAGGCTGAGGCTAAGGCTAAAACCCAGGCTTCCTATCTCTTGGTTCACTCTTCTTCCCACCTTAGGAAGAGATGACTACAAACACTGACAGGGGATTTGCTCTGTAGTGGAATCCCCCAGATAGGAATATATGGATATGGATGGGGATGGGTATAGAGATAGAGATCAAGATAGAGATAAATAGGAGAGGATGTGCAGAGGTGTGGAGATAGCTGTAATAGCTACCATAATTTCAAAATTTTATTTAAATTAGTGCTGATGGGGGTCAAAAGATTTAAACTTTTTTCCCAATATTTTTAGATAGCATCAACATTTTAAAATAATATTAAATCCAAGTGGTTCAAAATTCAAGAATCACAAAAGGGTGTGCAGTGAAAAGACTCCCTTATCATGGCTTTTTATTCAAGGGCCCATCTTCTTCTTCTCCAAGCCTCCCTCTTCTTTTCATAAGAAGATGACCTACTGTAACAATTTAGAAACCTTACCCCCTCCCAGCCTCAGACCAACTCCAATTTTCCTTCAAGCCATACATGATGGTGACTTTTATTTTATTTTATTTTATTTTGTTGACAATAGATAATACATGAACATTGCTCAGGTTCAGAAAGTACCAAAAAACAATTATAATGAAAAGTCAGACTCCCTTTTTTCTCTGGTCCCCAGTCACCCAGAAACTGTTACTCCCTTCTCTTATTCTTTTCAATGAGAATCTAAGTATTTACAAGCATATCCATACATTTTTTTTCCAACTAAAATTGTAGACTTATGCACACTTTTCTGTATGTGTTTTTTCACTGAACAGTCTATCTTGGAGATCTTTACATCTGCACTTATACAGCTCCCTCCTTTTAATGGCTACATAATATTCCATTGTACGGATGTACCACAAATTATCTGATGGACCTTTAGTTGCTTCCAACTGTTTGCTATTAAGAACAATGATGCAACAACCATAGATAATGGCTGAGGCAGAGGCTGCTGGGTCTCCCCAATATCGGGGTTCCCCTTCTTCCATACGAGGGAATTTTATAAAGGCCACATTTCCCAACCTCCCTTGCAACTAGGTGTGGCCACGTGACTCAATTCTGGCCATGGATGTAAGCAAATGCATATGTGGCAATTTTAGGAACTTCCCTTGAGAGAAAGCAAATGTACCCCCTTTACTTGCTTCATCTTTATCTTGCCAGGAAACATTGTGAAATGAACAAAAATAATTACTGGTGTCCTATCTAGGGCCCACTTCTGCATTATATCAGACTTTGGTTGGCTTTGAGCTACTTTACAACTCTGTGAGTGGTCAAATACTGTCAATAATACAAATGAGCCCCATTCATAAAAATGCAAATTATGTCAGTGGAGATGAAGTTGATATCGCAGTGAATATTGATCCATTTTGCATCTAAGTTCACTTCAGCATTCTTGGTGGCCTTTATATGTGTATGTGTTCAGCTCTCCTTTGAACCAACTATGACATCTTACTAGTTCCCTCATTAATTGAGTTAAATAACATCTTTACAATGTGTTTATTTTTACTTTTGTATGACAGTTATGATTTTACCTTTAAAAACATTATCCTTTAATAACCTTTTTCTCCATCCTGCTGCTTGGAACACAGATTGTTCCATCTTGGACAATAAGATTGAGGCCACCCTAGACAGAAGGAGCCCGGGTGCCTGAGACCTGGGAGCACCCCACCCACCTTGGACTTCATCTAGACTTTTATGTGTAAGAAAAACACATGTCTGTCTTGTTTAAGTGACTGTTATTTGGAGTTTTCTGTTAGAGTGAAACCTAACAGTGAAATGACTTCCAAGAGAAATTTTTACTAATAGAATATGTCGCGATTTCATCTTTATGCAGCTGCAAATTCTCCTTTAGACTGTTCTTGGCAGACATCATTAATCAATCCCCCCAGAGCCCCTACTCAAAATGCTTCTTCAGGTCACATTCTAAGTGGTCATTAGTATCAAAAAGAGTCATGAATGACATTTAATTACTATTCCTGCTACAGGGTAACAAATCAGCACAAGTTTCTCAATTGTCTAGGTTCTAACACAAACTTATTGATTTAGACCCCATCTTATTCCTGAGAAGATTTAGATCAGAAAACTATAGGGACCTATGTGAAGGCCTGTAGAGTTTCAGGATAGGGGGTGGGGGGCGTCTCAGCCCTTCCCATCAGTCCAGGATGCACCCAGACTGAGGTCCTGGCCTGCGATGAGTTCACTCACAATCTCATACCCACAAGGTCACAGAGGGAACAAGTCACCTGAATGGATGAGTACCACCGGTGCTAGATTCTGGGTAGACTGGGGCAGGGTACAGTCATGACTTAGAAATATTGGTCTGCCAGTGGGTAGGGGGCAGGATATATAAAGAGACCCCAAACTATAGTTCTACACGTGCCAATCCAGAGTACAGTTGGAGCAAAAGCACTAAGCTAGGATCAGGGAAGAATCATCCCTTTCAGCTCTGCTCCTAATTAGCTCTCCTTCACTGGGTCTCAGATTCCTCAGCTGAGACTGGACTAGATGATTCCCAGGCCTAAAAGTATATACTTCTTTCAGCAACACACAGTCTCTGCAGCCTCGAGAGCATCTTCAGCTCAGCAGGGCCAGGTGCAGAGACAATCCTCGTGCCCACCCCCAACCACAGGCAGGGGGGGGGACTCCAGTCCTGGCAGCTCCCTGGCAGCTAGCTCAGTGGTAGAGGAAGGGCTGGCGGAATTGGTGACTTCGTTCTCTAGACCGTACACAAACAGGAAGCCAGGGAGGGGTGATAATTGTTTAATCAGCTCTCTAGCAACACCTGTTGTGTTGAGTTTCCTCTAATCACGCGAAAAGCCGGGCGTTCAGGGAATAACAGTTTCTTGTGCTGGTTAATGCTGATCGCGATGTACCATCAAAGATGACAGGAACAGTATTCCCCTGACAATTTTCTACAGTTCCTTTTCTCAAACTTCTAAACCTACAAATGTCATTGATCAAGTAGGTATATTTTGAGTGTCTACCACCGGTGCTCACCAGGGTAAAACACACATTGAATGCTGAAGGGGAAAGAAAGAACTGGAAGTCTCACTCCTTGCCAGCCAGCCACCTACAACTCAAGTCTGGGACAAGACCAACCTCCAGAGAAGTTAACCGGTGAGAAAAGCCGAGGTGAGTAGGTAGGGTGCTAAGGGTTACAGATGATCAGAGAGGGAGTGACCACTACAGGCTGGCGTGACTCAGAGAACTCTGGGTGAGCTGAGTTCTGAGGGCAGCCTTGCAGGATAGATAAGATCCCAATTAAGTAAAAGAAAGAACATTCCAGGGCTTCCCTGGTGGCGCAGTGGTTGAGAATCTGCCTGCTAATGCAGGGGACACGGGTTCGCGCCCTGGTCTGGGAAGATCCCACATGCCACGGAGCAACTAGGCCCGTGAGCCACAACTACTGAGCCTGCGCGTCTGGAGCCTGTGCCCCGCAACGGGAGGGGCCGCGATAGTGAAAGGCCCGCGCACCGCGATGAAGAGCGGTCCCCGCACCGCGATGAAGAGTGGCCCCCACTTGCCGCAACTAGAGAAAGCCCTCGCACGAACCGAAGACCCAACACAGCCAAAAATAAATAAATAAAAAAATAAATAAAGTAGCTATAAAGCTAAATTGGCACTTAAAACAAAACAAAACAAAACAAAAAAAATCAAGCAAAACTTTAAAAAAAAAAAAAAGAAAGAACATTCCAGGTGCAGGGAGTGGCACAGCAAGGGAGTGAGAGTAGAAATGTCCCTTGTATTTTCAAAAGGGAGACTAGTCTGGCTGGACCAGAGAGTTTGTGTTAAACAGCAGGCGAGAGAAAGCAGAAATGCGGGCTGGGGGGAGGGGCGCAGCTGGAGCAGTGGTCCTCAAACTTGTGTGTCACTAGCGGGCTTGTTAAAGCGCAGCTCGCTGGGCTCCACCCCCAGGGTTTCTGATTCAGGATGTCTGGGGTGGAACTTCAGAATCTGCATTTCTAACAAGTTCCCAGGTGATGCTGATGCTGGTGCTGCTGGGCCAGGGGCCACACTGTGAGAGCCACTGCACCAGACTGTAGAGGGCCACGAATGCTGAGCAGCTGCAAGCTCCGGGAGACCTTTCCCCAGGGGAGAGATGGAATGGGAGTGGTGCTTTGTTTGATTTGTATCCTGCTCTTTTCCATTTCTATGAATAGCTTTCTGCCCTTTGCTATTGTCTGTTTTTGTAGACATAGGATCACTAGATGTCAACCACTACCTACCACCTCTACCACACTCCCACTTCTCATTTCTGTGTGAAACACATTGTTTTAAAGAGAAATTAGCAGTCATGATTCTGGGTCACCAGCAGAAACCAGAAAACACTGTCCAGGTGAAGAGTTTACCTTCTTTAAAAATGCCAAGTGAGTGTGAGAAGCCCAGCTGGGATCATTCCAGTGTTACTATTTGTGAACGCCTTCGTGCCGCATACAGTACTTCATGCTTTACGTACATTATTGCAAGGTAGGGATTATCGTCCCCATTTTACAGATGAAAAAACTAAGGCTGAGACCAGTTAAGTGGCTTGCTCAAGATCACAATACCTAATATGGGAGTTCCCTGGTGGCCCAGCAGTTAGGATTCCGGGCCCTCAGTGCCATGGCCCAGCTTCAATCCCTGGTCGTGGAACTGAGATCCTACAAGCCACGGGGCCAAAAAAAAAAAAAAAAAAAATCACATCTGATGAAAGACAGAGCCAGTATGCAAAACCACGGTCTACCTACTCCCCAGCCTGTGCCAGGCCTGCACCCTGTGGCCTGTCCTGCTCCATCCACCCAGACCTGTGGAGAGCTCTTGGATGCTGTTTCAGCCCCTTCTTGTCAACCTCAGTGAGAACTGTCTACAGTGGCTCTCCGGGCAAAACGTCCGCAGGGACTCAACTTTGAAACCAGCGTCTCAGAAGTTCTGAGTGTCAGGCCCTCACCCCTCTGCACAGGCCCCTGGGGTTTCAGGGCTTCCTCAGTCCCTTTCCTTAGGCCCCTGACACACACATGGTCTCTCCTGGCACCCTCTCCTTCTCACCCACCTCGGGTCCTCCCTCACCTTCACTCAACCTGAGAACTGAGGGGACAGAATCAAGTCATCTGAGTCAAATAAGCCAGTCACAAAAGGAGAAATATGGTGTGATTCCAATTATACGAGATACCTAGAGTAGTCAAATTCATAGAGCTGGAAAGCAGAATGGTGGTTGCCAGGGGCTGGAGGGAGGGGGGATGGGAGTCAGTGTTTAATGAGTGCAGAGTTTTAGTTGGGGAGAATGAAGAGTTCTGAAGATGATAGTGGTGATGGGTGCACAACAATGTGAATGTACTTAATGCCGCTGAACTGTATGCTTAAAAATGGTTAAGATGGTAAATTTTTTTTTTAAATTTTATTTATTTTTGGCTGCGTTGGGTCTTCTTTGCTGCTCGTGGGCTTTCTCTAGTTGCGGCGAGCAGGGGCTACTCTTCGTTGCGGTGCGCGGGCTTCTCATTGCGGCAGCTTATCTTGTTGTGGAGCACGGGCTCTAGGCACGTGGGCTTCAGTAGTTGTGGCATTTGGGCTCAGTAGTTGTGGCTTGTGGGCTCTAGAGCACAGGCTCAGTAGTTGTGGCACATGGGCTTAGTTGCTCCGCGGCATGTGGGATCTTCCCGGACCAGGGCTCGAACCTGTGTCCCCTGCATTGGCAGGCAGATTCTTAACCAGCAGGCAGATTCTTAACCACTGCACCACCAGGGAAGTCCAAGAGGGTAAATTTTATATTATGTGTATTTTACCATAATTTAATAAATGAATGAATGGAGGATCCAGTGATAGAAGACAATGGGATCTCCTGAGTCCTGATCCAGCCAGCCTATATCTCCTGTATCCACTGCTCACAGAGGTGCAGCAGGAGGTGGAAATGAACATGAGCTGAGGGAGAGATAGACATGCTTGAGCCAAGGGAGGGGTGCGGGGTGCAGTGCTGCTGACGTGCCAATAGTGGAATAATAACGCCGTGTATGTGTAAGGTGCTCTTCAGTCCACAAGCTTTCTCACACACATGAGCTCGTTGGGTTGATGACTTGGCCAGGGTCCCCAGAGCAAAACCCTTCTAGAATCTACTTTCTCAGTGATGTACATGTGGAGTATGAACTTTCCCCTTGAAGCCTGGGATGAGAGGCCCAGCCTCACCTCCTCCTGTCCCCTGGGGCTGCTAAAAGCCCTTGAGCTCAATTCAGCAAACACTGACTGAGTGGGACATGGGAGCCCAAGGGCATGGGCAGGGACACGCTGGATGGCTGTGCAACCTTGGGCAAGTTCCTTGGCTTCTCGAAAGGTCATTTCTTTCCGTGTGACACAGGAGCATTGTGATAGGAGCAAGGAGATAATGCATGCAAATACTCAGCACAAGCTCTCGATAAGCAAAAGTTCTTTGAGGATCTTTAATTGCCAAGACCTGTTCTTGTAAGACCCAGTCCTGTCCTCCAGAAGTCATGGCCCAGGGAGACAGACGAGGAAAGGGCAGACACAGGTAAACACATCATGGTGGGCTGGGTGAGTGGGCATGAGCGCTGAACGCAGCCAAGAAAGGAGGATTCATCCCTAATTGTGTAACTTCTCTTCACCAGGTTCTAAATTCCTTAAGAGGCCCTATGTACAGTGGTTAAGCGCTTACAACCATGTGGCTAGCCTGGATTTGAATCCACCTGTGTGATCTTGGACAAGTTACTTACCCTCTCTGTGCCTCCATTTTCTCATCTATAAAATAGGGATCATAAACATAGTGTCTAACTCATAGGGTTCCTATAAAGATTGGATAAATTAATGCTCAGAACAGTATCTGAAAAGGAAAAAGAGATATTTATGGCTTAGCTAGTCTAATTATTGGGTCTTTGACTTGTCTTTTGTATTCCCTTCTCCTTTGCTTCCAAATATCTAACCTCATTCTAGAAGGATTTAGGCAGCAGAACTGGGAACATACACTAAGTGCTCAAAAAACAGTTGATGAAGTTAAATGAACAGAGAATTTAAAGGCTTAATACAAAATCTCCCAAAGAAGCAAACAAATAGAGACGTCTTATGAAACAATCAAATTTGATTCCTGGTCGGCCTTCCTGTGCTAGCTTGCCCTAATCTCTGATTTCCGACATCCGACGTCAACATGGTGGAGTCTCCTGCCAGAGGCTTAAGTCCCTGGGTCTCCATAGTCACTGAGTGGAGGAGGAGGCAGAAGAGCCATCTTTTCTCTCTCAATCCGAGAGCTGAATTGCTTTCCAAGGGAACCATGTTCCCTCCCCATAGCATTGGTCTCCGCGAGGAGCTGGCCAACTCCAAAGCCCATAGAGCTTTAGGTTTTCCCAGGGCTTGGTCCTTCCCCTACCCACAGCCTTCAGCAACTCAGAGTAGGAGAAGTTATTCCTAATCAGGACAAAGCCCTGGAAGACCATTAGAATAACCTGCAACTACCTGGACACTACATGCCCGGGTCCTCTCCTCCAGATTCGGTTCAGTAGGTCTGGGGTGGGGCCTGGGCATCTGTATGTTTTAATGCTGCTCCAGATCATGCTGACGCTTAGCCAGGGTTGAGACCCACTTCACTATTTTCCCTAACAACTCTCAGCTTTAGTTACACTGCGTTAAGCTTGCTGTACCTTGCTGCACCTTCATAAAGCTCTCATGTGGGTCATACACTAAGCACTCATGGCAGGCAAGACATTGAACTGAACGCTATGGCAGCGGAAACAAAGATGAATCAGCCACAGACAGCACCCCAGGACCCCCTGTCCAGGAAGGGAGATATGGGTTCCCGCAAGACAGTGAATCTGACGCTAGGCTCAAACTTGTGACCAAAGGTCCTTCTCCCAGGATGGGGTGAGGATGAGGACCTGGGAATCCTGACTTCTAGCTCTGCCCATTTAAATAACATTCTCTCTGCAGAATCTCTGCAAGTTTAGATAGACTGTTTTATGGGACTACCCTCCAAAAAACCATAATACATTGTTTGAAAGTAAATTTATAGTGTATACAATATTTTGGGGGGAAGCACTCTGTTACTAAAACATTTCAGAAACAATTTACCAAACATTTATTCAGTGTAGCCCACAGTGGCTGAGCCAGCACTCATAACTGCTAAGGATGGTGACAAGTCCAGGACTGTCCAAATCCAAGCCATCAACAAATATTAAAGGCCAGTTTACAGCTGGAAGCAGAGAGGGATTAAAGTTAAAAGCCTCCCAATGACCACTCTCTTAAGTCAAATGTGACAAGCAGAACCAAGGGGGTTCTAGGGAACCCTTCTCTCTATGACAACGCCAGTGGGAAAAGCATAGCCACAGGCCACCTTCTGATGGCAACCCATGGCCAAAGGCAGCTGACACTGCCCAGGGGGTGAAATCCCAGTGGGGAAGACAAACTGAAACTTGATGATTTCAGGGTTAGTACCAGCTCCTAAAACCCCACACAGACCCCGAAGCACTGTCCAACATTCTTGTTCTTGTCTTATTTTGCAACGCAAAATTGTCACAGCTAAGGGACCACAACATCTTGTACAATTCCAACACCTGGGCATACACCAAATCTTGTTCTCTTGCTTCTAAACACTCCCCTTTTGCTCCAGGACATGTAGTGGTGATTAACATGATTTCTCGGAGATTCACCACTGTCTGACATTTTAAATTTTGAATTTTTCATCAAAGTAGCTTTGGCATATTGTTTAGAAATTAGGTTCCAACTTTTAAGCCACATTTTACTTTTTACTTTAAAAAATATGCATCTGTCTACATATCTGCATTTTGTAATATTTTTCATAAAATTAATTGACTTCCACTCTAGTTGGACTACAGTTCATCTAACAGTTGAGCCTTCCTCAATAAACAGGTGATAAGAGTGATACTGCATCGTATACAGATGCCAGTTGTGTTTTCAAGTCAGGGACTAACCAAATTGAAGTAATAGTCAAAATTGTCCTAGAAAGTCTTAAATCACCCACACCATGGAGTATGTATATTGTTTATGCTTATGTTTCTGTGTCCAAGGATCTTAATTCACCTTGAAGTTTGAGAACCACTGAACTGGATCTTTTTTTTTTTTATATAAATTTATTTATTTTTTATTTATTTATTTTTGGTTGCGTTGGGTCTTCGTTGTTGCCCGCAGGCTTTCTCTAGTTGAGGTGAGCGGGGGCTACTCTTCGTTGCAGTACGCAGACTTCTCATTGTGGAGGCTTCTCTTGTTGCGAAGCACGGGCTCTAGGCGTGCGGGCTTCAGTAGTTGTGGTGCATGGGCTTCAGTAGTTGTGGCGCACAGGCTCAGTAGTTGTGGCTCACGGGCTTAGTTGCTCCGCAGCATGTGGGATCTTCCTGGACCAGGGATCGAACCCGTGTCCCCTGCATTGGCAGGAGGACTCTTAACTATTATGCCACCAGGGAAGTCCCTAAACTGGATTTTTATGGAAGGAACAAAAGGAAAGCCCCTATGTATTCACAAACCTTTCTGCTTTTAGAGAGCTATCAAATCTGCTGCCATGAAAGGGGGCCCAGTGGAGTGTTCTGAAGTGTTCCAGCTTCCCTGGAGGGTTTACTCCCTTTGTTTAGGATTGTGCCTTAATCCAGTTTAATTTGTTTGTCGTTGTGAAGATTAAGCCAGAAGACAGCCTCATCTTCAGTGGGAGGTAGGCTGTCAAGGGCCCTATAATAGTCTTACTCTGTTGAGATTTTCGAAACACGCTCACATTAATGACAGCAGTCCATCTAATCTCAGACACCATCACTTTTAAGATAAACCATTATGTTATCTATCATTAAGAAAGCAAAAAATGCTGCCAATTAAAGTATAACAGACATTTGTAAGATGTATCTGGAATTCATAGATGCTAAAAGGCACAAAACTGCATCTTAGACTCAATGAAACACCGTAATGCTTTTAAACCTGAACCTAGACGGTAGGTATTATTATCCACATTTTGCAGAAAAGGAAAGGAGGAGAGGTGCAAGATTGGCCCCAGTCCCAGGGCTGGTACATGCAGCAAAGCTGGGACCCTGACTCGGTTTCCTGACCAGTTCTGGGCACCATCCTCAGACCCATAGTGGCCTCCCTCCCTCCCTCGGGCAAGGCAGCTTGCCTGGTGACTGCCAGGAGACATCAGGGAAGGACATCTTCCCTGGGACCTCACTTCCTTTCCCCCAGAACCTCCACTCTCACTGTGCGCCCCAGGCCTTCCACAGACCCTTCTCCACCAGCTCCCAAACTGTACCCCTCATCTCCCCTCCACCACCCATAACACTCACCACTAAGTCATGTGGATTCACCTAAATATTTCTCCAGTCTGCCCCCTCCATTCCAATTAACATGCCCCAGTCCTGTTCATGCCACCTTTTGCCTGCATTCTAGACAGCCCTCAAATTGGCTCCCTCCTCTGGTCTTCTCCTCTCTAAATGAATCCCTGATAAATTCATTTCAAAATCTAATTTCTAATGAGGCACTAAAAATGGCCACTCTTCAGCTTCAAATCCTTCCATCATGGCCTCTGAGACCACCAAGGAGGCACCCAAGCCTAGCAAGCCGGGCCCCCAGGTGTGGCTGACCTTCTCCAGCCTCCACTCCAACCACCCTCCATCAAACCTGGTACACCCTACCAGGTATACCCAGAACACTCCAGCGTTGTCACTCACCTCTCTGCTTTTGCTCGCACTGTTCCCTCTTCCTGAAATCCCTTTACCAGCTAATTCTTATCCATCTCTGAAACTTGCTGAGGAATCTTTTCTGACACAGGTCAGCAATCCATTTCCTTTATGGCTGCACTGGTGTCCGTGTACTGTCATGATCTCTTCTGCCTACCTCTTAGGGTGGATTTGAATCACCTGGTGGGGAGGAGCTGGGACCCTGGCTCACTCATACTTGTGTGTGAGTGCCTAGTATAATGCGCTGTGCACAGGAGACAAATCATGAATATTTGTAGAAGGAAGGAGGGAAGCCAGCTTTACTAGTTCTGTTCCACCCTCCTTCCCCAGTTTTAATGATGGGAGTTTTATTTTGTTCTTCTGCCTCGAACTCCATAGGTTAAAACTCCCCATGAGACTTAAGGCATTCTGCCAAATCGTGGTTCTCTCTTGTCCTTTTCTCTAGTCCTTAGTCCTTCCGGGGCACGGAGGCTGCCCTTGGACCTGAGTCTAAGACCGGGTTCTCAGTGCCTGTTGCCAGAGCCTGTAGCCAACTGCCTATTAAAACCTCCTTTAGTACCTGCCAGGGCCTGCGGGTCTGCTGGGGGTCTGGTCACCCCAGGCCTGGCCTGAGATCACGGCCAAAGACACAGGTGACCTGACTGCTGCTCTCTGGAGTGGTCGGCCTAGGGTGGGGCTGTAGGGAAGGGCTCCTGCCTGGGCAATGTGATTCAGGCCGGGATTCCCCATGTTCTCAAAGTTGACATCCCATAGTGCTCACCTTTGCCTAGTCTGTTCCTTCCTGTCTCTTGAAGGCACACTACCCCATCTCACCTAGCGGCCTGTCACTGGACTGAGCAGAGTTTACAGAACTGCTTCATGCATTTGCTGTAACACAGCACCCAGTCTGGGGCAGCTTGCCTCTTCTGCACCCACTCCCACCCCACCTCCTGCAACTGTATTTTCATCTACTCAACGTTATACAGCCGAGCGAACCAGGTAGGAAATCCCTGCCAGCTTGGCCAGCCTGGAGGGAACTACCCACAAACCTGTCCTCCCCCTCCCCAGGGCCACCAGGGGGGCAGTACCCCACTCCAGCTCTCCTTGCCTCGTGGATGAGAAGTCCAGATATCCAGATGCTAAGGGCTTACCTCCCTCAGCTGCAGCCCAAAGATGCAATGCCAGCTCCCAATCCTGCCTCTGCTGGACAGCCCTGGCCCGGTCCTGGCCCGGCCCTGCTTAGAAAGCCATGCGTATCACAACATACAAAAAAGTTTAATTTATTAAAAAAGCACATGGTGTTTCTGTTGCTAAGGAGCCAATGCACAGTACAGAGCCAGCGCGACACATTACCCTAAACCTCTCTCTCGGATCAACATAATTCAGGCCCCAGGGACATGTTTCCCCACATTTCCTGTCCCAGGTCCTCAAAACCAAAGACGACTATCCAAATGCCAGGAAGATGTGTGTGTGGTGCTGCTTCAGACAGTGGAGACCAACCTGGCTTTGGCGTGTAGGGAGATTTGAGGGATCTAAAGTCAGAGAAGCAGCAAACTAATTAGTCTGAACAAATCTTCCTTTCGTACCACATGACTGAATGCAACAGAGTCTTGCATAACCAAGTATATTTTTCATCAGTGTCAAGAAATCACTTTTGGGCTTCCCTGGTGGCGCAGTGGTTAAGAATCCGCCTGCCAATGCAGGGGACACAGGTTCGAGCCCTGGTCCGGGAAGATCCCACATGCCGCAGAGCAACTAAGCCCGTGCGCCACAACTACTGAGCCTGTGCTCCAGAGCCCACGAGCCACAGCTCCTGAAGCCCACAAGCCACAACTACTGAAGCCTGCGCGCCTAGAGCCCGTGCTCTGCAACAAGAGAAGCCACCGCAATGAGAACCCCGTGCACCGCAACGAAGAGTAGCCCTCGCTCGCCACAACTAGAGAAAGCCCGCGCACAGCAACAGACCCACTGCAGCCAAAGATAAATAAATAAAATAAATAAATTTTTTTAAAAAATCACTTTCTTGCTTCTCTTTGTGTCCCAATTCCTTGTTCCAGAGATACTCATGAATTCGTGTGGCATTGGTGGTTGCAATGGCAGCCGAGGAACATTTTGCAATATCGATTCACATTACTCTTAAATGTGTGTAGACTTAGGTCTAGACATAGCAAGAGAAAAGTGATACTGACTCTGTATATTGACAACTAAATGGATTAGAATCCTAAAGCTGTGAATAGTTTTATTTTTATAAAAACATCTAATGAGATTTAATTAATTTTTCAAGTTAAATTAAAATTTTAGCTTTAAGTAATTTTAATTAAAATTTAATATTCATTAAATTATATATTTTTGCCTTTTAATTTCATGGATAATTTTGAATATTGTAGAAGAAAAATAATTTTTTGAAAACAATTTAATTTTTTAATTTTTATATTTATTTATTCCAACTTATATATTTGATTAAAAATATATTCAATTTTTATACCTTGAATATAATTATAATTTATTGTGCAATTCTTTAGATCACCGAGGATATGAGATCACAATAGAAACAGAAAAGAAAGTGGAGCTCAGAGAAAAGAAAAAATAGAAAAGAAAAAAAGAATAGAAAATCAGTAATGAAGGAAAATGTGACATTTTTTAAAACTGCAAACAATGAAAGAAAAGAGACTTCTGTTGAGCATGGCCTACCTACAATTTGAAACAGAATATTACAGATTCTTGATTTAGTAAAGATGCAAGACTTAACTACTGATCAAAACAATGAAAATTAGGGAGACAAATATTCCCATCAAATGTGCAAGTTGAACTTAATATTTTGCTAATAACTTTCAATCATATAAAACTCTGGCTTTACACATTTTTTTAAATAGATCGTTATTGGAGTACAATTGCTTCACAATACTGTGTTAGTTTCTTTTGTACAACAAAGGGAATCAGCCATATGCATACATATATCCCCATATCCCCTCCCTCTTGAGCTCCCTCCCACCCTCCGTATCCCACCCCTCTAGGTGGTCACAAAGCACCGAGCTGATCTCCCTGTGCTATGGAGCTGCTTCCCACTAGCTATCTATTTTACATTTGGTAGTGTATATATGTCGATGTTACTCTCACTTTGCCCCAGCTTCCCACTCCCCACCCTGTGTCCTCAAGTCCACTCTCTATGTCTACGTCTTTAACGAAAAATCAGAAAGAGAAATTAAGGAAACAATCCCATTTACCATCGCAACAAAAAGAATAAAACACCTAGGAATAAACCTACCTAAGGAGGCAAAAGTCTTGTACTCAGAAAACTATAAAACACTGATGAAAGAAATCAAAGATGACATAAACAGATGGAGAAATATACCATGTTCTTGGATTGGAAGAATCAATGTTGTGAAAATGACTATACTACCCCCAAGCAATCCACAGATTCATTGCAATCCCTATCAAACTACCAATGACATTCTTCACAGAATTAGAACAAAATTTTACAATTTGTATGGAAACACAAAAGACCCCAAATAGACAAAGCAATCTTGAGAAAGAAAAACGGAGCTGGCTTTACACGTTTTAAAATTTTGTTATTCTGAAGATATATTTGTCAAGCTAGGAAGCTAGCACATATTTAACAGTTAATTTGTTTCAATATTCAGATACATGGTATTCAGTTAGCACCTACACCACGTCCCATGAATGTTGGGGGCAGCACGTATATGAGCCTAAGCAGGAAGCAGTGTGTCTCAGTGGTAAGAGCGTGGACTTTCAAGTTCAAATCACTGCTCCGAACTTACTAGCTAGATGACTTAACTTCTGGGAGCCTCAGTTTCCACATCTATAAAATGGACATGGTAAAACCTAGCTCTTATTATATGTTCCATAATGTAAATTTCCCTTTCATATTCTTTAATTCTTTATTCATGTTTCCCATCTGCCTTTTACAATCTCATTTAGCCTAATCCAAAGCAACAATAGTTTCAGCCGTGCACTTCATTTGCACAAATGACTCCGTTGCTCCTTGAGATCCAGCTGGGACAAAGTACTTAAAGAGGTAGCCCTGGGAACCTCATTAAACTTGGCCTCTCCAAGGATACCAAGGAGCTGGTTCCCAGGTTTATGAGATTATGCATCCCCGAGAATTCTTCACAGGAATATAAGATGAGGAAATGGGAACAAGGCTACATCCCTGTTTTTTGGCAAATCCAGGGGCTCAGTAAGCCCTGGCAATTTGCTGTACTGGCAATTTGCATTCTCCTTCTAACTAAAATCCAGCTGAATACCAGAACCCCGTGAGGAGGCCTAGACCCCCTCGGCCTTTACCGAGATAAAGCACGGCAGCATTTACCCTAAAAGCATAACACCAAAGGTGCCAAGGCAGTCCCAGTTCAGAAAGATGGGACTTAGAACAAAACGAAATGATGAAGTGTAAGGCAGCCCTTCCTGAGGGTATGGAGTCTCAGCTGTCCGTTCCAATGGGCCTCTGCCCTAGCAGGTGAGACCCTCCAAAAGGACCTGGTGCAGGGCCTGCTCAAGTGCTCAGTCTCTCTGAGGGGCTCCGCCACCTTCCACAGCATCAGTGGGCTCAAATGATTTGCACAGGGAATAAATTGAGGGGAACAGTGATTTCAGCCCTGTTCCCAGAAGATTACAAACTAAGGCATAAGAGGCGGCCCCCAAGCTCTGGAAAGGACACTTGTGAGAGTCAATAGGTCTGCTGTGCACCATTTTACTCGGTCCACAGGTGTAAACCGGGACTGTCCAGGGCACGCTGGGATGCGCTGTCACGCCAGTCATGGAGAGCTGAACCACTCCAGTAAGGACGTGGGGATCCATGGCTCCGCTCCCCAACCCACCCAGCCAGCTGTCTTTGGTCTGGGCTTGGCTCAAAGAAGACTGAGCAATGTGGCCAAAGGAGTAAGGTGACAAGATCTTGAACTCCGCAAGTGGCCAGCTGTGTGACGTCGGCTAGAGTGGGTTTGGGGGCAGTTTCTCCACGTGGACAATAGGCTAAGAATACTCACTGGACCTGTTACACAGAGGAGGTAATAGGCAGTGTGAAACTATCACACACTCCACTCCCTCCTCTCTCCCCTCCTTTCAAGTCTGCATTCTCTGAAACACCTTGGACCCTCCTAGGCACATACTCTCCTGCATTGTTATATCTCAAATAAATAGCAAACAGAGCTATGTGACCTTGAATGATTTTTTTTAAGCTACTTTGTTATCTTTATTTGTAAAGTTTAAAAAAAAAACAACTCATGACCTTTCCAGCTCTACAATTCTTGACCTGAGCCTGAGCGAAATGCCCGATAACTAATAACGATGGCTCACCCTATTGATCACGACACACCGGGCACTGTTCTCAACACTTTACCTCTATTTACTCATTTCATCTCCCCAGCTACCCAGTGAAGTAGATATTATAGTGACCCCGTCTAGCAGATGGAAAAGCTACGGTCAGAAAGGTTAAGTTGACTTGCCCGGCATTAGACTGCCCAAGTTAAGGCCGTGCCTCTTCTCAGGTTCAAGGTTATTGATAATTTCAGTTTGGTAAATACTAAACGGTATCATAAGAAATCAGTAATAGCCAACCCTTATGTATGTGGCACTTACTATGTACCAGGCATTGCTCTCAGTGCATAACATATAGTAACATTTAATGCTCATTACATCTCTAAGCAATAGAAATTATTATTATCACCTTGTTTACACACAAGGACACTGAAGCATACAGAATTAAGTAACTGCCCAAGGTTCCAGCTAGTAAGCAAGCTAGGATTTGAATCCAGGCAGCCTGGCTCCTTGGTCTGTGTTATCAAGCACATTACACTAACTCCACCTGGACATTTTGTGAACATAGAAGAGGGACAACTAACCTGAAGCAGGGGTTGGGGTGGGGATCCTGGAAAAGATGTCAGAGTACTAGCTGGAGTCAGGCAAGTAGAACAGGGAAGGGCATTCCACACTGAAGGAATAGCATGGGCAAAGGCACAGCAGTACAAAGCATTACGGCATTCAAAGAAATGCAAGTAAGGCTAGAGTGAAGGGAGAATTCCTTAGAGAAAATGACCTGTGTTTCCTTTTCTTTTCAACTTTCCTGAATGCCTGAAATTGTTTGTAATAAGAAAAAATTTTAAAGCACTGTCACGCCTCAGTAGAGATCATGCAAAAAAAAAAAAAAAAAAGGCATACATCTGCAGTGGACAAATGCATGGAATCCAATGGCACTGCCCAGCTCTGCTCGGCTCCTAGTCCCCTGGGTGGGGTTGGCAGGCAATGAAGAGAGAAAGGGCTCAGAGCATAGAGGCCGATTGCCAGAAAGCCCCTAGGGAGGGAATCAGAGCCCAGGGAGCCAGGGTATATGGTTTTGAAATAGCTGACTATGATCTTCGGGCCAGGCAGGGAATCTGGTGCAACCAAGCAGCAGATCACAGGCTGAGTAAATTGAAAACGTTCAACCATTCAAGGTTCGAGGGAGAGCATGGGTGTACAGAAGGGGAAGACGTGGAAGGCAGGAGTTAAGAAGCCCGAGGTCGGAAAGCACCTGTGCCACAAGATGTCTCAAGAGTAGAAGCTCCAGGTGCAACCTCAGGTCCCTGAGGCAGACACACCTGCCGGAGCAGGACCGGGAACTCTGAGCCCGGGCACCTGGCTGGCTCATGAGCATGGGTGCTGCAGTCTCTGGAAACCCCAGTGGGGTGGGACCTGGAGGAGCGGAAGAGGGGCTGGCCTCACCTCCTCAGGAAGGTGGAAATCGGCCCCTCGACCTGGCAGCAGCGAGGGAAGGGTGGGTGGCACAGAGAATAAAGAAGAGAGTTTGGAAAGCAACAACAAACCAACAACAAAAACTGGATCTGAATTGTTCTGCTCTCATTGCCTCTGTGATCTTGAAATTTCTACTTCTTTGAGGTTCTGCTAAAAAAGAAATGGGGGACTCACAGCCCCTCCGCCATATGGTTCCATGAGAATTGACTGACACCGTACCACCCAGCACACTGACCAAGCACATAGCAGGTGACCAGTACACAATGGCTCTAGTTATGATTACGATTGCAAATGATTAGAAGTGGAGAACGATGGCACTTCAACCACCCAAAATTGGCACCATGTAAGGAAGACAGGAAGTCAGAGACCCTCAGAAGGAAAAGAACAAAGCTGTGAACGATCAGAGACCAGTCACACTTCTACCCACCCCCCCCCGGGAAGCCATTGTTGGGTGATCGTCGCGCTCTTCCTAAGATTTCTAGCAACAGCAACGCCGAGTTTCTTCCCCAGGCACTTTGAACCGCAGAAAAGTTTTGCACCGGGGACTGTGCTAGAATAAGGCAGGAGCTGGGAAGATGAGCTTCTAGATTCATTCAGGCTGATTAACCCTTCCCTAAAAGATAAGAAGAAACACAACCCTGAGTGCAACCCTTTCCTGTCTGGCCTGGCAATGCATTTGCCATTTTCAAAAACAAAAACCTCTCCCTGAATAATTCATTATTCAAAGGAAACATCAGCCCAGAGAGCTCCACTCCATTTATTCTGGCATAAGTGCTAATCTTGGGCCCTGTGTGTTTTTGAAAAGGATCCACAGGAGAAATCACTTTTTAAAACGTCGATATCTGAGAAGGCAAGCAGAGAGTTTAAAAGGGCCATAATTCATAAATCAGTGACGCCACCCTCCCGAGGAAGCGTTCTGCATTGACTGCTCAACAATTCCATTTGCAACAGGCTGAAACATCTGCGGCCCCCGAGTCTCCAGCCAGAGTCCCAGAGCTGCTGCCCCTCAATAATGAGGCAATGTTTCAGTGACCATCAGAATCTTATGTTCTTTGGGATTCAGGCACTGGGCTGTGGGATTACTCTGAGTTTTATCTAAATCTATTAGCTTCTGTTATGCACCAATAACCACAACCAATCTGAAGCAAGCAAAAAACCACCAGTTTGCACAGTCATGACTCAGCGCCCTTTTTACCTGGCTGTTTAGCAAGACCGTTCATGTGTTGATGTGAGACCCTGTCCTCATCCATCACAGGCACCTGCACAGGTTCTGGCTGAGCCCAGATCCTGGACCTAAACCTACAGGAGTCCCTCGGTATCCGCCAGGGAATTGGTCCCAGGACGCAACCCCTGCCTCGCCCAGTGGATATCAAAATCCACGCATGCTCAAACCCCATAATCGGCCCTCTGTATCCTCAGGTTGCACATCCACGGGTTCCACATCCGCAGATTCAACCAACCACAGATCTTGTGCTATGTTTTCATCGACGGTTGGTTGAATCCACGATGCGGAACTCGCAGACACCGAACCCGCGGATACCGAAGGCCAACGGTATCTGTGGGGAAATTTAAACAATTGTTCCTATTATTGATGGTTCCGGATGGCCTCACCAAAGCACGGAGGTTGGCGTTGATCAGGGCTGTGGAAATAGATAGAGCCCCACACCTGGCACTGGCTAGCTACCCAACATATGCTTATTCAGAAGTAAAAGCGAGAGCATTAGAGAGAAAAATCAGGAAGCCGAGGAGGCCGTTTAGAAGTTGCTTTTTGACACAAACCTCACACTGCTGGAGGAATACAGCCCGAAGCTATTGCTCAGGAATTCTGTGGCAGAGAAACAAGAGACAGAACACCTGAGCGCTCTCAGGGTTTCCAAAGAGCAAGGCTTGGGGAAGTCTAGATACAATTTCTTCTTCCTTCTTCCTCTCTCAGCTTGCTTCCCTCCCCCAGAACTGTCTAACCAAACACAGAACACAGGCTAGCAGCAGAAGAAAGAGAACAAGCGAGAAAGAAGAGCAGAAGCCCAGGAAACAGACCAAGAACCAGTGGGATTCAAAGTGGTACATCTTCACCATTCACCCAAACGCAACAAATAGGAAGGATCCTTCACATCTCTCTCACAGTCATCAGAGTTTTCCAGTATGTTTTGTTTATTGAGTACCTCTTCTGTGCCCTGTTTTAAATCTATTCTGGAAAAAGGGAAGGTAAATAAATGGATTATACCACCTACCATTTATCAGTTCATATGATAGATGGATGGATACATTAATAAGCATTATCTCATTCAATCCTAAAAACAAATATAGGACTATTGGAGGATAACCCCATTTTCCAGGTGAGAGACCCTAGGCACAGAGAGGTGAAGTAAATTGCCCCAAGTCACACAGTCAGTGAGTGGTAGAAGTGGACATGAACTTGGGCAGTCTGGCGCCCGAAGTCGCATTCAGCCACCACACTCTCTGGTGTCTTAGAGCTGGAGGAATAAGCTGAATAGAGGTGAAGAGGCAGGAGGGGCTATTTCTCTAGCTTTGTGTTTAGGATAGTGATGGGAAGTGCTAGTGACAATAACAGTTAAGATTTACTGAGACCTTACTATGTGTCAACTGAACCCCACGTGGTCATTTACAACACCCTACAAGGTAGGCACCATTATCCTCATTTTATGGATGAGAAAACCGAGATCCAGAGAGGTCCCGCAGTGAGCTTGTACTAGAGCCAGGATTCCCATCCACACAGCCGGTGGCAGAGTCTATGCTATCAACCACGGTGCTCTGCTGGAGTTGGAGCTGGCCGTGAGTATCTGAGCTTCAGTACTGCTTTAATATCAGCAAGGGCAGATCTGAGCACAGTAACCCCACATCAAGACCAGGCTGTCTTTAAGGAAAGTACAACTGCTTTGTGAAGCTACCCATAAGATGGGGGGTCAAATTAGCTATCAGGTTTCAATTCAGCAGGTATTTACTGGGTTTCTACTTGGTTACTTAACTGACTCCATTCTTCAAGAAAGAAATGAAAGAAAGAAAGGATATGGAAACAAATTAGGGCATTATAAAAGTACAGTGTATGTGTCACTACTATATTTAAAAAGGCTAACCAACAAGGACCTACTGTATAGCACAGGGAACTCTGCTCAATGCTATGTGGCAGCCTGGATGGGAGGGGAGTCTGGGGGAGAATGGATACATGTATATGTATGGCTGAGTCACTTTGCTGTGCACCTGAAACTATCACAGCATTGTTAATCGGCTATACTCCAATATAAAATAAAAAGTTAAAAAAAAAGTACAGTGTATGTGGATCCAATTGGCACAAAGGGGTGCCTGAAAGAGGGAAGCAAGACCTCTTGGGTACAGGACTGGGCTGAGGGGCTGCTATATGGGCTCCGCTGGGCAAAGGGCTCTGGACTGGTTCCTCCACCTGCTCGGCTGTGGCCTTTCCCCCATTGGAAGCCTCAGAGCCAGACTTACAGCTCCTGGGGTCTTTTCCATCTCTAGGGTGAGTTATTCCAAGTAGTGGATTTCAGTCTTTTAATAGCAGGATCCTCTTTATCAGAAAGTCCAATATCTGAAATGGACAGAGGGAGCTGATCAGGTGGGAATGGGGGGCTGGGGGCCAGGAGAGTGTAGGCCACCATGACCTATCCCCGCCAAGCCCATATAGGTCATGGGCACCTCTACAGGCCAATTTCTAAACCTCCTCTTGTCACCAAAGTGAGCTGGCTGTAGACGACAAAAGGGGAGGGAGGTGGACCTGGCCTCCTCAGCAGGCCAAGATGCTTTTATAGAGGTCTAGAATCGAGTACAGGCCACAGGTCTCCTGGGGCTGTGCCCCATCCTCCACCCCCATCCCCCAACCACCACCATCACCACACCATCAGGACCACAAAGTTATACTGTCAGCTGCTTGGTTAGAAAATCAACAACCTTGAAATCTTCCAAGGAAGGCAGAGAAAGAGATACAAAGTGTGTTCACAAATCAACTTTCCCAATGCCCAGAGCTTAGTACATCCCTCCTTAAGAGTGATAGCCTTCAAAGTCTGCAGAAGATTAAAAAGGAGCAGAAAAAAGTAGAGGGTTACCCAAGGTTGCAAGCACAATGGCCAGAACGTGTGTAAATACTGGAGTGGCCCTGTGCTGCTTTGGATCCCCTGATATAACGGCCATTTCCTGGAGCCCCATTTCCTCTCATTGTGTTTCAGTGGAACAACAATGTTATAGTGAGAAGCTGCTCAGTCACATAGGTTATTTTAATAGATACATCCTACAAGCCTTGAAAACCTGCTCTATGCTCTGATAACAAGGCTAAATATATCACAAGCCCTAACAGTGAATTTGAGCATCAAAAACAGTGAGATTGGAACACACACGTGTGTGTTTTTTTCTCAGCGCATCCTGCAAGTTTTCTCACATTCTGGCCTCCTCGACACGGATTCTCATGATTCTTACCCCGGAGCTCGGTTTAAGTCACTGCTCTCATGCAACACTGGAGAATTTTGTTGCATTGATTTATCTCTTTGGCATCCCTTATGGATATGTGCATTTTTGCAAATACAAACATGCAGGTGAGAAAACACGGAAGAGCTAGTTACACACAGCCATCTGTCCAGGCGGCCATCACAAAAGCTGATCCTTCCACAAACGATTTGGGAGCCCTGCCAGATCTGTAATTCATGGCTGCACTTGGGATTTCCACTCTCAAGATCAGAGACAAATTTGTGGCATCCCAGGTGTTTGATCAAAGTTCTCCTTTCCTTCCTATCACTCCAACATGAGCAAATGCTACCGTTTGGGTGTTCGATTTGTAAAGCTAATCTAAAGACAAAGGTTGTCATTGTCTCCAGAAAGACGCTGATACATCAAAAAAAAAAAAAGATATCCAAGCCCTTCAGAAAACCCAGACTTATAAAAGCAATACTGCAGGCAAAATATCTTAAAGCAGTGTGGTTCTCAACCCCGACTGCTCATTAGAAGCACCTGGCAGCAGGGGCGCCATCAAACTGTTCCTACCTCCTCCACATGGTTCTCCTGTGCAGCCCTGTCTTAAAGGAACACAGGTCTTTGGTGTGATGCTTTTGCAGGGATTTAAATCAGTGGTTCTCCGTCTGGGTTGCGTATTAGAATCTGCAGAATAGTTTTTAAAACATCAATGTTTGGGACTCATCCCCTCCAATGATCCTGACTTAATAAGTCTGGGATGGGGCTGAGCCCTGATATTTGAAAATTATTTGAGAATTCAGCCAGGGTTGAGGACCACTGGTCTAAGTCACTGCACATCTCTGATTCACGTATCCTCAAACACATGAAGGTGGAGAAGAACTCAGGAAATTTATCTTCAGACCTTTTTTCAGATCTAAAAATCCAAAGAACAACACTACTTTGCCTACCTTACATAGAAAGCAAGTAATAAAGGCATCTGAGTGAACAACTGAATTTGATGTCATGATGCCCACGTACATCTTTCAGGCTGAGTGTCCCTCGGGCCTTCACGGGGAGCTTGTTCATTTCATTTCATACACCGTTGAAACAAGATCATTTATCTGGTTTCTAAACCAACAGTAGATTAGAATCACGCAAATTAAAAGTGATAGAGGGGGCAGGTAGAAAAGAGGAGAGAGACTATTAGAAGCAGGTCCCCTGACTGCAGTGAGAAGTGAGCGCTAATAGGGAAGAGACAGAAAAACTGAAATCAGTAGACACAGCACACAAAAAAGCATGAAAGTCAGGGTTCTTCAATGAAAGGACACTGTGGACATCAAGGTGCCACATCACTGATAATCCTAAGAATAGTCCAGAGTCACTCAGTACAAGTTAAATTATGCTCATGATAAAGTGGTTATGGAAGCTGAAATATATATGATGATTTCTCTCAAAAATAGTAATAATAAACAGCCAGTGCGATGAAAGGGATGAATCTTGAGCTCTTTGGAAATTGCTGCCACCCAGAATGACTCATTTCCTGAGGCTCCCAGGTAGCCACAGACTTCTGTAGCAGACATTTTAGCAGGAAAAGCTTCAGCTTGACCAAGAAGAAATCCGCCTCCCTATCAGATTCAGGAGAAAGTGAGGCCGGAGAGGGGGAAATGGTAATGGATGCTTCTGACCCTCAGGGTTTCCAGGTACCGCCGGGGCACAGACACAGTCCTCTGAGCTCTCACTGACAACCTAAGATCAGGTACAGCTAAGTCCCAGGGCATCCTTCTTGGCTGGTAGGACCCGATTGCTCTAGCTGCACCTCCCATTAAATGGATCTCCAACGCACAGGGTCTCCAGGCCTGCAATTCCTTGCTAAGAACGTTCTCCCTGGAGGCCACACTAACCACCATCTAGACAATTCTTTTAAATGCAAAGCCCTGGGATAATACCTGAATCCCGACCACTGTTTGTATTGTAAGGCCCTTGTTTTCACATTTTCCCCTCTGCAGATGAAATCTTATATGGAACCCAAATATATTACAAAGATAAAATGGGACACCCCTGGTTGAAGGGCTCTTAGTAGTTGAAGTCTTGTTACTCCTCCCTCCCATCAAAATTCCATGAAACACCATTAGGAAACCATTTGGCAAGGACCTACGAGGTCCCCCACCCCAGACCCCCCCTACAGGCTAAGTCCGGCTCTACAGCCAATATTGCCCAGTGTTAATGGCTAGTGTGGAGCCCCCCAGCAGCTGCTATTCTGGTACAGGTGAGAACCCCCTTCTTACATTTTATCTTGTTAGGCTCTCTATTTGTTCCCCAAATCCATCCCCAAACCCATCTATGTCTGCCAATTGAGCTCTTGTACCTGGAACTTCATTTTGACCAAGCTCCTAAGTCCAGGCTCTGTTCCCAGCTAACACAGACGTCAGGAAGCCACCTGCCAGCAGCTCCGCTCCCAGCAAAGCCGACAACCACAGCCTGACTCCTCCCAGCTGAGGGGACAGCACCTCACTTTCAAATGGCCTGGTGCAGAATTTCCTAAACCCACCAGCAGGTAATTCATTAAGGGCCTCTAATGGATGTGTAGGTTTCTAAACCCATGGGATCCTAGTTCCTGATGGAACCATCTGGGTTCCATCAAGTGAACCAAAGCCTCAAGTGATTCCTATAATTGGATGAGTTTGAGAAACATTGGCTTCACGGTTACCTGTAAGGCTCAGGAACCAGACTGCCTGGGTTTGAATCCTGCTCTACTGTTACCATGCTGTTTCGTGCAAGTGACTTAAGCTGTCTGAGCCCTCGGTTTCCACATCTGTAAAGCAGCGGTAATGGCAGCGGCTTCCGTGCTGGGTTGTTGGAGGATTAGGTGGCCTAGAGGGCGCAGAAAACACTTAGAGCCCACCTGGCACGTGGTAACCCCCCAGGAAGGTTCGCTGCTATTGATAACGAACTTAGACACTTGCCACCTCGCCCACCACCTCCGACTTCTCACACAAAATACTCTGCCTTCCCACTGAACCTCCAGCACCCAAGATCACCATTTGTGCCGTGGAGGCCTATCCCGTCCCCGGGAGCAACCCCTTCAGGTCTACCTGGTCTTATTGCAGTGAAGTAAATTGCGTGCAGATGGAATCTAAAGATAAAATGGCTGAAAGGAGATACGAGGAGCAGCCAGAAAGAGTGGGGTGTGTTGACGGTGTACAGACGGAAGACAGGGCAGGGACACAAACTTTGCTGATGTCACAGTTTTCTAGGAACCCCATGGAAGGTGGTTAAACAGCATCTGTCACTTGAACTGTCTCTTCACTGTAACCCCCCTCCCGCCCCCAGAGATGCGGGATGAATTCTACCGTATTCACAGAGACATTGGGCAGCTGTCCAGGAGAGCCCGGGCTCCCCGGAAACCAGAGGACAGGGGCAGCACTGGGCGTAAATAACTCACTGGAGGAGCGCAACCCATGTTCCCTGTACGTTATTTATTTCAAACAAAGATCCCAGGGGGTGTCACTGCAAGGCCTCGGCTCCCTGGAGAGAAGGGGTATCTATTCGGCCCCACGATGAGCCAGCAAGGCTGTGAGACTCTCAGCCCTTGGGCAGCGTCAAGGCAGCCTGGCCGTAACCTGCTCCTGTTCCTGCAGCAGAGCCCTAGAAGGCACCGGACACAGTCACAGGTGAGCAGGGAGAGGGTTCAGGGCAGGTTCCTCTCTGTCTCATTCCAGTACACAGCGCAGCCAAGCCTCCCAGCGACCAGGCGCTGCCCATGGGGTGGAGGTCAGAGTTTTGCTTCCGGTGGAACCACTGACATCTGCTGTTTCCTCTAGGCCTCACAAGGGGCTAACCCTGACGGCCGTCTCTCCACGCTGCCGGTTCTGCAGCGAATTGTCACCAGGAGTTCAGAAAGCAAAACCAAGCTCAGCGAGTAACGTCTGAGTGACACTGTAAGAACAGAGCACTTTCCAGTAAGAGCCTTCTCATCTGCCCTACAGGGTGTCTCCCCATTCCACCGAGGGTCCTCAAATGTCTGCCAGTCACCTCCCACCTACAGTTTTTACTCTATATCCTCACCACTTAGCTCTCTTCCTAAATAATTTTATTTTTGAAGAACAAACATTATACTACTACTTAGGAAAGTTAGTATCAGTGATCATAAGCAATTATTTTTTAATGCAATAAAAACAATATTCTTCTGAGGCCTTCTACTGTTGTTTTAAAAGGGAGATAAATATTAGAGACATATTACTGATACTCTGACCCCAACCTGAGAGTCTCTCCTTGATAGGATCAGAAGGACTGAAAGAAAACTGGGAGAAAAGAAAAAAAAATATTTTTTGGAGGTAGAATTATATGTCGTGCAATGCCCAGGTCTTAAGTGTACAGTTCGCTGAGTTTCACAAATGGATACGCCTGTGTCACCGATGCCCCAATCAAGACAAAAAACATTATCATTATCCTAGAAAGGTCTCTCATGCCCCTTCCCCTGCAACCTCTCCTGACGACCAGAGGCCACCACCATTTTCATTTCTATCTTCATAGACTAGTTTTTTCTGTTCTTGAGCTTCATGTTATTGGCTCACGGTGATGGATTTTTCATTGTTAAATAAAAGTTATGATAATGTCATACTTTTGTACGTGCTTGAAATTTTTCATGATAAAAATAATTTTTTCAGTTAGGGAACACCCTGTCCATAACTTTACTTACAGTCTTCTTCAGAGACTCCAATGGCATGAGACCTACAATTCGGGGCACCCTGAACTAATGAAAGGGGACGACGCCAAATTAGGAAATTGGATTCTGACTTGGCAAATCCCAACATGATGCTGATTATAGTGTTGATTTGCCAAATCTTCTCCCCTAAATCCTAATTAATCTGATTATCTTTTAAGCTCCCCATAAAAAGTCTTCTCCTAGACTTGCATTCCTTCACAACCAGCCCCATTCTTCCTCCTTCTTTGGTCAGGTTCTGCGCCCCTCCCCACCCACACGTGCCCCTCATCCCCAAAGTGGACCACTGCTCACGCGGCTCCCTCTGAGGGACTGCTTTCCCACCTACCTCCTGCCCTGCGCTGTCCTTCCTCAGGGTCCCGCTCAAGGCCAGCACCTCTCCTCTCCTTTAAAATCAAGTTTACACTACACATTTGCACTTAGCCTTCCTTGTCTTCTGTTGTTACTTATAATACGAACACACTTTATCTCTTCAACTAGACCCTGAGCTCCTTGAGGGCAAGCACAGAATTATCTTGGCATCAATGAAAAGATACTGGAGATAGAGGAGTACCTATGGATGAATGTATGAGTGACTACCTACAGGTTCAAAGTCATAGTCCTAAAGAGAAAGAAAGGAAGAAATGGTGGCAGCCCCAGTATCTTCAATG
Organism: Balaenoptera acutorostrata; assembly: GCF_949987535.1. NCBI lineage: Eukaryota > Metazoa > Chordata > Mammalia > Artiodactyla > Balaenopteridae > Balaenoptera > Balaenoptera acutorostrata. The sequence continues at coordinate 56,102,614 of NC_080075.1, forward strand.
ATGGCATTTTACATACAGACCAATACTGTTTCTGTGAATTTCCTATCACGGATTCCTGGACCCCACTCTTAGAAATTTCAGATTTAACAAGTCTGGAATAGGGCTCAAGAGTCTGTACCTTCCCCAGCTCCCGGAAGATTCTAATGCCAGTGGTTCTGGACCACGCCAAGAGACATACCACCTGTGAACAGAGACCAAGTTGGGATACTGAACATCCTCACACCTAGAAGACCAAGGAAAATGGTGTTCCTGGCTGGCACGCAGAGCCTAACTTGAGTTCTAGTTAATTCTACCTCTGTCCCTGGAGGTGGGATTAAACAATAAGAAAACTACTTGCATAAAACCAAAGGTGGCACGAAGTAAAAAAAATTCAGAGAAAAGTAGATTCCCAATGAGGGCAAAGCTGAACCCCAGCAAAGGAAACCACAGTTCCTGACCTGGGACCTTGTCCTGTTTTCCTTATAACATTACACCATGGTGTTTTTCTGTTCCTGGAAGGAAAACCAACAGTAAGGTAAACTTCAGGGTACAGCCTTGGGTGGGTGGGGCTGTATGTGAGCGCAAATGCATAGAATGATTTAGAAAATGTTTTAAATAAAAAGGCTAACACCACAGGACACCAACCAGCAGGATGATGCCAAGGGAACCGGCATTCTTACCACAACCAATAAAAACCCCAAGTATTTGTCCTCCGCAACCAGAGAACAAAGGCGGTGTTGACATGGCTGTGTGTGAAGGAGGGGGGAGTCATTCCAGCACTTAGAGCTTCAATTGAAAATAAACAAACAGCCCAGGCTGCCCAAGGACCCAGGCTGCCAAGCACCAGCCTGGGAGCACAGGCTGGCCTGGCCCGGGGCTAGCACATGGCTATTTATATCTGTAATCCAATTTGGATGGGGAAGGCGCATGAAAATAAATTGATTATCTTGAAACTGTAAGAGCAAAATTCTCTGGGACAAAAAGTAATGAAATAATAAAGAGGAAGTACCTGAGTAGGTCAATTGAGGGCATGTTTCTTATGAACTGTTTCCGACCCAGTTTGCTTTCTGGATTCAGACATGAGGAAACCATGGCTAACAACTTGCCAGAAATCACATGCCAACTTGCAGGTGGAGGTTTGCTGAGTTTCCCCACTTGCTCTGTGTGTGTGTGTGTGTGTGTGTGTGTGTGTGTGTGTGTACACGTATATGTGTATATAAAATCAGTCAGACAAACAAACAAAAACACTCAAGAGGTTTTATGACAGAGAGCTGATTATCTCGATACAGTTTTTAGCTTGTGAGGAAGAAAAGGGGGTAGTTCATAAAAAACAACCATCTTTTCCAAATCTCAGGGTCAGACAAAAGCATACATTATCCTGAAAACACTGGCCTTCTATCTTAGATCTCTCTCCTCCCTGCTTCCCTGAAGGCTGGATTCAACTCTGCCTCTCCACGGTTACAATGGTGACCATTTATTAAGCATGTGGTATTTACCAAGGGCTGGAGATGTACAGTCTGGAATGGCCATGCCAGTCCTGGGATTGGGGTTGTCAGCCCATTTCAGAGAGAAAGAAACTGAGGATCATAACCTAAGTGACTTGCTCAAGCACCACATTGCTACCAGGTAGGATGTGAACCTAAGTCTGTCTTGGGTTTGTTTCATTAAACCACACTGCCTCCATGCAAGGATGTACATATAGTCCCCCAAATCAGCATGGATTCCTAGGAAGCGGGCAGCTGAGCCTGTGAGTACTTGCTAGGCCAGAGTCAGAAGAAGGATGTGAACAAAAGGACAATAAGAAGAGCCCTGGTGAAGCATTGGTAACTTAGTCAAGAAAGCATCCCTCCCTTAACTCAGCTCAAAAGAGTTTATATGTCATATTTTAGAAGGAATAATCCCCAATTCACAAACTGCACATATGAAGGATGTCCTTCATTATGGACTTTACCTTGTGGGTAAATCATAAAAAATATAAGGATTTTGATAAAGCTCAAACAGACGTAACCAAAGACTAGGCCCAAACCTCACCTCTACTTATTACCTATTGATTCTGAGACACGATATAATCCATCTACGATTCAGATAATATATTTTTTTAAGTGAAGGGGCAGGGGAGGGGATGGATCAGGCAGAATCCCGCACCAGCTTATTTCCTGTGGTCCCCTCCAGCAAGGAGGTTGATGAATCCAGTTTCTAAGAAAAGTAACCCCATCCTCTGGTACCCCCGACTCCTAGGAGCTCCGGAAAGTGATGATGAGAAACTATCTTTAATATTTCAGAAGGCCCAAAGAAAAGCATACATTTTACTGAGATAAGACTACATAGAAAATTAAGTTATCAAGTTTATTTGCTTTAATATCATGTCAGCGTGGAAGCTGACATGATACTAGCAAACAAACTGTCTTTAAGAAATGCAGTTTAGGGCTTCCCTGGTGGCGCAGTGGTTGAGAATCTGTCTGCCAATGCAGGGGACATGGGTTCGAACCCTGGTCTGGGAGGATCCCATATGCCGCGGAGCAACTAAGCCCGTGAGCCACAATTACTGAGCCTGTGCGTCTGGAGCCTGTGCTCCGCAGCGGGAGAGGCCGCGATAGTGAGAGGCCTGCGCACTGCGATGAAGAGTGGCCCCCCCTTGCCGCAGCTAGAGAAAGCCCTCGCACAGAAACGAAGACCCAACACAGCCAAAAATAAATAAATTAATTAATAATAAAAAAAAAAGAAATGCAGTTTATTTCCATGGTGGGGGGAGGGGAAGCTAATCAAAGGTATCGGAAAGCTCAGAATGATCACTGAAGAAAAATGTGTCTGAAGACGGGCTTCTGGGGATGAGGTGGGAAGGAGGATTTAGAGATTGTCATTTAATTTCTAAATTAAGCGATTCTTCTGCAGGAGTTTGTGATACAATGTGTAAAGCATTTCAAGAGCACGGGCAGTGTCTGTAAACACTGTCCAGATTTTTCCTAACTCTGAGCTGAGGCAGTTAAGCTGTCCTCAGTGGGTCAGCAGTGTCAACTGGATGAATGGGTTGAGAAGAGGAAAGAAAAGCATTTTTATGGTGGTGTGTGTGTGGGGGGGGGGGTGGGTGTGTGTGTGTGGGTGTGTGTGTGTTTTGAGTGGAGATTACTGCTTATGGGAAGAAGGGAAGAAAGCCAGGGCAAAACCACAAGAGGGGGAAGCCATAGGCTTCCACTTGTCATGAGAGCCAGTTGCTGGTCAGATGATGGGATCTGATGGTCCCAGATGCCCCCCAGAAGGCGCTGATGAGATGCAAACCACGCCCCGCCCCAGCAAATGAGCATCCCAGAAGCCAACCCTACAGAGGTTTAGGGGCACCCCTGCCCTTTGTCTCCTACCTGCACCTAGGAAGAGCAAATCAAGGGGGTGACTTTGGGAGGCCCATGAAGGGTCCCCTTCTTTCCTAAAGCCACCACTCTTGCTCCTGGTCACCTCATTCCCCTACCGAAGGAGCTCCAACCTTTTTGCCAAGAAATCAAATCTGATCCTGCTCCAGCTCCTCTAACTAACCACCTGATTATAAGAAATATAGGAACAGAGGAACAGGTTAAAAGACACAATGGGGATACAATCAGCAAAATTCAGAATGTGGGAAACTACAGGGCACATGACTCATTTCTTCAACAAATACAGGCAAAAACCAAAAAAGGAAAAGGAGAGAATAGAAATCTATGAATGAAAAGAGACTTAAAAAGCATCAACCAAATGCAATATATGGATCTTATTTGAATCATGATTCAAACACATCAACTGCTAAAAGGGACGTTTATAAGACAATTGGAAAAATTTGAACACTGACTAGATATTTGATGATATAAAGGAGTTCATGCTTTCTTCAATGAGATAGCGGCATTTTGGTTATTTTTAAAGTGTTCTTGTCTTTTGAGATAGATACAGACATATTTACAGATGAAATGTTTGATGTCTGGAACATTCTTTAAAATAAACCAGTTGGGAGGAACCTATGGAGACAGGTAAAGGTAAAACAAGATTGGCCATACACTGACAAATATTGAGGCCGTTAGAGTGGATTTATTATACTGTTTTATTTTTATATATGTTTAAAAATCTTCCATAGTAAAAGACTATTTAAAAAGCTAAAAGATGACCATAATATAGAGTTTTTATAAAATTTAAAACTTGTAGTTAAAATAATCCTATTTAAAATAACTCATACTATGAATGCGTGTATTAATTTATGTATATATGAATGGGCATATATATCTATATAAGTTTACAGACATAGGAAATCTTCTGGAAGCACATACAGCAAACTTTTATCAATCCTGTTTTGGCGGGAGGATAGAACTGGAGGGAGGTATTCATTTTTTACTTTACATACTTCTGCATTATTTCAATTTCTTCCATCAAGCATGTCCCACTTCTCAATTTACAAAGGCAGTGTGGGAGTAGACACAGTGACTCCCTGGAGTCCCCAGCCTAGCTCTCAAGAGCTCTGCATCCTGGACCTCCATCCATGACATGAGGCTCAGCTCTAGACTGGCTAATATTCCTTACTCACAGACAGCCCCATTCCTGTGCTACTTCTGTGCCCTCATTCACCAAACGTTTTCCTCCCATTCAGACTTGCAAATCCCAGCTCCAGACCCACCTCCTCCATCCAGGAAGCCCTGCTGGACTACCTCAGGGCACAAGGGCCTCTCCCTCCACAAGATGGCCAGGACCTGACAACACTTTGCCACTGTGTCTGGATAGTACACTTTTAGAGGAAAACAAGCCATAATCCGCATACTACCTAGGAGGCCTACTACACAGTTGAGTTAAGTTACTTAACCCTTCTGAGCCTTGATTTCCTCATTTGTAAGTGGGGATACAGGTACCTACCTCATTGGACTGCTGTAAAGATGAGCCACGGGAAAGTAGATCAAGCTCCCTGTACCTATTTCAAAGGCTCTGTTTGGTATACACAAAACGACCCCTCTGAGACTTGCAGCTGCAAGTTTTAAGAGAATGGGAAGGCGACCTGAAATCCACTTGAATCCGTACACTGGGAAGAACACTGTACTCAGAACTGCCCCTTAGTTTAAATTTTAATAATAGAAATAATGTGCTGGGGTCAGGAGGAGGAGCTCTGAAGGTCACACTCTGAACTCCCACTAGGTGGCAGTAGCGTTTTCTTGCCATTATGCAAATAGAGAGGAGGGCCATCCGAAGGGGAAAACATTCTTCTGATACTGATACAAAGGAGAACATTTCTATTAATTTCCCCATAATACTAAAATAGAGGTTAGCAGAAGAAAATGCACCGACTTAGAAGAACATCCATCAGTACCAATGATGAAACCCCATCCAGGATCCCTTAGTCTCTCTGTAGGGGTGGGTAGGAATGTCGGGAATAATGGGGGGAGGGGCAGGGGAGGGGCAGTGCAGGGCATGTTGAGTGAAAGTGGAGGTACCATCGCAAAGAGGGAACTCCAGTTGAGAGTGAGAACTTGCTGGAAGTCCAAACCATGACTCAACCTTCCTCATCTGAAGAGGAACATGAATGCGACCAATGACAATGAGTCCCCCCTGTCAGGGACTCCTGGGAGCACAAACTCTGTGGACCTAAGCAGCCAGGTGTGTCCTCTTGGGAGATGTCTCCAGAGAAACATAGTTGGAAGATAAAGCCCTCTCCGGTTTTCCTTCTTCAGGTCCCACTGCCCAGAACCTCACACTGGCACCCCAGTGCCTCAAGACCAAGTCTGAACTCCTCTGCTAGTTGACAGTCATCAGCCACTGGTCTGAAGTCCAGCCAGTGACCTACCAGCCAATGGACTTCAGAGAACATTATATCACCCACCCTCACTCTTCCTCAATGTTCCCAATGAAGAAAATTAATCCCAAGAGGTGAACTGACAGGCTACTCCCAAAGCCGACCCTTCCCCCAGCTGGGCTTTCTCATCTGTGCTGTATTGAAGACACCTTTTCTCTCCAAAAAGACTGTAGTTCCGTGAGGGCAGGGAAAATGTCATGGTTTAGCAGAAATACTGCAAATCGAGGTTCTGGTAGGAGGAAGTGCAGGGTGGTAATTAGGAATGTGGGGCCTCTGCAGTCAGGTTGGGTTCAAATCCTGACTCTCTTGAGCTAGCTGTGTGACCTTGAGGGAGTACTTAACCTCTCTGGGCATCAGTTTCCTCATCTGTAAGCAAGAGATAATATCACTGACTTAGTACATAGAGATGTTAATGAAGATTAAATATCAAGAATGTAAAGCACTGGCACTATGTCTGGCACATGACAGGGGCAAATGCGGTGTGTGTTCCACTCCAGGTCCTGCTGTTCATCAGCTGAGGGGCCTGGGCAAGTCACATTATCTCTTGGGCTTCATATTCTTCATGGGCAAAATCGAGGAAGAGTGAGGGTGGGAGACGGCGGGTTATGTATTGTTCTCTGAAATCCACTGTGGCTCTGAGGTTCCACGATTCTCTGGAACACTTATCGCCCACTCGCCAGAGGACATAGCTAGTGTATGAGTATGAGGAGAGAGAAATCCAGGTACTGACTCTGTGTACTTAAAACTAGCCCTTGCAACAACTGAAGCCCCTGCTCCTAGAGCCTGTGCTCCGCAACAAAAGAAGCCACCACAGCGAGAAGCCCGCGCACCGCAACGAAGAGTAGCCCCCCTTCGCCGCAACTAGAGAAAGCCCGCACGCAGCAACGAAGACCCAACACAGCCAAAATAAACAAACAAACAAACAAAAGAAAACATAAAAACTAGCCCTCTATCAACACCTAGCTCAAACATTGCCTTCTCAAGGAAATTTTCCCTGAACACCCCACTCCCACCCCATCCGCCTTCAACTAGGTTAGGTCCCACTGTTTTATGCTCTCATAACACTCTGTACTTCGCTTTGTAATACATACCCCAAATGTCAACTGAATTATTGGTTGTGGATTGCAATCCCCATTTTGCAGATGAGCAAACTGAGAGTCTGGGAACTTTTGCTATTCATTCAAGACCCCCCACAGCCCGTAAGTGGCAAGACAAGATTCAAACCTGGTCAGTTTGACCATAGAACCCGCAAGATCTTTTTTCTATACCCCCATGTAGCTTATTATTTAATACTTGATATCTATAAAAGGATATTTATATGTGTGAGTTATGGAGAAGAATTCTAAGGAACCTAAAATCCAAACCAAACACTGGAATGGAGGCTTGAAGCTGCCCGTGCACGGCTCTCCAATACCACCTCCCTGCCTTCCCCCACCCCAAGGGAGTGCTACCCTAAATTTGTGTTTGTGATTTTCTTGCTTATTTTCTCTTCTTCTTAACTTTGGATTGAAGTGGAATATATTTACAGAAAAGCGCGCAAGGTGACAGCACCTGTGTGACCGGTGCCCAGATCAAGAAACAGAGTAAGTCTACAGCATCCAGAGGCCCCTGGTACCCCATCAGGTCACAAGACCTGCACTCTTCTCCTGAGGCCACGCTGCTCCTAAGGGCTGCTTATAAAATGAAATAATAAAATGAAATAATAAAATGAAATTTTAATTTCTAATTTCTACATTTTAATTTCTAATACATTTCTAACGCAATGAACAATATCATATTAAGGCTGGGATCCTTCTCATAGGCGAGATAATCAGCAGAGAAGGTTAACATTCTAGGCTCTTGGGAGGAGTTTGCTTGGAGAGTTCTGGTCCAGAAAAGAACCAGAATCAGTCATCTATGAAAAAAGGCCAGTGGGGATGTCCAGCCACGTGAGGCTGGCCTCCTCTGGCAGTTTTCTCCAAGGCACTCAACCATCCTTGGACTTCTTTAAACAAAATCAGAGTGTAATGGGGGTGGGGGTAGGGCGGAGGATGAGGAGGAGTTCAGGATTAGGAGTAGCATCATTAAAGCCTCATGTGTGGTTTTGATCAGATCATCTGAATTAATAGTTCTCACAGGCAGGGCTTGAGGCAAAGCAAATAAGTTTGCAAGCAGACCACCTACTGGAAAATACCAAGCCTGGTGCTGGAGTTAAGATTCAAGTCCCCTAAGGAAAATCCGGCCAGATTATGTGGATGAGATTCTAGGCTTGGTTAGTTTAAGATGCCCTGAGAAAAGTCATTCTTTGTCCTCTAATCTTCAAGTTCCTGGTTATTCATTCTCCTCAGTGGGCAACGGCAGTTTCCATTCCTCTCAAGTCAGCCGCATTTATTGAGGGTGTGTGAGGACGAATGCCTTGTATAATGTCTGATCCCTGACCTCAGGGAAAACGCCAAAGGAATGGCTGAGAAAACAAGAAGAATCTAAGTATGGTGGAGCTGGTGGCCAAGAAACAATGTCTTCTAGAAGAAGGGCTGAGTGGGGGAAGTTGGAACCGGGCCTTAAGCAGGGGTGGAGTCTCCATCAGACTGTCTCTTCTCAGAAGCTTCACTCTTCACTCCCACAATAAGTGCTGAATCCATTGTCTAATTAAAATATTGGAAGGCAGAATTATAATTCTATAACACTCCAGTGGTAAATGAAATCCAAATGCTCCAAGAACTAGTTCAATCCTACTGGTCTCTGTTATAACCCTTCAAACTTTCCCCTACAGTCCATGAAGATCTGAGGCTGAGGGAAAAGAAGCAGCTTGGATCCCTTGGTACCTAAGAGCACGCAGGGATGAAATGCCCTTAAATTACCACACAAAGCCTAAGTGAAGCGTTCCTGTCTCCGTGGAAACTTCCAAACCCTTCACTTCATTGGAACTCAATGTTCTGAAAGGTGCGCTCAATGTTCCTAATTATCACCCTCTCGGTAGCCAACAGGATTTTTTTCCTGGCCATTCTGGGCAAAAGGGATACCTACTTCCAATGAACATACACTACTATAACCCAAGGCCTAGCTTGGTGTATCCTGGCCCTTCATGTTCAAAGATGACGCTACCTCTGTCACAAAAACCTACAGTTACATGTGCACCCACATTACATGGGGATTAACTCTCTATTTGCCATATTTCCACACTTCTCTCTTTCCATTTTTAAGAATACGTTATAGTTATAGGTTATATAGTGCTTTTCACTTCCAAACTACCAATTGAAGAAACACCCCTCTTCTGTGCATTATGTTGTCCCTCAAAACTGCCCTTCCATGCAGGAGGCCTGTGGGGCTCAAGGGGCCTGGTCAGTCAGCTGGGCCCCGCTATTGGGCCTCTCAAACCACAGGTCGAGTGGAAAAGTTTAATAAAGGCTTCACGTCCTTCTTGAAAAAAAAAAAAATCCATAGCACTTAGCTCATTTACATTCCTGATTCGTGGATTTGTCATGTTAATTATTTTATATAGTATGTATATCTAATCTCCATGAGTAGAACAGAAACTTCTTGAGCGAAAGGAATGAATTCACCTCTCACTGTATCTTCCTCGGCCCCCCAACATGATCTGGATGGTGAGTCCCTCTAAAATACACAGGTGTATGCTCATCCTGGGTGGCTTTCAAACCTGTTGCATGTTGGTTCTCAGAAGCTCGGAACCCCAGCCTGGAGGACTGGGGAGGAGCCTGCAGGGGGACAAGAACGCAAGTCGCAAGTTGGTCTGGATCACACTTCCCTGCCGGCTCCCTTTACGGGAACCTACAACTCAGCTTGGCTGGAGAGGAGGGGAGGGCTGCAGTGGTGCCCGGGCCCTGGAAATCAGCCACCAATGTGTCCTTCGGTGAGTAGCCAAACTCTGCCATGGCTTTTTTGCAACCTCCTGGCTTACTTTAGCTGATACGTGGCCAAGCATCAGGACCTGACGACGAGGTCTGCAATGACGACCAGGACTGCATATGAATGTGGTCCTGGCCACCCAAGACCTCCCAGGAAAGGAAGAGCAAGACAGAGACCAGCCCACAGCAAACGGGGGGAGGGGAGCAGGACCCAGACATGTGGGCTCAGCATCAAGTCTGGTTCTCTGCGCAGCTGGCAGGAACGTGAGGGCCAAACAGCTAGCTTATCAGTGCTATTTTGTCCAGGGAAGAATAGGAAAGAGGCTCTGAGGCCAGACAGATCTGAGGTTAAACCCAGCTGTATCTCTGAGTAGCTGCGGTCATGGGCACATCATTTATCTTCCTTGAGTGTCACTTTCCTCCCGGGAAAGAAGGGCAGACATGTGAGATAATGCATACACGGTACCTGGCACATATCTCATGCACAGTACATTTTGATGCTCTTCTGCTTTCTATGCCCATGTTAAGTTTTACTGTAAATATATATATATATATATATATATATATATATATATATATATATATATATGTGTGTGTGTGTGTGTGAATATATATATATATAATTGTTCTAACACAAACACTTGGGGGGAATCCTTATCTTGGGAGTAAAATACCAGGTTCTAGTCATGAGTCCCTCACCAACCTGATATGTGATTTCATTCATTCATCAAACATTTATTAAAGTGCCTACTGTGTGCCAGGCACTGTTCTAGATGCTTGGGCTATATCAATGAACAGAAGAGGGAAAGAAATTGCTGTCCTAGGAGAGTCTACATACTACCAGTAAGGAAAGTAAATTGTATGACATTTTAGAGTGTGATAAGTACTCTAGACAAAAAAAATAGATAAAGCAGGGTAAGGAGGATCAGGATGGGGAAGGGCGTGGTGGTTTTAAGTAGGGTATTCAGGACCGCCTCATGGCCGGGTCATTGGAGCAAGACTTGAAGGGAGAGGTTCAGATATCAGAAGTGATCCAGGCAGAGAGAATGGCCAGTACAGACTGGAAAGTGCCTCGTCCGTTCTAGGAACAGCACAAAGGCCAGTGGAATGAGTTGGGAGAGAAAAATATAAAATGAAATCAGAGAGGTAGGGATGGGGGTGCAGAGCACGCAGGGCCATGTAGGCTGTTAGAAGGATTTTGGTTTTCACCACGACGAAGACCCATCGTGGGAATCCAAGCAGAGGAATAACATAATCTGAAGACCGTGTTGGCTGGGGCAGTGGGGAGGGAGCAAGGGTAGATGCAGAGAGACCAATGAGGAGGCCACTGCAATGCTCCTGGCAGGAGATGGTGGAGGCTCAGAACAGGGGGTGGAAATGCAAAGGAGGGGTCAGGTCCTGGATTTCTTTCCTTCTTTGATCCTCAATTTCCCAATCTGTAATGGTCTCGGCACTCCCTTTCCATATTCCAGGGAGGTATAAAAATAAGTGGAAAACAACAAATATCTGGAAATGTTTGGGGCCACCTCGATTTAAAATGGCCCTGGAAACTCATGGTGGGATGAATAAATTCTTGCTGGTGGGAGGACTTCATGAGCCTCAAATATACTGCATGAAGCATGAGGATGGGGATGGGGGGAGGGGTCCTTATGGAGTCCATCTTTCCGTGTGTCTGCCCACACACCCCCGTACACTCAGGGTAGGAAGACATAACCCCTGGAGAAAGGCAGACCTGTCAGGAGCCCAGCTAGGACACTTTTTAACCATGTGACCATGAGCGACTTATTTAAAGTCCATGAGGCTTAGTTCTTCCTGAGCAAACAGGATAAAACAGGGACAAATGAGGCTTAGGGGACAATGACAAGAACAAATGTGGGTAAAGTGCCTGTCACAATGCCTGGCACATAGTACAGTCTCAATAAAGCTTAGTTCCTTCCTTATTGCTAATCCCCCCTAGGAACCAATCCCACCCTGGGAAGAGAAAGCCGTGGATTATCCAGAATGCAGATGAATCCACTGGTAAATAACTGCGAAGCATCTACACTGCTATTGTTGTTTTACTACCCTGTTTACCATGAATGAAAACAACTTCCTTCACCACACCCTGCTGGGACGGTGTCACTGTGCTTCCTCGGGTCAGCTGATACCCTGGACTTGGAGACAGCCTGGGGAATGGGGGGAGCAGGGCCGCTGCTCAGAGGCACAGGGGGAAGGGTGTGTGCTGGCTCCAGGGATGCAGCCTGGGCTGGCCTCTCCAGGAAGGGGTCAAAGTCAGGGTGGCCAGGCCTCCTGGCTTGGATCAGCTGTCAGGAGTCAGGGATGGAGGGAAGATGGTCCCAGAGGCCAAGGCCTGTCTGTCTCCCCAGAGGCCTGCGGCTTCAGAACAACCCCTGGGCAGAACGCCACTCCTCCCCCCGCCCTGCTCTGAAGGGTCACACTGAAATCCACGCCTGATTCCTAACATTCAGCGCTCCCGAGGCAGATAACCACGCGGGGGGAGAAGGGGGCACAGAGTGCTTTGGCACAATCGAGAGAACACAGGAGAGATGGGGAAGAAAGGGATTCGGTGAAAAACAACCAAAATGCAGCACTCAACCACTGAGGCTGTGCCGAGGTTGCCTTTGTAAGCCCTGCTGGGGTTCTGCCTGGTCCTGTGTTCATAAGTCAAGTTCAACACGTACTCAGGGAGGCCCTCCACAGCGGAAGGCTGGAAGCCGCAGGTGGCAGGGTGAGCCACCCTGCCAGGCCAGCGTCAAATCACCTTCCCGGAGCTTGAGAAGCAGCTGCTGAGAGAGGGGAGGCCTGGACATTGTGAGCCCATCACAGGGCCGGACCACAGGCTGGTCACCCCAGTGGGGCTGGCCCTGGAGCTCCCAGGCTGACACATCCCTGGCTTCCTCCAGCCCCCTGCTCCCCCGAGAGAGGCCTCACCAACTAAGGCAGCACGGGGGGCCCCCCAGATGAGCGGCAGCAGCGGGAGGGGAGGGCTGGGGGCCCAGCGGGGAGTTTCTATTTCTAACCTGATGTGGCGGTCAGCGGCAGCTGTGGGATGACGGCGGCAGACAGCTCCGACTGGTGAGCAGCGCGCTCAGCGGGGATGGTGCTAAGGACCCAGCCCGCGACGGGGGGAGCCTCAGCCGTCCCACCCCAATGCACCTCCTCCACGGATGGGCGGCTCTACGTAAAACAGCCCCTAGCGTCACTGAGTGCTCCCAGCAGGGCAGGTGTGCTCAGGGCGGCCAGCGGAGAAAGAGCTGAGACATTGGCCCTAGGCTGCCGTGGGGCAAACGGTCTCAGCAACTTGGGTCTCCTCCCCATCATTGCGGAAGGACCGTCGTTCCCAAGGCCAACGCCTTTACAATGTCCTTGCGGACACCCTTCCCTAAAATTCTAGAATGATGGTGCCCAGAGGGGTCCAAGTAGTCAGTTCATTCAAGTCCTCATCTTGGGAGAAAAGAGAGGCCCGGGGTAATAGCTAAGGGGGCAGTATGCCCCAGTCATTAGGGCAGCATCTTGGGAGTCAGGAAGAGTGGGCTTGAATCTCAACTCTGCTTCCCAGTGCCCATGAGTTCCGTGAGCTTCCACTTCCTCGTCTGCAGGAAGAGGGTAAAGACAGCACCCCCTTTACACAGCCATTGGGAAGATCAGACGAGTTGTGTCTGTGATGTTCTACACAGTCTGGGCACAAGTAGTGGTGACTATTGCCACCTTCATCATCGTCATCTCCACCTAAGCCACACAGCTGGCTAGGAGCAAACCTGGATCTGGGTCTCCTATGCTCCCCACTCCCGCCTCGCCCCACCCTCCTGCAGCCTGGGTGCCCCTCTCCTGGGGGCATCCTGGGGACAGTGACACAGCCTCTCTGGCTGGCTCGTCCATCAAAGGGCAGTGTTGGAGGGCTGCGGGTCACAGGTGCTAAGGCAGTTTCTTGGACTCATAGCCTGGAAAGAAAACCCCTTCCAGGGGCCAGTCAGCCAGTGCCCAAGGTAACCTGAAGGGGAATGCCCAAGGTAACCTGAAGGGGAAGGGACAGAGGAGCCAGGAGGAGACCACTGGGCAGGGCTCTTGCCTTCCCGGGAACGACAAAGCCCCGTGCTTTCAGAAAGGCTTTATATCCAGCCCAGACGTCTCACCGGCCACCTGCCATCATCACCCCATTCAAGCAAGCTCGATTCTGAACACCCAGCAAATAGGTCACTCGATCGGCCGTCACAGGTGCAGAGCACCGTCTCGGGTGTGGCGCCAGCACTGCCCACTTTACATTCTCCAGCGCCTTTCCCCGAGAGCGGGAGGAGCCCCATTCTCTAGCTCAGGCTCCTCTCCCCTGAGACGGCCTCCCTGACCGCCTTTCCCACTCAGATTCTGTTCCTCAGAACCCACGGCTTGGTCCTCAATGGAGCCGACCACACAGCAGATGCTCAACTCACGTTTCTCCATCAACAACCTTTTGCTACACTACTTAGTGCTTCCAAGCATGATGGTCCAGCATAGGCTGCAAGCTTACAGAGGGAACAGCCTGTCTCTCCTCAATCTCAAGTGTCCCCAGAGGGCTCAGGGCCAGGCAGAGTGACCAGAAGATGATCAGTAAGCTTTTTTTTTTTAACTGATTAGTGAAAGTGATCAAGAAATAAGAGGGCAAGTGAACAAAATCTGCATTTACTGGCAGATGTGTCTACTGCATTTCCTTCTCGCTGCGACCCTCGCAGGCAGACAGAACATCGCTCACTAACTTAGGAGAGTCCTAACATTCCCTCGGTTCCACCAGCTCCCTTTTCTCTGTCCTATAACTCTCTGTTTCCCTTTCTCCCTCAGTTACTTTTACTGCCCTTGTTTTTCCTTTGCTCTCCAGCTTTATGCAAAAGCACTAAATTAGGCACCAGCATGTCTAGGGGCTAATTCTGACTCTACTGCTTAACCTGGTCAAAGAAGCCACTCAGTCTCTCTGGGCCTCAGTTTTCCCTTCTGTCAAATGGAGACATTTCCAAGAGCTGCTGGGAGAACGAAATGATACAAGGAGGGGTTGCCCTCCCTTCCTGCCCCTTCCACCCATCTACCGCGTGCTTCCAGAGGGTAGGGGCAGTGGTTGGGCCCTAATGGGAATGACTGAGCATCCCAGCCAGGCAGCTGGAGATACACACATGGTTCTAGCTCCACTCTCTTCTCTCCACCCCTGGCAGCCTATGCAAGATTTGGAACCCTCGGAAAAGGCTTCCAGCAATGGCAGAAAGGGGCTGGGGGCGTCCAGAAGAGGAAGGGGCACACCCTGCCTGCCCCTGGTGGTGGGCAGCTCCCCCCCCCACACCCACTTCCAGAATCACCCCAGTTAGAACCACCCCACTTCCCCTGTGTCTCAGGCAAGTGCAAAAGCGGAACGAAAGTTCTGAGAGAAGACAAAGGGGGAGGAAGGGGAAGATGGCCAGGATTCAGTCCACGTCACAAAGGGCTGCTCGCAGGAGGAGGAGAACCCTGGGCGGCAGAGCACCGGCGGCGGCATCGTGCCTCACAGGAGGCGGCAGCTGTGGGCAGAGGTCAACCTGGGGCCGCCAGGTTCCCCCTCTCCGCAGCCTCGCTCGGCAGGGAGGCACTGGGGAGAAGCAACCTCTCGTTGGCCGTCTGCGAGGCTCTTCCCCAGCCCACCGCGAGCTGCAGCTTCTGCCAGGAAAAGGATCTGCTTAATGCAAGCCCTATATAAACAGATCACGCTTGTTCCCTTTTGCTTTGCCTTCTTCCTAAGTCCTTCCCTTTGTTTTCCCTTTAGCTTCCAAATCTTCTAGGGCATCTCCATCTTGGCCAACACAGGACAAGAAAGAATGTCAGCCTGGGGAAGCCTGAAATGACCATCCTCTCCCACCCCCAAGCTCCCTGTTCACCCAGGGTCCCCCTAAACACTGTGGCAGCACCTCCTCATCCCTGAGTTTGGGGGTGGCCTGATCCAGTCCCGGAGTACTCCAGAGCTAAGTGGACGCCTGGAGAGAACAGTACAGTGGTTTCCAAAAGTCCATTCCTAATGCAGCCAAACTGGCCAGCCTAAACAATGACCAAACTTAAATATTTTCCACTCACATTAATCAGCTCAATAATTCCTTAATGACTTCCTAAGAAAAGTGTAAAAAAAAAAAAAAAAGCCCTTGTTTGTTTGGATTTGGTTGGTCTTTTTCAACCATGGTTGAGGATTTCATTGTCTCCGCATGGCCAGAAGCAGCCTGGATTTTTAGGAAGGAAGAAATAATCGGCTGCCAATGGGGCCGGTTCTGGCAACCCACAGGTCAAGAGAGAGGGTGCAGTGAGAGGGCTGGCATCTCGGCCCCTGGGCTTCTCACTCTCTCAATTTCATCATCCACCTATGAAGTAAAGATAATCACAATGGCCACCACCTGTTTTTGTGGGCTTGGGGGCGGGACCACGGCTGTGCCAGCCTGGTCCTCCTGTAAAGGTATAAAGCTAAAGCGATATCCAGGCTGCTGAGAAAACAGAAATTCATACTCCTGCTGGCCCCAACAGCACTGCAGAAGGGATGCCATGCACCTGACATCTCAGACTCTACCTCTAATGTTACCATCTCCGTGACTGCAAACAGGACTCAAACACCACAATCTTCACGAACATAAAAGGCTTGGGCAATACTCATACTTTGGAAACAGAAGAGCGACATTATGTCCCTAAAATAAAAAAGCCACAGCCAGGGTTGTGTTTTCCAGACAGAGGAAGCAGAATTTCCACCTTCCAGATGCATCTGGATAGTAATTCCAGCTTGTGCCTGACTGCTCAGCGCTTGACCCTAGGGAAGAGAAGCAAGCAATTCCACAGGGCGAGGGGCGTGGGGGGCAGCTGAACATCGCCCACCGGGACGGCGGTCCCTGAGAGTGGGTAGGAGCTCACCCCCAAGCCAATGCTCGGTGTCCCCGATATAAGAACCACCTAGGAAAGGGGAGAGGAGATCCGTGAGCACAAGAGGAGAGGGTTTCCTAGCCCTACCTCTTGCAGAATTGCAAATCCTTGGTGGTGACCCTGCGTGACTATTTACCCAGGCATCCAGGAGTGAGGGTGTGCTTGAGTGACTGAATATGGGGTAGGTACACGCCTGCTGCACCCTGGCAAGAGCAAGGAACCATGGAGACTGGGGTTGTGTCCATGCATCTGTCCATCTGTCCCTCCCTTTTCCTCCTACGGTTTTATCCAGGGCGCTGGAATATGAGGGTTTGGAGACAAGTATGCACTTAGCAAAGGCTAACCATCCACAGGTTAATCTATATCTGATTGATCCTAGACCCTAGGTATAACCCCAGCTAGCAAAGCACACCGAAATACATGAGCACCGTATACAAATTTCACGCTAAAGTCAAGCTGGCTTAAGCCCAGAGAAAAGAAAATAACTTACAAACTCAGGAAACAGATCCCTCCACAATTCTGCACCACTGGTTAAACAAACTTAATGTCAGTGAGGAATAAACTACAGTCTCTGAGGGAAAAAAGTGATTTTGTTCACTTTGTTGGGGCCCTAGATCCTACGCACTTGCCATGTCAGTCAGGTAGGGGCTATTCACCAGCAAATGTGCGTGACTGTGTGCACGCACAACACTTAGATACACACACCGAAACCCATACACGTGTGTGTACCCATAGGTGTGTGCAGATATACACACATATACATATACATATGTGTGCACGGGTACCCACACAAACCCACACAGACATATACACAAATGCAGATGGACACACACACAGACACACACACACTCCTTCCAGTCAAGCTAAAGGGGAGGCAGCATGACTGTGCAGTCAAAAAACCTAACAAAAGGGGTAGAAGAGAAAATGGCAGCTAAAAAGTACCCATGAGGAGGAAGGAGAAAAAAAGCTCCTCGAAAAGCAGTTTGACTCATAGTTTTGAAGGCGCAAGGTGGGCGAGGATAAAAAGACCTTCCTCAGGAGCGACAAAGGAAGTCAGTGCAACAGTTGGGCCTTGCTGGCTCCTACACAGAACAAACCCAGCCAGACTCCAGATGATTAAAATGGAGCTAATCTGATTAGGGAATTGTAAATGTGGATGGATTGCCCAGTTCACTGATAAATGGGAAAAAATAACTTAAATCTTGCCCCACGGCTCTGCTGCCAAAATGGCCCACAATCTGCTAAACACTGAAACCAGGGCTTGACAAGACGAATGTGTCCGAAGGAGGACAATCAGATGATCGATAACTATCGGTGGCTAAGCCCTGTCCTGGCAACGTGGTCATGTAAAGATGTCTAATCAGTTCCAGGCCACCAATAACCTACTGCGAGGCGGACACACACCATTTGAATACGAGAAACAGTGTCAGTGGGCGTAAAATTTGTGTTAAATTTTGTGGTAAAGACCATAATTGCTGCTGCTATTTAGAGAAGGGACAGATAACTGAAAGTGAGGGTGGGCTTTCCTTCATCTTGGCATGTGAAGGACACAGAGGATTTGGAAAAACAGAGGGAAGACAGCATCACTGCTCAATATCCATTCTCCTGCCCATCTGTTGGGAGCATTATTCAGGTGGGGCTCCAGGTAAGAAGGAAAAGAATTATCTATTATTATCTCCCAACCCTGACTGTCCCCATTCAAACTCTCCCCTATCATCCTATCCCTCTGGCCAACTATCAGTTGCTTAACTTTTTGTGGAAGGAAAAGAGGGAAGGAAATGCTGAAATGTCTTTCATTTCTCGACCAAATTGGATCGCGCCTGCAAGAAGGGAGCCAGCTAATGAAATGCGATATGGCTCCTTCCAGAACCCATCCCCATGGGACTCACACATAGACCATGTCATTTGGAGTTAATCGGATGTCTCTACAGCTAATTAGAACCAGGCCAGGATAGGACCAAGGAGAAAAGCACTCCCACAATGTACATTTAGCAATGTAATGGCTTTTGGAGGTTCTGTCCTTGTTTTGACTTTTTTCTATTAACAAAATTGTGAAACGTCCTCAGAGGTGGTTTCTACCTATCGGAAAACATCTGAGTGAAAAGGGTGTGAAAAGCTCATTCCCTCAGAGTTCCTTTTCCATGATCTCGGACATCTGGGCTTGGGTAACTATCCACAAGGCCTGGCCAGTATTTTTGCTTCTCACCAGGGCACTGGCACTGCTGTCAAGGAACAGCCCCTCTCCAGAAAGCTTCTGGAGGCTCAGCTCTCAGAGTTTTAACTCCTCTGCTTGGTACCAGGCTAAATTTTGCACTTTAGGTTATTTCTGCATGAATCTACTATTCCCACAAACGTTTCCTATCCCTCAGTGTTTCTACTTCACCAAGCTCCGGGAGGCAAACACCTGTGACAGCTGGAAGGGTAGGGTTAGAGAGGTCCTTAACTCCTAAAATAAAACCCTAAGTCTTCCTCCAGTAAAATCATCCAGTAAGGAATCCAACTCATGGATCCTTCCCAGCGGACGCCCATGCCAGGTAGCCAGCAAGTCAATAGAACTTCTGCTGAGAGTGAAGGCAAATTCTCTGTAAGGCAGCTTCTTTGATCCTTAATAGAACCTGAGGGCAATGATTAGAGAAAAAGTATGCTCCAGTAGTTTAAGTGTGCTGGATTAGAAAATTCTTCTGTTAGTTATGTATAGCCCTCAGTATCACAAAGACTATGCCAGAGTCTTCCTGTATAAACTCTCTCTGTAATAGGAATTTGATTGATGACATACTCTGTTTCTACATACATGCCCTCAGAATGAGAAGAGGCAGGAAGATCAAGACTTTTGGATAAACACAACAAGGATGCTGAGATGATACATATTCCTGACATGAGCACTCTTCCAAATTCTGAAAGTGCTTAAAATGGCCCATTAAGAGGCTGATTAAAAGGAGACAATGTGGTACAGACATTTTATTTCCTTGTTCTTTTTTTTTTTTTAAAAAAAACAATTACAAAGAGCATCAGTGTCTTGAGTGAGGAGGGCTAATTCCACCCTCCTTCCTGCAGGGAAGTATTTGAGAAAACTGTTGCCTTCATCTTATTTTTGTGATTATTTGTGCATATTCCATTCAAGTAAATAGTACATCTCCGAGGGCGGTAAACATAAAGACCAAAGTAGGTCAGGGGTATGCCATTTTCACAAATTTACTCAAGAAGTCAGACCTTTTTTTTTGTCCCACTGCTAGGGACTTGAATGTAAGTGGAAGAGGCACCTCTATGAAGCATGATGTAAGAGGCTCAGGATATGCTGTTCAAAAAATACCCTCCATCCATCAGCCCATCCCAGGGTCTGAAATTCCATCTTTAAGATTCATTATAACTGGGGTTAAACAGTTACACCCCAGGCTCTTTTTTTTTTGGTCTTAACTGTGATTTGTTTATCAAACTTCTCTCAACACCTCTTCTCTGCCTCTCTCTGTATCTCCATTAATTCTCTAGGAATTTCTCTGATTTTATTCAAAGTAAACTAGAAGGTCTGCAGGCTGGAGAAAAAGAAGAGAATAGAACCAACCTGCAAGTGGCCACAGGGCTTTCTCTCTTACTCAAGTGAGAAAGTGCTAGAATGGCCTCTCAATTCTTTCAGAATCGACAAAGATCTACACAGCACCCTGAACCAAAAAGGTAATAGTACATTGGTGTAAATCCTTCAGATTAATAAACAACCTCCTCTTCTCCTTCTCCCAGTTGATTATCTTGGCCCAAAGCTTGGGGATGAGCAGGAAACTTAATTGACCATGGAGCCTGCAGAACTACACACTTCTATCCACCGCAGTTCAACACTGCAAATCCCCATAAACACGGATAAACTTGGGTACCTGCCAGAGGGTAATGCTATGCTTGCCAGAGTCCTGAGAGAATCTCTCCCATCTCCATTATTTCTTTTAAGTTTTCTAGCTGCCGCCTGGAAGTAGGTGGTTGGGGGGTGGGGCGGGGGTGGGTGGTGATGTCAGGTTGGAACCAACCTCTGTACTTGCAAGTTCACTGCAATAAGGTTCTTGGTTATTTCAGCTACCTACATTGACTCAATGTAATTCCCTTTTCCTAAACTTGGTTGAGACTGGCTCTTCTGGCTGGAAGTGGGAGGGGGGAGGGTGGCAGGAAAAAGGGGAAATCCCCTTCTGTGCAGTAATGCTCTGAGTTCTGAAAGGCAAACTCTGCCAACAGCCCAGTTCTGGGAAGCAGCTCTGGGGGCAGTCCGGGATCCTGCTGGGTGGTCTCATCTGTGGGCCTGGGGTGTGGGGGTCAATGCTCCAGAGTTCTATTATTTCCATCACCATCAAAACTTCAGCCAAGATATTTGATCTCTTTTCACAAGCCCTTTCCTCCAAATGAAAGGGAAAGGGAGGAGGAGGAAGAAAGAAGTAGAGGAGGATGACCACAACACTGTGGGGAGAAATACTAGGTACTGAATGAAGACTTTGGCAGCAAACCACAAAAGGTATTGCTACATAGCATAGTTGTCCTGTAAGGAAGGAGCAGAGTTTGAGAATGAGGCCAGTTTGGAGGTGGGTACCCTGTGACTTTGATGCAAATGGAGCATCTTCTCAGAACTCCATCCACAGGTCACACCTGAGAACCCAACCTGCCTATTCCATAGCCCTTGGCCATTAGTTGTATCTTTCTATAAACATATTGTTTTTGTTGTCAATGAAACCTCTTCAGAGAGCTTAATGTCCAGGCTTATTCATCATGTGACTTCTTCTTTTAAAAAAATGAAGAGAAAAAAACCCACTGAAGAATTAGGTGCAAATTAATTAGAAGCACATGGCTAAATTTCTCAGTAAGTTATACATGGCTTAACAACATGTTAAGGGGAAAACATTTCCTCCATCCAGGCTTGAAGATTTGCTGAGAGCAAGGTCCATGTCAGCGGGTGGGTTCTGAGGATCTGACATCTAGAATTGCCCCAGGCCAATGCCACAGGGAGGAAGGCTGGTGGATCAAGTGGGGTCCAGGTTCTTCAGCATGTCTGCTCCTGATGGCAAAGAGAACCAAGAGATGCCAGAGGTCCCTCTGTCTCTAAAGCATTCAAATCAACCCATTCTGTGAGATATAAGGGCAAGACCACAAAGAATAAAGGGACGAATTATACATATTTTTGCTATATGATTTCAACTTTTTTTTTTAATGCAGGCTAATTCATCTCCCTCAGATGGCAATTTCTTTCCACTCCAAAGGTAATAGTAACTCCTTCCTTTAGCCTCTGGCATGGACATAATAATTTGAATTTACTTCTAGGTGGGCTTACTAAATGAACAGCTGAATTGTTCTCAACTTTTATAGGTTTTCAGAAAATGGATAAAGAAAAATTTGGAGAGTTTAAACTTGCTGTCGCTCACCTCTTTCACTCAGCCTCAGATCTGAATTTCTCTGTTGGGTTTAAGGGCCCTGACCGTCACACTATACACTCTTTGAGCTGCAGATATTAACTTCCACGCACGCATGTACATACAGATTAAGCCTAAAGAGTAAACCCTAGTGACAACAGAAGCCGGTTAGCAGATTAATTAGTTCATCACTTAATTATCCCTCAAGTAAGGTCCTATTTTGGCTGTAATTGTCAACTATAATCATTTCTTTCTTTGAACTAAAATCTTCTACCTCCATTTACAGGCTCTTAGTAAAACATGTGCTTGAATTTCCTCAAGCAGATTAAAATTTCATCCATCTGGTACCGCACAAGTGTAACTTAAGTGAGTCAATAGTTTCACCCATTGACATGCATACAGGTGGGCTTTGCTTTAAGAAACTCAGAATAAGAAAATCAGCATTTTTTTAAAAAGATAAAAGATGACTATTCTTGGTGTGGAAGTCCTCTTGGTTCCTCCAAAGAGTCACCAGTAATAAGAACTCCTGGGGTATTATAATTGAAGCACTGACCTCAGTCTAGCGGTGGGTGCCCACAAGCCTTTCTTGAGAATGAGAAGAACACTGTAAATGATCATCTAAAGCATTTGCTCTGAAGGGATCACACTTCATGACCTCAAAGATTCCTTCCAGCTCTAAGAGTCTGTGATTTGATACTAAAAATCAGAACCAGCCTAGAACATAAGCAGGATGGAGGGGTATGGGGAGAATGGGGTTAATTCAGTAAAAGGATTTCAGATCTAAGCAGAGAAATCCCAGGCATGCAGGAAAGCATCCACCAAAACAAACAATACACAAAGCTCCCAATCTGTTCACTTCAGTTTGGGATTCCTTCAACAAGGGGGTATAATTCTTCCCTCTGCCATGAAAGAGACACTTTCTGCTCACTGATGAAATGAGTAGATTAAACTACATGCCCCTTAGGTCCTTCCTGACTCTGGGGCTCACTGAGTCTAGGCCAGAGGGCAGCAAAAGGGACCGGGGCTGGGGGTTGGGCAATGACTGAAGCAGTGTGAGGGGTTGCTACCAAGGGAGACTGAGAATCAAGCCCTAGACTGGATATTACGGAATCCAAATGCTGGGACTTTCAGAGAAGAAGGG